>NC_081826.1:282287243-283666410 GCF_030867095.1 Alligator mississippiensis
TTTTGGATTTTTTAAAATGTATCCAGGCTATTAGCAGAATACTGTCATAATTCAAGTCCAGGAGGTTTTTCAAATATTTTTATGCATGGGAGTATGCCTAATCTTAGAAGGAAAAAAATTGAGATCTGGATTTACCAGCTGTATTGGATGCTTGGACAATTTCTTTAGGGTCTGATCCGAAATATGTGGTCTTTTCAAGGATTTCATTTACATCAGATCAAACCCTCCTCAGCTGAAGAACACTAGGAGAATATTACAACTTTCCAAAAAAACAAACGTTTATTCAGGGTGCTTGGGGACAGCTCACAGCTGTGCCCTTGCAAGAGTATTCAATCAATGGATTCAGCATCGGCATCTAATAAATTGGTTATATACTGAGCACACACAAACAGAATCCTCTCCCAGTTGCATTTTTCCAACCAGACAATACAGTACTTACTGGATGGTGTGGATAGAGGCACTGGAAAGAGAGTTTCTTCTTTAGGATTAGAACCACCAGGTGATGCTCTAGTTCTTTTAAAGCTGTCCTTTTAAACAGCAGAGAAAAGACTGTTGCAAGAATTAAAGAACTATCAATAGAAAATACATAACATACTGCAAGATGATTCAGAAGTATTTTATTTATGTTGCTGTGACATTAACATTAAAGGCTTAGTTACTGCTAAGTGCACTTGGCAAAAATCAATGAGTTTGCAAACAGCTGGACACTTAGCTAAGTGTTTATTCCAGGTCATTTGTAGCCCCTATTCATATTCTAAAATTGGGAGCTAGTTGCCTTCAGATTCCTTTGAATCTGTGCTTGGGCACTTGGTTGTCTTTCAATTGTCATGAAAATGAAGGGTTTTCTACTAGGTGGAAAACGAAAACTTCCTAATGAACAAGTAACAATTCACTCCTCTAAATTTGTGTTCCTTGCTTGCTCTAGCAAGAAGGCAAACAGAAAACTCTGCGTCAAATCCCTTTCTCTGCCCAGTCCCAAAGCATCTAGAGCTGAGACTTACAAATTGGTTTCTTATGCTAAGCTTTTAAACATTATGCTGCTACAAATTTTAAAATGCTTCCCAGACACGTTAGCTCAGTACAGTTGTGTCTACAGGGATCTGCATTATCTTCATTTGTGTTGGATAACCTGCTTGTGTTCTCACAAAGCGAAGGCAAGAGGTAATCCTTCTGGCTTCCTTTGTGTCCCCTGGAAATAATAGCTTCTGGTTACCACAAGGCAGTGTGCCATAGGATGTAAAATCGCATGCTGTGCTATCCTGGGTCACTGCTGTGTGTTTCCCACATCCAAGACATGATCTGGAGACATGTGCTACACCCCCTCATTTGCCTCTTGCCCTGTTCCTGTCCTTAAATGTGTTTCATGTCACCAAAGTGCTAAGAGCATGGTGGATTACACCACTGTAAACTGGAGTGACTGTCATTCTCTAAAAAGGAAGGCTGCTCTTGGTGGTTTAGGCACAGAAACAGGGAGGTAGGTAGCTCTGGTCTGCTCCCAGCTCTGCCATTGTCTCATTGTGTGGCCTTGGGCTACTTGCTCTGGCCCTCGGTTGTGTTAGCTATAAGGTAGAGCACAGACAGGCCAAGGGAGGGTACATGTACTGTATGCCATGCTTCTTCATCCTCAGGGCACATTTCTCTCCCAGTTGCGCAAACCCAACCCAGAATTATGCCTTTGAAGTCACACTGGGGGTGTCCCCCAGTGCTGCTCTGGACACCTCTGCCTCAGGTGGGGTGGCGAGCCCTGGAGGTGAGAGGGGCAGTGTTCTAGCTTCATATCCAGGTTTAACATCTCCATGGGGGACTGGGATGACTGTGCTCAAGAGCAACACTCTCCAAGATACCTGGAGTGTCTATAAAGTACATAAGGGGTTCCGAATGGATACAGGCAAAATATTTGTTGTTTGTATTATACTTGCAAAACAAGAATATTTCTTGGTTCCCATAGCCAAAGTGTGGTTTTAGATAACTTTTCTCTATGAGCCTGATCCAAACTCCATGGAAATCAAGGAGAGTCAATTCAGTAGGCTTTGAATCAAACCCCTTGTGTATGATGGGCACATGACTTATGCATGTATGGCTTATCCTCCACCCTCACACAAGGGAAAAGATGTCCACAAAGTAGTTTGTTACCCAGCAGTGACATAGCTAAGATTCCCAAGAAAACAACCTTGGAAAAGGGCAAGTGAACATACCCCACTTCCCCTTTCTCCTCTGTCTCCTTTCTTTCTCCCTTCCGGTGCTCTGTCCATTGAAGTCCAACACTGGCACTTCCTCATGTTGTTCATTCTGGAAGTGCTAGTTCAGCACAAATTCACTTGGGCTAATGTTAAATAATTAAGTCTTCTCAAAGGAAGTCAAGCCTATTTACAAAGTTCCTGTAGAAGGGAAGGGTACAAGGGTGATATAAAGGGAAAGTGACAAAGAGGTATTGTAACCTAAGCCAGGCAATTCTTGAAAGAGAAAATCTTACAATTGCCAAAGGAAATAACTCAAAGGTATTGAGGAGGGCTGGGGAAATGGACCAAGTATTTCTTGGAGGAAATACTCTTTCCTAATGAAGGATGGGCTGTTTCTTATACCATCTTCACTTGCTTCCTTCTTTTGTGCGGGCAATATTGGGAATCCAGGTGGAAAAACAACTCTGAAAGTAGAGGGGTATAGTTTATCCTCGTCAAAGTGAGAGAAGCCAGGAATGGTTATTGCACTGAGAAGGGGGGCAGCAAAAATTTGCTGTCAAGTATGGTGGGATTTTTTTTTTTATTTAAGGAAAAATGTTGAAATACTTTATGCATAAATAGGCAAAAGTAGAAGAAATGATAGAACAGTAATAGAAATCATCTGATTTTCAGTTTCAGTTTCTATTTTGCAAATGTACATCTCCATGCACAGAAATCTAGACATGAGGGACTGGCACATGCACACAGGATACTAGAATCCTCATATATGCAATGCCTTTTCTGTCCCTGGAGGATTAAAATGTCAAGAAAGTGCCTAAATGGAGACTGGGTTGTGGCTCCACTGGAAACCAGTCCCAAATGTGTCCATTTTGCAGTGTCTTGCACTGTACCATCAGCAATCTGCAAAGAACTTAGCAGTGTCATGGGTGAGGATATTCATTTTTCCTGAGCAGTGCACTGAGGCAGGCTTCACTGGAAGAACCCTGCCAGAACTTGCCAGCTTTGTTGATGTGGCATTTCAAACATGCCTGATATTCTACTCCTTAGGGATTTTTTTTCTGTGGTTGGAAACAAACTATTAAAACTTGGACTACAGCCAGCAGCCAAGTAGATGATTCTGTGAGATACTTAGTATTAAGTACAAGAGGTTGAACGCCAGCAGTTGAGGGTAGAGCTCCTTAAGGCATTCAGCATCTCACAAAATGGAACAGGCTCCAAGAAAGGACCAAAGGAAGCAAGGTCATCTATTAACTTCAAGGTGACCTTGGTTAATAAAGGTTAAAAGATTTCAGTGTAGCTCTGAGAAATTAATGTGGCTTTTATTAAAAAAAGGCTGCTATCACCTAGGTAATTGCTAATGCCAGATAGATAGTATGAAACATACAAATCTAAATAGAAATAACAGAATTTAATTTACTTTCCTATGTAGCAGCTAAAGGAAAATGTGTGTAATATACTTTATTGACAGCTGGAGAGTAACACTTCTCATCCTTGTCAAGGACAAGTTCTGTTCTACTTGATAGCTGCCTCTGTATGGTGGAGCGTCAAATTACAAAAATTGAGATTCCAAGTCTTACTTTATAGCAAAACCTTTACAATGTGCCATATTTTGTTTCTGAACTTGAAGGGTGGGAGCTTAGTGAGAGCATCTACATGAGCTGCCCACTGTGCAATTATTACTGCACAGTCATTTAGTACTTGCATAAGCAATCTGTGTTCTTTTTAGAGAATAAAAGCAGTATTGAATTTTGCCTACCAGAATGGGACCTTTTCTAATGTGGATAGTTTAGAATTAGGAGGAAAAGAAACCCCATTTTATGATTATTATTATTATTGTTATATTATTATTATAAATATCCCTGTGAAAAGGCATATCCTCATCAATGGCACTGCTAAGTTCTTTGTGGATTGCTGATGATACAGTGCAAGACGCAGCAAAATGGACACATTTGGGGACTGATTCCCAGTTGCTTGTGCAAATACTAATTGACTGCGCAGTTAGCAATGTTACTATGCAGTATTGTTGCTGCATTGTTTTTGCCTGACGCTACCACACAGTAGCAATGAGCTACAGTGTAGTAGCTTGTTACTACTGCGCAGTGCTGTCACTGCACAGTTAGTGCCTGGCAACACTACTGCGTGGTAGCAATGACCTACTATGCAGTAGCTCATTGCTACTGTGGTGTAGCGTCTTGTATAGACATGCCCAAGTGAATCTGATTTACTCCTTGGCTTATTAATTGTAAGGAACAGACCCTTGACCTGTGTACATTGTTGTAGCTCATTTGAAGCCAATGAATCTACAGTAATTTGCATCAGCTGTGTATATGGCCCCCAAGTTATCCTTGCCTCTCTTCTGACTGTTTTACTGAATAATTCCTAAGGTTAATTAGCTAATATTTGTAAAATGATTTGGAGAAGAAAATATCCCACAGGGAGTTTAAAATAATAATATAACAAAATCTGGTTTCTTTTCCTCCTAATTTAAACTATCCACATTAGAAAAGGTCCCATTCTTGTAGGCAAAATTCAATAGTGCTTTTATTCTCTAAAAAGAACATAGCTCTCTTAGATGATTAAAAATCTTCAGTGGCTACACATCTGTTGTAGCTACTAATTTAAAATGGTTATAACTCAAGGAGCAGGAAGTTTTCTATTCAGTTCTGAATGCCTTAATGTAATAGTCTGCCTAGTTAATGAGCATACACCTCAAAGTTATCTGCGCTGCAGAGGAGATGACAATTACCCAGTGCTAGCGACAAAATTGTTCAGTTCTTTTCATGAATCATAAATGTACCTGTTTTATTCAGGTGTGAAAAGAATCTGGGCTCCAGGATCAGTTTTCAGAATAATTGGAGTACAGTGAGGCTTTGCATAAGGCAACATACCCAGCTTCTCTTAAATGCCAATTGAATGACAATGTCAACAGGACCCACAACCCATTGACTTTGCTCAAAGGTGAAAAGAAAGATTGTTGTCCTTTAGTTCTTCAAATCCTCAGTTTTCCTTGCTAGGCTCAGTAGGCGTGTCATGGAGTGAAAAAATAATACCCTGCTAAAAGCCAGCCCTTGCTTTGTGAGCTCTCTCTTTACTTCCATACTTATCGTAGATAAACAGGATCACCAGAAGCAATGGAAGCTAACATGCATGCTGCTTACATTTGAATAACTTCAGTTATACTCAGATGCCCCCACAAGAATTTGCTGAAAACTTGGAATAAGCTTTTTTGGGCTACGTTAAAAGGATACACTCATCTTTACCCCCCATTCAAACAGGCACTGTGTGTACAGATGTCAATCACACTTGCACTGATACAACCTGCTTACATGCATTACAAGTGCAACAAAGGTGTCTGCTCTTTTTGCTAAATAAATCTTTCTGTCTATTATATTTGAAATGTTGTTGGCTAAGAGAGGCTTCACATAGATACTTAACCTAAGTACAATTACCATAGTACATGAGTGCCTCAGACTATAGGGTACCCTTTTACATATGATGAAAAGCAGAGGCAAACAATATTTCTGTGTCACAATATTGTACTGTAAAGTGACCCAAGTTAGCTTGAACCTGTATCTTGAGCAGGTTTTGCAGTTCCATGCTGCTGCAGTTAGAAACCTAGTTTAACACTAGATCTAAGTGGTCTGCAGTGTAAATAGATGCAAAGTCTAATGTTCAAATGGAGCAAGAATTGACCCCAGGTTTCCATATCTGCAGACTAGTCTCCTATCACTGGACTGTCCTTCCTGTGCGAGGTTCCATATCTATAACGGTCATATAATGTTACTCTTTCATAACTCACTACCATATAAATCATCTAGGGCCAAATCCTGCACTTTCCTCTTTAGCCAGGAAAGGCCCAGACTAAAGAGCTGCACCTATTCTGCTGTGGTAAAAGTGGAGCAGGATTTGGGGCCCAGATAGACCTCTGTCCTACAGATCCTCCCTGTGCTCCATTGTTCAGGGTGGTGAATGGTGGGCTGAGAACAGGTTGTTCATTTGACAGGGGTTGCTGTGAACTTGCTTGGTAGTTCTGTGAATGGGGACTGTACACACATCAGCTGAGAACCACAATGACAGTGCAAAAGATGTTGCTGGCCTGCCAGTTGTCATGAAGAAGCTGGGTTTCTTGGTAGCTTTGAAGGGAAGATTCTGTCCTTCCCTTCTTCATTCTAAAATTCCCCAGAGTGCAGCCTGGCTCATATGCATGGTAGAATACATCCAATTTAAAATCTTTGCTCAGGTGGGGACAGGACAGATGGAGTCCTTTAAAGATGGCTTCTGAGGTTCTCTTCTCATTTTCTTTCTCTTTAATCCTTCAGGTTTGGAAAGAGTTTGAAACCTCAGGTCCTGCTCTGCCCAACCTTTCTAGATGGCAAGCAAGAGCAGGAGGACAGCGCTCTTCAGAGCACTAATGTCTGTGTTTTGTGGGCATTTGGTCAAAGGGGCTGAAAGGCAGCAGCTGCTTGCTCTGAAGGGAATGTCAATCACATGTAAGTCAGGAAACAGCCCTTTCTCTCTTCCCTACTAGCAAATTACACATTACCAGCTAACATAATGACCGTAGGAGACAGGGGTAATACCATAATTACAAGTACTGGAGAAACTCTTTTTAAAACAACTTAAAATTAGCTATTCATTTCAACATGTTCAATTTCTTTCCCTCCCTCCCTTCTACTCCTGTGTATTTCCTTTCTGGACTCAGTACTCAAACTGACCGCATATACACTGGCATGAATCAGTAAAGTAATGGATTTAGTGAGATCAGAATCTGGGCTACAATGGTGTCTGCTTCCCTATTTCTTTCTTCCCCTTGCTTCTAATTACTGCTTGGTTTCTTGTTAGGCTCATTCCCTATTGTTCTCCTTGTTTCTTTCCAGACGTACTTATTTGATCAGGCTTTCCAGACATGCTTATTTAATCAGGCTTTGGACTCACTGTTAATGGTGGTCCAACTGACAGTGTGATTGGCTGCGCAATTGCACAGGAGTGCAGTATTGGTATACTTTCATCGGTATGTCTTTGTTGATTTAGAGCATGATATAAAGCTACTGATGTCAAACACGTTGTGAGATCTATGAAACTCATGGGCAAGGTTCCACTATAATATTTTTCTCTGTTCTCTTTGCTTTTGTCTTTTTACCTCCTCTTGATCATTCCTTCTCTCTCAGTCTATGCTTCCTTTTCCACCTGCTCTTTCTCAGTCACCTATTTGCTCATTCTCCTTATCTACCCTCACCTGGGAAGTCACCAAAAGTTCTTAATTTGACAAAAAGGAGCCTCTGCAGCAGGAGGCAGATAGTACAGTTTTTAAGCAGAGAAGCAAGGATAAGGAATGGTGGAGGGGTTCAAATCACAGACCACTGCCATCCAGCTTGTTCAGCAGCTGGGCATCTGAGGTGGATAGCAGACAACCGTCTGGGCAGCTATGTGCCCCCACGGAAGTGAACCAACCTCCCAGAGAGAGACTTACCCACAGAATGAAGATACCATTGCCCAGGAGCTAAGTACCTGTTTAGTTCTACCTATTACAGAAAACTGGAAAACCTACAACTTTCCTCTTGGCTGATTCCTCTTTCTCTCATCCTTCAGCCTTGTCTGGTTTTTTGAAGTGTTTAACAAGTAACAATAGCAGTGAAGACAAATGGATAGCTTTTAACCTCTGCCAGGAGCAGAGAATTATAACAAGGGTCCTTGGAGCTTTTTACACTACTTGCTAGCACATGGTAAAATCACACAGCAGTGCATATCTCCTGCCATTGCTTCCTGTGCCAGCATGAGTATGCTAGCATGCACTACTGCCACATCTTCATTTTACTGAGCGCTTAGAGTGTATACACTAAGTGCATGTGGAGTCAGACATATGCTGTCAGGGCTGCTTTATATACTTATCAGACAAGGGGCAACTTGTGGTTGCTAAACCCTGATGGCTCTGATGGGATTTCTAAACCTAAGGAACCACTCCAGTGAAGACTGTTTGCATGGAGAGGGATTGACATTTTCTTCTACATAGTATTAGACCTTTTCCACAGAATGCTAACACTTAAACACTACAGTGCCTGAGACATGCACAGAGACACAAGAATCTGGGGCAGGAGAAAGGAAGGGTCAAGTTTAACTATAGGGAGCCGAAGAAGGGAATTGGTTGCATAGGAAAGAGAAGGGAACTCCACGGGTCAGAAGAGAAGTCAGGTGAATCATCCTGAACTCCACAGGGTGAGTTATCCTGAAGTCCACAAAAACCTCTGACCCAAGCCCAAACAATACTCAGCCATGTGGGAAAACTAAGACAGGGACAAATATATATATTTGTCAGGTGGGTGGCCACGGTCAGGTGGGTGGCCAACTGGCTTAGGGACCACACCCAGAGAGTGGCGGTGGATGGTTCCTTTTTGGCTGGGAGGGAGGTGGGCAGTGGGGTCCCGCAGGGTTCGGTCCTTGGACTGATATTATTTAATATCTTCATCAGCGATTTGGACAAGGGCGTGGAGAGCACCCTCTCCAAGTTTGCTGATGATACCAAGTTATGGGGCAAAGTTAGTACACCGGAGGGCAGGGAGCAGATTCAGGCCAACCTGGACAGGTTGGATCAATGGGCAGAGAGAAATAGGATGCAATTTAATAAAGATAAATGTAAGGTACTCCACCTGGGAAGGAGGAATCCCCAGCATACCTATAGGTTGGGGAGTGTCCTTCTCAGCAACTCGGAGGCAGAAAGGGATCTTGGAGTCATAATTGACTCCA
This sequence comes from Alligator mississippiensis, assembly GCF_030867095.1. Classification (NCBI taxonomy): domain Eukaryota; kingdom Metazoa; phylum Chordata; order Crocodylia; family Alligatoridae; genus Alligator; species Alligator mississippiensis. The sequence goes on from NC_081826.1 coordinate 282,296,165, forward strand.
AGATGAACATGAGCTGGCAGCGTAATGAGGCCATCAACAAGGCCAATTGCACCTTGTCATGCATTATCAGGTGCATGACTAATAGATCAAAGGAGGTGATGCTCCCCCTCTATGCGGTACTGGTCAGGAGAGCTGAATCTCTTCAGCCTTCACAAGAGATGGCTGAGGGAAGATCTTGTGGCTGCCTATAAATTTATTAGGGGAGGTCAACGGGGAATAGAGGAAGCGCTGTTTACTAGGGCGCCCCAGGGAGTGACTAAGAATAACAGGTGTAAACTAGTTGAGAGTGAATTTAGGTTAGATATTAGGAAAAAAAATTTCACAGTAAGGGTGGTCAGGATCTGGAATGGGCTTCCAAGAGTGGTGGTGCTATCACCTAGTTTGGAGGTCTTCAAGAAGAGGCTAGATAGTCACCTGGCTGGGGTTATCTGACCTCGGTCCTCTTTCCTGCCAGGGGCAGGGGGTTGGACATGATGATCCATTGTGGTCCCTTCCGACTCTACAATCTATGCATCTATGAATCTATAAATATTTATATGTAATATATTGTTAAAATATTGCTTGTTCTGGCTAAAGTACAGAGTCATTCATTTTTGGAACGCTTACAGCATCTGTATGTCTGTTTGCCTCAACTTTCCCATGTCCCTGAAAAAAAGATTGTAGTCCTAAAGCTTCTGAGGAGTCTTAACTAGTTTCCAGATTGTTCTGGTTCTTAGTGGCCAGCTAGGTGGCAGGGGTGGCTAAGAGTGCCTTCCACCAACTCTGGCTGTTGAGAAGATTGTGACACTTTCTTCCAGATTCAGATCTGGCCATAATCATCCACGCTTTTATAACCTTGAGGCTAGAATACTGCACTCTGTGTGGGACTGCTCTTAAAGACCATCTGGGACCTGCAGTTGGCACAGACCACAGTGGCGCACCTTCTGATGGAGTGGGGCACCGGAAGCTCATTATCCAATGCTTAAGAATATGTATTGGATTCCGGTAACTTTCCCGGTACAATTCAAAGTGCTGGTTTGTGACCCTAGGAACTGCCTCTTCCCTTATGTTCCACTGTGATCCCTCAGGACAGCCAAGAGCAACCGTCTGCAAGCACCATCTGTGTTCTAAGTTCACTTGGCAGAAACACGTTGGAGGTTGTTCTTAGTAGTTCCTCTGCTCTGGAACTCCCTCTCTCTTATGGCCCATCAGGGTCCAAGCCTGGACCTTTTCTGGAAATTATGTAAGACATTCTTATGTGGACAGGTTTTTAGCAGGGAGGGGTTAAGTGCTTGCGGAGTTTATTGTTTATTACACATTATTCTATTTTAATATTTTTCTGTTGTTATAATTGATCTTGTTTTTATAGTAAACCACCCTGAGTCTTTAATCTAATCCAGATTATATTATAATATATTAATCTAATCCAAACATACATACTTCCTGGTGGGGGGATGTGATTTACTAGGCTTAATGTAGAAGAATGTTCTGACTGCATATAACAGGTATTATAATGTCTCATCAAAGAATGGAATTGCTATTGAAAATTTTATGAAACCTATACTGTCAGATTTGGATCCCTATGTAGCGATATCTCACATACACAATTAAAGCCCTATGCTCTATCTATATTATTTTTTTTCTAAGAGTTTTATTTCCTTGAGCGGCATATAAGAAAAGCAACACACTACAGTAGTTTTGTGTAATTCACCCCATGTGGTGTGGGTTATGCCTGAGAACGTCTGGCATGATAAAGCTAGAAGTTGTGTTGTACTACAGCAGGAATCAAGCATCTAAATAGAGATTCTGGAAGCTAAAGGGGAGGAGTGAGGAGCTGGTATAAGGAAGGAGAAGAATGTAATTGAAGGAAGAAAAGGAAAGTGAGGGATAACTTGGGAATAAAGGAGGGTAGATACTAGTAACTGAGATAAAAGGGATGTAGGGGCTATAGGAAGCAAAGAAGGGAGATGTTTGGGTTGTAGTTAGATATGGCTAAAAGCCAGGCAACTGAGAGCAACAAGGAATTCTTAAGTAACCGAAAATGAGAGAGAAGAAAATCTGTTGTTGCAAGGGAGGCAGCCCTGTGGGTCACATGAGGTACTCCCTCAGTGGGATTCCTTCTCTCGGGTGTATTCTAGAAGTCAAAGTTCAAAGCCTGGGATGCTTCCATGGTTTTCATGGTTCACTTCTAGGTCATTTAGTTAAAAAGATTCTAAAATCTCCAGCCTTTAACGTTCTAAGAGGTTTAGATGTTTTCAAATCAGTTCAGCTCATCCCTGCTTGAAATAAACATGAACAGGTCAGTTGTTCATTGTAATAAAATTTGACTTTTTGACAACATCATTGTCCATAGCTGCAAGAGATGATGATGCTCTAACAGAACAGGAATGCCTTTGGTCAGAATAGATTTTTTACTTTCTTCCCCATCCCCCCTCCCCCCCCCCCCAAAAAAAAGGAAAAACAAGACAGAATTCCTAAAACTTGGTTAGATGATATAAGTGGGAAATGTATTTGTTGATGATTACTGAAATTTAGAGATCCTTGTGAGAGTTGCCAACGTAAGAAATTATTTTACTGACAATGTGCAAGACTTTTTATTGATGACCACAGTTTTTTACTGACTTTTTTACATAATGTAACTGTAACTCTTTTGTCTGGCCCTGGACAAGGGTGGGTTTAAATTTACAATTTGATACCAACCATAATCAAAAGGTTTGGCTTTCAGTAATAAATTGGCGGATTATCAGTGAAAAAGTTTCCTTGTGTTGGCAACTCTGCTTGACTGCAGCAATGGCTTCACTCCATGCTGTCATCATCCCAGGGCTTCCCTACTCACCACCATACCCTGATGTCCCCAGCTATACCCTGCACCATTGGTGATGCATAGGGGGTGCACACGGGCTCACGTGCACCCCCTGTGTGTGGCAGTGCACCCCCTGCAAAAAGGTGCTGCTGACACTGTTGGTGGTGCCTACGGGCAGTTACCACTTACCACTCCCCCCCCCGCCTTGCTTCAGACACCACTGGTGGCATCTGTGGGTGGTCTGTGGTTGCTGCTGGCCACTGCAGATGCTGCCAGCGGTGTGTGTGGGTAGTCACGGACTACTGGCCATCACTTGCCACCCCACCCCACCACCGTTGCCAGCACTGCGGCTGCCCGTGGCAGCTCCCCACTTGCCTCCACCATTCTCCCACTGCTGACAGTGCTGTCACCGGCTGTGGGAGCTCACCATGTCCCCCTAGCCTCCAGGGGTATGTGGCATTCATGCCCTGGACTGTGCTGCCTTTTAACCCATCTGCCCTGTTTACCCCCGCTGGCTCCACCTTCCATTCCCAGCATGGACCCCAAAGAATGACCACTGTCTGCCTATCTGCAGCAATGTTATAGGCAGGGACACAGCAGCAGCAGGGGGTGGAAGGACCATGGGCTGCAAAGCCTTCAGAGAACATTTCCTGCAGGGTGCTGCACTCCCACTGAAACACCAGGTTGTACTGCTCTGCTTTGTCTGTCCTTCGGTGTTTGTCCCTGGTGAGGGATCTTCAATCAAGTTCTGGTTGCTTAGTATTCTTATGGCTAGCTCCATTTGTTTACAGATTTTATGGATATCAATTTTTAGGCTTGTATCTTATGGTCTGTCTTTAAATTTATGGACAGTTGGCAACCATATTACAGCTGTAGTATCTTCCCTGCTCCCATTTTGTGATTTGTATTTCAGACCTTGAACATCATTATCTGTCAGGCCTGAAGGTGAGTAATAATGTAAAAAGTGCGGAAGATGCAGGAGACAGGCAAAACTGAGGTCCATAACTGTCTCTTAGGACCATAGGAAAAAAGAGCTGAAAGGGACCTCATGAGGTCATCTAGCCCAGCCCCCAGCTCAAGGCAGGCTCATTCCTGAATAAACCGTTCCAGCCAAGTGTCTGTCTGACTTACTCTTGAAAATATCCAGGGATGGAAATTCCACAGTTTCTCTCCACAGCTTGTTTCAACACTTGACCACTCTCAGAGTCAGAAAGCTCATCCTAATCTCCAGCCTAAATTTCCCCTCTTGCAGCTTCATGCTGTTGCTGCTAGTTCTGTCCCCTATAGACACAGAGAAAAGCACATCTACATCCTCTCTGTAATCACTTCAGGTATTTGAAGACTGTTATCAACGCTCCCCCATCCCTCCCCATCAGTCTTTTCTCTTCTCCAGACTAAATACCCTAGTTCCTTTAGCCTTTCCTCATAAGTCTTGTTTCCCAGACCTCTAATCATTTTGGTCGCTCTTTGTTGGACTCTTTCCAAACTGTCTACATCCTTCTTGAAGTGTGGGGTCCAAAACTGGACATACCACTCCAGGTATGATCTTGGCAAGCTGAATAGAATGGAAGAATCACTTCCCTTGATTTGCAAGTGACACTCTTGTTAATACAACCCAGTATGCTGTTGGCTTTCTTTGGAACAGGAGCCCATTGTGTGCTCATATTCAGCTTATGCTACATTATAACCCCACAAGAAATTATTTGTATGGGATATTTCCATCTAAGCCCCTCATTAAGGCCAAGATGGGCTTCCAAAGTTTTAACCCATACTGCAGCACGCAGTTAGGAGTTCTGAATTTCAAACAGGCTGAGCACCTGGCAACTCTCTTATTGAGGTACCTATGGATTTAGCCTTCTAACTGTAGTGACCTTTTGAAGACGCTGGCCTACCATTCTAGGAAGATTATAAATGGACCAGTATGCTTTATTAATAATGCTAGTTAATAGTTTGTTAATAGAAAGGAAACTTCTCTGACCTTATTCCTGCTTTGTGATTCATAATTAGTAGGTTGTGTTCCCTATAAATAATTAAGTACTATATTATCTTTGCATTTCTGGTTCAAAAGGTTGTCTCTTGCTTTCAGCCATTGAATTTAACCTTAATTGGATATATATATATGAATTGGAAAGATTGTGAAAAAGAAAACTGTATAAGTTTACTTCCTTTTCACAAAGACGTCTGCACAGTGAAAGGCTTTGGTTTCCTTTTCTATGGAAACATCAAGCATTAGTACAGTTTTCCTTAACAGAAATGCCAAAAAGAAAGAGACCAGGGTCATTTGAGAAATCAAGTGTTGGTTTATTGAATACTGACTGTACTAGCATGCAAATTGCTAATTTATTTAAATACATGAAGTACCTCTATTTGTGCTACAATTAATTTGTTACCCTTGGTAAAATTTTTGGGAGACACATTTGCAATAATAATGCTGAATTAAGACTTGCCAGGAATCACGTTAAGTTAAATGTCTCCATTGTGACTGACTATTCAAGTTGTACTGGGATTTTGTCTGATTAGACCAATAACCTAATGGTAAAGAAACCACCAAAATTACTCTGCAGCCTGAAATCAATTAAAGAAGTCAACAGTTTGTTGATAGTTGTTCAATATCTACAGAATCTCAAAACAGTATTTGGCACAATTTATAGGTTTACTTATTAGATACATATAGCCAAATAACACTCACCAAAAAAACAATGTTATAAACAATTCACACTGGACTGAAAAGTTACAGCATTGTTTTCTGAAGCAGAAGACTTTACCTTGACAAACTTGGCATTGGTCCAGTTTTGGGGAACAACTTGAATCCATTGTATTAAAAACTCTTTGTTGTTGTTGTTGTTGATTTACTCACTCCTTTTGAAGTACTTTTGATTCTTGCCAACCTCGGTGATCCAAATTAAAGTTTCTCCCTGCCTATAAATCTGTAGCACTGGAGAACTTGTACACTGAATGGTTACCTGTAACACTGTGAAGCTGGACTGCAAAAACTACTTAAACCTGAAGCTACATTAAATACTTCAGTGATATGCTTAGCCCAGCTGTATCAGAGGTAGGGAGTGGTATATTTGACCAGTTGCCCCTTTGTTTTTAGGTTTTTTAATGTCTCCTCCTTTTTATTAAAATAATATTTGGAGAACGTATGTGTACTAAGTAAGGGGGCTGCCTCAGTGCCACAAGGTCCCCAAATGGAAACAGATATATCCTAAGCTGTCAAGGGATTCAGGGAGCTGCTTATAAGGACCATTGGAGGTCACATGGTATTCAGATTTGTCATGATAGATGCACCCAACATCAACGGACACTTTGGAAAAATACAGCCCAGACATTAATTTACATGTGTCCTAGATCCTATATGTACCCTAAAGCATATTCTATGACCCCTGGTGTATATTAATAATGTCACTGGTAGAGAATATATGCTTTGTTTGCTTTTTAAAAATCCTTTGCAAAACACCTGCAGATTTTCAGTAGATCTGAGGAGATAAACTGTTGATACAAGTGAGCTAAGGAAACATTTTAAACCTAATATATCATTTATACTCTTAAATTCTATACTTTAATATTACTATTGTGTTGCTTTATGAAACATTAATCTGATTCCCAAATGGATAAACTAGAAGAGCAAATTGTTAGTCTCAACAAGAGACCCAGATTATTACAGAGAACAACAGCATCCTCTATTACTGTTACTAGGCTTCAGTAAAAGCAATGATAACAAAGAAGCACTATTTTATCTCTACAACTGGGGTTGTAGAGAGGCAGCAGCAAGGCGCCAGACTTCCATGCGTAGACCCTGAGATGGTGCAGAGTCACTTGGAGGAACTGGATGCCTTTAAGACGGCAGGCCCGGATAAGCTCCATCCGAGGGTGCTGAAGGCACTGGCCGACATCACTGCAGAGCCACTGGCGGCAATATTTGAACTCTCGTGGTGCACGGGCCAAGTCCCGGAGGACTGGAAAAGGGCCAATGTGGTCCCCATTTTCAAGAAAGGGAGGAAGGAGGACCCGGGCAACTATAGGCCAGTCAGTCTCACCTCCATCCTTAAGTCTTTGAAAAAATTATCAAGGCTCACATTTGTGAGAGCCTGGCAGGACAAATTATGCTGAGGAGAAACCAGCACGGGTTCGTGGCAGGCAGATCGTGCCTGACTAATCTAGTCTCTTTTTATGACCAGGTTACAAAACGCCTGGACACAGGAGGAGGGGTGGATGTCGTATACTTAGACTTCAGGAAGGCCTTCGATATGGTATCCCACCCCATACTGGTGAACAAGTTAAGAGGCTGTGACTTGGATGACTACACAGTCCGGTGGGTGGCGAATTGGCTAGAGGGTCGCACCCAGAGAGTCGTGGTGGATGGGTCGGTTTCGACCTGGAAGGGTGTGGGCAGTGGGGTCCCGCAGGGCTCGGTCCTTGGACCGATACTCTTTAATGTCTTCATCAGTGACTTGGACAAGGGAGTGAAATGTACTCTGTCCAAGTTTGCAGATGACACAAAGCTATGGGGAGAAGTGGACACGACGGAGGGCAGGGAACAGCTGCAAGCAGACCTGGACAGGTTGGACAAATGGGTAGAAAACAACAGAATGCAGTTCAACAAGGAGAAATGCAAAGTGCTGCACCAAGGGAGGAAAAAAGTCCAGCACACCTACAGCCTAGAAAATGACCCGCTAGGTGGCACGGAAGTGGAAAGGGATCTTGGAGTCCTAGTGGACTCCAAGATGAACATGAGTCGGCAGTTTGATGAAGCCATCAGAAAAGCTAATGGCACTTTATCATGCATCAGCAGATGCATGACGAATAGATCCAAGGAGGTGATACTTCCCCTCTATCGGGCACTGGTCAGACCGCAGTTGGAGTACTGCGTGCAATTCTGGGCGCCACACTTCAAGAAGGATGCGGATAACCTGGAGAGGGCCCAGAGAAGGGCCACTCGTATGGTTAAGGGCTTGCAGGCCAAGCCCTATGAGGAGAGACTAGAGAAACTGGACCTTTTCAGCCTCTGCAAGAGAAGGTTGAGAGGCGACCTTGTGGCTGCCTATAAGTTCATCACGGGGGCACAGAAGGGAATTGGTGAGGCTTTACTCACCAAGGCACCCCCGGGGGTTACAAGAAATAATGGCCACAAGCTAGCAGAGAGCAGATTTAGACTGGACATTAGGAGGAACTTCTTCACAGTTAGAGTGGCCAAGGTCTGGAACGGGCTCCCAAGGGAGGTGGTGCTCTCCCCTACCCTGGGGGTCTTCAAGAGGAGGTTAGATAGGCATCTAGCTGGGGTCATCTAGACCCAGCACTCTTTCCTGCCTATGCAGGGGGTCGGACTCGATGATCTATTGAGGTCCCTTCCAACCCTAACATCTATGAATCTATGAATTTTGAAAGATTATTGAGAACAGTAACAATAATATATTAATAAAATAAAAGTATCCTTTTTTGTGCCGATATGGCGTGTTAAGACTATGGGGAGAATTTTCATAAAGAAATGTACTATTCAATAATATGTGCTCTTTTTGATTAGGACAATAAATCATACTGTCATTTTCACTTGTTATAATCTTTATTATGTTTCTAATACAATAAAAGTGCTGAAATATCTGGATTACAAATAGTTCAGGTAATGCTTAATTTATTTGCTGCTAAAAAGATAACTCTTTGGGAATAAAATTATTTCATAAAAACTAGACCTGGTCAAAATCAGACAGTGTCTGATTTTGGGGAAAAATCATTCTAAATCAGATTAAAAAGCTAAAATTGCCTGTGAAATGAAAATTTGAAAGAGCTGATTCAGAGCCTTCTAAAAGTTTCATTTTTTTAAGTTTAAATATATTTAATTCCTATAACATCAGTTCAATTTGACTCAAATCCATTCAAATCCATAATGAAACAATGTGTATGCATATCCTAAATTAGTGTTTTGGTATAGCAGTCAAAAAGTGACTGAAATGCTGAAGTTAAAAGTAAGGTGTTCTGACATTACCTAAACAAAATAAGAAATTCAATATAAAATATCTTTGTTTCAAAAATCAACAAGTTCTTCTGATGTATTTCAAACTTAAGAAAGCAGCATTTCTGATGGAAACTAGTCTGAATTTTTTTTTTTAGCAGCTGTGGTAGAAACCTTTCTGTTATCTAAATCACTGGGTTGTTTGATTGTTTCTCCCTCCATAGGTTAGCCTCAAAAGAAACTAGTCCCATATGCTGAGCAGAGGCAAAATCTTTACAACCAGCACTACCAAATGCCACAGTTCATTATTTGGTTCATTATTAGGCTAAATTCAGGCCCGGAAAAAAGAAAACTGTCTGAGTCAAAGAGAGTTACACCTGCTTTTACTTGTAGTGAATTTGTCTCTTGTTGTGGATCCCTTTGATTAGGCGTAGGCTTGAGACATTTTAAGATCAAAGGTCTGCGTGAAACAAGTGGCCCACTGGGTTTAAGGCACACCAGTTTCCGTAGCCAGTGGCACACAAGGGATTGATGTGGCTAGAGACCCGGCCTCCTTATTCAAATGACCCGGCATCCATTTACTGCTGGCTTACCTGGGGAAGCCTTCAGTGCAATTCCAAACTGAGGCTCAGCCTCACCTCTCTGGAGCTGTAGTAAGATTTCTTAACATTTCTACTGAGGGATCTTAAGGGAAGTGAAAATATGGGATGTATGCACTAAGGTGAAGATGAACATAGTCTTTGTTCTATGGACATAGCTTTTTTACTACATGAACATAGCCTTTTTTCATCCAAGCAGCCAACCATATAAGAATAATTGGACTCACAATGTACATTCAACTGCTCATTGCTATTTTGTCTGGTATTATAATTAAGATGACAGTCTCCTATGAGCTTTGCTGCATGTCCTTTTCATTCTTCCATTAGACTCCATTGTTTTGAATGTTACTATCCTGTATCGTATTGATTTAGTGTTAGTTAAGGTTTACCATGTGCCTCTCACACTGCTTGCTTACTTCCACTTTATCCATGTTCTTTAACGACATGCTTGGCTTGTGAGATGAGTCTGGACGCCTGTTGGAGTCATACGTAGCGAGCACTTGGAAGCTCGGTGGTTTGCTCCCAGTGTCCTAAAGCCCTCAGGCTGATATTGCCCCGGCAGTTGCACAGGTAGCAATCTCCACCTGATCTAACCTTGGGATGAAGTGAACGTCCCGTATTTAGTGCATGTGTAAACTTTGGCAGCTTACGCAAACACGGACAGTTTCACACTGAGACTGTAGTGAAATCCATGAATGACGACTGAAGTGATTTCAGTTAAAAAATATGAGCTGTGCTGCACGTCATTGTTTTTGACTTCTCTTGACCTCACTCAGCATAATGCCCCCGTGACAGCAACCTTTGTCTCCAATATTTTCTGCGGTAACCAGCTTGGCTAGCATTTGTTTTCTATTATCAAATAATTAAATGGTAATGTAATTGTTATTTCCATTTCCCTGGTTCTAACATGTTTTGCAGCCAGTAACCATTCCCAGTTCATTAACTGACTGACCTCCGCATTAACACCCCCTCCACTGGGGTTGCCTTGGAAACAAAGCTTCCTGTGCATAATCCATGATTATCTAGCTCTTTATCCTACATGTGACCCTTAATTACTTGCTAAATTAGAATGGTTTTCTGAAAATCACAAGAGGAGGTTAATATGTTCTTCCAGAGCTGGTCAAGCTAAGATGACATTAAATTCACAGGGAATTCAAATTACATGATCCCTGAAGGCGTCTCTTTCAGAAGGAAGATGAACTCTCCCAATGGGAGGCAGTGCGCTATGATAATGCTTCTGTCACTCACTTCCCGTGCCCTGCTTCTCCTGCTACAGCTTAATCTGGTATGGATGATGTCCTACGTAAATATTGGGTTGATTAATTACAGTGTGAGATCCAGTATCCATTTGTCTTCTGTAATTAACATCGCACTTGAAATTAAGCAATATACGTTGATATTGCTGAGCTAGAAAAAGCAGTAGGGCAGAACCCTCAAGGGTACGGAAATTAGGGAAAGTCTAATGTAGAAGTCAAAATGGTCTTTCTCTCCATGCAAAAAAACAGTGGTTTTTAAGATGAGAAATAAACCTAACATGAAGAGACAGCAACTGGGCATGGCACACTGTGAATGTGGGGAGCTGGTTTGAGAAGGATTGACTTTGGAAATCCAGACATTTTTTTCTTTTCATCAAAATGATAGATTCATAGATTGATTCATAGATTGTAAGGCCAGAATGGGGCCTCAGAAGATCATTGAGTCCAGCCCCCTGCACCAAGCGGAAAGACAATTGGGGTCAGGTGACCCCAGCAAGGTGAGCATCCAGTCTCCTTGAAGATTTCCAGGGTAGGTGATTGCAACACCTCTGGCGGGAGCTTGTTCCACAGTCTAATGCTGAGCCTGAAATGGTCTTCCAGGAGTTTGTGTTCATTACTCCTGGTTTTCCCTTTGGGTGCCCTGGTGAATAGTTGCTCACCGAGCACTTGATGTACTCCCCTAGTGTAGCAGTAGAAACTAAAGAGATCGTGATTCTGCCAACAACTTCCTGCATGCCTGGATAAGTTGCTTACTCACTCTTTGTCTTGCTTCCTTATGTGTAAAATTAGGTGATAAAACTTTCTTCCCTTTTTTTCCTTGCCTGGTTCCTTCTAACAGAGCTGCCATCAAACCCAGGTTAGTGATTTTTTATTAAAATACTGGAAAGAGAAGGCCTCACCAGACCTCACTCAGCCCTGCTGCTCTCCTTTGCACCAGCTATCTCAGCAAGTCTCAGAGGGCATTGCTGCAAATTAGATTCATAGCAAATTTCTCACTCCTTTCAGCAAATGCCAAAACAGGGGAAGACCCAGGAGCACTTAAGATGCTTAAGCCTACTCTTACCTACTTGGAAACAGGCCACGAAGATAAAATCACTCATACCTATCAGACAGCATGTTGTTATATCAATGAAGAGAAGAGGTGCATGTAGGTACCTCGATAAGACAGGGGACATTGGTGAGCTATTCACAAGTAATTTTCACAATGTCACTTGTAATACTTTTTCTGTTCTTATATTTTGTTATTTCAGAGTTAGATACATTCAAGATGGTGCTAAACCGCTGTTATAACACAATCTAATTTATTGTCACTTGCCTTCTCTCCTTCCCTGATTATAGGACAACCTGTATTCCCAGAAATAGTCTTTATGGTCCCACTATCTTTCAAGGTGTGTCTACCAGGGTCCAGAAAGAGCTCTCCTGGGTGTGTGGATGAAGGCTAGTGAAGTGCAAATTATTTACCTTCACTTCTCTGTGGAAAGGCCCCTTTTTCACATGGATCTACAAAGAACAGCAAATAGATACCAAGGTAGTAAGAATTACATGAATTTCTAGAGATTGACTGATTACATGGAACAGGGATGATCTGGCCTGCCATCACGTACTAATTATTTGTTTCTGTCCCTTCTGATAGCCATGTCTCGCCTCCACCAAGAGGGGTCTTGCTGATAAGCTTCTCAGTAGAGGAGAAATCAGTTACATGGAATATAAGTGCAATTTGTTTTATTTACACATACTACTCACCAGCGGGGGTGGATGGGGGGGGCAGAAATACACTGGTACACTTGAACCCCACTTTGATTCCTGATCCACCCAAAGTTTAAAACCAACTGCCTGGCAGTGGCAGCAGCATTTCTGTTCAGGCAGGAGCAATTGAATTCATGGCTCATTAAAATCTACCTAATTCTTATGAACTTTTCATTCCACCGGTGTTAACGATCATCTCTCCTTTTTAATGGTCTTGACACTCCACTAATCAAGCTAGTCTTTCTTCTGCAATTGTGCTGTTTGTTAGCTGCTCCTGGTAGCTCCTATTTCATGGGCCTGCATACTGTTTTAAACTCATTCCAGTGAAATTATATTGTTTGCTTCAATATTAAACTGAATAAAGCAGCCCTAGATCCCTAGTGTTCTAGTAAAGCTTCTAGTTTCTTTTTACCTGAAGAAAAATATGTGTTGTGTTATACGTAATGATGCACGACACCATCTGCACCTCCCTTTTCAAAATCCTAGAGCTGCCCATGCTTACCAGTCTTGGAATGGAGGTCATCAAACAATATGTAAGCCAATCACTTCTTTCAGAAATCTCAGACCAAACAGTAGTGCCAAGATCCTGGGCAGCAACTCTACATCAAAAATTAACTACAGTCAGAGGGCAAACTCGCCAGCTGCTTACACAGCTCCTGCACCGAGGACTGCTGTCTCTATATGGAAACTTACATAAAAACTAACAACACGGCATGTATTCCCAAGACTGAGCATTTGCTTGTTCTCTCAGAGAAAGAATATTGAAATGTACTTTACTTCTATGCACATCAAATAAGTATATAATACATTTACCAGCATAATACTACACAAGTCCCAGTTTTTGCCCATTGTTTACATTATAACAAGCATCAGTTAGCTGCATGTTGGTTAAGTGTGTACACCACTAGGTGCATAGCTTCTTTCAGTTCCACTGCCTGCTTTGTAATGCATGTGTTCTCTATTTAACTGAATAATAATTGATTGCAGAAATGGTGAAGGGGAAGCAGCTGTCAGAGGACTGCTATTAGAACTGTTGAAATTGTTGGAAGCTAGTCAGCTTTGGAGCTACTAATGCTGCAGCACTGACAATGCTGTGTACTTAATGAACATCGCTTTCATTAAGTTTGGGTAAGTACATAGTTTGCATAAATAGATAGTACAAGATTGAGTAAGTCTTGAGGCTATGCACTTAAATTACATATAGTGTATATGGTAACAACAGGCACCTACAGACTACCAGTCCTAAGTGGGTAGACAGGGATTTTGTGGATCGTTCGCTCAGAGTTAAACATTAGGGCTGTGTGAAACAGCACTGTTCCGCTTCAACTTCAGGTTTGATGAAACAGTGTTTCGTTTCAAGTTTCATTTTGTTTCAAAAGCACTGTTCCGTTTCGTTTCGTTCAAAAGAGTTTAGCTGTTTCGATGCTGTTTCGATGTTTTGCCCATAGGCTATAATGGGGGAAGCATGAAACTGCCTATAACTTTCTCATTTCTGGTCTGATTCAGATGAAACTTACAGGGATGGTAGCCCCTTCTGAGGCCATGAAGCCTGCCATGTTTCAAGACTTAGGTGCAAAGGTTTCTGGGAAACTGCATCTCAAGAAGTTGACAGGCAGGAGCCAGGGAGTAGGAACAGCCTCCTGTGATCCGGGAGGCAGATCGGGGACCTGCACCCCCGGGAGGAGTCCAGCACTGCTCCCCACTCTGGGAGGAGTCTGGCACAGCTGCACTCCACTTGCCATCTCTGGGCTCAGCTCCCAGTGGCTCGTAGCCCCGTGGAACTCAGCCCGGTGGTGGGGGGCAGAGTGCAGCGCCGGCTCTGCCTGCCTCCCACCACTGGGCTGAGCTCTATGGGGCTGACGGAGCTGATCAGATTGCAGCCTGGTGGTGGGAGGAAGGCAGAGCTGGGATTGTGCTCCAATCAGCTCCACCAGCCCCACAGAGCGCAGCCTGGCGGCAGGAGGCAGGGAGAGCCAGGACTGTGCTCCACGCCAGGCTGAGCCACATGGGGCTGCAGAGTTGCTCAGAGCACAGCCCTGGCTCTCCCCTGCCTCTCACCACCAGGCTGCTTTGAAACTCAAAACGTTTCAAAACTTTCAAAATGTTTTGAGTGCTCTCATTTCGTTTCAAAGCTGGTTTGATGCTTTTTGTCTCATTTCGATTTCACTGTTTCGAGCTCAAAATGCATCGAAAGAGTTTCAAAATGAAACACTCGGTGAAATTTCGCACAGCCCTATTGGACATATCAATTCTGCCTTAGTTGAATTAAGTATAAATCCTTTTTGGATCTAGCCCTAACTGTTAAAATATATTTGTTTAATTGTGCCAGTCATGACCTTAAAAAGTTACTTTTTCAAGAGAAGACTTACAACAAAATTTCTTGAGAAATTAAAAAAAAATCCATATTTTTAAATTTACTATGAACAGTTTTCCATGTTTTGATGAAAATTTTTGTTTCACTGTGTATACTTTGAAAAAAATCAAATACTTTTAAAGCCATTTCCAATTTAAAAACAAGTTTCAATGAAAAAAATGATAATGGGTAACTATTTATTAAAAGTTTTTAGGACTAACATAACTTTGAACATGAATGTTTTTGGGAATATTTTCATCCGGAAGAAGGGGGATTGCTTAATTAATTAAATCCATGGGCATATTACCAAAAGAGAGTTATACCTTCTGTTGCTTAGTTGGTTCTATGATGGCTGAATCACCTCAATTGGTAGGGAATATGCATGCTTTTACCACACGGTCCTGTTAATTAATCTCCACTCAAAGGGTAAATTCTAGATGTGAATGGATATAGGGTACATTCTCATTTGGAACTTAGTTTCTCTGCCAAGATATCCAGAAAATACAGTGGGTGTTTTTTTCATTGACATCAGCTCACTAGGAAATATATCCATGAGGTCTATTCATTTTACCCTTAGAAACAAATTGTTAGTTCCTACTGAGCAGGATCCAGACCAATGGACCAATTCTGCTTCCACTGCCCTCAGCAGTCCAGCCCTTTCCCTTTAATATATTTGAATACAAGCTTAATCATCTGGACAGGATACAAAAGAATTCTTACAACCAAGGAATATTTTCATATCCTGAGTGAACACACTCACTTACGGGATAGCTCCATTTCTTGGTTGCTACGTTGCATAATGAGGGAATTGGACAGGTGGTTGTCTGCATTTCAGGACAAACTCATTTAGTGGGAGAAAGGGCAATTTAAAAAAAATACATGCACAGTTCTGAAAATTTCAAAAAGTGTTTCATGATTCATTGGGGAATGGCAGACATATCACAGCCTCCTTACTGGGCAGCTTCCACTGTTTTTTCTATGTCTGGAAAGCAGAGTTTTGAAGGTGTGAATTTCTTTTTTTTTAATGAGCTTTAAAAAAAAATTTTGTGTGCACAATTGTTAATGGGTGGCTGTTTAACAACCCCAGTAATATCTTTGGATGGTATCCAGATTCTTGATAGCTCCCTAGACACTCTCCCTCACTTAAAATGTTATACTTTACACATCATAATGTCTTTAGAAGGGTGAACATTTCTCTTTTATTGCTAGGGGTGGGTAAGCCTCATAGAACTGTGGTGGGGAGCAAGACTTTACAAACATCTTGAACTCTCTTGGTATCACAAGGGCTTCTAAAACTCTTTCAAAATTAATGGAGGGGATTTCAACTCCTCTTCTTGCCTAAATAAGGCATGGTAGAGATCCCCTGGAATCTCCACATCTCACAATGGAAGAACCAAATTAATTCAGTCTAGCCTCAAGCTTCCTCACTCCTTGCACTAGGCCCTGGTCTTCCTTTTCTTACAATTAATGTGTTTGGGGGTCGCAATAGCCTACCCTGTCTCTTTCTCCTGGAGCAATAGTAGGCTGTGCCCTACCCATCTTCTTTCTTTGTGGAAACAGCCTCACTACCTTCAAAACCCTGCCTCATCCAGTGTAGAAGTCAGAAAGAAAATAAGTTTCTTCACAGTGTTGTGTTGCCTTTTTAAATGCCAATTAAATAGGCTGTTTGCAAACAGGGAAAAAAACAAAATACAAACAGCATTTTACTTTAAACACGGTGCGCTCTCATGCCGAGCCAAGCACATGCCCAGAAGAGGCAGAACCTTAGTTGCACCTGGCTTTCCTAACTTCTGTATAGATAGGGCATTTGAGTGGTGCTTTTTTGGTGCTTTTATATAATAGCTAATTGAATCAGCTATTAAATAAAAGTGCCAAAAAGCCCTGCTGGAGCGTCCAATCTATACAGACGCTGCAGAGCCAGGTTGAAGTAATGCGTTGCCTCTTCTGGTAAAGCATGTTTGGAGAGGGGGAGGAGTTCCATGTCTGTCCATGCCCATGCCCATAGAGACCACTTAGAACACAATTGGATGCAGCAGGGGTGGGCAATTATTTGGGCTGGAAGGCTACTTCACGAATTTTGTTGAGCTTTTGAGGACTGCATACACATACACACAAGCTCCTCGTAGGTCTCCTTGCACCCTCTCCTCCTCTCAGAGTCCCCAGCATACAGCCAAGTCAGTCAGGAGCTGCACCAGCTGCACCTACATGGCCTGAAGCAGTGCCTGGAACAGAGTATGGCACTGGCCCAGCCCAGCTGCATGCTGAAGACTTAACGTAGGAGTGTAGAGAGAAAGGGGCCAGGAACCATGGGTTATCCAGGCTGGCTGAGCTGGTATCACATTGTTCCCCACTTCTCCATGCATCCCTTCCCCTGCCTTGGGCGGCTGGCACACACTGTGTTCCTGTGTACCACTTCAGGCCATGTGGGCACAGCTGGAACAGCTGGTGTGGCTCCTGCCTGACCCAGTCACATGCTGGGGATTCAGGGTCAGGCTAGAGCCTGGGTGCTCTAGCTGCTCTAGCTGCTCTAGCTGCTCCAATATGGCACAGCCCAAAGCAGTGCATGGGAACATAGTGCAGCACCACATTAGCAGATCCTGCACCCCTAGCAGGCCTCAGCCCAGCCCAGCAGGGCCCGGTAACCTGTGGCTCTTGGCCCTTTTCTTCCTGCACACCCTATCCCACCAGTGGGGAGAATCATACCTGAGCTCTCACCGGCGGCCTGGTTGTCTAGCCTGTGAATGGCCACAGGGTTGGAGCTATGTGCAGACAGCCTTGCTGGGCAGAAACCTATAAGAGGAATGGTTAATTATGGGGACGTGGTACCTGTGGTCACTCAGTAGTCTTAGTGTGGTTGAGTCTGCATTGGTCTTCTATGGGGCTCCTCCTTCCCTACATCCCACCCCTTTCCACTCAGGTGTTGCTGCTGGATCTTGATGGTAAGTCTGGTCTCTGCTTGGTTCTTTTTCTTGTAAGTGCTATATGTGGTTCAAGCCTGTTCAGCACAGCACCTGTGCCTTCATTTCAAAGGATTATAACAGCAAAAGGTAACTGAACTTAAATTGCTCAGGCTAGTTGGCTGGGCAAGGCACGGATGCCTCAGCATTAGCTGAAATCCTTATTGGGATAGTGAACTTAGTCCAGGATGCCTTGGGGCACCACTTCCAATTGCCCTTGTTTGGGCTCACTACATCTGTTGGCAGGCTTCACCTTGTCTGCAGGATCCCCT
Source organism: Alligator mississippiensis (assembly GCF_030867095.1). NCBI lineage: Eukaryota > Metazoa > Chordata > Crocodylia > Alligatoridae > Alligator > Alligator mississippiensis. The sequence goes on from NC_081826.1 coordinate 282,314,080, forward strand.
TACCTGTGTCCCTTTCAGAGAGTTTGGTAGGGGTTGTGGTTTGGCATTGTCTGTGGTGGCAAGGTCCTCCTCTCCACCAATGGGGGGAACATGTAGGCTCTCCCCTTGAGTCCCAGCATATCTCCTGTTGCCTTTCTTCAGCCTGTCCTTTAGCCCTGCTCCTCTGGGCCAATCAGTGTGCTTCTTTTGGCTTGTGTGGCACCAGCCATTAGGATTGCAGCCCATGCACCTGGGCCTGGATTGATCCAAAACAGCTGGGCATGCATTCCTTCAAGCAGGGCCACATGCTTTTCTTTTTCTCTGTGCTCATGCCAACCACCAGCCTGGTAAATAGATGACTTGGGTGGGGCCCTGTCACAGGAACCACAGAAATTTAGGTACTGAGAATTAAAGGAAATATCTGAAAATACTGGTCCTGTTGCTTCTCTCCCCTTCCCCCCACCCCACATTTGAAATCCCTACATGAAATATTGAAGGCCAATTTGAAAATAAATTCTAACTGCCCCACATGGTTGAGCTGTGTAATTTTAGTACTGAATAAGGTAAAAATCATAATTTGGTTCATTTTACCTATGGTCCTATGATGTTACATTAACTCAGTTGCAAACAAATGCCTTGTTTCCTCCTTTAGCCCTGTCCCACGGTACAAAACAGTGAAGGTATGTTTTGCAATTTTGTAAGTTTTTTTATCTGAGGATCTGAAAATGTGAGATACATCTTCACTGCATGGGGTATGAACACATCCATTTGGAGGCATTTCAAAAGGGCAGAAGCTGTTATGTTCTACTTGTTACCTGTGGACAATCCAGAATTGATACAAATATAGCATCTAATGTTAAAATTGGAGTGGTTTTGCTATATTTGTATTGTTCCTTCCTTGTCCATATATAGCAACAGAAATGGAACTGCTGCAAATGTTGAAATAGTTCCAACTATAGATGTGTCCTTATCCACAGAGATTAGTTTATCCATCATTGATTTGCAACACTCTCAGGGTTATGACACACAACCTTTTTAATGTCCTACAGCAACACTTAAAATAATTTAGGACAAGGAATAAGAAGTAACAAAGCAAACTGAAACTGCCTGAGGGTCATACATAGGCAACATATGCATTTAGCCCTTCAATTAGTACAGCAAGGTTAAGCTACTCCTACAAAAAGTGTTATGGATCATCAGACATATTTTCCTAGGTAAAGCTTTGCTTAATTATATAGTTGTTATACTGTGTATATCTATTTTCTTTCTGAAGCATCAAGGCTTTGCCTACTATCAGTGGCAGGTTAATTTGCTACATTAAGCAGTGTGCTTACTTGACACAGTGTTTCTTTCTTCTTTTATCTTTTTCTTTATGGTGGTATCCATCTGACTTCAACACAAATATACCCGTAAGTGTGTTAATACATTGGTAGTGAGCTTCACTGATGCCATTAAAGCCAGTGACTTCATGGGGAACATGAGCAGGTCCACTGTATTTTTTAATGCTGTTGCATTAATATTATTGTTGGAGTGTTATTAGGAGCTTCTCATCCAAAAGAAAGTATATTAGTCCTGTAATTAATGTTAAGAGTTAAGGTTTGCCAGCTCTGAGTCATAAGAGCTATGCTTCTTTGAATGTCAAGGAACCTGCTAGTAATCTAACTGGCAAAGATTGCCAACAGTAACACATAGGCCAATTGAACAAAAAGGTTGCTATACAGATAAGAGAGACGTCAAGAAACATGACAAAGATGAAGTCATCGTATGGAATTTAAGTATAGAATTTGACTCAAACCTCTCTTTCTGTCTTTGTTTTCCTCAGTCAGCGCAGAACATATCAGGGTGCCAGTGCGACCTCTCTACTTGGCTTGTGTCCGAAATGCTCTGCAAGGTATATTGTATGTCTTGTGGCCACTTAACCTTTTCTTGTGCCAACCACTTGCTCCTTTCTTCTCTGTATCAGGGACATGCCAACTTGTTTGTACTGCTTTCCACTGGTGCCTGGCAGTGGGCTATTCACCAATGCTTCTTTCTGCCTGGGCTTTTTTTCATCCAAAACTTATTATTTCATCCTCTCATTGTTATTTTTATTAGTAGGTTGAAAGGTGGGGGAGCAGAGAAATGTCTCCCTGAGTGTCATGGGGTATTAGAGCAGCTTTAATTCTATTTAGAAATGTTAGTTACACAAATCTGATGGAGCACTTATAATTGTGGAGCTCTATGTGAACTAGAACCCACCCCCCACCATGCTGTAACTCAGACGTGTCCGAGTGAACGTTCCATCTGCAGACAAGGTTTCTTGGGTGAATTTGATATAGTTTATTAAACCAACCCAAATAGTTGGAGAAAAGTTATTAAGCAAGCTTTCGGGTTCAAAAACCCTTTGTCAGGCTAAGGAAGTTTCAGCAGCTGGTGCGTGCTCTTCCTGGATGGAATGAAAAGTAAACAAGCCAGGGGCTGGGACCCCTGTTCCATCTGCTGGCATTTAAGACTGCTTGGCTTAGCTCTCGAGGAGGGACGTTAAACTCATGTGGCCCCACTGGCCCAGTTGAGACCACAGGGCTTCTCACAGCTTGGACAACTCATCTCCAGCATCAAAACAAACAGCAGCCACATTGAGTCCTGTTGGGGACAGAGCCATTGTGTCAGCACAGCTTCAGAACCCAGGGGTTTAATGCCACTACTTGCCCCCTCTTCTTTCCTGCCACTGATTTTAGTCATCAGAAGCAACCAAAACCCCCAATTTTAGTGGCAGGTAAGGGGAGGTGGATAAACAGCAGTGACATGAACCCCCTGGGTTCTGGAGAAGCCCTGTGGGCCAGATGATCCACCTGTGTATGTCAGATTGGACTTCCAGGCCATACATTTGACATCCCTGCTCTAGAGCATAAAGCATTTAACACTCACTCTTCATATTTTTCTTCATTCACCTGAATCCTGCCTACCTCCTGAATCCACCTACAAAACCAAGGAGGTGATACTTCCCCTCTATCGGGCGCTGGTCAGACCGCAGTTGGAGTACTGCGTGCAATTCTGGGCGCCGCACTTCAAGAGAGATTTGGATAACCTGGAGAGGGTCCAGAGAAGGGCTACTCGTATGGTTAAGGGCTTGCAGGCCAAGCCCTATGAGGAGAGACTGGGGCACCTGGACCTCTTCAGCCTCCGCAAGAGAAGGTTGAGAGGCGACCTTGTGGCTGCCTATAAGTTCATCATGGGGGCACAGAAGGGAATTGGTGAGGCTTTACTCACCAAGGCGCCCCTGGGGGTTACAAGAAATAATGGCCACAAGCTAGCAGAGAGCAGATTTAGACTAGACATTAGGAAGAACTTCTTCACAGTTTGAGTGGCCAAGGTCTGGAATGGGCTCCCAAGGGAGGTGGTGCTTTCCCCTACCCTGGGGGTATTCAAGAGGAGGTTAGATAGGCATCTAGCTGGTGTCATCTAAACCCAGCACTCTTTCCTGCCTATGCAGGGGGTCGGACTCGATGATCTATTGAGGTCCCTTCCGACCCTAACATCTAGGACTCTATGAATCTACCTCCTAGACTCTTGAATAGTACCTGTAATATGGGGAAATTAGACCAAGAGACTGTAAGATGAAAGTTTGCATTTATGGCTCCCATCCCCTTAGGTAAATGGAACTCTTTTGCTAGTGTCCTGCTACTCGTGTAAGGCCTAATTCAAAACTCTTCCAGGCAGTGGGAGTCCTTGCATTGATTCTGATGGGCCCTGTCCTGAGTTCAGTGAAAATGGGTGCAACTCAGCACTACGAGAGAGTTCAGTACTTCTTGAGGTCAGGCCAGCAGTAAGGAGTGGGTTATCCCTCCTCAGATGCTACGGTGATCCTTGGCTTGTTAGTAGAATAAACAGAGGCTGTGAATCTGCTATAAATTCCTCTCTACTTCTGCGTGTCTGTAGAGAGCTGTTTCTTTGCTTTCTTAATGCAACAGACAAAGAGCAACAGTGGGCCTGATGAATCGCGTATTAGGATCAACCTTTTGTTTTCTGTCAGCATATAACCGTTGATTAAATCCTACTTAATCAGGATTAAACAGTTCCTAAAAGAAAGTCTAGGATTTATTTGCTAGAATCGCACTCAACAGTCAGAATTGACTTCTGGATACAAAGAGACATTTCCAATGCCTGGGATGCCCTCAATTTGCAGGAATATCTTCACTTTGATATTAGCTTGTGGGACTACAAGAATTAACTAGTGTTTGACTAGTTTGATAGCTGGGGATCTGAAGGCTAGTTTGCTTAGGGCACTGATTCTCAATCCTGGTGCCACAGGACCCTTGGTGCTGCTAGATCCTTTGATAGGTGCCACAAGGTACAAAGAGATAAGCAGATAAGCAGTCTCAGACTTGTCCCTGTCTGGCCCTTCTGTAAAGAACTGACTACTGTAATATATAAATTAGTTATTTAAATTGGATGCCACTCAATTCACAAAAGTTATGGAAGGGTGACTTGAGTCCAAAAAGGTTGAGAACCACTGGCTTAGGGAAGGGACTGGCAGAAAGATCTTCTTCTTCCTAACCACTGCATGATAGTGTAAAGGAGAGAAGGTTGTTTTTTTATGAGCTCTTGACATTAAGTACTCAAATTTTAAATTATGTCAGCCAATTGCAATTGCTCGTATAGGCCACGTAGTAGATTTTCTACTTTCTGACTGGGTGAGTATTCACTTCAACAGGAGAAGAGACAGGAAAAGCTATGAGGAAACTGCTCAGATATGGAGTAATTTAGAATATGTGGCAGGTAAAAATGATTAGGAACTATTAAAAAAAAAACAATTTTTTTTTTCTTTTCCAGGCAACACAGGTCCTACCTGAGGAAACAGTCATAGAAAAACTAGTTTATCATAGGACTCTGAATGCAATTTAAATGACCTAAAGTTCCTAAATCACTTTGGTTCCTAAGGATCAGATCCTCCAGGTTATATAAGCACTCATTCATATTGATGTTACTAGGAGCACAAATCATAGAATCATAGAAAATTAGGGTTGGACAGGACCTCAGAAGGTCATCTAGTCCAACCTCCTTCTCAAAGCAGAACCATCCCCAAGTAGATCATCCCAGCCAAAGTTTTGTCCAACTGGGCCTTGAAAACCTCCAAGGATGAAGATTCCATAACCTTGCTAGGTAACCCATTCCAGTTCTTTACCACCATCCTAGCAAGGGTTTTTTTCCTAATATTCAACCTAAACTGCCCTTGCTGCAACTTGAAACCATTGCTTCTTGTTTTGTCATCTGCCACCACTGAGAATAGTCCAGCTCCATCCTCTTTCGAACCCCACTTCAGATAGTTGAAGGCTGCTATTAAATCCCCACTCAGTCTTCTCTTCTGCAGACTAAATAAGCCCAGTTCCCTCAGCCTCTCCTCATAAGTCATGTGCCTCAGCCCCCTCACTATTTTTGTTGCCCTCCGGGGGACTCTCTTCAACTTGTCCACATCTTTTCTCTAGTGTGGGGCCCAAAACTGGACACAGTACTTCAGATGTGGCTTCACCATTGAGGAACAGAGGGGAAGAATCACTTCTCTCAATCTGTTGGCAATGATCCTGCAGCCTAGTATGCTGTTAGCTTTCTTGGTAATAAGGACACACTGTTGATTCATATTCAGCTTATTGTCCACTGTAACCCCCAGTCCTTTTCTGCAGAGCTGCTGCTTAGCCAATTGGTCCCCAGCCGGTACTGGTGCTGGGATTGTTTTGTCTTAAGTGCAGGACTTTGCACTTGTCCTTATTGAATCTTATAAGATATCTTTTGGCCCAATCCTCTAATTTGTCTAGGTCACTCTGAATCCTAGCCCTACTGTCCAGCTTATCTACTACTCCTCCCAGCTTAGTGTCATCTGCACACTTGCTGAGGGTTCACTCTATGCCATCTTCCTGGTCGTTGATGAAGACATTGAACAAAACTGGCTCCAGGACTGATCACTGGGGCACTCTACTTGATACCGGCTGCCAACTAGACATAGAGCCATTTATCACTACCCATTGAGCCCGATGATCCAGCCAGTTTTCTCTCCACCTTACAGTTCATTCATCCAACCCAGACTTCCTTAACTTGCTTGCAAGAATGTTGTGGGAGACTGTATCAAAAACGTTACTGAAGTCAAGTTATATCACGTTTACTGCTTCCCTTGTATCCACAGAGCCAGTCATCTCATCATTGAAGGCAATCAGGTTGGTCAGGCATGACTTGCCTTGGTGAATCCATGATGACTGTTCCTGATCATCTCTTCTCCTCCAAGTGCTTTGGAATGGATTCTTCTGCTCCATGACTTTTCCAGGGCCTGAGGTGAGGCTGACTGGTCTGTAGTTCCTTGGATCCTTCTTCTTCCCTTTCTTAAAGATGGGCAATATATTTTCCCTTTTCTAATTGTCTGGGACCTCCTCCAATCACCAAGAGTCTTCAAAGATAATGGCTAGCAGCTCTACAGTCACATCAGCCAACTCCCTCAGTATACTTGGATGCATTGCATCCAGCCCCAGGAACTTGTACACATCCAGTTTTTCTAAATAGTCATTAACCTGTTCTTTCACTGCTGAGGACTGCTCACCTTCTACCAAAACTGTGTTGACCAGTGCAGTAATCTTGGAATTGACCTTGTCTGTGAGGACTGAGATAAAAGAGGCATTGAGCACTTCAGCCTTTTACTTAGCATCTGTCACTAGGTTGCCTTCCCCATTCAGTATGGGACCCACATTTTCCCTGACTTTCCTCTTGTAGTTAACCTACTTGTAGTAGAAACCCTTCTTGTTAACCTTTACATCCCTTGCTAGCTGCAACTCCATTTGCACTTTGGCCTTCCTGGCTTCATCCCTGCATGCCCAAGCAGTGCTCTTATACTCCTCCCTGGTCATCCGTCCAAGCTTCCACTTCTTGTAACCTTTTTGTGTTTAAGCTCACCAAAGAGTTCTCTGCTAAGCCAAGCTGGTCACCTGCCATATTTGCTATTTTTTTGCACATCAGGATGATTTATTCCTGTGCCTTCAGTGAGGTTTCTTGAAAATATAACCAGTTTTCCTAGACTCCTCTGCCCCTTAGGCTAGCCTCCTAGGGGATTCTGCCTATCAGTTCCCTGAGGGAGTCAAAATCTGCTTTTCTGAAGTCCAGGGTCCTTACTCTGCTCCTCTACATCCTTTCTTTCCTCCAGATCCAGAAATCAATCATCTCATGGTCACTGCTGCCCATGTTGCCATCCACTTCTATATTCCCCACCAATTCATCCCTGTGTGTGAGGAGCAGGCCAGGAAGAGCATGGCCCCTGGATGGCCTCTCTAACACTTGCACCAGGAGGTTGTCTCCAGTGCTCTCTGAACACTTCCTAGGGCTCCTATACATGTGTACAGAGCCTGCTCCCATGTGCTGGAATTCCAGCATGTCAGAGCTGACTTGATTAAGCAAAAGCCAGACTCAATTAATTGAGTCTGCTCTGACATGCTGGATTTCCAGCACATCGGTGCAGGCTCCATACACATGTATAGGAGCCCTAGGTAGTGTTTGGAGAACATTTGAGTCTGGCTTTTGAGTAATCAAGTCTGCTGGAGCGTGAAAATTGACATGCTCCAGCAGCCTTCTGTGTCCCATGTATCAAGGTTGCCTCTTGTCTCTGCGCTGAAAAAATGGTGGTGGGGCACTTTGAAATAAAACATGTTCGATGAACTTTAGTTCAAATCACACCTCTGCTATTCTTTCAGCGTGGGGACACACAGTAACACTGATACATGTGACATGCGGGTGCTTTTAATTAACATGGCTCACTAATTAAAGTGCCCAGCACTGCATCCCACAGCACACGTAAAAATGCCCCTAGATTGCCTGTGCACTGCTGTATTGCCCTCCCAGCATACGTCAGGGTGATTGAAGTTCTTCCAGTGAGAACCAGGGGGTGCCTCAAAAGTATTTCAGTGTCAGCCTCCCATTGGTGTTTAGGTACTGAAGTCCCCACTGACTTACAGAAGGACTTGAGCTTATATGTGACTAGGTGTAGAATTCTAACTTTTTGCTGTAAAATTTACACAAAACAAATGAGTCTGCATGGATCAGCTTGCAAAGGATGCAGGCAGATCCTAGCCTGGCTTGTTGAATGCCCTCTTTCCCAGGGCTGATTCTGCTTAGAGCCTCAGTGGCCCACCTCTGGTAAAACATAGCAAGGACATTGGTTGGTAATTTTTTTGTCCTCACCACTGCCATTGACCCAAAGTAACGTCAAAGTCTGCATGCTCTCTCTCTGAAAAGGCTGCAGATCCTTGAACCTACAGATTTCAAAACTGACTTGCTGCCAGTGGTCATGGGATTCAAGCTCAGCTGATTGGTTGCTTGAAAGTGAAGACAAGTAAAGATAAAGGCTAGCGCAAACTCATTTTTTTACTGGAGAAAACAGAGATAATATTTTCATGTTTGCCCAGCTCTAATGCAACCCAGTGCTGTGGGAGTGTATGTAGAGAGGCAACAAGGAAAGATCTTTTTTAAACTGTGGTACAAAGTAGTGGAATCTGCTACCACTTCATTATAGGTAGCTTTTTTTTGCATTAAATTAACTTTTGTTAATTGAGGTATTAAATTTGAAGCAGTGTATTTTGCAGCACTTTAGCAACCTACAATGCTCTAAATAACTTATGTACACTGGTCAAATTTCTGACCAATGGAGAAGCCCCAGGAGCTTTCCTAGCCTGGAAAGTGCAGGGAGAGTCAGAGCCCCAACCCAAACACTGCACTTCTGTCATGTTTAATAGCACTGTAGCTTTACAGTGCTATAAAAAGTACTCTAAATTACAGAGCATTGTAAAATGTGCACAGAGCACTTCTGTACACACCTTTAGTTACCTCAGGCAAGCCATTTAACTCTTCCTATTGGAGGGTAAGTCTGCACCGCAAAGTAGTAACTGTGAAGCTAAGCTGGTTGGAAGTATGAAATAAATTATATCCCTCCCTAACTGTTATGCTGATAATCCATTCCTCTGCATGTAGATGTAGTTTATACTGGCCAAAGGACCCTTGCTAGCCTAGTTCATCCCATCTGGGAAGATAGTCTAACTATACATATAGAATTATTTTTACCATTATAAGCCATGTCACCTTTACAGAATTTTGCAATAGCAGCAAAGTTGCTGTAATGTAGACTCACCTTAAGTTTCTGTCCCTGAAAATGGGGATACAAATCTACTTTCCTAACAAAGTTGTTGTGGTGATTAACTAGTTGTTGTTGACAGGGGGCTTTGGAAGTGTTAAGTGCCAGTAATTGGTATTGATCATGAAACTTAATCCCTCAGCAACCTTTAGGATCAGGATTTGAATTTATAAGGTAAAGTTTATGAGGTAAGAGCCCAATGAACTTTGAGGCATGTATAGCAAACTGGTCTTGGGAGTGTTTTTTAAGCCCAGGAGATAAGAATTGCCAAATGGATTTGAGCAAATAATTATTATTTTGAGATTTACAAGAAAATACTTTAATTTGAATTGAAATTAAAATTTATAATTTTTCTCTTACAGGGTGTAGGTTGTAGCCGTGTTGGTCTAAGGACATAGGCAGACGAGATTCACCCGAAGAACCTTGTCTGCCTAATTTTTCTCTTCTCTGTCATAGATTCATAGATCCAGCCCCTAACAATCTATGAATCTATGACAGAGAAGAGAAAAATTATAAAGAATACAATGGGCTGGCTAAATCTAACCGGTAAACTGATTAAATATAAATTAAAAAGTTCATTTGCTTTTTCCTCCCTATCCCCATGTAGTTTATTATTTCTTCTGCTGAGTTCCTTTCTTCACTTGCTACTTTCCTACAATAGCCCTGACCCATAACAGCATTTAAGCACACATTTATGAGGACTATTCAAGTGCTTATTATCAGGCACAGGTCCTTTCCCAGAATAGCTGCAATATACCCTGATAACTGGACAATGGAAACACAAGCATATGATTGATTCTCTGAAGGTCGGTGGGAGAAGGAACAAGGAAAATTAGTTATTCATTAAAACTTTTCAATTAAAAAAACTCTTTCCCCACTTTGACCTCCCTGGAGTTCCCCTGATTTTTGGTGTGGTAGATACTGTGTTTGTATAAATTCTAGTTTTCCTCTTCAGCTAAGGGTCTCAGAAGCTTATGTGGAGTCTTTGTTACTGGCAAACAAGAAGAAATTATGAATATAGGTACCCATCAGTACAGAAAAGTTATATTAACTAATAAGAGATTTGCCTGACAGTATGGTTACTAAGAATAACTGAACTGATTTGCAAATTGTTGCCTTCTGACAGTTTAACTGCCAGACACTGGAGATTTACATACTGTAACAGGCTCCCATGATTAGCCAAATGCCAAGAAACTGAATAACCAGAAGGAAAATTTGGAGTTTTGCAAATAACTATACATCATCACTGTTCCTGAACTCTGGTTGAGATAAGTTCATTTATTATATAACCACCTAATAGGATTGTCTTTTTGTCTACGTATCTGTTTGCATGCCCCTTGCAGGATGGGATATCAGACCTGTTCGTGTGTGAGACAGAGATCATTTTGTTTTCTAGTGCTCTCATTTTACTAGAGTAGTCAGTTGCAATTCAGTTCAATGATTTTATTCGCGTGACAAGCTAAAAGAGTTACCACCATAACAGGCTCCTGCAGTAAGTGTTGAAAGTTACAATCCCCCCAGAAAGGGCTTGACACTATTAGGCCTCTGAAGCATTTGCCATTATGTTACATTGTAGCAGAGGTCTCTGTTTTTATGCCCTGGCAACCAAAAACTATTTCTGGCCAGACAGGAAGAAGAGTTGAGCTTTCTGTTTCTTGGTTAGCTGGGAGGAAGAAACTGATAGTCCAATCTTCCTCTTCCAGTTGACACACTGATTTTTTTTAAAGCTTCCTCACACTTGCTCCAGAAGTATGAAGGACTATTTTCTTCTGCTCTGTTCCTCCTCCTCCTGCCTCTGGTCACCCCATCCCACTGTTACCTCTTTCTGCCATTTATTGCATGAGAGCTTTTCTCTGGAAAGTCATGTTATTTACTTATTTGGATTTACTATTTCTTTCTCCTTGTATCTCTTCATCCCATCTACTCCACATTTTGAACTCTCACCTGAAAACATGTTTTTTTTTCACTGGTAGATGTTTTGTTTCCTTTCCCCTTTGTTATTAATTTGGATCACTGACTAATTTGGATCAGTATGCAAGTTGCATGAAAGATACTATCAATATAAAACTGCATGAGATATTTCTATGCTTTATAATATCATTAACTTTTACCAAGTACTCACACATGCTTATATGACATTGGATTTTTTTAAAAAGTAATTTGAAGGAATACTTTGAATATAAAATATGGTCAGTGTTTGCTTTAATCCCATGTAGTTCATGAAGGGAATGTGCCTTTCTTGACTGATGTCTAAGATCCTATTCTTAGCTACATTAATGCATTTGTATGTTATGTTAAAACAAGCCACCACAGCATCATTTCTTCTGAGCAGGTCCAGATCATCATCCTCTGTATTAGGTTATGAACCCGTATAGTGACTCTTTAAATAACTCACGTTAACTGATTAGGTAAATGGAAAGCTAGGATTCACAGAAGCAAATGAATAAAGACAGGGGAAAGAAGCAGGAAAAGAAGGAAGGAAACTGGAAAAGAAATTTTGCATATTGCTGTGATATGAAAGGAAGCCATAATATAGAACAATATACCTAAAACAAAGTCAGCCATTTCTTGGTAAAATTGGCTGGAAGTCATGGTAGTGAAACAAAGGCAAAAACAACATACCCACAGGGCTTAAAAAAAAGATATGAAGTTGTTAGAGGTATGAAGCCAAACAGCTAGACCTCTTTACAGAAATGCTCCATGCTCTGTACACTCCCCTTTCACAGGCATCCCCCAAAACAAACTGTATGGACCTAATTCTTCAAGATAGAGTCCAGTAGTTTCCAGCACTCACCAGCTTCCATAATAGTGCCCATGCTTAGCACCTTATGTGACCCAAATTTATCTCTAGTGAGGATCTGGCTGCATTTGTTGAAAACAACGAGAGCCTTTCTGTGTCAAGGAAGCAAAAAAGATTTCTGATCATTACAAAAAATATGATCATTCACTAGGACCAAGAGGTGTTGTCACTCCTTTATTCTACAACCACACCTATGATACTATGTTTTGTTATTTCATACCGTACCTCCAATTCCCCCTCCCATCCTATAAAAAGCTGACTTTGAAAGCCAAGTTCCTATGAGAAAATATTGCCATTTTTGTCAAGAACCTTGTTTCTAGAGCACAGGTAATCATCAACGTGTATCCCAGAGATTCACCTCATTAGTGACCATGAATTGTTTGCCTACTTTAATTGTAACATGAAGACACATGTATGAAAGATGCATAGGGTTGAATCAAAATTTTGGGTTGTTTTCAAGCTGGTGCTACGGGAGTGGAATTAACCAGGCAGATCTTGTGGAAGGCCGGGGCCTAGATCAGGTGGCATACGGTCTGCTTAGAGCAGCTGGTAAAACTTGGCTCAGTTCTTTATTTAAGGCAACTATGATCTGGTGCCAAAGTCCTGGCAGTGTGCCGATACGATAGCATGGGTTGTGCCAGGTCTGGGTGGGTTTGTGTCATTCCCACATGGACTCTCTTCTCTAAGCTGCTCAGATGTGAACCCTAAAGCAGGGGAAAGCTGTTTCTGGATACAGGGACCTTCCTCTTCTGGCTGCCTCTTGATTCATAGGAAAAAAGGACCAGCAGGGGATGGGGGTGGGATACACTGGTGCATTTGCACCCTGCTTTGATGTCTGCTCCACCCAACGTTGAAAACTGCCCACAGGTGGCAGCAACATATCTGTTGAGCAGCAAGGAAGGGGTCGATTGACTTCATGGCTCATTATATTCCACCCAGTCCTTCTAAACTCTCCATTCCACCCGTGTTAACGACCCTCCCTCTTTTTATTGGTCTTTATGTTCCACTGAATAAGCTGACAAGGATCTTTGGGTAAATCTGGTATCTTTTATTAGACCAACTAAATAGTTGGAAACTTTTTTCTTAGCAAGCTTTTGGGTTTAAAAACCCCTTGTCAGTTTTTAAACCCGAAAGCCTCCTAAGAAAAATGTTTCCAACTATTTAGTTGGTCTAATAAAAGATATCAGATTTACTCAAAGACCCCTGTCTGCCTGTGTCCTTAGAGCAGCAAACAGGGCTAAAACCTACACCTCTGAATAAGCTGGTCTTTCTTCTGCAGCACTGCTGCCTGTTAACGCTCTTGGTCATGTCTCTCCTGTTTCACAACCCTGCAGCCTCTTTCTTTAACACTGGCTCACGGCATTAATTCAGGGAAGTACTGGAGGCAGTGTCAAGATGCTCAAGAAGGCTTGATTTTATGAAACTGAAAATTTATAATGACTCCAGGACCGATAAAACAGCCTATTTTTACTGTTTTATTTTCGTCTAGTTTATGGGGTGTTTTTAGATGTATAATATATGGCACAGCGAATTTATATTTGCTTTTGCTGCCATCGTAAATTGAAAACTATCCCTGCAGGCCACGGGCTTATTAGTAAAATTTCTAATCACTTTTTCATGTGATAAAAGTGTGCATTATGTTCAGGGATCCTGGTTTTCTCTGATTTAAAAAAAATCCGCAAGTTTCAGTTAAAAAAAAGTAACCTCAAATCTACATTTTTTTGTGATTTAATAAAGATAGATAGATAGATAGATACAGTAATGGTGTTTCATTTACATCAAGGAAAAATGTGGATATATCTCTATAGATATCTATCTATCTACCTATATATATCTCTATATTGGTGACTGAAGTTTCATTTAAATCACAGAAAAATGTGGATTTGAGGTTACTTTTTTAATTATTTAAATTTAATGACTTAATTTTTAAATTTAAATGAAACACCACTATCTATATATCTATCTAAGTATTAGTGATGTTCCATTTAAATCATGGAAAAAAGTGGATTTGAGGTAACTTTTTTTAATTACTGAAATTTTTTAGTTAATTAAAATGACTTAACTTAATTACTTGACTTAATTAAAATGACTTAATTTTAAAATTTAAATGAAACACCACTATCTGTCTATCCATCTATTAGTGGTGTTTCATTTAAATCATGGAAAAATGTGTATTTGGGGTTCCTTTTTTTAACTGAAAGTTGGGGATTTTTTTGAAAGCAAGAAAACCAGGATCCCTGATTCTGTTACATGTGATGACGACTCACTGGACACCCCCCCCCCCCCAACCCCTCTTTCCAAAACCCTGGCTCCCCCACCCCTGCCTGGCAGCTGCCCCGGTGACCCCAACCCCAGATCACTCAGCCCCGCCCCCTCTGACGACATAGGGAGGGGCGGGGCGATGCCGGTGGCTGAACTGCGCGGGGGCCAGGGAGGTGGGCGGGGCTTGTGTGCCGACCCGCCTGAAGCCACTGGCAGCAGGGGAGGGGGCGTAGCAGAGGTGGGCGGGACTCGCTTGGGCCCCGCCCCCTCCTTATCCGCGCGCGCGGGGCCATGCGGCGGGTGCGTTCCGTTGCCCTTTGCCCGCCCCCCCCTGCGCCGCGCTTAGCCAATCAGGGGGCGCCCTGTTGGCTGCGCCGGGCGGCCGCGGCGGAGCAAGATGGCGGGGGCCGGGCGGGCGCGGGCGTGGGGCAGCCTGTGGCGGCGGCTGCTGCTGGTGCTGCTGGTCTGGGCCGGCGGCACGGGCGCGGTGGGGCCGCACCGCCGCTTCGAGTACAAGTACAGCTTCAAGGGGCCGCACCTGGTGCAGGCGGACGGCGCCGTGCCCTTCTGGGCGCACACGGGCAGTGAGTAGGGGCCCGGCCGGGCAGGGGGGGAAGCCCGCGGGGCTTTGTTCAGTCCTGCCCGCCGCCCCCTAGCCGGACCGGGGCCGGGGCGGCTGCTCTGGCGTGTCCCCAAACCGCTCCCAGCCACCTGCGTTGGGGGGGGGTGTCCGTAAGGGGGCTGAGCACGGTGCAAACAACGGTGGTTATTATCCTTATCTCTGGGGAAAGGGAGCCTGATACTGCAAGTTCGCCAGGCGTCAGGGGACGGCCGGCAGCTCTGGGGCTCAGTAGGGCCGCTGCCGGCAGCTCGTCCCAGCCCAGTGATGATGTGTCACTCGGAGCAGAGCGAAACTTGTGGCCTGGGACCAGCCCTTGAAACGAGTCCCAGAGACAGGGTTTTTTAGAAATCGGGTTAGGCTCATGCCTTGGTTGCGAGAGGGCATGCATTTGCATTGTTTACGGCGTGCTGGTTAGGTAACCTCTCCGTGGTTTGCGGCAGGGTTATGATACGTCTTTATTATACTTCCAGATTGCTGCTTCGCCCATTGGTTGGCTCGGTTTAGAAAACGTGCGGATACGTGCTAGTGGCAGAGCATTGCTCTGTCTCAGGTGCTGCAAATCGCACAGGTGTAGGGCTGCAAGGGACCTCGAGAGGTCACCTAGAGTCCAGCCCCCCACCTGAGGCAGGATCAGCCCTGTCCAAACCACCCTATACAATCCGTAATGGAAATGCCTCCTAAAACTACCCTTAGCCCTGACACAGCACAGACCTAACACCCTAATCTGCCACAGGTAAAGCAGGGGAACCAGAGCAGCCAACGTCCTGCTTCTGTGAAATGTTGTCAGTACATGCTTAAGAGATCCTAGGCAGAAGGTTACCTCCCCTGCTACAGAGGAAGGCAAACCCCCATCATCTGTGCCAGTCTAAACCCCCCCATCATCTGTGCCAGGCCGACCGTGGGGTACAATTCCTGACCCCAGATACAGGGATTGGTCTAACCCAAGACCCTTTGGCCAGGAACCTCCAGCTTATGGTCCTAGCAGGAGCACTGGCGCACCCCAAAGAAGCTGTATATTGACTTTCTGTGAAGGAATTTAATGTAGTTTAATGGGAATATTTGGACATCTTACATATATCTGTGTACTTTTGCTAACTCTATAGACATGGTAAGATGCAGAGAGAGATGACTTTAAGCAGCTCTTTATTAGTGTAAGTTTTTAAATAAATTGGTTGCACATAACTTTTTATTTATTAAATAAATAGAGTATCTAAATGTGCGTTCCAGTAAATCTTCTCTTTAGAACTGTATAACCACCGCACTTAGTGGTCCTAACTGAGATTGGGTTCCCACTGAGTACTTCATGTAATAGCAAGACCAAGTCCAAAAAGTTTAGGGTTTATGTTACCGTGGGCAAGGAGTGCATAAAAGGAAGTAGTGCTTTAGTAGTGGGCACACAAGGTGGGGAAAATAAGTAATCTACCCAAGGTTACGTAGGAACATATGAAAGCAGAAAACTGAATGCTGATCTGCTGCCTTGGAGTCCAGTGCCCCAACCATGAGACCAACCTTCTTCTCATGTTCAGGAACTTTGAATAAGGCACCTGTAAAACATTCAGTAACTTTAGAAAATCCTTCAATGCTTTTAAAAATGGTGAAGTATAGCATATTAATTTTAATATTTAATACTATTTGAAATTGGTTGGCTCAGCAGTGAGAACCATCTACTACGAGGCTAAGGTTAAGTGTTTACAGGTAAAAATCAATTGCTGTGCTTGCTGTTATGTTTAATGCTGGTTTCTTTCCTTTTTCAGATGCCATACCTAGCGCGGATCAGATTCGAATAACTCCGTCACTGAAAAGCCAGAGAGGATCAGTGTGGACAAAAAACAAATCTGTATTTGAAAACTGGGAGGTTGAGGTGACATTTCGAGTGACAGGGAGAGGCCGCATTGGAGCAGATGGACTGGTATATGAATTTGATTTAATTTATACAACAAACTTATTTTCTAAATGTGAATCTTATGACTTGCATTTGATTCTTGTGCACAGGCAATCTGGTTTACTGAAGATCAAGGCCTGGAGGGTCCAGTTTTTGGGGCAGCTGATAACTGGAATGGTGTTGGCATTTTCTTTGACTCTTTTGACAATGATGGAAAGGTTAGTTGGAAACTTCCTCTTACAATAGGGTTGCAAAATGGTCTTACACTTGATGTCTGTTAGTCACACAAAAATATAATAGTTTTGTATTGCTTGTTTGGTTTTTTCCTATATATATTGGTTTAAAAATGACACCCCCCTTTTGTTTCTTAGCTATGTAAAGAAAAAAATGGTTCAAGTTTGAAGGTTGAACCTTGCTTTGCAATTAATCTTCACAGGAAGTAAATTTTTTATGAGGCAAAGGCTTTATTGGGACCCTCTTGCCTTTGGTTGCCTTGTTCTTTACCAGAATTAAATGAGGTGTGGTGTAGTTCAGTGGTTCTCAACCTTTTATGTACCAGGACCCATTCATAAACATCAGTGGCCAGTCCTGAGCCAGTTCCCCTCACTCTCGACCCATTTCCCCCACCACCACCACCCCTCCCCCAACTCGAGGCACCAGCCCACAGTGTGTGGGGCAGGCAGGGTGTGTGTGGGGCATGGGGAGCCCTAAGCAGCCCCTCGCAGGCTGGAACTCTGCCAGCCTACAAGGAAAAAGCCATGGTTTCCAAAGTTTTTTTTTTCTCTTTTAAAAGTGAATCCATTTTTAAAGTTTGTTCACAACCCTTTCATATCTTCTTGCAACTCACTTTTGGGTCGCGACCCACAGGTGAGAAACGCTGTTGTAGTTAATTTGAGACTATTGAATCTGCATCTTGAAGTCAGTGTGCATTTTGTCTTTGCTTGAGTTTTCTGTTTTGGAAATGGCTTGGAACCAGAATCAGTTGGGAGGAAACTTTAAAAAGTAATTAGACAGTTCCAGGCATATTTCCCTCCCTCCTTCCTGGGTGGAGGAACACGTAGTTAAGTGACTTCTTGAATAATAGCGAACTAGCATTGTAACTGTGTTTACTACTTTTACTGGCAGTCTTGTGGTAGTTATCAGAAATTAACAGGTGCATCCAAATGTGAGCTTCTGCATCTCATTTAACAACCCCCCCCCCCCCCCCCCCGACCCATAAGGGTTAATATTTGAAGATCATTAAGGATAAACATTTTAAGACAAGTTACTGAATGCAAGAATTGATATCCTACAACAGTACTAATTTGGCCTTGGTGTATGCCTTTGTATTTTAATTCCTGACTTTACTTAATAGTAAGCTATATATAACGTTCTAAAATCTATAAAACAAATATACTCTGAATCTACAGTATGACATAGATAATATTGCTTTAGGGAGCTACATTTTTTCAGTTACTTAAAGTAGATATTTTGGAATAGAGCCAGAATTCCATCTTCTATAAATATTCTAATAAGCATGCCATAGTTATCTTTTCCAGTAATTAGATTCTGCACAGTAGACGGACCAGACAAAAATCTTCAATTATTAAATATATGCATTAATCATATTCCCATGGACTCATTAATGCTTATGATTATACAGTGTACATGTGATTATACAGTGTACACCAGCCCTGGTGACAGATAGGTCCTAGCGTCTACCTTCCTGCTCTGACCTGGGGTGGGTCATTCAGGTCCGCAGCTGGAAGGCTGCCCTGACAAAGGAGAGGAAACTTTTACATCATTTAGACAGCCCTGGAGGCCAGCCTGAGCTCTGGCTGCATTGGGCAATGCCCTCTCTCAGAATCTCCATGTTACCGTTTCCTGCATCTACTCTGGGGTTTATGTGAAAGTCCTCTGAGAGGCAGCCTCCATCTGTTCTTTAGCTGCCGTGTCAGAGGTATTCTCCGCATGGTTAGATTTGAGATTCTGACCTTGGTTTACAAGAGACCAAAGCAGGGACAAGCCTTGTGCTTCCAATGTCATGAACTTGGTTTAAAAATGTCAGGGCTTTTCTAAAACTCTGTTTCTTTGCCCTCTGGATTTTGTGCCATTGATTATCTTTATATCCCTTTTTTCTTTTTCCCTTCACAGTCATGGCAACTAGATTTTTATTTTAAATGAAATTTAAGATTCTCAACTCCAAGAGCTAGAGTTTTGAGCAGAAACACCTGAAATATAATAATTTGCAACACTGCTAATGCTCAGGATCTTCACGAGCAAAATTTTTCTTTAATTTTGATTTTCCTTAGCTATTTTCAACACTATTTTAGATCCAATTACTGTTTGTCTAGGTCTTATTTGCAAACACTGCCTTTCACAGAAATCAGTTACCTAGTTAACGATTAACACAGAGTACTCAAAATTAGTAGTTGTTTAATCCCTTCTAAAACACAAATATCTGAATGTTATTGTTCACTAGCCTTTGGAAACGAGTCATTTGTACAAGCTCAGTCTGAATTACACGCGCGTTTTTTTTCAAAACCCAGGTTGAATAGTTCCTGTGTGAAATAGAAATGAGCAATTAAAATGTGCTTTTTAAAGAACTTTCACTGCAATAAAAAATGAATAAGAAAACTTCTGAGTGATTGTACATGGTTATTAGTCTTGCAGGATAACTACACTCCTGTTAAAAAGTAGAACTGTTAGTACATTTTCTTTGATCAGTATCGTGCCTTAGAATCATCATAACTTACACTAACTTATGTCATAAATTAACATGGAGGATCCTCAAATAACGTTTCAAGAAAAATATAAAAAAAATACTTTGGACTTAAGTTTCTGAATCCTTTCCTTTTTTTAAGGATTGTAGCGTAGAAAATATGCAGTTCTTTGAAATAATGTATACTTCAGAGAGAACAATGTTTTAAAGCCCATGAACTCCAAGTGCTAATTTTCTCAGCCCTTGGGGACTAACAGAGTAGCATTGTAAACTTCCCCTCCTAATATCTTGGCTTTTTCCAAACTTGTTATAAACTTTGTTTGTTCATACTGTTTGGTTTTTTTTCCCCAGAAAAACAATCCAGTAGTGGTCGTTGTAGGCAACAATGGAAAACTCCATTATGATCATCAGAAGTAAGTCTAGCCCTTAATTTATCTGAATGTGGTGTTGATAGATGAAATAAGGGTAGAAGCTTTTTTAAGAGGTTGAAGCCAGTTAAGAATACCGTTTCATAGTTGTACTTGCACGTACCAGTATATATGTATATTGTAACTATTGATTTGAATTTACCCTCTAGAAACCTGCATTATTTTTGTTTTCAGACTTTCTTGTTCCACTTGAGAAGCATTGTAG
This sequence comes from Alligator mississippiensis, assembly GCF_030867095.1. Classification (NCBI taxonomy): domain Eukaryota; kingdom Metazoa; phylum Chordata; order Crocodylia; family Alligatoridae; genus Alligator; species Alligator mississippiensis. Next base: position 282,334,098 of record NC_081826.1, read on the forward strand.
AGGCTTTCTTCTGCATTTGAATTAAAAAAACTTTCTGATTGATGGGTTCCCCACCCCTAGTGTGGGAAGGGGATGTAGAGCCACCGGGTCAAGAACTTCCTCTTACCCCTGACTGGAGAGCATGCCACTGAATACCTTTGCTGGGGCTTTTGTAGCTCTCTCATTGGGGGGTTCTACACGTCTGTCCCGCCTCATAGTGCTCCTTTTTTTTTTTCCCTTTTTAGTGCTTCAAATCGTTACAGCACTTGTAGAAACTGGTTGTCCCCTCTAAAATAAACTGGTGGTCTCATTCCTTGTGCTTGCATCACATTTGACATCCTTGTGGCTGTGTGATCAGGGCACAGAACTACAGCCTCACACATTTCAATCCCAATCCAAAGGCTTGCGTGTTAAAAAGGCAGCACGGAATAATTTGAATTACTTCTGACTGTGCAAAGCTTACTGCACTGTTGGTCCCAAAGCTTTGTGAAAAGCAAAATGCTTGCTTGCTTGCTTGGCACTTCTTACTGATACTTTAATGCCTTTTTGTTTTCTAGCTTGTAAATAAAAAACAGAATTTTGTGAATAGATTTTCTTTTTTCACAGTGATGGTTCCACACAGGCACTGGCATCTTGTCAGAGAGATTTTCGCAACAAGCCCTATCCTGTCCGAGCAAAGATTACATACTATCAAAAAACACTGACTGTAAGTATTGGACAGTATGAGGTGTCTTGTTCCACTTCTGGGGCTTTTACATTTTGATAGTTCCTTACAACTCTTCTTAAAAACAACAGTTGTGGGTCTGGCAGGAGAAATCTGAGCCAAGAGTAGTGTGGTGAGCCACTCCGCAAGCTCCGGTGATACATCTGTAGTATGCTTGTCTTTGCATTCCTAGGGTGCCTTGGATAAGTACTGCAGGTTATGTGATGCTTTTGTGGGCTAGAGTAGTGATTCTGAACATTTTTAGACTTGAGGCACCCCTCATTGGGCTTGGCACTGCTTTGTAACTTTTATGAATTGAGTGGTACCCAATGTTTATATATATCTATTAATAAGTGCTCACCCCCCTCATAAGGGGTGCCTCAAGTGTGTGCATGCACACTCACTCACTCACTCACTCACTCACTCACTCACTCACTCACTCACCTGTTTATCTCCCTCAGCAGCCTCTGGTGGCACTCCAGGGTGCCCTGGCACCCTGCTTGAGAATCACTGGGCTAGAGAAATTTCAAAATTATTTTGATTTGTTATGGAATATAGCTGCTTCAAATGGGGTGGAATGAGGGGAATACAAACATAATATTAGGGTGAAGCAGGGATGAAGTGAATATTCCTTTGGAATTAAGTTTTTAATTCTGTTTTTTTCTTTAATAAAGTAATCATAATATACTTTAAATGTATATGGTATTGTCCAGAGATAAAATGAATGTTAGAATCCAATGACCATTTGTGATGTGAGCATTCCCTGCCACCAACCCTGGCATGAGAGAGTTATTATCTGTTAGCCTGAGCAGTTCAGCTGGCTTTAAATACCGTTGAATGATTTTGTGGAGGAAGAGTCTCTACACTCAGACCCAAACCGTTATGTATATACTGAAGTCAACCTGTTGAGTGAGACCCTGAAGCAAATATATTATTACATTTATTTGTACAATGTGTTTTCTGCTACCTGGGCCCTAAGAGTAACTTCTTAAATTTGCATAGATGCTCTCTTGTCCTATCTAAACTAGGTTTAAGACTGACATTTCTTAATTTTCAAAGGGGAATCCTAAAGGAAAACAAAGTTTTCTATTACTGTTGATTAACTTTAAAATAAATAAACCACAACAACAAAAATCTGTACCTCTTGGACTTGTGATTTTAATGATGGATTTATCCCACACTGCATAGCAAAGAGCTTCAGGAGTGAAACACTTCATGATTTTATAGTTTTAGAGCTTTCTGTAAAGAAGCTAATCAGTACATTTTTACTTTATTTATAATGCTGTGTTTGGGGGAGGGAATTTCAGGTATAAACCCAGGTGTTTGTCTTTCTAGGTATTGATTAACAATGGCTTCACTCCAGATAAAGAAGACTATGAGTTTTGCGCGAAAGTGGAAGATATGATACTACCACCACAAGGACATTTTGGAATATCTGCAGCAACAGGGGGGCTTGCAGGTGATTTTATTTTTGTTCCATTTCCCCCGTTTTGATCCCACTCCTAGTTTTTAGGTTTGGACGCCATGTTGGTTTAACTGGCTTTCCTCACCCCAGATGTATAAGACTTTAGTAAATTACCACTTGGCAACTGACATTAGAATGAACGTAGCTATAAATGGCAGAATGTCCAGGGGACTGGCACAGAATGAGGGTGATTGGCCTAGGAATAAGATGGAAATGACCTATGTAATAGGAATTTAACATACGTAATACGAGCTGCTGGTGTTTCTCAAGTGTCTAGCAAAGGACTGTCTTACAGACTCAGTGGTCTTGGCTAGTCCTCTAAACCACCTTTTGGGCACTGTGCTTCTTGTTGAAGAAGAGGCTTGCCTTCCTTTGTGCACTGACGAAGGATACCTCCTGTGCCAGCTGCACTTGTTGTTCCATGTAAACTATGTTCCATGTCTCATCCTGCTTCTTGCTCTCTGCATCTGCATGAACATTGTAGGACTTTTAATCTCGTAGGCATTCACCACCTTTCACAAATACTAGGTTGACTGAGGAGGAAAAAGTCTTGAAGGGTATGTATTACTCTAATAATTAAGATAAACTTTTAAAAAACAGCATGGGACATTTGTATCCAGCTTATTGGAATAGACTTGTTGGCATTGGACTTAGGCATCTAAACATGATTTTGTTCCTCCCTGCTCAAATCCTTGGGAAAACTGTTAATATAAATCCAGGTTGGGTGCCTTTTTCACCTCACTTCCTTTTTTGTGATTCAGTCTGAAGGGTGATATGATGGTGTATTACAAAAGCAGATGGATTCATGGATTTTTCAGGGACTCGAGCAGAGTTGAATAGAAAGGCATGTGGGTGTCTGTGTCCACTTACACTCCAGATAGGTAGAATAGAATCTAGCCTCACATGTTTTCTTTAAATCATGGATTAACCATGATTTAAATCTAATTCAGATTGGCAGATTTACATTTCAAGTGAAATGAGGACTGCTAGAACATTTTAAGCCAATCTGTATTTCGGGGGTGGGGTGGGGAGGGGGGGTGTGGATAGATAGCCAAGAGAGAAAAGTTAAATGGAGCAGCTTAGAATGTAGATAACTCATTTTAAAGTACACTCCTTTAAAAGCAAACTTTTCACGTGTTTCCTGTCTCTGCCATACATTTATGTGGCCTACCGATCCAGCTGACCAGTTAGTGAAAAAGAGGAAGGCATCACAAATTCTGAAAGCCTAGAATTGTATTTTTAAAATTCCCCAATAAATCTGCATTTTCATTAGGGAACAACTTTTCCATGACTTGTAATAGTTACAGGATATGCAGGTTTATTTGTGTGTATTTTTGCTTTCTTTTTTTCTAATGCAGATGACCATGATGTTTTGTCTTTTCTGACTTTCCAGTTGACAGAGCCTGGGAAAGAAGCAGTAAGCATCTCTTTATAACAGAAACATATCTTACAGATAGGAATGTTGATTGTGTAGTTTGCAGTCTATTAAAATGTGGTGCAATCAGCAATTAAGCATCCCCTTTCATAACTTTTCAGTTTCAAAATGTTGGCATTTAGTTATACAGGCTGCTATCTTTGGAAAACGAGACTAAAATATGTTTCATTAGTAAAATCTCAAATAATAAAGTTTTAATGCTGCCCTCTTTGAAGGAGAGCTGGATTAAAAATAAAAATATCTTTATTGTAAACACAAAATTTAAACAAAAAAGGTATACTTCTCCCAATTTCCATGTTAGGAAAATGAAGGTGTGCCAGTTCCATTTTTCCTCTTTACCTTATTCTAATATAGTCCTGCAATATTTGTCAAGATTCCTTTTACACAGGGTTTTTTTTTTTTCTAACTACAGAAAATCCACAAGAAACAACATGGCAGGAGAAACAGTGCTAGTACAACTACTGATGAGTAGGTTCTTGTAATGTCAACTTCAGTGCAAGTGTTATACTTATGAGAGCCGAATGGTGCACTTTCCAGGATGTAACACTGCAACTGAAGCACATTTATTTGCTTTGAGATAAGTCTGGTTGGGAAGAGACTGTAAGCTTTAAGGGTTGCTAGTAATATCTGTATATCTTATAAACTTGTTTTATAGCCTGTCCCTGATGCAGAAATTCCTGAAACAGATAAAGAGAAATATCAAGAGGAGTTTGAGCATTTTCAACAAGAACTGGATAAAAAGAAAGAAGAATTTCAAAAGGAACATCCTGATGTACAAGGACAGCCAGGCAAGTTAAATGAACACAATGTGAATTTGCAGGGGAATAATACTTTGATAGAACTAAAGATGATGTTCATGGCCACAGCCAGAGTAGCTGGGCCCACAAAAGGCTGAGCTCCCTGGACTCCCCTTCACATCACTAGCCTTATCCAGGAGTTCACATCACTAGCCTTACCCAGGAATTCTTTGGCCTTCCCTGTGCTAAGAGATTGCTCTCTTTCTCTATCTCCAGTTCAGATTTGTTTTTTTAAGGCTCTCTAACATTTTTAGCTCCACCATCCTTTTCAAATGTAACTGAAGTGTTGATATTCACCATTATTTTGCAAATAAATGCTGGTACCCATTGCTTACTCTTCCTGAAAGCTACTTGAGACTTTTTCCCAACCTCATATTGCACTATGTGTTTGGGAAGGCTACCTTGTCAGAATGTACTAAGGTACCTCCTTATCACAAATTACTCCTTGAAATTAATCTCTTGTTTTTATGACTCTTCATTCCTGGTTGGTAGTAGACAACTGAACTACCAAGACTGCTGTGGCCATCAATTCATGCAAACACTGCTGTCCCTCTTGTTACTATGCTCATCTCTGTTCCTTTCTCCTTACTGGTTGACCTCTTGTATATTTTCTGAATCTAGACCTATAGTGTGAGCTCTCTGAAATTAGGAACTATTTATGTGTGGACTTTTTTTTTTTTTAATGGATCTGACACTAGGTTTTATGCAGAGGTATTGCTAGAGTAAACAGCGCAAATATTGAATATCCTTAGCCATTGGCAAATTGCGTGCTTATGGTGCAGAGCTAGAAATGTAAGTAAAATAAAAGATTTCATTGTATAGAATTGGGCTTGGAAGGGACCTTGAGTCATCGAGTCCAACCTTTGCACAGATACCATGCCAGATTGGACATCTTGGAAAACATAAGATGAAAGGTTTCACAATCACCCTCAGCAGTTTGTTCCATTATCCTACTTTTCTCATAGTTAAGAAGCTTTTCATAAAATGAGGAAATTATGCATCACTCTCTGAAAACAGGAGCTATAAATGTCACTTTTCCTTTTTGTTTTGTTAGCGGAAGATATCTATGAAAGTGTCAGTGATCGTGAACTGAGACAAATCTTTGAGGGGCAGAATCGAATTCATCTTGAAATTAAGCAACTTAACAGGCAGTTGGACATGATTCTTGATGAGCAGAGGAGGTATGTCTCTGCAGTGACGGAAGAGATTGCCAAAAGAGGAGGATCAGGTGTTCCAGGCCAACAAGGACAGGTGAATTTTAAACTGTACCACCAGTCATCAGCGATCATAACTTTAAAGATGTGACTCTTTCCCACCCCTCCCCTTTTTTTTCCCTGTGTGCTCAGCTCTATTATGTTCGTTTCAGGTTTCCCAACAAGAGGTTGACACTATTGTGAAAACTCAAGAGGAGGTCCTCAGACAAGTGAATGAAATGAAGTAAGCAGACATGTTCAGCAAGGCAGTAGATTGTGATTGGATCTTGCCTTGCTTTGTTTTTACCCAAGCCTGTAACTCCACTTATTAGTTCAGTGTAATTCTTTCCAATTTGCCCCCGTGCAAGTTATGTCAAGATCAAGTCCTAAGAATTTGTATGTGGAGGGAACTTCTTCAGTTCCAAACTCAAGTTGGATAAACCTATTTTAAATGCCTTTTGCATCAGTAAATGAATGATTTAAGACTTCAGATACCAGTAGCAAATTGAAGGGACATCACCAGCAGGCAGTCCTCTCTTTTTTTTTTCCTCATTTTTTTTAAGAGCATTTCAGGTAAATGTGTTTTCCTCAAGACGCTGTATTGGTTTTTATGGGCAGGGTAGAAGGGGGTGGAATTTGCACTAATATATGGATATCACATGCACATAATTTTTATATATTTTTATACAAATTTTTTTCTTCCCACTGCTAGTGTGAAAAGACCATGCAGGCAGGAGAACTGATTATGAAGGTAAAACAGGGAAAATTACTTGAGGCATTCTCTAGAACAGGGGTTGCCAACATGTAGCATGCATACTAGGAGTGGCATGGGCGGCCCCATGCGTGGTAGTCAGGAGACCAAGCAGGGGGCAGGCAGCACAGCAGCAGATAGGGCTGAAAGCAGAGCAGTGGATTGGGCAGAGGAAGGGAATCAGAGTGGTAGGGGTGTCGTTTGTAGCATGCCAGCCAGCTAAAAGGGTTAGTCCTTGCTGCTGTAGAAAACCCTATTGTGGCATCTAATTGCTGTTTACTCTAACTTTCCTGGCCAAAGCAAGTTCCTTATGTCCCCTGGAGTTCTCTACTTTTCTTGATTACAGAGGCTATTTTTTTATTTTCATAATAATTAAAAGGAACACAGTAAACAGACTGAAAAATAACTTTTTTCCTAATCTTTTGGTTTCAGTAACTTTGTTACATGTGACAGTGGATTAGAATGAAGATACTGATGGTCTTTTATTCACTCAGTTTATATTCTTTAGAAAAGCAGACAACTTATTTTGCTTATTTCTTATATTCTTTTTTTTGGCTTTTGTCATTGGTATGAACAATATTTTTCTGTCTTTGTGACACAAATCTCCCACTTTCAGTTTGTACTGCTGATTTTTCTTTCTTATACTGATAAGATTTTTCTTTCTTATAATATGAACAAATGTAATGCAAGTGAATTCTGATTTCTGAGCGAAAAGTTTTTCTGTATGCCAGGTAAAGATTTTTCATGCCTGGAACAAGTGTGTGAAACGTCATTATTTTTTAATATAGGTGTTTGCATACATCAGGGTACTTTAAGGAATTGAACTTTCCAGGACATTTTCTTAACCTTTTCTAGAGTTCAGAAAATATTAATTATATAATTTTAATTACACACACACACACACACACACACACACACACACACAATCGTGCATGCACACATTTGCGCACACACACACACACACACATTTTATGAAATATATATTACTTTTTTTTTTCTCGAAACTGAAACAATAGTGATATAGATAGCCAGATAGGTATATCACAGCTCTCTTGCACACTTTTTTTTTTTTTTAAACTTGAATTTGGGACAGTAACACTTTTTGATATCCTTAATAAGTTGGGGCCTGGCTTTTTAAATTTCATGCTGTGTTTAGTATTTTGCTCTGTTATTGTTTCTGCATTTAGAAGTTCAGCTATGGGTGTCATTGCTAGATTTAGTATCTTTTCTTACCATACTACTCCTTTTAATGAAGTAGCTGTACCTGAAACAATTACATGTTTGTTAAAGTTAAGGAAAAGAACCTGTTAAGCAGAGGGGTAAAGCTTTACCACCACAGTGAATAGTTGATCGGAGATTGATCCTTATCACTATAATTTATGGCCTCTCTATATTGATCTGTAGTTATAATTTTAGATTGTCCAACAGATACCATTTTACCTGTAGCTGTGTTAATAATCCAGTTGCCCAAAAATACCCAAATTCCTGAAGTCTTGAATTTTTGTTCATTAAGCATACATATTAAAAAATGAGTACCTTAGAAAGTCCCCGTTCTACCATGACTGAAGACACAGTTTACTGCTGACCTTTAGTGGAACTGGGAATTCAAGGGTCAGACTTGAAAAAAATCCTCAGCTCATGTAGTTTGGTCTGGATTTAAAAAAAAATAAAATAAATAATAATAGTGGTAGTGAACACTTCTGGAAAATCTAGGAAATCTCTTGGGGAAAAATGGCTTATTTTGTGTGCTGAAGACAGTAGCTTAAATAACCTAGAACTTGTTAGTCCGTAATGGCCTAGAACAAAGACTTTCTACTATGTAGCATTTATATATGAAAAGGAAAAGGAATTTACTGCAGTAATTTGGCATTGTATGTGCTTTCAGTATATGCAATGCTGTACACATTAAAGGTGGAAGTGTTAACTGTAACTTCAGAGTTTCTGAGTTCTTCATGTGACATTGTTTTGTGTTTAATGTGACTCTTAAAAGTTGCCATGTTTTTTCTGAAAGAAATTTAATAGTAATCTTGCATTTAGGAAACATGCTTCCATTTCATAACTGCGTTTCAAAATAGCTGCATTGTGCATTTTGGTACCTGTGCGGTCTCTACATGCACTGTATGTGCTCTGCATTTATTTAGAAATTATTTTTGTTGTTTTAGGGTGAATGGCCTAATTCTTCAGTTTTGTGAAAAATGGGTTTATTGGTTGATTAAACCCAAGTGCCTTGTATACCATACATGGATAATGATAAACGGCATTTTGATTGATTGATTGATTGATGATGGACCTTTTTGCCATCTTTCAACTGAGTTCAGCTGTATGCTGATCTCTGTACCTAAGTATAGTGCAGTTAGAACAAAATCCTGTTTAAATATGTTGTGTGGAAAATACCTAGAGTTTAGTTTTGGTTTTTTGTTCCTTCAGTGAAGCTTTCCTGTCGGGCCAAAATCAGCCTGCCAAAATCACAAAAGATGGTTTGACGTATTAGTTTTGTTGATATCTTGGTTAATAGTTGTAATTTTTTTAAAATGCACATATTGCACATTTTTTAAAATACATCTATTCTGATTTGTGTTTTTTCTGAATATAAATTACTGATTTTTATTAGAGGCAAGGAATTTTTCAGGGGTATCTTTTTTTTATACTTGACCTATTGTATAGTTGGGAGGGATATAGGCAGGTTTTCATATACCAGGTACCCTTCCTTAGGTCTCTGCGGAAAAAGCTAGGCACAGATTGAGCTAAATAGCAGACAGAACAAAGGCTTGTACGCAACTCCACGTGTAAATAAAAACAGGATGCAAGAGAGATCAGGTAGTTAACAGACGAGACATGCAATGGAAAGGATCTGAAGCAGACTGTTGCCTACAAAAGCTTATGCCTTTCTGAATGAGTTAGTCTTTAAGGTGCCACTGTGCTTTCTGCCTGATCAGTGGAAGAGCAAGCCCATTCAAGTGTCACCTCATCTGTGCATGCAGAGAGATTAGTGGGGAAATTTTGTGATATTTAGTTTTACTAATATTTAAAGCTGCAAGATAAAATTTTAAAAAGAGTTTCCCCAATGACATGTCTTTTTGTACTACGTTCAAAGTATGAGAAAATGAATTAAAAAGCTTTATAAACTTACCTCATTTTGGTTAGGAAGTCTTTAAATTACTTTTATGTTTCTGATCATTCAAACAGTCTTTATCTTCTGAAACAAAATGTGCAAATAATGTTTACACTTCCATGTTTGAACAGTCATATTTTGCCAGTATTGGTTCAAGGACAACCTATCATTATCCATCTAAATAGGTCAGGTTGTTTTTTTTTTTTGTAAAATAAAGATTAGAGTACTTCCCTTTTTTTTGTCCTTGTTCTTCTAGGAGAGCTTTTATTTTAATATTCTTGACAAATCTTTATACCAGGGAAGCAAATTAGATTTTCTTGTTAACATCAGCAGACTGGGCCTTCTAGTTGCTACTTATTAGGTATGCATTTGCGTAACATCATCTTAATATTTTTTGCTAAGATTAAAGAAACGGTTTTTTATAGATAAAAATGAACAACAGTGTTTTTATTGGTCATCCCCTGAGGAACAGGACTTATTGTCAAAGTAATTTTCATGGCAAGATTTGCAGATTTCTTAGTCATCTGATTACAGAAGAATCTTTGCCTGTGTAGACAATAGAACATGGGCTGCTTGTTTCTTTGAAGGGACAAAATAATTTAAATTTGACAGAGGCCATATTTATATAGGGAAGTTATTTGATCTATTTGTTATTAAAAGCAATCTATGAATTTTTATTGTCGGGATTTGTGCCTATTATGGGTAGGTTTAGGAAAGGTGTTCAAAGTCTCTAAATTGAACAATTGACTTCTAGAATAAAAACATATGATAGGGTTAGATGAATAATAATCTGCATTTGAGTAGATATCACTACCATAGTTAGATATAGTTTTCATGGTTTAGATGACAGAAAATCATTTCCCAAATATAGGGATGCTCTTATGGTAAAATGGCTCTTGGTAAAATAATTGAAAATATTAGGATATTTTTACCATGTTTGAATATTTCTCTGGGGGAAGAAATAACTAGTAATTGGTTGAATTTGCCACGTGGACATTTTGAATGTGACTTTTAAGATTATAACGTTCTGAGACCAAAAATATAAAATAAGAGTGGGGTGGACACCTGCTGTGACTATTAGCAAAAAATTAAAGCATTTACTTTTTTAAGCCATTTTTTGTGGTAGGCTATAAATCACAATAAAATGGGAACTTATTTTGGTAAATATTGGGAATTATGCAATAACTTGTGACTGGCTATGTTTGGCTTTTTGTGAAGTAAATATTCTGGAACTGGGCTGAGATTTAACCAGAAAGACTAGAAGAACCCGTAACTGGGGTGCTTAAAACTTCATCCTCTGTTGTTCATTGGCTTTATTTATTTATTCATTTATTACTTTTTTTTTTTTTTTTTAATGGAGTAGTGTCAGGATGGGGGGGGGGAGGGGGTTGCTGTCAGAAATCTGTTCTGGGAAGGAGAATTCCTGGATTATAGTAATGTCCTAGTATGGGGGTTGTCAACTGGGAGTACGCATACCTCCGGTGGTACTTGGGAATGTCTCGGGGTACGTGGCAGTGGCATGGAGAGGCAGGGGTACTTGGGGAGCGTGCTGCCATCGCTGCTGCGCTGCCTGCTGCTGCCGCTGTCTGCCACCATGTGCCATTGCCACACTTCGTGTCCAGGTGGCCATCAACACCCTTTCTCCCCCCCTCCCCCCCAAACCACCTTACCCTGCTCATCAACCAACTGCAGGGGCCCCCTGTACTTGTCCAGGAGGGCTGTGTGCCAGAAGGGGTACAGTCCTTTTAAAAAAAGGTTGAAAACCCCTGTCCCAGTATATCACTGAGGTGCATGGCAGCTTGTGAAATGGTTGTGATCAAGTTAACAGGAAGCCTCCTCAAGTAGTAATCTAAATAAACTTTAATCACAATAGGGCGAACACCTTTAATAACCTGTAGTTTGACAGTACATCTTCTAGACCAGCCAAAGAAAGCCATTCCCAGAATCTGCAGATTCTGCATTCCTGCTATAGTACCTTTAAATACATATGCTGTTAGCTCCTTATATACCCATTTGAATTCTGATTCTCCCTGCACAGAGTGTCTTTTTATTACTGGAATTCTGCATCTTGAAGTTTCTAGTCATGTGACTAGAAACTGATGTAAAGTTTAGAGAGGGGTTAATAATCTTCATAAATTTAATTTGTAAGTCTTGGTTAAAGGAAAGTTTAAGCATTAAGATTGTAAAGTAGCTAATACTGCTGGCAGAATATGAGCTTTGTTTTCAATCTTGTAGCTTTCACAGTGAATGTGATCTTATTTTGAACTCCTAAACAATTTATAAAAATTGTTTATATGACTATTTTTGATGCAGTATATGCGCTGTTAACTACAGTACCACCATGAGTTACTTCAAACTCACATGATATTGGTTTAGAAGTTGATTTACTGAGCATTGGATAAAGGGTTAGGACTTACCTTCAAGGAGCTGTGGGTAAACCCTCTTGTCTGAACAAAACAAAGTTACAAGTAAATTAAAAAGAAATTCAAGACACAAATTTTGATTGTTTATTCTGTTAATAATGAAGAGATTAATGTTCACATGATAAAATATCTTAGCTGAAGACTTTAATCCTCTTTGCAACTGAAAAGAGATGTCAGAGTAAAGAAAAATTATATAATAACATATTGATTAAGTAGTGCACAATCTTGCCTTCATTGATTTAGTTTAGTTTAGCTCTCAATACTAGTTATGCAGTTTCAGCTTTTCTATGGATTTAATTTGATTTGTTGTAACAACAGAATGAATTCATGTGAAGGCAATGTTAAGTATAACAGCAGTGCATATGGGAAATGAGATTCTCATGTAAAAGGTAATCATGGAACTTGGATGGTCTTAAATCTTTCCTTATCCCTAAAGCCTCCTCTTTATTTCTTACATGACTCTATTATATTTTTTGGAGCAGTCTTATGGAAAGATTACATTATATGATATTTTTATCCTAAAGCCTTGAATAGAAATAGCGATTCAAAACACTTCATTAAGGAATAAGCCATAGCAGATGCCTTGAAATAGAATATCACTACATTTTGCTATCAGTATAGATTTGGGACAAGTTGCATCCTACAAAACTGGGATTCTTGTGCAGAAGGGAATCTTATAAATGGATACTTTGAAAAGGTAAGTGTTCTGTCATAAGTATTCATGAAAGGTGAAAGGAAGAAAATAGGAGAAAGAAAAGAAAATTTTTCCTTAGCAAGAAAATAGGAGATTGAGACTAGTTTGAATGAACTAAAAATTCTTTGTGATGCACATGCTGTGGCTATAAGAAACTGTTCTTTGCTGAAGGGGATGTTCTGTTTTCTTTTAGGAGTTCCATGGGAGATACTCTTCGGTTAGTCAGTGGCATTCAGCACCCAGGGGCTGCAGCAGGAGCCTATGAAACAACCCAGCACTTCAATGATATCAAAGAACATCTTCATGTAGTAAAGAGGGACATTGAGCATTTAGTACAGCGAAATATGGTAACTCTTATACTGCTAGTACATAGCCTGGTTTCAATAATGTAGCATATGGCTATATGTGAGATGCTGGGGCAGGCTATCATGCAATTCACTGGACAATTAATCCTTCATTAAGCAGTTTCCTAAAGACCTCTCATTCAGTTAAATCAAGATGGAACAGTATTTGGAATAATTAAGTGCTTTGAAAAATTGGGTACAAAGGGCATGACTCTTTCTTTTTTTAAAACTGATTTGAAATCCCATGTAGTGCGACATGTAAATCTGGTACTTGCTCATGTAAATAGACAACTAAATGTATTACTTTCCACTTGAGTGTACATGGTTCTTGGTGTGGAATTATATGTAAGCACTAGGTATGTGTGAAGTGGGCAGTTTTCGATTCAGATTCAGCCCAGTTTGGGGACAGTGATTCGATTCCCTCATTTGGATCACTGTTTCAATTTGATTTGGCCAAATCTGAATATTCAATTCTGATTTGGAGAATCAGCAATTTAGCCATAGACACAGCTTTATATGTTGTTTTTTTTCGATGTGCCTCGAGGTAACAGGCATGGTTCGTGAATGCAGAGATGCTGAGGCAGATGGAGTGTCCCATGGGAGCATGGGAGGGTCTACCACCAAGCACACTGAGGACCCCTCCCTTCCTTCGCAACCCTCCAGCTCATTAATCGGCTATGGGGGGACCCTGGGTGCCCCCCCAAATCCAGGAGGCATCAGTCACTGAGCTGAGGGGGTGGGGGGTCCCCCCATGTGCTCCATGGTGGACTGGAAGTACTTCTGGTCCACTTCCGGGTCCACCGCCAAGCGCGCGGGGGACACCCTCCTCTGTGCTCCGATGGCACGCTCCATCCGCCCCACCATCTCAATGTTCATGAGCTGCACCTGGTACCTTGAGGAGGTATGTAGAAAAACATATATAAAGCTGTGTCTATGGCCGAATCATTGAATCTCTCCAAATCAATTGGGAGGGTTCCAATTTGATTCAGAGAGATTAAAGGGTCTCCTGATTCGATTCGGAGATTTGGCCACCGAATCAGGCCAAATTTCCAAATCGAATCGGTGACCGAAGCTTCACATAGCTCTAGTAAGCACTGTAGAATCTGACCAAAATGTTAATAAGATTTGTGAGTCTGTAGGTAGTAAATCTTTAGATAGCAGTAGGATTTTTTTTTTTCAAATTCTCTAAAGAATGACCTACAGTAATTGTCTGTAGTTGGTCTGTTTAAAAAAAATCCCCTATTAAGAAGTCCTAGATTCACAGATGCTGATCTTGATCTGTCCACACACACGAACACACACACACGAAACTTTTATTTATGTTTTTTGGCCTTCCAACCTCCCCACACTGAAACATGAGGTCAGTATTTTAGTTCAGCTAAGCCTGATTGTTAAGAACTACTACTTTTTTTTTTGCGGACAAGTTTATAAATTGACTACACCGTGTATGCAGTCATTCTCTCTGCAGCAGTCGCACTGCCCCTCTTCCTGGTGGGGTATGTGCCAACAGTAGTCTTGCGTGTGTATAAATTGCACATTTTACCACTCCTGACTGTATTTTCCTATGGTAATCGGAAGAATTATCACTTGGATAGTCACCAGTCTCATTACCATTTTGGTCAGGCTCTACAAGGCTTATAAGTCTAGCCTTATTAGTTCAAGACACCTTCATAACAGTTTGAACTCAAATGGCTTTTGATACGCGCAGAAACCATTCTGTTCTTAAGCACTTTACCAAACACTTATCTCTTCACTCCAAGCAACATCAATCTGTTTAGCTAAAATACATCAAGTTAAAAATATAGTAAAACAGTTCTATCATGATTTGCCATTTCAGTGACTTGCCTTCTCTTCCTTATTCTTTCTGTTATCATAGATTTACAATTCTGCAATGTCATGGGTATTTTCAGAGTATTAGTCTTAGAAAAGCAAAGGTGCTAATTGAATCATCACAATCTTAACAAATATATTTTGCTTTCTAGCCTTCAAACGAGAAACCTAAGTGTCCAGAATTGCCACCATTTCCATCATGTTTATCTACAATGCACTTCTTTATATTCGTAGCAGTACAAACAGTGTTGTTTGTTGGTTATATCATGTATAGGTAAGTAAAAAGTTTTTATAAAGTTGGGTAAATGTCTTTTAAGGCCTCTGGCAGATGTTCAGTTTCAGGTGCCATGAGATCTAAGCCATGATCCCAATCATACTTTCTTCCATGTCAAACACGTGGCAGGAGGTATGATTTTTGGGATAAGACATTAGATCCCTATCACACCTTCTTTATCACTATAAGAGCTC
Source organism: Alligator mississippiensis (assembly GCF_030867095.1). Lineage (NCBI taxonomy): Eukaryota > Metazoa > Chordata > Crocodylia > Alligatoridae > Alligator > Alligator mississippiensis. The sequence goes on from NC_081826.1 coordinate 282,349,292, forward strand.
TCCCTCTACCAGCAAGTTGAAACCCAGGTGCAGACAATCAGCTGATTGTCAGTTGGGGCCAGGGACTGAAGCAGGATCTTAAACTGGCTCCAGTCAGGTCCCTGTCCCTTGCTGACGATCAGCTGATTATTAAGCCCCAGCTAAGGTTTTTACAGGTCTTAGCACACAGGGACTCTGGGATTGGGCTGCTACAGCTGGGAATCCAAACCCAGGGTCCAGGGCAGAGTTAAAATCCTGTGTGCCATCCAACTGGGCAGCACATGGGGTTTTAATGTTCCTGGCACATGGGGACCCTAGGATCAGGCTGCTGGAACAGCTTTGTCCCAGACCCTGGTGCTGCCCCATGCTGGATCCTGACACTCGGGTTTAATTAACCTGTTCATCGCATCTTAAGTGTAATGTGTGTCAGGGGCCTAACTGTTCTTACAGTTGGAATCTCTATGGCCTCCTCTACACATGCAGGTAAAGGGCTGATAGCATCTAATGTGTGATCCACACAATTATGCTTTCTGCTGTGCTGCATGTGCATGGCAGGAGGTGCGATTGTGGGATCATGCATCAGATCCCATAGCACCTTATTGCCAGTGCAAGGGGAGCCCAATTCCAGGATCCCTTGCACCAGCAAGAAGCAAGCTCCCATGGATGGGATCTTCCTCAGTTGAGGTGCTCTGAGTTGTGGGGGCAGTCCATGCCCCGCCCCCCAGAGCCGTGGGATAACAGTAGCAGTCATCTCCCAGGGGTGCATGAAACTCTCAGACGCTGGGGGATTGCAGCTGCTATGATCCCTAGAGTCTGGGAGCACATGAAACCCACACTGAGCATGGTGTACCCCTGCAGCTGGGAGCTGTATCAGCTGACGGGGCTCCCAGCTGCAGAGGAGATCCTGCTGCACTTGCAAATTAAAGCTCGCTAGCAACCAGCCATAAAATTAATACACATCTTTGAAGTATGACTATAGCAGGTTGGAGCTTTTAATCACGTGATAAGTACTTTGCATGTGTTGGTGGTCTTGAAGATAATTCTGCAGTTAACCAGTTAATTGTACAGTACCTATAACATGTCGAGGGGGCCTAACTAAAGTGGAATGGTAATTAATTGTGTTTTAAAACAATTTTTCTTTACGATAATCTGAGATGTAAAAAAAAAAATTACTGCGTGTAGATGTGCACTCTTATTTAAGCAGGCTAACAAATTAAACTTGCTTAGTCTGCTTTCCTATTGCACTGTGCTCACCAATACTTACCATGTTGTTGAATTCAAATACTGCAGGTGGAATGCCTCTTTAAAATTTGTCTTTTAACTGAAGCATTTTTGCCAATATTTAGAACTTCTTAATTTGGTCTTAGAATCTTGTGTGTGGCAGATGGGCCTGAGTGGGTTTAAAAAAGTGGGGGGAGGGGGCTGAAATTTCTGACTTTATGAATAACTAATCCCATGGGGGTACACTTCCAATGCTGTAAAGAAAGCTTCATTGGAGGAAATCTTATTTGAAGATATAAGGATCTGTACCCTACCCCCAACTGTGAGGAGAACAGAAAAAAGAGCTGCAGAAAAAGGTGAAGAGTACTGTGCCATGTATGTGTGTGTATTTGCATACTTTCATGGGATGATGAGTCACATCAATCTGGTAGTTAACACCACTGCTAAGAGCATTAACGTTTGTTCTGTATCTGCACCCTCTCAAAGGGAAGAGGTCTTTTTCATAAGGATGGCTTTTGGGAAGATGACTTCCCAGTTGTACATGGAGATTAGGAAGAACTGAGAAGTGGCAGACCTCTTTTTTCCACCCTCTTAACTGTTAGCCTTTCCATTCTCTGTTCATCTTCAGCATCCCTGTCTGTTGATATATCTATATGGTTGATGAAGAGAAAAAGCAAATACCATTGTAAAAAAGTTCTTTATAAAACTCCTGGTGCCATTGTATATGGATAGTTGATCTGTTTCTGTGGTATCCAAATTAGAGTATGTTTATACTTTCAAGTTTGTGAATCTCTGAAATGGTATTTATTAGGTTTCCTAGGTATAAAAACAGCTGCTTTTTCAGTGATCTGTACTGGAAAGAGAGAGATTGCTAATTTGATTAGCTTTCTAAAGTAACTATGTATTTAAGTTAATGTATTCTTCCCTGTTTTTGTTTTTTTTAGGACCCAGCAAGAAGCAGCAGCTAAAAAGTTCTTTTGATGACTTGTTCATTTTGTGTGTACAATCCTGCTGTATGTATGCACAGAACATCACCCAAGTCTGTAAATGAGGGAAATTTTAGTGTTTAAAAATACTTCATTATTGTAAATTATTGAATTTTTGTTATACAAAGTGAATTCAAGTTAAGCTGTTAATACAATGGTTTAAAAACAGACCTGAAAGCTGTGGGGCAAGTAAAAGGAAAACTTGTGGGCCCATCCTACTTTTTCTTTTTAATTAAGTTTCTAATAGATACTGCATGATACTCCTATTGTTTTGCCAACAATTTCTCAAGATAAAGAATTGGGGTACTTGGGTTCGGTTGCTGTTGATGAGCATTGGACACACAAGGATTCACAAAAAAAAATACCACTAAATCTCCACATATCAGATTCATCTTTTTGGGGTTTTTTAAATGAACTACCGCTTTCCTCAATATTCCATTTTGGTATGTCGGGGGGAGAAGCATGAAAAAGTGTTTCATTTTTTCTATTTGGATTTGTCACTTTGGCTATGATTCAGTGACTTGTTTCTGCAATAATAAGTTTCTGCAAACAATTTTTATAATATGTGTATGATGAAAGATAAAGGTATTTTAATAACAGCCCGACTAGCATCTTCTTGAGTATAAAACAAAAGCTCTCTGTATGGAGGAAGCCAACAAAGGCTTGTCATTTTGGTTTTAGGAATGGTTTGTGGGTGGTAGGAGGTTTCTTTCTAGGGCTTTTTTGTTTGTTTTCCAGACTTCTTTTGTTCTTGTTTTGAGGCTGTTGGGGAAGACGGGATTTTCCAGTTGCCTGGTAGTATTTGTGAAGCATGTTTTGTGGGATCAGTATGTTTCTAAGCCCAAGTCTTTCTATGGTTTTGTTTAGTGTGTCATAGAATCTCCTTTCAACAAAGATTATATTGCTTGTGCCTCAAAAATCCAGTTGACATAATGGCATATTTAGGTGGGGAATGCTCCTTTATTTTTTTGATAAGGCTGTTGTCTTTCATGAATCAACAGAAATATCATAGCAGATACTTTAGTCAATATTCTACACAGGTATTCAAAACTAGGAGTATTATGTATGTGTTTTAAGTATTTTTTTCAGAAGCTGTTATTTCAGATGTGTTCTGTTGTTAATTCAGCAGTTCTTACTCATGCAAGCATTGTGAGAGTTCACTGTTTAAGTGTTCGGTCTTATGCATTTGAACACTCTTCAATATTGTTATCATGTGAGCTTTTGCTCCAGGATGGAAATGGAGCAAATATTCAAAATTAGGAATAAAAACAGATTCAGTCTGCCTTGTTTACATATCCATAGCAATCTGTCCTTGAGTAGCTCTCTGTAGAGTTCAGATATAATTCTTAAATTGTAAGTCACATGATGAAAACTGAATGTTTAATGTTTTTAATTACACAATCAGTTTATCTCTTTATATCTGAAAAAAATTGTGTACATTTTAAATTCTGTACAACTTTTAACTCAGTTGAAAGAGACAACATATGCTGCCAAGTTCAGTGTTACAACAAAATTGTTAATATTGTGCCTGATAATTTGGAGGGACAATAAATCTATGCAATATACTTTTTTTTCTTAAACTGTATAGTAATATAGAAATCTGCTATACCAACAAAATGTGATTCCCTCCATACATATTTATATGGCTATGATGTGACAAACTTTTTGTAAATGGTATAGCTTAATACATTTATTGCTAAATTATAAGAAGGCTATGTTTGCTACAGCTGTAAGCTGTGCTGCAATAAGCTGCACTAAGCAAAAAGTACTGGCTCAAACTAATCTTGCTGGATAAAAAGGTACAAGTCCAACGATGGAACCCTTTCACTGAGTCGGAATTACACAGCACGGTTATTAAACTGCTCACATCTCTCACCAGCAAGCATCTACAGGTGCCTTGGGCTAGACTATTACAATATTGACCCTTTTTTCATTGATCTAAGTTATTGTAAAAGAAATGGTTCAAAAGGTGACTAAAATGCACAGCATTGCTTCTTTCACCCTAAGCTTTAAGCTTCTCACCACCAGTGCTAAATACAACAAAACTCCCACTCTAATGGTAGACTTTGTAGCACTCTTACGCAGAAGGAATAGATAGACCTCATATGCACTTCTTTTCAGGATATATTTGGCTTGGTGATAAATAGCTCTTTAAGACTTCCTCTAATTAATGTGCTTATTCCTTGACACTGTGAATCTCTCCAGCTATGACTTATTGTTCAGTTTGAAAACGAAAATGTTGAAGGTAACCAGCGGTATTGTATCTTGTGTTGAACAAGCTGCAACCTAAAATTATGTTTACAGTGTACCGTTCAAATAAAGTGTTTGCTGGTTGGATGGAGCTGATGTAGACCAGTGATTAACTTGCCCTTGATTTTAGTGGGCTCAGAAGAACGGTGAAAACATAACTTCCAGGACAAGATATTCTTGTTTTGATGAAAGACAACATATTATCCCTGCCATTTGCTGGATGGTAGGAAAACTAAAAACCATGTTCATGAAAACTTGGCCTTGCTGTTCTTGTTCTTACCATAATTTTAATTTTTCAGTCAGAATATTTTTATCAGCTAAAACAGTATTGCCTTCCTGCTGCTACTTATGTTAACTGTAAGTTCAAACACATATTGGTTTTTCAAACAAACAATTGAGGTTTATTGGGAGAAAGAAACTTGAACCAGGTTAACACTATGAGGGGTAAAATAGTCTAGTCTGAATTTTAACAGAGAGCTCTGGATGATAGGTAGCAAATTTAATATTAAAATTTGGCCATATGAAAATTCCAGCATGTGGTATGATGTTCAGTAAATAAATGGTTATATCTGAGTCCTTTAAACAAAATGAATAGTTGTTGTGTACAAACTTCTTCAATTTATTGTTCCCTGTTGAGAGAATTGAAGTTGTTCACATCTCAATTACTGTAACACCAAAAAGGCTGTCCATCAATTGTTCTAAAATTTTAAATGGTTGAAACTTTCCTTATGTTTGTTTCTAATGTAATTTGATAGCTGGAATTCAAGATGATAACCTTATTTGAATAAAGATACATATTTTTAGTAAACTCTCTTCCTTGAAATTGCTACAGTAGAAAATATTCAGTTCAGTTTTATCTGTTGCCTCACCGAGCTACTAGAGCAGGCATATCTTTGGAGTGGTCTGTGGTGATGTGCAGTGAAACTGCCCATGGGACAATATTTGGAAAGTCTACATAAAAACACTCTTTATTTCAGTTACTGTAAAGGTAATAGCTTTCCTTTCTGCAGTTAGGGAATCTTTTATCAAAAGTGCCTGGCCAGTTTGATGCACAGGTTTGGGAATTTTATACCTCAAGTGCATTTAACATTCTAATAGTTGTATTAAATTAGGCCTTGAACACAAGGGTTTTCATATACTAACTCCATGCTGCTTGCCCTTCTTTTGGCATTTAACATGAGCGTGAACACCCCACCCCCACTTTCAACTATTGCTTTCCACTCTCCAAACCGAAAAATGTGGTGCTGGGGGTGCCTCCTCAAACTCTTCTCAGTTCTTGATAGCAGGAGTGTCTGTACGTTTGGGATGGGGGAGGGAGGAGTAGTACCACATCTTCAGGTGTACAGAGCAGAGCTTACTTTTCTTTAACAATCTCAAGACTGACACCAAGCCAAGGTAGACATCCCAGGCCTCTCAAAAGAAAATATTTTACAGTTCAGAATTCAAACGTTACTTCTAGGTCACATTGCACTAATTCTGGTTTCTTCCTTTCCCCATTTCTTTCATGGAGAATAAAAATAGACTTGAGCTCCTTTTGAACAATCATATTAATAATCACAATAGTCTTCCTCTAAGAGGAAGTTCAAGTTCCAAAAAGGAACAGAGGTTCTAAAAAGAACAGGCATTCTTTTATTTGATAAGTCTTATATAAAGCTGTGTTTCTTGTTAGTATTTGAAGTTAATTTTCTCTTCAGGCTTGCTCAGGTACTTCTAAGCAATTGTTAGAACAAACAGCTATATGACATTTGTATTATAGTGTCTTGGTTCACTTTTACATTGGGCAAGTTAAGCAAAATTGTTAGCACTATTACCATTAAAGCAGGGCAGTCCAGCTGGTGGCCCTTGGGCCACATGTGGCTCCCTGAGGGGTTAATTTGCAGCCCTGAGTTCTTGCCCAGCTGCTGCTATCCTCCCCTTCTCCCCTCTTGCCCCCCCCCCCCCCCTTAAAGGCTCCAGTTGTAATAGCAGCAGGAGTTTCCAAGCTTTCCCTTTACACTGGCTGCTGATCCCTGCCCCCACCCCAGGAGGCAAGGCAGGACAGTGTGGTGCAGCATGGGGGGATGAGGGCATGTCTGGGCTATGCAGAGAGGGGGAGATCATGTCTGCATTGGGTGGGGTAGTGGTGAGGCAGTGCCTGTGAGGGGGAAATGGTACCCATGCAATGTAGCAATAGGGGGAGGGGGAGGGGTGCCCAGTGCAGTGGTTGGGGTGGTGATGCTCTTGTGCGTGCACAGAGTAGCGGTGGGGACTCCCCCACTCACCTGATGTGGCTCTTGGGGCGTGCAGCATCCAAGGGGCTTAGAAGCTGGACAAGTCTGACAAAAGCTCCATCCAGGCAAGCCACATGCTTGTTAAACCACTTAGGATCATAGGCGATCAGATACCTTCAAGTAAGGAAACTATTACTTTACCACTTTCTCCAATTCCTTTTGTATGCCAATCCACGCAAGTTCGCTCTTACCCAGAACAATCTGAATGTGACTTGTGTTCGTCTTGGTCTTTGTGCCAGATACTTGAGGCCACCTGGGCCTTAAAGGGCATGTCCAGACAAGCACACGTGCATCTTGCAGCATCTCAAAGCCCTTTGCAAGGCTGTAAGAGGCGCATGCAGGAATGAGAAAATATTCCCCGCGCTACAAATTTGCAGCACCGGGGCAAAATTAGATCCCTGGATATCCAGGGGTCAAAAAAAAAAAAGCAATGGAAAAAAGTGGGGCAAGGCACAGTCCTGGACTGTGTCTTGAGGCAACCAGAAGCTGGGTCCTCCGCAGACACTGGTAGCAGCTAGAGCATCTCTATGGCTGGCCCTCGCCCTGGTGCTGAAGCACGCTGCCTGCCCGTGCAGGGAGTGGGCTCTAGTGCCCATACGTAGTGGGGTAGTGGGCCTGGAGGAGGGGGGAGGAGACCATGGGGGGGACCTCTGCCTGCTCCCCAGTCCCCTGGATCAATGCCCTGCCTGCTTCCCTGAGCACCCCGATCCCTGCCTGGCCCTGCTCAGCCCCATCCCCCTGCCTGCCCCCCCCCCCCCCCAATTGCTGCCCCTCCAGGCCCCAGCATCTTGGCAATTAAAAAAAAAAACACCCCCCCAAAAAAATCCCTTGCACTCACTAGCAGTAGCACCTGCCATCGGGGTTATTCCCCACCCCCCTCCCGCAGTGTGTGGCTGAGTTAGAGCACAGCCGCCCCAGCCTGGGTCCCACTGCCCCATGCTGTATGGCGGGGCTCTGCCAGGAGGCCCCAGAGCCCCTGCTCCTGCGGTGAGGAGAGGCGAGGCTTTTTTTCTTTTTTGTGCTAGAGGCTGGGGTGGGGGGGCAGCCATCGGGTGGCTGGGGGTGCAAGTGGGGGATGGGCCTGGGTGGGGCAGCCATTGGGGTGGCTGCAGGAGCCGGCGAGGGATGGGGCCAGGCAGGGCAGCAGTCCGGAGGGTTGGGGGAGCAAGCGGGGGTGGGGCATGTAGGGGGGGGTAGCCCTTGTGGGGGCCATTTGGCCCCTGTGGCGGGCAGCAAAACATATAGGTATTTAGAATTTACTTTGTTATGATGATAGAGACACTGGTAGGCTTCCATGTTGCTTTAACATGAGATATAGCAATAAAACATTGCTCAACTGATCACTGTCTTTCTCTCTCTCTGTCTCTGTATAGTAGTCTTTAGTTTTAATTGTGGAGGAACATGGACCTTGGGGTATTTTACAGGATGACTTTGGGATTTTTTTATCAGGGATTTTTCAGTTTTCCAGTAGGGAACACCAGAATTCCTGTAGGGAGGTCAGTGGCAGGACGCTGCCTGCTCAGAGCTGGCACCTTGGACCTAGCTGGAGGTGACCAACCTCCTGGCCAATTGGGGCCAGGAGGACATGCTTTGACAGTTCAAAGCAGGCCACCACACTTGGAACATCTTCCGGGCGATAGCTGCCCAGATGGCCGGGCAGGGGCACACATGGCAGTAGTGCTGCACAAAGGCCAACGTTGCAGCCACAGCCCACTGGCAGCTGGCCCAGAGGGGCAGATGCCTCTACTGGTTGTGCAGTCCTCATCCAGGTCTGGCAGGTGCACAGCAGGTCACAGCCAGGCAGCAGCCCCCACTGCTACAGTGGGCAAAGGGTGCAGGGAACTCTCAGGGCTACTTTAGCCGTCCAGCTGGCACAAGGGGTGGTGTGTCCAATTGGCTGGGCCCCAGAAGCTCCTGAGGGCAAGTAGCCCTGAGCTACTTGACAGGGCAACGTTTTGTACTGATGGGGCCAGGACAGGTGCTAGCTCTGGGCTCTAGCTCCCAGATCCAGGAGGAGCTAGGCAGGGTTATTTTGCCCCAAGTGGAACGATTTGCCCCACACTAAAGTGCATCTGGGGACATGCACTGAGGCAAAAAGCCCTGGCTCAGATTTGCACCGCTTCTATTTGAGCTGCTGCAAACGTATATGCCTGCATGTGTGGATGTGCCCAAAGAGTCTGATGTGAAGGATCTCCAACACGCCAATGGTGATTCTTAGCTTGTGTTGCCAGTTTCTCTAAGCAGCTTTATGTAAACATTGAGAAAGAGGGCTGGTGAGACACGACTGGATCCATTGGGTTAGGAGCCCAAAGAAGACCTTAGGTGGAATAGAAGCACCGAAGTCCAAAATTGTGATCCAAAAAGCCCTAGCTCGGCTGCTACCCAATTCTGCAATAAATTGCTAATGCAGTTTATGATCCATCACAATCTCCAGTTCTCCTCTGAGTAATTGTCCAGGTACTTGCAGCATGAAAATGCATGCTTCATCCAGAGATTTCTTGTTTTAGTAGTATTGATAAAACCCTTACACCCCTTTCTCCACACTCTGGTGTGTGTGAAGTTCTTTTCCTTAGTTCCTATAACAATGTCCAAGTCTGAGTATGCTCTTGTCACCCTGCATCGAGGTCGACTTATATTTGAAGTCTTAGTATTTACTTCTTATTTTCTTCATTTTACTTTGTCTTATCCTTTTCCCCTTTCTTTTTTGATTCTAGGAATGAAGGGAGAAGACTCTAGCCTTTGGGATGGATTTGACTCCTTTTTGTCCCATTTCCTTTAACACTTCCCTCCCCCCTTTTTTTTTCCTAAATCTGCCGTGTAGGCCTGCCCTGTGATTCTGGAAGCTTTCCTGTTTTCACTGTTTTTCTTTTCTCTTAAGACCTTTCACTTCATTCCCTTCACTGGTGACACCATTGCTGAAATCTCCTGGGTTTCATAGCTGTCCCTCCTGTTGCAGGTGATCTCCAACCTTGGACAGATTGCCTGGTATTTATATGATCTTGGCAAATCATAAATCAGTAAGAGGTGCGACATGTGCAAGTCCCTAAAATCCAGATCCAGGAAAGAGAGGAAGCTCCATATGTTTTTCTTGAATAAGGTAATAGGTCCAACTCTAGAGACCTGATCAGTTGGATCCCAGACCACAACCCAACCGCTACCAGCAGTTCCCTCATCAGCACAAGGAGGCTTGGTATGATTTGATCTTGCACTAAAGGAAGGACCCTTGGTAAGAATGCAATGAGATGACCTGCTTTCCCCACTTGTAAGTCTGCAGATGCTTCATCTTCCACAAAACTGTCTCCAAGTCATCAATCAGGCTCTGAGACTTCTCAGCCTATCAAGGTCCAAGATAAGTTCTGGGTGCTGTAGCATGGGAGCCATCTAGTTTTCATGTGTACCTGGGTACTGGTAAGTGGTATTGTCTGGTACCACTCACTTCTCACCAGGACTGCTGAGAAAAGGAAAACTGTTAAACATATGTGCCCCAGCTCCAAGACTCTCTAGAGTGTGCAAGTGACAGCAGATGCCTCTCTCGTACCATAGTCTCTTGCAGCTTCCCTCATTAGGGTTTGATAGACTGGTTATTTAGGTCCTATATCCAAGCCAAGAGCCCATCTTTGCCCTTCCCAGTGACCCTTCCAAGACGACCAGTACTGAACCAGTATGATCCTTTTAGTATTCAGGTTTCTGATACCCTACTTGATATTTTAGGCCAGTTGCACTCCTGGTAGAGGTAGCTTCCTCCTTCACATCTGATTCTGGGCTGCACACTGGACCTTTGTATGAGTTTCTGCCACTACCACTTTCTCTGTTAAGCTGATTGGGATGTCAGATGAGCCAATGATCCCATGATGCCATTCAGCCTTCAGGCCAATAGCCTCAGGGTTCATCCTTCTTGAGGTGCTGTTGTTTTTTACTACGTCGAGATCATAAAAACCAGGCAATTTATCCACAATCATGGTTGCCTGTGTCAATCTAACTGGATCCAAGGCATTGTTTATCTTCAGTGCTGTATCTGGCCTATCTTGGAATAGAAATAGCTCAAGCTGTCTTATGAGCTGCACCCAGATGAGCATGGCTGTGCAGTATGCACCACCGCAGACCAGTCTGTGGTGCCACACACCACACATTTAGGTGTTCCCCATTCAGGGGGTTCTTTTCACCCTGGAAGATCCTGGGGTCAAACAAACCCTCACAAAAAAAGTACACGCAGAGGCAGTGCATGTCACCCAAAACTAGAGCCTGGCCAGCTGGAGCCAAGCTCCAGCTGCTGGCCAGCCTCCAAGAGGCAGGATCACTGCAACTGCAGCTCCCCAAGGCCCCCCGCAGGGTTGCTGGCCCCAGCCTTTGCTACCCCACCCGGGGTAATTTGCCATGTGCCAAAGAGCACGTGGCACAGACATTCCCCAGGGACAAGTGGTAGTGGCACAATGTGCTTCTTATCCCCAGGGAAAAAAATGTCCACGCACATGTGGCCATGAGGGTCTTCCTTTCCACCTGGGTGAAAAGTTACCCCTGTGTCACTTGTAGTAAGAGACTTGGGCAGTTCTCCTGGTCTCATAAAATGGGTTGCAAAGGCAAGAGAGATGTCCCTTCTGGGTGAACAGTTTTTAGTGGAAAAACAGGACCGGCATAAGGTCAAGTGGCAACAATCTGGCTACCGATAAATTTAAATTGTAAATTAGAAACAGATTTTTAGCTATCAGAAGAGTTACTAGAATAGTTTTCCAAGCAAAGTACCAAGGGAAAGAAGATTGATCTCTTTAAGACTGAGCTAGGTAAATTTGTGGATGGGACGGTTATGATAGAGCAGGGAGTACTGGCACACCAATCAGTGGAGTCACGCATTTGCGATCTCCAAGCTGTTGTAGTGTGGATGGCATCTGGTAATCCCATGCCACAGGGTTTTTCCTGGTTGCCAGTTGGGACCAGGAAGAAATGTTCTCCTCATGAATGCTGTTGGCTTTGGTAGGGGATAACGAGCTGCGGGGAGGGATTTGCTTTACTCTGAGGCTTTGAGATGTTGGCCATAGCTATGACTGGCAGTTTCTAGATTGCATGCATTTATGCTTCTGCCAGTACTAGAAAGCCCAGAGGCTCCTGGTTAGTGTCCTGCTTTTCCACTCAGGGTCATACCAATCATAAAATCTAGTATCAGGAAGGACTTTTTCCCCCTTATGTCAGATTGGATTGAACTGTAGGGGTTTGACCTTTCTCCATAGCACAGGGCATGATCCTTTGCCTATGTTGTTCTGAGCACATGTTAACTGACTGCATCCGTATCCACTGGCAGTGCTCTTGTCTCCCCTGCTTTTACAAAGGTTGTTCTTGGTGTTTCAGGTATTGTTCCTTGTAGCTGGAGATAAAAGTTTGACGTGGCAATTTTTAGGATTCCTTCAGTTAGCAATGACCTGCAAACATCCCTTTCAGTCCTCTTTATTCCTATGAACATGTATTTAGATGACACTTCTCAAGGAACTCCAGCTTCTGGTAAGTAGCTGTGACCTTTCTTGGCAGTGCTACTCCCAAGCTGCGTATCCCCCTTCTGTACTCATGCATTTGGTTTTTCTACCTCTAGTATAGCATTTTATGCTTCTTTGTCACCAAATTTCTTTTTGTTATCTACATCTCTGTTCTCCATCTTATCGAGATTTAATCTTATTCTCCAAAGTGTTTACAGCCCCTCCCAGTTCTGCGTTGTCTGCCAGTTTGCTCAGCATTCGCTCTCTTCCAGCATCTAGGTCATTAAAAAGAGGCTGAAGAGGGAATTGTCTCTTGGTTTCCTATTTCCTGGATGAGTTGCATAAGACCACCACCATTGTCTACTTCATTCTTTGAAGAATGGCTGCAGACGCTCGTTATCCACAGAAGATGCCAGGATGTGGATGAAATCGCTTCCCTGCTGCCTTCAGGTGCCAAAGTTTTGAAGAGGGGCAGGGTTTAGATTGCACTTAGTCCTCAGTGTTTTCTTCTACTCATCCTGCTGGCTATTTGACATGCCTTTCTAAGGTACTTAACTCTCCCTATGTACAGGATAGGGAGCCTAGGTACCTAGCAGGGTTTTGGATTCCACTGCAGGGGCCAGGCACCTAAAAATTAGGCGTTGTAGCAACTGACTTGTAGGTAGCTATGTTTGGTTTAGCTTTTCATCCTTAGATGAATCATATCCTTGCACTTTGGGGTGTGTGTGCATATCCTTGCACTTTGGGTGGGGTGAAAGGGGAAGAGATGAGATTGTGATTGGAGTCTAGGGCAGAACACTGCGAAGGGGACTACTGCCAGATCACAAACTAACCCTTGACAAGGCAATTCAAGGCCTCTTCAAATGTTACGTGCAATCAGTTGTAACATACTTGTCCTAGTAGAGCTGGCCCCAGAGACCGCCGTGTGACTCCTATCCTGCTCTGTCTCCCTGGGTCCCCTTCCTTTTCCCTTGCCTATTACACCTTGATGTAATGAGTTAATTGGTGAAAATGGAGGCTGCCCTGGCATGCCAGAGTAAGTCTTCATCTGTCCTTCTACCAGCAAGTCCTTCCTAGCTCCCACTGCTCACAATCCTGGTCTTCAAGTGCTAGATGGGCCCTCCGGGCTTGCTTGTGCCTGCAGGACACCTGTATTAACAGTTAATCAAATCACAGACAGGTCTGGCCTCTCCAGGCCATCTCTAGCTTACCCTCTCAGGATGTTGGCTCCTGGCTTTGGTTCTGCCCTTTTGGGCTCTGGCTCTTAATCCTCCCGGCTTCAGGCTGCTTCTAGCACCAGGCTTTGGCCCTCTCAGCTGCTGTCTGTCTGCGATTTGGGCCCAGCCCTTGGGAAGGGCTCAAACACTCATGTGTCCCTTGGCCACAGCACCACTGTGGTTTGGGCCCTGCCCCTAACAAGGCTCCTTAATGTGCCTCTCTGGTATCATAGAATCATAGAAGTCGGGTCGGAAGGGACCTTGTAGATCTTCAAGTCCGACCCCCTGCCTGGGCAGGAGGAAAACTGGGCTCAAGTGACCCCAGCCAGGAAGGCATTGAGCTGCTTCTTAAAGACCTCCAGGGTAGGAGCCAGCACCACTTCCCTTGGAAGTCGGTTCCAGATCCTAGCCGCCCTGACCGTGAAGTAGTTCTTACGGATGTCTAATCTAAACCTACTCTCCAACAACTTGTGGCCGTTATTCCTTGTTATCCCGGGGGGCGCTAGGGGAAACGGTCTCCCCCAAACCCTTCTGGTACTCTGTGACCTTCTGCTCCTCCTCTTATAGTCACAATTCAGCCCACCAATGTAACCATAAATCAAAATACAAGCCCCCAGGCTATAATTCAACTATTGCCATACTGGGTCCAAACATAAACAATAGCTCATTGGCTGTACCACACCTGTCCCCCACACAGGCATACTTCCCTGCCAGTTCTCAGCACCTTACTTGCAGTCCTGGAGAAACTCAGGTAGCAGGTCATTTGCTCCCCTACAGCCCTCTTACTGTAGGGCTCGACTCCCTGCCTGGTTTCAGGCACTGGCTTTATGTGCCTCCTAAACCCTGCCCCTTCTGGTCAGATGGCTCTTTTCCAACAAACAGGGGTTTCCTATTAGGGCCTGATGGCTAGCTTCCAGGGCAGCTTATAACTGCTACTCCTGCTGCCTTAGCAGGGCTAGTAGTCCAGCAATAAGCAATATGCACTCTTAGTATGAGTCCCTGGCTGCCTACTCCCCTACAGTAGGGGCAGGCAAAGTCTGGACCATGGGCCACATCAGGCCTGCAGTGGACTCGATTACCCAGTAGCCCTTGCCTATGTTGCTGTGGCCAGTTTCCATGGGGACCTCAGCAGTAGTGGTGCCCTGACAGTGCAGGGCCAGGGTTTCCATGGAGATCAGCCCCAGCAGCACTGGCAGGGCACACAGCAGGGCAGGGAGCTGCTCTGGGGCCAGGATCGTGTGGTGGTGACAGCGTGGTCCAGAGCTGTGATCTGCTGCCTGTACTTCCCAGGCAAGGGCATGCAGGCAGCAGATCATGGATCACAGCTCTGTCCCGGCTCTGGACAATGCTGTCACTGCTGCAAGATCCCTAGCCCTGGAGCAGCTCTCCTGCCAGCTCCTGGGGTCTCCACAGAAACTGGCCACAGCGATGCGGGCAGGGGCTGCTGGGAAATGGAATCTGGCCACTGGTTGGATCCACCATTTTGCCCACCCCTGCCCTACAGACAGTCCATAACATGCAGTCTTTTCCCAACCTGTGGATATCCCTGCTGCTGTCTCTGCCTTCAAGGAACAGGAGCCTCTGGCTCCCTGCTACAATGCTAGGTTCTCGATCACCTGGGCGATAGCGATCATCACCTACTGGAATTCACTATACAACGCAGGGTGTCAAAGGCCTGCAGCAAGGCAGTGGCCCTTGACTTCAGGAGGGCCTATTTCAATAAGTTAAGGAGATTAGTCGGAGAGGCACTGAGGTCCTGGAGGGTAGGGGAGTTGGGAGTCCAAGACAGGTGGTCGTTCCTTAAGGAGACGGTCCTCCGAGCCCAAGGGGTGACAGTCCCAATGCAAATCAAAGCGGGCAAGAGTGCTCAAAAGCCCCCATGGCTCACCAAAGGCATTCAGGAATGTCTGAAAGCTAAAAAGGAGGTGTACACACGGTGGAAGGGACAGGCTATCACCAAGGAGGATTATACCTCCATTGCTGGAGACTGTAGGGTGGCTGTTAGGAAGGCTAAGGCGGAGACAGAACTAGGACTAGTGACCAGGATCAAAGATAACAAAAAGTCCTTTTTTAAATACATAGGGAGTAAAAAGAAGGCACCGGGTAACGTGGGGCCCCTGCAGGACAAGCTTGGCAAGCTGGTGGTTGCACCAGATGATAAAGCTAACCTCTTTAATAAATTCTTTGCCTACATTTTTCTGAGCAGGGAGCGGGACATCCCCCCCACCAGGATTCTGGACGGACTCAGGAGAGGCACAGACAAGCCTAGGGTCAGGGAGGACCGAGTTAGAGAACTTCTGGTGGCGCTGGACGTGTTTAAATCAGCAGGTCCAGGTGATCTCCAACCCAGGGTTCTGAGGGAATTGGCAGGGGTCATTGCAGGACCCCTGGCACAGCTTCACAAGCACTCGTGGTGCTCTGGCCAGGTCCCAGAGGACTGGAAAAGGGCTAGTGTGGTCCCCATTTTCAAAAAAGGGAGGAAGGAGGACCCAGGTAATTATAGGCCCGTTCACCTTACCTCGGTCCTGGGGAAGCTCTTTGAGAAAATTATCTAAATGAAATTGTCTGCCTATAAGTTCATCATGGGGGCACAGAAGGGAATTGGTGAGTATTTATTCACCAAGGTGCCCCCGGGGGTTATAAGAAATAATGACCACAAGCTAGCAGAGAGCAGATTTAGATTGGACATTAGGAAGAACTTCTTCACAGTTCGAGTGGCCAAGGTCTGGAACGGGCTCCCAAGGGAGGTGGTGCTCTCCCCTACCCTGGGGGTCTTCAAGAGGAGGTTAGATAGGCATCTAGCTGGGGTCATCTAGACCCAGCACTCTTTCCTGCTTATGCAGGGGTTCGGACTCGATGATCTATTGAGGTCCCTTCCGGCCCTAACATCTATGAATCTATATAAGGTGCACATCTGCAAGAGACCAGCACGGGAGATTATGCTTAGAGGCAACTAACATGGGTTCATTAGGGGCAGGTCCTGTCAGACCAACCTGATAGCCTTCTACGACCAGGTCACAAAATCCTTGGATGCAGGTGTCACGGTAGATGTAGCCTTTCTGGACTTTAGGAAGGCCTTTGACACTGTCTCTCACCCCATTCTCATTAAAAAATTAGGTGACTGTGGTATTGATGCCTACACAGTCAGTTGGGTCACAGATTGGCTAGGGGGCCGAACCCAGCGAGTGGTGGTGGACGGGTAATTTTTGAACTGGAGGGACCTGGGCAGTGGGGTCCCCCAGGCCTCAGTCCTTGGGCCCACACTATTCAACATCTTCATCAGCGACTTGGACAAGGGGGTGAAAAGTACCTTGTTCAAATTCGCGGATGACACTAAGATGTGGGGAGAGGTGGGCACAATAGAAGGGAGGGACAGGCTACAACTACATCTGCACAGGTTACAGAGGTGGGCAGATGAGAACAGGATGGGATTCAATACTGACAAGTGCAAGGTACTGCACCTAGGAAGGAAGAACCAGCAGCATACCTACAGGCTGGGGAACTCCCTTCTCGTCAGCACAGAGGCAGAAAAGGATCTTGGAGTCATTATTGATTCCAAGATGAATATGGGCTGCCAATGTGAGGATGCAGTCAGTAAAGGTAATTGCACCTTGTCATGCATCCACAGATGCATCACAAGCAGGTCCAAGGAGGTGATCCTCCCCCTCTGTGCGACATTGGTCAGGCCGCAGTTGGAGTACTGCGTCCAGTTCTGGGTGTCGCACTTCAGGAGGGATGTGGACAGCATGGAGAGGGTCCAGAGGAGGGCCACTCACATGATCAGGGGGCAGCACAGCAGGCCCTATGAAGAGAGGCTACGGGACCTGAACCTGTTCAGCCTCCACAAGAGAAGGTTGAAAGGGGATCTGGTGGCCGTCTATAAACTTACCATGGTGAACCTGCGGGGAACAGGAGAGTCCCTGTTCCCCTGAGCACTACCAGGTGTAACTAGGAATAACAGCCCCAGGTTGATTGAGAGTAGGTTCAGGCTAGACATCAGGAAGCACTACTTCAGTCAGGGCAGGTGGGATCTGGAACCAACTTCCAAGGGAAGTGGTGCTTGCTTCTACCCTGGCGGTCTTCAGAAGGAGGCTAGATAATCACCTAGCCAGGGTCATTTGACCCCAGCATCCTTTCCTGCCCATGGCAGGGGTTCGGACCTGATGATCTGATCAGGTCCCTTCTGACCCTACCAACTATGAAACTAGACCTTCAAGCAATTGATCATGTGATAAAAATGGTGAACCAGACATAAAGGGCACTTTTACACATATTCTGATCAGAACGTGTTGGAGCCATAGCTGATCAGAATGCTCTAGCATGCTGCAGCATCTTGTGTATTCAGTGTCCCACTGTTTCAAAATGGCAGTGAAAGTGCTTTAACTAAAGCTTGTCAAAAGAGACGCTGAATACATGAGACTCTGTGGGCCTTTTAATTAGAGTGGCTTCCAAGAGCCACTCTAAGTAAAAAGCCACCAGTCCCCTACCCCAGAGCATGTGTATAAGTGCCCAAAGATGCTAGTAATTGAATGTGGCACATCTTTGTGGCTGGTTTGCATCATGCTTTAATTTGGGTGTGTAAGATAGTGGTTCCAAGGGAGCATGGGGATCCTGGCCTCAGAAGTGAGTGTACTGTACTGGGCTGCCCATACTTCCTTGAAATCTGTTGGTGGACAGGGAGCCCTTCATGGATGATAAGCTCAGTGTCTGCAAGCCCATAACCTTTCCCAGCATGTTGGGAACCTGGTGCTGGGGAGCTGATCTCCCATGTGAGGCTTTATGCTTGCTGACAGATTTAAGGGGACACATGTATTCCAGGACTGGTGAGCAGCACCTGGGTCTTGGGCTATACAAGTGTGCATTAAGCCTACAGGCAGGCAGAGAGGGGCAGGATGGGCTTTAGGGACTTTTAGTCTGCATTGCAAGAATTGCCCATCCTGCTGTGCCAGACTGTGAACATCAGGTATGGTAGCATGCACAATTTTTGGGATCCGGGATAAAATTCCTCAGATTCCACCCTACAGTGAAAGTAACACTTGGAGGGAGCCAAAGCCTGTCAGCTATAGCAGTCACCCAGGCCAGACTAAAATTTATGGAGGATGTGCAGTGCTCTGACACTGGGCATTATAGAAATCCAAAGTACTACAAGAAACGAAACCTGTAATGGAAAGACCTGTGGAGAGCAGCTGAAAAAACAACACATGGAGCTGCACATGCTGTGGCAAACAGTGTAAGCCAGGATAACTTCTGGCAATTGCAAAAGTGCACAAGAACTGCAATGGATTATGTCAACTATAAACACCAGCTAAGTGAGCATTTGCATGGGTTCAGGTGGTTTGCAGTGAAGTAGCAGCATAGACATATCGCTGCTGGCCTGATGGTTTCCACTCCAGCAAATTGGTGCAAAATGGTGTAAAAATAATTTAAATGCCTGTTTCAGAGGATCGCAATGTCAGTCCATGATCCATATTTAGCACCGCCATCACCTGCTGACATTATGTTCAACAGGAAACCGAGAACCAGAATGTCTGCACCGTTACACGCAGATGTCAGAATCACTGGGGACTCGCAGCTATATAAAGATACAGACAAGGCAAAACAAAACCGCCATATAATTAGGGTCCTGGATGCTGCCTCCCTTCATTAAACTGATGTTATGCTGTTCTGTAATAAAAATATTGGTCGCATACAGCATAAGTAATACACATGACACAAACCTCAGTACCAATAGAGTTACTATTGGCCAGTGACCATAGTGCTCAAGTCCCAAAGGAGATGCACAGGTCTGTGACAGTGCAGGATGCCTCCGAATTGAAGTGAACCCTGTCAGGTTGTTCCTCTGCTTTTGAAGTTTGGTGTTTATGTTAATATTAGTCTGGTTTGTTAGGTTTGGCTGGGAAGGGAAGAGGTGGGAAGTGGAGGGGGCTCTCGCAAGAGCCAGTTGACAGTTTGCAGTGAAGGATATGTTTTATGTACAGGGGCTCATGTTAAGCAGTTGAGCTCAGACAGGAATCGAAGCAGATCTTGGACAGACCCCTTGGCTCTGAATGATTTTTGAACAATGCACTATGCAGCAACTCCCTGGCAAGTGCTGTGGGCCCTGTGTGCAGGTGCAGGTGGGACTCGCAGACTTTCTGAGAAGTGTCTAGAGCCACTGGACCATGAACCTGTACAACATGGCATGTCATATAGTTTGGGGATAGAGACCCTACCTCAGTTTCACATGCAGTTGTCCTGGACAGTGCACTTTTATCAGTGTTTCTCCGTTAAACATCAGCTATTATCCCCTTTAGCAATTTACTTTCTGTGATTGTTTTTATATCTCCTTTGTAAAGGATTTAACACACCTCTTTTTTTAGAAACATAACACAGTGTAAGTTATTAGCTACAACTCTTACTGACTGAGTAATTTGCATTGTGGCAACCCATGCTTACTTAAGACATGACTTTACACATATGCAATTGCTGAATAGTCCTTGGCAGAGCTGAAATGCATGCACTAGCACTCCTACAAATGAAGCAGGATTATTTTTTGCAAACCATTCATTCTGTTTGCATGATGTATAAATGGATAATGAGCTTTACATATGTTTTATCCATTAATTATTTGATAGTTTGTGCACAAGTCGATAGTGGGCATTCAGAATTCTCTGTTCAAACTGTGTGGTTAGTTGCAGTTTGACTTGAATGGTCTTGTTTCTGTTCCCTGATTGGAGGATTTAAATTTGGGGCTCAGTCTAGCTAGGTGCTGAATGAGTCCTCACTACAGGAGGACTGGTCCTGGCCAGAGAGCCTTCACAATATTTATGCAGAATGTTAAAATGAAGCATAATTGTAAAATCATTTCACATTTAAAAAAAATTCTAATCATCTGCAGCAGATCAAATCCATGTTATTATGATTTTTACATTCTCGCTTCTAAGTGATATTCATCTATTTAAAGGAAAGTTAAAATCTGTTGATTAATCAGTGATAATCCAGGATTACCGAACATCCTGCACTTTATTTTTTTAGTAGCAGGGAGTGCTTTAATTAGAAAGGTCCTAATGTAGATTAAGGCATTAGCCATGCTGAGATCCTCCCATATCTGCAATGAAATTATGACAGTGTCAGAAGAACCATTTGCATAATCAAAACTCAAAAACAGTTAATTAAACTGCACCTAATTATCCTCAGTCTATTATTAAAACATAAAAAAGTATGCAAGACAATTGAGATATACTGAACATTTTCCCTACCTGAGATTGCACTGTAAGTGGCAGGTCCAGCAAAGTGGTACATAAATCATAAATAAACCTGAAGTCAAAGACTTTACTCATGTGAATGAGTAAAGGTTTGTAAAAACAAGGCACTAACCAGACAATATACAGGCAAATAGCAACAAAATGCTGTGATCTAGCTGAATGAAAGCATTTCTCTTACCTGGTGGTTAAGAATCTTCATCAAAAAATTCTCCATATCATGCCAGTCAGTAATCCTCTGTATGAAGACACAATGGAGCCACAAACATATCACAGTGTTGGAAAAAAATAGAAGTTATGATTTACTCCCTCTGGGGGGAAAAAGTTACAATGACAGTAATGACCCATTCATCTGTCAAAGAAACTAAACATTTAAAACCCTGAAAAAGCAGATGAAGGAAACCCATGCTTCCTGTCCAATGGGATAAAACAATATTAATGGATAAAAGGATTGGGTTTGTTTTCTGCTTAATGAAGAATCCTAGTTTTCAAATCTCGTTGGATTTTCTGAGCCCAACAGGATTTTCTCCTCAGTAGTTTGAATTTACAATTCCAGGGGAGTCATTTAATCATCTAGGTCTTACTTTAATTCAGATGCAGTGTGCACCCAGGGAGGCTTTTCTTTTCATGTAACTGAGAGTTTGAAGACTAAAGAAACGAAAATGCTATTGGTATAATGTGAATTTTTATGTACAATTAGCTTAAGGTATTAATATGAAAAGTAGATAGTTGCATCTAATGATTTTTTGGAATAATCTGAACCATCTGCCTTGAGATACTAAGAGGAGTTCACCACTTTAATCCAGATTATGGCTGACAAACTGTTTTTGGCATCCACATTTCAGTAGCATTGCGCCCTTGAAGAGCGGGTGAAGCTGTAGAAATTCCCTAGCTGAAGAATTTGTTGTTTCTTTTCGGGAACATTTTTTAAATTTTTGGTGTTTATTCTCCCTGCCTCAGGAAGAAAATGGCTTTTTTAATGAAAAGCATGTTAAGCAGCCAGGTAAAGAATTTAGGCCTTGGTGGTGGAGGTGAGGAAAAGACAGAAGAAAGTAGTCCTTCTGACCCAGCTGCAGCAGCAGGAATGACTAGAGAGGAATATGAAGAATATCAAAAGCAAATGGTTGAGGAGAAGTGAGTACACATTCCCTTATTATCAATGTTGACTTATCCAGGATGACTTGGTTCATATGAGAAGAACTCCCGAAAAAAAGGCAGAAAAGTATTCCCTCCTCTTTCTTTTTTAGCAGAAGGCATTTTGCCTTTGTTGTACAGTGTCTCTTAAACAAATACTAAAATGTTTTGGATTATGGCATCACCTTTCATCTTGCATTTCTTACTTCCAACACTCAGGGACATAATTTGATGTGCTGAACTAATATGCAACTGTTTTTGTTTTCTGGTGCTGTATGAGCAAGGTAATTTCTTTATTTTTTTAAAGTCTAGGTATGCCAGTGTCCTAAAGGAGGTTGTAATCCTAAAGTGCTGAAAGTGATACGGTCTATACTTTTTTAGAACACTATGTCCAATTTGCATACACTATTTAATCACAACCTTGTCAATTTTATGTCATTTTTCAGTTGCGTCCAATGCTACTAAATGGTACAGCTCAGTAATTTTAATTTGCTAATAATTACAATGCTTGACCATGTTCTGTGATATAAAAGTTGTTTCAACATTGTTTAATTATTAATTAACGACAGATTTTGAACATATCATTTTTAAGGCACGTAAAATTATAAAGGAAACCCTTGAATTGCAAATCATTGGTGTATCTATTTCACTAATGATCAGTTGCATAATGGGTGTCTAAATCCTACATTTAAGATGATTATAGGTGAAAGGTTAATGACTTACAGAATTGAAAGTATCCAGGTCTATATTTAGTAATAGCTGCTTCCATTATAAAGTCCTGAACCAAATGTAATTTGTTTGAAAACTAAATTTTAAATGTTGCCCGCTTTTGTTATGAACTTTATAGGGGGAGAATTAAAGAAAAATAAATAAATTGGCTTTAAAAAGCTGGTGTGCTCGAAACGATAAGCCAAACAAGAATTCTAAGGTTAGGGCAAGGATTTGAAAAAGAAAATCATGTTCTTTCAATGGTGTTTTGGAGTCTTTGTGTTTAATATTAGATGTCAAGCTGTATTACAGGTGAATTACCAAACTATATTCCTTTCATTGCAAATGGGAACTATAGTTATGAATACTTTAGTTTATTCACACAGAAAAAGTGAATAATGGAACTGGACACTGCAGTTATAAATGTGTCTGTCAAGCTTGATCACAAATAAAAGACCTGCTTTTACTGTCAGCCTAGTTTTACTCAGTGCTGCAGCTACACAGACCAGGGATCAAACAGGTTAAATGATGTGAAAAAGGTCGTACTATGAGCCAGTGGCTCAGACTGGATTAGGATCCTTCCCGTGACCCTCCTGGTTTCCATCTTTTTTCTATAACCTCTAAACAACACAGCTTTGCATGTAAGAATGCTTTAGTTACTGTTTGTCAGGACTGCATGTAATACATGTGTGTGAACAAATGAAAGATTTGCTCAAGGTTGAAAGGGTTCCCTAATAGGTCCTATAATGCATTATCCTATATTACAGAGTGTAAAACTAGAAGAATTCAGTTGATTACCTCCTGTATATCTCGAGGTACCAAGTATTGCACAGATTCCTTGTAATGATCCCAAGGACTTTGTTTCCACCAAATATTTTGATCCTCAAAAACACAGGAGAGACAAGGATGTGACAACGAACATGGCCTCTGCAAATGGCAGTAAAGCAACTGGGCGAGATTGCCTGGAGAGATCATCTGGGTATATTTACCTCGGCTTCAGAGGAAAGCAAAATACTCACAAAGGTCTCTCTCCTTCTAACCAGAGGAATATTTCTTTCCATGTGACCCTGGACATGTGAACAAGGTGCACCAGTTAGGTGACCAAGGGTATTTTCAGTACAACTTAAGAGCACTGCACGAACATATTTAATATCCCATCATCCACTGTGGCCAATCTCCTTATGCCTTAGAAGGAGGAGGGAAGGATTAAAAAAAGGAGAAATGAATCATTAAACAGAGCTCATGTGAACATGATGTTTTCATTTTACTTAAAATTTTGAGGTGCCAACATTTTTCCCCCTGGAATTGGAGTAAAAAAAAATATTTTCCATAAAACAGAATACTAGAAAAATTTCCATCAGGGACAGTTTTCACTTTGGAATTTTAAAATTTGGGTTGCAATTCGAAATGTTGGGGACTACATTTTATTTTATGGGCCTTTTATTTTCATGTATGTTATATTTATAGTATTTCACAACATGTTATGACCCATAAGACTTGAGGTATTCTATTTTTTTATTTTATTTTAAAAATCCTTAAGGGCAGCTGCTGCTTAGTGCTGAAGAAAACATCATTTCTATATTGAAGTGTCTCTGATGTCTTTCAACAATTGTCAACATGCCAAACTGTTTTGTTATTCTACAAATTGTGTACTGCTATTGCTATGACAGGAAATTATGTGAAATAATATAAAAATGAAAAACTTGAAGTGACATTTTGAAATGAAAAGATTTTCTGGAATTACTCTTTTCCCAAACAGGAGAAGAAAAAAATTGAAATATTTTGGTGGAAATTTTCATATAACTTGATAACATTTCATAAAAAAAATGTTGGTTTCATTGAAACAACTTTTTTTTCTAAGAAAAAACCATAAGATCTTTTTTCTGTCCTGCCCTATCATGAACCTCTATGAACAGGATCACCTGTGAATCTGTATAACTGCACAACTAGTAATTGCCCATAAAGGATGTACGTTTTTAAATTAATTAAATTTTGACAACTAAATCCATGCATTTTGCTTTTAAAGCTTCTGCTTGAGATTTGACCAAAATGCTGGTTTTCACAAAATCTAGAAAAAATGGGGGAACCCCCCACTCCAAACCCTTAATAATCATTAAAATATGTAGGGGAAAAAGTCTTAGCAATTAAGTCTGGATTGATACGCTTTACAGTTAACACATAAGCAACCTAACTAGCTCACGCTCAACTTCATTTTGAAATCAAATAAAGCCACTTTCACCCTGATTCACCAAAATGGCAGACTATAAATAAGGCTATGAGAAATCACTTAATTTTGATGAGAGTAAACATTTTATAAGGATAATGCTTAGGGGCCAAATCCTGGAATTTTGATTAAGGAGTGTGGATTTGAGTCAAAGGTATCTTTATATATAAAAATACCTCTCTTAACTGAGACTTTGACTATCAGAAAATTAGGGTTGGAAGGGACCTTAGGAGGTCATCTAATCCAACCCCCAACTAGCTGAGGAGTAAGCAGCATTTTGGCCAGATTTTTCCATGTGCAATAAACCTGTGGAGATAGAGGTCTCCTTTCAATACAGTTTTACAGAATCAAAGCTAAAAGTCTCTTGTCAGAGTATCATGGAAAAATCTGAACTTATATATTTCATTGTACAGAACTGCACCAATGATAGCTGTTATCAAAGCATGGAGATTCATAATAGATATAACGGCATGATATTTGTCTTTCATTAGACTTGCTTTTGCATTTTTTACAGGGTGTCATGGTCTATTGCTGTAAGAACAGGCCTGGGGGTCAATGACGGGTATTCTAATGCCACTTTAGTAGTTAGTCCATTTGTGATTCTGGACAAATAACTTGATCTCCGTCTCAGTTTCCTCTGTAAAATTAGTATAACATACACCTACCTTCCACAGAGATGGTGAGGCTGATTAATAAATTACTGGAAAGCGTTCTATTGTCAGGGCTTTTTCTTCTGTTGTGTTCAGCTATATTTAAAGAGTAAGATGAGAAAAGAACAAATACTGACTGTTTTCTGTGGCTAGGGAATCAGTTCAGTGTCAAGACCAAACTGAGGAGCTTGTCACATTGATTTTATGACAAAACTCAGAAAATATCTTTCATGTTGATTTTCAGGATGGAGAGAGATGCAGCATTTGCACACAAAAAAGCTGAGAGAGCTTGTCTACGAGTTCATCTAAGAGAAAAGTACAGGCTCCCTAAGGTAAGACAACAGTCTACAATCTTTACCCAGTCTATATTGTGATTTTTCTACCTGGTAGAGAGGAATCCATACTGATACACTATTTTGCAGTAAATGTGGACACTTGAGTCTTTTCTTCTTCACCAAGCAGGTCCCTACACTTCACCACTATCCAAAAATGGAAAAAGCAGGGCTGAGGCTTTCAAAACTAGACATTCATTTTTGGATGTCCAACCTTAAACATGCTGCAGGGGAGTGCTCAGATGCTTCTGTCTCAAGTTGGGCACCTAGAAGCATTATCCACTTTTGAAAATCTCAGGAACCTGCCTCTCATTTGGATCCTACTTATTTTTAGAAGCTACATTCACAGGGGGAATTTAAGTATTGTGACATCTTAATTTTAGGGATTTACCATGCAATGATATTCACAAGCCCAAGTTGTGAAGATAGGGGTTTCCTATATAGGGCACAGGGGCAATTAGGTAACCAAGAATGGGTGTCACAGAAGCCTGTAACCAGCATCAAATGCTGCCTGAACTGGGCTGTGCTACATGTGAAGAGTGTGGTTTAAGCCCCTCTCTCTCCAAAGCTATGTCTCCCTGGCAGCCCCAGCACACTCAGGAAGGGATGCTCTTGAGCATGTTCTGTCCCCCTGTTCCTGCTTGCACATGCCAAACCCAGAAATGCCACCAGAGTGACTTCCCCCCTGTATCACCCTGCAGCTGCTCTCAAGATCTCTGTCATCATCACTCATCAGCATGATTAAATAGTCACTGGAGTGACTTCCCCACCACATTTTTGGGTTTGGGCCATGCAAACAGGAATGGGTGGCTGGGGTGTGTTTGGTAGTGTCCCTCTCTTAAAATCCTGGTGATGCAATGTAGATATGCCCAAAGAGAGCTAGGTACCTTCCCAGTTCAGTAAGGAGGGACATGCCTACCACCATGTAGGATTCTCTGCTTTGAACTCTCTCCTGGAGGGCTGGGTATGCTTCAAGTCAGATCAGTCCTTTCTTGGAAAAGAGCGAAGGTGGTACGGGCACCCTTTTGCGTTATACTCCAGTCACTGAGGATGTGGGAGACCTGTGTTCAAGTTCTTCCTCTGCCGCATATACAGCAATCTACTGCACAGACCTGGCAGCACCACCACCTGGAGGTCTCAAGGTCACAGCTGTACCGTTTGGCTCATGTTCAGCCTGGGGAACGTAGCAGAACATCCCTCTCTCCTGCTTCATTTCTCTGTGAACAAGCCATAGGCCCAGCTCTTTTATTTCATCTTGGGAGTTAGATGCCTAAAAACCTGTGAGGATCTGCAGAGGCATATCTGAATGCTGGAGCACCATGGTGGTAGCTGCAGGTGGGGCAGCATCAGTGGCGATGCAGTGGCAGCTGGACTGGCAGCACAGCTGCACTGTTTTTGTGCACCCCCTTCCTCACCACAGTGGGTTGATGTCCAGGACTGGTGCCCTGGTTTACCCCCCACTCCTTTTCATTTCACTACCCAGAATCTTGGCCATTAAGAATATTATGACCCATGCATCTCTGGCATCTGTTGAGTTGGAAAAGATTGTTTGATAGCACTTGGGATAACTGAGCTACTAATAATTTCTGTCTGATACAGAGATTACTTTTCTCTTATTGTGAGTTTGTCACGTGTGTCTGAGGAGCTCTGGTAGGCAGCTGTAATGACTGCTTGAGTTAACCTAATTTGCCTGTGCTTTGTTTCAGATTTCAATTTTGATTTCCTTTGCTTTGAAAGACTAGTTTATTCTCACTTGTTTATTCCCCTTAGTTTCCTACTCAGTGCTCTTTCTAAAGAGGGGAGACCTTTAAAGGCTCTGTGAACAATTCTGAGCCACTCAGCCTGCCTGGGCGCTCAAGCTGGCCCTCCAAAGTAAAAGCCTTAAGAATGGCTGTAACTTGTGGGCCAGGCAGGAACCAGCTATGTATTTAAACATGGACAAGAGTCCATCATCCATCTTTTAGTGGTTGTAAATAGTGTTCAGTTGCTGATTCATGGGAGCAGCAGAGCAAGGAAATGAAGTTAGAAAGAGGAGAACTTTCTGTCTGGGGGTGCTGTTGTGAAAGGGCAATGAAGACAACAGATAAAAAATTGCTTTGCATGTTTGTGTCTTTATGGTTTTGCTTTGTATTGTAAATATGTTTTGAAAACAGTCAGGACCCTTGGGACCTTTCAGCCTATTACAGAAAGGACCTCTATATTTTAATAGCTCATGCAAATCCTACTATAAACCAGCATTAATATTCTGGAATAGTGATACAGTTCTCTAAACTTTAAAAATTATGTAGAAAATTGGTTACATGCTGCAAGTTAAATTAATTGAAATAAAGTTCCCCTGATTTCAACCTTATAACATTTCAGGGGCCTTTTCCATATGAGAACTTTAATTCTGCTGATATCACAATCCTTTTCTTTCTAGACTTTTGCTTCCCCTAAACAGTCCATGTTTCCCTAGGTTTAACTCTACGCTTCTGTTTGTTCCAACCGTTTTGCATTACATATGACCAATACTAAACACCACAGTGTTATGAATATTAAAAAATAGAAATCAGACATCTTGACCTCTTATAGGGCAACAGATGATTTTATGTAGCAGCTGGAGAGCTTGGGTGAGGTTACTGGTAACACATGGAGAAAGGTGTGATCTGATTAGGAAAACAATGACAGTGATCAGGCCAGTTGTTTTTCCTTGCTTGTCTTAGGTAGAGAAGCTCAACTAGGTGACTGTATCTGAGGAGAGGATCATGTATCAGGAGCCATGTATCTGTCGTGAGCCCCATACACCTGGGCAAGAGGAGGGTCCTTCAGGAATCTGGTAACTCTTCTCATCCACTCAAGGGAACAAGGGATGAAAAGCAGAGGAGGGGTTCAGACTCCAAACAGAAAACACTGAGGAGAACACCAAGTGGAGAGCTCTAGACAATGCCCCAACTTACACAAGTTGTCCAGGAAGTCAGCAACAATATGCAGAATGTGAAATGAATTTATACTGTGTGGAGATTTACAATTAAATTATTTCTTTTGCTTCCCTCCACCATGTTTCCATCCACTGGAAAGGTTCCCAGTGCTTGATAGTCCGCATTCTAATTGCACCATTTCCTTCCACAATATGGGCCTGAAATCTGGTTAAAAAAACAAAAACAAAATAGTTTTCTTTGCAATAGGACCAATCCTGTAAGTAGTTAGTGTTCTGAACTTCCATTGACACCAATGTCTCACAGCCAAATTGCACTGTATGAAATATGCCGGCAAAGGAGGCAAAATGGAACTTTCAAGGCTGATTAGTTAATTGTGAGCAAGTTAATTACCAACTGCTAGTATAAGGCAATGAAAAAAAATTAAAGATAGGCAGTATTGGGAGAATAGTCTATATTAAAACACTGTACAAAATAGATGAAGCAACTTCAGTGGGAGTTTCCCACCAGAGGACTTACAGGTTTAGATCTACTGGGGTTTTTATGTTTCTTGTTTCTATACTCTTCTTTTTACACATATTTAGAATGGGTTGAAACAGATTCAAAGAGGCTGCTTGCCTTGGGCTAAATCTTACAGCCTTAGTTCTTCTGTGGGTTTAGTCATATGATCAAAGCTTATTGAGGGGGCCCATAATAAAAAGGACACTGGGCTGCCAGGTAAAAATTAGAGCCGGGTGAGTGTCATACCATGTCTGTTGGTGGCAGAGCAAGTGTGAGCACTACCTACTCAGCCAAATGTTGTCCAGGTTCTCTGAAGAGAACCATTGTCCCAACTGCAATCTTCCCTTGAGTCTTGGGTTTCTCCCCCTGCATTCAGAAATAAATTAAACTCTTCTAAACATTAGAGTGATCTCAGTGAATGACAATTTTTTTTACTGAATGTTGATATTTTAGCTTTAATCCACACGGTCTTTTTTGCTGCGTAGAACTTCATGGTAGTCCATGTGCAAAGATGCTCCAAGCAGTTGCAGCAATCTGATCGAGAGCAAGGAACTGCAGGACTGAGGCCTAAAATTGGTTCAGTCAAGTTGGTTTAGACTAATACTACATAAAAGAAGACAGTCGTATCAGGTACAGCGTAGTATGATTGAAGTTGTCTTTTGAGAGCAGAATGTTTCAATGTGTTTCTTGAACTGTTGAGGGAAGAACATTTTCATTATTTCATCCTCTGATGCTTTTTCTGGCTTTCTTGGGCTTAGAAAATCTCTATGTATTCCCATTCCTCCCTGCCTTTTGCACCAGTTCCCAGGTTCTTCAGTTACCATAGCTGACTTGAAACCATTTGCAAACACTGAATTGCTAGAAAGCTTTCATAGATTGGGATTTGAGTGGGCTCCTTGCCAATGGATTCCTAAATAATGTTGTTGGCTCTTCAAGAATTATCAAGTTGAGCAGGAGCTGTTCCTGACTGACCTTGGAAAATATGATCATTGCTTCATATCCCTTTAAA
Organism: Alligator mississippiensis; assembly: GCF_030867095.1. Lineage (NCBI taxonomy): Eukaryota > Metazoa > Chordata > Crocodylia > Alligatoridae > Alligator > Alligator mississippiensis. The sequence goes on from NC_081826.1 coordinate 282,379,391, forward strand.
GATTACTAGCAAGATTATTTTTCCCAGGTTGGTTAAAATATCCACAGTGTACAAATATAGTAGGGGTTTGGTCCTCAGCTCCACTGAATTTGCTGAGTTCTGGGGGTGTATTCCTCTAGCAAGGGTTCCTCTTGACAGCTTCCACCGACTCCTTGGACAAGTTCTTGAAGCACTAGATATTACCTAGAGTTCTCCAAGGTTGTCTCCACTCAAGGATCCTCTGTTTTCACCCTGATTACTGGACCCCAGCTCTTTCTCTCATTCTTCTTCTCCCCTGGAAGTCATGGACCTTACCTTGTCTTGGTGGATTGTGACCACCAACCCAGATTCAAGCAGGCTGAGTTAAGATATTTTGATCAAAATAATGCTGAGTCAGTACTTTGTAAGTAAAGATCCAAGGGCCCAGATCTACAAAGGTATTTAGGCACCAAGCTCCCATTGGAAATAATTGATTTAAGTGGGAGATGAGCCCCTGAATAGGAGTTAGGGTATATTTACATGAACAAGTTATTGCAAGATGAGCTAGAGTAGAGCCTGCAGCAGCTCTTACAGCTCAGTATGTGCCAGATTGCCCCTTAATGACATTATCTTGAATTTTTCTTGAAAAGAGTACATGTAAGCCATTCCCACAGAATAGATCATGGCTGTAAGTCTAAAACCTAGCTTGCTTGATAGTAATTTGCTTGTGGAGCCACACTCTTAGGGGCTGTCTATGCCATCTCTATGCTGAGCCTGGGACATCTTTAAAACTAACTTAACCTGCTCCCAAATCTATTCTTGGGCTCTCTCACCTGTGTGTGTTATTGGTATGCACTCAGGGCCACTCTGAAGTGGCTATGCTGCCTCACTTCTGTGAGGGGGTACATACTGTAAGGAGTGAGTAGCCAGGACAGGCTCCTCATTGGCATCCCTTGGCTTGGCATGAAATTAAAGTAATAAGGCCATAAGGAGGACCTGGGCAACTATAGACCAGTCAGTCTCACCTCCATCTTTGGCAAAATCTTTGAAAAAATTATCAAGGCTCACATTTGCGAGAGCCCGGCAGGACAAATTATGCTGAGGGGAAACCAGCACGGGTTCGTAGCAGGCAGATCATGCCTGACTAATCTAGTCTCTTTTTATGACCAGGTTACGAAACGCCTGGACACAGGAGTAGGGGTGGATGTCATATACTTAGACTTCAGGAAGGCCTTCGATACGGTATCCGACACCATACTGGTGAACAAGTTAAGAGGCTGTGACATGGATGACTACACAGTCCGGTGGGTGGCGAATTGGCTAGAGGGTCGCACCCAGAGAGTCGTGGTGGATGGGTCGGTTTCGACCTGGAAGGGTGTGGGCAGTGGGGTCCCGCAGGGCTCGGTCCTTGGACCGATACTCTTTAATGTCTTCATCAGCAACTTGGACGAGGGAGTGAAGTGTACTCTATCCACGTTTGCGGATGACACAAAGCTATGGGGAGAAGTGGACACGCTGGAGGGCAGGGAACAGCTGCAAGCAGACCTGGACAGGTTGGACAAGTGGGCAGAAAACAACAGAATGCAGTTCAACAAGGAGAAATGCAAAGTGCTGCACCTAGAGAGGAAAAATGTCCAACACACCTACATCCTAGGGAATGACCTGCTGGGTGGCATGGAAGTGGAAAGGGGTCTTGGAGTCCTAGTGGACTCCAAGATGAACCTGAGTTGGCAGCGTGATGAAGCCATCAGAAAAGCCAATGGCACTTTATCGTGCATCAGCAGATGCATGACGAACAGATCCAAGGAGGTGATACTTCCCCTCTATCGGGCGCTGGTCAGACTGCAGTTGGAGTACTGCGTGCAATTCTGGGCGCCGCACTTCAAGAGGGATGCGGATAACCTGGAGAGGGTCCAGAGAAGGGCCACTAGTATGGTTAAGGGCTTGCAGACCAAGCCCTACGAGGAGAGACTAGAGAACCTGGACCTCTTCAGCCTCCGCAAGAGAAGGTTAAGAGGCGACCTTGTGGCTGCCTATAAGTTCATCACGGGGGCACAGAAGGGAATTGGTGAGGTTTTATTCACCAAGGCGCCCCTGGGGGTTACAAGAAATAATGGCCACAAGCTAGCAGAGAGCAGATTTAGACTGGACATTAGGAAGAACTTCTTCACAGTTCGAGTGGCCAAGGTCTGGAATGGGCTCCCAAGGGAGGTGGTGCTCTCCCCTACCCTGAGGGTCTTCAAGAGGAGGTTAGATAAGCATCTAGCTGGGGTCATCTAGACCCAGCACTCTTTCCTGCCTATGCAGGGGGTTGGACTCGATGATCTATTGAGGTCCCTTCCGACCCTAACATCTATGAATCTATGAATCTAAGTCATCTAAAATGCCTTTGTGGGTCTCCAGTACGGTGTACATAAAAGTCCAATGACTGTGTCAAAAAATTCACAGCATTTTCCTGCATAGTCATCTCTTATTGGGTGGAGGTGAGATGATAGCCCAATTCAGTGTCAAGAAGTCTTCATGCAACCTTATAATTGCTGTATTAATTAAGCATCAATAATGAAATTAGCAATCCACAGGGAGTTCAACGCACTTAAAAAGTCCTCAACTAACAAACTATTAATCCCCCAGGGTATTTCATTCATAATTGCTCAGGGTCACCATCACAGAGATTACATAACAGCAGGGAACAGAGAGTCGACTTTGGGCCTAGGAGCAACTACCTTATTAAGGTCCAACTTAAAGAAAAGTTAAAGAAAAAAACTTCCCATGAGCTGTCAGCTCTTATGATTTTAACTTTGCCAAAGTTAAGGTTTGGGAACGGAGTGTCTGGGATTTAAAAAATAAATAAAATATGGCATCATCTCTTCTGAGCAACCAAAATGAATTTATATTTGAAATGGGTAAGGAAAATGTAGGATGTCAGCAATAACACTGACACAATTGAGCCCCTCTGTTCTCTCCCATTATCAGACCACTCCTGTAATCTAAATTCAGGGTATGTCCTTCTCTAGGCATTCACTTGAAAAACTCCCACTTTTATCCACGCTTCTATTCCCTTAATAAATTCCTTGTCCTTAGTTCCAGTTGGATACATGAGATTTTGCTAAAATAGTAAAACAATAGCTCATATTCTGCTGATTACATAACATAACATTTACCTACATTTCCCTTTACATAATATGTTACCAACATTTTATTACAATTTTGTTTGACAAAAAGCTGTTTTCTTTTTTAGTGATCTACCCCTTATTCTAGAGGTCAGGTCCAAAAAAAATTTCACATACCCGAAATGAACAAAGGTCAAGCACATTTGATCCATTTTTGGGCTGCGGAATGGCAACAGAGATCCAAAGTGTGGTTCAGACATAAAACTGACATCCTTTAGAGTAGCATCAGCATCTGATGAAATGAGCTTCAGTCTACGAAAGCTTGTTCTCTCTCTCTTTCCACACCCCCCACCATTTATATCTTATTTAGTTAGTCTATAAAGGTGCATGTCTACCATGCCTTGTATCATTTAGAGTAACCCTTCTTTGCTCTGAGAAAGAGAAGACCCTTGACTACCTCTCTCAGCACTGTGGGATGTTCCCCACTAACATGAACTGCAGGGGACCACCAGCAAACAAAGCTAATCAGTCTGTTACTTAAGGATTTTCCTCTGTTGAACCCATCACCCATCTCAGCCACTCTCTTAGCTCCTGTCATGAAGAACCTCCTCTAATAATCTACCTTCATGTCAGTAAGGCCAGCAAACTTGTGTAAGAAATCTGCTGTAGGTATGACTTCTTATTCTGTGGAAAGAAAATAAAAGAGATGATAAAAACTACAGGTACAATCACAAATTTGTCAAGGTCAGTGTTGGAAGCTGTGCTGTTAAGCAAACTCTGGATGGTAAACTTTATAGCATTATTCCATGTAGAGGCTCTTTCGGGAATGCTTTGTGTAGCACTCTCCACCACAGCTCTGCATGTGATGACAAGTTGTAGGGAGTTGTACTACATACTAAAAACCAAGCAGAAATCATTCTCTGAGCATTAGTGAATGCAAAGCACTTTAAGATTACAGCTATTTTATATCTGTGGGAATCTGCACCAGCAGATAACACTGGGCACATCTACACGTTCATTAATGAGCCATAATAATGATGCATTAAGGTTAGTACATGTAATGACTGGTACTAACTTAATGCACCATAATCTGCACTTCTGTGCATTAGTGATGGCACACACTTTTTTGTGATGCTAATGAGCAGTGGAGTAATTCTACTGCGCATTAGCTTGGTTTTTGCCTGGTGTGTCTCTTGTAGTGTCTTATGTAGACGTGCCCACTGAGTCTAAGATTATGGAAGTCCTGCATCATCTTTATATTCTCAATTGTCCACTAGAGACATCAGTAGAGTCCTGCAGATGTACTGTCATACTCTAATATTGTGAAGACATTCAATACCTTTTTTAGTTCTGGCCTAAAGAGCTGAGAAAGCTGCTGGCGAATTGTAATGGAAAATTTAAAAACTCATTCCGTTGCCTGTAACTGAATTATATTTTATTCGTTTCCTTACAGGAATGTAACTTGTCACTGAAGGATTCATACCTGTCTCTGCACAGTAGCTTGAAGAAATCCCTTTCCAAACATCAACAATTTCAAAAGCTGGATTGTGGCAACGAAGTAGTTAAAATTTTCCATCAGTTAGAAAAAGTAAATTATGTCACCTTGGAAAATGATTATAGATTCCCAGCACACAAGATACGAATGTGAAACTGTGCATTATACCCGACAGGCATAATTTTCTAACTTCAAGCCAGTAGAGGCCCTCTAGTGACCATTTTATAAAATTACATCCCTCTTTCTTAAAAGCACAGCTGTGGGTTTGAAACTAAAATTCACTGGTCTGTTGTAAAAGCAAATAAACCTTGTGGGTTTGTGAATGTATACTACCCATGTTTAACTAATAACGAAGACCCTGGTTCTTAATCAGGTACAAAACACAAGCATATTTGTCGGGGCTGCTAGCTGTCATATAAACAGCCCTAGCAAATAAAATGTCCTCTGTCAGTCAACAGTGGCTGACCAAGTGTATAGCAATGAAAACGTCCATTATCAAATAATGTGGTAGAGTTTCTGTAAAGCATACTGGGTAAAATGCAATTGCTCTTCATTGTGTAAGCCACCAAGGCTCTCTCTGCTTTCCAGTTAAACATATGCTCACTATTTTGAAGGAAAAATGAATTTGTATTGGCCTTTAGGCTGGGATTTTCAAAGTAGACTAAAGCAGAGTAAACACTTAATTGTATCATAGTCAACCATGGTGGTAGACAATAAAATCACAACACAGGTGTCTGAAGGGATCCAATCTTTAACTTGAAAAATATAGGAATACAGGGATCTTACACATGGTATTTCATTGAATTTCTCAAATCCTTTTTGAAACTCTTTGTTGCTCCAAATCATATACTTACGCTTATCCAAAACATTGGTCTTTTTTTCCAGTAGCTAGAAAGAAGAAATAAGTGAGCACTGATATCAAGAAACTGGTGGGACTTCTCTTTAACCATCCACTAATCTTTTATCTACCCATCAATCTCAATTTGACACTCAGCCCAAAGCCCTGCATACTACTTTCTTTTAGGTTTGGGTTCTGTAACACTGGCCCATAATGAAGAATAAGAAAAATGTATACCCAGGGCATGATGAATTGCAAAAATGTTTATTATATGAAAATGGAAGTCAGCCACTGGACATAGAATTGTTGATTTTGTTATTGGCCTAAGTTTCCAAAAACTAGAGTAAAGTCAGCAGACAAGTAGAAAAGTTTCATGAAACTTTGTCTTTTTTTGTACATTCACTATTAATGTACTTCCGTTTCATTAGCCATGTTTTATGGTTGTTACTCTTACAGGTCTATGCCCTGAAAGGTGTGTTTTTTTTAATGGCCCAAGGGCAGCTAGGTGCCCGTCTCCTAATGATAAGCAGTAGGAGTTGGGTGCCAAACAGTGACTTTGAAATCTCCCTTGTCCTGCCTACTTACATCTTAATGCTGTAGTAAGCTCTGTCCAGGTGTCTTTTCTGCCTCCTTCTTCCTCTTCTCCCCAACTTCCTACACAGGTGTGCACACGTACACTTGTACAGCATGCCAGTGATTTCATTGTCGGCATCCAACTGGTTTTCACTCAGTCCTCTTTCAGTCCAAACTTCTAATGGCAATAATGAGGGTTCTGCCTGAGAAAGGACAGAGGCCCTGATATAGCAAAGCAATTAAATGCACAGTTAGCATTTTCTCAAGTGCTTTGCTAAACTGTAGTTTGAGTAACTATTGCAAGATTTGCCCTATTTAATATGTGCATCTACCTAATACAGTATTTTCCTGTTTTCAGGTCAGCTTCTCTGCTATTCATCTACCTTTAGAAAACATATACATTTTACACTGAGAGAAAACTAAAGTGACACTCATATTTTTCCCCATACAAGGTACTTGAAAGTATATTATGCTCTTAGATTTGATATTATGCTCTTGGATCAGCCCCGACCTCACTGACCATTTTGAAAAAAATAGGACTGAATCTAAATACCAGGATATTGGAAATTTGTTAATGTTAAGGATATTGAAAGATGTAAGTAAAATAAAGAATTTCAAGATGAATCAGTTTCCTTCCCCCCACCCCTTTCATTGCACAACCTAAAGCTTGGTATTTGGGTCAGATTTATAGAAGAAAAGTCCCTTAATGAACCTTAATCCCATTAAAAGAATTGTCAATTCAGGTTTATCATTTATGGATGAAAACATCTTTGCAGAGTGTGGTGTGTTGACAACTTTTGCTTCTCCACAGTGTTCAGTGCATCACCTCTATCCAGTTTTTCTCTCTATTACCCGTTTTGAACATTGTAGGCTGGCTTCACCTTAGTAATTGATTTTCAGCTGATACTGGCCTTAACTTTGCAGCTCTCACTCAGGTGAGTAGTTCCTGCTTACCCAAATGGTCCCACTGAACTGACAAATTTGCAGGATCAGACCTCAAAGACAGCACATTAAAAAAAAAAAAAAAGCTCGTGGATTGGGGGAAATGCCTATTTTCCTGAGACAGCTATGACCTCCAAGGTTAAAGTGTCTCATGTGGAACATCACCCCTGTGGGACTATTAGGAGAGGCCGATTGCCTGAGGAAAATGCAGCTATCCTCTTTGATATGTTATTTTTAGTCTAGGTTATTTTGAAAACAACCATCAGGTTTCTGTTACAATAGGAAGAATTAAAGATGATCAGCAAAGGAAACAAAATTGGGTCTGCTGTGACTTCTTTCTAATGCATACAGACAGCCTTACACATTTTCTTAAGCAAAAGTGTTAAAATAAGGAGATTTTGATTATGTTTTATACTAGAAATTCAGGCCTTTTCTCTCCTGGTTTTACTTGAAGGGTCCACTGGCAAATAACGGTGGGCATTATGTTATCAGCAGGGCTCCTGGTTTTCTCTGATAAAAAATATCCCCAGTTTTCGGATTAAAAAATGGAACCCCAAATCCACATTTTTCTGTGATTAAAATGAACACTAGCCTTATAGTGTTTTATACACACTAGCATAAATCAAAGCAGCCTGTTATTGATTTGTGTTACAGCAAAGTCTATAAGCTCCAGCTGAGAAGTAGGACCCACAGTACCGGGCTGTGTTCAGACTCCCTGGGAGAGCCCCGCTCCTGCTCTGAGAGATTCACAGACAGGCCAAGGGAGTGAGATGATCTAACAGAGATGACCAAGAAGGCGCAGCAGATGTGGCAGAGCTGGGAATCCTGCTGTCCTGGGTCCTACTCCAGTCTCCTGACCTCTTTGCATCTTACCTCTCTGAAGAGGCAGTTCTTTCTTTCTGTTTAGCCATCAGTTGTTCTCCTCTTGATAAATTCAAAATGGGCTCCATTCTCAATCTCTCTCTCTCTCTTTCCTTCCTTCACCACTTTAGAAGCATTATCCAGCCTAAAAGTAAATTAGTTTGTTTTTACATTGCTTTTACATTGGACAATACTTCTCCGCTGGGCACACCCGTGCTATGCAATTGAAGGCTCAAAAGACTCTTGGTTCAGAGTTTCAGAAGTGACTTTTGATATTAGAGTGATGTAGCCATGCTGGCCCAGGAATTATACAAGAGGCAAGGATTTGTGGCAGGGTGACATTGTGTGTGTTCTTGCACACTCAAGTCTAACTTATTCATTGTGCTCATGAAATTCAGGGTTGACTGGAAAATCTGCTTTGTTGTTGCATTATTAAAATACCACACATCTCTTAGTCTCTATTTGTACGTGAATGGTTTATAATCAATTGCAAAATAATAATATGGAAAGGCAGTGAGGAACCAGGTAGAAAAATAAGAGGAAAGATTTAAGAGATCTTAGCAAAATGTTACAATGAAATGAGGATAGGAGAGGGGGAAAACAGTAGCATGTTGTCAGTTTAATACACAATAATTCCTTAAATGCACTATTGATGTTCTGGACTCTGTATTGGTTGTTATCATTTTAGAGATCAGTAAATCAATGGCTAGCTGGTTAATGTGAATATATTTAATTTATAGGGTGCTTTGTTATCTGGAGTCTGCTTTTTCCCTTCTGTAAGACAAGCTGGGGAATTTCAAGATGAGAAACTTTTCTGATGGCAAAAATGTACTTAGGGAAAGTTTAATATGTTGCTCACTATGTGAATAAGAGAAAATACTTCTGTTTGTTTATAGCATTATAAACATCTCCCCCACAGATCTAGTAGCAGTAAAACATATTCTTTCTTGCAAGCGGCCAAGAGACAGCACACTGTTTTAGTAATAAACTCTGGTGATGTCCTGCCTTAGCATTTCCAACTGCACAGAAAAGTAAAACATAGCGTAACAATAAATGTATCATATAGTGTTGTGCCAATACATCTAAAAGTAAATAATGATTAAGCGATTATGCAAGCTGATCCGCTGTCCCTCACTAACGAAATGAGACTGCCTGGCCAGTGCACTTCATTGATTCATTCATTCTTCCATTGATTCATTCATTCATTTGAATCCAGGACCTCTCTCAATCTCTGAAACACCTCCTGCTGACAGCATTGCTGCATATTCCTATTGGGCCTTTGCCACTGTCATGCTTCATTTTGGAGATGTAATGAGGCATTAATGCTTATCTTTGATGTGTGAACTGTGTCAAAATATCCTGTTCTGATGAATGCTGGATCCCTCGGAATTCATGGCAAAATTTGAACAAAATGGCCATTGTTTGGGATATTGACATAGTCCCATTGGCCGAGCTTTTCACCAGGCAAGCAGGAAACGAGGGTGGATCATGCTTGCTGCATCTCAAGCCCTTTAATTGCTTAACCAGTTCCTTCTCTTGTCTCTCGCTTGCATTCTCAGACTCCCGCCCAACTTATATCCTTCCTTTTGTTGTCTAACTCCTCCGATTACCCCACAGCATTGCTCTGATGAGGTACAAGGCAGCCTCTCATTTTCAGCTTGTCAGAGATGCCAACCAAAGACCTACAGACTGCTAGTTGCTGTTTGTGTGCGTGATTTAGGGAAGAAGGAACTAATTCATCCAATAAATCATTTCTAGGTTTCACGCTCTAATTATTTTTGAAAATCTTTCACTCTAAGATTTCATGTTGACCATTTTGCTCTCCCTTAAAATCAGCTGAGTTTTGGACCTGAGTCTACACTCCTGACTCTCTCTTCATGCTATTCTAGCAAGGCAAAGGGATTCTAAAGGAATATAGATAGAGGTAATATGTCTCCATATTAATGTTCTTTCATTTTGCTAGAGCAGGAAGATTTTTTAGTGACTTAAGCTTAAATGGAAAATAATGCAAAAAGGTATTATAGAACACATTTCAAAGCCTTGAACTGAATAGCTTGTTTTGCCATCCAATAACTATAGTTTTTGTCAAGGAAGTAGAACAGTTTCCGTTCTACTCCCCTGTTTTCCTATGCATCTGACTGCCAAAATCTTCACTGTTTGGGCCGAAATGTCATATGTTTGTATGGGTTTTTTTATACAGTTTGAACAGGTTCTCTTTGCTCTATCTTGGAGTGAGAGAGGAAGTTAAAAATGAAACCAATGAAAACTTTCCCTTGTCAAATTCTAATGACATGGGAAGAAAGGGGATTGAAAAATACCTTGAGCATTTAACATGATGAATGTGCTGAACAAAGTCTTGATCACATGCTGGCGTGCTTCTCCCAAAGCTTTTCTCTGTGTTGGCTACATAGATGACAAACTCTTCTGGGCTTGTCTTCCAACTAGTGTGTAAAGCACATCAGAGGCATAACAGGGCAGTTCTGTGCCCCGGGCAGTGGCAGTGGTGGTACAGGGGCAATCAGCTGCAGTCAAGCTGCCAGCAGTGACCTGGCCAGTGGTATGAAGGCTGCTATTTTTGTACCCCTCTCCTTCAAATCACCATCAAGGCTCGTATCCCAGTTGCCCCCTTTAGTTACACTACTGAAGCATGTATGAGACCTTTGACTGTTGTATAAATACTAAGTGGTAGGAACTAGTTAGGCCTTATTCAAAACTGGCAGACAGTTCAGCCCTAGGGAAGAAGGGACATGTCCCTGACCCATAATAGTGGAGGAAAGGTGCATAAGTAGCTATTGAGCATGAGTGTTAGGGGTATAGCCTCTGAATCAGAACTTCCTAGACCTTCATTGCTGGCAACTGCAAGTGAGAGAGGAGCAAGTGGAAGGAACCCCGGACATGGCCAGTTCACTCTCCCTTTCAGCATCCACTCTCTAACACTGTGACAGGATACTGGGCAAGGATGGACCTATGGTCTGACCCAGTAAATGGCAGTTCTTATGTTCTTATAATCCCATTCCTTCCACTGTATTTCTCAAGAGCAACCTTTTGTAGAGTGAGAGTTCTTGCCCTTCTGGTCTAGCCTTTAATACAAAACATGGAAAAGCAACGAAGCAGATCAAATAAAAACTAGGGACTTTTAGCAAGGTATTATAAATAGAACCCTATTTTATTCTAGGCAGAAGAGATATAATTTAGTAGCTGAGATTCACACTTCATTTTTTTTTATTGCTAGTTATTTTACCTCTCCAACTGTGGCCAAAAAAAGGTCTGGCAAATGTACTCTCCATATTTTGATGTAGTGGAAAAGTGACTATCCACTAACAGCAGCTCTTGCCTGGAAACAGAAGGATCAGAAAAAGCAACTCACTTGTTGAGTTTCTAATTTGAGGGATAGGAGCTGGCAACCCAGCTACCATTCCAGTGGCCAAATTCAGACAGGGCAACCCCTCACCACAACCACCACTATTCATTTGACTAGAGGCCTTTTCCAGCAGACCTAGGAAATAAAAATATTGTTTGCTGGCTTTCACTTGCACTACGCAACCTGACACATTGGCTGTGCTTTCAGGATCTAACAGATATTCTGTCAGTGTTCCAGCTGCAAACGCAAGGGATCCTGGCACACACACAGTGTGCACAGTAGTTTTTCATTTAAAAGAATGGCCATCTGATTTGCCCAGAGGAAAATAAAAACAAGAGCAGCTAGTATTTAAAGTGAGGGTAGCCAAAGTGCAGCCCACCAGCCAAATTAGTCTCATATGCTCCCATAACACAGCCCATGTTATCCTCCACCTTCAAAATGGAGGTGAGATGACAGGGGACTGAGCCTCACTTGGAGTAAGTTGTCATCACTCCAATGGTTAATCAGCTGGGGTTGTGACAATTTACACTGTCTGAGGATTTACCTAGGTATAATAGGCTCTATGTTGCTGTGAAAATGTCTCATGCCCTGCACAGTTTACTACTCAGTAAGGGAAAGCTTAATACTGAGATGTCCAAAAATATAACCCCAAACTGAAACAGGGCATTGTAGCCACACCATATTTCTAACACTAATATCTCCTAGACCAGTAGTTCTCAACCTTTCTTGTACCAGGACCCATTGTAAGCATCAGTAGTCAGTCCCAACCTAATGCCCCACAGGGGGTGGGTGTGGGGGGCAGGGGGGCCCCCTTGCAGGCTGGAACTTGGCCAGCCTGCTAGGGAAAAGCTGTGGTTTCCCACATTTTTCTTCTTTAAAGGAGAATCCATTTTTAAAGTTTGATCCATTTTTAAAGTTTGTTCATGACCCTTTCATATATTCTTGCAACCCATGGGTTGAGAAGTACTGTCCTAAACCTAGTGCACAGTAAGTGACTGCATAGAAAATATATTACAGCACCTCTTCTGTAGATCACAGATCAGCTGAAGTGAATAACTCTGCATGTTAGGTAGGGGAGTTAGACTAGCATGATTTCTTTTTTGTTTTATACAGGACCATCTTGACATGACAGCTAATTTTGATAGCTGAGATTTTCCAGAGTGTCTCATAATGTGTCTCGTAATGCTGAGTACCTCCATTTTGGAGGGTTCTCCTTGAGGATGCATTTTTTTTCAGAAGCAATGTGCCCAATACCTTCTGAAAATAGGGGTCCTTCCTTTAGTGTCTCACATTGGGCACTAAAATCCCCTAGTCATATCTAAAAACCTTGACTAACATGCCCATGAGGTTCCATCCAGTTTGATCTGAAGTCAAACAGGAAGCCCTATTGACTTCAGTGGAAGGTGGATCAGACCCCATATTAGCAAAGGCAGAGTACTGTGCTGTACTGAATGTGCTGTTCTTATTATTCTCCTCCTTTTTTATGTTAGAGCGAAATGGATGAGAATGCAGTACAGATGGCTGGAGATGATGTGGGCTTGCCAGAAGACCTTCAGAAAATGGTGGCAGAAGATCAAGAAGAAGAAGAAGACAAGGAGTCTTTTCTTGGACAGTTACAGAACCTCCAGAACATGGATATGGATGCTATTAAAGAAAAGGCTCAAGCCACTTTCACTGAAATAAAGCAGACAGCTGAGCAAAAATGTTCTGTAATGTAAAAGGCAAGGTGCAGTTTTGTGAACCATATGAATTTAATATTGCATCATTGGGGCTGCTGGAGAAGGAAAGGACAATTAAGGGAATACCACATAGTTCCACAGCAATGTGTGTAAATATGAGGGAGAGAGACTTCTAAACCTCCAGGTGTTCACAAAATTAGGTGATATCCCTGCTTTCATGGCTCAAAGATAGAAATAATCATCAGTTTTTAATATTTTGTTTTCCCATGGTAGAAAAATATTCCTTTTTAAAAAAAATGCATTTTTCATAAATAAAAAAGTCATCAATTATTTTTTCACAAACATTGTGCCTTGTTCCATAGTTTCAAAAAGTTTATAAAAATATCAACATCATTATTAAATGATTTATTATTCACAAAACAGGATGTTTCAAAAAGGAAACATTTCTCTAATCACCTTGATATTGTTTCAAGAAAGCAATCACAAAAAAGTGTTCGAGAAAAATGAAAGTTGGGTCACTTCAAACCAAAAGCATTTTTACAAAACTTTTTTTTTCAGTAGCTGTGATTTAAATTTCTGGGGGACAAAGACTCTTCTGATCCTAGAACTGTTAAGAGAAAATACAGTGATTGTGGAGTGAGTGAAGATTGGGGGTTGCATTAGAGCCAGGCATGTGGAATAATGCAAACTTTCTCATGATGTTTTGATTAGCTGCTTTTCAATACTGACCTAGAATCTGAACTTGCTATTACAGAAGTCGACTTCTTGACTGCCATTTGTGCCAAATTGTGTGGGTTTGCAATGAAGAGAAATATCAAGCCTAAGTTATGCTGAGATCACTAAATTGATTTCTTTTGACAACTACTGAACAAGGAAGAGGTGCTGTAGAAATGCACAGAGTGATGGTGTTTGGTAGACCTGTTGTCCCCCAAAGTGAGTAGTAGTACAACTCACTAGTTCACCTTGTCCTCTTGCAGTCATAGTTTTCCTTCATCTTCTTATATATACGTGTGTGGGCGATGAATTGGCTTAGAAGCTGGGATATGCCCATGTTGGACGTGAGATTCATTTCTTCCACCTCCTTTGAGATGGCCCTGCCAATGCTTCTCATGCCTTTCTGTAACCAAAAGATCCTTTTGTTAACTGCAGTAGAATAGACTTTGGTTCTCTTAAAATATATTGCATACAAATCCCCAAATAAATAAGCATAGTAAGTTAAGGAAAAGCAGCTGTCTGACACTTAGAGCAAGATTCACAGAGAATTTAAGTACCGAAATTCCCCTTTTATTTGCCTAAATCCAAGAAGGGATTTACAGAAACCCCTTCTAAGCTACTCAGTTATCCATGACCCCCCAGGTGCCTACCTTTTCTGCCAGGAAATCTACTTAGTCCTCTAAAGTTTGACTACAGTGCATATCCAGAGCTGTTGCCATCCTGGCTGACCTCAGCCTTCGGGCACATATTGCCTGCCTAAGGCTGCTTGGGTTCACAAACTAGGCCTCCCTGAGAGGCCGCATGTGATAAGTGTGCTCAGAGTACCCTTAACACATGCCAACAGCATTGACACACTCAGCCACATTCCTTTGAGTAAATGAGAAACAAACACTTTGCGCGTGGGAACCGTGACCACTAAAGCAGTTTTCCTAGTCACTGGGGATAGCTGCTTTTCTGGCACAGGGTAGTACCCACAGAGGTAATGTATAGTTAACCTCCCACTTGCTGCTAGAGTGGGAAGATCTTGGCTTTATGCCCACTTTATGGAAAGGATGGAGGATGTTTGCCGGTACTAGGGCCACGTATGGTTTTTGACTGACTCACGGATTTGGAATTGATTTGGATGATTTGGCTTGGAACATGCAAAATTTTCATTAAAAAAATAATTTAAAAAATGCTGAAACTAGAAGGGGAAGAGGCCCCTCCACCTCCTTGCTTCTGGCCTTTTGGCTCATATCAAATATGGAGACATCCGAATCCCAAGACCTCTGGGCTTGTGCCTGCATGTAGGATGGCTGCCACTGGATTTGGGAGTATCTGAAGTCCCAGGGTGAGAGCCTGGGATAGAAGATGCTCGCTGGTTGTAGTCCCATACATGGTGTTTAGAATGATTGAGTTCTGCCTGCTTAATCTATATGGTTTTTGGAACAATTGAGTTCTGTTCAACTGATACAATTTGGAACTGATTTGGTTGATTTGACCTGGAACACAAAATATATTAATAAAAAAATGCTGAAAGCCAGATTTCCCTCTATCTCATCCCCCAGGAAAATGTGAATAACCCTGACATGCAAGACAGGAGAATTGGCTCCTACCTGGGACCAAATTCCATGATTAGGGGAACATTATAAGATATGATTAATCATGATTTGAATTTGTACAGCACCTTCTATCCCAAAAGGTCCTAGAGCATAAAGATACGTAATGACCAGCAGGGAAAAGCTTGGCACATACCCACTGACTTGGGTAAATGGAGGCTTTATTTTGGTTTTTTTTCTAGCAGGGCTGCCTATGGACCAGGTAGTTATTGGTTAGGTTGCTGGCAAGTCTTCTTTATTGACTTTGTGGACACCAGGTACATTTTACCTGAATGACCCCATGGAAAGGAACTTCAGTTAGTGACTATAAGTTGACTCTTGTTCATAGCTACTGTAAAGTACTGTTTTGTGGTTAAGACTGTGGGCTGGGACTCCAGAGATCTGGTGCAGTACTTTGATGTTGACCTCCTGGGCATCTTGAGCAAATCAACTATTCCTAGTATAACACAGATAACAGTGCTTCTCTATGACATGGGGCACGGTGAGAATATATTCATTATTCAGTTATTGTATATAATTTCAAGGGATGCATAAGTACTTGAACAGACAGGGCATGTGTGAAATTGGCAAAGGATGTTTGTCCCTGGATTAACACCTGTTTAGAGGTTTATGAGTCTCTCTCTCTTTTTATCCTTAAGAGAATAATTAATATATGATAGATAAACGCACTAAAATATGATCACTTTTCATTTAAGAACCCACTCCTGGCCTCACTTGCCTGTAAATAGTCAAGGGCAGTTTTAAAGTGGACTTCAGACGTGAGATCTAGCATCTCCCTACCTGCTCTCTACAACCTCCACATTTTATTATTGCACTTAGGACTTTTAATATGGCATTTTAATACTGGGATCAGCACTCTGAACTCCATAGGAAAAGGGTATCATTCAGTACCTACTCCTGAGTTAATTAAGGAGCTTTTATGAAACATACCTCATGGACTCATGTTCCATGGTCTTTTGAAGGTAAGACCTTCAGAAGGTGAGTATAGTATGGAAAAGCAGGAAGTCTTCAGAGGTCAGAGACATGACTGCTTCTCTGTTACTGATGATTTAAAAGGATTCTGTCAACTTAAATCATATCACCAAATTTCCTTTCTTCTGTCACCAATTACATCATGGATGCTTAAAGCAAATGAGCTTTAAAATCCAATTTACCTGGTCTGGTTGATGTTCTTTCCTTACTTTTTGCATGTCTCCCAGCTAGACAGTGGGAGTTGATGAAGTCAGTTTCACTTCCAGGGTTTAGTTAAACTTGTAAAGGTTTTGGTGGAACCTCTCTCTCGCACCTTCCTGGTAACAGACTCTTGTGTAAACATTGCCCAGTGCTTGCACTTAGCCTGCTAGCTTTCCCGTGCGGTCCTGACGCTGTATGTGGGGGACAAGTACTCTGGCAGGCTTAAAGTTCAACCAAAATGTTTACAAGTTTATCGTCTCCCCAAGCCTATGTTACTGCCCCCAATCCACAGTGCAAGTTCACTTGCACAGAGGACCTGAGAAAAGTAAATCGCTTTAGGTGTTCATTTATATGTAACAATGGGTTGTTTCCTTATTTACTGGGGGTGGGAGATCTTCAAATATTAACCAGTTACAAGTATTTAACTTATTTCCTGCTGTAATAAGTTCATGTAGTTTAAATTGGTGGTCTTTTACAGTGTATTGGGAAAAACATGGGCAATCCTATTTAAAATAAAATATCTTCCTAGTACTCACTTGCAAGAAGAATGCCCTTGTGAGTTTTGGTTACACATTTTAGCAAAAAGTTTAGAGCAGTGCTCGTCTAACGGTGGAAACAGATGTTGCATTTGTGCCACCATAAAACAAGCAAGTAGGTTTCCATCCCCCTTGTTGCGCCACAAGTTTCCAAAATTTGTGGCTGTGACAAAGGTGGTACTAGTTTATACCACTTTATTGCAGCAAATGTCCATTTGCTTTATGGCATGAGAGTGCTGGTAGCCCAGAGCTGCCTGTGCTCTCCAGCTGGCCTGGGGAATGAGAGGCCCAGTCCTGTGCAACTGAGGGATTTCTGCACCTGCTTTCCCCCCTTACAGAGATGTGCCCTGAGCAATCTCCAGGGCATGTCTCTGTAAGTGGGTTCCCCCCATAGAGATATACCTTGGAGATTTCCCAGGGCATGTCTCTGCAAGCAAAGAAAGCTGGGGTTCTCACTTGGAGACATAACCCTTGAAATCTCTGTGGTGAGTCTCCATAAGCAGAGAACTCATTGCCTACTGTCCTGCATCAGGCAGGGGCCCAATTGTGCAGGACAGCAGCACAGGTGACATATTTTGCGCAATGAAGGAGACGTGTGGTGGGACACATCCTACAACAGCTGATCTGCTTCATTTGGTGAGATCTGTTTATATAATTGTTAGATATTTCATATGGCCAGTGGGTACCTATGATAGATTTAGATGTGTGTGGGAGAAGTGAGAGATGGGTCATTATTTCCTTTTCTGTGCCTGAATTTTGTCCATATTTCTACTGTTGCTTTGAACAACTGGTGATAGCAGAAAAAGGAGAAGCAACTGCCAGAGTTCAATCAGAACATCTCATGGGTCAAACTTCCAACCAGACTACATGGTTGTACACCAGCTGTCCTGATTTCTGTATGTTTCTGTGTCTTACACTCCCTCCAAATATATGTGCACATGTACACATGCACACTCACTGTTTCAGGTTAGCGTTATCAGTTAAAGTCCAAACCCCGCAGCCACCTGCCAATTGTCAGTCATCAAGTACGTACACATTACAAAAGGGTGTCACTCCTAATATTGCCAGACTTCTCGGGGCGACACTAAATTATCATATTTGAAAAAATGGTGTATATTTGTCATGCAAGTACTGGGATCCAGAGCCACCTGAAAAGGAATCTACAAACGAACCAAAAATTGGATTTCCTTTTTCTTGTCCTTTTCTTTCTTTCTCTCTTTTTTCCTCTTATGATGTGCAGAGAGAGCCCAAGGTTTCTAAAACTATCAAAAGGCTTCTTGGAAGGAGGATTTTCTTACCTGATTGTACTTCAAACATTGTATTTCAAGGCGTACTTGAAGAAGTAACATTCTGCCCTCTGCCTCCCTTCCCCTGCCTTACTGTAAATGTAATTATATCAATATAAGTCATTCCTGAAGGAAGGAGGTTAAGCTATATCAATGTAAGGCACATTTATACCAGTACAAATGCATTCACATTGGGTGCCTCTATACATGTGCTTTACTGCAGAATTGACTAATTAGCTCTGCAGTAAAACATCACAGCCTACATGTGCGCTGGTATTAGGGTGCAGTAAAATAATTAACTTTGCCATAGGATAGTACAGTTGGGGACAGTACTATCCTACATCAGAGTAATTTACTCCACTTAAATGCATGTATAGATGCTGACAGGGGCTGGTTGGGGCACAAGGGTGCTACAGTGTGGGGGCTGCCTGCCACATAGCCCCACACTTTAGCACCCTCATGCCCCAACCAGCCCCTCCACAACTTGCAGCCACCACCTGGGGCTGCTCCACCTCAGCCCAAAGTTCTGTGGTCATTTGCAGACGCTGTGCCCAGAAGCAGTTTTCTCTGGCATGAACTACACCAGAGTTTATCATGTTGCATTAATTGCATGTGTAGATGCACCCATTAGGTATCATACTTGTATAACTATTTTAGTAAGGAATTACTTTTCTATCCACTATAATTATAGAAGTTAAAAGAACCCCAAAAAGCTAGGTGCAGAGCAGGCCTAACCTTTTTAAATGTTTCTGTTTGTGTCAATGCCCATTTAGCCCAATTTCTGGAAAAAGGAAACCTTTGCAAAAAATTAACCCCCCTCCCCCCACTTCAGGTAAGGTGTGAAAATTGACTATATCCATCTACTGAAAGCCCCTGGGAATCTTCTAGCAAAAGCCATGGAGATCAGACTGGACATGCCTCAAACTGTTAAGGTAAGAAAGCAATTAGAAGAAGAAACCGTTTCCTCCCTTCATTAACTGGTGCTGCCTGTGCACTACTGCCATCAGTGTCCAGGCAGACTTAGGGAGCCTGCAGAGTACCCTGAGATGTGTACCTGGTGGTCAGTACTGTAAGCTCTCTGCTCTTCAGGGACTCCACCTGATAATGTCTGTTCAGGCATCTCCAGGTAAGTTTTTCTACAAGGAAACCAAACTTGAGAGAATTCTCCCCGATCACTTGAACATATGTATGAAGCCAGTATTTTAAAAGCTTCCATTCAAAAGATTTCCAAATTTCTGACTTGCATTATCAATTGGGTGCAGTGGTGGAAGTGCTGCCTTTTATCTAACATGTTGGCCTCTTACCCTCTTGAGATGGAAGCTAAAGATCCAGCAGCCATTTAGAAAAGAGGAAAGGAAAATCTCTGTGTGTGGTCAACATTTCCTACCTCATTTTATTGAAAACAGATGCTATTACCCACGGCTGCTGATCAGCCCTGTAGCAGTTACTTCACTTGCCTAGATCAGTGGTTTTCAATCTGTGGTCCATGGACCCCCTGGGGGGGTCCAAAGACTATGTCTAAGGGATCTGCAAAAGATGACTATGATCAATCAATATGAATACCCACACTTACAATTCAAAGGGGTCCACTCCTCCATTTGAAATTTCCAAAGGAGTCTGCATCTCCATTCAAATTTTTAGGGGTCTGCAAATGAAAAAAAGCTGAAAACCACTTGTTTAGGCACTTGCTACTATTCCAGTTGCTAAAGTCCTCCTGTGAGGGCCTGAGAATCCTCAGCTTTTACTGGAACCCAGGCTACTTAGCTTGCCAAAAGATTAGATCCTGGCTTGGTAGAGCTCCACACTTAAAATAATGAGGGTAAATGTACTAATGCTTATCATGCCCTCCTCTGAAATACCTCAATTCTACCTGCGTCTAATTTTCCTACCTATCAAGGTGCCCTTCATCACACCCAGCCTATGACCATAACACACTACTAGCAGCTAGCAATCCAACCTGATCCCTTGTGTAGAGCCTCCAACTTCTCCTATCACTCCCTGGTTATTCTCTCCATTTCTCTCCCTTTGGAAAACTATTCAGAGCCGGCTTGTTTTCCAACCACTGCAGTGGCTGGACATGCAAGTAGACAGCAAGATGATGAGTCCAAAAGAAAGCACATAGTAAGATACAGGAGATAAAGGTGGTCAAAATGATTGATTCTAAAATTCTGTGGAAAATAATGTAAATCCAGTTACCTGCTGAATTTTCCAACTTGTTTCCATTTTGCAGAATTTGAAACAGAACTCTTAAGGTTGCTTTTTTAAAGTTTTCATGTAATTGTTGTGAACAAGTGACATTTTTGAACGTCTGAATTTTTTAACTGTAATGTCTTCATCTTGCTGCTGCTGAGGGCAGGAAAATGAGTGTTGCCTACAGGAGGATGTTGCCTCCCATACCCTTTCCATGTCTCCTTTTGACAGACTGTAACTTGCCAAACTTTGGAATAGTTATAGAGGAGCCAAAGGAAAAATAAAAAGTGTGAGGTGAGGAAAACGCATCATAGTACTCATTTTAATGAACAAACAGGGAGGAAAAAAAGGGGTAAAAGGATAAGAACCTAGACATGCTAAATTATATAACTTTGATTTCAGCTAATAAAGATGAATTTTAATTACAACAAACTAAAACGTCTTCCTGCTGTTCGTTCAGATGCAAAATTTCAACAAGTTTTGACAAGAAGGTCTGCAGCCCAGGGAGGACCGGGGCTCCCTCAGACTTGCTCCAGACACGACTCAGTCTACAAGGCCTCCTCACTTCTGGAAACCTTTCCAGATGTCTGAACAAGGAACCTTTCAATAATTGGCTCCAACACCAAGAAGCAGACAGTTTCCAGGCATTGGCTTCCTTGAATCTGGCCAGTTTATTTGAAGGTTAGAAGGCTTTGAAATCCCTTATGCATGATGGTGCTGTAGGTAAAACAGAATTTGAGTCTGCTTTACCATGCTGTGTAACTATTTGCCTCAACTCAATTTTTATGGGCCCAATCCTGCAGCCCTTAATCACACGAGAAAGCTAAGCTTCAGTATCAGGCCTCCAGTCAGGTTTGTTTATACAGACCTCCTTGTCAAGTATGTTCTTTCTGGGGTTTCATTGAAAAATTCTGTTAAATGTAATACCTATTCAGTGACATTAACAATGAAAAATGCAGCCACACGTGGCTTTCAGAGAATGGAACATGTTCTTTTTATGATGCCTGGAAACATAAAGTATATTTTGAAAAGCAGGGAGTTGTAAATAGTTGGATGATAGTATCCACTGGTGTGCAGAGGATGGAGAAAAATTAAATCCTTCTGTTTCCCAGAAGGTCCCAGTTGCTCTGACTGCTCTGAGGAGAGGCAGGGGAACGTAGAGCGCTGCTGGAAGCATTTCTTCATCAACAAGAAATTAAGCTTACATTTTATTTTAAAGTCATGTTAAAGTAAAAATAATCTAAATAGCTGAGGTTTAAAGTGCAGCAAAGCAGATTTAGATCAGATCTCGGGAAAGGCTAACTGAATGTAACAGCAGTAGGACAACGGAACAAGAGAAGTTCTTTAGCAACGCCCTTTTACACCCCTATCTCTTTTCACTACAGTGTAGCTTTCCACAAACAGAGAGATGTGACTGATAATCAGACCAAAAGTTTGATGTAGTCTGTGGTCTTGAAGGACAAACCCTGCGTTTTGGGGCTCAGCCCTTATGACCACTACAGCCATATCAGAGAATTTGATTGCGTACATCAGTCATCTCCCTTTACCCTGATCCAATAAAGAGAGAAGTACATGGACTAACGCCAGCATCCATATGTGACCTCTCTGAGGCAGAGCCCGTTGGCATGGTTCTCTTTGCAAAATACAGGCCATGGGATACCACACAGCACTACTGGCTGGTGAACTCAGTGGAAGCACAACCCAGCTCCCAGCAGCGTCTTAAAATCATAGGGTTAGAAGGCACCTGAAAGGTCACCCAGTCTAACTGCCTGCACAGATGCAGTATTTGCTTTTCAAAACCAACCCAGACAGGTGCCCACCAGCCTCTTTTTAAAAACTTCCAATGAAGGAGATTCCACAATTTCACAGACAGCTTGTGCCATTATCCTACTGCTCTTACATCTATGAAGTTTCCCCTCAAATTTGATCTAAACCTGCTTTGCTGCACTTTAAACCTAAGTGAGAACAGTTGTGTCTCTCTTTATGACAGCCTTTCAAATATTTGAAAACTGCTACCATACCACCCCCCAATCTCCTTTTCTCCTAGCTAAACATGCTTAATACCTTCAACTTTTTGTACGATTGATATTCTAACCCCATTATCAGCTTTGTCACATGCTTCTAGATTCACTACAGTGTCTCTGCATCCTTTAAATGCAGTGCCCTGAACTGAAATATCAGTGGGAATCTTTGGAAGGAGCTAAATCCAATTTGCAGGCTAGGTGACTTCATTGTGTTTCCTAATCAGGGACCACATTACCTATACAAGGTTTTGTACCTAAAAGAACTACTCATGTGCTGGTCTCACCACTCCTTAGCAGATATGAGATTGGACCCAGCTGAGGGTGCCTCCAACTCAATGCACTGGACTTCTGGAGCAGAACACTGGTGGGGTTGAAGATTAGCATCTGCACAAAGGGGAAAGAGGGAAAGTTTCAGGGATTGAGTGGCCCTATACTCAGGCAGGCAGGAAGGGCGACAACAAAGAGGCAGTTCAGATCTTGATCCTCACCACAGAGATTACTGAAAAAGCTAATGCAGGCAGTATCAATGGACCTGCACTGCCAGGGGCCAAGCAGCTACTATAACTGAGCCTCTGATGAGTAGCTGAGTCGTATTGAAATCACATTCTTTGTTGAGGTTCTCCTCACCATGTAGACAGGGCTTCTCTCATGTGACTGGTAAGATATTTCCTCCTAGTAACGCCAGCAGGTTATGACCCCATATGTCTTTTTGTTCTTTAAGGGATACAGGTTGTATTTGTATTGGTCTACAGGCAAAAGGAACCAGAACTCGTGGCAGAGGTGATATATTTTATTAGACCAATTAGATATTTGAAAAAAAAATTATTTATTTGCAAGCTTTTGGGCACACTCGCCTTTCTTCTGGCATAAGAGAATGCAAAGATTGCAAAATTTCTCCTTGGTGGAAATGAAAATTCATATTTCATAGGAGAGCTGAAGGTGTTGTAGGATCTCCTGGTTGAAAAAGTTCATTTTGTGCTAATTAGGCTCAGCTAAAAGTTAGAGCAGTGTATTTACCTCAAAGTTGTCCGAAGGTAAGCAGGATGTTGAATTATGTTTCCTTCTGGTTATGATGCTTCATATTTCACAGGAGTGTGGGGTGATGGATGCTCTCCTGGACAAGGAATTTCTCTTGTGTTGAGGCAGCTTTGAGCTCTGTGAACATGCAGATTTAGCTAGAATAAAAGGCAGGAGCAAGGTGTCAGCTTTCAGTTCCAAGGTAGTGAATTTTGCTTCCTTCTTGTAAAATTATTGTTTTCACTTAAAAAATTGGTCTAATAGAAGAGATCACCTCTACCCAGAGTTCTGATTCCTTTTGCCTGTAGACCAATACAACTACAACCTGTATCCCTGAAACATGGAAGATACTGAATTTAGCCATTTTGTAAATGAGAACTTCATTAATCTTACAAGGAGGAAGCAAAATTCACTACCTTGGAACCTGAAAGCTGACACCTTGCTCCTGCATTTTGTTCTGAGCTAAATCTGCGTGTTCACAGACCTCAGAGCTGCATCAACACAAGATAAATTCCTTGCCCAGGACAGCATCCATCTACCCATCCTCCTGCAAAATATGAAGCATCATAACCGGAAGGAAATATAATTCAATATCCTGCTTACCAACAGGCAACTTTGAGGTAAACAGACTGCTCTACCATTTATCTGAGCCTAATTTGCACAAAATTAACTATTCCAACCAGGAGATCTTACAACACCTTCAGCTCTTCTGTAAAACATGAACTTTCATTCCCACCTCGGAGAAATTTTAGAGTCTTTGCATTCTCTAATGCCAGAAAAAGGGTGAATGTGCCCAAAAGCTTGCAAATATAGAACTTTTTTGCAAATATCAATAAAAGATATCACCTCTGCCATGAGTTCTGATTTCTTTTTTCTTTAAAAATGTTTAAAGGCATTTAGGTGCCCAATTCACACGAATCCTCCTGATTTCCATAAGAAACCAGATTTGAGGAGAAGAGAGCTCTAATCTCCCAAGGTTCTGGATATTCACAGTGCACCAGATGCTGCTCCTGCTCCATGCAGTGAGAATCCCACTGATTTGATGGAAAGTCTGCACAAGAGGACTGGTCCCTAAGCCAATACTGATCCATCTGGAGATTTCAATTGGAGTTAGGCACCTTCAAGAATCTGGGGCTGCCTCTCTTTAAAGAGAGCATTTACAGCCAAATTCTATCTGCCTTGCTACTGAGATACCTAAGAACCTTTAAGCATTTAGCCTGCATCTTATCAGTGCCTAGTGTAGAGGATATCACAGCCCTCTGGCACTGAGCACATTATTATTCTATCCTATTTATTTCTATTTCAAAAGCAAGCACATTGGTGCTTTAAGATGGGATCATAGCCCTGCTACACTACACACACATCATAAAAGGAGAGTCCCTGCCTGTATTATAAACCTTCCTTCTGGTATGTGCCAACTGTACTGTCATGACTGTGCAGTCCTGGAGCTGTTTATCTTGAACCTGATCACAATTAAACCAATTCCAGTCCATCAGAGCAGAAATGGGCACTTCTAATTAGTGTTCTGTTAATCTCAATCCACTTCCAGAAAATACCATAAATCAATTAAATGCCAAGATTAATATGATCCTGTATACCTGTATGTGCATGTATATGTACACCTTTTTGGTAAACTGCATGTGTTTAAATGGCATTTTTGTCACAATAATTTGCTATGACATTGACTTTTTCAATATATACAATACTTATGAGTGAGACAGGAATTACTGAAATCCGATTGTCAATGGATCCTTTTTAGCTTGTTTTAAAGGACTAGTCCTTGAAAGCAAAGTTGCACAATGCCTGCATTTGACAATCTGGGTGTTTGAAAACTGGCCCTGATGTGAAACCAATGCATACAATGGTATGATTGTAAAAAGCAATAAGAACCCAGGCCAAATCAAACTTTGGCCATCCAAAGTAGACCTGCTCTTAATGCAGACTCGATCCCTAGTCATACAGAGATTTACATGTGTCTCTAGATGTTATTTGTGTTTCTTATGCCCATATAAATGAAAAGGGGGAAAAGAGCTTGTGCCCTATCTAAGAAAATCAGTTTAAAAACAACAACAGCCACCTTACTGCTTTGTTATATTGTAAAAACAAATGCTTGTTTGCCTGGAAGATGCTTTGGAAGACTGCAGAGCACTTTAATATCACAGGCATCAAGGAAGCTGGAAACACTTACACAAGTGGGGAAGCAGGTGACCTGGAAGAAGCACAGAGGAGGTGGCAACAGAGGAGGCCTTCTCGTCCTTCCTGGGAAAATAAGGCAATCAACTAGTTGCCTCGGGTGCTTGTACATGAATGCATGGAGCCTGGGAAACAAGCAGAAAGAATTGGAAGTCCACATACAGTCACCGAACTATGATGTGATTGGATTAACAGAGACTTGGTGGGAGCTCGCATGACTGGAGCACTGTCATGGATGGTAAACTGTTCAGGAAGGACAGGCAGGGAAGAAGAGGAGGAGGAGTTGCTCTTTATTTAAAAGAGCTCAGCGCTCCAATATGAAACTGGAGGCAGGCCTGTTGAAAATCTCCGGGTTAGGGTCAGAGAGGAGAATAACAAAGGTGATATTGTGGTGGGTATCTATAATAGCCCACCAGACCAGGAGGATGAGGTGGATGAGGCTTCCTTCAAACAACTACACAGGATCACAGGCCCTGATTCTCATGGACATTATCAATCACCCTGACATCTGCTGGGAGGGCAATACAGCAGTGCACAGGTAATCCAGGAAGCTTTTGGAGAGTGTTGGAAACAACTTCATAGTGCAAATGTTGGAGAGGCCAACTACGGGCCATGCTTTTATTGATCTGCTCCCAAACAGGGAGGAATTGGTGGGGAATGTAGAAATGGATGTCAACTTGGACATCAGTTAGATGATGAGTTCAGGACCTGGAGGAAAGGAAGGATGGACAGCAGCAGAGTAAGGACTCTGCAATTAAGAAAAGCAGACTTCAACACACTTCAGGAGCTGATGGGCAGGATCCCCTGGGAGGCAAGTTGAAGAGGGGGAAAGGAGTCCAGGAGTGCTGGCTGTACTTTAAAGAAACCCTACTGACGGCACAGTAATGAACCACTCTGATGTGCAGGAGGAGCAGCAAGTATAGCAGAAGAGCAGCTTGGCTTAGTAGGGCACTCTTCAGTAAGCTAAAACACAAAAAGGAAACTAACAATAAGTAGGAAGTTGGGAAAATGACTAGAGAGGAATGTAAAAGTATTGCTCAGGCATTCAGGGATGAAATTAGGAAAGTCAAAGCGCAATTGGAATTGCAGCTAGCAAAAGGCTTGAAGAGTAACAAGCAGGTTTTCTACAAGTATGTCAGCAACAAGAGGAAGATCAGAGAAAGTGTGGGTCCCTTACTGAATGGGGGAGGCAACCTGGTGATAAATGATGTGGAAACGGCTGAAGTGCTCAATGCCTTTTTCACCTCAGTCTTCACAGGCAAGGTCAGCTCCCAGACTACTGCACCTGGCAGTGCAGTTTGTGGAGGAGGTGAGGTGAGCAACCAAGAGTGGTGAGATATAGGCTAAATATAGGCTGAAGAACAGATTATGGACTACTTAGAAAAGTCGGACATGTACAAGTCCATGAGAATGGACATGATGCACCCAAGGGTGCTGAGGGAGTTGGCTGATGTGATTGCAGAGCCGCTAGCCATCATCTTTTGAACTCACGGTAATTGGGAGAGGTCCTGGACATTGGAAAAGGGCAAATATAGTGCCCATCATTAAGAAAGGGAAGAAGGAGGATCCAGGGAACTACAGATCAGTCAGCCTCACCTCAGTCCCTGCAAAAATCATGGAACAGATCCTCAAGGAATCCATTTTAAGGACCTGGAGGAGAAGAAGGTGATTAGGAACAGTCAGCAAGGATTCATCAAGGGCAATTCATGCCTGACCAACCTGATTACCTTCTATGATGAGATGACTAGCTCTGTGGGTGCAGGGTAAGCAATGGATGTGATATACCTTGACTCTAGCAAGGCTTTCGATATGGTCTCCCACAACATTCTTGCCACCAAGCCAAGGAAGTACAAGCTGGATGAATGGGCTGTAAGGTGGATAGAAAACTGACTGGATTGTTGGGCTCACAGGACAGTAGTCAATGGCTCAATGTTTAGATGGCAGCCTGTATCAAGTGGAGTGC
The DNA here is from genome assembly GCF_030867095.1 of Alligator mississippiensis. Taxonomy (NCBI): domain Eukaryota; kingdom Metazoa; phylum Chordata; order Crocodylia; family Alligatoridae; genus Alligator; species Alligator mississippiensis. The sequence continues at coordinate 282,406,902 of NC_081826.1, forward strand.
CCCAGGGGTCAGTCCTGCAACCACTTTTGTTCAGGATTTTCATCCATGATTTGGAAGATGGGATGGAGTGCACCCTCAGCAACTATGCAGATGACACTAAGCTGCAAGGAATAGTAGATACACTGGAAGGTAGGACTAGGATTTGGAGACACCTAGACAAATTGGAGGACTGGACCAAAATAAATCTCATGATGTTCAATAAGGACAAGTGCAAAGTCCTGCACTTAGGACAGAACAATCCCATGCATCAGTAAAGGCTGCATGCTGACTGCTTAAGCAGCAGCTCTGCAGAAAATGACCTGGGGGTTTACAGTGGACGATAAGATGAATATAAGCCGGCAGTGTGCCCCTGTTGTGATGAAGGTTAACGGCATACTGGGCTGCATTAGTAGGTCTGTTGTCAGCAGATCAAGGGAAGTGATTATTCCCCTCTGTTTGGCACTGGGGAGGCCACACGTGGACTACTATGTCCAGTTTTGGGTCCCCCAGTACAGAAAGGGTGTGAACAAATTGGAGAGAGTCCAGCAGAGGACAACAAAAATGGTTAGGGAGCTGAGGAACATGACATATGAGGAGAGGCTGAGGGAACTGATCTTATTTAATCTGGAGAAGAGAAGACTAAGGAGGGATTTAATAGCAGCCTCCAACTCCCTGAAAGTAGTTCCAAAGAGGATGGAGCTGGATTGTCCTCAGTGGTGGCAGATGACAGAACAAAGAGCAACAGTCTCAATGTGCAGCAAGGGAAATTGAGGTTAGATATTAGGAAAAACTTTCTCACTAGGAGGGTGCTGAAGCACTGGAACAGGTTCCCCGAAGAGGTGGTGGAATCTCCATCCTTGAAGGCTTTCAAGACCCAGATAGACAAAGCCTCGGCTGGAATGCTCTAGTTGGGGATGGTCCTGCTTTGAGCAGGTTTTGGCCAGATGACTGCCTGATGTCCCTTCCAATCCTAATTTTCTATGATTCTATGATGTACATAACTAATTGGAATAGATCCAAGCACTTAAAAGGGACATGCGCATTTTTTTTCTTAAAACTACTATAGTTTAGCTCTTAGGCCAGAGAATTTTCTTTCACTTCCACAAAAACCTGGCAGCCTATATTTGTGTTTGCTTATTTTGTTGGACACTTGTAGACACAGACTCCTGACTACTGAAACTAATCTGTACATGTTTTAAATTTAAAAAATCCCCCTTTTGGGGAAAAAGAGTGCTCTCAGTGGGCATGTCTACATGTTCATTAATGTGCATTAAATTTAGTACCTCCATTGTGAGGTACTAGAAAAAGGCGCATTAGCCTATTTAATGGGCATTAGCAACAGCACTTCCCCCCCCCCCCCGATGCTTTAATACCCATTAAAGTAGGCTAATGCACATTAACGTGCATATGTAAATGCGCCCAGTGTCTGTGATCCTGAAACCTTTGGAAAGTGCCGTTAAGTATCTTTAGGTGACCTAGCACTTATCTAATATGGGGTAACTCTGTGCAACTCTGTTGTCTAGAGTGGTAAATCCATCTTGGTTTCTCTTTCAACAATAATGGTGTGGAAGGTTTGCTGCAGAGGATCACTGAAAATTGGATTGGTTATAAGGGATTCCTCTAAGCTAGAGGTGGGCAATTATCTGTCATGAGGGCCACATGGGTTGTTTTGGTGAGCTGTTGTGGGCTGGGCCAGCACCCCTCCCCAGCGCAAAAACTCACCAAAACTCCCTATGTGGGATGGGACCTTAGATGGTGGTGTTCAGGAATGGGATGGGCGGATGAGGCCAGGATCATATGGCGGGGTTGTGGGGTGGTGACAGCATGGGGCTGGGGCCAGGCCAGACGGTGACAGCATGGGGCTTGGGGTTGCCACTGCCATGTGGGCATCCTGGGGTGAGCCGTGGGCTGGCATGGGATGGGGATAGTGCCGCAGCTCTGCCTGGTGGGGCTGAGAGACTCACTGTGGGCCAGGCAAAATCATTCTGTAGGCTGGATCCAGCCCATGGGCTGTATTTTGCCCACCCCTACCTCTTCACCCACCCCAGCAGAAAAGGAAGAGGTTCATTCTTGCTTCTTTTTACACCTGAGGAATACCCAGAATGTCTAGTTTTGCCTTCCATGGTTGTTTTTCCCCAGTTTCTGGGCGTCTCTCAGCCACCTCCAAGATGTCTATTGGCACATGATGGGGGTGGGGGTTGGTGAGCTTTCACAAAGACATCCTTTCTGCACTGCATGCTCTTCAGGCATAAAAATTAAAGTTGTTAAAATGGTTACCAGTCTGCCTCCAGGTGCCATTCCCCCTCAGTTGCTTGGGTTCCTGGCTTTTGTGGTGTCATCATTTGATCAGCCACCACAGAGTTTTCTATAATTACTTATATTTTAAAACCCAGAGTGGATTATTTCGAACTAAAACCCTTCAGACTGCCTCAGTGCATCATTAAGAAGCTAAGTCAGTCACAAGCCCAGTTTTAACCCGCCTTTAAATTTTGGTGGTTGGTCCTGGCCTTCCTTTGCATTTTTCCCCTCTGTAAGTCTGCTAGGTGTCTCCAAACTGTTATATTGCCTTACTGATCAAATTATCTTATCTAAAAATGCCCCAGTAAACAGGTCTAAAGCTTTTGACCTTTGAATTAAAATGTGACAGGAACATCTTGAAAATCTTATTGAAAGCATCTGGTGGTTTTAGGGAGCTAATTAAATTCGTCAGCACATATAGGATCAGCATTTTCACGGTTTAAAGGGTCAAAGGAGAAAGTACAATCAAAATCACCAAACAAGTGATTAATGAGATTCCATAAAAATTAAGCGTTGATTGAAGGGAATAGCTATGGAATGTACTAATTATAGAAGTCACGATTGAAAAAGACCTTTCCCATTATGTTGTGCCCCATTATTAAATGCATCTATATTTGTTTTGGTTATAAATGTGTGATCCATGCAGTCCTTGCACTTGCAGAGATGAGAGTAGTGTGGCTAGTTATATAAGATAACTTCAAAGCAAGCAGGGGCTGTCACAAAGCTGGGCTGATATTAACAAGAGCAGAGTGAACTAAAACGCCTTTTGAAAGGGATCAGATTATTTTATCGTCCATGTTTAGAGAGAAGGCAAAGACTTAAGGAAACCCGCACAGGCAAGAATGTGGAAGTTTGCATTATATCAGACACCTACCTGCATATTATGCATGGAAGTAAGCAGTTTGCTTTTCAGTGAAGTCACTGTGATTGGCAGGTGTTTGATAACCCTGAAAACCAGACTGCAAATCTCAACATTGTCCAGACAGGACTTTCCTGGATGATTCAGGTTACTCTACATTAAAAACACCTGCAAATGCTGTGCAGCTTGAATATGAGCACACACCACACTTTACAAGTGAAACAAACCTGAGCTCCTTAGTCTGTCTTATGTTTGCAAACACCTTGAAAACAAGCAGCACCCAGGAGAGAACGAAAGGCAAGGGGATCAAACAGTAAATCCTTCCTGTCATCTGACCAACTAGCTGTCACTAAAAAAAGATTACTCCTGGTCTGGCTCGTTAAAGCACTCTTCTTAGCAGAAATTATCTTCCTGCTTTCCTCTAAGGCTTGTGCAGATCTCAGACAGGAAGGAGGAATTTCTCTGTAACTGGCAGGATTACTTTTAAAGCATGAGTTAAATAATGACAGAAATTATTTAAACCTCAATCTTGCAAATGCTTAACTTTGGATGCAAGTCCCATTAAACTCAACGAGACTCCTTACCATGAATCAGATTAGACATATGTAGATGTACTTGTAACACTGGAGTTTCAAGAAAGGGTACCTAGTAGCTCAGGGGATATATTACTACTAAAACTAGAACAATTCCCTTAACAATTCTCTTAAATAGCCTTTTCAGCCACCAATCTCAAAGGTGCTTTTTAAGACAGGTTAGTATCCTTATCCCCAGTTTTCAGATTGGAAGACTGTCACCAGGAGGCAAAGTAATTCATCCAAGGTCTCTCAGCATGCCACTGGCAGAGCCAGAAGGAAAATCCATTTAACAGGGACAAAAAGAGCTCAGATACAACTCGGTTGGCATAAGTCAGACGCGTAAACCACCTAGGCTTTGTTTCTACTCATGGCACAAATGGCCAAAGGCCTGGTAAACACCCATAGAGCTAGTCTTGAGGCCACATCATTTAAACACATTTGTGGTGGGTCTACACTAATGCTGCCATGACAGAACTGTGTAAGTACTAGAGTAAAGATATGAGAGAATTGTTAACATAGACCAAGACCTCTAAGTTCCTGCCATCAAACCTTGGATCTGCAAAAGGCCAGGTTTTACCAAGGTGACCACTGGTGTGTGGGACTCCTTTACTCGCACTGAAACAGGGCCTTTTTCAGAGTATTTTTAAAGCTGAAGCTCCTTCTGCTCAGTGTTGACCTTGAGCTGCCGCCATGCCACTGGTGTGATCATATGGATGCAGCAGCAGCATTTTTTTTCTTGTCCCTCCTCACCCCAAGTCAGCACCTGGGGCACCTGCCCTAGTTTCCCTGCCCTAGTAATGCTACTGGCCAGGCTGGACTTCCTAGTCAGGGTGCTGTACATATTGTAAGGCAGGAAAGGTTCTTTAGGTAGATGTGATATCATTTATTAAACCAACTAAGTAGTTGGAAAAAAGTTCTTTGCAAGCTTTTGGGCACAAGCACCCTTCTTCAGGCATTGGGAGACTCTGTACATATTGTAAATGTCAGTCCCTGTCCAAAGAACTTTAAGTCTAAACAGGAAAGTTTTTTATTCTTATTGACATCTGTTAAATGTGGCAGTTTGTTTAGTGCCATGCAAGATACAAAGAGAGAGTCCATACCTCCAATAATTTACACTCTAATGAATTACCTTTTTAATGATCTGTGGCATGTTTGCTATTTGTGGACTATTATATTTTAATTGTATTGTATTTTGATACTGTAATGTCAATCATCTGTCTCTTTCCTGGTAGCAGTAGGCATTTTAGAAATATAGGCTGAAGTTTTCACATTCGTTTAAGGGCTTGGGCCCTTTTGTTCAAATTATTATTGCATTGATAATTATTATTACTTCTCTATCTCAGTGGTGTTTCTGTTGCTTCACATTTCAGAGACTTCCCTTCAAAGATCTGAACCCTCTTCCCAAGTAGAAATTTATTATAAATACTTTTTAAGGCAGATATCATTCCCACAGTGCAGGCATGGAGAAACTGAGATGTTAAATCCAAAATGTTCATGAGTAACCACTCATTTTGAATACCTCTGCTGGTGTCTAGGGTGAGACCTGCTGAGATCAGTTTTAGAAGGTGCTGGTACTCCAGGCCCCACTGTCTTCACATGGAAATTTTGGTACCCAGTGCTTATAAAAAGCATGTGTTTAGTTGGGCCCACAGGAGTGCCCAAAACACCTCACAAGCAGTATCCACTTTTGAAAGGAGTACCCTTAGTGACTTGCTAGAGATCATGAAAAGAAACCCACTCCAGGGCCACTCCAGTGCAGATCTCTGATTTGTGCACCTGTTACGTTAATTTTAGTAGTGAATAAATTAGGATCATTCTCAAGGTGTGTTCACTTACCAGGCCCCTTCCCAAGACAGGTTCCCATGACAGGACAGCGTGTGGCTGTATGTGGCTGTGTGGGGGGGGGTTTACGGGGAGAAGCAGCAGATTAACCGAGGTCTGTCACATGGGAGCTGCTGCCATGAAGGGACTCTACCTGGGATTTGCATTCTTACAGCTAATAGGATCGCGAGAGCTCAGGGCCGTCATCCCATCAAGATAAACGTCTCTGGTGCCCACTTTTAAGCAATCTGAATTCAATTAGGCTAATTGGAAAACAAGTAAAGAAGGATTGCATTAATATAGCTTTGCTGCATGAAACTAGAAAACCCACCCTCTCAGGAGAAACCATGGAGTGCTTTGGGCTCAGTTCTGTGATTCATGATGTCACACACATGATTTTTTCACATCTAAGGGAGAAATGGTGCATCATCCTTTATTCCTTAACATGTATACTGTGGTACCCCCGGCAAGCTTTAGCCTGCTCAGGCTGAACTGTGCCAGGCACTGAGCAAACAAACAGAAATGACATGTTATATTCATATTGTACTCACCGTTTATGCTACAGCAGGTACTGAAACTTTCTGGCTTTGTTGTTAATTTGGCACGTCTGTTTCAGCTACCTTGAGCTTAAGAAACAGGGGCAACATTGCAAATGGATGTGAAAATAAAAATATTTCTAGAATCAGAGGTTACCTAGAACTACAAGGACTTAGCAATAAAGCAATGCAAACTAAGAGATGTTAAGTTTGCTCTCAAACTGGTTCTTAAGGTGTAGAAATAATATAAACTCAAGGAGGATAGAAAATCAAGTTCAAGTCTGTTGCAGGAAAAAATACAGAGTATGGAAGTTACAATAGTTCATGTGCTAATGCTGTTTTGTTTCTTTTTCTCTCAGTTTAGACTTAGGTGTGCACCTAAACCAGGGCTTACCCTTTAGGAAGGCATTTCTAATCCATTACTGCATATGCCTACTGGTAAGTATTATACCATTTATACAGCTATTTCTGTGTCTTTCTGGTTTAAATATATTGAAGAAGACAACATTTGTTTGGTCAAGAAAAATACAAGACATGGGAAAGAGGAAGAAGACTGTTATTCTGTGTTTTATGGCTCTGATTTTGTCCTGTCATGTAAGGTATAGTTGAGGAGGTTTGCATGTATCTGAGTATGACTGGCGGGGACAAATGGTCTGAATTATGTGTACTTGAGGAGCTGATATACAAGAACACCAGTCTTTACTGATTCTCTGACTTTTTCACTCATTCTTGTTAAGCAGAAGACAGGGCAGGGTTACACCTTATAGACTAGCTAAATCAGAGATGCATAAGCTTTTGAGAGTCCAGGATCACTTCATCAGATGCTGTGAAAGGATGTGCACAAAGCAGTCTTCAACTAGGGAGAGTGATTTGGGAGGGAGGGGAGAGGAGGAGGAGGACCAGTACTTGGAAAGGCAAACAACTAGTAAACTCACAGGGACAAAGGGGTCACTAATTTTTGTTATTTTCAAGAAGTAATTACAGCAGTAAGGGTCATAACAATCATTTATTTTGCTAATCAGAATAATAGGATGCTCCCTAACAGGGATGCTCCCTGAGCATGTGGTTGTTTTATAGAATGTAGCTCATGGCTAGGTATCCAGGTTATAGCTGTATTGGTCTACAGGAAAAGGCAATCAGGACTCGTGCATTTGTATCAATGGTAAAGGCTCAGTCAGCCACCTTTCTTTCTTTTGATGAACTGAACTCTGCAAGTGTCGGTCTCTGCCTGAGGGATAAAGTACGTGGACTGTTGGTGCAGCAGCCACTGTCTTTCCTTTCTGAACTCTGTCTCTAGGGAAGAAGGTACTCAGACACTTCATGTTATACCTAATGTGTTTAGATACCTTTCCCAAGCAGAGCGAATGAGAAAAGAGTATGTAGGATGTTGGCCTAGAACTTGGGAAAACCAGGTTCAAGTTTCTATTCTGCCATAGACTCTTTTTTTTTACCTTGGTTGGGTCACTTATTCTTTGTGTGTCTCACTCCCCCAGTTGTAAAATGGCATTTATTATTGTTTTTTGCTGTCAGACTGTTGTGGGGATACATAGATTAAAGATTGTGAGAGGTTTCAGTACTAATGTAATGGGAGTCAAATAAATATTTAAAATAGATAGATTATGGGATTGGAAAAATGTTGGAGAGGAGAACCTTAGATATTGGCTAGGTCTAGATTCTCCTGTGTTTTGCTTTTGCTCTCTGTGGCTTGGGAGCCTGGACATGTTGCTTCTCCAAGCCTAGACCACTAATCCAGCCCTGTGATCAACAGAGATGATATCTCCCACAGTACTGTATCTTCTCTTCTGATCAGGCAGGAACCCAGAAAGCAGCATGCAGGCAAACGTCTAACTCGGTGGTTCTCAAAATATTTTTAGACTTAAGGCTCCTTCTAGAAAATGTCAGTTCTTGATAGATTCAAGGCTCCCTTCAGAAAATGTTAGCTCTTAGTTTTCACTTGATTTTTAACTATAGAAAAATAATAGAGCAAAGAACTCAGAAAGAACACAGCAGGCAAAAATGTTTGTAGAACTAGGGATTCTTATTTGAAATCTCTGGGTTTATCTTGTGAATCCTGTTTGCATACCTAGCAGTGCTCACATTACTTGACACTCCCCAGCACCCCTGAAAAGATCTCAAGGCACTTGAGGGTGCTGCATCACCCTGGTTGAGAATCCTTGGTCTAACCAAATGCCCCTTCTTCCCTATTCAGAAGCAGAGACTGCAGTTTCATCTTTCAGCTTGTTGCTTTTTTGCTGCATTGTGCAAACAGGATTCTTACATACATGCAGTGTTCTTGGAGGGACAGGCATATTTTGTACCATAAAAATTCAGCTCCAAATTAGAAGAAATTAGGAACATTGCACAGTCCATTCACCTTCACTAATAGAGTTCTTGGGAAACACACATGTAGATTAAACCATGACAATGGCCCCCGGCTGATTGCTTTGAGTACTCTCCAATGCCCTCACAATGGTATTGACTTGCTTTTTATACTGTGCACAAAAGCCACCCTAACCTCTTCTCATTCCTTCTCAGCCTCTTCCCCCCCTTGCCAGTGTCTACTAGGTCTTTTCTGCTTTCCCCCAATAAACAGTAAATAGAGGATAACATCAACCTGGAGCTATTAGGGTGAGCTGGGCAGTTCTAAAAGGAATTAACTTTGGTAAACGAGACCATAAGCCCCTTAGCAGCGTGTGGGCAAGAGCTTAGGAAAACACAACCAATCTTTGAGAAACTTTACTGATCACTTTAATATTGGGGAAGTTATCAGAAAATATGTGCACATGCGGGAAAAGATAAATACTAAGGAAAATTAAAGTATGTGACTTTTTTTCTTGATTAGGAGACTGTAAACAGGAACAAATTCTGTTAAGACATTTCTCAAACTGGGGTAGGAAATGAACTTCTACAGACTATGTGAGGAGAAGAAATGGGAAAGGAGAAAATGTAACTGTAGGAAAAGGAAGGAAAAAGTTAAAAATGAACGACAGCTCTAAAACAGCCCCTGCCTTGTTGCAGCCCTTTCTGTGCAAGTGTAGGGACAAAGTGTTCCTTTTGCTTATCCATAAGGTAAAACGGCACATATCCGTATAACAAACTTAAAGGTGTATCTGACCCCAAACCTCTGCTTCAGGCACTATCCTGCCTCTTCTCAGTAAAGGTCACACCTTGGCCACATAGCTGACATCCATGACTGGTAACTGTTGTTTTCGCTTCAGTCCCAGGAAGCAAAGTCCTGCAAGTTGGTCACTTGGCCAGGTGTGGCCCTGACCTACGTGGGCTTCTTAGTTCACACCGATCATCTGCTAGGCAGGTAAAATCTTTCCTCTGCTGGGAGTTGGGATGCCTCTCATTCCTACTTCTCTGCCTGGTGGGAGGCAGGTTCCAGCCAGGGCGTGCAGAGAGGGGCAGATCCTGCCGAAGGTCCAGCATCCCAGCTCTCCCCTGCTTCTTAAAAAAGCCAGTAAGGATGAAAGCAACGGGACTGTCCTCTCTCAAGCTGTCTTCACAGGAAGTCTTTCGGCTGCTCTAGGGAAAGGTGAAAGGCTGCCGAAGAGGAACAGAGCAGTTACATTCACCGTGGTGGCAAATGAGGTGTCTTCAGAGGTGGCGTGGTGGCTCTCCCGAGTGCTTCCTCCTGGCTTGCGGCTGTCTCTTACAGGAGCGTGTATCATCTTCTGGCTTTGGGGCTAGCCCCAGGCCCGGCCTGGGAGGTCTGTCGGCACCTGCAGGTCCTTGAGCAACCCCTGCCTCTCCTGGGCCGGGCAAGGCGCAAGGTGCCGGGGCCGGCGGCTCCGCAGCTGGAGCGGGAGGCAGCGTCTCCCACTGGGGCTGCTCCCGGGGCAGACGATCGCAGTCCCCCGGGCTCCCGCGCCGGTTCGTTGTGCTCCGAGGCCCGGCCCAAGTCCCGCAGGGCGCTGCTCCGAATCGGCTCCGGATTGACGCCGCTCCTGCCCCCTCCCACCCCGCGCTAAGAGGCTTGCGGGCCCGGGGGCGGGGCGGGGCGGGCGGGGCCGGGCTCCCAGGTGCAGGGGCGGCCCCGCCAGACCCCGCCGCCTGCCCGGGGCCGCGGGGCGCGCTTTAAAGCCGCCGGGCGGGCAGTGGGCGCCGATCCGCGGCTGTCGGGGCGGGGAGGGGATGGGGGCGGGCTGCCTCCCGCCCTGAGCGCGCCCATGCACCTGCCCGCCTCCCCGCCCGGCATGGCCGAGGGCGGCTTCTCCCTGGGCAGGAGCCCCGGCGGGGCCCCGTCGCGCCTGCACAGCATCGAGGCCATCCTGGGCTTCGCCAAGGACGACGCGCTGCTCGGCTCCTTCCCGCCCGACGGCAGCGCCCGCAGCCTCAAGGAGCCGGGCCGGCGGCCCTGCGCCCACGGCATGCCCGCGCAGCCCCCGGCCCCGCCGGCCGCCGAGCAGGACGGCCGGGCTGAGGAGTACCGAGGTGAGCGGGGGGCCGCGGGGCGGGCTGCCCCCGGGCGCCGCGGGGCAGGAGGGGGCGAAGCCGGGCGCGGCGGGGGCAGGGGCAGGGGCGGCGCCCGACGTGTGCCGTGTGCTCCCGCAGAGCCCTTCTGCCCCAAGCGCGCCGAGGAGTGCGCCAGCCCCGAGCTGCCCCCGTGCAGCGGCAGCGACTCCAAGCTGTCGGACGACGAGCAGCAGCCCAAGAAGAAGCACCGGCGCAACCGCACCACCTTCACCACCTACCAGCTGCACGAGCTGGAGCGCGCCTTCGAGAAGTCGCACTACCCCGACGTGTACAGCCGCGAGGAGCTGGCCATGAAGGTCAACCTGCCCGAGGTGCGGGTGCAGGTGAGTCCCGCCGGCCCTACCCCGCTCCCCCGGTGCGGCCGCCCCGTCCCCACCGCACCCCGGCTCCTTCTTTTTTTTTTCTTTGGAGCCTTCATTAAAGCCGAATGGTCTCTAATCCCCGGATCCTTCAAATGTTTGAAAAGCTTTAAATGTTTGCTAGTCATCGGGGAAAAATCTGGGAGCGCTTCCAAGCCGCGCCAGGGAAATCGGTGCGTATCTCATCACGTCAAGGGAGAGGGGCGCTGGGCCGGGCTGAGCTGGAAGGATGGAGCTGCGCCCCCGGTGAGGCCGGGATCGGGCCCCGGGCTCCCCGCGGGGAAGGCGGGCTGCGATCGCTTGGCCCCCCGGGGCGGGCTAAGACGCCTTTCCCGACTATTTCTGCACCCGGCGGAGCCTCCCCCGCACACTAAGCCGCACGGGTTGCGAAGCGCGAGGGTGCTGGGACGAGCGAGGGACCAATTTATCCGTCCCCACCCCCCTCTGCGACTCTCCCCGCGGCTCGGGCCGGGGCAGGCACCGCGGGCGCGGCCTCCGGGGGGCATTGCTCTGTCCAGCCCCGCCGGGGGTCGGCTCTCGGGGGAGCAGGGCCGGGGCATGATCGCTGCCATGGCCGGGCCAGAGTCCCCTCTCTCCTTGCAGCCTCCAGCGCTGAAGGCCTAGTGCAGGGGCTGCCCCTCGCTCCCTACTCAGGTGCAAGGGCCGGTCCCTCCCGTGCTTGCAGCTGGGGGCCAGGAGGGGCTCTGTGAAAGCAGCGGCCTCCTCGCACTCGTTGTCCGGCGAGAGGCGGTGAACGGTAACCCCCAGGGCCTGGTCCTGCCATTTAGCACTTTGCAAACCCCGCTCCCCAGCCCGCTCCAGCATCTGTTCTCCCGGCCGAGCCGGCCTGGCCCTGCCGGGGGCGCTGCCCGACGGCCCGCGGCACTAACCCGGCGCGGCCCTTGCAGGTCTGGTTCCAGAACCGCCGCGCCAAGTGGAGGCGGCAGGAGAAGCTGGAGGTGACGTCCATGAAGCTGCAGGACTCGCCCATCCTGTCCTTCAGCCGCTCCCCGCCCGCCGCCGCCGGCCTCGGCACCAACCTGCCCCTGGAGCCGTGGCTCAGCCCGCCCCTGCCCGCCGGCGCCCCGCTGCAGCCGCTGCCCGGCTTCGTGGCCTCGCCGCCCAGCCTGCCCGGCAGCTACACGCCGCCGCCCTTCCTCGGCTCGCCCGCCGCCGGCCACGGCCTGCAGCCGCTGGGCGCCCTGGGGCCGCCGCCGCCCTACCAGTGCGGGCCCGGCTTCGTGGACAAGTTCCCGCTGGACGAGCCCGACCCGCGCAACAGCAGCATCGCGGCGCTGCGGCTCAAGGCCAAGGAGCACATCCAGTCCATCGGCAAACCCTGGCAGGCCCTCTGAGCCGGCGCTCCCCGCCCCGTCGGGTCGGGCCGGGCCGGCCCCGCGCGTGTGCAGGCGCAGCCCGGGCCGCGGCGTTGAAGGACGGAGATGTGAAGGGCTCTGATCGTGTCCCGGGGCCGGGCCGGGCCGGGAGCGGGGCTCTGCTCCGCCGCATCGGGAAGGGCCGAGGACGCGGCTGCCCCGCGGGAGGGGCCGGGCTGAGCCGAGGGAGACTTCGCTTCCCGTGTAAACGGAGCCAGGCAGCGCTGCGGAGCCGAGCCGCTTCCCCGGCCCGGCCGGCCCAGGCTCCAAGGCTAGGGAGGTTTGCAGGAGCAGCAGCTGGGCAGAAGAGCCAGCCCTGCCTCAAGAGTGCGGTGTCCAGCAGATGCCCCGGGAAGATCAGCTTTAGCAGCAGCTCTGCCTTGAGCAAAGGACTCTACAGAGACCCCAGAGCAAGGAAGATTTGCCCGCAGCCCAGGGTAACTCCTGCTGGCTCAGGGGGTGGGGGGCTTACAAAAGGTAGTTAAGAACTTGAAAATGGACAGGATCCTACTGACATAAGGAGACCGAGCCCTGGACAGTCTCTGTCTGACACCTGAATGGAGGCTGTCTGTTGGCTGACAGGAGCCTCACTTCAAGAACCCCCGTCCCTTTGCTATCTTACACCCTTTGCTATTTGCCTCTCCCCAGTGAGGTCTTCCAGGTTGTTTGCTACTGAAACAAAATCCCTGGCCCTGGGATTTCTCCAGTTTAGTTTGCAAGTGGGGGAAACATGATGCAATTGTGTGAAATCCAAATAGCATTGCCCTTTGCCGCTATTTTCAGAAGCCTGCTATGTTTTCTTTCTTCCACCTTCTGTTTCTCCCTTCATAGAATTGTTTCCTTGGGGCCTGACCTCAAAGCCCTTTGAGTCACTGGAAAGACTCAGGCTGACCTGAGCTGGGCTAGGCCTTCTCAGTGCAATTTCCTCCTGTAACTCTTTCAAAGTGGTCCAACACCTAATGTCACCACTGATACCTTGTCTGTAAGAGGGGAGCCTTCCTGCTTGGGTCTCCCTGGAATGTAGCAAGCAGTCTTGTAGGCAGTGCATGGGAAAGGAAACCAGGCAACTAACCTAGATGCTATTGCTGGTTCTCTCAAACTCCTTTTGTGACCTGACAGATTAATTCCTCAGAGACTGCATTTCACTGTAGTAAAATGGGGATAATCCTTGCTCCCCTACCTCTCAGAGGTGTACTGAGGATTAAGCAGTTGATAACACACTTTGAAGATGTAAAATGCAGTAAGTATTGCTAATATGTAGTTATCTCATTGAGTGAATGCCTAATGTTAGCTTCTCCTGCAGCACCTGGTTCAGGTTTTAGCCTCAACAAATACCTTTGCACGCACGCACGCACGCACGCAATCACATGGTGATTTTCTGTGGGCACCAGTCTGCTGCTAACAGATTCTTGAGGATCCTTGGTTGGGAGTTATGGTTTACCTTGATCTACCTAGGAGCTAGAGCTGAAATGAGAGGAGATTTGGGAGGGCAGGCTGAGGTTGCAGGCTTTACTATCAAGGAAAACACAGAGCATTGCTGGAACTACTTGTTACTGAAGTAGATTAAAAAAGGCTGTGACCCTAACAGCTCAGTGACTGTTTTAAACCAGTTTTCCAAGTGCTCCCTTCTTTTGGGTAAAAACCCCACCTTTGATAGAGATCAGTGCCTTGCCCTCGGTTTACTAGCCTGAAGTTTCTGCAGTGAAGTAAAAGGAGATAACTAATCTCCAACCTATTTCTTTTTTTCAATATCAGCAGACAGCAATCTGTAGATCCTTTTATCTCCTCTGGGAACAAGGGAGTAATCATTATTTCCCTCTGCAGGCACATGGCAGGAAAGTGTTAACTAGATGTCAAACTATACACTCTGGGATGAAATCAATCTACCCATGTGCCAGGGAAAAAAGCAAGTGCATCAGAAATCCAAGTTAAAATGAAATGCTAATGTAACGAACAGGACCAGCACCCTTTCTGCCTCACTGGGAACAAATACCTAATGTTTAACGTTAAGATGCTGTTTCATTTGGTTTCATGAATCAAAAACCAAGTCTAACATCTCTTTCTCCCCCACACAATTTTCCTGAGCTTTCTCCACTCACAGGCAGTCTTGGGAGTGCTGACATTTTTCAGGGAGCAGCATGACGGCATTGGGAGCTCCAGGCTGCTGGCTGGGTAGAACTGGAGGTTTCGGGCGAAGGAATTGGCTGCAATTAAAATTATACATCTGCACTGAGCCCCCTGCCATTGTCTGAACTGCAGAAATTAAAAACACAGCGTTTTTATTTTCCATTATCTCTGTTACCACGTTTAATGGGGCTGAGAACCTTTTAAATAAAACACCCCTTCTTTTTTCTGGGCACAGGGTGCTTTACACACTCTGGAAATTGTGGCAATTAACGTTTCTCATTAGGGGAAGGAGAAGGCCTCACAAGCTCCCTCATTGTGTCCTGGGGACAGTTCTATAAAGACTGGGAGACCTCTTCTTTCAACATTTCCCACTCATTGTGGCCAGACAAAGACTGGCTTCTAATTATATTTTCACAATCTGTGCCTATCTTTAAGGGTCCTGTCAGAAACAAGCATGTCAGCTTTGTTCAGCTTCACTTCAGGGAGCTTTTTAACCTTAGACAGCAGTTTCTAAACATCCCCAACCAACAGGCCTTCTCAACAACGTTTCCCATTTGCAGACTCAAGAGCTCCTTTTGCAGTTAATAATGGGAATCACTGTATTTTGAAAACAGCCCCCTCTCCTTTCTTTCCTCCCACTGGCCTCCTCCTTGTCCTTGTGACCAAACCTGGGATACATCCTGCTTTGGGGGCATGGAAACAGGCTGAAGGGGTAGCATTTAAAAAGGGTTTGCTTCTCCAGATAGGCTCTGATCACTCTGGTGACTACGGGTTTGCAATGGATCGTGCATCTGTCTCCTGATTTCAACATGTAGTTACTGCAGAGTCTAAACTTTTCTCTGACTTTAAAGGACTTTGGATCAGACCCCCACATGTTCCAGTCCTGGGAGATCAATTGTGCTTGCAGTTATGCTTGTGTAAAACTAGAGCAACTCCACAGCAGTGTAACTGTGGGCAGAATACACCCCCTTGTACTTCAGTAATAATAGAGCTGTGCTGGCTTTCGTAAGCAAACTATTTTGTCCATTCCTAATAAACCCCACAGAATAGAAGGATGCTGGGGAAAGGGACTCATACACTTTTTTGCAGTTGTACATTTTACAGTTGTACATTTTAAGAACCTGATTCTACAAGCTCTAATTATTTTGACATGAGCAGATTTTACTTGCAGCACTAAGGGAACATACATGGATGACAAATGCATGGATTGCAGTAGTGTATATGGTATCCTGTCCATTAGGGGAAAAGAAACCTTGTCTTGTTTGTAAAGCTGAGCTGTCATCTAGCATATGTTAAATTCTAACAATAAAGGACAAAACATGACAAAAGTTTTAATAAAAGACTGTGACCTCTCCTTCCTGCTATAGCAGGAATGATTCTTGTAATTGTTATCTGGCAGGATTCCAGCTAAGAGCCTCATCCTGAGAATATTTACATACCTGAATAATTGTTCGCCTCAGGCTTTATATTTAATTGTTGTCCAGCCACTGTTAGGAATATTTTTTGCTACTAATTTGTAACTATGTGGCTGGAATTTCAGTGCTAAACAGCTACATTATTTTGATACAGTTTTTGAAAATTAATTATATATTTTTTACTGCCTCTAATCTGATCCAAAGCTTGTAAAGTCATTGGAAGGATGCCTATTAGCTTTAATAAGTTTTGGACCAGGAGCTTGAGGTGGGCAGATAGCAGTTCTTAATCATCTATGTTGTCTTCTTTATGCTGTTGTTAGACCCCTGGACATAAAGGTATGTCCTGTGACTTCAGTGGCTTTTGGACTAGAATTATAGATAATGGCTCTAACATTATCTCTCTTGGCTTTTTGTTGCTTTTGTTGAGGCTTCTTATTAGTGTTAGAACGCTGGACACTGCTATGTACAAGTATATTGTGTGTACTTCTTATATATTATTTAGAAAATAGTATTTAGGGTGCTAACAATAAACTAGACAAATGATGACTGAGACCCACTATCACCACTTTTTAAGACCAGCTCCAAAACCTACTGAAGTCACTGGCAATCTTTCCAGTGGCTTCACAGGTTTTAGATCAACCCAGTTAGTTACAAATTAGGTCCAAAAATTAATGGAAAAAACACAACTTCTTTTTGTTTTATATCATGGACATTTCTACCAGGGACTTGTTGTATTAATCATTATGTGTATTAGTATGATTGTATATTATCTTCATGCACGTGCATACATATATACATCTAATGTATATAGATCTGTGATGCTCAGCCAGAGTGCTGCAGTGCCCTGGGGTGCCTTGAGACCCTTTCAAAGGAACTGTGGTATGCCACATAATGTTATTACTGTTAAGAACAGAAACATGATTCACAAGATAAACCCAGAAATTTTAGATAGGCATCTCTAGTATCAAACGTTCCAATCTGTTGTAGTTTTCCTGGATTCTTTGCAACAAAATAGAATCATAAAAAAATGAGGGCTGGAAGGGACCTCAGGAGGTCATCTAGTCCAGCCCCCTGCTTAAAGCAGGACCATCCCCAACTAGATCATCCCAGCCAAAGCTTTGTCTAGCCAGATCTTGAAAACCTTCAAGGATGAAGCTCTGGGTAACCTGTTCCAGTGTTTTACTGCCCTCCCACTGAGAAAATTCTTCCTAATATCTAACCTGAATTCCCCTTGCTGCAACTTGAGACTGTTGCTCCTTATTGTGTTATTTGCCACCACTAAGAACAGTCTAGCTCAGGGGTGGGCAAAATGCGGCCTGGGGGCCCAATGCGGCCTGCCAGGCCATTCTATCCAGCCCGCGGGGCCCCTAAAAATTTAGAAAATTAATATTTATCTGCCCCTGGCTGCCTATCATGCGGCCCTTGATGGCTTGCCAAAACTCAGTAAGCGGCCCTCTGCCCAAAATAATTGCCCACCCTGGTCTAGCTCCATCCTCTTTCGAATCCCGCTTCAGGTAGTTGAAGGCTGCTATTAAAACCCCTCTCAGTCTCCTCTTCTCTAAACTAAATAAGCTCAGTTCCAACAATCTTTCCTTATAAGTCATGTCCCCTAGCCCCCTCACTATTTTTGTGGCCTTCCACTGGACTCTCCAATTTGTCCACATCTTTTCTGTAGTGGGGTGCCCAAAACTGAACACAGTACTCCACATGTGGCCTCCCAGTGCTGAATAGAGGGGAATAATCACTTCCCTTGACCTACTGGCAACACTTCTCCCAATGCAGGCCAGTATGTTGTTAACCATCTTGGCAACAAGGGCACACTGCTGGCTCATATTGAGCTTATTGTCCGCTGTAACCCCCTGGTCCTTTTCTGCACAGCTGCTTCCCAGCCAGTCAGCCCCCAGCCTGTACTAATGCATGGGATTTTCCATCCTAAGTGCAGGACTTGCAGGACTTTGCACTTGTCCTTGCTGAATCTCATAAGATTGCTTTTGGCTCAATCCTCCAATATGTCTAGGTCACTCTGAGCCCTACCTTACAGCATATTTACTACTCCCTGCAGCTTGGTATCATCTGCAGACTTGCTGAGGGTACACTCTATGCCATCTTCCAGGTCATTGATCAAGACATTGAACAAAATCGGCCCCAGGACCAACTACTGGGGCACTCCGCTTGATACCAGCTGCCAACTACACATCAAGCCATTGATTACTACCCTCTGTGCCTGATGCTCCAGCCAGTTTGTTATCCACCTGACAGTCCATTCATCCAGTCCATACTTCTTTAGCTTGCCTACAAAAATGTTGTGGGAGACGATATTTAAAGTCCTGCTAAAATCAAGGTATATCACATCCACCAGTCTCCCCACATCCACAGAACCAGTCATTTTATCATAGAAGGCAGTCAGGTTGGTGAGGCATGACTTGCCCCTGGTAAATCCATGCTGACTGTTCCTAATCACCTTCTTCTCCTCCAAGTGCTTAGAAATGGATTCCTTGAGGATCTGCTCCATGATTTTTTCAGGATTTGAGGTGAGGCTGACTGATCTGTAGTTCCCTGGATCCTCCTTTTTCCCTTTCTTAAATATGGGCACTATGTTGCCCTTTTCTTATCATCTGGGATCTCTCCCAATTGCCATGAGTTTTCAAAGACAATGGCCAGTGGCTCTGCAATCACATCAGCCAACTCCCTGAGCACCCTCAGGTGCATCCCATCCAGCACCATGGACTTGCACATGTCCAGCTTTTCTAAGTAGTCCTTAACCTGTTCTTTCACCACTGAGGACTGCTCACCTCCTCCCCAAACTCTGCTGCCTGGTGCAGTAGTCTGGAAGCTGACCTTGCCTGTCAAGACTGAGGCAAAAAAGGCACTGAGCACGTCAGCCTTTCCTGTATCCTCTGTCACAAGGTTGCCTCCCCCATTCAGTAAGGGACCCACACTTTCCCTGATTCTCCTCTTGCTACCAACATACTTGTTGAAACCCTTCCTGTTACCCTTCACATCCCTTGCTAGCTGCAACTCCACTTGTGCTTTGGCCTTCCTGTCTTCATCCTTGAATGCCCGAGCAATGCATTTATATTCTTTCCTAGTTATTTATTCAAGTTTCCACTTATTATAAGCTTCCTTTTTGTGATTTAGTTTACTGAAGAGTTCACTGCTAAGCCAATCTGGTGTTCTGCCATACTTGCTAGTCTTTCTGTGCATCGGGATGGTTTGTTCCTGCACACGCTGTCCTGGACTCCTCTCCCCCTCAGACTGGCTTCCCAGGGGATCCTGCCCATGAGTTCCCTGGGCAAGTTGAAGTCTGCTTTTCTTAAGTCCAGGGTCCTTACTTGGCTGGTCTCCGTCCTTACTTTCCTCAGGATCCTAAATTCAATCATCTCGCGCTGCCCAAGTTGCCATCTACTACTATATTCCCTGCCAATTCTTCCCTGTTTGTGAGTAGCAGGTCAAAATAACTGCTCTACTATTTTTCTGTAGTCAAAAAATGAATGAAAACTAAGATCTGGTATTTTCTTGGGGTGCTTTGAGTATAACGAGGGGTTCCTTGACTATAACAAGGGGTTGAGAACAATGTGGGGTTGAAACCACTGGTATAGATAGTGCAATTATGTCTCTTAAGGAAAACAATCTGTTACTCTATTTCTGAAAATAATTATATTAAACAGATAATCTGTCAAATATGATCCAACAGGAAAGACTCTAGACGTGACAGATCTAGCCATGCTGCAGGGTGCAATTTCATCTGAGGTTTGCACTCTGTGTAGTTTTCTGTGTCCATACAGTTCCTCTCAAATTGTTCTTTCCATTTTAGGAGCCCATTTGTTCAGTTTGTTGTAAATATATTCCCCTCCTTAATTGGGCGCTGAGTCTAATAATCCTGCCTCAGCTTGTTAACTGTACAATAGCAGTCAGAGTTAATGACCCATTAGTGATTAATTCCTTAACCAGCATCTAATTGCTCACTGTAAAACCTTTTCTTAAAACAGGATTAAATCATCTAGATCCTTAACCACTTCTTTACTATAACTTTGCTAAGGCTCTTACCCGGCCCTTCCTGAATTACCTATTTCTTTTTTTTTTACTTAGACCAGCTTAGGGAGACAGTAGTTTTAGTGTCTGCTTGGACTTCTTATGAACACCTTGAGTTATGAATGGATAAAAAAGATCTTCAGCAAAAACAGAAAAGCTCCTTTCCAATCCTACTCACTTTCTTGCAAATCTGGCAATTTCCACCCTGAGTACAATGCCTCATTGCAGGCTCTGCAGAGTTCTGTGGGCTTCAGTCAGCAGAGCTGTAAATAACTAGTGGGGTTTGCTAAGGAACAGATTCTGAGCATGGAAGAATACATCAATATGCTGCAGGAATGTGACTCCTCTCTCACACTGCTGGAGAAGTAACCTGTACCGCCCTTTCGCTATGCTCAGATTCTTCCTACTTGTTCTGCATACCCTACCAGCTCAATTTTGCTATTCCTTGCCCACTTCCTTCCCAGTGCTGTTCAGATGCTTTGATGATTAAGATTAACATAGGAAATCAGACAAGAATTGGAAGATCTTCTCTTCTCTTCTCTTCTCTTCTCTTCTCTTCTCTTCTCTTCTCTTCCAATTTCATTGGATACACAGGGTAAAACATCTTATAATCTTGCTAACACTGTGAATGTTTCTGGTAGATTTCCCCATAACACCTTTGCTGTTGCAAAGGTCACATTTCTAATACAACCAATCAGTGACTGATTTTTAAGTAAAATGTGTGGATGAAAATGACATATTCATAAATGTTATATTAAATTTGCTCAGTTGGCACTCAGCTTTACAGTGTTCTGGAAAAGTGAAGACCTCTAAGTAAAGCTCTTTCTCTGCCATCTATGTCAGATACTGTTGATCTTATACATTTTTCATCAAGATGTGAAACATACGTGGGTAATTGGTGCATTCTTCATCTCTTGAAATCTTTCAGGGTGTCTTTTTTAGTACGCTCTAGCTCTGTGTTTCAGAGAGCAGTCACTTGGTAAACTTCTGTGGTCAGTACTGCATGGGAGAAGAGACTAGGTCAGTCGTTCTCAACCCACATCCCATGGGCCACATGCGGCCCAGTCAACTCACTGCTCCAGCCCATGTGGCATCCTATTAAAACATTTTTTAAATGGACACACAGGAAGTAAGCTGTGTGGGTGCGGCCCACATAAGACATTGAGAGCTGTAAGTGCGGTCCCCTGTGGCAAATAGGTTGAAAACCACTGTACTAGATGGTTATAGTGGTCCCTTCTGGGTTTAACACCTGTTACTCTTAAAAGGAATAGTTATGACAAGAATATTAACAAAAGGCTCAGTCTCTGGACCTTATTCTGCTGTTCTTACTTAGGCAAAAAAACCATTGAAAGTAGCTCTGGTCTCTAACCCGATTCCTCTTTCCTCCTTGCTCCTAGGCTCAAGCACACTGTTCAAAATTCCTCTTCCGTTGTAAGTGCACTCCTAGCAAAATCAACAATTAAAGACATAAAAGATAAGTCAGGTCACCAGGAACCAGTTTTTAAGACTGGTTTAATTTTAACTATGTAAATGAAGTGAGGGGAAGTCACCTGAAAACTGAAGAATGTGGCTATTGATATGTCAGTACCCATTACAAAAACCAGGTATGATCTTGACTATCAGCTCGGCTCAGTTCTCATCATATATCATACATTGGCGATGCGTAGGGTGTGCGTGTGGGTGCATGTGCACCCCCTGAGATTGACCGCTGCTAACGCTGCCAGCGGCATCTGCGGGCAGTTGCCAGTCGGTGCTCAGTGCCCCCCCCCGCCGTTGCCAACACCACTGCGGCCGCCTGTGGGCAGTCCCCGCTCTGCCTGCCTTGCCACTGACATCGCCGTGGCCTCCTGTGGGCGGTCCCCACTCGCTGCCGCCACCACCACTGCCAGGCATGAGGCATTCATGATATCATATCATATCACTTTTAACCTGGGCATAGGTTAAACAATTAAAAACAATTCAAATGTAATCAAGTCAAAATTAAAGCCAGCAGCTACCATTTGCCAGTAACCAACAACCTCAAAACTCCAGCCCCTGAAACATGCTTTTCTCCTTACAGACATGATCCCTGTGAGAGTTTTTATTACATGTGTTTTTTGTACCAGGGCCTAAAGACTAATAAAAAATGAAACCTATTTTGCCATCCACTGTGCAGCATAGAGTAGGAGACAGTTCCTGCCCCAACAAGCTTGTAATCTAAATAGATAAGGCCAGATGCACTGGGGAGGAAATTGTCACACAGGAACAGAGTGAACAGTGTGATGGCAACAGACAGCATGCTAATGCCACTTTTTGTGGGAATGGTTTATTTAAGGGGGGAATAAGATAAGCAGGAAGGAAAGGAAAGGGAGTGAGAGGGTCATGGCAGCAAAGAAAGGAATAAGAAGGGGCAGGTAGGGGGTGAAGCTGAGCTGAGACCAGGAGACAAGGTTGGAGCAAACAGCAAGTCAACACTGGGAAGGATCATCAGTAAGAGATGTGAATAAATAAGTAAATAAAAAGTCCCTTTTTATTTGGCTGAAGGTTACTGATTTGGCTGGACATAGGAAGGGACAGTTCTCTGAGTGTGCCTGGAAGATTTTTCCCCAAGGGTCCCAATCTGAGAGACTGTAAGAATGGTTTGTAGGAAGCTCTCCTGTCCATACTGATGGGGTCCTGCTCAAGTGCCTTGCCTGAATGCACCATGGCACAGGGAAAGAATTGGATTTTCACACAGGCAGGACTCAAGCTATCTAGGACTCCGCAGGGTAATCCTAGCTTCTGTATTCCACTGCTCATCATAATACCTGAGCATTTCCCAGTTTGTAATGTATGAATCTGCACAGCTTCCTACTGATGTAGGGAAGTGCCATTGTACACAACAGGGAAATGAGACATGGGGAGATGTGACTTGCCCAAAGTCACACAGGAAGGAACTCTCCCAAGTCCCAGGCTGGTGCCCTAGCCACTGAGCCATCCTTCTTCTGCCTCTTCCTTTGTAACACATCTAATCACATATATGAATGTAAAAGTTTCCAGCCAGCATTGTCCTGTGCCTCTTTTATTTATTATCATGCTTGAACACTTCTCACCTTCTGTCTGATTGTTTCAGTGGATTCCACCCCCACATGGATCATGGGGTGGTCTCATGCCACAAGTCTGATTCAAGTGCCAGTGGCGATGAGTGGGTGCAGCCATGGCTGTGGATTGCAGCGTGCAAACTGCTTCAACCTGAATGAGAGCTCCATGGTGATAACCATTGAAGACCCCTCCATGAATCAGGACTGCTCCTTCTTCGTTGAGGCCCTGAAGAATGGGGAATGTCACCACTTCCTCTCTCCTTTTGTTTAATAGGAAACCTCTGCCCACCATTGGCCTGACTCATTCTGCCTGTTCTCATTCAGACCAGCCTTTCCCTCCTTTTCCCGTGCAACTGTCACAGTGACCTTTTTGGGGTAAGTAGCACAGAGGAGGTCAAACACTGTATCTTGGGCCAAGCTAAACAGTTGGATGAATGAGCACAGAGTTGTTTGGTCCAAGCCCCTGTGCCAACTTTTTCAGTTGGTCTTGCCTGGTTCTGGGGAGCACTGGCACCACATGAGTAAGACAAATTTTTCTGTGAATCATGCTGAAACCCCACCAAGGCCATGTGTTGTCATTGAGTAGGAGGAAGGGTATGCTGGCTGTTGGACATTTCCCAGATGTGGAGAGAGAAAGAGTTTCTGCAGCCAGTGTCGCACAAGGGAATGGCATGTCTAGCATCACACCTGCCTGCCTTCGACCCACAATAACCAGCTATTCACAGCTGGGCTGATGGAAGGCAGTCTTCAATACAGTTGTGAAACAAGGGTCAAACAGACTTTTTAGGCTCAGTACCTTCACCACTGTACCATCACAGCCTTTGCGTTAACTTTGCTGCTAAATGCCTTTGGCCATGGCTTCCACTGATGGAGGCTGGAATTGCTCCAATAGTCAATAGAGCTATACTGGTTTAGACCATCTTGAAGTCTGGTCCATGACACTTAGGAAGATAAAACTAACTGTTAACTGATATTAGTGAATGCATTCTCTGACTTTGGTGCCTATTCCTCCCAACAGGAGTTTTGCTTAAGAACCCCTCCCCCCCACAACCTTGCCATATTTTGTTGGGGAGTCCTGTGGATATGTATTCGGACATGAGTTAGACTTTATCTTGGTTTAACACTGTCCTATGAAGAGATCAGCATTGCACTGCTTCAAAGGAAATTAAAAATGGAATTAGAATTGCATAACTTGTCATAGATAAAAGATACTAGTCTGGGTGTTACTTATCAGTGACATATTTGCATTGGGATAATAGTTTGTCATCTAGTTCATGTGACCCACCATTTACTTGGCATGAAAAGATACAAATCACGTTTCAACAGCTGCTTGTATCATGCCTTAACGACTCTTTAGGGGTATTTTTAACACAAACATTTTTCTTTCAGACCTAAGAATACTGTTTTGGTTAGGCAGATTAGACACAGATCATCATGCTCACTTGTGTACCCTTCACTTCATATGAGTGAAGTGAGTGGTATGTGACCAGTTAATTATACACTGGTCAGAACAGCTAACACCTGTTAACTTTATCTGCAAATCACAGTATGAACATACAGTATAACAATAAAAGAACATAATAACAAATCAATTAACAATACAATGTGATGATCTTATTTGTTCTTTAAGGGGTTTTTCCCAAAGTTTTTTTTTTTTCAGAAACATTTGGGCAGAAGCTATAGTACTGTAATAGGTATTTTGAAAAATCTTAAAACAGACTTCATGTTGGGAAGATTGTCTCCCATAAAGCCTCTTTCCAACTCTCTCTGTCAATGGGTAGTGGTAGAGGATCATGTTTATTTAACGCCCCCCCTCCCCAGCCATTGGTAGCTTTAAGGTAGGGAAATAGAGAATCACTGGATCTTTAGCTAGGATCTCCACATATCAAAATACAACGTTTTCATTGTGTGTCAAAATCATTCATGTCTCAGTTAGAAAATATATATAACTGACTTGTTATCTTGGGGCACAAGTTGATTCACAATCTATAGGTTGGAACTCCCTCTCCTAGCATTTTATAACTTGGGTTGCAGTCACAGCTGTGGTATTCCAGGAGACCAAATGACTCAGTCCTCTTCATTTGGTCCAGGGGCTTCCATTCATCATCACCATTACAAACATTTTCTTTTAGAAGTGAACAAGAGAAACTCAAATCCACAAAATCACCAAAATCCTGTTTCAATGATACATTTTTTGGCAGGGTGCGCCATCTGCTGGAGTCCGAGAAGATTTCATCAAAGCTGTTGCTATTGCCATGGCTGAATTCCTGTGATGGGAAGATCGTGATGTTGTTGTTATAGCCATGATGGCCCAGGGAAAATGAAGGAAGCACGCTGGTGTTTGATGATATCTTTTATTGAGCCAATTTTATAGTTGAGAGAGCTATTAGACAAACTTTCAAGTACAAAGTGCACTTCTGTGTTCTGGGAAAGAAACAGAGCCGAAGCTACATACCAGTTAAAACGGCTACTGTTGTTGAACTACATCATATTAATTAAATTGATCATTTAAAAGTGGCAGTGGGCAATAAACCTATGAAACATAGAAGAGTTCTTGGGAGTGCTTACAGACCATGTAAAGACTAGTTGCCATAGATAAACCTAATCATGAAACAAGAGTAAGATCATTCAAGGCAAGGGACACATAACCTTCAAATAACAAATAAGTTAAGAGGAGGAGCAGGAAAGTTATAATGAACCACAAAACTATTGTCCATGTTAAGTACATGGTTTCTGGTGTCCAGTAAAGTATGAATTTTTATCCCCAGGATTGTCTTATGAAGGTGCTGAGAAGATTTCCCTTGAGGACAAGGACTGGGAAGTCAGAGATAGAGTGCTTACACTGCAAAATGTGTTTTTTCAGTGGTGATGGGGTAATTCTGTCCTTTGTCATTTTTATGTGGAAGTCCTTTCTGGAGCACAGTGGCTGTACAGCTGCACCTGTTTCCAGGCAGGTATTTTGTCCATTGGATGACATATGCCACATTTTGTGATAGGCCCGTGTAGAATTCCTAGATTCTGATGGTGTTGTTGTGGAGTGTTTGGTTGTGGTGATAGGGGAGATGTGTTGGCAGATTTTGCCTTTGTTTTCAGGCAAGGTCTTGCTGTGATTGGTGTTTATCGATCAGTACAGAGTTTGCTTCTGATAATGAGCTTGACACGGTTGGGTTGTTTTTGGAAAGCCCAATATGGATGTAATATTACTTTCAATTACTGATGCTCTTAAATTATAGGTTTTAATAGTTTAAAGATCTTTTTATAGATTCCAGCATGGAGTGGTATGTTACAACCAGGGTGAGCAGTTGGCAGGTTTTTGAGGTGGATCTGATTAGCTCAGTCAAAGATGCAATCTCTTCCTCTGATGCAGTGTCATCGTTGGTGGTCATAAATAGTCTACTTGGAGCACACGTGGCAGTATCAGAGGGTCTGGCTATCGATTGCAGCTTTCTTGGTATGGTTGAGATAGTTATTACTTTTTTTTAAGCAAGTGTGGGCAGGGAGGTATACACACTATATAGTTGTTTGTAGGGTGTCATTCTAAATGTGGATGATGATATCTAGAAAGCTGAACTATTCCAAAGAAAATGTGATGGAATTTCAAATGTTATTGAATTTGTAGTGTGTGTGGGCCGGGCCCCGATCCCGGTGCCATGTGTGGGCCGGGGGCGAGCCGGGCCCGTCTTCGCGGACACGGGCTGTGGCCGGCAGCCCGGGCATGCAGGGCTGGAGAGAACCGGCGGTGTGGTTTGGCACGCGCGAGCTAGAATTAGTTACGGAGGCGTAGTGGTTGATTGAAAAGATTGTTTACTTACACCCAAAGATGATATTGGTGTAGGCTGGACAGGTTTCCAGGCACAGCTCCCGCTTAGATCCTCGCTAGAGGAACACGACAAATTCGATTGCTCCCACGGAGTTGTTCAGGCTCCGCGGGTCCGGTTCGGGGTTCGAAAGGTTCCCCGGAGTTGCTTAGGCTCCGCGGGTCCGAAGTTACAGGAAAGGGGTATGTCTGGGATTGCAATCGGTGACAGGGAGAGGCGAGAAGCGAAAGCTCCGTAGGCTCAGTTCTATTGCCTCTATTGCCTGCTTAGAGGAGGCGCGCTGGGTCCGCGAGGGTCCGCAGCGCTTGGAGATCTTCACACAGAATCTCTCTCTCTTCCTCCCTCCTCCGACTTGGGCGGAAACTACCCAAGCCTTTTGTACGGCTAGCAAGCCAATAGCTAGCCGCCACATGTGCCTACATTTGGAATTGGCCAATAATGTGACGCGAATCCGAATACAAATGGCAGGAACTCCTTTGCAGCATGTATCACTCGTATGCAAAAGAAATGTACCCTGCAAAGAAGCTGTAATTTGGCGGGAAATCCCCCATTGCACCAGAGTTCTCTCTCGCAGCAGAGAACTCTACCGTGCAAAGAAAGCGACAAATAGCGGGAAAATAATTTAGCGGTGCCGAAGCGCACACACAAACAAAAATCACAACTTTGGGTTGTGACATAGTGAAAATCAGTAAGCAAATAAATGTACAGTACATGCTCATTCTAGTTGGTGAAGGTTCAATCTCTGTATTCTGGGTATCAAATGGGTTAGACTATACATTTTTCTAAAAACTCATCTTCAAGGTGGCTCAGGAAGAAGTTGACATATAAGGGTGCCCTTTTTATAAAACATTTGGCTAGCAAATGCTATAGCCAAACAAAGTTCAACATCCAATGGGGTTAATAATAGAGGACTGTTTTGAAGATCAGTGGGTACGTCTACATATGCACTTTAATGCTTGTTAGCCTATTTTAATGCACATTACAGCATCACAAAAAAGTGCTCTTTAGCTAATGCACATTAAATAGGCTAATACACATTTTTCTAGTACCTTACAATGGAGGTACTAGATTTAATGCACATTGCCAAAAGCACATTAATGAATGTGTAGATATGCCCAGTTACAGTTTATGAAGTCCTTTGAAAATTCTGTTTTCAGTGTTACTGAAAACTGTTTATGAGACTGGGATTTATTAATAGCTTCAAATTGGCTTCAGAGTCCCAACAGAAGCTGCATCTGCATCAGAAGCCAGCCTGTAATCAATCAGTTTTATGAATAAGATGGGGTTTCTGACTGGCTGATGAAAACAATCCCAGCCTAAAGCTAATGAGAATTCAGCTTAGTGATGAAGTCCAAGGTGGCAACAGGCATTCTACTACACTAGGTCCCTCTCTGCAGTAATCAAACCTCTGTACTCATGCACTTACTGCTTTTGGCCTCTGGACAATTTCTAAGGTTAGGTTCTGAAAATTACATTTCATTTAACATGATTGTGAGTGGTTAAAAATCCAAAATCCATTAGAATCCAGCCATGCACTCCTGCCTTGAGCAAGGTTTCAATGGGTGCTTAGCAGAAGAAGATATTTATTTCATTGACACTCTCTCTTTATAAAAGCATAAATAAGTGCTGGGAGAGAGAGGCTGGGGAATAGAAAAGATTGCTGTATTTTTATTTCAGAGAGAGCCTGCTTTTTAGTTACAGTCCATGCTACATGCAGTGTGAAACAATAGGTGTTTCATTTCTGAGAGTGGATGCAATTAAGTCCCCCTTAATGCCTGTCCATTCTTTAGTATGGCATCATTTCTAGCTTTCACAAGGAATAACTCCATAGTTATTCAAGTTGTTCAGAGTGAGAAGTAGTGAACTGAAGAGTGAGTTTGAACTGAAGAGTGAGTTTGCTTTGGGTATTTGGACTCTTCTGGGCCTAGTCAAAGCTCCTGTGGGAATTTATAGCTAGAAACAGACATTGGTTTGATATGGTCCTGATAAGGCTGGGATACGATAGCATCAAAACAGGCATGGCCCAGCCATTTACACACTAGGCTTAAATGGCAATTAAGTTGTATTAGCTTGGAAGCAAAATGTTATTTTGGGTATTTCACAGATATGTCTGGACACAACTTGTTTTTAGCCTATGGTATCAGGTCTTCCTTCTATAGTTGGGCCATCTCTTGTGTACCTCCTTGGTCTTGTTTCTAGGCTTGCACTCATGGAGCTAAGTGAGCAAAGATCTTTGTGCAGCCAGAGTACAGTGGAACCCCAGCAAAGTGATTTAGGGCTATGGAGCTAATTTTCCCAGGCGTGCTTCCAATAAGCGGTGCTCCCCTCACATACTGAGTTAGGACCATAGGACATTTTTATATATGCATGAGCCGCAGTAAGCAGCAAAATGCGTATCAGCGCACAGAAAATGGCAGCAATTTGCTTTTGAACTAAAACACGTCGAAGATGTTATAGTTCAAAACTACACCACTGCTACTTTCTCTTCTCTGTGCTGATGTGCATTTTGCTGCTTATCCAACTATAAGTGATGCAGCACGGTGCCCATCAGCTCACGTACGTAGCAGACTCGATTAATTGAGTCTGCTCTGATGCACTGGATCCCCGGCACTTTGCAGTACAAAAAAGTACGTGTATAAATGCCCATGGAGAAATGTGCTGTACAATGACCAGCTGAATCCACCTTTGTGTGTGACTTGCCCACTTCCCTTCCATGTTCTGTTCTGAAGTTCCTTTGTGAATGTCACACCAGAGCTGTCTCCACAGGTTTCTCCTGGGCCTCCTTTTCATTGTGTTGGAGTCTTACACACCAACGTAAGGAAGTCTTGGATGTGAGTCAGTTCAAGCATAATTCTTTATGTAAATGAAAGTAACGGGTCATGTTCTGACAGGTATCAATCGGTGTAGCTCCCTGGGATTCAATGGCACCACACTGATTTACATCAGTTGATGACTGTCCGTAACACGGAATGAAGCCCTGTTATTTGCTTGTTACAAAGTACAGTACAGTAACTCTCCAGTTTGTAATTTTAATTAAAAGCATAAACTTGGCTTTTTTATTCTTATTTATTGGGAATGTTGAAATGTTATGTAGTTTTAACCTAAAAGATGACTTGAATAGACAGAGAAGTTATATAATTGGAAGACCCTTCCTGGACAGCAAAGCCTTTTAAACAAGAAAATGCAGCTTTGGAGGGAAAAAATAAAAAGCAAGATTAGTGTTGGACCATACAATACAAGTGTTTGGGTATTTTACACAAAAGAAATCTTGTTTACATAAAGGAAACCTTGTTGTTTATCTGATACAATCAAGTGCTTGTGAAACATAGTCTCTTAAGGAAATTATTCTATTCCTTTAAGATTGGGAGATCTTCACTTCAGCTTGGAGTGTTTTCTTTCATATTCTTAACTTGAAGCAGATATTCCATCATCTAATAAAAAAGAGTTAAATAATATTAGCAGAACAGTCCTGTCCAAAATCACCTGCTGATTCAATAAACTTAGCATATGATTGTTGTCTGTATCCAAAGAGAAAATAAACTT
Organism: Alligator mississippiensis; assembly: GCF_030867095.1. NCBI lineage: Eukaryota > Metazoa > Chordata > Crocodylia > Alligatoridae > Alligator > Alligator mississippiensis. Next base: position 282,437,178 of record NC_081826.1, read on the forward strand.
ATAATAAGCTTTTTTAATGGCCACATTTGTCTTGGTTAACTGATTCACTGACAACCAGAGTATTAGACAAATAATTATCCCTAATTATTTTCTCTATCGTCCCATTTATATAATATCAAAATAATATTAAAAACCAAGTTTATAGAAAGAGTTTAAAGTTTGCTTTAAATTTCACTTGAGCAAAATTTTAGAACAGGCCAAGTGTTGTTTAGATTTCTATAGCCGATCCAAGTTTGTTGCAGTATCAATTCATTGTGTTTGAAGGGCAGGAGATTTATCATTGATTTGCTTGAAATTAACTGAGGAAGAAGAATTTAACAATTAAAAAAAAAAACCCAGAACAACCTTGGAGGAACTATAAGTAAGGCTGAATTGTTAGGACATGACATTAAAGCTAATAAAAGTGAAGAATAGGCATTGTGGATTTCCTGATCAAAAAGGGACAAAAGTGTGGAGGAGGCAACAATAGAAACAGAAAAGGATGGTGACAAGGACACAATAGTGGCCGTGAGAGATTTCAAGCGACATAGGTAGAAAATAAATAAATTAAGCAGTAGGGGCCTGAATGGGATGAAAGCAATCAGGGTTCATAGATGCTATTCTACAAACAATAGAAGAAACAGTCTGAGTTGTAAATATCTCATACCTGGGTGTCAAACATACGGCTTGCGGACTGAATCTGGCCCATAAAACCATGTTATCCAGCCACTGGGGCTCCTACTGAGGCCAGGAATCTGGCAGCAGGGTGAGCAGGGACAGGGCCTGCCACCAAATTTGTGGGTACAGAACCTTCTTGAGGACTCATTTTGAGGGCAGCAGAGTGAGCAATGACTGTCTTAGCTCCTGTAGCTCCCTGAGCTGACACAACAGCTACTGAAGCTGCTTGCCCTACTACTGGAGGTGGGTCTGTATCTCTCCTGCATGAGCTAATTTGAATCCCCATGTTTTATACCACCAAGATAGAACCTAGGTCTTCTTTGCCTTTTAACTGTTTGCATGTTGTGATGCTTTGACCACCCTGTGCCAGGCTTTTGGCTGGCAAGTTATTCAGGGTAGAGCCTGAATCTTTCTTTATGTTTGGAAAATGCTTACCACGCTGTGGGAATTAGTGGAAAATACCAGTATCATACCATTTTGTAGGAAAAGAACACTAAAAAGTTAACTTGGTGATATTCCTGCATGCCAAAAGTATACTCAGCAATATGGTCCCATATACAGTTGCTACCTCCTCTCCAACAGAAAACATACAGACTGTCTGTGCTGTTAGACTGGGGGGAAGGTGAGGCTCAGATATCAATGTGGAGAATTAGGAAACATAAATGTCTTCCCAACCCACCATGCCTTATTTGCATTTAGTAGATGGCAATCTATGGTCATGCACATTCAGAGTTGGACCCCTGCAATGCTAACATTTCAATAAGTATATGTACAGTGTACTGTAATTACAGACTTGTAATATGTTAACCATAGGATGATCGTAGAACACATTCCTTCTGTCTGAACATACAGCCTACAGTTCACCCTCCTTTATTCACATTTCAGGAGCTGAACCCAGCAACAAATATTAATCCACCATGACTGGGATTAAGTATCTTGCTTTTTCTGAAGAATAGGTGTCCATTTCAAGCTCCAGTGCAGTAAGACTTGGCATTTAGTTCCACTTGTAGGCCCTGTCTTGTAGCCATTGGAGCCAGTGTCAACTTTGCCTGAGCATGTCTTTACTGACTCTGGTGACTGTATTAGGAAACACTGTCTTGAAAACATGCCCCATCCAGTCAGCCCTGCTCTGTGTATGCCAAATGCTGAAAAAATATACTGGAGGCGTTTACTGGCATGAGCTAAGGGTGCACCCAGCCCACTCAGTCTCCCTCGCAGTTCCCAAGACTGCTCCAATAACAGCTGTATTATGTTTGTGTTCTTTTTTTGGTAGTTGGCATGCATGCAGCACAAGCAAGTGGGTGGAGGTGTTTTTTTTAATAGTAATGCCCCTAATATGGTTAGAGGTAGCATAGATGTTCTCCATGACCATCTTCTATCTTGGTTTGGACATCCCACTCATTACTATGGTATCTGAGCCCCTTCATTAAGCTACATATTTTACAGCATCACATTCCAATATAGTGTTGACTATAAAAAATCTGGGTAACTCAAACAGGAAAGTCTACAGACTCAAAGTCTGCCTTCAGAAGGGTTTTGAAAAAGTCTGAAAATTACAACTCTTATGCTCCAAGCATCCTTGGCTTTCAAAGTAATATGCCAGTATCCTACTATCTTCTTGTTCATAATAAGTTATTATTATTTAATCATATCATAAAAGATTGGCATATTTTAGAGGACTTCTAAAAAGTGAAGCACATTAGATTCTTAGGGCTTCGATAGCTGAAAAGGCAGAGCTCAAAAAGAAGTAGAGTTTGACTTTGAGCCCTGATCCATTATTTACTGAAGTTAATGGAGAAATTTCTGCTGACTTAAGTAAGTATTGGATCAACCCCTAACTGTTTCTGGCAGTTTCTTTGCACAGTGGCACAGTGAAATGCAGAGCATGAGCTTGCTTCATGGGGGTAAGGTATTCCAGGGCTTAGATAGAAAAATGACCATGTGGAATGGCTCACAGGTGGTAAGGCAAAACAGAGTAGGCTGGCTCCATGGATTTTAATCACATGGGAAAAAAAACTCGTCATACAAATTTTCAACATTCACTGGAGAATTTGAGGTGCATAAGCCAACAGCTGTCATTAATCCCTGGATATGTTTTATCTGTGACCACAGAATAATAAGAATAATGTACGTATAGTTCTTAATCTAGGATAAAAGTATACACATATGGATTTTCACTGAGGTAAAATTTAGCTCTTAATAACTGAATATGTATGATTTCATGCAAGCTACTATTATAAGTAAAGCTATTCTTCATTTTACTCAGCAGAGAGGAAACTGCATATGTTAAAACCAATGCAATATAAATTTTATTGCTAGGCTACATGCTGCAGAACCAAAAATAACATAAGTGAACCAAAATAAGTATTTTATTTTTTATATTGTGTTAGTCATAGTTTCTATACTGTTGTATCAGAGTCTTTTCGGTTATGGATACGGAATGAGATGTATGGGTGGAATTCATCCCCCGAGTTTCAAGGACTTGAATCATTGGGTGAAATCTTAGTGTCATTCAAGTAAATGACAAACTTTCCAGGGACCTCAGTAACTTAATAAGGGGTGGGTGAGCAGGGCATCAGCTTTGGCTGGTGACTGACAGGGGGCACAAGATTGACGGCTGCTACTTGTGGCATAGCTACAATGCTGACTAGGGTGTAAAAAGTGCTCATTGGACCTCAATGGACCGGGATTTCAGGACTTACATCAGCCTAGTGTTTCTTTATGCCACACTTTCACAAAAAGCTTAGAAAATTCACTAGGCAGCAGTAATCTTTCTGTGTGTCCCCTATGGGATTCTATAGCAATAATATCATTGCTAGGTTCTCAATGTTGTTCTAAATAGTCTGTGTAGCTCTGGTATTGGAAAGTGAATCCCATTTGGCTCTTCTATGGCACTGATCATCTGTAGATCTCCCAGCATTCAGGAATATGGCCACTGTCATTACCCCCATTTTACAGGTGGGGAAACAGTGCAGAGAGAAAAAATGACTTGGTCTCCTCAGTGCCAGTCCGGTGTTCTAGCCAGAAGGCCACAGCAGGGAATCCAAAGAAAGCCAGTGGCTAACCACGGGCAGACTGGGCAGCAACTGGCAATAGCTTCATTTATTTATTTTTAAATACAAAGGAGTCAAACTTTCTGAGCTCACATATGTAACCATGATGGGATCTTATTGTTATTACCTTTCATCCCCGTCTTTCCCTGCTACTGTTTGCTACACTGATAAGTCTGTTTTTAAATTCCTCTAGAAACTTGTGAGGGCAGAAATCAAGTCTGCTTCTGTATTTGTATCGTGCTTGACAGTAACTGGGGCACATGGACACTAGGATACAACACAATAATAATTGAAAGAACACTCACAAAAAACATTTTGCAAAATTTGAAGTTTGCAAAATGTTTGCTGAGTTCCTTTAAATAACAGACATTCAGGTTGGCAATTTGCTGACAATTTGTGATCAGGAATAAGAGCTGGATTCATGATGTTCACTGTTCACAACCATTTACTCAACCAGTTCTACCAACAATCCCAGAGTTTGAAGAGATTAATTTGATCATGTTCAGTAAAAAAATACTGTACCTTCTTATTTTAAACTTACATTTTTTGGGCTGCTGTTGTCATCTGTCTCCCAGGTATTCTTGGTGTACCACGGAAGCTCTTCTCTTAGGATCTGAGCGTTTCTGTTTTCATTCCCTTCTAACAGCTTTAGCAAGTACTTAAATGTTTCTTCCCATTGAAGGTAATCTTCTAGCTGCTTGATATTTTCAGGTAATGCTGAAAATGAATTCTTGTTTCCTTCTTCATAAACATAAGGCAAATCTTCAGTGCTCTTTTTCCCCATTAAATGCCCTGTGAAAAACAATCAGAATATTGTGAAATTAACCAAAACTGAATGGATGCGATTGCTCAAAGTCACATTCTGAGTGACAGGTAGGTGATGTCATACCATGCCCAGTGGGGCAACGTGGGATTTTTGTCACAGACTCACACAAAAAATAACCCATGTTCCTTGGGTTATGTGGGTGAAAGAAATTATGATGAGAAGGAGATAAGGTGCTGAGGCTGGAGCTAGAAAGAGATGGTTGTGAGCAAGGATGAGTGTGAGGAGCTGAAACAGATCATGACAGTTTTAAACCTTGACTTTAGCATGAAGTGGCTTCTGCACCATTTTTGCTTCAAAAAGCTAAATTGAAATAAATTATAAAATTCACTAAGAATAGTAATTTGAATTAAAAAAAGCTAAAAGCAATATTCTACATGTTGATGTTCTGAAATGAAATAGGGCTCATGAGCAATCAGCAGGAAGATGAGATGTTTTCTTAAAACAGAAAAAGTAGGAATAGAACAAAGAGCAACTACATTCAAAAGAATAGCGCGTGGGCTGGAGGGGACGTATCCTTCAGTTGTTTCCTGTCATTGTTTTTCTTAGGGCCTGCATTTCAGACCCTGAGGCTATGCTACATCACCCCCTTCACAATGCTAGTTTGGGCTGTGTTCTCTTATTAGCCCTAGTTCAGCAATGGACTTAGGCTTGTGTTTAATTTAGGTGCTTGAGTTCTGTTGAATTTAACGCTTAAGTACATCATCAAGTGCCAGCCTGGGAAAATTCTTAAGCAAGTTTTAAAGCGTTTAGACTCAAATGTTTAATTGCTTTCCTAAATAGAGAAGATCTTAAGAACATGCTAGTTTAAATGCTTTGCTGAATCAGGGTGTTAATGAAACATTAGTAGCAATAAAACATTCCAAGATTAATAGTGAAATAGTTGAGCCACTGCATATGCTACACTAAATTTACCAGGTTGTTCACCCCCAGTCAAAAAAAAGTAAAACAAGTTATTTCTGTGTCAACAAATATTGATCAAGAAATCAAACCGTAATCCACATAATCTACATAAATGGCCAGACACAGTTGGCTTGCCAAAAGAGGTAACTTTTTAAACTGAATTCCAAAATTCAGATCATTTTGGCAATCTGGAAGATGAAGAAAGAGAAATTTCAGAACTTAATCTAGTGGCTGCTGCAAGTAGTCCCCTCTGCTTTAATCAGCTTGTTAATATGAGCCATCCAGAAGTAGGAAACTAAAATACCTGATCTAAGGTGGATTCCTTGCTGTGGTGGAGGAAGAGTAGTACTTAATACATGGTGCAGTAAGCCTTTGAAAACAGATGGATCCTCTGTTTTTTGCACACTAGGTAAAATTAGCCCAGTTCTTTCAGAATACATGAAACAAGCAAGCAGCCGTATTTCTTGTTGCATGGAATTTTAATGACTAACATAAGCTTTAGAAAACTACTTTTCCTATTTGCCCATGAACTCTAAAGGAAGGGATAAATAACAGAATCATAGAAAAAGAGGACTCGAAGGGACCTCAGGAAGTCATCCAGTCTAACCCTCTGCTCAAAGCAGGACCATCCCACCTAAATCATCCCAACCAAAGCTTTATCTCCCCGGGTCTTAAAAACCTCTAAGGATGAAGCTTCCACAAACTCTCTGGGTAGCCTGGTCCAGTGCTTTACTACCTTCCCAGTGAGAAAGTTTGTCCTAATAACTAACCTCAACTTCCCTTTCTGCGACTTGAGACCGCTGCTGCTGCTTCTGTCACCTGCCATGCGGTTCTATTATCCGTGCACAGCTTTTAAAGCCATCCTCTAAAACCCAGGACTGATCTCGGGAAGTCTTTTTTGTTTGTTTGTTTCATCTTAAAAATAAGCAATAAATGAACCTGCCAACCCTGTGTTTGTCTCACTCCAGATCTTTGCATTTTGCTAGCAAGTTTTACACTCCAGCTTTAGAAACAGGCTTCCCAGCCTCCAGGCAGGTGGAGGAGTGGTGCTTTGCCCTTTACACAGGTGAGGAGAGTGCGATGCCAAGAGGTCCTGCCGTGTGGCTGCAGTCACGGTGATTCTTGTGATCGGGACAGACACCGGGGGTGGTGACACCGGACCAAGCCAAGGCAATTACCCCAGCCCAGCGAGGGGCGCAGCCTCTGCACCAGACCTTCCTAGACCCTAATCGCTGGAGGCTGCAAACCAGGGTGTAACGAGTGGGTGGGGGAAACCCTGGCAGACCCAGTTCGCCTCCCTCTGCCACAAGGACACAGGAGCCGCGGTCCGACCCGCCAGGCCAGCTGCGATGACCCGTCCGAGCCCGGCGGGGGGGCGCGGGCCCTTCGGCCTCTCGCTCGGGGCTCGTGCGGCCGCCCCCGGACCCGGGGCCAGAGGAGGCTCAGCCGGACCCGCGCCCAACCCGCGGCAGCGCAGGGACGTGCCGCCGTCTAGGGCACAGCGTCCCAAACTCCCCCCGCGACCCCATCCCTCCATGTTGCCGCCCCGCTGGGGGGGGTGGTCTCCACCCGCCGTTTGGGCCCCGCTGGTCTGGGGGCCGCCCGCAGCCAGGCTGGGCGCCACAACCCCGCGCCCGTCGGGTCCCGCCCGGGGCAGCCCCGGCCGCGCTGCGCTGCGGGGGGCGGCGGGGCCCGGCCCGGCCCGGCCGGGGACACTTACCCACGGCCCAGTGGCTGCCCCGCGGGTAGATCTTGGCCAGCGGCGCGGAGCCGCCCCCCGACGGCGCGGGAGCCGCGGCGCCGGCCGCCGCCAGCAGCAGCAGCAGCAGCAGGGCGCAGAGCGGCAGCGGCGAGCGGCGCTTGCCGGGCAGCACCCACTCGCAGCCCCCCATGCCGAGCTCCCCCATGCCGAGCGGTGCCCGCCTCCGGCTCCGGCTGCTGCTGCCGCCGCGGCCACCGCTGCCCCGCATTTATGAGGCGCCGGGACGAGGTGACAGCCGGGTTCAAGCGTCTGACGCCTCCCCTGGAGGTGGCTCCGGCGAGGCGGGGGCTGCTCCGGGGCGGGGCGGGCCCCCGGGATCCCCCAGCCGCCCACACTGCTCGCCCGCCCCCCCCGCCCATGCTGCCGCCTCTGTGGGCGCCGTCCAGCCCAGCCCCTCTCCACCCCCCCCCCCAGACCTCGGGGGTGGAGATGGGGGGGCACGTGCACCCTCCCCCCCCCAACCCCCCGGCGCGGACAAAGCCCCCGGCCGCCCCCGCAGCCCCCTCCTCACGGCGCTTTGTTCCCGCCGCGGGTTGCCGGGCTCGATAAGCGCTTGGCTTCGCCCCTGTCAGCGCCTTCTTATCACCCTGCCCACCCCCGGGGCCGGGGGCGCAGCCGAGGGCTGGGGGAGGCTTTATTGCGGCTGATAATGGCACAGGCGGCCCCTGATTGATGGCCGCGGCACCGCCAGGCCGGTATCTTGGCCGCCCGGGGCTCCAGGAGCATCGAGGAAGCCCCCGGCGCCCGCCCGCCCCCCGCCCGCCCCGTCCTGCGGCGCCGGGTCCGCTCCGCTCCGCGCGGCTTCGTGTCGGGGCGAGGAAGCCTTCCCGCCCCCCAGACCGGGCTTGCTGTGGCTCTGGGAGCTGCCAGGCTCTGAGGGGCCAGACAGTCACAGCTGGTTTTAACACCATCTGTCCCCCACTCCACTTCCACTGACACTTTGTTTTGCCACGAGCTTCATCCAGCGCCTGGCCCTCTCTCCCTTCCGAAGGATGGCTGTCCCCGCACTTCCCCGCCTCAGTGAACAAGCTAATGCCAAGCGGGCTGGCGAGAGAAGTGTGCCTGAGGGCTGCTAGACACCTGCAAAGCTTTTGCTGAACACCCACGACTAGTTCTAGGGATTTTTCCTGCTTTCTTTCAAGCCAGCCTGAACAGAGAGCGTCCCGGTTACAACTCTGAGTTTGAATAGGGTCAAAGGTAGACTGGGTTTCTTTTGAGTCAAGATTTCATCTCCGCTTCTCTCCGCATGTGGCCCACTGTGCGTCTTGTGCCTAGTTACTGTGTGAACTTCTCTTATTTTTGTTCTACTTTATTACTGCTCGAAAAGTAGCTCCTCGAGCATCTGATCAGGATTGAGGTCCCAGTGTATCAGGTACGCACAGATGAAGGCAAGTCCCTCCCCTCCAGAGCTGGCAGCTAAAACCTAAGACAAGACACCAGTGGGTTTTGCAAACAATAGGAAGAAGGGGGAGGATTGGGTAACACCGATAAGCTTATTTGGTTATCAAAGCCTCAGCTAGTGCACAACAGGTACAGCTGATTTATGGTTTTGTGTTGGAGGCCAGGTGCATCAAAGGAAGTTTGTCATTAAAATCAATCTCACTGTTGTAGAAGAAATTGAAAACTGCTAGAATTATTGGGAGGGGGGACACACATACTGCTGAAAAATACAAAATTAAGTCACAGAGATATACAAAAACTGGAGGAAATAGCCATTTAACCTCACATTTGGTAGCAATATTTTTCTTGGAAATGAATTGAAAACCAGTTTTTGCCTGGCCAGCTCACTGTGAAACAGAAAGAATGAAGACTGCAACATAGTTTGAACATTCAGGGGCATGGCCTGGTACAAAGGGTTTTCCTTTGATTTCTTCCTATGTCATATTTTTGCCATATCTCGGATTTCTTAGGGTAGCATGATTTACAAGTCTATGAAACGGCTACAGTTTACTTGGCTCAGAGGTCCTGCAGGATCTCTCAAACTCTAAGATGCCCAGGACTAGCCACTTTGCTAAAAGTGAACAGATGAACCAATTTCAATACAGATCCGAGAAGAAAGCCGCAGTGAACGAGAATGGAGGAAGGAGTCAGTAAAGGCTGCGGTCCAGTAGAGCATTTCAATGAGTACTTAGCTTAAACGTATGAACAGGCTATTCCCAAAGAAGCCAAAGGTAACTGAGGTACCTGGATATAGGAATTTGCGGGGTGTCACAATGATTTGCTGCACTCAGTCTTCACATTACCTTGCAAACCAGAAGTAGCATATCCACCTCCTTGTAAATGCTGTGTGCACATGCTAATAAACTCTGAAACAGCTTAAACTGTTTTGGTTTTCCCCAGTTACAATGTGCTGTTTCAGATGCCTTCCTTTGCCTTGGCTCTCATGTATCATAAAGATTGCTTTGGAATTGTTCTTTATCCTCAATCCATTGCTTTACCCCATCAACATCTCTCCTGCCCATAGTAACCCAGGCAGGCCATGCTCCCTTTCTGATCTTCATGTCCCTTGACATGCTGCAGAATTCCTGTGATGGCTCCTGGGAATTGTATTTATTTGTCCTACCTTGATTCATTTTAAAATTCATGCTTCTGTTTCTCCCCCTAAATAAGGTATTAGAGAAAGCAGAGAGATTCTTGCAGAATAGAACTGGCGGGCGAGGAACACGAGGAATGTAACTGAAGCATCAGGAGTCTACCCTTGCGGGTGGCACATATGTTTGGGTGGTATACCCTTTTTACAAGTTCATTATGCTGCTGGACACGGTTTCTGAGTTATAGAAAACTAAGAAAAGGGATGCTTTATGTCACTATAATTATGCTTAACGTCCCCAAGAACACAAGAGCTGCAGTATGAAGTGATACTAATTTCTCGCAGCAGACATAGTTCTGCATATAACCCCCCAAACTTTATTAATCTTTCAGCAGCAGCACACTATAAATTCATATTTGTTTTATTATCCACAGTTGGCCCCAAGTCTCTTTTCTCACAAACACTATGCAAATACCACACACACACACACAACTGTCCTCCTATTTAGCATATATACATGCATCAACTAATGCCTTTAAGGTATTCAACTGTACTTCCTTACATTAAATCTCATTGCATTTCTCCTCAGGCAATTTTAATTTTACATTGTTTTATCTACATTTGTTTTTTGATATTATCTTGGTGCCATAGATTTAATGGGAGTTTAATTTATTTGATCCTTTAGGTCATAAATGAATAGACTGAATAATTTAGGTTCATAGAGCTGGTCAAAAAAGCTGGTTGAAAAAAAGTTATATTGAGGGTTTTGTTTTTTTTAAATGAAAAAATGCCTTTACTACTAAATGGAATTTTTTTGTGTAAAGAATTCAAATGTATTAGACTCCCCCCCCACAACTTTTTCAATTTTGATATGATAAAAATAAAAAGCAGCTGGGGGGAAAGGTCATTGTTTTAGATAACACAAAATTTTTTACAGAATTTTCTTTTTTCACTAAAACTTTTCAAAGGCAAATCTATAATTTCTCAAAAAACTCTCCAGGTTTACCCGTGCTTCTGGCTCTTCTGGAATTTGGATATCAGTACACATCACCCACCAGCACAGCTTGAGCTGAACACCCATTACTGTTTCTAGATATTTTTCCATCTTTCTTTTGTGCTAATCTAAACAGATAGCATCCTGGTTACAAATTTTAGTTTGAATATTGTCAAATTGAAATCTGACCCTGGAATTAGATTAAAAATTCTCATACACTGAACTGAAAACACACATCCATAAAGTTTGAGGTCTTCAAAATTCAAATCAAAAAGCAAGCTCAGAGACGCTAAACTGTGTCTGAAAAAAGGTAGACCTCAGGGTCAGAAGAACACAAAAGTGACCTGTACCCCCCTCTCTCCTCACCATCACGGAGCATATCTCAGCCACAGCTGAGGATTCAGACTTATTTTTCTGTGGTTTTATATTCTGCTAGTGGTTCCACTTTATATGTCTAGAAGAAAAAGAATGCTAGCATAGTTACTGACTATAATTTGTATTTTCCTGTTAAACTTTACAGAACATAATAAGTGGATAATTCACAGAAATAATGCACAGGAACCCACACATTCAGGAAAGAACCAAGTATAAGAAGTACATATAATTAATTTGTGAGTGAGTCACTATTATTCATTTGAGATAGTGTTTAAAGAAGAAAACCAGTAATGTTTGCATATGAACTTCAGGTAATAGTCCTCTTAATTTTAAGACATTTTTCTTATGTCCATCTACTGGCAAAATAAACCATAATGCAGCTTCAAGACAGGAAAACTTTAATAGCCTATAATTTCAGTAATCACATTATTACTATACTATTATTTAATTTGCTTCCTTTACATTTCAGGCAAATATGATTGTTTACCCATTAAGGCAGATTTTAGGGAAATAACAAAAATGAAAAATGCTATATTTCTTTCACCATCTTGCTTATAGTCAGAACCTGAAACATTAGGATATATGAAGAACATCAATGCTGGCTTGAATGCAGAAGCAATGATTGAGTCATAATCAGTATGGAAAATTTTGTAAGCATCTAAAATGCTAAAGTTTCAGTTTTTAGAATCTGAGGACCCAAAGGTATTTCTTAAATAATCTGCAAATTGATTTTTTTTTTTTTTTGCTATAACTAAAGAATCACCAGCTTTTTCAGAAGTGGTGAGAACAGAAGCACAATACAGTTTAGCTGTGGCTGAACAACATGAAATTATAAATATTTATTTACCAGCATTTGGTCTTGTATTTTATGAAGCACTAAATTTAGCTAGTTTAATTCTAACAAAAGGGATTTCTTATTATACCCCTGCATATGTCATTGCTTGTTTAGATGTGCCAGTTTTTTCCTCTGCAGTATTTGGGAAGGAAGTGCTTGACATTTGCAGACTGCAAGTAGGAAGTGTTTATTTTCTGAAATGCTCAAGAACCATTATTGGTCTCCAGCCCCTCTAAAGTCAACAGGAACTGATCGGACCCCTATTACTGCTGAGACAAAGTTAAAGAAAGGACAGGACTCATGAACTTTGAAAGTACAGGCAGGTAGGAATCTGATAGGCTACTTTACACACTAACAGTGAAGCTAGACTCTGGACCAAATTGTTCTCCTAGGTACAAACTTCCTGGCACATGGAGAAAGTTCACATCCAGATCCAAGCTTCCAAGCAATGGTTAGCTTGCTTTCATAGAACAGACAAAGTTTGGTCAATGTTTGGAACTAAAGTTGTAAGTTCTTTTGGGTTGGAGCCATGTCTACCTCTGTGCTAAGCAAAATGGTGCACTGACCCTGATTTGTACATTAGGTTCATTGTTAAACAGACAAAGAGCCAGATTGCGCCTATGAAGTAGCAACCCACGTATAGTGTGGTGGAGAATTGCCAGGAGCTCAAGAGGATTTGGCAGTCTCCACACAGAGGCAGACATCTAGAGTTATTTCTCTATGTGCCCAAAACTGAAAATGATCTATTCAGTCAATCACACTCACCTTACAGGATGCCCAAAGTTTTCCATTGTTCAAAGGAACCATTTCTCTTCTGGTGATTCAGATATCATGAGGCAAGTGTAAAGCATATCAATTTGTCTCAATATGTTCATGTGCATTCTGTTTCAAAGACATGATCTGTGTGGGAGAGCCATTGGGTATAATGATTTTTCCATGTCTCTTACATTTCAGACTTTGGAGGAATAGGCTACATAGCCATATTTTAAAAGGTCAGTTCAGAAGTAGTTTGTTACCCTGTTTGTGTTTTGCAGTAATATAGCACATTCAAATCCCTCCCTTGAAACAGGACCTTTCAGGTCATTCTCAGATGTAGAATGACCATGTGAGTGCATACAGATATTTCAAAATATTCATCTGCAGTGGGATACAGCTTGATAAAAGTAGTGCTCTGGGCTCTGAAATGGCTACCTTTTCATCTCCAAGCACAGTTCAGGAGGTTCAGTATTAACTTTGAAGTATGAATTTAGGGTTCAACCATATGAAAAACATTTTCTCTTTTTGTTTCATAATTGCATTCGCTACCTGTATGGTAAGATGACATTCTCAGGTGCTGGAACATCTCCTTCAGGAAAGCTTCAGACAGAACAGGTCAATATGCAAAGTGTTAGTTTCATCAGCTTGTGAAGTGGTAAAACCTGAGTTACAGAAGCCATTAGAACATGGAGTTCCTTTTGGCATCGGATTAGGCTTTCCCTACAATAGCTAAGGGCCCTGGGGTGGCAGGAAAGGGTCAATGATTTTATTGAGTCATTCAGGTAGATGACTCATCTGGTATTCGTAAATTTGCAGTTAAAACTAAGGCAAAAGATGTCCAGGAAATACACATACAAATATGTTTGGTTTTCCAAATGCCAACTTTCTTCCACATATAGCTGCTGCTGCCGAGTTCATAAACACCATATGTGTTTGAGAAAATAGAGCTGGGGAGAATGTGTGACAGAAGTTTTGATAGCAATGAGGCAAAAAGTAGGACAAGCGTAGGTGAGGTAGTAAGGGCAGAGGTAGAAAACTGGAGGGTTATCAGGTGGCTCAAACTCAAGTAAGTAGGATTAAAAAACCAAAGAATTTGGGAAAGCATCCAGCCTGATTGCTGTTGGAAGAAACAGCAGCAGTGGAATCAGCATTCATTTATAAGAGTGGTTTTCAAAAGGGAAGTGTCTCTTTCCAGATGTTTCAGTGCTTCCAACAGCAAAGCAGTTCCCCAAAACCTTGGTAGATTATCAACAGGTATCCTACACCTGGAGGGTTTGGTTCTGATCTTGCGTCACTAGGAGTCATTCTACCGAAATAAAAAAGGGGAAAAAAAAGACTAACTGCAGTAGAAACAAAGGCAAGATGTAAATGGAGGTTATAATTGTGAAGAAATCCCCTCCCCTTCTCTCTGCCCCTCACTTGGGTCAGCCCGGGTGATCCTTCTCTCTCCTTCTTTTCTTCTTGGTTCAGGCTGGTCAACCAGGTGACCTGGCCCGATAACATTCCTAGGAGGAAGCGGGGAGTGCTCTCTTCCTTTCAGTGGGCATTTTGAAAGCTACAAGAAAATGTCCCAGGCTGCTGCCTGGTGATTCTCTGCAAGTAAAAACCTGGAAACCTGCCAGGAGTTAGGAATTATATCTACGCCAGTCACGTCTTGAAAGGACCAGTGTCCAATCTCTGTAAAGACTCAAGTGGCTTACGTTTGCTTGAAGTCTATTCTGACTTCCTCATTCTAAACCCCCTCCACCCCCCACCCGATCAATAAACGTGTTGGGTTACAGCTTGCCTTGCTGTGCTACTGTGGAGAGAGGGAGAGGAGGCCTTTCACTCCTAGCTTGGCCAGCAGAGTTTGTCTTTTTATTTTCCCTCAGTTCTACCTGATGCTATCTTGGGATGCTTCGGGCTGAAAGAAGTACCCAGAAATATTACCATGGGCAAAGCACCCCAATGGCTCATGGGGTCTGTGCGCCCTGGGCTGCATAGAGCCCTACCAGAGACCAGTGCTCGGGTGGTGGCACCATTACCCCAGGCTTCTGGGTGTTCTCCAGGAAGAAGGACAGCTGGCTGTAGTCTCCCCAAGAGAGACTCCCAACATGAGGTTTTGGGCCTGGCACAGTGAGGTGGGTGGCTCTGCATAGTAGAGCCCCCTACTGTGCATGCCACAATAATGACTACTCCAAGGAATGTTGTAGGGGCTACCAGGCATACATGGAGATCCTGGGCACCTGAGCCTAGGCTGAGTGATCACTATGGCAGTGCCTACACCCTTTGGGTGATCTAGCCACAAGAATATAAGTTAGTTTTGAAACTGAGACCTGGGCTTCTAAGGCACTCAGGCACTTTAGAAATTGTTATTCTAGTTATTCCAGCAAACCATTCTGGCCTGAAGAAAGTCTACTAACTAAAATATATATTATTGCTATATAACTAAAATATATATTATTGCTCATCTGAAGAGATATCTTCTCTATTACAATGATGGCATCTATCTAATGAAGCAGGCCTGGGTGGCCAACTGCAGCATGTACACCACAAATGGCATGGGCAGTCTGTGTGTGTGGTTTGCAGCAGATCAGGGAGGCAGCAGGGGATTGGAGTGGCATTTGGGGAAGGCATGAAGATCAATTTGTGGCACACCTGCCAGAAGAGTAGGCCCCACTGATGTAGGCTGTAGCCTACAAAAGCTCATATCTCTCTGAACAAATTAGCTATAAAGCTGCCGCACTGCCTTGCCACCTGTAGCACCTACAAGACGTAGCTATGGGCAAGAACCCTATTATGCTATGCACTGTAGGAATACACAGCAGCACAAATTAACAGTATGTCCTGAATTGCACTTAAGAGTCCCCAAGACATCTCCATTAGAATCCGAATCTACACATAAGTCATCAGCAAGAATCTGGGTTTTCTGTTTGCCATGGAAAAATATGGATTTTCTCTCTTAAAGGAAAAAAAAAAATCATGGTGTTTCTCTTTTAATGGAGAAAAATGAGGGAAACTATGGGTTTCCCATTGCAGGCTGGCAGAGTTCCAGGCTGCAAGGGGCTGCGGGGAGCAGGAGGAGGGAGATCACAGGCAGGGGGTGCCACTTGCACGTGGCAGCCAGGCAGCGTAGTGGAGAACAGGTCTCCCCCGGTAAGTCTAGGGGCGGGGCAGCCTCACCACCCCACTCCGCCCTCCTGCACTGGGTCCTGTTCACTGGGCTGTGGAGGTGGCTCCTGTTCATGCCGGTCTGGCTAGGCTGCAGACCCACACCACACTGTGGGTGCACAAATCTGGGGGGGGGGGGGGAGCATGTGTCCCCCCATGGCCCTGTGACAGGGCTAGGGGGGAGAGGTGGGCAGCAGGTCAGGAGTGAACGGCACTGGCAGGGACAGAGGGCTGCGGGTCAGCAGAGATGGTAGGCTGCAGGTCAGGAGTGATGGGCACTGGCAGGGCTGGGGGCTGTGACTTGGGAGTGTGAGGCACCAGCATATCAAGGCTGCTCAGTGCCCAAAGCAGCTGCAGCTGTACCCTCGTCCTAGTAAGAGGAGGGGCCAGGGGGAGCTCTGATTTCCTATGATAAAAAAACCCAAAAATCAAACACCAAAATATAAAGGCATTTAGAATGTATTTTATCATAATGAATGAGGTACTAGTAGGCTTCCAAATTGTTTTAAAATTGTAAATATATCAATATAACACTGTGGTCAATTGATACCTATATATATATCTAGTGGCATTTCATTTTAAATCACAGAAAAATGCAGATTTTGGGGGTTTTAATCAGAGAGCATTGGATTTCTTTTAACAGAGAAAACTAAGATTCCTGGTCATCAGTATGGCCATGAGGATTGCTTGGGGAATGAAACTGCCAGTGGTGAATGGCAGAGAGAAGGCATTTGCTTTGTTCCAAGAGGAAGAGAAGAGAAATTATATTAGCTGTTCCTGCTCCAGTCAAATATATATTTCCAGTGCACCAGGAAGAGATGCTAAGGCTATTTTACTAAATCCTACATTTTCCTATCTTATAACTTATCCACCATTTGAAAGATTAAGTTAAGTGATGAAAGGTGATTGGTTTTTCAAAAACTCATCTTCTTTCCTTGATGCTTTTTAATTTCATTTTATGGAAGTAACAGCAACAGAAGCATACAAGAGAAGAAAAACACTAAGTCTCCTGGATTTATTGTACCTGGCTGTTTTGAGACAGCCAAGATGATCGCTTTCCTTTGCTGTGTGATTGGTGTGAATGCAGGCATGTATGGCCCATTGCAGTCAGAGGGGCAACGTTGAAGTGTCAAGCAGCAAAATGCCACTGACAAATATCACTCACAAACTGTCATGTGATCAGGCCAGCGTCCCAGCATGTCCTACAGTGCAGTCTAGTTGAGTCTACACTTCTGTGGCGAAGCGATCTTAAAATGGACAGGATTCTACATTACCAGTTTTTTTGCATTAGTTCTTTTATATTTGACTAAATTAAAAATATGGGAAAAGCCCCTGCATTTCTGTCGAAATCACCTGTTCTTATAGAGTCCTTCCAGTGAGCCCTACACAAGTCAACTTTCACAGCAACAATAGTTTTCTTAGCTCAAGGGGGTCTTGGAAGCCACTCTGGCTCCAGCTAAACTACCCACTTCCATAGTCATGAATGTCAAGATGTGGGACTACCTGGTACCTGCCAAGGTAATAAAGGCTTTGCATACACAGAGACACTCTTTGATTCATCCTGCAGGAGTGTACCTACAAGCAAGCAGTAGGGTTTTCAACTGAGATTCCAGGATAAAATTCCTTCCTGTACTTGCAAATTCTTGGCCCCTCTCCAAAAACACAACCTGCTGGCTTCGCTGGAATGGAAGAAGTTGCATTAAATGGAGGGAGTTGGTTTAGTTCAGTTCTGAGATCAGTTCTTAATGATCATAATGCACTATTCACAATTAGTTATTTAAATCAGGAATATCAAAGACACTTGGCCCCCTAGATTCATAGATGTTAGGGTCGGAAGGGACCTCAATAGATCATCGAGTCCGACCCCCTGCATAGGCAGGAAAGAGTGCTGGGTCTAAATGACCCCAGCTAGATGCATATCTAACCTCCTCTTGAAGACCCCCAGGGTAGGGGAGAGCACCACCTCCCTTGGGAGCCCGTTCCAGACCTTGGCCACTCGAACTGTGAAGAAGTTCTCCCTAATGTCCAATCTAAATCTGCTCTCTGCTAGCTTGTGGCCATTATTTCTTGTAACCCCCAGGGGCGCCTTGGTGAATAAAACCTCACCAATTCCCTTCTGTGCCCCCGTGATGAACTTATAGGCAGCCACAAGGTCGCCTCTTAACCTTCTCTTGCGGAGGCTGAAGAGGTCCAGGTTCTCTAGTCTCTCCTTGCAGGGCTTGGCTGGCAAGCCCTTAACCATACGAATGGCCCTTCTCTGGACCCTCTCCAGGTTATCCACATCTCTCTTGAAGTGTGGCGCCCAGAATTGCACGCAGTACTCCAACTACGGTCTGACCAGGGCCCGATAAAGGGGAAGTATCACCTCCTTGGATCTGTTCGTCATGCATCTGCTGATGCACGATAAAGTGCCATTAGCTTTTCTGATGGCTTTGTCACACTGCCGACTCATGTTCATCTTGCAGTCCACTAGGACTCCAAGATCCCTTTCCGCTTCCGTGCCACCCAGCAGGTCATTCCCTAGGCTGTAGTTGTGCTGGACATTTTTCCTCTCTAGGTGCAGCACTTTGCATTTCTCCTTGTTGAATTGCATTCTGTTGTTTTCTGCCCACTTGTCCAACCTGTCCAGGTCTGCTTGCAGCTTTTCCCTGCCTTCCGGCATGTCCACTTCTCCCCACAGTTTTGTGTCATCTGCAAACTTGGACAGAGTACACTTCACTCCCTCGTCCAAGTCACTGATGAAGACATTGAAGAGTATGGGTCCAAGGACCGAGCCCTGCGGGACCCCACTGCCCACACCCTTCCAGGTCGAAACCGACCCATCCACCACGACTCTCTGGGTGCGACCCTCCAGCCAATTCGCCACCCACCGGACTGTGTAGTTGTCCAAGTCACAGCCTCTTAACTTGTTCACCAGTATGGGGTGGGATACCGTATCGAAGACCTTCCTGAAATTTAAGTATACGACATCCACCCCTACTCCTGCGTCCAGGCATTTTGTAACCTGGTCATAAAAAGAGACTAGATTAGTCAGGCACGATCTGCCTGCTACGAACCCGTGCTGGTTTCCCCTCAGCATAATTTGTCCTGCCGGGCTCTTGCAAATGTGAGCCTTGATAATTTTTTCAAAGACTTTGCCTAGGATGGAGGTGAGACTGACTGGCCTATAGTTGCCCGGGTCCTCCTTCCTCCCCTTCTTGAAAATGGGGACCACATTGGCCCTTTTCCAGTCCTCCTAAGCTAGATCCACAGTACAGAGCTCCTTGTGGGCAAGATCCAGACCCATCTCCAGTGGCACGATGAATGGTAGTGGTGTTAACTGCTGCAGCTCCCTCACTTGCTGTGTGGTGGAGCGGGACAGCCCCCACTTGCCCTGCCCCTTTCAGGAGCCCCACAGGCTGGCTGGATAACATGGCTTCTGGGCTGTATCATTGACATCCCTCATATAAACCAATACAATTGTATAAACCAATACAAATGTTCATACACTTATTCCAGCAGGGAGGTTTGCTTCCATTTAGCTTAAACCTGTTTCTAAGTGACAAAGAGAAATAAAGCTGATATAAACCCAAATAAGGGAAGCCACCCTCCACTCCATCCCTTTTATTCAATATTTATTACTGGGCAAGCTGCAGGGACTGAGTTGTAACAAAGCTACTGGATTCCTAAAGGCACCGAGCCCCACCACTCATACCAAGTGCAGGGGTTTCTGATTTGCCTGAAGAAATTGCACCTAGATGAAAAGCAGATGGTGCAAGATGCAAGTTGTATTAGTAGGAAGCAGAAAGCACTCTGAGGAAGGAAGCAGATATGACCTCACCCATCAGTATAGTTATTTCTCCTTTGACAGTTAACATCATTCATACTTTCCAAGTGCTCTGGGATTATTGCTACATTCACAGTGCCAGGAACCGCCCCTTACTTGCTTGCACAAAGCCTGAGAAAATGGGATCCTATTCACAGACCATGACATCTCCAGGAACTAGCACACTACAAGTAAGAATTCAAGTTTTGGCTAGCCAGGACCGTGGGCACAGCTTAGTAAATGCAGCAGGGCATCTCTCTGGCGATTTTCACTCTAGGGGCTCACTCCTTGATGTCACGTTTCAAGTTGTTTATCACTAAACTTCCCAACTGACCAGGTCCAGACTGTCATGAAAGGAATCCCAAGATCTTCAGTAGACTCTGCCTGTAGTCAGAAAGAGCAATCTGTTCAAGATCAAAGAGGTCCACTCACCTCAGCTTGGAGCCACAGGTCCCAGGTATTTTAAACATGCTGTTTGGACTGCAGTGAAAGGAGCATAAAAGTCCTGGCAGACGGGGGCTGTCCAAGTTCCAAAAATGGGCTGACAAGACCTTGGGAGGCGAGTGCCCAGCTGAGTGCTGGTTTAGTTACACCTATGCAAACCTTGTTTGAGCATTTAATCCAGAGTCTATTTCATTGAGTTTACTTCAAGGAACAAGACTAAAGTGGAACATCCCTTCTCCACTTTTCCCCAACTCAAAAAAAAAAGATATTTGCATCAAACAAGTAGCTCTGGCAGCAAGATGCCATTTTTGCAAGGCCTGGGTGGCTCATGCTCACCTTGCAAACGGAGCCAGGAGCACAAAGTGCTGGGTAGAGCAGGTAGGGCATCCTGCGTTTTAACTTTTGTCCCATTTTGAGTATTTTGACATCTTTGCACTCGGCTAACAACATTGCCTGGCCATTTTCCTCATACATTAAAAACTTGCTCTGCCAGCTCTTCTACCATGTTCTTTGACTTTGCTACGTTCCCCTTTTTCTTTAACAATTTGAAGGACAATTTGAATCACTTCAGCTAAAAACCAGATGTTGAATTTCTCCCCTGTCCCAGGCTCTGACACAAAGCATGCGCTGGACAACCATTTAAAGATGCAGCTTGAATGGCAGTTAATTCAAATTACCCCAGGTTGTCCTGGGGGGGGGAGAAAAAGCGTTCTGTTACTTCACAGGTACTTAAAAGTCGGATAATGGGCTTATACATCTGTAGGAATCTGGGATAGTTTCATAGCTGTTAAGGGCCGATAGGGACCTTACAGATCATCGGGTCCAGCTCCCCCTGCATGTGGGCAGGAAAGACTGCTGGGATCAGATGACCCCAGCATGATGGGCGTCAAGACGTTTTTTGAAGATCGCCAGGGTAGATGACTATACCGCTTCTGGGTAGAGCCTGTTCCAAACCCCTGGCACTCAGCTTGTAAAGTTTTTCCTTATGTCTAGCCTGAAGCGATCTTCAAACAGCTTGTGCCCACTATTTCTTGCCATCCCCTGGGGGGCCTTGGTAAACAGATGCTCCCCTAAGCCCTGATGTACCCAACCGATATACTTATATGCTGCACCCAAGTCCCTCCTAAGTCTTCTCTTCTCCAGGCTGAACAGCCCCAAGTCCCTCAGCTTCTCCTCATATGTCTTGGTCTCCAGGCCTCTAATCATGCGTGGCTCTCCTCTGGACTCTCTCGAGCTTCTTCATGTACTTCTTGAAGTGTGGTACCCAGAACTGAGATAAAAGACTTTGTTCAGGAAGAAACCCAACATCTATTTTTAGCCTAAGGTGCCACCCTGCCCTGTCTTCTGCCTGATTTCTGCCTAACACTAACATCTGTTTTTTCCAGACTTCAGTGAGGCTATTACTCCTAACATAAGACATTTAATATTTGTGATATAAATATGTGGTAAACGAGATTCATTGCTAGTGGCAGAGTCAGAAAACCCTGTAACATTCAGCTACAAAGAACTCCCAGGCCACTGTAAATATGACTAACGATGTTCCAAGCAGACATTAAATAATTCTAATGCAGAGTAATTTAGTCACAGCAGGAAGAAAACATTTTCTTAACCAAGTTGCAAGATTATTTTGCCATCAAGGCTGGCTGATAGATTTACCTCCACTACCAAAGGGATGCAAAAAACCCCCCAAAAAAACCAAACAAAAAAAAATACACACAACCCCCCCCACCCAAAAACAACAAAAACACCCAAAACAACAAACCAAACAGATAAGGACCAAGTATTCCTACACCTTGCTCTGGCTGAAAAAAGTGTACACAAGACCAAATTTTCTAAGGTAATGATCAAAGTTTGTGTCAAAAAGCCTTTTTGTGGACAGTAAAAAACCCACAAACCCCCCCCCCCACAAGATCCACACATCCCTTTGCAGGTCATATTACCAGGATTTGGGAATTTAGGGCTTTATAGGATTACAGAACATAGGTCTGGAAGGGACCTTAGGAGGTCTAGTCTATTTTCCTTCCCCAAAGCAGGACTGCCTATACTGTAGTTGTATACTCTGATTTTAACACTTCCTTGCCCCCCAAACTTCATGATGGAAATTCTACAGCTTGTTTCAGTGCTGATCTATCTTTATACTTAGAATGCACTTCCTAAGGTCTAACCAAAATCTTCCTGACTTCTTGTCCTATTTCCATTGGACACAGAGGGCAGTTTATAAAACATCCCCTTTGTAGTGAACTTTTAGAAGACTCATTTTTCACCTCAGCACTTTCTCTCTAGAAGGAACAAACCCATTTCTTTCCATCTTTCCTCAACATGCATTTGAATCTCTAACCATTTTTGCTGATTTCCTTTGGAAACCCTGATTGGTCCACATCTTTCTTGCAGTATAGTGCTCAAAACTGGATGCTACTCCAGATGTGACCTTGCCATGGTTGAGCGAGTTGAAGGATTACATGAGTCTCTTACAATATTTCTGTTAATAAATTATGTAGAGTGTGTGTGTGTGTGTGTGTGTGTGTGTGTGTATACACATATATTATACACACACTCGCACGCACACAAAGTGGGCATGTCTAAACCTGAAACTAATACAACGCAATGAACTCTGGTGTACATTGCACTGGAGTTTATTGCTCCCAGGTACAGCATTTACACATGCACCCAGCTCAACATGCCATGCAGAGCTGCCTTGGCTGGTGGGGGACACGGTAGGGGTCAGCGTGCCAGCCCAGGGCTGCTCTCGTGTGTGTGTGTGTGTGTATTATATGGAAGGTCATCTCAAGGTCCCTTCCAGACCTATGTTCTTTCTCTATATGCATGCCTTTATCAGGGCATAGTCTGGCATCTGGCAGAAATTACATGAATAAGAATGGTACCAGCAGACCTTGAATCTTTTAAAGTATCATATTCTAAATACCATCTAGAAACACCACATACTTTGGTAACATCATGTTTCTGCACGTCAAGTGTCTCTAAAACATTTCATAGTCCCTGACAAGTTACTCAGTATTAGCTAATCTGCTGTGTCAATAGGAGAATGCACATAAGGATATTACATAATCTGAACACATTAGCTGATCTTGATGAGTGTATGACATAGGACATTAAAAGAAACACAATGTTGATTATGATGCAAGTATAACTGACAGAGGTTGCTAAAGTGCTTTCATAACAAAAACAGCAAGGAAAATATTTGTATAACTATAGAAGATAATTGGTTATAAATTTCTTAAAGCCAAAGGTGAGTACTTTATGGGATATTAAGTGAAGTGAATTTTAAGGCAATAAACTAGAGTGAATCTGTGTGCGATTTCTCTTGTTGTTTCTCCTTCCATATTTTCCAGGGGAAGAAAGGGAAAAATAGAGACTGAAACAACATCAGCTCAAATTGAAATCAATAGAAAATTTTGTTAGAACTGAAACACTTTGAAAAAATTTTTCACAAAATTGTTTCCATTTCCTCCGAAATGAAAATCGACCTCAGTTCTGTTTCCCTTCTTAATGTATACAACAAGCTCGCTCCGTAACATATACCTTTACAGACACTAAGCTAATGTTTTTTCAATTTACAACATGGAACCCAGAATAAAGTTGGCCACTGGATCTAGGCCTAAATTCATATATAGAAAAAGGGACTGGAGGTGCATTTACATTTGAGAAGTGCCATATAGACATATAAAAGAAGTAGCCCTCATCTCAAAAGAGACAATAGGGCCAAACGTATAGAAGCACAGCAACCTTTTCTTTGACTTTGACAAACAACCTTTCCTAATTACATCCATTCTGAATGTTGCAGCAAAGATCATTTTCCTAGCCTGGCACTATGAATACACTGCCCATCTCTCTGCATACTCCCCACTGTCTCACTTTTCTCTATCACAACAAATGCAAGCTGCTTTTTTTCATTTTTGCCCTTCAGGACCTATTCCTCATGCTACCTTTCATCTCTCTCTTGCCACGAAGATATCAAATGTTGCCTTGTCAGCCCATGAGGCCAGACTTCTTTGGATCTAGGCTGAAATATTAGAGCTCTGCTACAGAGAGAACAGTGGACTATTTCTTCATTGAAACACATGGAGAAGATGGTGGGAGCATCCCAAAGGATGACTCATGAATCCAAAATAACCAAGGACAAGATCAAACAAACGGTCAGCTTTATGAGACTTCTCCTTGACCTTTGGGGTGTGGCCTACGCCATCCTTCACTTGGAGAGCGGATAGCTCATTCAAGCTCACATCTACATTTCTGAAATTCTCTTCCCCTTTGCTCCCAAACTTGGTGGTAAGCTTGTAGGAGCAAGAACCGTTTTTTTTTTGGTCTGTGTTTGGACAGCACCTACCACCACGGATTCTGGTCTGTGAGCTAGGGCACTTACAAGCAAAATCACAAACTTTATCCCTACGTTTGCTGTACTGCAAACAAACATATGTTTAGATAAAGTGGTGGATTTGACTGACAAATTCTTACTTTTTTGGATGAAGTTTGTGGATCTTCAGATACCTGTCTGGAACCAAGTCTGGTATAATTAGACCTAAATAAAATCTGATTATTTGAAGAGTGCTGGATTTGTGAAGGGGTGTAGGTTTTAGCTGTGTTGGTCTAAGGACATAGGCAGACAAGGTTCCTTGGGTGAATTTGATATCTTTCATTAGACCAACCCAAATAGTTGGAGAAAAGTTATTAAGCAAGTTTTCGAGTTCAAAAACCCTTATTCAGGCTAAGGAGGTTTCAGCAGTAGGTGTGCGCTCTTCCTGGATGGAATGAAAAGTAAAGAAACCAGGAAGAGCACACACCAGCTGCTGAAACTTCCTTAGCCTGATGAAGGGTTTTTGAACCCGAAAGCTTGCTTAATAACTATTCTCCAACTATTTGGGATGGTCTAATGAAAGATATCAAATTCACCCAAGGAACCTTGTCTGGATTTGTGAAGAGAACTTAAAACTAAGCATCCTTTACTGAGAGTCAACTACATGGACACCTTCAAATTTTCTATACCTGAGCCCTTACCAGTCTAGCCTATCTAGCACACAGCTTCCCTACAGAAAACATGCCATTCCTCCCAAAGCACAACCAAACAAACATCTCCACAAAACCAGAAATTAACTGTGATGGCATACACATAATTATAGGGAGACAAAAATAACTTGTAATTATCACCACTAGGAAAAAAGTGGAATCAAATCTTTCCTAGGTGAGAACAACCCTTCATTATCACCATTAACATTTGATATCAAATCTGTCAAGTCACGTATCTGTTACCTTCAAAAGTTATTTAGTTTTCCTATCTTTGAAGGCACCCCACCAGGAAGATTGCATTAACTATCTAAATTATTCTGATGTGTTTTTAGTATCTTCAAATTCATGTCTGCATTATTGTCATAAAAGGGCTTTTTTGTAATCCCATTTGTTGGGGAAACAGTTTACTAAGCGACAGAGAAAAATAATGCTTCTTGGAAGGATGAAGTGGTAGACTGCCTTTCAGCAACGCTCGTTTCAACAGAAGGGGGGCCATTATTGTATAATAGCAAACTTTCATAGAGGTAAGACATTAGAGTGGAAACAAAACTCCTTGTAGAAAGCTCATGCTGTTCTTTATCAAACTGCAGAAAGGATGCAAGGAAAATCACCTCCAATTTAGTGCAGACAACAATATCAACAACATTAAGAACCAAGGAAAGAAACAAATCCAGAAATTTCATGACAAGGTTAAATTAAAGGAAATTTTAGAATGGCTTTCAGATTTTTTGTTTAACATTCTTATGAAATACCATGATGGGGAGAGAACAGTATAGTCAGGACGGGAATCTGAATATATTTCTTGCCGTTCTATTAGTAGTAACATCACTTAAGTACTCCCAGTGCTTTTCATTTAACAATTGTCAAGTATTAAGTAAACCTCACAAGACCTTCGTATTAGTATATTTGCCTAAATCTAAAATGACTTGAAATTTAAGACAATCCCCATAAACAGACTCTATGCATTATTATATTTTTTATAATTCGTCATGTATATTATCTAATCATTGGGGGGTTGTCTTAAAACTATCCCCTGCCACTACCACTGCAACAGGAAGCAGTAGAGGAGAAGGCAGGCAACCAAACCCCCACCCCTTGCCCCATTTCCTCTTCCTCCCCAGACCACTTGCCCACCCACTGTCTACTTGCCCCTAGCCTCACTCCCCCTGGCCACTTGGGTTTTAAAGCAGCTCTGGGGCAGTCAGCAGCAGCCCAAACCCAGACAGACAGCAGGTCCAGGTCAGGCGTGGAGCTAGAGCAGAAAGTAAGTGGGCGGGCAGGCAGAGGATGGGTGTGAGCAGGATTCATAGTCTTCCTTACACCCTTCACAAGCCAGACGCTGTGGGTCTCAACCCGGCCTTGCCCCGCTTTGCCATCTCCTGTGCTTCCCTCACCGCACACCCCCTCCCTCACTAGCATGGGCCACCCTGGCCTGGGTCAGGTAGTGGTTTGACCTTGGCTTCATCCCAGGCCTGAAGCAGAGGCCACAGAAGCTGTCTGATCTGGGCAGTACTCTAATCCAAGTCAAGGTTACATCCCCCTGGTGCTAACTGTGGAGGATAAAAACCCTCATCTTAGATCCAAGTACAGATACACTACTTCATTTTACATACATAAATAATGAAGATGTTAACAATTTGATTTTCAGAGATATGAATGCTGTGTACTTCTGAAACTCAGACTACACGTTGAAGCCTTGGACAAGAAATTTGAATCAAGTTTACAGCTTAGGACCCAACTCCAAAAGGTCCTCCCTTCTCAGTCCTTTATTCAAAGCATGGATTACAAATGAGTCACTGGATGCATTTACACAAGACGTTTACTGTGGGCTTGCCCAATTAGCGCTGCAGTAGTCTCAGCATCTACACATGTGGCTCTATTAGGCAGTAGGAAACTAACTGTGACATTAGTACTTGTGAACACAGTGGCATTTTTTAGTGTGCAGTGCGTGGGTAGATGCTGATGGGGCTGGCTGGGGCATGAGGGTGCTACAGCGCAGGGGCTGCTTGCCACCTAGCCCCACACTGGAGCACCCCTGTGACCTAGCCAGCCCCTCTGCTGGACGTTGAGTGGGTTGGAGCAGCCCTGGGCCAAGGCTGCTCTGACCCAGCTTAAAGTGTTGCGGTCCTGGGTGCACGTGTAAATGCTGCACCTGGGAGCAATAAACTCCAGTGCAACATGCACCAGAGTTTATTGCATCACATTAGTTTCATATGTGGACACGCCCACTGTGAGGTAAGCTAGGGTATAGACTATATCAACCATGGTCATTTCTGAGTGCATACTCTAATGCCACAGTGACAGGTAACTTATCCTGTGGTAAATGCAGAATATAGCAGTGTACACAGAGTAGGTTACCACATGATGTGAATTTGCAGCTTGGCTTACCTCATAGTAACGTATTTGCATGATACTTCAGAATACTAGATTACGACTCTTTCATTTCCACTAACCAGAAATCTTAAAGATAATCAGCAGAGAGGTCATAAAGTAAAATCTCTCCCCCTTTCAATTTCTCAGAGCACAACTATATTAAATCATCATGTTAGGCATTCCTGGTCAAATCCAATCCTATACATAAAGTCTGTCATTTGGATAAATTCACCATCATGGCAATGAACTCTGGAAGTACCTGGGTTAACAGTATGCAAGCCAGTCACTTTGCTCATCGAAGAAAATAAAATGGGTAAAATTTAGAATGTAAAATGAGCAAATAAACAACATATGTACTTCTTAATTTTACAATTTATTTGTACAAGACACAGTTTGCACAGTCTTATAAAGAAATTGGAACATCTGAAATATATTAGTTTTTCCAATATAATTAACTTCGATCTTGGGCAAGACATTTTCTTTCTTCTTTAGGATTCCCGTTTCAGTAATACATATGCTCCCATTACTGCCAAAAGAGCATACTGTGAAGAAAACAAAGAATGATTATGCTAGTTCCATGTAAAAGTTCTAAAGGAGGTACCTGCTATGCAGGGAAAAAAAATCTCTTTCCAACATTAAGCTTCCTGGACTAGCTGATAGTTGTGGTATTAGGACTACAGAGGGATTGAAAAGATATTTTGTATGACCATATTTATTGCAAAATATGTACAAAAGATGTAGTACATGTTGATTTGAGCATAAAAATATATTCATATAGGCAAGCTGATATCATATGACAAAGGTATGTCTAGGCTGCCCATTACTGTAGTAAACACTGATTATCTAATATTAATTGCTCCTGAGCAGACTGAAAACACAAGAAGTCTGCATGAAAATATACCATATGGCTAGTTTTTCCCATGGCAATCAAAATAGTGGATACAGATTAGCTAACTAGATATTTTATGTATGTGGAGTAATTGCTCCTTTACAGAGTTTAAGTTGTTATGGCTTGTATAATTTTATAGTTTGAATATAGAAAATAGTGCTTACATACCTTAAATTTGGGATAGTCATTCATTATTATGGTAACCATTCCAACGTAAGGCAAAAACCTAATGGACAAAAGATAAACAGACCAATGTAAAATTCTTAGTCATTGAGTGTCTGAGATGCCTAAATACAGTCTAAAATAAATAGGTTAGAGCAAGCTGTTTCATTGAAACAAAAGCGATTATAAAGATACTGCAAGACTTAAATTATTCCACAGAGCATGTGTATTTGAAAACGCAGCAATGGGATGGTGGTGGGGGAAAAAGGTAACTCTATAGCTCTTTTCCTCCCATTAGAAAAAGCTTCATCCTGCTGCACGTTACTTAATATTTGGTCAGACAATATCTATATCTATCTATATGTACACAAGAATGACAGTTAAGTACCTGTTATACAGCTATAAAAGTATCATCGTTTAACATGGGTGAGTGATGTAATTTAGTATAAAAATAACCTATTAGAACTGAAAGGCTTCTAAAAAATAATTTTGAGTGCAAAGATAGGAACCCAAAATCCTTACAAATAGAAAAAGAGGTAGGTGCTTTTGAGTCAGCATGAACATAGCGATAACAGCAATGAATTTCTGGGTGTCTACATAAAGACTGTCAATTCAAGAATAAACATATCACACGAAAAACCTACAAGCCATCAAGAGTGGCTAGATGGCCCAGTACAAATATGTCTCTCAGGCTGTCAAGACACATCAGGCCTGATGTGAAGCCCACTGAAGATAACAGGAAACAGCCTGAGGCATCAGCAGATTTTGGGCTAGGTCTTTACGCAGCTTTAGAGCTTCAAACTGGAATAGTAAAAATGATCTTGGCACCAAATGCTTGGCTCAGGGTTGTGGATTACTTTAAAAGTGTTTTCTGGCAGTTAGTCTTATGGCAAACAACCAATACGATCAGTCTAAAACAGTGGTGCCCTACCTTTTTCCACAACAGGCCAGATGGGCAGTTTCCATCTGGCCCTGATCAGTGGCCCTGAGTCAGTGCTTGGGTGGGTGCCACAGGGCCCTATCTGGCCACATGGAGGAGAGCAGGGGGCATGGCCTGGCCCCAATCCTGCTGCCTGGAGGGAAGGACGCATGGGAATTTGGCAGCAGGGGAGCAGTGTCCTTTAATACCACCACTCTCCCCTGCTGCAAGATTTTCTGACCTGGGGAGCCCTGTGGGCCAGATGCAATAGCTCTTCATGCCACATTTGGCCCACAGGCCAAAAGTTGAGTACCTGTGGTCTAAAAGATAAATGAATCTTTAGGTGCATTTACACCCTTATGAGAAGAGGATAAAAATAAAAACAAATCTGAATTTTTCCTGTAATTCTACTAGGAAGCAGGTAGGGAATTACTTTCCAATTCTAAGAGTCTGAAATTATTTTTTCCTCCTTCCCGACCCGGTTCAGGATGAAAATAAGTCTTAAAGATTTTAGCTAACTAATTTTGATTTCATTTCAGACAACATTACTCAAAACATTTCATTTTGATTTTAAACCAATTTAAAAATAAAGACTAATTCAAAATGTATGGCAATTTCAAGCTGGAAAATAAAACTTTTTATTATAAACGACTGAAAAAAGACACCAACAATTTCTAAACTTTTCTGAAAAATCTTTTCAAATTGGTAGTTTTATTGAAACTGATTTTTCCCTGCAAAGAGTTTTTGTTTTGACTTGCCCTTTTCTGACGGGCATAGTTTGGAGTTTTCCAACTAGCTCTAAAAATCTATTAGTACCAACTATAACACAAAATCCTTTCTAGCATATATTTTTGTTTTCCCGGTGCAGGAAAAATATGTTTAGGGAAAAAAGATAAAGATATTTCTCTTACCCTCTTGCTCTTCCCACAACATCTTTCTTTTCTAGCCAGTTCTGCCCTTTTTTGTACAGTCCTCTATCATCAACTTCATTATTGTCACCTTTAGTCAGAAACTTGATATTTCCATTCTCTCTGGAAGGCAACAAATGGCAGATTACTACTTAATATAAAATCCTATTAATTAACATTTGCAAAAGACAACAAAGATGAAAAATCCTGCCTACATACAAGGTACTTAAAAATTTTATATCAGTCTTCACATCTAGTTCTGCTTGTTCTGTTTAATAAATATCAAGGCATTCATTTTATGTTTTTTATTGACAGATTTGGTAATTCAATACAGAACTGTTTTTAAATTGTTAATAGTTTAAAAGCAAGCACTTAAACACTCAACGCTAGATCATACACTTGCCACCAGCACCAGACACATGTAAATAATTCCTATTAGGATCAATGGGAGGCATACATGCACAGGTGTGGAAAACAGAGCTCTGTTACTAGTATTTTAGGATTCCTACTCTACTGCTAAATGCTGGCCTAGCAAGAACCATGAAATACTGGTTTAAAAATGTCTGAGGAAGTCGAACCAACTAGCAAATTATAGGGCATTTTCATTTTGGCTTACAGACATAAACCCCCCACACAAAAATGGCACTTTACTTTAAAACTGTGGAGCTGGGTTGAACTAGCATGCTGCCTCTTCCAGTAAAGTGAGTTTTTTTCCTTTTC
Source organism: Alligator mississippiensis (assembly GCF_030867095.1). Classification (NCBI taxonomy): domain Eukaryota; kingdom Metazoa; phylum Chordata; order Crocodylia; family Alligatoridae; genus Alligator; species Alligator mississippiensis. Next base: position 282,468,258 of record NC_081826.1, read on the forward strand.
CGTGTCTGTCAGCAGCCAAGATTCCCAGAGCAGTATCACAATCATCTTGTATGAAGGACTAACTAGATTAATCAGGTTTAAGGTATTTGAAGTTTGTTTTTGCTGAAATAGTAGCTAAAGTACCAGAATGGGCCTGATAGTTGGAAATTAACTAATAGATTGGACTGATTCCTATATACTTGTTCAATTCACAGCAGTGAACAGTACTGATACACTATGCTTTTCTGAGGATAAGAACTGTAAGGCTTTTCTTGATTCAATGAACTTTTGGTATCCTTTTAAACTGGAGAAAGGATTACATCTATATCAGACTCAGCACTAATACCACACAAGAGTGCACCACAAATGAGAAGCCACGTAAAACTCGCTGTTCTGCAGTGCAATCGCTTCTTTACAGGCAGAATCAATTATGCGTTATTGATTTTGAGTAAAAAAACCCAAAACTAAATCATAATGGTCCGTTTAGAGGAAATCATATGAGGAACTCTGGACATGTAAGGGGCTTTCATTACAGACATGACTTGGATAAAAAACTTTTATGGTATAACAGAAGTTGTACTGGCAATTCAACAGGCAGTGCTCTTCAGGAAGTCCTAGTCCCTTACAGCTGTTAGAAAGCCCTCAGTTGTCTATGTGTCTTGGCTAAATTCTATTCTCTTCCTGTTGCTTCACATTGAAAAAGTAGTCTTTGCTTTGTTCTGAACATTGCACTCGTTACTGTGCCTTGTTAAAAAGCTGCCACTTTTCACTCCAGAAAGGGCTGCATTGGCAGCAGGTAAAGTGGTTCCCCACTCAGTTAGGGTGTAAGCTACTTTGAATGAGCATACCAACCGACACAAAATAACTCATTCTACTATATCTACAGTAATACTGCTGTCTGCTCCCATTTGATATTAATATAAAAAAAAAAAAAGGAGTTGAAAAAGGCACTGCTTTATCTGGGGATCTTCCAGGGAGTTTTCTGGAGGACCACAGTTTCAAGTACTCACTCAAAATTAACCATAGTGCAGAAATTTGCCTAACAAAATACTAAGAATGGAACTTTCAGTTAGAACTATAAATTTAACAGCCGGCACTTGCTGAAAGAACAAACAATATCTTCAGTTCACTAAGCTCAGAGAGGCAACTGGAACAACATCCAAAGTCCCAGATTATACCATTACTCTTTAATGGCAAAAAAATTAACACATATTCTTTTGGAAAGAGTTTTCCATCATGTGCAGCATATGGGTGTCTGTGTTGGTTGCATCATTATTCAGTTATTTCTAATAAACATGTCAGATGTTTATGAAAGATAAAACAGATTTTTCACTAGCTCTTTTTGGAGAGAATAAATCATCTGTGGGACTGCGACTAGTATTACTTCACACAAGGAAAGCAAAAAAGGCTTTTTTCATTCATTTTGTGTCAAATCTACTATTGCTTTTGGAAAGCTCCATTTATCAATGGCCTTGTATTCAACAGAATTCACTGCACAATTCTGAAAACCAGCACCCTTGTACTATCATTTTTGAAAATGTGTGTTGAGTCACTTTTTCCAGTAAAAAAAGGTCCCAAATCCACAACAGTCACTTTGGACCACTGCTCTGACAAACACATGCTGACTTCAAGGACCAGAGTCTTTGTTACTAGGCTCCTCTTTAGGCATGCACACACAAGGTAAGCTGGTGGCAGTTCACCCAGGCAAAGAGGTCTGCTAGTAAAAAGCCTATGGCACGACTCTGGTTGTAAAAATAAAGAAGACAAAGTAGTTTCTTTTACGATGCATGATGTCTGCCCATTTTCAGGAGACAGTATCAAATTACATAGAAGCATTATCATATTTAGAAATAATGAACATGCCAAAGTTTCATTACTTTTCATGAATTTTGATTACTCGGTGAACTATAGGGATATCTCTGCCTTCGACTTTAAAAACAACTATTTCACCAGCTCTGATTGGGTCATCTTGGAAGTTCGTTAAGAATAACAAGTCTCCCCTGTGAAATGCTGGTTCCATACTGCCACTGCAAACAGAAAGAGAAATAACAAGATTATACTGCAGTCATAAGGCTGAATACAAGAACTCAGAAAGTAATACAAAAACTAACAACTCTGGACAAATTTATTATTTTAACCAACCTCAAGTTTTGTCCTTTCATTAAACACCTCCTTAGGGAAAAAACCTCCAAAGAACCATGATCACAAAGCTATTTATCAAGAAATCCCGATATAAGTAACAGCCTGTGAAAACCTAATCCTTAGGTTCCAATGAACAAGTTAGAGTAAATAAGTTGTATTACTTGGATGAAACAGCAAAAGAAAATATAATATTGAGGCGCACCAATACATCAGTCTGATATCGGATCAGTACTAATATAAAGAAAATTGGCTGCACCAGAAATTGGTCTGAAGCGCCCAATAATTTGGCTGATAAAGGCCCATGCATGCGCACAGCCACAGTGCAGCACACAGGCAGCAAGGAGCACAGCCTGGCAGCGTGGAGAGCCGCGTGCAGCTGGTAAGTCTGTTGTGGTGGACAAGGTGTGGGGGAGGGGAGCAGATCAATGCCCCCCATGGTGAGGGAGGGAGGGAGGGGGGGCAGGGGTAGGTGCTGCCCAGCCAGGGTGGGATGAGGTGCAGGACAGAGCTGTGGCTTGTCAGGGGGGAGAAGGGGGAGGGGAGGGAGGGAGCAGCTCCCGCTGCTGCACCCATCCTGGGAGGGCACAGGGGGGCATGTGCCGCCTGCATTTGCACAAGGCTGGAGGGCTGGAGACAGGGCTGCATAGCTTCTTTTCTGTGGGAATGGGCTCGGGGCAGGCAGCAGCAGTGCCTGGAGGGGGGCTACGAAGGGGGTTGCAGCCACCCCAAGTTTCACTGTAGTCCCCCCATACCCTGTTCCCAGATCCACCCCCGCCCACCCGGTGCAGACCTAGATTAACCCCCATTGCACCAGGACGAGCCAGGGCTGTACTGGGCAAGCAGCAGTGGTGCTGAGAGCACAGCTACGGGAGGCTAAGGTGAAATTTCTGGTGGCTGCAGCCTCCTCCATAGCCCCCTTCCCAGAGTCACCTCTGCCTGCCACAAGCCCAGCCCCCATGGAGAAGAGCCTGGTGCAGCCTTGGCTCCAGCCCACAGCTGCAGCCTGCCTGCCCCACCCCACCCCACCCCACCCCACGCAGATCTGGGGGCACACGCCCCATCCCCCCATGCCCTCCCAGGTGCATGCAGTGGCAGGAGCTTCCCCCCCCCCCCAACGAGCCACGGCTCCATCCTGTATCCTGCCCCACCCTGGCTGGGCAGCACCAGTGTCTGCCTCAACCATCACCATGGGGGACATTGATCTGCAACTCCCCCACCCACCCCTTCATTCCCCCACCTCCCCTTCCCACCACAACAGACTTACCAGCTGCATGCAGCTGTATTGGAAATCGGATAGATATTGGCCAATATGCCTCCTTAAATATCAGCTATCGGTACTGGCCCCCAAAATCTCTATTGGTGCACCCCTAATAATATTATGCACAGAAAAGGCTTAACTCTTGCAGTCAGCCTCTCACTTGCATCATGCAGACCTGATTAGCCTGAAATTGTATAGTTCTAGACAGTAACCATCATAAGGGTTCAGTTCTCTTTTCAAAGCCAGCTGCAGCGTTCGACTTAAAACGCAGCAGCCTGGAGGAGAGAGCCTGCAGATCCCATTCCCAATCTCTTGCAGAATCCAATTCCAGTGTCAGTCTAAAATCTACTACAAGAACAAGAACCTTAATGGCTTCATATGGAAGTGCTTTGAATCGCCACATTTTGACTGAGGTGTTACAAGGCAGGAGCCACCCTTGAATACTGTGGGTAAGGGAGCCATCCAACCTGTGGAGCTTTTGGAAAGACCAAGGAGAGAAGGGGTGAAGCCTGCTGCTGAATTCCAGAGTATGGAGCCCTCTTGGGAACGTGTTTCAGCAGTGGCAGCCCGAGCATTGTCAATGTTAACTCCCAATCGCTCTCTGGTGTCAATGCTCACCCTGCCACCAGAGACGGGCCCTGATCTGGCCCGCTGGAAGCCCTAGTCTACACTGGCCTGGAGGGTCAAACAAGTTTGACTCCCTTGATTTATAGCATAGTTCTATCTTACAAATATCCAGACAAAGTCATTCAAGGATTTGCTAAAAGCCAGTACAGAAACTTGGCTGCACCTAAAGCCAGACAAATGGACAGACATTTACTATCAAAAATCCTACTGTTTATTACAACCTATCTTTCTTGACCTAATTCCAACGCACTTGGGTTCCAACCCAACAAACACCGATATACTTGACATAATATGTTAGCTTTGTATGTTTGTAGAGCCCTAATGGGTTTGCAGGATGAAGCATTTATTTGGCAAAAGTATAAAATTACCTATAGCCATTAAGAGATCTACTCCAGGGGTTCCCAACCTTTTTATGCTAAGGACCGGCAAACCACGGACTGGAAGTGGCCGTGGACCAGCATCCTCCGGGCAGGCAGCCAAACCTTTTTTATACTTAGTATGGCTGAGTATGGCTGCTGGTCTGCAGCATGTCAGTCACTTCCAGGCCACAGTTTGCAGGTACACGGTCACTTCCAGTCCTCAGTAGCCAGCCCGCCTGCAGACTGGCTTCCAAACCTTTGCAGCCTAAGGGCTGGGAACCCCTGATCTATACCACAGATATTTATAAATACCTCTTCAGGGAACAGTTGGTGCCAGCAGCAGTTGGTGCCAGCTCTAACATCAACATAACAAGATTATAAAAACCAAGATCTCCAAGCAAGAGAAATATTATTTCTATAAAAGCCATTTAGATGATAAACTGACAATACCAAGTACTTCTAATTCATTACTTTAAGGTAGAAAAATTATTATGGCGACACAAAGGCTGAGCAAAAGATGTCCATATCCATTGTCATGCCACAAAGGCCCAAAATTTCTGGCCGTGGCAAAGGTGGTAATAGTTTCTGCTGCTTTATTGCAGCTGCCTACTCTCCAGCTGCTCCAGGCAGACACTCTCAGGGACTGAGGGCCCAATCCTGTGTGCCCTGGGAATTTCTGCACAGGACTGGGCTTGTAAAGTCAGGGAAAAACCTGCGGCTTTCCTCTCTTGCAGAGATGCACCTTGGGCAATCACTGGGACAGCTCTGTATGCAGGGAACCCCGTTTTTTTTCTGCTTAGAGAGAGACACCCTAGAGATGACCCAGGGCATGGGGGAACACACTGCCCACTGTCCTGCAGGATGGCTGCCCCCATGTGGAACAACAGCTGGTGTACATTTTGCCCCACGAAGAGGATCTGTAGCTGAACACCTTGTCACAGCTGATATACTTTATTTGGTGACAGATGTTTAAACCAGGTGCAAGCAAAATATAGCCTGCAAAAGGACTTCATCTGGCCCATGGCAGGTCCCTCAGTCCCACCTGGCTCAGGTGCAGGGAGCTGCCAGTATTGCTGTTGCCGCCAGACCTGGCCCTGCTGCCCAGGCACCTCGGTCCGCCAACCACTGGGAGCAGCAGACGGAGTGGGCAGACAGGGCCTCCATGGAGACTGGTCCGGGACCTGTGAGGATAAGGGATGCTCAGACAGGTGGATGAGATGGGGCTGTGGGCAGGCAGGGAGTGGTATCCAGTGCTGGGTTCCTGGGGTGGTGACAGCATGGGGCCAGGTCCTGGGGCAGAGCCACAATCCTCTGCCTGCCTGCCCCTGCAATAGGCACCAGTTCCACAGGCAGGGATCGGATAAAGGCCCTTGCCCTGCACTGTCATCGCTCTGCAATCCCAGCCCCAGCTACCCCACCCACTTCCTGCCTGCCTGCGGCCCCCCACCCATCTGTCGGGCTGTGCATGCTCAGTCCACTTAGGTCATGGGCCAGTCTCCATGGAGACCCTGGGATCGCCAGGCAGTGACAGCATGGGGCCAGGCCCTAGGAGAGAGCCACTCAGTGAGTTTTGGTGAGCTGCTGACAGCTGGGGGTGAGGGAAGGGGGATTCTGTTTTTACCTCCCTGCTGGTCAATGGCGGGGCTGCCAGGGCCCCTTTGCCAATCAGTGGCAGGAGGTAAAAATGGCATCATATTTAAAACAACAGTTTTTGCGTCCCTGCCAATCAGGAGTGACCTGCAAGTGGGGCCCCTCCACCAATCAGTGGGTGGGCAGGAGGGGGCATGTCAGGGAACCTGCAAGATTAAAGGAGCCACAGCACACCCCACTTCTGCTGTGAATTCAGTAGGGCCCTACTTATGTAGGCATCTAAACACAAGTTGGAGTTAAATTTAGGGACCTCAGGAAATGTTGGCCTGTGTACTTGTTTATCCATGCAATTAGATTTTACTATTAGATAAAAATATCACTTGAAGTATATCAACATCAAAAAGACACAGGTGGTTCCCTGCTAAAAAAAGGGACTTACGCATACCTGAGTACAACAACAATGGGGCTTTCACTTCCTGTGACGACGATCAGACCTTTCCATATCATAAGTGCAGAAGACACAATCATGGCAAAATTTAGAACTTGGTAATATAACTGCAAAGACACAAACAAACCAAATGATTGGGGGAAAAATCCAGTTAACATGGGTTGAGCAAAGAAACAAGAGTAGAAATGCCTGCTACCAACTAGTTTTCACTGATGTCATCATTTCAGCACCTGCACCCTTTTAACACCACCACACCCATACTTTCAGAGGAGACAGAAAAACTCTGCAAAACTAAACCACTATTTGGTATATGAAACTTAAATGTTTTAACACAGTGTAAAGGCACAAGGTAATATCCAGTATTTGAAAGCAAATCATAAGCAAAAAATTAATATATAACAATACTGATATGTACAGCACTTTGTTAGATGCTCACAAATAATTAAATTGGGCCAAGTGTGTTAATACAGGAAGCTCTGCACCATTCTTGAGCCACTGAAGCCAATCAAAGTCCTTCTACCATTGACTTTTTCACAGGGTCTAGATTTCACCCAAAGGCAAGATCCTCACCTCTGCTCCAACCTTTTACACAATATAGGACGTAGGGTAAGTCCTATAACTAGACATGAGGTCTGTCATCAAAACTAGCTGTGCATGGATGGTGTACTTTAGCAAAGAACAGTGAATCCTGCATCTGTGCAGAGGGTTAAACCCGACAACCTGTGAGGTCCCTTCCAACTCCATGATTCTCAAGGGCCCACAACAGAAAAGGGTTTGCAGTAGAGAGCCTGGATTTTAGTAGCACAGCCTGGGTGCTGCTGTAACTCAGAAACAACCCAGTATGGCTTTACCAGCCTCCAGAACCATGATTTAGCACAGAGATGGCCAATCTATGGCATGTAGCCACAAGCAGCATGGACAGTTTGCGTACGACACAGACTGGGGAAAAGGCAGATAGCAGTGGCAGGTGTATGAAGCAGGCAGCAGATAAGACAGAGAGAACTGGGCAGGAATCAGAAATCAGAGCAGCAGGTTGTGCAGGGGAAGGGGGTTGGAGTAAAACTTTGGAGAGGTTGCAAAGCTAATTTGTGGCAAACCTACCAAAAAAGGTTCGCCCCTACTGGTTTAGATGCAATGGTGACCCTACCTCCTCCTGGGCTGCAAGTTCTATGCTACACTGCTTATTCTACAGAGAATCTCAACCAGAGCATCTGAGGCTTTCAAAACTGTACTATGTCCCACTACAAATGGACTTCATGGTGCAGACTTCACCCAGAGAGCCAGGCTGATATCAGTTGACTGCTATACCTGCAGGGAGTCCCATGTATCCAGAACTATCCTGCAGGATCAGATTTACACTTCTCCATCTCTCTGCCAATACCCTCCATCTCTAGCCAAGACTTTACCCTTCTCTTTAACCAAGAAAAAAAAAGAAAAATAGAAAGAGAAGAAAAAAACTTGGTGTTTTGCAAAGTGCTATCCTGTTCATGATTGACTATGCTTTCCTAACCCTTAGAGGTCCTACAGGTTCCTAAAGCATATGGAGGAGAAAAAAAGGCCCCTTGTTGTGAACCTATCAGCAACAGTCCCTGTAGTTTCAGGAGCTGGAGAGGAGGGCTGTATGACTCATCCTGTTCTCTCATGTATGCAATTCACATCTGCAAAATATGTTGTAAATAGGCATGATTTGCTTTTGCCAAAAATAGGGTCAGGTTTTGTATTTTTGAGAGTCTGAGATGTACTCCCCTTTTCAGACTCTAAAGGACAATTCTTACTTAAGAAAGTAGAAGTTCACAGAATCATCAAAAATTAGTCTGGGAGGGACCTCAGGAAGTCATTTAATCCAACCTTCTGGTTCAAGGCAAGATCAACCCCCATCTAAACCATTCCTGCTAAGTGTTTGTGTAACCCAGTGTTTCCTAAATCTTGTGGATTTACATGCTACCACGATAAAGTCAGGCACTCTCACACCTACCTACTTCAGCTGCTGCTTACCTCACTGACGGCAAATCAGCAACAGCTGAAGTGGGAGGGAGGTGGTCAACAGCCACCACAGCTCGCATGCACCCCTTGGCGGAATGCTTTACGTCCTCTCCCCTGGGGAAGTCTGCCCCCCAGTTGGGGAAACATTGGTCTGACTTGTTCTTGAAAAGTCTTAACAGCAACTCCTTGCCCTCTCTACCTAATCTGTTCTAGTGCTTGTCCACTCTCTTAATTAAAAGAATTCTTCCTAGTATCCAAATCACATCTCCCTGTAAATTAAACAATTAAGCCCCCCCCCCTTCTTTTTTTCTACGTGTCCACTATGACAGGGATCACCATTCTCTTTAGGAAACCTTTTTCCTGTATGTGAAGATGTATTATAAATCCCTCTCCATTTTCTCCATTCTAGACTACATCATCTCAGCTCTTCCAGTCTGAAAGCGTGTATTTTCTAAACTCCTTAAAAAAAAAAAAATTATGCTTTTCCCTGGCCTCCAATCAGTCCAGGTGCACTGCCCAAAACAGGCCTCACCAATGCTGAAATGAACTTTTGCAACACGCACACGTCCTTGCTAATACACCCTAGGATGCTACTAGCTGTTTTGCAGCCAGATGACGCTGACTCGCGTTCTGCTTGCCGTCAGCCGTAACCCTCAGGTCCATCCGGACGGTCCTGCAGTCTAAGCCGGTCATTCCCCGCTTGTATGGGTGCGTTTGTTTACTCTTTCCTAAATAAAGTGCTTGGCACCTGCCTTCGCAGGGTTTTATTTCTTTTCAGACCGTTACTCCAAAGCACTCGGCTTATTACAAATAACCCGCCCGCCTCGGCATCTCCGAGTGACCCGGAAACCCCCCGGGGAAGTCTAAAAGCCTAGAAATAAAAGTGCTAAACTGGAAACTAACTTCACCTTTGCTGCCTTCCTCAACAAGGCCGTCCTGCGAACGCATCTTCGGAGACTTGGGAACTAGACCTGAGAAAGCTCGATCTCTGCTACGAGTCTTGACTGCTTTTTCCTCTAGACCAGCATACCTGGCAGGTGCTAGGATTTGCACTCGTGTCTACTTTGCATTTAGGCTTCGGGGCGTTTTCCATCTGCGAGGCGAGCCAGCCGTCCCCGAATGCCACGAGGGCGGACGTGACGACTCTTCGTTCCCCTGCGCCCCGCACGAAATTAAAAGCGGTTTGCCATTAAGACGCTCAAGCTGGCTTCACCTCAACACCCGCTCCTGCCCAGACTAAGCGGGGTCCTGGCGGGCAGCGACATGAGGACGGGCAGGGGCAGCCTCCGGGCAGGGGTAACTGCCTCACCCCGCAACGCCCTGGGTTTCAAAGCACATTAAGCCACAGGGACAAGCTCAGCAAGATGGGTTTTTTATTTTATTCTTTATTTTTAAGGAATAATGTGTGCGCGTCCCGGGTCAAACGAGCCCGATCGCTCCCAACCCGCCCCAGGCCCACACGCGGCCCCGCTGCCAGCAAGGTCCCCCACCCCAGACTGGGCAGCCTGCGGCTTCAGGCACAAGCCCCCCCCTACCTGGCGCTTGTTCATGCGCCGCAGGTCCCCGAAGAGGTCCATGGCCGGGCGGGAACCGGGCCCAGCGCGCAGCGCGCGCGCGCCCGCCTAGGCTACGGCCACAGCAGGCCCCAGCAACACCGGGCTGCTTCGCTCTCTGGGAATTGTAGTCCGGGCCGACCCCGCCCTCCAGCCAAGCGGAGGGAGCGGAGGGCGGGGGAAAACGACAACTCCCAGAATGCCAGCAAAACAAGGGGGCCTGCTGGGATAAAGCCCCCTGGGGTGTCCGCGCACCTGCCTCCCCTTTGGTGGTCAGCCCCTGCAGCAGCGCCGGGTCCGCTGGGGGGCTGGTTCGGCGGCGCTCATGGCGTTTGAAAGTGTCGCTGTTCGGAGCAGGCAGGCGGTGGGGCAGCTCCGTATCCAAGGCTCTGTGCCGTGGACGTAGCTCATTGGCTGGGCGGGAGAAAAGAGGGGAGGAGCCGCGGGCTGTGGAAAGAGCGGGGCTAGGAGATGGGGGCGTGGCTACTGTTGAGAGGGAGGGGATTGGCTGGGTGGTGCTAAGGGGCGGGAGTTGCAGGTGGAGGTGCGGTGTTGCCACGTCTAGTACGATTACCGTATTTATAAGATAATTTCAACCTCTCAATCATAGTAAAAGTGTTCAAAATGTACCAGCCCAGGTTCTTTAGGTGAATCTCATATCTTTTATTAGACCAACTTAAATGTACCATATGTCCACGTTGCAGCCGTATTGATCTAGAGAAAAAAGCCATCAGGACTGATACTAGAGATGATATCTTTTATTAGACCAACAAGATTATTTGCAATTTTTTGCCAAAATGTTGTTGGTCTAATAAAAGATATCATCTTTACTACCAGTCCAAAATATACCATAATTTTTGAAGCAGCAAATTAATGCAGCATATGCCAAACCTGGGCCACTCTTGATGAGTTGTAACTGACTTTTGGGTTTGCCACCAGCCCTTTCCTCCTACTGCTTGCCTCCCGTTTGGGCCACCAAGTTCCCTGGGCCCCCGTGCATGATCTGAAGCTCTATTGTCTCTCATGTTGGTGCTGAGAGCACTTCCATCCCAGCAAAGCCCCTGCTTCGTAGAACAAACACATGTCACGCATCCCTCTTGCATCCACAGCTTTGAAATCAGTACAAATATGGTGCCAGGGGTGGTGCAGGCACTTTTGCTCAGTATGCTAGAGGTCAGGGTACTCCTTCAGGAAGGGTGATGGGTTCAGTGTCTACCCCATCCTGAAGGGATCTGACCACGAGGCAGGTGAGAACAGAGCAGCGGTGGGGTCAGAAGGAAGGGGGGATGACTGTGTACCCTAGTGGTTACAGCACTCCTGGGGAGAGAGACAGTCCTGGGTTCCAATCCATGATGTCAGGTGATTTCTTTCTTTTGTGTCTGATAGTCTTGTAAAATGCATAAACAATGCTGGAGCAGGGGCCAAAATATCAAACTCCACCCTCCTCACCAACTGCTTTAACAACTTGGCTACAGAGGCAGGCTTCCTCTTCATGCTCCTTCATTTCTCTTCAGGCTCATACGTGGTTCAGGGCCCTCAGACTCCAAGATGCACATTTCCATATTGTAATCCATCTCGTCCAGGTAGTATCTGTAATTCACTGGCAGGCCCAGTCCTGCCCAGCAAGAAAATGTCTCTTCCCAGCACCAAAAATCTTCACAAAATACAGCTTATCCTAGGAACACCAGCATGAGTCCATCAGCAGTTATGCCGGAGTGACTGCAGATTAGCATCAGACTAGCTGAGATAAAAATCCCCCTCACTCTTCCATCCTTGAGTCTGCTTCCTCCTTTGATGCCCTTTAACTGCTTGGAGAAGAAAACCCTTGTTAAAGTTGATCTACTGCATTACCCATATCTGAAGGGCCAGCATCAAGAATTATCTGTGGAAGAGATCCAGGTCCTGAAAGTTTGTAAGGGCAGTGTAACAAGGAACTGACTCAACAGGTGTTTCAAAATGTGTAACTTTTATAGCTACCGAAAGATTATCCTTGGCTTCCTGCCTAGTAATATTTGCTTTTGACAACTGCCTTTTAGAGGATTAAATATGCCCCAGATGGATTTCACACTGATCTCTGTGCTCTCTCATAGGATTTCAAGCATATCTCTAGGACCTAGACTCCAGATTACTCTTTCCTTACCACCTAGGAGCGCACAGCAGGACAGCTGTGCCGGGTAGCAATTGGGAACAGCCTACCTCTCTCTTCCCTCCCCAAATAGATAGCAGCTTTAATATTCCACTATAGTAATAAGCAAAAGAAACATGGAAGCAGACAAGGAAGATGCGGGAGGACAGTATCAAAAATGTCTCTAAGATTTCTGGATTTGGGAAGCATTGTTAAGATCTGAATTAAGGAAAAGGTTCTGGAATGAATGAAGTTCCGCTCTTCCAGAGGGATTCATCCTTCAAAAGGTTAACAGGAAGACAAAAATCAAAATCTCTCACTTGCCTTGCAAGAATTGCCTGGGATTTTAGTGAAATAGCCTTCCTAATAATACCTAGGCTTCAAAGGAATTCTTTGCCCTTTTGTGTACAAAATCTATTATTAATCAGTTTGAAGACATGACACAATAAAGGTTAGAAGAGTGTTTGGGGCAACTTGATCAGGGAAAACAATCAATAGAAGAGAAGCTGACAAATCATGGTGTCTTTGTGTTGAATGTGTTATCAAAACAGCTTGTAGCCTCAACTTGCTTTTCATACATCTTCCAAAACATATTGAATCCTTTTGCACAGCTTGCAGATGGCCACAGATAAGGCAAAAAGGAAATCAAGAAAAGATCCAAAGTAAAAAGTTAGGCAAACATTTAGTACAAACCCAGGCACCTCTGTGAAATCTTCTGCTCATATCACAACAATCTGATTTGCTAATGTCATGAAAGGCTGCTTCTGAGTGATTCAGGTTTCTGAGTTTTCACCTATTAGTGTGTAAGCTGCTGCTTTCCGATTCTCATTTTGCAGAAAATCCGTTAAAAGACCCAATAATTCCTCATCTGTTCTTCTGTTTCAAAAATCTCCTCGTAAGTCAGTTTTCAATGACTACCTAATTGAATGGCCGTTGGACTCGCACAGCAAGATTGATTTAGAGCCCTGGTTGGTTTATAAGCCTGTAAATCCTTTCTGCAGAACTTTTCAGTGCTGGGAAACTGATAATTGCTAAATCCCATTTTCCGATGGAAGCTCTCTCTCAGAAAAACATTTCCCCATATGCCTGATATTTATATAACTGGAAGAGGAGGGTGACACAACCTTTAACTAAAATAAAACAAATGAGGCAATCATATTTCCCAGTTACATTTCTCCATTTCAGAGCTGCTGTTTTTAAACCTAAGTTGGGCCAAACTCTGTTCTCTTTTATACCAGTGTAAATCTAGAATAATTCTAAGCTGCTGATTTCCAACTGGTATAACAGAGCAACATTTGGGGCAGGGACTCTAGAGCATTTTTACATAAATTAACTGGTGGTTAAGACTCTGTGAAATTCACATTACTATGTGCAAAACGTCTTCTGCCACTCCATGTCTTGGGTTTTAGATCTGTTTTGCAGCACTGATATGACAAATTCTTGTGTGTGTTTAATGCAGAAACCCATTTAAACGGGCATGTTTTTGCTCTGATATCTAATGTATTACAGCCAGATTCTCTTCCAATAAGACTATTTCTGAGTCTATAATTAAATGCCAATCACTTTGAATTCACATTTAATTATGAATATTAGCACACATTAACCATGTCTGTACCACCTCCCTCCTGAATCCAGAACTGCCAGGAGAAAACTGCACCTCCTATTCATTTCTCTGTCATCTGAGCCTAGAAATAAGGCAGGAAGACAGTATGAAGGGATCCAAAGCACTTATCTCAGTCTTGCTCACTGAGACAGAAATCCTGAGAACAGTACTGAGGTGCAGGGCCCCTCCGAACAAGCTGCCTGGCTCAGGCAGAACAGGTGTGAATAAATGGTGAGGTTTTATTAGCGGCAGTCCTTGGCTCAGCTTGGCCTTCTATTTTTCAACGTTGTCAAGCACTTTTGTGTTGTTTCTGCTATTCTATAATTAGATCTGTATGTACAATGAGATTTTCAACCTAAGCGTTTTGGATATATATCTTCCATTGAAGTCAACCACTAGCCTAACCTGGCTTTTCAGTGGGTTTAACTGTTTTAAGAAGGTTTGGTACTACGAAGCATAACTATATAATATAGGGACTTTTTCACAGCCCCAAACTGCTCCAATAACAGGGGAAAAAGTTATAGATCCGTGACTCTCAACCAAGGTGCCATAGCACCCTGGGATGCCTTGAGATTCTTTGAAGGTTACCGCACAATGCTAGGATCGTTGGGTTTACAAACACAATTCACAAGATAAACCCCAAGATTTCAAATAAAAACCCATACTTGTGCTCTTTCCGAGTTTTTTTACAACAGAAAAACTGCTCTATTATTTTCCTGTAGGCAAAAAAGAGTTAAAACTAAGAGCTGGCACTTTCCAAAGGGTGCTTGTGTCTAAAAAGGTTGAGAACCACTGGTATAGAGGAAGGCATGGAGACGATGACCCTTTGCTAGTTGACAGCTAGCTGTGTTTTTCTTGGAGCCCAGAATAAATCAAAGTAGTTCTTGGTTTGCTCGATTCAGCAATGGGCAACCTTCTCTGCACAGCTCAGCTGCAGAGTTGAGCTGACACAAAGCAAGTGCACAGCTTTAGACACCATTGTGTGCTCAGTCTGACATGCAGACTCCTGCTCTGTGCCAGTTCTGCTGAAGTTGAGGAGTTGCAACTAGTCTGACATCAGTAGTGTGTTCATGAGAGATGGGTTAAAGGTCCTCCCAAACCTAGCAGCCCATAGGGAGTGACATGGTTAGCATCACCTTCAGCTCTCCAACCCAAATGACCAGTAATTCATTTACAGCTGGTTCAAACATGAGCATGAGGTGTAAGTGGCTGTAACAGCAGGTTGATACTACTGGGTACTATTATTCCTACGTAATCCTTCACAAAGAACTCCAAACATATAAAGATGTTCTTTGTGAAAGATGTGGGTATCCACTCCTGCTTTTTGCTCAGAGATAGGTTAAAAGGAAGAGAAAAATCAAAATCTCTCACTTGCCTTGCAAGACTTGCCTGGGAATTTAGTGAGATAGGTTTCCTAATAATACACAGGCTTCAAATGAATTCTTTGCCCTTTTGTGTACAAAATCTATTATTAATCAGTTTGAAGACATGATAGGCTGGAGCTTGGTTCAACACAAAAATCTAAGGGAAGAAGCCACAGTAACTTAGACAGAGGATGCAATAGTTTGGCAGCATAAGTAAAGAGAAGCTCCTTGTAGAGATTCCTAAGCAGGCTGAACTACTGGAGTAGAGAGTTGGGATGAAAAGTGTGTAGAGAATTTGGAAAAATCAGGAGGGTAACTTTGAACAGACAAAGGAGGAATAAACTTCATTTGCTTAATTTTTCCTCATACAAGTGCTGGATCCATCTATATGAGGTACAAAACCCACACCTAAATATGAAACCAGGTTTGAGGTAGTGTCACTGCCAAATTGTCTGCTTATAATTAGGAGTTTGCCCAAGTAGACTTCAGAAAATATTTCTGATTGCACATAGTTCTTAGTGAATCAAGGAGATCGTATTAGAAAAAAATTTCTTCTTCCTTATTACCAAGATGCTACAAGGCTTCCACACTTTCATCTGTGGCTTTGTTTGTTATTTTACTCACAAGAGGCTCATGGTTTTGGATTACTGAAGGTTACATGTATTTTGAAACCTACACATTCTCTAGTTATTTGACTTCAATATTTGCAGAGTAGAACTTTCTGAACTCCATAGCTAGCAAATCATTCTTTTCTTTTTTAATATACCCAACTATATAGCTTCTTCCATTCTGTCTGCCTTGTTACATAGTGGCCTTTGCAAACATCCAAGCATTATTGCTACCTATACATCAAATACGTCAATATTTGGACTCCCAAGTATTTGCTTGCAAGAAAGGTGTTCAAGTTCTATTAGCCAGCAGCTTGCATCTGAGCTGAAAAATGTAGGTTAACAGGGAAAGCTATACAAACCGCATTTACAGCCTCATGGCTGCAAAGCAAAAGAAAACCACCTTCGTAATTGCTGATTCCACTAAGCATCTTTTCAAAAGCATTTCAAACAATTCCGCTGTAACGCTGAAGTCACCAGCAGATGATAATATATATAGCACGTGTCCAAAGCAACATAGCTTTTACCAATAACACACGGTGATCTTCATCCTCCAGTCCCTGGTATGTATGGTTCCAAATGTGAATGCATTTTACACCTGTATGCCAAAAAAAGTTAAGCAATAATGCTTAATCCTTTCACTATGAGTGGAAGTAAATTGTTCCTGTTACTTCAGAAGAATGGAGCTAAAAGAGGTGAATGCATCTATTTTAGAAGATAAGGTTTTAAGTGTGCAGCCTGCAAACTGAAGCATGCATTTACCACATCTTCTAATCCTTGCTCCTACTGCTATCAGTGGGAAGAACTGGGTGATATTGCAGCGGTGTGTCATTAATGCAAGATCAGATCCCCTGTAGTTCCTGCCCAGTTCATACGCTTTCATTAGTTATGGCATTATCACACTTCCCTGGAACCTACTCGCAAAATGCTCAAACAACTGCAACCCATACTAGAAGACCCAACTCTTAAGGAGATCTTTCCAGAACCACCCATCCCAGCCTTTAAACAAGCAGCAAACCTTGCTAACTTCATCATCAGAAGCAAGCTCCCTATGACCCAAGCCACACCTAATGGATCCAGACCATGCCAGGACAAGAAATGCAAAACCTACCAACACATTTCTACCACTCCCACAATTCCCACACCCCACAACAGAACCATCACCATTCCTGGATCTTACACCTGTACCTCCAGAAATGTTATGCATCTCACCCAGTGTACCAAATGCCCTGATGGAAAATACATAGGAGAAACCAAACAACAACTGTGCACCAGAATAAACGCACACTAAAAATCCAAAGACAAAAATATCCAATTACCTGTGGGGGCACATTTCTCAGAAGACAATCACTCTGGCTAGGGATAGACATTACACATAAACCAGTTGAAGTGATCAGAAACTGGTTTAAACCTGTAACAGAACAGATGTTCAGTGTACATAAACCAGTTTGAAAATAGATGAAACTGGTTTGAGATAAACCTGGTTGAATATAGTATCAGACTTAACTGATTTGGATCAAACCGGTTTATGCAATGTCTGTCCCAGACCTCTTCCTTGTTTAAGCTAAAATCAGAGTCCCCCAGCATCCCGGCATGCTCCCTGGACTGGGCAGGGCTTTCTGCTCCACAACAGAGCTGGCTCCTCCCTCTGTTCCCTGGTGGCAGCTCTGGCACTGGCTTCCTCTTGCTACTCCCTCTCCTCCCTCACCATTCCCTGCTGAATCAGGGATTTCCCCACTCTGCCTTATACAGATACCTCTCAGCATTAGCTAGCAGACCACATTCGGGCTAGGGTTGGTGCTGTGAGAGACAGGACAAAGGTAGACAGCACAGTGGCAGCTTTGGGCTCTTTGGAGCTAATAAACAGGTAGTTGGCAATACCCCTCTGTTCCTTCCTTGGAAACAGTTGTTTAAGTAGAGCTTGACCTAATGAGAGAGGCTTTTGTTTTCTGATGGAGTAATAAATGGTCCTGTGTAACTCCCAGCTGTGTAACTCAATGCTCTGTAAATCCCTGCTCCCTCACTGACCAGCAAGGGGGGGGGAACCCCTCCCTAATCAGAGCATCCTGCCAGGGCCACCCCTGCCCCCCAGCTCAGAACTGTGGAAGAGAAGGGAGGGCTACTCTAGTGCCCCTCACCCCCGACTTCTAGCCTGAGCCACTGCAGGCATGTGCTGGCATTTCTGGAATTAAAAAGGAATGTCTATCCACCTCCAAATTGGTTTAAGCTTTGCAGGTTAGACTAACCTGCAAAGATTGAATACATTCAGGCTCAGGCTTTTTGAATGTCTGTCCCCAGTCTCCATCTCCGATCTCTCAGTTCTAATCCTCAAAGGGAACTTACAAAACACCTTTCATAAATGAGCTTACAAACTTCACTTCATAAATCTACTGGATACAAAAAATCATGGACTCAATATAGACATTGGATTTATAACACATTACAACCTGCCTGACATCTGATTTACCAGGTCCCTGCCTGACCTTACCATTTATACCCTGCCTCTTTCTCCCCTCCCCTCCCCTCCTTTTCTACCCTTTGTCTTCCTAATTTCCAGCTATTTACTTTTTCACAGATTGCCTCTTTTCTGCCTTCGAGAACTCAACTACAGTGGAGTCTCTCTTACTTATCTTTGGCATTATTTCCCCCTCCTTTTCTCCCTCTCCCTTTCCTTCACTACCTTTTGTTTTCCTATTTACTTTCCCACTGACCTCCTGTCACACTTTTAGCTTCTTTCACTCCTTGGAGATCTCAGCACAGCAGAGATTCCCTATGCCTGAAGAAGGGTATTTGTACCCAAAAGCTTACAAATGATGTTTTCCAACTACTTCGTTGGTCTAATAAAAGATATAACATCTACCCAAAGAAGCTTGCCTTGGCATCACAAGATACTTCTGTCTGGCTCAAAAGACTTAAATGAATACACAAAGAGTCAGCTTTAACAGTTATACGCTGGTCTGCAAAACAATTTCACCTGCCTCGTAATTTAAAACACATTCAACTTCTGTCCACCACTACCATACTATGGTGCATAAAGCTGAATTAAGGATTGGGAAGGATTTACCTGATGATTGTTTGGGATGTAGCCCAGACTCAATTAAGTTGATATCAGATTATGTGCATTGAGGAGTGGGGAAATATGAAGGGGTTCCCTTTCCTGCCTCAGGCTGCAGAGGCAGAGTCTAGTTTGTTCCTTTTAATGTCAGCGACTGGTTTAGACTGCTTTCCTTTCTCACTGACTTGACAGCTGTATTTTATCCACATTTCACATGCAGAACATTCACAGACATCAGGGTAACATCTACAGGCAGATCTATGGCCCTAGCAGTGGTTCTATAAAAACATCTACACATTTTGGTTACCTCTGTTTTTGGGTGCCTACCTGGAGGCTCTGAGAAGTATTGTGATTGTTGTGATAAGTCCTTTGCCCAGCAGTAGAAGTGGTCTATTAGCATGTCTGCCAATATCTATTGCCCCCAAAAACTCTCCCTCCTGTAAGCAAGCAAAGATTATTATTCAGTCTGAAGCAATGAATGATCATCTTATTTTATCCCATGAGCTACCGAAGTTCAGCTGCACTAAGCTGAAAAACTGCTTCTTCAAATGTGTCCAGCTGGTCAAGCAATGATTTAAGTAAATTTGAGTTGAATGTTAGTAAGAGGAACCCCAAAACAGCAAGGAGGAGGAAGAAAAAGAAAGGTTGAAGCAAAAACCAGCCAAAACAAACTAAGTGCTAAATTTCAAAGAAAGAAAAAGAAAAGAGAGTTGAGCATCCAGTCCCTCTAGTCCCCAGTTACAGTCCCCATGGAGTCGCTTCCTAGCAAGAATGGCTGGTGGGAACACAGGACAACTGCATACCCTTCCTAGACCTGGTTTTGCAGGCTGTTTCTCTTGGAAGAAACTAAAGATGCAGTCAGGCTTCTTTGGGCTTTTTCATGCAGTTCTGTTCCTCTACAGGAAATGTACAGAAAGGCCTATTTCTCTCTCTCTCTTTTAAACTTCATGTCTCAGGCCAAACCAGCCAAATAAGTTCTGAATTCTATTGTCTGAGTAGAGCTCAATCATTCAAGTCTGTGTGGGGCTACAGGCTACGCCAGTCACACACTCTCAAACCTATGGCAGGCAAGCCCCAGAGTTCAGATGCCCCTAGTTTCACTTGCCCCTAGCCAAAAGGCCAAAGGAGCAAGCTAGAGGGAAAGCCCAAGTGCAATCCTGCATAAATTGTGTAGCCAGGATCCTTGCATTTGGAGGTACTGGTAGACTCTTGCAGGGGTGCATGCTCACAGTGCAGTGAGCAGGTCTCCATCCCCTAGCTACACCAAGTCATTCAAGGCCAAGAAGAATGGCATCTCCCCTTCCAAGTAAGTAAAACCACCTGGGCTGAAAACCACCCTCACAGTGGTACCTCCTCTGCCAGGTCCTATTTCTCTGAGGCCAGTGGGATTCAAATGACAGGAGACCATTCCTTCACTCATAGGTATAAGCCTCTTTTGAGCCAGCACTCTACCCAGGGAGCCTTCCTGCTTTCTAGGTTCACTCTCAGGGCTTTTCTAGCTATCTCCTCTTCTTTTTGCTGCTTCCAGCTGTCTGTCTTGTCACAGATTCCCTCCTCCTCCTCCAAACAAACTTTCATCTGAACAGCACACACTATCCAGCCTTCTGCGTTTTCATTCCGGTCCTACCAAAATGCCTCTTTTCCTCAGTTTAGCCTTTACATGCAGCCATGTTCTGCAAAGGAGCCCAATGCACTTCTTTCATTCAGCCTGACAGACAGGTGTCTGTCATGCCCACCAGCTTAAGCAAAATGTTACCCACCCTCATTGCAATATTTCTATTTTGTCAATAAGCTAATTTTTCCTGAAATAATATTTTAATTTCCCTAGGGAGGAAAAAACAGATACACTTTTCATTATTATCCAGTTTTAATTAGGAAATATTATTCTAAAATTTTAATTAAAAATACTTAATTTTCATATGTCTTTATCGTGTCTCCATTGCCTGCATCAACTCACAGCCTTGGTGGCTTGCATATAAATGTGCCTTTTAACTGATCGCTGCTTTAAATCAAGAAGTATTGCTTGCTGCTTTGGCAAAGCAGATAATCCCTCTAGAATTATGCAGAGATGAGAAAGGCCTCTCTGGTTATCTACCACATACTTCATTCAGAACATTGCCTGACATGCAGTGTAATCAGATCCTTAACTTAATTGCTCTTGGTCTCCACTAATTGTCATTTACATTTGTTTATTTCAGATCCTCCCTTAGCTTGTCCTTTCTGCCAACAGATGGAAACAGTTCTTGCAGACTGCATCCTTCTCTACACCTTCAGTTTCTTGAGCATTTTTTTAACTTAATAACTCTTAATAAAGCGTTGATAGTCAAGGTACATAGGTGAACTTGTTCTTTATATCTCTCTCCTATCAGCCTGAGGAAGACAGAGCTGATGTGCTGAGGCAAGTTCACTTGTACAGTTTTGATTGGAAAAAACAGACGATTAAAACTTTCTTCCTGGCCAAGACAAAAACCAACCAACCAAACAAAAAACCCTACTCACCATCTACTCTGACTGCACTACTTGCAAGGCCATCCAGACTGTTTCCACTTCTACATTGTTTTCAAATAAAACCAAATAAATCCCTTACACACTCTTCTGGTTTTTTGTTTCTACAAGAGCCAGGTCCTTAACAGAGCCCCAAATGATTTCTCGTTTAATGTGCCTCCTACAACTGGTGTCAAAGTGAGCAGTAGGACACATGCAAGTAGTAGGATGCTCTTCCAGTTATGAGAAGCCCCTTCTGGACTTGATGTTCAGCTAGTATTACACTATTGTGCGGGCATTGCGTGTGTGCAAGCAGAACACACACACACACACACACACACACACACCTGAGCATGAGCAAAAAGATTGCTATGGACACAGCAATGGCACTTTCCTTTAGGGAGGCCCTGTCCCTTGGATAATACTGGTTACAATACTGGTTACAATGAATACACAATCCTAAACAGTAGCATAACTGAGGAGGAGCAAAAGAAAGTCACATGTTAGTTTCAAGGACTTTATGTCATCTTTTGTCAGGCTGATTATGTTTTGGGGGCACCTAGATAAAAATATATTGAATAATAATAATAATGCTTTTACCTTTGGAGAGGCTCAACATATTTCACAAACACCAAGGAACTCAATGGCAGGGGTAGTTAACTGAAGTTAAATCTCCTGGCTTGTTCAGTCCTGTGCCTTAACTAAAAAACTATCCATCTTTCTCAGTGGCTCGCATTCTGATATTAATACCAGCAATAATGCTCCTGCATCTACTTCACTGGAAGGCAACCTTTGCTTGGCAGCCTTGCAACAGACAGTCTGCACTGGTTGATATAAATACTAGAAAATACCTCTGTGAGGCTCTCTCTATTTTCAGGCAGCTCCTTGTATCTTATCACCACGCACACACTCTATCTGATATGGATAAACTCTGGCACCATTGTGGTTCTCAGATCTCGGAATAAGAATATTATATAGGGCCACATTTTCCAAAATCAGCTTATTAGCTTCTGAAGTTTTGCACATGAAAATAGCCACTTTTCACACCTGTAAACTGGTTCATTCAATGGCTACCCAGATTATATGCATACAAGTTCATGCTTCAATATGCAAAAAACACCCTATTTCCTAAATTCACTGGAATGGGCTCCATGGACTTGACAGTGCCTCTAAGTTTAAAAAAGAATCTATGCCGGGGCGGGCAATTATTTCGGGCGGAGGGCCACTTACTGAATTTTGGCAAGCCATTGAGGGCTGTATGACAGGCAGCCAGGGGCAGATATATATTGATTTTCTAAATTTTTTAGGGGACCCGCAGGTCAGATAGAATGGCCTGGCGGGCCACATCTGGCCCGCGGGCTGCATTTTGCCCACCCCTGATCTATGTGCTCTGCTAAGTTGCGCACCCAGAGCGTCAGAGGGAATTCTGCTTCCTACTGAAGCCTGTAAGTTTTGTTCCACAGCAATTCTTCATGTCCCAGAGGATTCAGTTTATCTTCTGCCTGTTTAATATGAGAAATTAATGAAGCAGTTTTCTGTGTAAATAAGTGGCAACTAAGTGGTTCAGGGTTTTGTAATACTGTAGCATAAGAAGGAGGCCATGCAGTTAAAGTAATTAGCGAGGGAAAGGCGCAGAGAGGGCTTGTCCTGGATAAAGTCTCTGCCTCAGTGCTTACAGAAAGAGCTGGTGTATTTTCCACATTTACTAGTCACCATAAAAATGTGACTTTCTCTGAAGTAGCTATTCTTCCTTTCTTTAATCCACTTGCTTCCTTTGGGAGCTCATCTAAAGCTCACTGGAGTTTAGTGAAAAGACTCATTGATTTCACTGGGTATTTTACTGGGCCCTCATAGAGGTCTATTTAGCAAAGGGAGGTAAGTCACTGAATGGTGTGAACCGATTTGATTTTGTACTATTGTACTTGTTTCTCTTCGTGATGTTGTAATTTAACACTGTGACAAAGGGACCATCAGATCTTAACAAAATCTTGTGCAGCCTGTCTGAAATATCCCTTATCCTAAGGATTTGTAATGATGAGGATATCCTAGATGACCTCAGGGACATGATTGTAACCCTTTTCAAGAAAGGAGACAAGTCTGACTGGAAATTAGATGGATTGCCTTGCTGTGTACCACAGGGAAGATCATTGCGAGGCCCCTCCTGAACTGTCTCCTTCTACTTAGTTTCATAGTTGTAGGGTTGGAAGGGACCTGAGCAGATCATCACGTCCGACCCCCTGCCATGGCAGGAAAGAGTACTGGGGTCAAACGACCCCGGCAAGGTGTTCATCCAGTCTCCTCTTCAAGACCCCCAGTAGGAGCCAGCACCACTTCTCTTGGAAGTCGGTTCCAGGTCCTAGCCGCCCTAACTGTGAAGTAGCGCCTCCTGATGTCTAGTCTAAATCTACCCTCTGCCAGCTTGTGACCGTTATTTCTAGTCACTCCTGGTAGTGCTCAGGGGAACAGGGACTCCCCCAATGCCTGCTGGTCCCCTCTGACTAGTTTGTAAATGGCCATTACATCCCCCCCCCCCAGCTTTCCCTTGTGGAGGCTGAACAGGTTCAGGTCCCACAGCCTCTCCTCATAGGGCCTGCCCTGCTGCCCCCGATCATGTGAGTGGCCCTCCTCTGGACCCTCTCCATGTTGTCCACATCCCTCCTGAAGTCCGGTGCCCAGAACTGGATGCAGTACTCAAGCTGTGGCCTGACCAGTGTCGCATAGAGGTGGAGGATCACCTCCTTGGACCTGCCTGAAATGCATCTGTAGATGCATGACAAGGTACAGTTGGCCTTCCTGACCGCGTCCCCACGCTGTTGGCCCATGTTCATTTTGGCATCAATAATGACTCCAAAATCCTTTTCTGCCTTGGCACTGAGGAGAAGGGAGTTCCCCAGCCTGTAGGTATGTTGCTGGTTCTTCCTCCCCAGGTGCAGAAGAGCTACTTGCTGAAGAGCTCCTCCCAGAATCTCGGTGTGGGTTTAGGGCATCAAGAGGCAGAGCTGACATCATCTTCACAGCTCACCAGCTTTAGAAAAAATGCCAGGAACAACATAAACCTCTCTACATGGCTGTCTTTGATCTCACAAAAGCCTTTGACTGTCCCCTGAGAAGCACTGTGGAAACACTGCAAGAGAAGGCTGAGGGGGGATCTTGTGGCAGTATACAAATTCACCCGGGGGAGAGGGAGGAGGAGGGCAGCAGGGAATAGGAGATGCTTTGTTTACCAGAGCACCCCTTGGAATAAGCAGGAACAATGGCCACAAGCTGATGGAGAGAAGGTTTAGGTTGGTCATTAGAAAGGACTTCTTCATGGTAAGGGTTGCCAGAATCTGGAATGGGAGGCTTCCAAGGGAGGTGGTGCTCTCCCCTACCTTGGGGGTCTTCAAGAGGAGACTGGACAAGCACCTAGCTGGGGTCACATGACCCAAGCACTTTTTCCTGCAATGGGCAGGGGGTTGGACTCGATGATCTATTGAGGTCCCTTCTGACTCTAGCCCACTGAAATTTGTCACTATTCTTTGCCTGCTTCATGATGGTATGTGAGCAATGGTTCTCAGTAATGGATTTATCACAGATTCCTTTAAGGTTAAGATGTGGTAAAGCAAGGCCAAGTCATTGCTCCAATACTCTTCTTGATACTCCTTATAGTGATGCTACATCTGACCACAAACAAGCTACCAGTCAGAGTGGAGTTAAACTCCCAAATGGATGGTAAGCTGTTTGAATCTCAGCTGACTGAGCCAAAACCAAGACCTCTCCGACTTCAAATCATCAATCTCCAGTACACAGATGATCCCATAGTCTGTGCTCACTTGGAAATAGACCTTCAGGCAATTGTCAACATCTTTACCAAGACATAACATAAAATGGGACTGATGCTTAACATTCAGAAGGCTAAGGTCCTCCATCAACAAACTCTTAATGAGTGGTCCCTGGCTTCAGTAATTCAGATTCATGGTGAGACTCTGGAGAACATTGAGTATTTTCTATACCTCTGAAAACCTCTCTCAGAAGGCTGACAATTGATGAAGAAATCCAACATAGCCTCAAATGTGCCAGTACAGCCTTCAGATGCCTGAGGAAACGGGTGTTAAAATATCATGATGTCAGATCCAAAACCAAGCTCGTGTTTTATCAAGCAGTCATGATCCCCACCTTACTGTATGGAGCCAAGATGTGGACAGAGTGCAGGGGACACTTCAAGTAACTCGAGAAGTACCATCAAAGTTGCCTGCAGAAAATCCTTCAAATCCAGTGGGATTTGTCAGTGTCCTCTCACAAGCAAACTCCATGAGCATTGAGACAACGATCATCCGACATCAACTTTGCTAGGCTGGCCAAGTCATCTGGATGTCTGACTCCGGACTCCCAAAACAAATTTTATTTTTCAGCTCAGTCAAAGTATACGCTCAAAAGGGCAAAGAAAGGGCTTCAAGGATGTCCTCAAGGCCAACTTTAAAAAAATGCAACATTGACATCAAGCTCATAGGAGACTATCACCAAGGACTGCCCCAAATGGAGGAAGAGAGTCTGCTGCAAGGGTCTCAGTACCTTGAAACCTCATGACAACAGGAGATGGAGAAGTGGGAGTGGCAGAAACAGCGTGTCACAGACTGAGTCAAAAATCCGGAACCACCCACCCCACATGGAAACACATGCCCAAGTTGCCACAGAATCTGCCATTCCCGGCTCAGCCTCGTGAGCCATCTTCAGATGCACAGATAAGACAATCGTGGAAAACAATCATCTTTGACTGTGAAGGATTAATGAATAAGACTTCCAGTTAGTCCCCTTAGGCTACTTAATCCATTGCTGTGGGTCTTTCAAGTCCACAGTTCATCATCCAGGTAACCTCCTCCCATGGGACTGCTTTTCTTTACATGTCAGTTATAGAACATGGAATAACCTATCAGCAATTTACCTCTTCTTGAGCAACTTTAACGAATCCAATTACTAGCTTTATCAACAGCATGGGGGATGTCAAAAAACTTCCACAATTATCTGAGGGAACAGACCACACAATTCCATTATCACCCTCTGACTGACCCTTTATTAGCCCTTATTTCCTTTAGAAATTTTACTCTTTTTACAACTAGGTTAGTTCCCATGGACATGAAAGAAAGGGGGCAAGGTATTGGCAGTTCCTGGGGTTTTAAGTTCCCTTTCATCCTGATAAGATATCTTGAACTATTCCAGTGCTCCCAGTGTTGCTATAATCACTGGTGGCAAGATTTATGATGAAGTGTTAAAGGCTGATGCAGCACAGCTCTTTCTTTAGTGGAATAGGAGAAGGCAAAGAGGAATTCGTAGATACAGGTAAAGCCTAGTGAGACTGTTCCACTGACCTCAGTCAATTATGGATCAGGCCCAAAAAACACCTACACAATGAAGGCAGTGTTTAAGAATGGAAGTTCAGTAATCAAGTAGTTTGTCCATAGAATGGGCTAGACCCTGCATGCTATGTAAGAGAGATCTCAAATAGGTATGCAGGCCTCTGGAGTAAGGAAAACCTTGCCCCTCCCCCTGCAGACTTATACTGAAGATGGGTATCTTGCTATAGATGGGTACCCCATCAGTAAGACTGGGGAGTTAAAGGTAGCTAGACATTTGCTCTGCCATCAGATGATGACTATAAATTGTTGGCTATAAAAAAAACAAGTTGTCTTAAACATGTTGGCCTGATGGGCATTTAGGCTGGGGTGTGATTTTATTTGCTCAATTCATTTTGAAGAACTTGGGCCAAATTACTTATTGACCTAAAACAAGGTTAAAATAATTTTCCACAGTGACACTTGAAAGTCTTCACTAAAATCCCACTGTGCCAAGGGTTGTAAAACAAACAAGCAAACCCATGAGAAACAATGGTCCCTGTGTGCTGATGCCAACAGAGTTACTCCAGAGGTGACTTTGACCTCTAGTTTTTGGTTTTACCCTTTGATGCTGCTTATTCCCCAACTTTTATGCACGTATGCAAATCCCCAACCATTACTAGAGTGGATATGGTCTCTCTGCATGACATGGAGGGAAACAGATTGGCCTGATGTAAAATGTCAACAATACTTCTGGAATTGCTTGATGAAGGACTGTTGCTTTGCATACAAAGAAGGGCATTGTTCATTCCCTAACAGCAATGAGATGGAAATGTGGAGCTATCAAGCAATATTTTGAGAAATTAACTCCTCAATTACAGCTGAATTGCATTCATCTGGAGCTACTCTGCATTTTAACTTTGAGAAAGTGACAGTCACTTAATACAGAAAATATTGTTGCTCTTGGCCTAGAATATTACTCTGCCCTGTAGTGCAATGATAGTGTTAGCCAATGACCAAGCAGATCTCTGCTTATAAATGTAGCACATCTCTATCACCATAAAAATATTTGAATCAGTGCATACAAATTACTTGGACTGAAGAACATGAAATAAGCAAACTGGATAAAGCCTTCTGGAAAATCACATTAAGAAACACATCTCTGGATACAAAATACAGTTCATTTTTTCCAAATAATCGCATTATTACTCAAAATTTCTTTTTGCCCCCCTCCTCCCACCTTCTAAGTAGGAATCAGAAGGTTGGATAACAAAGATGAAAAGACAGGAACAAAGCCCATCACCCATGCCAGGCCTTATCACTTCTCAGAGTTTCCTGGTGAAATTGAAAAGCAAATTAGGGTGTATTTATCAGATTGGTGCTCTCTACTGGGCTCACCTTCTCCTGGACCTTGCTCTCAGAGGGGCTTACAGTCCCTGAGCTTGTCTGTCTTTGCCAGTGTTCAGAGTTATGGACCTGAATCCCAGGCTGAAGGGTCGCCCAGGAGAAAGAGAGACACCTAGGTGCTTTCTGCAGGGATGTGGGGGCAGAGATGCCCTGCTTTAGGTGTCCTACGGACATAATCCCCCCTCTGCATCCTAGGGAGCTCAGGGAAGGTTTGTGAAAATCTGCAAGGGAAAAAACATGGCTTCCTTTGGGGTGATTTCTTCCTTCAGAGGTGCAAGAAGGAAAAAGTCCTTGTGCCCCATGAACACAAGGATTGCTGTTGTGTCACCAGTCCTATGTATAGGGTGAGTCTTTTTGCACCATCTCTTTGCCCCCCTGCTCAGACCCATGTAAGGAATAATTTAGCTTTGAGTAGAGACATTAGAATCTGGTCTTTAACCAGCACCTCTTACTACCTGGTCAATGATGACACTTTGGGAAGGCTGGGCTATGATTTCCAGTCAATTTTCTATACTTCTCTGGGGTTCTTTCCCACATGGCAGAAATATCCCTGCAGAAAAGGGGCAATATCCCAGAATGGAAAGTTTAATAAGTGTTTAACAGTTCTAGAAAAGGGCCTTGAAGAAGGTAGTAAGAGTCCCTGTTCCTCTTCCCGAACATTTTACTGTAAAGTTTTCTAGTCATTCATTCTCCTGTGGTTGGGGGAAGGAGAGAAGGCTCGAGTTCCTCACCTGCCTCCCTAGTAACCCAGTGCTTTCCAAGGCACAGACACATGACAAGATTAAAATCCAAAGTAAATCTTGACATTAGTACTTGAGTAAATTTATTCTGTAGTAAAAAGAGTGGACACACAACCCACACTGCCAAGCTGTAATTGTGCCCATTGCAGACAGGTGGCATGGAGCAGATGGCTTCCCAGGATGCACATGACCAGCAGAGTGGACTGATGTGCTGATGGACTTTACACCACTGCATCGTTATTCATCACAGTCCAAAGGATAACTTCATTGCCATGTGGAGAGACTTACACTTGTTTAGGGCTGCATATTGTATATCTACTCCCCTTCATCCCAGAGTAGAGTCAGATTAGTCTGAAGTAAAAAAGTCTTGGATTTTCACAACCCCAGAAATAACTAACTAACCTGGATGGGAACAGGGCAGCATTTTATTTATTTATTTATTTATTTTACAGCATGAGGCCTCCAGTGGGTCTTACTCTCTGCTGGTGTTTTAGAAGCCTCTCAAATTCTGTCAGAGCAATGGGCTTGCACCAATTTCTTTTCTACTGGCAAACCAACATTCAAACAATCTGAAAAATTGGGAACTGCTTGTAAAAGCAGTTAGGGTCTGAAGAAGAGGCAAAGTTCTTTTTAATTTGGGAAGAGTTTTGGAACATAAAATGCATACACCCCCATTCTCCCAATCCCTCTCCCCTCTTGGTATATTTTTGTGTGTGCTAATTCTGTCTCTCCATGTGCGGTGAAATTCACCTCCGGGCAGAGGGTCTATACAAAGAACGGGCACCACATTCAGTTTTAGCCAAGGCCGTATAGTACAATGCAAGTGGGACTGGAGTGATGCACAAACCCCCTTCAGAGAGAGAAATTTCATCTTAGTAGCATAATTTGGGCCCATATTCCTTTGCTTGGCTTCACCTCCTGTTTTTTAGGGGAGCCAGAAGACGGACTGAGACCTGACCTTAGTTACTGTTGGAGAAACAAGAACAATGAAGGGCTGGCTTTTATATGAAATATGGTGGAAGGCAGTAATATTTGAGGAAATTAAGCCTTTCAAGTTCCTTCTTCACTTCCCCTAACCTGTACATAGTGCTCGTATTAGAAACCTAAGAATGTAGGTTGCTTTTGGCATACAATATGCTCGCCACAATATAATGTTGTTTCTCTTTCTGCTCCATTATCCCTACCTTTTCCTGTGGGAGGATAGACAGATAACCTTCTCATAATAATCTGAAATTCAAATAGAGAAAACCTCACTCTTAAAGTGCCCTAATATTTGAGAAAGGTTTTAAAATAAAGTAGGTTTTTAAGAGACCCGGTACTGGCCTGGCATCTACATGTGTGCTCTAGGTGTTCTGAGGAAAGTAATATTAACAGAATGAAAAGGTCAGAGTTATATAAAAATCCTTTTTAAACTAAATATGCCTGACATACGAATCCCCCAAAGATACACTGCAGGCCTTTAAGAACTGATAACATTTGGACCTTTTGGCAGGTCAAGTTCTGCATCTGCAAAAGCCCTTTAAAAAAAAAAGAGCATCTCAAAGTACAGAGCTCACTAGGTGCTGGACTGATGCTAAGCTAAACTATGATTAACTCTACAGAAGGCCCTGTTGGCTTGGATGGGACCATTGTCTGGGCAAGGCGCTACTCAACACAGCCCAAATGTCTGAATCTGGCCATTTGCTGCATGAGGAGCGAGTCAGCAAAGAGGGGCTGTTAGCCTGTCCTCACTGAAGTTTCTGTAACACTTTGAAATATCCTGAGATCTCTCTTATTTTTGCTCTTAAAAATAAAGTCCATCCCTGCTTCACAACTGGCCACCATGACACCACCTCACTTGCAGGTACATGGTCAGCTGCCAATGCCAGTCCATAGGATAGTCAGCAAAGGGATCACAATAGTGGCCTGGCTTTGAGCTCTGCTGGCTGAAAAAACCACAGTTCAGCAGTCTGTCTAGACTCAGGACATGTCCTCACTGCTCTGTTCTGCACCCAGGAGCGATACCCTGAAGCATACCCTGCTCACACATTCCCACTTCACATGTGCCAGCTCCTAAAGTGAGGCCAGGTAGCCACTTTAGAGGTCCCCGAGAGGGACACCAGTGAGTACACCTCAGACCTGAGACTTATCTGTATACGTCCTCAGCACCACTCTAAGGCAACTCCACTATCTTACTTCTAGGCAGGAGCATACGACTGGAATGTGCTTCGTGACTGTGCTGTCAGGCATGATATGGAGGAGGGGTAGGCATGTCCTCAGTACCCAGTGGCCAAAGCCTCAAGCTCCCCAGCTGTATTCTTGATCAGACTCCCAGGATGAGATTTTCAAAGGACTATAAAGGATCTTTGGTACCCTAATTGCATGATTTTTTCAATAGGATTTGGATATTTTGGCTCCTTTGAAACTCCCAGCTTTAGTCTGGAGGTGTAATAGTGTTCTGTCAGCAAGGATCCCCACAGCGCAGCTTGTTAAGGCATTTTTCTTTTTCTTTTAAAATATTACATCTAAACATCATAAAAATATACAGGATCATGAGCATACTGTGCAAGTAGCTCTCAAATGAATAATTAATTGGCTTATAAATGTATATTTGCAAACATTACCAAAGCCTCACATTTAACACAAACGTGGCCTTTTTTCAACAATACGCTGCTGGGATAAATTCTGCAAGTAACTGTTTCATAGACTGCAAGGGGCTGGAAGGGACCTCACAAGATCATCGAGTCTAGCCCCTTGCACTAGGCAGGAAAGACAACTGGGGTCAGGTGACCCCAGCAAGGTGACCATCTAGTCTCTTCTTGAAGATTGCCAGAGTAGGTAATTGCACCACCTCTGGAGGGAATTTATTCAACAGTCTGGACACTCTGACTATGAAGAAGTTTTTCTTAGACTTAAGCCTGAAATGGTCTTCCAGGAGTTTGTGGCCATTACTTCTGGTTTTCCGCAAGGGTGCCCTGGTGAACAGTTGTTCATCGAGCCCTTGATGTATTCCTCTGATGTAGCAGTAAGCTGCTACCAAGTCCCCTTTCAGCCTTCTCTTTTTTAGGCTGAAGAGGCCCAAGTCCCTCAGCTTTTCCTCATATGACTTGCTTTGCAAGTCTCTGATTATACGGGTGGCTCTTCTCTGGACTCTCTCAAGCTTGTCCACATCCTTGTTGAAGTGCAGTGCCCAGAACTGGACGCAGTACTCCAGTTGCGGTCTTACCAACGACAAGTAAAATGGAAGAATCACCTCCTTGGTTTTGCTTGAGATGCATCGATTGATGCACACCAGAGTATTGTTTGCCCTGATAGCTACAGCGTCTCACTGACGGCTCATGTTCATACTATGGTCCATTATTACACCTAAGTCCCTTTCAGTCATGGTGTTAGTCAGTTTGGTGGTACCGAGCCTGTAAGTATGTTGGGGATTGTTCATCCCCAGATGGAGAACTTTACACTTCTCAATGTTGAGCTTCATCTGGTTCTGATCTGCCCAACTTGCCAGCCCATCTAGGTCCACCTATATCTACAGCTTATCTTCAAATGTGACCACACTCTCTCATAATTTGGTGTCTTCCGTGAACTTGACTGGCCAGTGAGCTCTTCAACCCCACATCCAAATCATTGATAAAGATGCTGAAAAGCACTGGGCCAAGCACGGACCCCTGAGGGACACCGCTGGCTACTTCTCACCAGGACGACACAGATCCGTTCATTAGGCTCTCTGGGTCCTACCCCACAGCCAGCTTCCTACCCACCTGACTGTTGAGCAGTTAAGCCTGCAATCCTTCAATTTCCTGTGAAAACAATCATGGGATACCAGATCAAAGGCCTTTTGGAAGTCTAGGTATATAATGTCAACCTCCTCCCTCTTATCCAGGTGGCAAGATACCTGGTCATAGAAGGAGATGAGATTGGTAAGACAAGACCTGCCTGCGATGAAGCCATGCTGGTTGTCGTTCAGAATCCTACCTTCTGCAAGCGTACTACACAGACTCCTTGATGAATTTTCCCAGGATTTTCCCTGGGATAGAAGTTAGGTTAACTGGCCTATAGTTGCCTGGGTCCTCTCTCCTCCCTTTCTTGATGATGGGCACAACACTGGCCCTCTTCCAGTCTTCGGGGACCTCCCCCAAGCACCACGAGTTTTGGAAGAGTTTCACCAGAGGTCCTTCAATGACTGGCCAATGCCTTCAGCACTCTTGAATGAAGTTCATCCAGTTCTGCTGATTTATAAATGTCTAACTTGTCTAACTGATCACACATCAGCTCAGCGTCAACAGTAGGAAGGCGGTCATTCCCACCGTGCCCATTCTGAACCTTATCTAGCATGACTTTCCCCTTAGTTCAGTGAAATACTGAAACAAAGTAGTCATTCAGGAGTTCAGTTTTCTCCTGAGTGTCGGTAACCAGCTGTCTTGAGATGTTAAGCAGTGGTCCCACGCTTCCATATTTTTTTTCCTGTTCCCTACATACCTAAAGAAGGACTTCTTATTGTCCTTGAATCCCGTTGCTAGCTTAAATTCAATCACTGCCTTTGCCTTTCTAATCTTTTCCCTACAAGTGCAGGCCGCTGTTGTATAGTCCTCCTTGGGAACTGTCCCAAGCTTTCATTGTCTATATGCCTCCTTCTTCTTTTTCAAGAGGACCATGATATCCCTATTAAGCCGAGAGGGCTTATCAGCCCCTCTGCGTGGGAAAGGTTTCCTTTTGTGCTTCGAGGATTGTGTCCTTAAGGAATGACCACTTTTCATGCACTCCTTTTACCTTTGGTCCCTAGTCCTGCAGTGCTTCCCCTTCTATTGCCTCGAGCCTGCTGAATTTAACTTCTTTGAAGTCCGAAACATCAATTCTGGTAGCTGATGCCTGCCTTGTGACAGACAGTAAATGTGATGATCTCATGGTCACTATTGCCCAGGCTACTCTCTATGTTCAAGTCACTTAGATTGTCTCCTTTAGCCAAGACCAAGTCCAAGTCTAGGAGAGCATTTCCTCTGGTTGGCCTGTGCACTTCCTGAGCCAGGTAGAGCTCTTCAATACAGGTGAGGAAGCTACACGACCAATCCAACTTAGCCAAGTGTTCCTCCCAAGCAATGTCTGGGTAATTGAAGTTGTCCATGATGACCATGTCCCATGTGCACACGGCCTCTGCCAGTTCTTGAGAGAACTGCAGATCAAGCTCCTCCTCCTGGTTTAGTGGTCTGTAGTATACACCTACAGTTAGGTCTCTCTCACTGCCCCCTTCTTTCTTCCCCCCACCCAGTTTGACCCAGAGGGTTTTGAGCTGCTCTTCTTTGCAGTTGATGTTGGCCTCCAAGGAGGTGTACTGCTCCCTCAAATAGAGCTACACCTCCACTTTTCTTCCCTACTCGGTCTCTTCTGTGCAGGGTGTAGCCCTCTAGGGCTATGTTCCAATCAGTGGTGATGCATAGGAGGTGCACGGAGGTGCATGTGCACACCCTGAGAGCACTGGTGCACCCCGACAGCCAGCATTCCTGGGCAGGGAGGCCAAGCAAGAGCGCCGGTGCCCCTCCTGAGAGCACCAGCTGGGGAGTGGCGGTGTCAGAAGAAGCAATCCCCGCCATGCCTCCACGGCCAATCATGCTCAACCAGGAGTGTCAGTAGTGTGCCCAGAAGTGCCAGTGGGATCAGCTGGGGGGACCCCCTCCGGTCACTGACTGGGCACTAGGGGCGGGAAGTCAGGAGGCACCAGTCGCCCATGGTTCCAATCATGTGAAGAGACCCATCAGGTCTCTGTGATCCCTACTAGATCATAATGCCCATTGAAGAGTAAGAGGGATAGCTTTTCCTGCTTGTTCCCCATGCTCCTGGCATTAGAGTACAAGCATCTAAGTCCTCCAATTGAGACTCTCAATTTCCTGCCACACTAAGGGAGAACCAACCCTTCAGCTCTTGCAAGAGTGGTTATTCTACTGTCCCCAACTTTGGAGCTTTCTTGTGCACCAGTCCCCAGGCATGCTTTAGTCAGTGTTTCCCTATCCCCCAGTGATCTTAGTTTAAAGCCCTATGTAGAAGATTGGCCATCTTGGCTGAGAACAGGGACCTCTCCATGTGAGGTAGATGCTGTCCCTTCCTAGGAGTCCTCTCTCTGTGAACTGTGCACTGTGATCGAATAAACCGAAGTCCTCTCAGTAGCACCACAGGCCGGAGTTGTCAGTTTACTTCTTCAACACATCCTTCCCCACTAGGTCCATGGCCTGGAAATATCCATCAAATTGAAAAAGGGTAGCTTAAGAAGTGAGATTTAGCCAGTAGAACCCTAAACCCATACCTAGGAGTTCACCAGGGAATTGGCTGAGGCCGCATGCTCCTGGTGTATGGTTGTCATGGGAGACTTTAACTACCCAGACATTGCGTGGGAGGAGCACTCAGCCAAATCTGAGCAGTTGCAAAGCTCTCTCTCATGCATGGATGACCTCAATCTGATGCAGGAAGTCTACGGGCCAACAAGAGGTAAAGTGCTGCTTGACCTTGCACTGGTAACCAGGGGTGACCTAATCAGCGACCTAAAGACTGAAGGGAAGCTGGGTGACAGTGACCATGAGCTGATCACCTTCACCATCTGCCATAAAGCTGGGAAGTCAGTTAGTAATACAGAAGTCCTCGACTTCAGGAAAGCTGGCTTTGACAAGCTAAGGAGGCTTGTCAGAGAGGCCCTAAAAGGCCACAACCCAAAGAAGAGGGGAGTTCAGGACAAGTGGTTGCTTCTCAAGGGAGCAATCCTGGATGCGCAAGCAAAGTCCATCCCATCTCGGAGGAAAGGCAGCAAAAGGGCACAGCAGCACCTTTGGCTCTCCAGGGAACTGGCGGACCTCCTACATCTTAAAAGGAAAACCTACAAAGGATGGAGGACTAGAACTGCCACCAAGAAGGAATACTCTGCTGTGGTCCAGACCTGCAGAGAGCAAACCAGGAAAGCCAAGGCTGTGATGGAACTCCAACTGGCTACAAGTATCAAGGACAATAAAAAGTCCTTTTTTAGATATGTAGGGAGCTGGAGGAAAAGCAAGGGCAACACTGGACCCCTGCTAAACCAGATGGGGCAACTGACAACCAATGCCCAGGAAAAAGCAAACTTGCTAAATGGGTACTTTGCATCAGTTTTTCACCAGTCCCATGGGATGGCCCTGCCCACTGTGGGTCAGGGAGGCCTGGGTGAGGGAGATTCCTTGCCCTGCATTGAAGCTGACCTTGTGAAGGAACACCTTGACAGGCTGGATACCTTCAAGTCAGTCGGCCCTGACGGGTTACACCCAAGGGTATGCAGGGAGCTGGCTAGCATCATAGCCCAGCCCCTGACACGGATCTTCGAGAGCTCCTGGCGCTCTGGTGTAGTGCCCGAAGATTGGAAGAGGGCCAATGTCGTGCCTATCTTCAAGAAAGGGAGGAAAGTGGATCTGGCAAACTACAGGCTCATCAGCCTGACCTCTATCCTGGGGAAGGTCTTGGAAAAGATTATCAAGGAGGCCATCCTTAACAGACTAGCTGAAGGCAATATCCTGAGGGATACCCAGCATGGGTTTGTTGCAGGTAGGTCTTGATTGACCAGTCTCATTTCCTTTTATGACCAGGTGACTTATCACCTGGACAAGGGGGAAGAGATGGATGTTGTACATCTTGACTTTAAAAAAAGCCTTCCATCTGGTATCCCACAACCACCTCTTGGCAAAACTGGCTAACTGCGGCCTCGACCTCTCCACAATCTGCTGGCTGGGGAATTGGCTCTGTGGTAGGACCCAGAGGGTGGTGGTTGACGGGAGGCAATCGTCTTGGTGTGCCGTCACCAGTGGGGTCCCTCAAGGCTCTGTCTTGGGGCCTATACTATTTAACATCTTCATCAATGATGTGGACATTGGTGTCAGAAGTGGACTGGCCAAATTTGTCAATGGCACCAAACTCTGGGGTAAAGCATCCACACCTGAGGACAGGAGAGTGATCCAGGCAGATCTTGACAGGCTCATGAAATGGGCAGATGAGAACCTGATGGTGTTCAACACCAAAAAATGAAAGGGAGGAAAAACCTGCAGCATGTTTATAGGCTCGGCAGTGCTATGCTAGTTAGCACTACAGATGAAAGGGACTTGGGGGTCATGATTGACCACAAGATGAACATGAGCCTTCAGTGTGATGCTGCGGCTAGTAAAGCAAGCAAAACGGTGGCTTGCATCCATAGATGCTTCTCAAGCAAATCCTGGGACGTCATTCTCCCATTGTACTCGGCCTTGATGAGGCCGCAGCTGGAGTACAGAGTCCAGGTTTGGGCTCCATAATTAAAAAAATGATGTGGAGAAGCTTGAGAGGGTGCAGAGGAGAGCCATGCGCATGATCAGAGGTCAGGAAAACAGACCTTATGAGAGAGGCTGAGAGCCATGGGGCTCTTCAGCCTGGAAAAGTGCAGGCTCAGGGGTGATCTGATGGCCACCTATAAGTTTATCAAGGGTGTTCACCAGGATCTGGGGGAACGTGTGTTCACCAGAGCGCCCCAAGAGGTGACAAGACTGAACGGTCACAAACTCCTCCTTGACTGTTTCAGGCTGGACATAAGGAAGAATTTCTTCACTGTCCGAGCCCCCGAGGTTTGGAATAGACTGCTGCCGGAGGCGGTTCAAGCACCCACTTTGAACGTCTTCAAGACATGTTTGGATGCTTATCTTGCTGGGATCCTATGATCCCTGCTGACTTCCTGCCCCTGGGGCAGGGGGCTGGACTTAATGATCCTCTGGGGTCCCTTCCAGCCCAAATGTCTATGAAATCTAGGCATGCTCAGAGTTAAGCAGCTATCTCTGTCCCTCTCCTTCCCTGCATTGAACCTTTCTTTCTAGACAAAATGAATGCAGTAAGAGGAGGGTGGTCATGTTTTGGAACAGGCTACCTAGAGAAGTCGCAGAACCTCCATCCTGGAAATTTTCAAGGGAGTTGGATAGATGCTTGGCTGGAACAGTTTAGTCAGGGATGCTCCTGTCTTGACCAGGGGTTGGACTAGATAACCTCATTAGGTCCCTTTCAGCCCTATTTTTCTATGATTGATGGAGTGGGCTATTCATTGCTCAGTTAAGTTTGACCTAACCTGTGCTGTATACTGCCACATGCCTTGATGATATTGCCATGCTATAGCAGTCTGTAAGCTCCCAGAATGCAGAAATTTATTAGTCCAGGACTGACTAATATTCTAAGAGTTAATAGGTAAAATAGCTTCAATCTCCTTCTGAGTCTTTATTTCCCCTCACAGTAAGAAACAGCATAGATAAGAGTTACTTGAGATCACCTGCCTGCTTTCTTTAATGTCCCTGTAAACAGCATATAAGCACATGCTTAAATTTAAGTACGTTTGTTGTCCCATGAAGGTCAAGGCTATACAATGTTGACACCTCATGTGCTATTTGTTGTGAAGGGAACCAAAAAGCCACAGCAATGAACCTATATTTTGGAGTGGATATATAATTTCACTAGATTTTAAAATTGAAGTCAGAGTCTAATGTGATTGAAACCCAGGTATACACTTCAACTGCCAGATGCTGAATTGATGCCTCTTATTACCAATTGCAGTGTGAGGTTAACTTTAATCCTGAACAAAGATGTAATCATGGTTATTAGAGACCTCCAAATTTTGTTAGAGTGAAAACACAAGACTGCGAGTCGTAAAAAATCACTGAGCACAAATTGAACATAGTGATTGCCAATTTAGAACTTAATGCAGGAAAATAAGCCAATTATTGCTGTCATCTGTATTCAACAGAACAACAACAAAGGACAGTCCCAGTGGATCCGCTTAGACCCACAAAATTTCACTATCCAGAGATCTGAGACTCATTCACACTACATCCACCCCCAGCCATTTCCACCGCATATTTCTAGTTTACCCTGATGCATGGGAGATGGGTAGCATGGTTGAGAGGACCCTCATGCTTCACCTTTATCCTTCAGAAGGCACGGTTACCTTAACAAGTGCCTATGCTCCAACACAGCACTCTTCTGCTGAGGTTAAAGACAAGCTTTACAAAGAACTGGCTAGTGCTATTGGCAAGATTCCTAATACTGAGAACTTATCTTTAGGGGGTTGTCAGTGCCACAGTTGGTGCTGAGAGTGAATCCTGGCCAATTTTCCTTGGCTCACATAAAACAGGAAGCATGAATGATAATGGACACAGGCTGCTGGAGTTCTGCTCCCATCATGAACTTGTTCTTTCACACAAAGGTATCATGGAGGCACCCCAGATCCAGCCACTGGCACCAGCTGAGCCTCACCATCACTAGGCGGTCCAATTTCAATAACACTCTCTTTACTCCTAGCTACCATAGAGCAGATTGCAACACTGATCACTCACTTGTGGTCACCAGAATCAAATAGAAGCTAAAGAAAACCTTCTGCCCTAAGTATCAGTGCTTGCCATGCATTAATATCACCATCACTTTTGATCATCAGAAAAACCTTGCCCTTTATTGAGACTCAGGAGGAGGCTGCTTCAGAGCTGCCTTTGTGCGAGACAGAAGAAGCGGGGAAGCTTAAGAAACAACAAAACAAACAAACAAACAAAACGAGGTCACTCTTGACTATAGTCAGCAAACAGGTTCAAAGAAACCAGGATTGGTTTGAGACATTTATATGAATTGATTTAATTTAATCAGAGTCCAATGAACTGCTATGTTAAAATCACAAGGTGGAGGCCCAGATGGAACCGAGAGGGAACTTAGGAAAGCAAGCAGTGTTGTACAACAAATTTGAAGATGCTGCCCTCCAGCGTATGTACTGTTCCCCTCCTAGCTTGGTGTTATCTGCAAACTTTCTGAGGGTGCACTCTATGCCATCTTCCAGGTCATTGATGAAGACATTGAGCAAAACCAGCCCTAGGACTGATCCCTGGGGCACTCTACTTGATACCAGCTGCCAACTACACATTGAGCCATTGATTACTACCCTCTGCTCCAGCCAGTTTTCTATCCATCTTATAGTCTATTCAGCCAACCCATGCTTCTTTAGCTTGCCTATGAAAACATTGTGGGAGACTGTATCTAAAGTCCTGCTAAAATCAAGGTATATCACATCCACTAGTCTACATCCACAGAGCCAGTCATCTTATCATAGAAGGCAATCAGGTTGGTCAGGCATGACCTGCCCTTGGTGAATCCATGTTGACTGTTCCTAATCACCTTCTTCTCCTCCAAGTACTTAGAAATGAATTCCTTGAGGATCTGCTCCATGATTTTTCAGGGTCTGAGGTAAGGCTGACTGGTCTGTAGTTCCCTGGATCCTCCTTTTTCCCTTTCTTAAATATGGGCACTATGTTGCCCTTTTCTAATCATCCAGGATCTCTCCCAATTACCGTAAGTTTTCAAAGATGGCCAGTGGCTCTGCAATCACATCAGCCAAATGCCTCAGCACCCTTGGGTGCATCCTGTCTGGCCCAATGGACTTGTATATGTCCAGCTTTTCTAAACAGTCCCTAACCTGTTCTTTTGCCCCTGTTGGCTGCTCACCTCCTCCCCAAACAAGCAGTGTTGTCAGGTGCAGTAGTCTGGGAACTGACCTTGCCTATGAAGACTGAGGTGAAAAAGGCATTGAGCACTTTAGCTCTTTCTGTATCCTGTCACTAGGTTGCCTCCCACATTCAGTAATGGAACCACACTTTCCCTGATCCTCCTCTTGCTACCAACATACTTGTAGAAACCTCTCCGATTACCCTTCACAGCCCTTGCTAGTTGCAACTCCAATTGTGTTTTGGCTTTCCTGACTTGATCCCTGCATGCCCGAGCAATACTCTTATACTCCTCCCTAGTTGTTTGCCCAAGTTTCCACTTCTTACAAGCTTTCTTTTTGCGATTTAGTTTACTGAAGAGTTCCCTGCTGAGCCAAGTTGGTCTTCTGTCATACTTGCTAGTCTTCCTGAGCATTGGGATGGTTTGTTCCTGCATTTTCAGTAAGGCTTCTTTAAAAGTACAGTCAGCTCTCCTTGGCTCTTCTCCCCCTCAGACTGGCTTCCCAGGGGATCCTGCCCATGAATTCCCTGAGCAAATTAAGTCTACTTTTCTGAAGTCCAGAGTCATTACTCTGTTGCTCTCCATCCTTCCTTTCCTCAGGATCCGGAACTCGATCATCTCATAGTCACTGCTGCCACAGTTGCCATCTACTGGTACATTTCCCACCAATTTTTCTCTGTTTGTGAGCATCAGGTCAAGAAGAGCAAATCACAAGAGGTAAAAATGTATTGGATGTTATAAGTAAATTTATGTACCTTGGCTCCATTGTTCTCAATGGTTTGTCACTTAACGCTGAACAGAATACCCACACTGGCAAAGCATCAGGTATCATGAGCATGCCAAGCAAACAAGTGTAGAACAAACTGACTGTTAAGACTTAGGTCTAAGCATATCATGTTTGTCCTATCAACACTCTTTTGTATGGCAGCGAATCCTGGACCACATACTGTACTCAAGCATAAAGTGCCTCAACAAGTTCCACTTACGTTTCCTTTGCCATATTCTAGGAATTTCATGGCAGAACAAGTTGGTTATGCCGAGGGCTTTAAATGAGCCAGCTTTCCAAGCATCCATTCTTTAAGTCAGCATGGACTTCGATGGCTTGGCCATATGCGGAGAATGGATGACAGCTATTTACCGAAGGATCTCTTGTATGAAGAACTCATTACAGGAAGACAACCGCAAGTGTCCCAGCCGCCAGCGGAGGGTTCAGGATTGAGAGTATGGTCGAGGGTAGAAAGGTTTATTGACTTAACAAAAACACAACTACACGTAGTATATTAAGATGGATAATGACAGACAGTAATAATTCACATGGGCAACTTATCGGCAGTCCCCTCTGATGCCTGATGTATGACAAGTTTCTCTTTCCACAAAGCTCAGCCAAGTCAGGCGTTCCCGATCAGCATAGTCCAAGAGGTACCAGGAAGGACCCTGGTATTCAGTCCTTGGGCTCCTTGAGATCCACAGGCCCACTGATCCAGGTCAACAGCTAATTAGTCTCTTTCACAGAACTGCATCTTCCTTCTGAATGATTTCTGGATGTGTAAGCCAATTTATAATTTCTGAGCTGTGCTGATCACTTACAGCCATTCAAATTCTTTTTACTTCCACTGTCCTTAGACTGACCAATAGCAGTACAAGCCTTGCATTCTTCTGATAAGGTTAATTTTAACTATGCCACAGGGCCTTACTACTTCAAGGCTTTGCTACATTTACTAGGCTTTACTTCATACAAGGCCTTACTACATCTTAAACTTTAATTAGGTTCTTAGCAACAACTTATAGCTTAATATCTAAACAAATGACAGAAAAAACACTTGGTCTAATCTTCATAGAGCCTTCAGCAAGCACCTTTATCACACAGACAATTTTCAGCTGTTACAGTAAGGACATCCTTATCTCCATTTCAAAAATGTTTGCAAGAGAGATATGAAGACAATGAATGTGGAGCCAAATGATTGGGAGAAGATTGCCGAGGATTATGGGAAACAGTCTATTAAGCATGGAAAGAAGGATTTTGAGGAAAGAAGAAATCTCAGGAAGACCCTTGCCCCACATTCAGGGCTTTTGGTACAAACTTCATGTTTGATAAGTGTAGAAGGGACTGTCATAGAGCTACACTTGCAAATGCTCAATGAGCTGATGCCTCACTTGGCACAAATCTATTGTTAGGGACCTAACTTTGTGATTTTGCAGAAACCACAAAATTCAAAACTGTCTGTGAAATCAACTTAAAAAAAAAAATCTTAATAAAAGTAGAATGCTGGCTCCCCAGTCAGTCATCCTTGCTGCCTCGCAGCCCGTCCAGGAGGAGAAAAAGTGTTAGCTGGCAGGGCAGCATGAAGGGCAGCAGCCAAGATGGGGGTTCTATGGAAGACAGAATCAGACCCATAGCATCAATCTAGTTTAAAAGGAAGAAAAGACTATTATAGGATCAGAGAAGTAAAGGAAAAGAAGCACTCTTATTTTAGATACTACAATCCACTATAATAATTTGCTTTGGTTGTGTCTTTGTCATTCTGTCTGTCATGCTCAAAAAGCCATGTTTGCGCTCACTACTCTGGACTTTTAGTGATTATTTTCATTTAGGTATGGTGTACACTTGGTATCCAAGCAAAAATTGTCCCTTAACGCCCTTACTTTATCTTTAACCCATAACACCCTTACCAAGGTGAAGCAGAGAATAGATGGCAATAGAATGTAGGAAGAATGGCAAGAGTAAGACCAAATTAAATGGATGAGCAAAGAGGACTCATAAAAGAGATGCAATGGAAGGGCAAAGGGTTCACAGAGGCAATAGAAGACAGGCTGAAAGAGTAGACAATATATTCACTGAAGATGAGATTGAGGAACAGAGCTGTGGATTGATGAATGTGTTGTCCAATTTTTTTAGCTCTTTAAATTTCCAAGCTGAAAGACCATCACACAGCCAATTCCAGAGTTGTTATCATAAGGATAAAGCGATTCTGCCTCCAAGAAGACCTTTTCCAGAGTATTTGAGGGATTTGATGACAAATCGGAACAGCGAGCATTACCAGAACTTCAAAACAAACATATGATTATACAACCGTGCGTTGCCTGTTGAGCAAAGATCATTATGATGAGATGTACGATTCACGGACTTCGTGGAGGACTGAATGCACTGTGCACGGAAGATCAATGTCTGAAGTAATATCCAAAGGTGTTTAGAGAGGAGACCCTTGGAAAAGTTGATGGATACCTGTTGTATAGAAGACCAGGCAGAACAGCTCAAGTTGAAAAATGACACAGTGGATAACAGAAACATGGTACCCTATAACAAGTAGCCTATTTTTGCCTGTCATTTTTTACAGGCTTTTATGCTAGTGAAATAATAGAACACATGGCAATGCAGTACTACCAAAGGAGGTTATTTAAGACAGCAAAGCAATATTAGCTTACATGGAGAAGAAATGACCAATGTGCAGCATCTGAGATTCCTCCAAGGTCATCATGTTTATAGGCTTTTTATTCATTACTAAGAGCATGTAGAAGTGCAAACATACTAGAGTAAATAGGAGCATTCCTTGCATTTAATGAAAAGAAAGAAATAACAGAAAACATAGGCATAACATGAAGAACATGGGTGAAATACTAAATTTTCTGAATGTTGTCTGTGTCTGGGTTTGCTGGCTGTTATGCCGCTTAACATATAATAAAGGGTTAAAACGGTTTTAGATTTGCTCCGCAGGAACCCAGACAATGACTGTAGGAAGCTCCTCATCCTGAATTCTCAACCTGTAGCTCCACAATATT
This sequence comes from Alligator mississippiensis, assembly GCF_030867095.1. NCBI lineage: Eukaryota > Metazoa > Chordata > Crocodylia > Alligatoridae > Alligator > Alligator mississippiensis. Next base: position 282,512,147 of record NC_081826.1, read on the forward strand.
ATTTTTGAGATTGGGTGAATCTTGCAACACACAGCATGCCAAACAGCATGCCAAACAGGGCTAAACCATTGCCTTATATAAAGGCAATATATTACTCACCAGACCATTACCCATCCTAATGTATTGCTAGCTGTTTTTTGACTGCTGCCATGCTGGGTCTGCCTGAAAAAATAGGGTGAACCACATGCTGCCTTCGCCAGAACAAAAGAATATACTAGAGAGTGTTGTGCTAGCAGTATTATCATTATGGTGAAAAAGGGCTCTCTCACTTAGAACTTCCCATGTACTTTCCTCTGGTCACCCAAGAGCCCTTTTTTTTACTGCCTCTCTCCAGCTGTTCCCTTTACCTTTCTGCTGCCTTGGAATACAAACACCTTTTTGTTTCACCTACTGACTTACATTTTAATGCCTCAAGACCCCAGTACACCTTTCTCCACCATCCAAGATCTGTACTGCCCCAGATCCTGCTTACCTTAATTCATACTGGTAAACAGTCACGAGTTCAGTATTTGAGCTGGTTCTTATTTTTCCCCAAAACTAGGTCAACCCACACAGAACAAAATGTGACACTAGAATAGCAATGGATCAAATCAGCATTACCCAAATAATCATAAAACTAGACACTAAAGACCAAGAGCTGCCAACAAAGCACCATATGGGACAGTGTGTCCTGGATGATTACTGCATGGCAAGACATGAGTGAAGATGGTTTTTTTTGAAGGAGTCTGTGGCTCCTCTGTGCTTTGTCAGATTTTAATATCTAATAATTACACTATCTATCCACTCAGTAGGAGGTGCACCAGAGCATTAAGTGCCTCTCCAAGTCAGAACACCTGTTACTGGATTTGTTTTCTCTCTGCAGAAGTTTGCTTCCTAGAGGGCTAAACGGCTGATTGAATTAAACAAGTTGACTCTAGATACACTAGCGTCCCACTTCTTTTCTTTCACTGCCCCTTCCTGCAGTTCCTGGTGCTTTCCTTAGGGGCACTTTCGTTATCTGTAAATTGAACATTTTGGAAAGTGTCTTAATAGGTCTCTCTGCAAAGCAGAAGTGGCATTTTGTCGTCTTTGCTTGCTGTGCTATTTCAATTCCAGACACTCATTTCATGTCATCTTGCATGTGCTCTCTCACTAGTCCATGTGTCTCCCTATCAACATTTGTGTACTCCACATGCTACAGAAGCTTCCTTGCTAATCTTCCTGTACGTCTTGTGCTTGTTTTTACATGCAGAGCCTCCTCTCTGAGCCCCTTGTTTCTATATGCTCTGATGAGCCATCTGTATTTACATGAGGTCTTCAGAATAGCATGCAAAATGCAAATGGCCTCCTTACAGGAGGCCATCGGTCTTATTCAGGGTGGCAAGGTAGGCCCACATGTCAATGCAGAGCCAAGTACTGTATTTTCTTGCATACCACATGCCCCCCAAAAAATGTGCACCTTGATTTGGAAAGCAGAATACAGAAAAAAAAAAAAGATTTTCTACAGTCATGGCCTGGTAAGTCTCCTGTCCCCCTCATCCCCTCTGCACTCCTGGCACCTTCTGCCCTGTTTCTCTGTCCTCCCACTCTTACCAACAGGGTTTGCCCAGGGTGCAAACTCTGTTTGTTATTCCTTTGCCTCCATCCGCAGGCTCCAATTGGCTCAACTCTTAGGGAAGATGACCAGGTGCAACATGCTACAATGAAAACTTGTACAGCTTCAGGAACAGCTATTGTGCATGCCCCACAACTTTGTACCCTACATCTAAGCCATTACCAAGCATATGTAAACCACTATTTTTCAAAAGTTTCTACTAGCTTGGGTTCCCTTCCTGGAGCTCAGTGTCCCTCAAGGTTTAGGTAGGGACATGCTGTCAACAATAAGCTCCACCAGCTACATCCCACCTCAGCAATACACACTGCACTCTGAGTCAAGTATTAACCCCCTCTTAACTCCTCCCTTCCCAATTCATCAGTTGCTTTGTTACTTCCCAACCTCATGCTGCTCCTTGCTCAGCTTTACATGGAGACTCCCTGGCCAGGCATTGTTCTTATTCCAGCATTGGTGGTAGATGGGTTGTCCTATTGCTTCTGGCTCAGGAGTAGTTGGTCAGCTGGAGAAGAGATCCTTTTCTGGAGTGGGTTTGAAAATGGATTCTAGGTAGTGCTTAAGGTTGAAGGATCTTCCCTGATTGCTGGTGGGAAAGAGGGTCTCCTTAGCCTCCTCAGTGTTGAGGAAATGGGAAAGACTACAGGCTCCTCCTTGGTACTGGAGCTTCCAGGCAAGTAGTCTGCAGTGTCCATTAAGTATCTCAACAGCTGGGTCCCACCTCATCCCTTCATGCAGTGCTGGAAGAGACACATGGTGTGTCCCTGCTATGCATGCCTCACAGACATAAGGGGTTTATTGGAGAATGCAGCACAGCAGTTTCTAAAATTAGTGGTGGCAGTGTCTGCCCCAGCCTCAGAAAGAGCTGAAACAGACTTGGCCTGGAGATTTTCAAGCTGGCCTCTGAAACAATTTCCCTTTCCCCATCCCTCTAATGGTTCTTTCAGATACAGCTCCAGTGGAGCTGACTTATTTTTGTACACTAAGTATGTGATTTGGGCAGAGGGGGATCTTCAGGCTCTACAGTTCTGAGCCTCTGTCAACACAGCTGGAGCACAACTGGTCTTCTTATCAACTCTTGTGATCAGGCTACATCAAGGCCATCTAGGCAACATCTTTCCCTTCACGTACAGTGAATTAAGTGCACCTGCTAGCTCAGGCAGGGAGAGATAGCTAGATAAATAGATAGACAGAGAGAGAGATTACTAACATCAGCTGGAAAAGAAGCAAGCTAAACCTGGAAGTGAAAAAGCCTCGTGTTTTGCAGGGCTAAGGAATTGGTATTCTAGGTCCAGTGCTCCCTGTGTAAAAAGACAAAACTCTTGGTGTAGAAGCAATATCTTTTATTTGACCAACTAAATAGTAGCAAAAAAATCTCTCCTATGCTTTTAGACCAATACAGCTAAAACCCAATATCTCTGAAACACAAAAAGATATTGTAATTAGCTGTTTTGAACCGAAAGCTTCACAGCTGAGCAAGATAGAAGCAAAATTCAACACCCTGCCTGCAATTGGACACCCTCAGGTAATGAGATTGCTTCAGCCTATTCTCTGTGCCTGCTTTGCATACTCACAGAGCAACCTTTTTTAAAACTGGACTGTTATACTCAGGGGAACTCTACCATCTTTTACCTCCCCTGTGCAAGATGAAGTTTCATTTCTACCTGGGAGAACTTTTACAATCTTTGAATTTTCCTATGCCTGAGGAAGGGTGTTTGGCCCCGAAAGCTTCCCGTGAAAGATTTTTTTTTTTTTTTGCTACTATTTAGTTGGTCTAATAAAAGATATCACCTGTACCCCAAGAGTTTTGTCTGCCTATACTTTTAGACCAACACAGCTACAACCAATATCCCTGTGTAAAAAAGATTTGTTGTCTTTAGCTGTGCCATCTAGGGCACAAGTTTTTTAGCCTTTGGCTGGGAATTAAATTCTGGCAGCACGGGGCCTCAGGATTAGGATGCTGAGACACTACATAAAACATTTAATGGGGTATTACTTGTTAGTGCTAAGAAGAAATAATTAGGCAGCAAGGAAGTATCCAGCCTCATCATGACAGGCACTGCATTGTACCAAGAAATTCAGCTCTTGCCAATGGCTCAGCTTGAAAACAGACCTACTTGACTAAGCAGAGGCATCAGTTCTCCTCTCTGTGGGGCTTCCCACAGGTGATTCTCATTAGCCCACAGAGAAGCTGCCATCTAAACTCTGCCCACCTCAAGAGGACCTCAGTCTTAGTTAAAAGTTGTGTTTTCCAGGTGCAAATCCAGCCACCAGAGGGCAGCCAGAGAATTTCATGTGTTTTATAGCAGCTAGGCCAGAAAATAAAAGCAAGAGTGAACATTTTGTCCAAGGGCTTGTTTTAAATTGCTCCTACCAGGCTCTGAAATGCATGATGTCATCTTCATTCCTCCTGGTTCCTGCTGTTTTATTAAGAAAGAGGATGACATACAAAAATAAAAAATGACGCCCCAACTTGACAGTTCTCCAGCTACAACATCCCACTTAGTAGAAGTTTTAGATTGGACTAGGTTAGTGGAATAGCACAGAGGCCTAAATCTTGGGTCCTGCACACAGCTTGCATGCATCCCCTGAATCAGGTCTCTCTTTCCAGGAAAGCAGGCATCAGCACACAGCTGGTATTGCAGCTTCCAAGAGGAAAACCTCCCAACAGATGCAAGGATAGGTAAAGGGGGAACAAGCAATTAGGGATTAACTCTCCATATCTTTGTCTCATCTCCTTCTCCCTAGTGCATACACACACATGCATACATGCAAAGGGAATTTCTGCAGCTCTGCTGTGTGGGCTTTCTCCTCTTCATAAAATCACATCGTCTGTCCAGGTTGGTGGGACACAGGCAGGGTCTGTGCTATAATACATACACTTAGAACTGCTGTGCTAGTGTCCTGGATTCCTATACATTTTGGTTTAGTAAAAGCAGAAAAAGCAATGCTGTTGTTTTGTGCACACAAGTGTTGAATTATTTTTCAGGCTATAGGATTAGGAATTAATGTAAACACATGTCCTTGTGTCCCTCGTAGTATGCTTGCTTGAGTTTCACTGGAATTTGTTTTATTTATAGGAGTCAGAAGTATGCAAGGTATTTAAATAAAAAGGCAGTAGTGTCTCTCCCCCCACGGTGTCTGTAATCACTGAGTGGCCACATAGTTATGCTTTATGTTTAAATAATACTCATATATTGATATGGGACTGTATGTGTGGCATACACATACCACTGACTTAAGCCTATCAATATATTTCCAATGTGGACATGAAAAAGCAAATTAAGAGAACAGTTGTAGGTATGGTCCAAACACTGAGCTTTCAGTAAGGACTATAATGATAAATGCAAGATGTGGAAGGGACAAAGGCAAGTAATGGAAATGACCATTACTCCTCTGAGGTGGAAGGGAAGCACAAAGAGCTCAAACTGCTTAAATCGGAAAGACTAGATAACCTCCATCCCAGACTTCTGAAAAAACAGACATAATTTCAGCTCCAAGAGCAAGGACTTTTAATATAAACCCACCCTATTGGTGGTGGTACTGTGTGACCGGAGAATAACAGATGTAGTACCTATATTTAAGGAGGGAAAAATCAAGTGATCTAAGATGGTGCTAGTTTGATGTTAATAATATTCAAAGTTTAACACAAATTTAGGAATGAAAGAATAACTAGAAATACAGAGATAAATGGAAAATGAGATAACATACAACATGGATTTACCAAGATAGACAGTATCAGATTTATTTGATTCCTTTCTTTGACAAGCTAAGTGGTTTTCAAGAGAAAGGAAATGCTGTATATCAAATCTAACCAGACTTTTGTAACTCATCTGGTATTAAAATGGAGAAAAAAGAACTAATGTAAGAATTCTAAAGTAGGTAAGAAAGTTACTTCACAAAAGATAGCAGTAGGTAGTGTTGAGAGCGAAGCAGCAGGCTATATATAGCAAGATTACTAATGGACTAGCCTAAGAAATTATTCTTTTGAATATTTACATTAATGGTGTTGGTGCAAAACACAGGAACCTCCTAATGATATGTCCTGATGGCACAAGGTTGGGAGGCATTACCAATGCAGGGTGGATCAGAATATCCTGGGTGACCTCTAGGACTAAAGTATTAAACATGGGATGAAATTCAATACAACAAAATACGAGGTTATCCATTCAGAGATCAATTACAAGAACTTTTGCTATAAGCGATCAGGTAGGAAAGAGGAATTAAAAAAGACCTGGGCATTTTAGTTGATCACAGGATGGCTGTGAGCCACTGATGTGATGCAGCAGCAAAAAAGACAACTATGACCCCAGGATATATTTCAAAGCGGTTTTGGTAGATATGGAAGGGGCAGTTCTATAATGTAAGGTACTTTGAGACCTCATGTGTAATACTGGGCACATCTACATGAGACACTTACTGTGGAGTAGACTAATTAGCCCTGCAATAAACATCTTGGCATCTACACATGTAGGGCTATTAGGCTGAGTAAACTAATAATAAACTCTGCAGCAGGGTGGTACTTGTAAATACAAGTACTATCTTGCTGTGGAGTTTTTTTCTCTGCAGCCAACACATGTGTAGATGCTGATCCGGCTGGGTACTTCATTGTGGGGGGTGCCTGCCTGCTATCCCTGCAGTGGAGCACCCTTGTGCCCCAATCATCTCCTATGCAGCACGTGGAGTTGGGTCAGAGCAGCCCTGGGCTGGCAGGCTGGCCCCCAGGCTCTCTGCCAGCCGAGGCTGCTCTGACCTGGCTCGCTGTGCTGCAGTCCTAGGCGCATGTATAAACATGGCGCCCAGGAGCAATACGCTCCTGCACAATAAGCACTAGAGTTCATTGCATTGCATTTTCATGCACATGTAGATGTGCCCACTGTGTACAATTTTTGTCATCCACACTCAGTAAAGATTAATTCAAATGGGAACAGGTACAGAAAGGGCTACTAGCATGATCAGGGGACTGGAAGGTCTTATGGAAACTGAAGAGCTTGATTTATTTAGCCTACAAACAAAACCACAAAACCTAAGATAGGACACAATTGTTCTATGTGCATATATCGGGGTGTAAACTCCAGGGAGAAAGATAACTTAAAACTAAGGAACAATGTTGGCACAAAAACATGGGAATAAACTGACCGTGAGTAAATTTAGGATGGAAATTAGAAATTTTGTAAGCATCAGAGGAGTGAGGGTCTAGAACTACTTTCACTGTTGGGGAGGGCAAGAAAAAAACGAAAACTCATTTTATAATGGAATTTGATCAGGTTCTGAAAGGGGTTACATGGTTCCCTGTGATAGCAGGGAATGGGCTCAATGCCCCAGGAAATCTTTTCAAATCCTATGGTCTGATTTGTTATGTCATTTACAGAAAGTCTATTTGCAGTTGTCAGGTAGGGTATGAGATCCATTCCAACGCCTGGGAATACTGATTGCACGGTCCCTGCCAGCCTTGTCTTCCACTAGCAGAGCATGATTTTCAAGGACTTCATTAGCTGCCAGCATGGAGCCTTTGAAAGTCTTCCGAGATGAATAAAGTACAACAGGATGAAAGAACTCAAGTACAATGTTGACTCTCAGCACTGAAACAGTTTTAATTGATATATTTTGGTAGATAAAATTTGATCAACCATTGTAGGACGAGTTCTTGTAATTATCTTCCTCCACAGTGAAAAGTATGACATCACATCCTGCAGAAATGATACATTTTAAAGCATGGTGTTTTATTTACTACCTTTTGGAGGGAGATTTGGCATCAAAATGTTTTTGATGCTGATTTTTTAAACATATAGGGAAAGGAATTTGTTTGGCCATTTACAATTTTGGGTTATTAAGGTCAAAATTATCCAATACCAAGGAGGAAAGTTAAGTGACAGTTAAGATTAGTTGGCAAGCTCCAAATGAAAAAGTCCCCTAATGTGCTTTCAGCAAAGTAATGATGCATCTTAATAGAGCATCCAAAAGTGTGAGGAGAGTCTGACCCATAGTTCCATCTGGACTCTATGTCAGTTTTGCTCTCGTAATAGGCCAGGAGAGGTAGAACTGCAATTCAGACAGGATAAAATTTGGAGAAGCCGCTGAGAGCTACGTTGGAACAACAAGTATCCAAGAGGCTGCTAATTACAGATGAGAAAAAATTCCAGCTCTGCTCTCTAGCCCCTCTGCCCATGTTTAGAACCGAATCACATTTTTTTGGTTTTCCCTTTCTGCGGCCACCTGTATTTCACTGGCATTTTGTAGCCACCAGTGGAGCAGAGTGTGCTGGAAATCTCAAGAGAAAGATTTTTCCATGTGATTTCCTGCTCAGTTTTGTGGACTCAGGCAATTCAAATCAACAGCACCACCAAAATTCAAGTGCTGTAATAAATGAATAAATACAATACATGAACTGACTCTATAGCAACTCTGTGCTACTACCTGACACAACTCAGAGGCCCTGCTCTGGCAATAGTCAGCTGCTGGGATGGGGGTTACTGTCATGCAGCATAAAGGATGGGATAAGTTATGCAAAGGGCCAGTCTCTGACACTTCCAAGGTCTGTCTGTCACTACTTCATATACATAAACTTATTTGAGGCCAGCTGTCCAAACAATAGGACCTGATTCACCTCTTCATAATACCTGATCTTTTTTAATTGAACAGGCTCAGACAGATTCCTTTTCATCTGGGATTTAGGACAGAAAAAAGCCAGATGAAAGACAAGATCTGCATGTTAGATCTGCTGTGACTGCTTTCTATTGCAAATGCATTGGAGTAAGGTTGATATGATGCAGTTGTAGCAACTCTATGTTGGGCACTTCTACATGAGATGCTTACTGTGCATTAGCCTAATAACACTGAACGGTAGTGTGGCGGTTAAAAACTGTTTCCATAGCCTACTATGCAGTGTTATTAGGCTAATGCACAGTAAGCATCACAAAATAACTGTCCGCCAGCATTACTGAGCAGTAACTCTAATTACTGCACATTTAGTTAGTACTTCATTAAGTAAGTAGTAAACTAAATGCACAATAACTAAGGCACATCAGTGAACATGTACATAAGCCTACTGTTACCCAAAATTACTCCAGTTTAGGAGGTATGTTAAAGGAAAGGGAGCAGAGGTCTCATGATGCTTAGTTGCTGGAATGGTCCTGTGTGGCTACTCTCACGCAACATAAAGGACTCTAACTTTTTCAGGGGCTCTGATCAGTTCCCCATCTGGTGCCAGACCCACCTTGACTCCAGTTTTGCAGTAAACCCAGCTTAGGCAGACTGAAGGGTCTAGACAGGGGCAGATCCAGGGTGCCAGGGTGGGGAGATTTAGGGTGCCAGACTCTACAGGGGACAGCGATGGCAGCGGGCAGATTTTCTCTTCCTATACCTGTTCCCACCTGCCACCCCCACGCCCATCCTTTGTCCCCTGCTGGCCAGGAGTAGGGGCTCGAAGGAGGAACCTGCCTAGTCTGTTGCTGTTTCCAGCTGATACATATATGAGAGACAGCCCCAGAGCCATACATGAGCTGCAAAGAGAAGCCACATGGAGAGCTGGGCTTGGGTGGGAAAAGCTGTGGCCACATGCAGGTTCCTCCTTCCAGCATCTACTTCTGCTTAGCGGGGGACATCTGTTGAGGATGGATGGGCCGGAAGTGGGCACTGGAAGAAAGAACGTGTACACCCCGTCACTGTCCCTGGCTGAGTATATAGCTCCCCCCCACAGCACCCAACTGGAGTGGAGTGGGAGTAGCTCTAGGACTGCTCCCACACTTGGGTTATCTGAGGACAGCAATGGGAGCTCCAGTCACACCTTGCCCTCATTCTCTCATGGTCTGAGGGGCAGTGTGCTATGCTCCCCCTTTAGTAAATCCTGGGTCAGCCCATGGATCTAGACCATAATTTGGACCCTTCCTCAGTGGACAAAAAATAACAAAAAGGTAGCAACTAGAAGGGATCAAGAATGGTCACAGAATATGGCCTGACTCAGTCATGGACTGTTAATCAATATGGCATTGCAAAAACAACAACAGAGCTTCAATCACTCCAGTGTCTTTCAAGATATTGGTTGGGTGGTTTGGATAGGTGAAAATATAAGTTTTTGACTTGTAAAGAACCAACGGATATAGGTTAGCAGTGGGGCTTCCAAAATCCTTGATAGAAAAGCTTTTGAGGTTTGATGAATTAGTGCCTCTGTATTTATCTAAACACTGGTTTGTTAGTTTTTTAACATGCTGCAATGTACTGTTAATATCCCAGGGAAAATAAATCAGCAGCTGAATAAATCAAACAAGTCAATAATGTGCACATAACAGCTCAAAGGAGCACTTTAATAAGCCTGCTCAAACCCCGCTAACACACAGTTTACAACATATACAAAGTTGGAGCATATTTACAAGAAGCCTATCCTTGTACTTGCTGAAATTCAGCTGAAATATCAGAGCAAGAATTTGCAATGCCAAGCACTCATGGGGCTACTTACATTTGAAATGTGTTTTGTTGCTTCCAGACTTCCAGGGACAATGTCACAGAAGAAGTAGGAAAATGGACTTATGGTGACACTTCCCCCAAACCATGATGACTCCCCTAGAAACCATCATCAGCTCACGGGGCCAGAGTTTGACTATTGTTCCTCTTAACTATTGGGGATGGCACAGAACTGGAGAAAAGAGTAGTTCAGTTCTACCCTCTCGGGGCACTATCAGGTTCCCAGCCCTTGTTTTTGGCTGTCTCTTCCTTTGAGGTTCTGGACAGGAGGCTTCTTTACCCATCTAGTTATTGACAGGGGTCTTCTATTCTGTCTTCCTTGTGCCTACTGGGAAATTAAGGGCTTTCCCTGCTTTCCTGGACAGAGTCAGAGAGAAGAGGTGGAGAGACCATGTGATAAATTATGGAAACATGGAAAGGAATTAGTCATGCACTTCTGACCACCTCACTTGCCCTCTGCCTGTTAATCTATTATGTAGCCTATTCTACTATTCCCAGGCCTGAACAACTTCAAGCATCTCCCATGCTTTTTGTCAGAAAGTATGAAAATGTTTCATACTCTTCCCAGCTGTGTAATGGCCCTGCTTAGTCAGTTCATTCTTAATGATGGAGATTCAGTCCTGGGAAACAGACAGGTTTTCTCTACCTTAGAGTTCAATACATTGTGAGCTCAAGGATTAAAGTGGGAACTTTGTGTCCCTGAAGAGCAATGCTGGCAAATCCTCAAAACAGAAATTCACCATGCACACCTCAGAAAGTCATCACATGTTCCTAGGAAGACCTTCTAAAGTCAAAAAATGTCACTAGACAATTAATCACACACAAAACTGATCCTGGATCCTTAATAACTAAATTTTGTCATTAGGAACCCCCCCCCCCAAGCAGCTAAATCTACTAAAAAGTCACCAAGTTGGTAACACTGTTTGCTGGAGAAGGGAGATTTCCCTCCTCCCAAAGGAGCACAGAACTCACTTCTGGGCCTGGAATAACACAGACTAAGGGTGTGGAACAATAATGGAGGAGCAGCAATTCTAACTACAAAGGCCATTCACCTTTATTATTCATTTGTCACTATATAATAACGACACCAGGACCTGCTGTGTGAGTTGCTGAGCTGACACGCCAACCAGGCAGAGGCTGTCCCACAGAGGTGATGAGCTTTAGTTGAAGGCGGGCGCATCTATGTGAGATGCTACATAGCCGCAGTGATGAGCTATGGTGATGCAGCAACAGCAGGCGCTAACTGTGATGCTGCCATTACTGTGCAGCCGCTCGTTGCTACTGCGCAGTAGGGTAAAAAAATGACCTGTGTGCTGCCAGGACTGCGCAGTACCAGTGGGTACTGTGTAGTCATTTAAGACTTGCTAAATTTAGTACTTAGTACTAAATGACTGTGCAATACCAACTGCACAGTTAGGGCCATGTGTAGATGCACCTGGCAAGATGCAAGAAATGGAAGAAGCAAACAATTGTTTTTTGGGGAAGAATAATATGGATTTGTTTTTGCACAGGCTGAGTGGGCACACAGATTGCATGAGGTATTTTAAAAAGCAACAGCAATTTTGAAATAAAACCATTTTGTTGGCAGTGAATGGGAAAATACACAGCAGCAGGGAATACACTGTTGAATACACCCATCATTTACAACTGTGTAGAGAAGTGATGTGGTCCTATAAGTGATCACTGCCCACAAAATGGTTTTATTTTGAAGTTACTGTTCCTTTCTGAAACACCCCTGTCAGAACAGAAGTCCACTAGTTGCTTGGTTTGCTAAGGGAGATCAGTATCACTGGTTGCAGCTTGCCACAGATACAAGTGAGTCTTAAGGAGGGATCTGAAGAAGGGTGGATGGCAGCTTCCCAGACCTGTTTCCCTGTTACAGCCAGACTGTTCTTTGCAATTTGCAAGCAAGAGACTGCTTTAGGTTTTCAAATGGCTTCTCAACCAGCACAGTCAGCACCAAACCAGTGATGAACGTTGCCAGACAGTGTCCCAGAAACAGATAGAACTATAGGGAAAAGCAGAGGATTAGTCAGAAGTATGTGCGTGTGGGTTCACAACTGAATCTTTACCTCGCTCTGCTTTTTTATAAGGATTATCGGTTTATGAGGCAGAGGAGGTGTCAAACCAGTGACAAAACATCAGTGGTGCCCTAGTTACTTAAAAAAATCTAAGAATAAAATGGCTATATCAATACAAAAACCGCATTGGACGTGGTTCTTCTCGTACAGCTTTGGAATACACATGTAACTATTCACATGTGACACCAGTGCTATTAAACTGGTTACAGGAGAAAACCTAGCTTTATCTGTTAAACAAGCTAAGGTAGCTTTCAGCGTATAGACCACACTGTCATGATTAGCACTACAAATTTATAATCCTCTTGTTAGTGATGTAATATTCAGTGAAAACACAAACTCTTAATCAAAACATAAATGATAGCAGTAAATGTTGCATGATCATGTTTCATGACAGAAAAACTAGATTGTTATATCTCCAGAAAAGCATATAAACCCACTCACCATGTTTATGTCTGAGTAGTGCATAAGAGTTTCTTGAAGTCCATTATAAAGTATGATTAACATGGGATGTACCAAATAGCAAGCGTAACTAATTTTAGCTGGTAGTGCCCAAACGTCCAATGAAAGTACCCAGTTAACTAAACCTGTTGGCAATAAACCAAATATCTGTTTCACTCAGTACCTTCTGGGACATTATTTAAAAATATGCATCTGTTTTATTATTTCTCTGAGCCTTGAAATTAAAACATCTGTAGGAACTAGACCAAAGCTGCATACATTAATACAGTGAGGACAAAGCAGACGTTAATTTTCAAGGTAATGAAGAGATGGGAAGAATGAAACTTAATCAACAAAACAACATGAAGGTAACATGTATTTTCATTTCAGCATTATGCTCTCTCTAGTTGTTTCAAATGTTCCTGTGGATCTCATTTTCAATATACTTTAATACACATTTTTGAAAGTTGGTTAAGGAGTTGGGGGTCTAAATTCTACAGACGTACAGCCCAGCAAGCTGTCTAAAGGTAATGGGGGTTCACGGATGAAATACAGCAACAAATCTGGCTATATTTTTTACTTCATATGTTTTTCCTCTATGTCTCATGAGTCCCCATCATAACATTGGTAAAAGGCAATATAAAATATAGTTCAAAACCAGCAAAGCCCTTAAACATATGCTTGACTTTGAGCACATTCTGAAAACTGGATGACTACACCGGGACTTCAGCAGGCACTTGCATGCTTTGCTGGGTAGAAATTAGGCCTGTGCAAAGCAGCTAGTATTTGCTTCTGATTCGGATTTGGCCAATTTGGGGTACAGTGATTTGATTTGGTGATTTGAATCGCTGTCCCGAATCAATTCAGCCAAATCTGATTCGGAGATTCAGGTGTTGCTGAATCAGCCGAATCTCCAAATCGGACCCAGGCTCATCCCTCACCACTTTCCCAGCCCTGTGAATGGCTGCCCTGCCCGCCCCAGCTCCCAGCTGATTTAAAACAAAACAAAACAAGCCCCCGGCCCACCGGCTCCTGCCTGGTGGGGGCGATCTCCACTGCCCCCCACTGACCCATGCTGCATGGGGGGCTCTGCCATGAGCCTCCAGATACCCCGAGGGCTGCTGCAGCAGCTGATGAGTGGAGGCATTTTTTTTTTTTTTTTAAAGAGCAGGGAATGAGCCGGGCAGGGCAGCCATGTCGGGGGGGGGGGGGGGGTCGGGGGGCACTCGGGGGCGCTGGGAGAGCAGGAAGGGGATGGGGCATGGCAGGGGTCCCCCCATGGTCCTCTCCTCTGCCTCCAGGCCCTGCCCCCTGCCTCCTACTTACCAGCACGGAGCCCAGGTCCAGCTCCCTGCGACAGTGAGCAGGGACTGTCTGAATTGCTGAAGCTCTCCGAATCTTTTCCAAATTGATTCGGAGAGCTTTGAATTAATTTGGACCTTTCTTTTGGTCTCCTGATTTGATTCAGATTTGGAGATTTGGCCGTTGAATCAGGCCGAATCTCCTCTGAATTGAATCAGCACCTGAAGCATCGCACAGCCCTAGTAGAAATGGACTAAAGCAAAAACTGAAGTGCTTTGCTGAACTGGGGCTTAGGAATGAATGGAATTGGTCCCTAGCACAAACCAAAGCACCATCCAAGTGCCACTTAAAATCTCTGATTGCTCTGCTTGTTTAGATACAGCTACAGTAGAAACAGCTAAAACCTGAGCCTTGAACTGGACCTGGTACCCACTGAAGGTGGATGTCTTGGCTAGGTTTGCAGGTGGGCCGGAGTTTGTAAAGCTGTTTTCTTGTGACATCACTTGCATATTCTCCAAGTTTGGCCTGAGCTAGGCTGGGATAGGGCCTCCTGCTAGGGAAGTCTGTATGTAGGGGATGAAATACACCACAAACTGCTCCAAAGGATTCACCAGGGAAAGAAGAGTAACTTGGGTGTAAAAGGAACCAAGGACCCTACCTTTTTAATGTATTTCATTGTTTTTCTATATTTATTACATTCTGCAAATTATACTTTTTTTTAAGACACCTCTCTTTTTCCATTGCTCTGAAATGTAAACCTTTGGCAAATGCACTTGTTTCACTGCAGGTTCCCTAAACTCTTTTGTGGCCTATGCTCAGATGCCATTTGTTAATGTTAGCATTTTACACCACTCACGTTGTGGTAGTGTTGGTGTTTTGCAACCAATCACCTCATATCCCTTGCAGAAGTGCTTTGAAGCAAACACATTGGGACAAATCTTCAGCTGGTCTAAATACAACTAAGCTAACCACAGAATTGTAGGATGGGAAGGACCTCAGAAGGTCATCTAATCCAACCAACCTACCACTTAAGGCAGGATTATCCCTATCTATCCCATCTCAGACAAATGTTAGTCTAACTTAAACACCTTAAATGGCAGATTCCCCCAATGTTTCTAAGTAATCTGCCCAAATGTTTAACCATGCTTGTATCTAGAAAAAATTCCTAATATCCTCATTGCAATTTAAACCCACTAGTCACTTACACTAATAGACAATCTGACCCACGCTGTCTTCTACTCTCTTCTATACACACCCCTTTCTATCACTCTGGCCCTACTGCCACTCTTACTCTCTCTTTCTTACCCCATTATCTGTCATAACCAAGGATCTGGCTTTTCTGCTTCCCATGGGAAAAAGGGAAGAATATGGAAAAACATGGTTTTTCCCCTTTAAAGGACACAAACCTGGATTTTCCCCTTTGAAACGGGAAATGGGGGGTTTCCCTTTGCAGGCTGGCAGAGTTCCAGATTGCAAGGAGCTGCTTGGAGCTGGGGTGAGTGGGGAGAGGGCAACTGGAGACAGGGGGTGCCACATGTATGTGCGCATACATGCACACGTGGCCTCAATACAGCCAGGCAGGATGGTGGGAGCAACCTAGGCAGCTGGACACAGGTAAGTCTATGGGATGTGTGTGTGGGGGGGAGGGGGGGTGGTGGTTTGGAGGGCTAGGGCTTGGGGACCATCCAGGCATGGTCCTGGTATGCCCATTGGCAATTTCTGTGCTGAAAACAGGGTGTTGGATATAGGGCTGCAGCCTGGCTGGACTGGCACTGGGCAGGAGCTGCCTCTGCCTCCCAGTGGGCAGGAGCTGGCACAGGAGGGCAGAGCAGGGCTGAGAAACTCAGTGCTGCTGCCACTGCTACTGGGAGCTCCACACCAGCCATGCCATCATGACCACCAAGGTGAGGAGCCAACTGCCTGCCTGGCAGTAGTGGCAGCAGTGGTGGTGCAGGACTCCCAGAGGCAGTAGCAGCAGTGGTGGTGGTGCAGGGCTCCTGGTAGTAGTGGGAGAAGACCAGCACGAGGCAGAAGCTGTCTCCATGGCCCGCCAGGCAGGACCCAGTGCAGGAGGGCAGAGTGGGGCAGGGACACTCAGTGCTGCCACCACCAGGAGCCTTGAGCCAGCCATGCTGCCATAGCTGCCAAGGTGAGGTGCCTCCTGCCCGCACAGCAGAAGAGTGGGTAATGAAAGTGGTGGTGCAAGGCTCCCGGTGGCAGCAGCACTGAGTCTGCCAGTATGGCCAGGCTACAGCCCCATGCTGTGCACCCCACAAAAATCTGGAGGGGCACATGTCCGTCCCATTCCCTCTTGATGCATTGCCAATAGGTATGTCCATAGTGTAGGGCCAGTTCAGGCTCACCAGAGCTTGGCCCCTGATGGCCTAGACCGGCACCCATGCCATTCCCCACCCTCTCCCCAATGGCACAGGGGTGGTCTGGGCACACCAGAACTTGGTGTTTGGTCTTGATGGCATGGGGCCAGTCTAGGCCATCAGGAGCTAAGCTTTGGTGATACTGGACCAGCCCTGCACCATCAGGGTAGAGGATCAAGCTTTGGAAAACCCCACACCCGCCCTGCCCTAGACCTCCCTGCCCCACATACTCACCCCCTGCTCCACACACCAGGGGGCTGGAACCTGGGGCCAGCTGGGGCCCCCTCTGGCAGGGCTAGGGGACTATGGGTTGGGAATAAGGGCATCCTCAGCTTGCTGCCTCCTCCTCTACCCCTTCCCAAGATGAGGCACGACAATGCCCTAAGGTGCCATGGTTCCTCCCCGCCACATCAATGCCATGGACAGTTGCCCTTGCTGCCCACCCCTAGGGCATGTCTGCAGGTCATGGTGGCAGGGCTGGTGGTGGCAGGGGGGTATAGTTCATGCTAGCAGGGTTTGGGGGGCTATAGCTTGGGAGTGAGGGGCACCAGCATATCAGAGCTGCTCAGCACCACAAAGCAGTGCAGGGGGACACCTGCAGCTGGACTCATGTCCTAGTGAGCAAAGGGGACAGGGAGAGCTCTGATTTTCCATGATAAAAAAACCCAAAATCAAATGCCAAAATATACAGGTATTTAGAATTAATTTTATTATAAAGGTTGAAGCATTGGTAGGCTCCCAAATTACTTTAAAATGATAATATATCAATAAAAGATTGTGTTCAACTGATACCTATATATATATATAGTAGCACTTCAACTTAATCATGGAAAAATGCAGATTTTGGGTTTTTTAATCAAAGAATTTTGGATTTTTTCTATCAGAGAAAACCAGGATCCCTGGAACATACCCCCACAGCAGCTGAGCCAGATATCTTCCCACTGATTTTGGCAAGGAGTATGTTTATGCTCCTTGATGGGCAGAAGTCACTGGATCCTGGTGAGATGCTGCTGGTGCTTCAGAGGATAATATATCAGAATTTCACTTGGGAAGGCCCAGAGCTGGTTCCCAATCTCTTGGTAGTGTTAGGATGGTGAGTACTATGCAAAAATATATATATATTTATATAATTATAGGATCATAAGACCAAAACTTGGGCCCTGATTGTGCCATGTCAGAAGCACAGGAGCCATGTCAAGCTGAGTCAGGCAAACCACGTAACTGCCATCCACTTCCCTTCCCTCAGACTGGGATGCAGAAGAGGCTGTGAGCTGGGGTATAAGAAGGCTTGGAGCACACTGCTCCAGAGTGAGTTTGCTAATCTTAGGTTGGTCTACGTCTTCCCTTCCAGATGTGCCAAGTTTGGGACAGACCCAGACTGTTGCTTCCTCTTATTCCTCATCCTAACTTTTGCTGGGTGCCCCCAATCTCCCACTGAAGTTCTTGGCCATGTAATGCAGTAACAAAACACATTAGTAACTGCAACATAGGTGTCTGCAGGTTAGTCAATTTTAAAAGAATGGGATTTATAAATGAACCTATTCAGTAGCTGTGAGGTACCTCCATAGCCTTCTTGACATGCAAAAATGATCCAGCCGACTGCCACAGCCCAAACTGTTCGGTGAAGCGCTTGATAAATTGCAGCAGCCGGAGAGTAGGAGTTAAAGGAGTCTTCTAAAGCGTATGCCAGAGAAACTACTGCTAGCATGACAAGCATTGCACAAAGCCACCCAAGAGAGGCATGCACCTGTAGAGATGGAGAACAGCATGATTTGAACAAGCAGTCTTAATGGATTCTCTTGGTAACTCTGGGTTGGCTCTTCCTCCCCATCTAAGCACTCCACACTAGCTCAGTTCAGTGCTTTCTGCCTTTGGTTTTGTTGAGTTAACCTTTCTACCTTTCTTTCCATTGACTACAAGTCTCAGCTTTGTCCTGGTGCCCAGTATCATATCATTTGATCCTTTGCACTCTCTCTCCTTCTCTCTCCCCTCCCCGCTTTTGCCTTCCTAGTTAACAGTTGACTTCATCTTCTGTTTTAAGATTAATTAGCTTACAGAAGCAGGTGTCAGCCTCCTTGTCAGGTGAAGGTTGCTGCCCCTCTAGAAACTCAAGAGGGAACACTTCAAAATAAAGTTTCATTCAAGCACAGCCAATGGCATTGTACATGCTGTTCTGAAAATGAGAATATTTTAAAATTTTTACAGGGAATTTCTCAAGTCCCCTGTGTGTGAAGCCCTCCTTGGCACACAAGTGCAAAAGACATATGGCAGGAAGACACGCTTCGTCATTAATTCATCCCAATAGAATTATTTATTAAAGCAATTTCCTGCTCAGTCTTGCTTATTACATTGTCTTCTTCCTTTCTTCATAGACTATTGTCTGACTCATACCATCCTTGTTTCATTATCCGGCTCTGTCCTTAAGCTAGAACATCTAATCCTTTGCCACCTGATGGAATTGCAATTCATTTTTTGGTATGCATGATGATTACTCATGGGTTTCCCACATGCTTGGATAAAACCTTCACGCTTCAGTGGGACTTTTGCCAGAGTATGTCTGGAGCAAGCAGTTCAGTCTATCTAGCAGCTCATCCATATAATATTAAGTGGTAAATTCAGCTCTTGTATGAAAATGGCACTAATTTACCTCACAGAAGAAATATTTTCATAGGATGGCAGCAGGATATTTATAACCACTTTACTTCAAAAAAGGATACAGCAAATTTGTCCCACTGCTTAATCTGATCAACTGCGTTTAAAATGAACAGAGCCAAAACAGCTTATGAGAGTTAGGTTTTTAGGAAATAACTGTAGTTGTGAATATCTGTGAAAAGGCAACTGAGTTGTTGTTCCTTTGAGACAGGTAACAATAACTAGTTTGATCTGAAGAAACTTCTGATGATGTACCTTGGCATGCCTTGGCAATGTAAAAAGAGTGGAAATTGTTCTGTGTAATCGCTTCTTGGCCTCTTGAAGGCTCAGATCAAGTATCTGACTCTTTTAAAAGGTCTGCTTTGTATCTGGTTATTGGCACTACAAAATCAAACAGGTTCCAGGTCCACCCAAGTCTAGACAGCTGATTGGGGCCGAATCTGGTCCAGGCAGCAAGTGCTGCTGCTTTTCACCATTCTCTTCCCTTCCCACTGAATTCAGCCACAGGAGCAAAGAGGGGCATGACAGCACCAAGCCCCTTGCTTCTGGAGCTGTGCAAAAGCAGGGGCTCTGGCCAGACTCCGTGCTAATGTGCAGCACACGTCCAAAGGCAAAGGCAGAGTGCAACTGTGCCACCACACCCACTTTGGATCTGCCCCTAACTTTAAGTAAATAAAATTAATATTCACAAAGGCTGATACTTTAAGAATCTGTTGAAATCAATGAGAGTTAAACACCTACAAAGTTTTAAAGATCTGGTCCCAAGTTACTTCATACAAGGTATTGGTATCATTATCGTAACAGGGCTGAAATTTGGCCCTTACTATTATTTGGCTGAGCTACCAAACACGGTGCTCCTCACTCTAGACATATTCTGGCCTACAGGTGGTTGGATCCAGCAAGTCTACAATTCTCTCTCCAGAGAGAATCCACATGGATTGCAGACCACGACCACCTATTTAGGATGTGATTTAGCACATCTAATGAGAAATATTACTGAAGTAGAACATTAGACATGTTTAAGCTTCTTCCTGAGCCAGTGCCGGAACTAGCATTCCCCTTTGCATTCAGCTCATTACCCCTGTGCTCCAGAGATGTCATACCAGTTCTTGGATACATTAGAGGAAACCCCCATATCAACATCAGGTTGTATCTTCTGTTCAGAGATAGCACCTGCGTACCTTGCTTTTTAGGATCTGTGCCTGCTGGCGATACATGAAAAGGCCCAGAAGGATACCAACTAGAAATGGACCATATCGACAATAAGGCTTTGTATAGTATTCTGTAAAATACATCACTGTGGCTTTTTCCCTAAAAGAAAGGACAAAATGATCATGCTGAAGTTCTGAGTGAACGGTAATGGGTAATTGTACATGACCAGGGCAATTCTCATGCATGTATCCATAAGTCGGCTTTCTACTCCAAGCGTGACTACAAACAACGCCATCCTCCCACTCCCCAGCAGTGTTCCCAGTGCATGCTCAGAGTGCTGTTTGCTTGCTCTAGAAACCAAAAGCAACTGTTTTCAACCTGTTGCTCTTCTCAGCAAGAGAGAAGCGTACAGCTGTGGGAAGGTCTCCTAGATACTTTTCTTATTTCCTATTTTTTACTCCCACAATTGCCTTTTCTCATTAAAAAACACCATCATGAACAAAATATAGCAGTGACCTCAACACTGATGCTAGTGAGTAGTTGAGCATAGAATTGGGCAATTTAAAAAAATAAATAATAATAGTTTTTTCCCCCAAATTGAGAATGTTAATTTTTAAAAAGATTTTTTTGTTCCCCCCCCGAAATTGGAAAATGAAAAATACATTCATCTTATACAAATACTGTTTTATTTCTTTTTCCCTTTGCCCCTTGTCATATTTACATCCTTCTTCTTTTCCCAGTGACATTTTATCATGAATTTTATGATATTTGGTGTCTTAAATTCCCCACCATTAGGAAATATGCAATTGGGTAAGAATCTTAGCTTTTGTAAATAAAAAAGTGAGTTTCTAGTCCGCATAGCTGAAAATATAACCAAGTGATTAAAAAAACTCAAATGGTGGAGGGCATAATGAAAGCAACCCTTTTTTTTTGTTTAAATAGCTTGTGATTTTTAAGCCAATTACATCCCTTTCTTGGGGGCCCTTGTCTGCGACTTGGAGTGTATATGATTGCCAGTACAGTTCTCTTATTCCAATTTGCATGTCATGAACACATCTTCCACAATGAAATCACATACAAAATGATTTTCCTTTTATAAAATATGTATTTTTTATAAAAAAAACCCCAGCTTATTAAAGAAGATCAGTGGATTCAAGCCTGAGTGCCCCTTGGCTTAGACTGCTTCGGGTAATTACTACTTTTATTAAGTTCATCCATTCATTCAGATTTAAATTGTAACTAAAAAGATGCATCTCCATGGCTCACATAAGAAGTGAGAGACCCAGGTTCAGTTGCCACCTCTCTCAGACAGGACTTGAATTCACTTCTCGGGAGAAGGTAAGCTACAGGGACGCTTTTGTATAAAAGAATTAAGCATCCGGTGGATATAGGACCAGAACTGAGGCCTCCTCCCTCCCCAGTAGCGTCATTAAGGTGGGGGAGGGGGATGACTTGTACACCAGCTCCATAAGCCCGTTTGTGAGTAGGGTGGCCATCACAGAGGACAGTCCAGTTTTCTGCTACTCTGTCCTCTATTGATACAAAACCCGAAGCCTTTATGTCCTCTATTTTTCTTGAAGAGAAATAGAGGACATTTTACTCTTGAAGAGAAAAATAGAGGACGAAAAGGTGTTCAGTTTCTTATCAATAGAGGGCAGAGGCAACCAGACTGTCATCTATGATGGCCACCCTACTTGTGAGGGGTGCAAAAATAGCAGTCATCATAGCTGTCAGCTGGCCAAGCCACTGATGATGGCAGCTCATGTCCTGTAGCTGCCCCAGACATTGAGCTGCCCTGCGTGTCACTCAGGTGAATTCCACCACATATAGGCTATAGATCCACATACACTCATTCATGCACTCTGTTTCTCCCAGTACTTCTGCATTTCATGATAAGTGCAAGAGCTTTACAGGAGAGACTGAGAGCTCCACCCCAGAATATCATATAGGCTGGTCCTGGTACTTAGGCCACTCTCTTGAGATGTAGTTCAGGTCTCCGCAGGTAAAGGAGAGATTTGAACCTGGCTTTTCCACATCCCATGGAAGTTCTTGTGGGTAAGAGAGCAGGAACATTACTACGTCTTCCTTCTGACTCTCTTGTATGACACGTTCCAAGCCTGCTAGACTGAACACAGCAGCAGACATTAAAATGTCCTAGTGACCAAAACGTAGGTGCCCACAAAATGAGGCAGAAGCTAAGTAGAGCTCTTGAAGATCTACAAGCTGGACATAAGCACCAAATATTGCAGTTAAATACCTGACTTTTTGTGGATCTAGCCCTCAGTGTGCAAATGCACCACTGACAATATAAATAGCTAAATTGTTAGAGACTTACGATAACCTGAATGGCTACATGATAATTAAAAATAATGCATATGTGACCTTAGAAATATTACATATATTTTGCTATATACACCCGTATAGCTTTACAAAAATCTAGCATGCATATGTTCAGGCTATCTGTAATGCCACCAAAATGGTAGATCCACCAAAAAAAAAAAAATCCTGTTTCAAACAGGACCTTTTCTATCTTATGACATGGGGTAGCAACACAAGTAATGTGGGCAGTTTGTGTAGCACTGCAGGGAATCTCTTGGTCCCCAAGCATCCTACAGCGCTCCTCCGAGGGAAGGAAAGGGGAGTCTGCAGGGAGCAGAGCTGCAGCCCTGCTCATTGCAGTAGCTTTCACAGAGAGGATACTGCCCTGGAGCTGTAGCAGCTATGTTGGGGGACACTGCTGCCACCAGCGTGGTGGCAGGCACCGGTGCTTGCTGCCTTCACAGTGGTGGTGTAGCGAGGTACAGCTGCTGTTCGCATGGCTGTGGCAGCAGCTGTCAAACATTCCCCAACACACACTGCCAGCTGACAGGCTCCCCTGGGCACGGTGGGAGCAAAGGGACAGCCCTTGCTGCCCCCGTCTACAATATGTGCCTTTGCAGTGATTTTGTAATGCTCCAGCCTGGGGGCTCTGAATGTAGGTGCACCCTCATAGTGCTATTTTTGTAGTGCTGCAGATTGCTTCAGCACATGCGTCCAACGCCGGTGATTGCTCCTCTGTGTTAGAAGAAGAGCAAGACAAAGAGAACAGGAGCATCTGTTGTGTTGGCCATACTCATCTTCAAATACATATCTGAAAAAAAACATTAACCTAAAACAGGAGACTTGAAGATTCTAGGAATTTCCTCTATCCTCTCTTTTACCTGAACAGCTAGTTTAAGTCCAAGGCTTATTTCTATATCAACAAAGCAGTCAGAGATGAAGACCCTTACCTCATATCAGAAGGAGATGCGACAGGAAGTCTGAAAAATGCTGACAACAGGCCTGTCACAGTGAAAGTTGCCAGGAGAAGAATGATTCCTAGTACAATCAACCCATGTTTGCTTCTGCAAAGGAAATGGAAGGGGGAAAACCTTTTTTTTAACATCCATTTTTTTTCTCTCTCTTTTTTCTGGTAAACAGAGGAAAATTACCTGTCAACACCATTTCTTTGATCTGTCACACAGTTCTTTTGAAGATTCAGGGTAAGATCTTAAATATCACATAATACATATGTAACATCTATAGAGCTTACTTTTGTCCCTTTGAGTAAAAAGGAATTATAAATAAACATCATACAATTTTACTGTAAATTTTGTGCGGTCGGAATACAGGCTTACAGATAGGCACTTACAAGGCTGATCTAAGACAATACATACCCACCAGCTTTCAAAGGACACACTTCAGGTCCCCACTGATTTGGGACCTTGCTGCTTGTCACTGTTCACTTTGTTACTTTATGTAAAATATCTCCAGAGCATGACATCAGTGATGGAAACATTTTGTATAAAACAGGCAGCCACAAATCTTATAGTTTCTGGTTCCCAATATAAGGCTGCGACTCAACAGAGAGGCTAGTAAGAGGGAACCTGGGGGTAGAAATAGACATCACCTGACATGGCATTTGTGTGCCCTAAACATTTTTATGGTATCCATAACCTTTGTTATGTCACATCAGTAGCCATGACAAAAGGTAGTGTAAAATAATGCTGCTTTACTGCAGCAGGCATCTATTTGCTCTGTGGCAGGAAAGTGCAGGCAACCCAGAGCATCTCCACTCACCCCAGGTAGGTGCTCCAGGGGCTTGAGGCGCCTGACCCTGCTCACTCTTGGATTTCCCATTAGGGCTGTGCGAAGCTTCAGTCCCTGATTCAATCTGGCAGAGATTCAGCCCGATTCGGTGGCTGAATCTCTGAATCCAAATCGAATCAGAGGACCCTGTAATCGCTCCAAATCGCTTTGGAGAGATACAGACAGATTCAGCGATTTGGACATAGACACAGCTTTAAGTGTTTTTTCTACATACCTCTAGGTAGCAGGGGCTCTGAATGCTGCAGTGTTGGGGCAGATGCAGTGTCCCACAGGAGCATGGGGTGCTCCCCAGCACGCTCAGCAGCAGACCTGGAAGTGGACCAGAAGTACATCTGGTCCACTTCCTGGTCCACCGGGGAATGCGTTGGGGGGGGGGGGGGGCTGTGCCTCCCAGATTGGCAACTGGTGCCTCCTGAGTCTGGGGGGGTGCCCGGGGTCCCCCTGCAGCTGGTCACCAAGCCAGATGGGCATGGGGGGGGCCCCCAGTGTGCTCCCTGGCAGACCCAGAAGTACTTCTGATCCACTTCCAGGTTTGCTGCTGAGCATGCTGGAGAGCTCCCTGTGCTCCTGTGGGATGCTCCACGTGCCCCAGCACCTCAGACTGCTACCTCAAGCTGTGCCTGCTACCTTGAGGTATGTAGAAAAAACTTTTAAAGCTGTGCCTGTGTCCAAATTGCTGATTTGCTGAATGAGCATCGAATCTTCAGATTTGGATTTAGCCGAATCGAATAGGGGACAGCGATCTGAATCAATGAATCAAATCACTGTCCCCGATTTGGACTGAATCTGAATCGAATAGGGCCCATTTCGCACCGCCTCTATTTCCAATGCAGGACCGGGCTCCAGGAGCACCTGCCTGGCTTTCTCTACTTACAGAGAGAAGCCCAGAGGATCTCAGGGTACCTCTTTGTAAGTGGGGAAAGTTGGGGTTTTTTTGCTTAAGGAGCCCTACACCAGCATCTCCAGGGGTGTGTCTCTGTGAGCAGGGAAAACCCAGGTGGGTCCTGGCATGGAGGCACAGGACCTGGGGAGTCTCCAGCAACCCATGGCCCTATGCCAGGACATGTGCAACTCTGTGCCTCCACATTGGGAAATTTTATAAGAGACACAAATGCTGGTATGTTTGGAGTTAGGACATTGGATCTCAGTCATTTATTCTTCAAAATAAAAGGGTGTGTACTTTTGAGTACAAAAAATTAACAAATAAAAATGAATCACTGGTCTATTCAATGTAATGGCAAATTTCACACTGATTTCAGTGAGAGCAGGATTTCACTCTAATTTTCCATGTGTTTGTGTGTCCATAAAGATAAATGTGATTATAAATATGTATGGGGGACAGGGAGATATTGATTTATGTCATGATACACAAACAACAGGCCAGATTCATCTAAATGCAGCCTGGAGCAAGATGCTAGTGACTTCTATCGAAGTATATCATAAAATATGGTAAATTACATTGATTTGGAAAGAGTAGATTCAAAACAAACTGTATTTACTCACATACTACACATACCTTTCCCTCCCAAAATCAGCCCTCCAAAGTTGGTATGTGTGTCTTAAGTAGAGAAGTTGTTTTTTCTTCACTGGAACAGAAGCATGGAGGACTGGAAATATGGAGATGCTGTGCTGGCTGAGGGCAAGTGAGTTGCTGCATGCAGTTTGTAGTATCTTGATAAGGCTTGTGGTGTGGAAGCATATAGGAGGGTAGTTTGTCTCCTAAAGAAGGGGCAGCTCAGGCCATTCTGCTATGGGCCTTCAGGTAACAAGGGAGTGGCCCACTGGGAGTTTAAAAACCCCAGAGGAAAGGGCTGAGAGAAGACTGTGAAGGGACAGCTTGAGAAGAGGGAGTAAGCGGTAGGCCTGTGTGAAGCAGCTAGTATTCACTTTGGATTCAGATTCGGCCAATTCGGGGGACAGTGATTCGATTCAGTGATTCAAATCACTGTCCCAAATTGAATTGGCCGAATCTCTGAATTGAACAGGCACCATCCCCTGCCTGCTCTCCCAATCCCATCAATGGCTGCCTTGCCTGGCCTCAGCATCCTGGCTCTTTAAAAATAAAAAAGCCCCACACTCATCGGCTCCTGCTAGGCTAGGGGGGGATCCCCGCTTCCCCCCCACTGCCCCACACTGCATGGGGGGGGGCTCTTCTACGAGCCCCCAGAGGCCCCAATGGCTGCTGTAGCAGCCGATGAGTGAAGGGTTTTTTTTTCTTTTCTTTTTTTTAAGCGCTGGGATGCTGCGGTGGGTGGGGTAGCCATTGACAGGGCGGGGAGAGTGGGTGGGGGATAAGGCCTGGTGGGGGTCCCCCCATGGTCCCCTTCTTCCTCCAGTTCTTCCCCCCGCTCCCCCCCCATCCACACACTTACCGGCATGGAGTCTGGATCCAGCTCCCTGCAGTGGCAAGCAGGGGCTGCCCAAATCTTTTCCAAATCAGTTCAGAGGCTTTGAATCTATTTGGACCTTTTAATTGGTCTCCTGATTTGATTCAGATTTGGAGATTCAGCTGCCAAATCAGGCCACATCTCCTCTGAATTGAATCAGCAATTGAAGTTTCGCACTGCCCTAGTAAGCAGTGACTGCAAGTGACTGCTACAAGAGGAGGCGAGGCTGCTGTGCTGAGAGCTAGAACCAAGGAGCCCCTCCTCAAGGGCCTGACAGAAGCATTTCATTTACTATCTAAGGACTATTTGAGTTATGAGGACTGGCTGGGGAACTCATAAGGAAGCAGAACCACCTGCCAAAGCTCACAGGCCAAGAAACCTTTTTTAGAAAGCATCCCCCTATTATTTACAGGATTCTGTAAGAACTAATTATAATAAGGAAGTAATAGTCTTGCTGCTGCCCTTGCAAGTGTCTTGTTGCTGTTCTGCTATACCAGGAAGTGCCTGCTGCCTCACCCAGACTGTCTCCTGGGATGCCATGCTTCCTGCACACTCTGGCTGCAAACAGATGTCAGCTTTATGTCTCCATACATTTTTTATGGTAGCACAAAAGCCAAGTGAACAGACATCTAAGCCCCTTGGTACCCCACAAATGCTTACATTTTGTGGCAGCAGTTACCCTAGTAATAATTTGTCCTGCCTTTTTGCAGCTGATATTTGTTAGTATTCACTTACGCAGGCAGCCTGTGGTTGCCTATACTCTCCCCAGGGAGGAACTCCTGTAAGTTCAAGGGCCTGATCCTATGAAACACGGACTCTGGGTGTCTCGCACTGACATAGGATCCTAGTCTACAGGTAGGAAACCCCCAGCATGCAGATATGCCCCCAAGTTGAGGTATGGAGGAATTCCCGCTGCTCTTCTTCACCTGCTCACAAACAGGGAAGGATTGGTAGGGAGTGTAGTAGTGGATGGCAACTTGGGCAATAGTGACCGCAAGATGATGGAGTTCAGGATCCTGAGGAAAGGAAGGATGGAGAGTAGCAGAGTAAGGATCCTGGACTTCAGAAAAGCAGACTTCGACTGGCTCAGAGAATTCATGGACAGGATCCCCTGGGAAGCCAGTCTGATGGGGAGAGGAGTTCAGGAGAGCTGGCTGTATTTTAAAGAAACCTTACTGAAAGTGCAGGACCAAACCATCCCAATTCACAGGAAGACTAGTAAATATGGCAGAACACCAGCTTGGCTTAGTAGAAAACTCTTTAGTAAACTAAATCACAAAAAGGAACTTGTAAGAAGTAGAAACTTGGAAAAACAACTAGGAAAGAATATAAGAGCATTGCCAAAGCGCAATTGGAGTTGCAGGTAGCAAGGGATGTGAAGGGGAATAAAAAGCATTTCTACAAGTATGTCGGTAGCAGGAGGAGGATCAGAGAAAGTGTGGGTCCCTTACTGAATGGGGGAGGCAACCTAGTGACAGAGGATGCAGAAAAGGCTGAAGTGCTCAATGCCTTTTTTGCCTCAGTCTTGACAGGCAAGGCCAGCTCCCAGACTACTGCGCCAGGCAGCACAGTTTGGGGAGGAGGTGAACAGTCCTCAGCGGTGAAAGAACAGGGTAGGGACTACTTAGAAAATCTGGACATGTGCAAGTCCATGGGGCCGGATGGGATGCACCTGAGAGTGCTGATGGAGTTGGCTGATGTGATTTCAGAGCCATTGACCATCATCTTCAGAAACTCATGGCTATCAGGAGAGGGCCTGGATGATTGGAAAAGAGCAAAACATAGTGCCCATATTTAAGAAAGAGAAAAAGGAGGATCCAGGGAGCTACAGACCAGTCAGCCTCACCTCAGTCCCTGGAAAAATCATGGAGCAGATCCTCAAGGAATCCTTTTCTAAGCACTTGGAGGTGAAGAAGGTGATTAGGAACAGTCAGCATGGATTCACTAAGGGCAGGTCATGTCTAACCAACCTGACTGCCTTCTATGATGAGATGCCTGGCACTGTGGATGCAAGGAGACTGGTGGATGTGGTGTACCTTGATTTTAGGAAGGTTTTTGACAGGGTCTCCCACAACATTCTGTCAGGCAAGCTAAGGAATTACTGGCTGGATGAATGGACTGTAAGGTAGATAGAAAACTGTCTGGAGCATCAGGTTCAGAGGGTAGTAATCAATGGCTTGATATTTACTTGGCAGCTGGTATCAAGTGGAGTGTGCCAGGGGTCAGTCCTGGGGCCTGTTTTTTGTTCAATGTCTTCATCAATGACCTGGAAGATGGCATAGTGTGCACCCTCAGCAAGTTTGCAGATGCCAAACAAAGCTGAGGGGAGCAGTAGATACGCTGGATGGTTGGGCTAGGATTCAGAGTAACCTAGAGTAATTGGAAGATTGGGCCAAAAGGAATCTCATGAGGTTCAACAAAGACAACTGCAAAGTCCTGCACTTAGGATGGAAAATCCCATGCACCAGTACAGGCTGGGGGCTGACTGGCTGGGCAGAAGCTCTGCAGAAAAGGACCTGGGCGTTACAGTGGACAATAAGCTGAATATGAGCCAACAGTGTGTCCCCCTTGTCAAGAAGGCTAACAGTATACTGGGCTACACTGGTAGAAGTGTTGCCAGTAGTTCAAGGACAGTGATTATTTCCCTCTATTCAGCACTGGTGAGGTCACATCTGGAGTACCACGGTTCAGTTCTGGGCCCTCTGCTACAGAAAGGATATGGACAAATTGGAAAGAGCCCAATGGAAGACAGCAAAAATGATGAGGGGGCTGGGGCACATGACTTATGAGGAAAGACTGAGTGAAATGGGCTTATTTAATTTAGAGAAGGGGAGACTGAGAGGAGACTTAATAGCAGCCTTCAACTACTTGAACCGTGGTTCGAAAGAGGATGAAGATAGACTGTTCTCAGTGGTGGTAGACGACAGAACAAGGAGCAATGGTCTCAAGTCTCAACAAGGGAAGTTTAGGTTAGATATTAGGAATAATTTTCTTGCTAGGAGGGTAGTAAAACACTGGAACAGGTTACTTATAGAGGTGGTGGAAGCTCCACCCTTGGAAGTTTTCAAAACCTGGCTAGATAAAAATTTGGCTGGGATGATCTAGTTGGGGATGGTCCTACTTTGATCTGGGGGTTGGACTAGATTACCTCCTGAGATCCCTTCCAGCCCTAACTTTCTATGATGCTATGCTCTGTGCTTGCAGACCAGGCATGCCAGGGGAATTCCCCTGCAGAGGATTCAAGCAGGGAGCAGGGAACTCCCATTGGGATCCCCACCTCCAGGATTGACACTGCACCTGAACATGGGGCATGGCAGCACAATAAGCACACTGAGCCCCAGCACTTTTCTCATTGCTGTATCCCAGGTTGCAGCACTGTCTGCAAGCACAAAAGGGAAACTCTCGTAGTGGTTCCCTGCTCCATTTGCATGCCTTGCCCGTAGTTGGCGGACAGCATCCAGGGCCTTTATTCCACAGGATTGGACCCTTGATACCTCAGGAGGTCAGTGAAGTGGATCAAGCTGTGCTGTGATATATTGCAGCACAGGTGATCGCACCTCAAAGAGGATGTCTGTTTGCAGCCGCTGTGTTTCCAGGAGTACTCACTCTGTCATAGAGTTGATCATGGCTCTGGAAAAAATAATTTTTTCTGCATTCTGCCTTCCAAAAGCAAGGTGCATGTCTTAACTGGGGACATGTGGTATGTAGGAAAACAGGCTGCAAATTATATGTTGAAGAGACACAGGAGGGTAGCACAAAAACAAAAAAAAATCACTAGGAAAATTTGAAAGGTAAAGTAGCCCCTTCTTGCTATTTTACGTTAAACCCTAGCCTTTTACAACACCACCCACACCGTATATGTGAGCATATATTGCCCTTGTTTTGGCTCTTAAATCTAGCATGCAATTTACAGCACTCATTTATATGACCTCTGGATTTGACTCTGTGGGCACCCCAGTCACAGAATATGCTCTTTAGTGAATGTGGCTAGAGGTTGTCTTAAAGCTGCACAGAGTCAATACTCAGAGAAACCAGATCAGCAGGTCTGGGATTGTACTTTCGCCAGTCAGATGATGTTAGAACTTCCCTACCTGATTCTGAAAATCAACTTTTTCCCACCTCGGCTCCCTTCTCCAGCCTGCAGCAGAGATGTTAACTCCTTTTCTTATGTTTCATAGGGAAAGGAACATCAGGAAATTGACTGTACAGCAATTTCCAAAGAAATCCTCATGAATGACAGTGCCAATCAGCAAGAACAAAAAGGACAGTCCTGGGAGTTTACCAGTTTGGGAGGATTGTACCTTGGGCAGAGATTAATTAGTCTGTGAGCTGGCACCTAGCAGCACCTTAACCCAAAGTTATGCTGAAGCAAATGCCCTGGCTCCCAGGCAAGAAACATATTGGGGAATGAAATCTAACCTGCAGCAAAGCAGTATTGTCATGGGAACAGGCAGACAGATGTCTGCAAGCTCTTCTCCTCATTCCTACATTCCCTACTTCTCAATCGCATGCCTCATTTAAAAGACCAAACGTCAAACCCCATCACACATTCTGTGCCTTGGAGCAGTACACTATTCCTCCAAAGAGAACCAGCAAGGAGTACTAACAATTTATACCAGCCTTTGGCTCATTCTTGCAGTCTGCCACAGTTTACTGTCATTGCTTTTAAATAGGAGGTGGAAGGAAAATAAATATGCAGAGCTTTTTCCCTTGCAGATTTTTACTCTCTCTCTCTCTATATATATAGTAAGAGCCTGACATTTCTTCTTAATTTTTTACCCTTTTTTTATTAGAATTTCAGATCTTGTCTAGCCTATAAGGGTATGATGCCTGAAGAATATTATCTTTCAAATAGTCCTTCTAAAGCCCAGAGAGTGGAATGAGAGATTGAGTCAAACTGTTCAAAACTCTTGATTTCCCAATGTTCCTTCATATCTCTAATGTCTGCTCATCGCCAGTGACTAACGGAAATTTTGGAGAAAGAACGTCTTTGTTAAAATGTCAGCGTCCTTCTGCCTTCCAATTAACACATGAAAGTAAATAAGATGCATCTCCCAGCAAGATCACATAATAGTGCTGGCATATCTGGTATTAATAAGGAAAAAAAGAATGAACTGCATTTGAAAATTTGTCTAAGTCTATCCCAACCATATACTTGATCCAATCAACACATCACCCACAAAAATCGTTGCCTAGAAGCTGGAAACATATTTTAAATGCTGTTCAGGCCTTTTTATACAACACAAAAGCAAACAAAAAGGACAAAAGCCAAATTTATAATCCTTTATAAATCATCTTTAAGGACCTAGACTCTGTCATTAATACAGTCATTAACATAGGACACTTACTCAAGTCACATTTTTGCATGATTTGGCCCCTGAAAGCACTGACATAACACACATGCACAGCTGCAGAGTGCTTTTAAAATGGCCAATCGCACAAAAAATTAACCTGCGTCCAACGAGTTAGATGAAGTTGCTCTAAACAGAGCACCTTAGGGAACTTGTGTTCTCTCGAGGATTAACTTTTCACTTGAGGGTGGGGCTTCGCTGGTGTTCGCATTGCAAGGGGACTCTATTCCACACCCCTCCCCCCCCACACACTTTCCAACTCTGGCCAGGCCAAGCTCAGGTGGCAGCTACTGCTGCTCCCTCCCCCTCTCTCACCCCTCCCACACTAATAGCCCTAGAGCTGGAGGGGTGGGGAGGGCAGGGCTGGGGAGAAGGCTGCTGAAGTGCTCCCACCTGCTGGATAGGGCCAGTGCAGGCAAGCTTGAGCCCCCCACAACCCAACTGGTGAAAATCTGTTGGTTTGGCAGGGGGCAGGGCTGCTCTAACTCATGGCACTTTGTGTAAAGTGCCATGAGTTAGAGCAGGGCCTCTAAATATCTATATAGAAGATCTGCAGAAAATACATGGCCAGTAACAAGTTAACTTTTCATTTCCTAACAGTAGTCGTGGCACATACTGCAATGTATGTCCTAGTATTGCACTTGTTAGCATACAATCTGACTGATGTGTCCCATTTAACTCAGTGAAAGAGCTACACAATGTCGATGTCCAGCTGTGCATTCTCAATGGAAGGGTTAAGGCTCATATGAGATGTTTTTAAATTGGAGGAATTGCTTCTATGATGAGAAGAATATCGATCTATTATGCAACTTAAAAGTATTATCATTATTTTAATTTTAATAATAATATTCACAGGGTCTGTTTCAAATGTTTTTATTTATTATATTCAGTTTCAGCTTTTGATTTCCAGTTCTCTTAACTCATGGTTTACCTCATTTAAAAAAACCCCCAAACTTGCATACTATTCCCAACATAAGCCTGTTAAAGAAAAAAACCCCATCTAACTTTATCCTATATACAATACATATAAAGGTCCTTTCAATAAACTGAAGTTTTCCACTGGGAAAAATATGTTATATCTAATGTGCCACTTTTAAATCAAACAATCTCACTTGCAAAGGATACTCACCTAGTGTATAAGAAGATCACCAGAGGTGTTGTAAGATAGAACTGGAAATCATTAGCAAGATACCACGTCCATCCGTTGCACTGAAATAGAAATACTTAAGTTTTTATCACACTCCAGGTTTTTACAAAACTGTTTTCCCACCAAACAACTTTCCAACCTAGATTTTTCAGAGTATTCTTCAGTGGTTTGAGTGATTTAGTCCATCTTTTTATTGTCACTACATAACAGGGAAACGTCATTCCAGAGATGCATAGCTTTGTTTAGTCCTACAAGGACAATCAACTTGGAAAAGGGATAATGTGTGTGTATGTGGCATAACTAATGGCACCAAAGACACGTCAAAATAATGTGCTGCCCCTTCCCTCAGACCCATATTCACATCAATACCTGTCCAAAGTTCAGATACTAATATTTAAGGTCTTCCACTTCAGCGATTGCCACAATGACATCTACAATTAAGGGCTAGATCTCAAAATGTCTTTAGGTGTCTAACTTCTATTTAAGCCTCTAAACTGTCACTGAAATCAGTATAACTTTAAGTGCCTATATACCTTTCTTGGATCTGGCCTTCAATCCTTATGGTGAAACTTTAGGGAAAAGTCAAAATATTCTAGATACACGGCCTTAGATATTGGAACACCCTTTTGGAAGGGATCCAAATACACCACACACTCTTTTCAAAATGTGGTGCAGAACTCACAGGTATAAAACAATGACAGACACCAAAGATGGCAGATGAAGGGAGAAAGGAAAAAAGAGTAAGTGATAGTGTAACTTATAACATTTTCATAAGGCATGTATTTACCTGAATCCAAGATGGCTATGAATTTAAGATGAACCCCCAAAATTAGATTTTATACGTGGAAAATGTATACATTTGTTAGCATTTTCCTTGTATAGAATCTAATTTTCAGAGGCGTGTCCTAAATTCATCCCTCCCTCCCGCCCCACTGCTACAGCAGGGAAAGCAGTGACAGGGAGGCGGCAGTGGGGAAAACACCTGCCACTTGCCCCCTCACACCTTGTTCCCCCTGCTGCCTGCCCCCCCATGCCTGCCTCTCCAGCAATTGCCCCCCTGTCACCTCTGCCTCCCTCTCTTCCCTGTATCTGCTCCCCAACCTGTCCCTTCTCCATAGCCTCTGCCCCCCTGCCTGCCTCCCCTTCCCAGCCTCTTACTCTCACTCTGGCTCCAGCATGGCTCTGGCCCCACTCCAGCCTGGAGCAGAGAGCATGTGTTTGCTCTGATCCCAGTGGCAGCAGTTCTGCCCTGGTTCTGGGGTCTGGCCAGAGCTATTGCTATCACATTGGCTGTTACCTGGCTGGGCTGGGGCTGGAACAAACATGTGCTCCATGCTCCAGGCTGGTGTAGGACCAGAGCTGTGCTGGAGTTGGTGCAATAATAAGTGGGGGTGGGGGGATGGGGGGTGGGAAGGGGGAGGAAGTGGGGGAAGAAGGAGAGGCTGCAGGAGGCAAGGGCAATGAGAGGGCAGGCGGCAGCTAAAACTGTGATTCCAAGTCTTACCCTGGGTCAGGGCCAGAACCTTAGCAGACACTTGCCCCCAAAACCTTATACTGAAATCCAAGACACGAGGCTTCCCCCTGTGTCAAATGGAACGGGAAAACCTCATCTTGAATTTAAGTAAATATGATATGTGAATTCTTTACCTCTTCCTGACTGGCAATTTTGCAGTAGCATCACAAGTGGACATCATACATTACAGACAAATAAGGACATAAGGTCTCCAATGCTTAATCTCTATGGTGTGCAGGTAACAGGTAACATGTTGACAATGAACCACAAGGAGAAGAAAGAGGGGAAAGACAACAGCAAATAGTGCAAAGTGACTAAGATTGATACTAATGATGTTTTTTCCAAGGAATGGGCCTCGTATATAATTCTGTGGGTCAAGGACTGCCTTTTTAGTCAGTGTCTCTACAGTGCCTAGAACAATGGGGCTCTGGTCCATGACAGACACTCCTCAGGTTGACCGCAACAATGACAACAATTTATTTTGCTCTGTTTCATGCTTGCTTGCATTTAAAAAAAAATATTTCTGTGTATCTGTAATGTGGTTCTGTGTCATAGAACAGTAAGGTCCTTGGACCCATGAGATGAAGGAAGGCAAGACATTTGGAGAGAAATCAATCTTAAGAGCTTGCTGGATTTACATGTGTATAAACACTGGAAAGACATACAAACCTCAGTTGCCTATTTGAACTGAAATCAAATTCCCAGCCTTTTCTCATCCATGACCAATTGACTGTGCTCTTATACTACGTAGCATTCACTAACAGAAAACAGTGAGCCAAATCTTGAAACCTTTACTGGTTTTTACTCTTTAACCAAGAAAAATCCCTTTGATGTCCTAATCCATAATGACGTCAATGAGATTTTTGTCTCGGAAAGGATGCCAGGATTTAAAATTAAGGGATTTGTTATAGGAAATCAGATTGTTACTTGACTGAAGTTGGTATTCCTTCATGATGTTGAATATTTGATGCTTCACACTGTGGAATAAAAACAAATCTACAATGCTGTTTGCCTATCATAATATGGAGTTATTTCTTCTCTACCACATAATCATTTTATAGACCAAAAAGAAGACTGTAACCTTTGCATGCATGACTTCAAATACTACCACCCATCATAACATTATCCAGCTTTCAACCTCCTATGATGCTGAATTAATCAGGCCAACAACAGTGAAAAAAAATACTTCTGCACAGACTTACTGATTCTGTTACAGAAATAAAGTTGTTTAGCAGCAGAAGATTGGACCACCACAGCTGTCTGCAATTATCCACTTGGAATTTGGAGATCTCCCATAGAGATCCCCAAGATGTAACAGAGTAGAGCCCAACTAAAAGGCATATAGAGTACATATGGAGAGGTTGGATCCTGAAAAGACAACAAAAAAGCAATGACAAGGTCCCTAATGGAAAGACCCCTACTGACTTCAATGGGAGTTGAACAAAACCCTAAATTCAGATTTACTAGGCTTGCAAACAGGAAGGCATTTCAGTTAGAAATGTACAGGGACCAACATACTATATTGACGCTACGAAAATATTTGGGATAAAAAGGTAAGAAGTGTATTTCCCTAGGCTCACTATCATTGTGTAGGTCCATGAGAAAAATTACAATTAGATTTAGCTAGCATCTTGAAAGAACAGCATCTTGGCAGCAAGAATTTTAAACCATATTAAAAGGGATGCTTGGGAGTGTACATCAGCTATTCCAATTTAACTATTTCAACTGTCCATTCCCATGCAGATATGCCATATTTTCTTGCCTACATGACACACACCTTGTTTTTGGAAGGCAAATTGAAGGAAAAAGATATTTCCTTACAGCAAGTAACAGCAACTAGGCAGTGGAGGCTGCTAATTGTTCTGCTCCCTGTGTTTCACATGCAGACTTTACTCTCACTTTCACCTGGCAGAAGCTTAAGTGGCAGAAACTGCTGTCATTTTATTTCTTCACTTACAATGCTCACTCCAGCTTCTAGCAGCTTGTTTTTGGGAAAAAGACATTACAGCAACATATCTCTTATTAGGCTCTGATTATAGCCTGCCTTTGGAGATATCAAAGTGGCAGTTCTGTGGCTTTTAGGCATAGGCGACATAAGGCCGGGGCTAACAGGGCTCAGTCCTCCCAAATGCGGGGCAGTGAGTAGGGCCGCAAGGCAGCCTGGTTGCGGGCTGCAGGTGGCTGCAGCAGGGTTGGAAAGAGGCGTGCACGCAGCCAGGATCACAGCCTGGCATGTGTATCACTGGCTGCCCAGCATGACAGACAAGTATCAATCTATTCTGTGAATGGAAAGGGGAAGGGACTGGGGGTGGGAGGGCAGATCGAGGCCCCTGTGGCAAGGCAGGGAGTGGGGCACAGGAAGGAGAGTGGGGTGAGTGGGGCCCCAGCCGGGCTGGGTGGTGGGACAATTGGAGCCCGGGAGGCTCCCGTCGCGGCGCACACCCTGATGGAGGCCTGGGCGGCTCGTCCAGGGGTGCAGGGGGCGGACTATTGCTCCAGGTTTGCCCTGTGATGAGCGCTCTCTTTTTCTTGGCCACTGTGTGGCCTCTACCATCTCTCTGCCTCTGCCACAGAAGAATTTATATTTCCTAATCTCTGAACAGTTTAAAGCCAATTTCAAGAAAATGGCCATAGTAGATTGGAGAGGCCAACGCAGGGTGTTCAGCCCACACAACCACCAGTGCTCAATCCTATAAAATCCCTGCATCCCATAAACACATTGAGTTTGATTTTCATTTACATTTGACAACACTTCTGCAAAATAAAGGGGGCTAAAAATGGATACAATGCCTACTTACTTCCAGTTCAGGCTTATATATCCTTTATACTATGAAAGTGGTATAAAGGGGCCTGAGTCCAAACAATATCAGGCCCACTGACTTAATGAAGGATTATGGGAACTAATTATGATGCATGTGAAGCCTCTGACACCCATTCACACTGTGAAATAGCTTCTGCACCATGAAACCCTTGACTAACAAAAAAATTTAAAAGTTAAAGAATAGAAAACTAAATGTCCTTCAGGTAAAGTACTACAATGATCTGGGTTTTATTTTACTTTAATTTTCTCTCTTTTAATTTCTAATCTGGGACCTTCAAAATGAATTTTAAGAGAAACTCTTGTATAAACGTACCTGATGAGGCGATGGCAAAAATATTTCAGTGTGACTTTTAGAGTAATTCCTTTTTCTGAGCGCTGAAGCATGTTTAGAAGAGACCTGGAACTCAACCACCCGCTGAAAACAAATTAATAGTATTTTGAATATTTTCTCAGATGAGAGGCTTTCCTGATCAATATGCTCCTTGGGAAAATACCAGGTTGAGAGTACTGGAGCTGAAAGTTTTTTGTC
This sequence comes from Alligator mississippiensis, assembly GCF_030867095.1. Classification (NCBI taxonomy): domain Eukaryota; kingdom Metazoa; phylum Chordata; order Crocodylia; family Alligatoridae; genus Alligator; species Alligator mississippiensis. The sequence continues at coordinate 282,550,071 of NC_081826.1, forward strand.
CAGGGGACAAGAACAGCATGTATAGCAGGAGGTCAGGGTTTGTCCTACAGTCCCATCAATGCAACATAGAAATGACCTACTTCCTACATCCAAAAGGACTTCTGCCTGGCCCTTTTTTCAAGTAGTGTCAGGTGAGGTAACAGCTTTTTACATGGCAGATTTGAATACCTACCCAACAGAAGACAGACCGTAGATGCCATCAAACTTCCAATTTTAAAAACCAAAATATAAGTATTGCTTCCTTGAAGATATAGATTACAACCGAATTACTGGCTACAGCTGCAGGCTCAGTTTGATTTGCACTTAGAGCTGAACCAGCCTTTAAGTTCTGTATGAAAGCATGGTAAATGCCCTTTAGCATGATTATATTATTTTAGCGGGCTACATCTACCCTGCAACTGCAAAATGATTGCTGTGCAGTGTAGATGGTTTAGTGCAGTGAATCTCAACAGGGCTTCCTATTTCAAATAGAAATCTGGAGTGTCAAAAACACTCTGCCCTGTTGTAGTCTGACTTCTCTGCAATAGAAGAATTGCTCTATTATTTTTCTGTAGTCAAAAACTGTAACTAAAAGCTGGCATTTTCTGAGAGGGGCCTTGAAACTATTAAGGGGTTTCTTGAGCCAATCAAGGGCTGCCTTGAGTCCAAAAAGGTTGAGAACCACTAGGTTAGTGATACCTGATAAATTTGCTGGCTTATGCTGGTAGCATTTTAGCCCATGCAGCAGAGAGCTCAATGAAAGCCAAGAAACAACAGCAGTAGATGTACCCTGTGAGTGTAGAATGGATTCTTGGAGAATCTATAATTTCTTCATTAGCACACGAGCTATAACTAACAGTGTCTTAAATGACCATAACAATGGAATAACTGAGATCCCTCTACATCTCAGAAGCATACAGCAATAGTACCCTCAGCTACTGAAGACTCTCCATTGACGTTAGCAGTATAAGCCTGTGACCCACAGGCAGGCAATTTGGATTTCATCCTGTAAAGGGGGGTAAAGCACAGATATACTAGACCAGATCTGTCCAGCTGGGGGCCTGTGAGTGGCTGGCATGCAGCCCTGGGCCCCTGTAGCCATTTCCCACTGCCATACAGCAGGGGAGAGTCCGGGGCAGACACAAACCACTGGTGCTGCCAGTCCAACGGGGCTTTTGGGGATACCTGCCCCACATGCAGCTTGCCAGGTGGGAGTGGGGAACACATGCTACTAGCATTGCCTGTGCAGGGAGGGGAGGGGGTAGTTGTGGTGTCCTGGGGGGCTGTACTGCCGGCATAGTGGGGGGATCCCAGGACCCCACTCCCCACAGTGCATGGCCTGTGCAGCATGCAGCCAGGGAGCTGCACACTGTTGTTGCGCATGGCCCCTGGCTGCACCAAACTTGCCCTGCACTACACAATTCAGTCTTATACTAAAGCAGGTGATATGGAGGCACAGACTCTGATTCTCCCTTGATTTGTGCAGAGTAGATATGAATAATTACAATTCATCAGAATTCTTCTGCCCTTATGTGAGTGATAGCAATGGTGCTCACCCTGCATGGAAGTAATGACTACATGAAGTGCAAGGCAGAGGAAAAATGAGCCCACCATTTTCACACAGCAGAAAACAATGCCTGCTCACAGTGTAAATGCCACAGCAACCTTTAGCAACATACTAGGCTGGGGTGGGCAATTATTTTGGGCAGAGGGCCACTTACTGAATTTTGGCAAGCCATCAAGGGCTGCATGACACGCAGTCAGGGGCAGATAAATATTAATTTTCTAATTTTTTTAGGGGCCCTGCTGGCCGGATACAATGGCCTGGTGGGCCGCATCTGGCCCACGGGCCGCATTTTGCTCACTCCTGCACTAGGCCTCAAGCATCTGCATCAAGCAGAAGAGTTAGAGATTTAAAATAAAAGGAATCATAATTTTATCCTATTACCTGATCAGGAAAAATGTATCAACACTTAAATAGAAAGGTCCACTTCGAGAGTAAACATAGATGGGCTTTCTCAGCACTCTTGTTTTCCATTCGAGCACATTGTCTGCAGTGACATGTAAAACTCATTGTAAGAAACAATAAAGAAATATACAAACGTGCGTTAATTACAGATAACAAGATGCAGGGGAGGCAATGTCGGCTAGCAGAGAGAGACAGCGTGAAGCTGGAAGTTAGGATTCCTGGGTTTTATTCTGGCTTACTGACATGCTCTGTGATCTTGGACAAGAAATCATCCCATCGTTCAGTCTCTCTATATCTGAAATATGGACAATTTTACCATTCTCTGTAAAGCACTTAAGAGTTTTATGAATGAGAAGCACTAGATATAAGCTAAGTCTCATTGTTGCACATCCATCACTGTACTGGATACGTGCCAAATTACTTAGTAGGAATGAGTATTTATTTCCCTTTAGAATTCTTGGTTTAATACCAGCCAGGCATACAGAACGGATTTCAATTTCGTTTTCTTAATCGCTCCAGCATTTTTTTCTTTCCTTTTCTTTCTGCCTCCCTTTTTGGATACGTTTATCTGTGACAGCTCTTCCCCTGAGCTAGAAGAATTTCCCCATCATCCCCTGTCATGGAGACCAATGTAGAAAAAAAACATACTTTCTATGTGGACTCTTTATTCTTTTTGAGAGACCCCTTTGGCCTTCTGCTGTAAACCAGGGGTGCTCAACTCCTGGCCCACAGGTCAGATCGAGCCCAAACAGTCATGTCATCTGGCCCCCAAATGTCCAGAAATTTGGTGCTAGAGCAGTGGCACCATCAATTGCTGCTCCCCTGCTGCCAAATTTTCAGACCCATGGGGAGCCCTGCAGGCTAGATAATGTAGCCCTGTATGCCACATGATGCCAGTGCATGGCCAGACTTAGACAGGCAGGGTTGGGCTGGCATGCTGCCGGATCTGGGTGTATGGGATTGGGCTATCAGGCTGGATCAAACCCATGCACTGACCCCATGGGGAATGTATAGCCTCATCAGTCACTCTTGCCAACATGACTGTCCAATAATTTTTATGACCCCCAAAAAAGAAATAGCTATGATCACCAAAGTTCACAAACTACTTATCTGACTTACAAGTACATTATAAGAGAGCAGTTTGCCTGTGAGCACGCAAAGAAAACAATGGACTTCTTCTACGTGAAAGAAGAATGTACGTTTCATGGCACTATCCCCCATACCGAAATTCTGCCAGGCCGTCATCTGACTAGTGTGTCCAGAAATGATCCATAGGAGGCTCAAAACTCGGATGCCATTCAGTACAGAGCAGACTCCTTTAGTGGATTTTAAAGTCCATATGACCGGAAGATTCTTTTGCAAGGAAAAGCACTTTAGAGTATTGTCCAAGGCACCTAAGAAAGCTTGACAACAAAGACAAATCCACACTGAGTTTCCCTACCCAGTGCATTCTGTGCTGTTAACGTAAGAATAGAGATACTACCTGGCATTTTACAACACCTTCATCTTACTTGCATGGAACCAATGAGAGCTCTGCTATTGTCTTTGCTTGTGAACCAACCCCTTTAAAGTCTGCTGATATTGACTGCTATGGATTTTGGATCAGGTCCTTTAATAAGTGATCAGATCCAAGACCTGGAGGAGAGGTGACATTTAAGAATAACATTTGTCATAGATTTGCAGTCTATTAAAATAGAAACAATTTAATGCACCATTTTACAATCCAATGGGTGGCGGGGAAAGGGGCCAGGGGGAGGGGACCAAAGACAACTAAGAAGCAATATATGAAACATGAACCTGTTTTTCAAATTTTAGAAGAAAATATGGACAGCATTTGTCTTAACAACAGTCCTAGTTCAAAATATTCTAGAGTACAATGTCAACTCAACATTTTCAATATTGCCAATCAAATCTTGTTCCATTCTCAATTTATATAGCTCATACTGGTTTTCATACATTTTTGGAAGATGGAACTCTAATTTAGATAATCGTTCAATAATCCCAAAATTATGTCAAACAGGAATGAAGCTCTCTTATTCTGGATCATCGGTGTCCAGACAAAGGGTTATTCAGGAATACCCATTGCACTTTGAAGTCATACTTCATCTTAATACAAATTACATTTCAAATGTAGACAAGCTCTTTTTGTCAAGGCTGGTCCAGGGGTTACTATACTGTTTTGCAAATTACAAAATGAGATCATCATCATTAAGCACATAAGCAGTAATAGTTATGAAATGACCAATCAATTTATATACATATTCCACCATCTAGATAGCACATACTTTTTGGGAACCACTATATTTCACATGTAAAAATTCTGTCAAACGTATCATACACATTTCTTTACTCTGGTATTTATAGCACATGGCCATATACATTCCACAACATATGTATAGTATATTCTGGTTTCTGAGATGTAGATACTAGGGGTGTGCAAAATGGGCCCTATTCGATTCAGATTCATCCTGAATCGGGGACAGTAATTTGATTAGTTGATTTGGATCACCGTCCTCGATTCGATTCAGCCAATTCCGAATCTGAAGATTCGATGCTGATTCAGAGAATCAGCAATTTGGCCATAGACACAGTTTTAAATTGACATAATTTGAGGTACCAGGCATGGCTCGTGAACGCTGCAGTGGTGGGGTGGATGAAGCATCCCACAGGAGTTGGGGGGTGGGAGGGGGCGCATGCTTGACGGTGAACCTGGAAGTGGACTGCAAGTAATTCCAGTCCATTTCTTGGTCTGTCAGGGAGTGTGCCGGGTTTTCCCCCCCAAGTCGGGGGGGCTCGGTGATCAGCCACAGGGGGACCATGGGTGCCCCCCCAGACCCAGGAGGCACCAGTCGTCGAGCTAGGGGGGTATGGGGAGGGTCCCCCTATGTGCTCTCCTGCAGACCTGGAGCGGACTGGAAGTGCTTCTGGTTCACTTTCAGGTCTGCTGTCGAGCACACTGGGGACCCCCTGCACTCTTATGGGATGCTCCATCTGCCCCAGCATCGCAGCATTCACGAGCCACCTGCTACCTAGAGGTACATAGAAAAAACATTTAAAGCTGTGTCTATGTCCGAATCGCTGAATCTTTCCAAATCTCTCTGAAATGATTCAGAGGGTTCTGATTTGATTTGGAGAGATTAAAGGGTCCTCTGATTTGATTTGGATTCAGAGATTCAGCCACACAATTGGGCCAAATCTCTGCTAAATCAAATCAGGGATCAAAGCTTCGCACAGCCCTAGTAGATACATGTCTGGGAACAAGACTTAGACTACACAATTTAGTCTGACCTGCTGCCATTATTTCCCAATTAAATTTTACCTGAATTAATTCCCTTAGTCACCTAAGCAAGTCTATTGACTCCAGTGAGACAACTCATGTGAATAGGAATTAATCATGTGAGCTGAACTTTTAGGCTTGGGTTCTTCTCGATTGTAGACCTGTTTCAATGCTCACTGGAAAGATATTTTCAAGCTAGCTGATGTGAACTGTATTTTACTTACAAACACACACACACCCCTTTGTCCTACAAAATGCCGACACGTGTAATTTGTTGATAGCAATAAAGTAATAAACATATGGAGAATAATAGTGTCTGAAGATCAGCTCCAACAGGATGTCTTTTGGTTCTATATCCAAAACTATACACAGGATCGTTTTAAGCCAAAGCCTTTTCTTGCTTTGTAAAATATGGAAACCAATATTGCAGCATTGGTACCTCTGTGAGACAAGGTTGATGAGCTTTTTAAAAGAGGTATCTCCAAAAGATCTCTCAAATCAATTCTATATTTCATTAAAATGGAACATTTCCTTCTTTATTTCCCAAATGTGCACTATGTAAAGTATGGCTCGGCATGTATGTGGCTTTTGTATAAAGAAAACACTTACTTTTCCTTGTGTCACAGACATCATCAGAAACAACTGGCAGCACTGACTGAGTGCTATAATGATTTTGCCAGATACCTTCTTTGGATTCACTGTTCTCTTTCTCATTTGAAGCCGTGCTCCCATAATTTGCAGAAGGTAAACTATCTGATTGTGATTCATCAGATTTTGTTTCCCATCTCTGAGTAGCCGCATAAACTGTTCCAGTGATTTGTAAGGCGATAAACAAAATGCTAACCAACCTGCGGGAAATACAGTTCATTACTACAGAGTGACAATCGCTTCTTAGGACACATTTTTAAAACAGATGTACCCAACCCTCCTGTACTTACAAACAAATAGCAGCAAACACATCAATAGAAAAAAGACCCTTAGCACATCTGGCCCCATTCACAGTCAAGGTTGTAGTGTTCAGAGTGAAGAGGGATGGGAAAGGTGATACAAAGGAGATAGCCTTGAATTTAAATGTATCTGTTAATAAAGAATAAATTAAAATTATATTCCCAGATAAAACAGCATTTGCAATGACAGATCTTAGCAGCTTGTTCAAGAAAGATTTTTCCTTGAGTCCCAGACTGTATTTCTGTTTCGTACAAACAGTTTTGCTAAACAAATGTTCCCCTCTGGATCCAAGCTGCAAATGAATTTTCTCTTCCAAGAATATTAGGCTTTCAGTATTTTTTTACTGTGACATCTCATAGAGAGGAGCTTCATGGGCCTGGAGTGCCTGTCCCTTCCTGAGGTCTACTCAGAAGGGGAGAGAGAAATTAGAAAGGGATAACCTCCCTTTATTTATTAGTGCTGACTCTTTTGTAGGTACATGGTCATGGATATCTGCTCAGCCTACATTTTGGCTTGTAAAACACATTCAGACCCTTAGCTTGGCTGTTTTTTACATTGCTTAGTATGACAAAATCTTGTGATATAAATGTTTATAGGCCTATATTGCATTTTGAATACACTATTATTTTCCCTCTGCTGACAGGATATGTTTAGTCAAAACTGATTTTGCTGAAATTAACAACAATCACAATAACCAACAATTTCCTTCTAGCTCTAGATAGAGCAATAATTTTGCCTGGAAGGAAACTGGAGAGAGTTCAACACCCAAATCCCAGTGAAATTCAGTGTAATCTGGATGCTCGATTCCCTGAAGATGCCTAGGAAATCTTAGCCTCTGGCTTCTGCAAGTGCAAGTTTGGTCCTATTGACCCTGAAGACAGAACTCCCATTTGCTTCACTACGAGCAAGAGCACATAAATAAGAGATCATATACTTATGAAAATAAAATATGATCTAAGAAACCCTTTTTTCCTGCCATGTGATTTATTTCTCCTGGACTACAGTACAGATGGAAGAATTAATTAATGGATGAGCTTTCATCAAGCTGAAGAAACACTAGGGGTTATACTTGGAGTGAAAAACTACATTTAACCTCAGAGTGACCATTACTGGCCCCAATTCAGGATACATAGCTCAGGAGGAGATAGTTCATCCATTTGTTTAATGTGTAGTCACTTCCCACAGCTGTTTAGCCATTTTAGGAGAGCCAATACGCTTAAACATAAGGAATCTCTTCTCCCAGCACAGCTGTACCAAATCCCTGCCTCCAGAGCACCCCGTCCACCAGGGGTACCTCTTGGGGCCTGGATAAGAAGGTTTTTCAGATGAACAGCTGAGAAGTACAAAGAGAGAGAAAGAGAGAAGAGGAAAATATCTCATATTTTTCAAGACTGATTTTGTGTTTTTTTTCCCCCAAAATTGCGATTACATTTTTTTCCTACATTGGAACATTTCAGTTAGCCATACTGTGAAGGGAGTATGATGGAAGCCAGAGGCAGACCTCTGTTTCTAAAACCTTGTTCCTCTAAGTAATTTTAATTATCAGGCTAGGATGTGCCAGTGGCCCATGTAGTCCAGTTTTGTGTTCCACATAGAAATGGGGTAACACACCCAGGGCAAAATCCCTTCCAACCCTGCTAGCTAGTGGCTGAATTATGTCAATACGATTTTTGCTCCTAGCAAAGCTCTGTGCTCTAGGATTTGGTGGTATAACCCCGGACATTCTGATTAGATGAGCTCTTGTTCTGAAAAATATAGGCGTCTCTCATTCACTTAGTCTATAAGACTACTGAACAGACTACTCTCTACTCTGTATTCTACATTCTGCCTGAGTTCGGACTAACACAACTCATTTTTGCTCTCGGCTCCTGGACAGTCTTGTTAGCCACAAAAAAATCTGGTTATTTAACGTTAAAACGTTTACAGTGGATTTCATTTATGTTTCCTAGTGAAAGAAAAAAAGCTCAAAGGCTATAAAGCACTCATGAATATAGACATTTCATAACTATCAACAGAACTATAAAATTGGCTATAAGATGGGCCTGTGAGATTTATTAATCCATCTTCTTCTACCAGAATTGGAATAAGTAATCTGGTTGGCCTGAAATGCATTGATTACAGGTGTTATGTGCAGTATATTTAGATGCCAAGAGTTTATTTTTAACTATGTTAACTGTATTGCACAGCAGCTAATACAAGTAGTGGCATAAGTCAGCAAACTCCATTGACTTCAATTAAATTATGTCAATAGATACCAGTTAAGGAACTGACTCATTTTTTTCTGGGAGTAGAGTGAGTAAGTTTATTGTGTTCTAATGTTACTGGCAATTGGGAATAAACAGCTCGAATAGAAAATAGGGTTTCATAGTATTTGTTGTTAATTATTGGTTAGGTGCAGTGGCAATCAGGTAAGTCATTGTGTTACTTATACAAATGCCTATGTGTGACTCTCACTCCAGATGCATGCTGAGACCACCCCAGATTGAACCATCCGGGGGCAATCCTGCAGGCTGGGAAGGCAAAGATGGCCAGAAATGTCACCAGTGGCATCACTGCTTTGTGTACTGTTGGCAAGGGAAACTGGCTTAGTTTAATCAGGCTAGCCAATGTGCTATCTAAACTTGGGATGGATGTTATTAATAATTCAAACCATGGTAGTATCTTGAGAGTTCAAATAGTATTGAGATCCTATTGCTTTAAGCACTGTTCAAACACATGACACAAAGCTGGTCTCAAATGGTTACAACCTAAATATGTGGCATCTGGCAGGAGTCAACAGCTGAATATAACAAACCAACCAGGGAGCACAAAGTAGCAACAAGACAACCCTGATTAAATAGCAAGCAATAGCTACAACAAACTAGGTTCCATAGTTTTGTAGGCAATCTGGAAGATGTGGAGTAAAACCAAGTGGAGGAGACAATCTCCTAATCACCTCTTATTTTATCTGTTCTGTATAGTAATGGTACAGCTTTTAGGAGTGGGCTACGGATAAGGTTACCAGTTACAATTCAGCTAGGGTTATATTAAGTGAAGAGTAATTAATGCGATCTGGGTGTCTATATTTCTTAGGTAAATTTGATTTTTTTTTACTTAAAACGTTGTGTGGTATTTTTTTTCTTTTGCAAAGAAAGAACAATATTTTTCTTGACTCCACCAAAACCACTTCTCAACCCCACCGCACTGCCTTGTGAAAGTCAGTAAAGAACACCGCTCTTACCTAATGTTGCTAATGTTGCAAAGTCCTCCTCACTGCAGGAGTCAGGAACACAGACCCCGATACTGTAATCAAACCCTTCCTGAAAGACAGAACTCTCCTTAGCACTTGGCCCAAATGATTTACAAACGCTTCAACTAGAAGAATGACCTCTAAAGGAGTGAAGTGCATCAAACCCAGTGGGGTATGAGTGCTCCTTTGAAAATCCCAGCCCTACTTAATCTTTACCAACTCTGAGGAAGGTGTGTCATTGGCCCTAAAAAAAGTATGGCCTGGTTATGCACAGGCCTTGCAAGAGTTTGCAGATGGAAAGGGTACAAATTGCTTCCAGGAATCAGTGTTTTGTCCCACCACCAAGACAACCTGCTGTTCTTGCAGCATCAAAAGAATGAAGGGAAGGGCTTAGGCCTAGCCTTGTCCCTGCTTTGGCATTGGCTGTAGGGACAGATAGCTATGAAAGGGAATGAATGTGGTACTGTGTGAAAGGGTTGCAAAGCGGTTGTGTTGCTCTGAGCACTGAAAAGCTGCAGGATGAGTTACTGTAGCTGCCTAAGAGGAAAGGATGAGGTGACGCCATAGCTCTGTGAAGAGCAAAAGGGCTTGAGTGGGACTGTTTGTAGTGAGAAGTTCTCCTTGCATGAGAAAAAAGAAATGAAGATGAAGAAAAAAGCCATTTCAGATTCCCACAGCCCCTTCCTGCTGTCTATTGGGCAACAGATAACAGGAAGGGGCTGATTAAGCAATTTTCTCCCTTCCCAAGACCAGGGTACAGGTAAAGTTTTGGAGAGTGTCCCAGAGCCTGGAACAGTGCGAGTCAGCTGACCACTCCTCTGGTCTCCTACAGATGTGGCCTGATGTTCAGATTGGCTAAGACCCGAGCCCACCTCTGGTTATGGGCCATTTCAGTTCACACAAAAACATTCTTCACTGACTTACCGTTAACCCCTTGCCTGCCTAAATTTTCCCTGATGGCTCAAGTTGTATTTCCTCTTCTAAACTGCCACTGAATGTTGATATCTAAGGTCTTCTACCAAAAGGGTGGCTGCATTTCAGTGGTGGGTGGGTAAAATTATTCCCTTGCCAACCACACAGGGGTTTTTATACAGTTTAAATCAGTAATGTTGTATCCTCATAGGAAAAGTACTATATAAAAGCAGAGTATTAATTTGATCATTGTAATTCACTGGCTGCTTCATACCGATAAAATTAAAAGTAACAATGTAAATGTCAACCACAGAGCCAAACATATTCAAATATTTTTAATCATTTATGACAATGAGAAGAAATAACTCCAGAACATGCCAATTGAGGAATATTTCTATTAAACATGGAGTTTAGTTAGTACCTGCTCCTGACATTTTATTTTCATTCTGTTATCTGATTCATCAGCTATGAATTGGGCTTATGTGCTTATTAAAAAATATAATTCACTGGGTCTCCACCATGAGTTGAGGCTTTGATGATAAACTTTCTGTCTCCTGAATTTAATATTTATTAATTTTTTTATAATCATTTTTGAACTTGCAAAATACAAAACACAGAATTCTCTTTGTTACTGAGCTTTGCTTTTTTTTCAGAAAAAAAGTATGTTGTGGTTTTTTTCCTTTGTTCTTTTGTCTTCTATAAATGATCATGCTGAGAGAACATGCTGCTCAGTTATATCCATGAGCAAGCAACACACTGAAAGGTGACTTCCTAGCACTCTACAGATGTAATTGCAATGGGTAAAGATGACATCTCTGTGCCTCCCATGCAAAAACTTTCCAAAACAGGGCCAGCTCTTCAGAGAACTCCGATTATGACCCATGAGATTTTGAGTTCATCCTCCCAAGTACCTCTGTCTCTGTTTTGTATACCTGTCTGTCTCCTATATTGTTGACTCTTTGAAGTAAGGACTGTCCATTATAAGTATTTGAACAATTCCATGATCTTTGATTGGGCCTGCTCTCTACTGTAATGTTAAATAAAAAATGGCAAACACAACTTTCAATGCATCACATTGCATGATCTTCCACATTTCAGGAAGGTAAAAAACTAACCCAATTTTCTCAAGTCTTTTTGTACAGTCCATTTTACCAAACCTTCCTAGAAAACTAGCAATAATTAGCAGCACAGCAGTGGAGATTAATTATTTCCTGAAATTCAATTGATTATTTCATTTTAGTACATCCAAAGTCAAAGGTTTGGAAAGTAGTGGCATAAGAAATTGTTGGAATCATCTGTATTCTCAGAAATCTGATTACCAACATAGAGATTTAAGGTTTTCATAGTAAGTTATTTGGCAAATAGCTGTCTTTTTATGCTGTATGTGCATGGAACTTAGCACAATGAGGCCCCAGTCCATGCCTGGAGCTCCCACTTGCTAATAAAACAATCATTTCCTGAAAGTCAATACCACTCTGTATTTTTGTCCACTGGAAGGCCAGGTCCTACATTTTTACATACCCTGGGAGTTGGTATTTTCGGTTCATAGCTGACTGCAGAACTGGACCTGAAGAGTTGCGTAGCTTTGAGTCAAGTGTAGTATATCAATATAAAATGAAACAAATGAGCATAGATGCTGAAAATGGCATACCTGCTGCACTTGAAGTTTGCAGTACTGTCCTTGAAATTTACCTAGAGGCTCCCTGGCCGACAGACATTCAGTATAGGATCCCAGCCTGTCTGTATTTCCACTAAGGATGTTGCTACTGAGTTTTCCTAGGGAATCATACACTGTAATTTCAAAACAAATATACCAAGTAAATAGAGGTTCCTTTATGAAATTGGGAAGCTCAGATCAGTTTAAGAGGTACATCAATTGTCATTTACCCCAGGGGAAATTAATATTTCTCTTATATAAATGTCCAGCTGTTCTGTCAGTAAATTCTTTGGTAACACAAAATAATGCACCAATGAGGCCACTGTCTTGGAATTGAACCACAATGTGGTCTGGACTCAGTTATATTAGAAAATAATTTTTTTGTCAACCAGAACTGTGTTTTTTTAAATGTTATCAAGGAAAAATAGTAGATTTCAATCAGTTTCCTTTCCAAAGCAGAATTGCCCTGGCCTACTTAGTTCAATTTTCTAAAAAGGTTGGGTTGTTCCTTGATAATATCAGGACCAGGCACTAGCCATGGACTCACTAGGTGCATCTACATGTGCACATTTACTGTGCAGTAACCAAAATTACTGTGCAGTACGGGTGTGTCGCTACATGTGCATGCCTGTACAGCACAGTAAATATGGTGACTTACACTGACTTGAGCGTAAATTTGATTTCTGTATCATGCAGGTATCAAATTTATGTCCAATTAGTTACTGCGCAGTAACACATATGTAGACATGTTACTGAGCAGTAACCCTCCCTCCTGGGTCTGCCCAGCCACTAGGGGGCTGGCCTGAGCCCAGCCCTAGGGCTCCTGGCTGGCCACCTCTCCTGGCTTCAACTTGGGCCTAAAGTTAGACCCAAGGGCTGGCAGCCATGTGGCCAGAGGCTGGAGCTCTCCCTGGTGGCCACAGGGGCACATGGCAGGCTGCTCTGACCTGGGACTAACTTTAGTTTGACCTGGGACTAAGTTTAGTCCCAAACTGTCTGCATGTGTAGGCCAGCCTATTCCCACTTACTGCACACTAATTTACCATGCAGTAAATTTAAGATTAGTTAGTTAGTTAGTCAGTTAGTACACCTCTATTTCACATTTATAGTACATCTCTCTTCACATTTATAAAATGAGAAAAATCTTTGAGAAAACAAAAACTATTTTCCTACCCACCTGGTGTGTTGTAGGATGAATAGATGAAACAGGCGTATTAAGGGAATATGTATAGTGGGAACAAAAAGAGATTAAATTGATCAGAGTTAAACCATAGCATCATAGAAAGGCAGGGCTGGAATAGACCTCAGGAGGTCACCGAATTCAGCCCCTGCTCAAGGAAGAATAATCCCTGACCAAACCAGACAAGTGTTTATCTAACTTGCTATTAAAACCTTCCAAGGATGGAGATTCTACCATCTTCCTGGGTAGCTTGTTCCAATGCTTAGCTATCCTCACAATAAGAAAGCTTTTCCTAACATCCAACCTAAATTTCCTTCGCTGCAACTTAAGACCATTGTTCCATTTCCTGTCTCCTACAGCAAAAATTACTAAAATATTTTTTTGTTCTCCCATATAATTCCTAACTCCTGGGCTACATATCCCTCACCCATACACTTTGGGGGGAAAAAACGACATCTGTGACCTTTTAGAAATGCACACACATCTATCTCTGCTGGTTCTTTTCCCTTTTATTTCCCAGGAGTCCTTCCAAAAGACTCCTAAGTGACTCCTAATTTAAACCTTGAAGACATACCTGAGGCAAGACAATACACTTACTCATGACTGCATATGCTTTTGGCTCCACGGCATTCAGATCAGAAAGGAACTGACTGGTGTCTTCCAAGCATCTCAGAGAAGCGTTTCTCACAGGCAAAGCAGCCTGGAGTAGTTCAGGCATCAATGTGAGAAGTAGCAAGGATAGCAACATTTCCCCACCTCTCTCTTCTTCAGAGCTCTTCCTTCAAGTCCTACGGTATATGTAAGGGGTACTTCGATCAGGGGCTCTAATACACGTAGAATAGAGGTGCTGTCCAAAGCAGCTGCAAAGCGACAAAAATATACAAAGTGTGACAAATTATTTATACACCTAGCTTCTGGTGACCAGGCAGCTCTCCCATTTCCTGTGCCCTTTACTCCACCTGCCACATATTAGTAATGCAGATCAAACCTGACATTCAGCTTGGAGACAGCTTTTGCTCTTCAACTTTCTACATTGATGTATTTTTAACGATGCACACTTATTGCTTATGCGAAGTGCTGAATTGACCTGAAGACTCCCTTTCAAGCCCTGCGTGGCCCCCATCACCACATTGTCTGAATCTCTACTGTACTTTGCTTATAGCATTCCTCTGAGGTGGGGAAGCGTCCCCAGATTGACAAATAGGGGAACTAAGGCCCAGAGAGGCTGAGTGACTTGCTCAAGGTTCAAAGGAAAGTATCTGGCAGAACCAGGTAGTGAACCCATGTATCCCACATTATCAGGCACTGCTCCTTCCACAGGACCAGCCTTCCTCTCTGAATACAACTGTGATTTTTCTACAGATGAGATACTGGGTGTGTGGTGACAGTATAAGCTACCAAAACCACCTGCACAATGTACTCTGACTTGCTTGGACTATTGTTAAGAGTGAAGGGTCAGTTCTGTCTTCCTGGCCTTTCATAATTTGGCCTCTCTGTGGCTGAAGCAAGGACTTGCTAGTACAATGCTAGTTTCTCTTTGTGGTTTGGGGAACTTGACACATTGACAGTTGGGCTACAACCAGAAAACACATTTTACCAAATGCGTCAGTGCAACATCTTTGACTTGAGACCAGTTTAAGCTAGTGAAAAGCTCCCTGTCCCATGATCAGTCACGTCCATAACAAGATCTCATTCACTTTTATCTTTATAGATTGTGCCTACTGAGTGGTCATGGGTTTTGTAATAGTTATATCAGTAGCAGTCAAATTTTTTGGCTGGTGTGCCACAAGGTGAAGCCCTGACCCACCACAAGTGCCAGCATGCTCCTCACCCCCCTGAGGTACACCTGAGAGTTTGTGCTTGAGTTGCAGTAACGAAGGCACCGAGGGCTTGTGTGGTGCACACAGCAGCTTCCCTTGCCACTTGCACATTTAGAGTGTGCTCAAGTGACAACAATAAAAATAAACAGAAAAGGCAAAATAAAATAGAAAAAAATTAAATTAAAGGGAAGGGAAAGAGTTCCTCAAGGAGCCATTATGGATTTTATGTTTCATGAAGAAGCACATTGGAATTCATTATGGCTGTCACAGTTGCATTTTTTTTATTGTGGTCATTAGATAGAGGCTTTAACACCTTCGGGAACAATATGTTTTGAAAGGAGGATGTCTATTAGCTGTTACACTTATTTATACACAGTGGATACTTGTAATACCTGTAATAAAACAATGTGTAGATATCAGAACTATTCTTGAGCAACCTTTGTCCAGGGCCAATATCCTACCTGGATAATCCTTTCATCTTTCCTCAGGGGCCACATGTAGGTCACCTAAGACTGGGAAAACCACAGAGAGCCAAGGACTCCTTAATTCAGTTTCTGCCCCGCTTTCTAGCCTCATTCAAATCACTTCCTCACTGTGTTAACATAAGTTCCCCATCGGTGAAAAGGGGCTGCTATTACTTACCTATCACAACAGGCATGCTGTAATAATTAACTAATATTTGAAAGTGTTAAATATCATCAGAATACATACCAAATGCCCTTGGGTCTAAGACAGCCCTCAGGCCCTCTGGATCATTTACAAAATTGCAAGTTGGCAGTCCCTGAATGATAACCCCTAGCAGGAATGAGTAATCGTAAATGGGTAACAATAACAAGTTAATTCAGCCATCTGGCAACAATAACACTTCACATGCATGTAACAGGGCTTTAGGTATTTGCCTTTTTGCATAAGGCCCTGTGTAGATAGGCAGGTGTGTTCATTAGCAGCAAAACCGTACTCAGAACTGTGTTAGCACTGCCAAAACTGATCTGGCCATTGCCTTTAGCGTTGTTCGTCTATTCTGAAACTGTTGATGTGAACCTGACCCTCTACAACAGTTTGGACATGGTGATTTCAGTTAATTAGTCACAGCTTTTTGATCAGGAAATGGAAACATTACAAGTTGGCCATTGCTCACGTAAGCTATTAAAATCATGCCATATAAATGGGAAATATTACTGACCTGGCAGCTGTGTCAGAGATCTCTTCCTTCACATGCCATGCAAAGGTAACTGATAGATTTACATGTCTACCATGGAGCCTGCAAGAGGGGAAAATATGTCAAAATAAATAACCTAATTCACTTCCATGTTTCTCAGTTAAGAAACCAAAAAAATGAAGCTGTGGCATACATTTATTCTTCCCCAAAGGCAATGTCCAGAGCCCACAGTGGAGATACATGGAGGTACAGTGTCCCCCACAGGGGTTCTTGGAATCATTAAGTCATAGGGACTTCACCTAGCGAGCTGCACGTTTAGATGACAAATGAACTGCTCTTTTTTCAGCCTGGCTGGCTCTACAAGACATAATTGGAGGAAAAAAGGCTTGGGACCCTCTGAGGATGGCTCCATAGTAACTGTTCGTATGCTCACAGAAGCATAAATACTGTGACTCTTTCTAGACACTCTGTATTAGTTCACCAAGTAGGCTAAGGGATTCTTACGTCTTCTTCTTTGGGCCATCTTCAATGGGACTGATCCAGCTTCATCCTAAATGGTTTGCTGCGCAGTATGCTGGCTAGGCTGCAGCACTGCAGAGGAGGACTTGGGGGCTACAGTACTGAATGTGTAGTGAGTTGAATACAGTAAGTTGGATGTGAGCCAACAGTGTGCTTGTGTTGCCAAAATAAATAAATAAATAAATAACTAAAAAGCCAAAGCATCCTGGGTTGTATTAACAGGAGTGTCTTGACAATCAGGAGAAGTCATTCTTCTGCTCTATTCAGCACCGGTGAGGCCTTACCTGGAGTACTGTGTTGTTTTGGGCACCGTACTTAAAGGAGGACAAGGGTCCAGTGCAGGGCAACAAAAATGATCAGGGACCTGGGAAACCAGATTTGTGAGGAAAGGCTAAAAGAACTAGGGTTATTAGCATAGAAAAGAGAAGACTGAAGGAGGATTTGATAACAGTCTTCAAGTACCTGAGGGATGATTATAGAGAGGATGGAGATTGGCTTTTCTCTGTGGAAGTAGGGGACAGGACGAGGAGCAATGGTCTCAAGCTTCAGCAAGAAAAAATGACGCTGGAGATTAGGAGGAACTTGCTGGCTATGAGGGTGGTCAGGCATTGCAACAGGCTACCCAGAGAAATTGGGGAATCCCCGTTCTTGGAACACGTACAAGAGCAGGTGGGACAGACACTTGGCTGGGATGGTTTAGTCTGGGATGATCCTGCAGGGGGCTGGACTAAGGGCATGTCTACATGTTGCCATATGGCGATGTTGCTATGGCGCTGTCCTTTAGCACTTCCTTTTGAACTACTAAAGCACTGTGCAGTAACTGCCTGTACTGTGCCATGCACGCTGCACAGATTTTGCTGCTACGTTGCCATAGTGGCGCGCTATATCGCGGGGAGGGGGACGGGACGCCACTATGGTAACATAGCTGCCGATCGCATGTAGACCCATGTGATCACTACATTGCCACAGCATGCCATAGTGCATTGCTACGTCACTGTAGGGCGATGTGTAGATGTGTCCTAAATGATCTAATGAGGCCCCTTCCAGCCCTGCTTGTCTATGATGCTGTATATCTGTAGTTTTTTCTAATTTGTTCTACCCCTGTAACATTTTCAGAAACTTGGGGCTGATTCTCCATAGGGCATAACAAATAAAATGTGAACGTGGTTTAACATCAGTCACTTCTGCTGTTTCAATACATCAAGGTCAGACAAGAGGCAGGTAAAGAAATAGGTTGGCTAATGTTTGGAAATCTTTACTAATAGGGAGATGCACCAGACAGCTGAAGAGTAAGGAGCTTGAGGCAACAGAAGCGCCACTGCTCGACTCATTGGAAACAGGATAGGATAAAGCAAAATACCCAGTTTCCCCTGGAAGGACAGACAATATGTCCTTTTCTATTTTTAATGCTTAAGATGCTTGCCAAAATTCAGAAGGAAGACCCCAAAATTATAGATACCAGGGCTACAAGTGGGTTAGTGTTCTTTCTAACAATTCTGGTCATTGGACAAAGGAAGCAGAGACACGTGAAATACTTTGTCCATGCCCAGATGAATAGATGTGTGTCTGATACTAGAAACAAAAGGACAAACCACCAAGCTATTTGCCTAGATGCAAATCAGTTCACATCCAAGGACACCCAAAGATTGTAAACACTATGCAAAGTGAGATAGTTCAGGCCTTGCTTTCTTGATATCTCTGTAGATAAACTAATCTGCCTTGGAGCTGTGCTCGCTCAAAAGATATGCAGCATTGAAGAAATTAGTCATGGTTCTGACCCACTGCATTGCCTCCAAAGCCAGCAGGCTTCATGACAACTAGTAAAAGTCACTGCTGCCTGGTTGTCTGAATGGGCCAAGACATGCCCATAAAGAGAGGCTTTACCCCCCAGAACTGCAGCTTGAATACCCCTGAGGTCCAATAGGTATGTAATGCAAAATGTTCACCCTGAAGATGCTGGCCTTATCAATGAGCTCTATATCCCAGGTCAGAATCATCCACAACAGTGCAGATTGTCCTTCAAAATAGAAAACAATACCTTTGACAGTTCTGTACTGGTCATTATAAGAAAGGAAAAAATATCTGCTAGATTAAACTAGACAATGCTATATTATCAGGCTTAAAAATGGCTGGACTCAAGGCTACATGGAGAGGAAAATTCCCCTACTGCCCCATGAAACGGCTGAGTGGCATTTAGGGAATAGCACTTAAGGTGTGTATGTGGGTGTGAGTGCATGTGCATGCTTGAAGCTTATGCTGGATTCAAACAACAGGTATATAATATACAGTGGCAGTCATATTTGCTTATGCTGTCCCATCAATGCAAATAAGCCTTGACCTGCTGAAGCAAACACCTCCAGGAGGTTCAAGCCTTACGCACAGGAAACCTTACATGAGATCACTGACGTGGAGTACCAATTCTACTGTTTTGACATCACCAAGTATCTGAGCTCCATCCACTCAATTAGGTGGGCAATGTGAAATTTCAAGTGGACAATTAGCACCAAAGCAGCAGTTTTAGCTTTCCTGTCTTCTGACACTACAGGCAAGCCTCACTTAGCGCTCTTAATTAGTTCCTGTAAAACAGCGTTAAGCAAAACGAGCATTAAGCGAAACCGAAAGTATTTGACAACTCAAGACAGTGACCGCAATTGTTTTTAATGTCCCAAGATGGCGACTATGAGTATTATAATGAAACTCGCTGAGCGCCAAGTGAAATCTGGTATCAATTTTAAATGAGTGTTATAGCGAAATAGCGCTAAGTGAAACAGCGTTAAGCAGGGGTTGCCTGTATAGCTTTAGATCACTCCCTATTTCCTTTGAGGGTGCAGGATAATGGAAAGGGAACATACAAGAAAAAAATATCGATGATGCCTGTGAAAATTTAACTTTTATTATCTGTTCACTGTATACAAAACACCATTCTGCATAGTGATAACTTATTTGTTGTACAGTCAACAGTGCACAGCAACAAACAAGTGTCCAGAGGTATACACTTAATGAAAGGGCAATGGTAGTCAGTGTGCATAACTGACAAAACCATACTGTGAACTTGCAAATTCAGCTAGAGGTTTTAGCAATGACAAGTACTACAGTAACAGAAACAGTACTGAGTAACAGAAACAGGGTAACAAGCATCTGCTTATAAACCAAATTAAGACTGTGGGTGGAGAGAGAGAACGTATCTGATATACAATATCTAGAGCAGTTAGAAAAATTTTTACAGAGGAGGAGGAGGATCAGTTTTCCCCAAATCCTTAGGTTTCTACAGTCATTTAAATTTAATGATAAATAACAGAATCTCACGAATCTTTAGGGGCTAAAATGCTCCACATTTATTTACATATGAAATGTGTTTAATACAGTTATAATGGACATAGTGTATAATAACATCTGACAGCAGCAAGACTTTTAAAGAACCGAACAATTACTACAGCTTATCATGCAGATATCTATATATACACAAAAAAAAAATTTAAAAAAGTACAAAATTTGTTTAGGGATACATACAAGGTATAAAATGCAAAACAAACCAAAAAAATATAACTCTCACAGAGAACTATATATGAAAGGGACAGTATGGTACCTTTTCTGTATTTCATGAAAGCGATACGAGTGATATTAGATACACTTTTTGAAATGATTGAACTAATGTCATGTGGTCTGTGCTAAAGTTGAAAGGCCCAATTATACTTAAATAGGCTGGTGTATTAGCTTCTTGACGCTTGTAGGGTGTACGTAACACTGAGCACCAGAATGTTTGGCATTAGCGTACAGAGCTGGAAGATAGGTACCAACTCCCGCAGCCAGGGGTTAACTATTTTCTTTCAAGACTCAGAAGAAAATGAAAATACATAATGCTGTGTACTTGCTTCTATATAATGTTTAATAAATTACATGACAAAAACACCATAATTATAAACCTAGTTATCTGTCTAATTACATCATATTTGTTTAATCCAGAGCAGCCCAGCGCTTTTGTAACAGTTTTAGCTTGGTTTGACCTCCAACACCTTGAGGCAGCGCCTAAAAAATTATGTAGTGATACACAGTTGTGCAATGACATTTTTCAAAGGTGCGATGGCTTTCAAAGGCATAGGCACCTGGAATAGTGAACACATGAAATTTCTGGTGTTGCTGTCAAAGACCAGCTCGACATTCACTAGATATGTGTAGTGATTATTTTTAGGGGAAGATTTTTATAACCTTCCACTGACTTTAAAGTTTCCCTTTATTTTTTTAAGCACTGCCTTTGAGTGCCATTTCATTAGCTAACCTTTCTTTCAGAAGCATTTCATTTATGGAACAGTTGAACAGAACCGAAGGAACTGCCCCAGTAGTAAGAACTCTGCTTTAAAGAAACTTACTACAAAAAACAGAAACCAAAACAAAAAAAAATAACCCAAACAGATTTTCCACTAAATACCAATACAAACACGTAACAAAGAGTATAAAAGTTATTAGTTTAAATATATACAAACTCTGTTCAACTCAAATACTGCTTTGATACTTATGGAGGGTATAGACAATGAGGTGAAAAGGACATATTTATGCAGAATATATTGCAACAGCCTGAACAGTACTGTTAACACTATTATACTGTGAACTTTCTGTAACAAAAATGTCATTTATATTCCAATGTGGAGAAGAGTTTTTGCTTCTCAAAGACCTAATCACTTCTCAGTAGAGCTCATTCTTTTAGATTTAATGAAGGCCATGCCATGTGTTCTCATATGAGTGTTTAAGGCAGCTTCTGTTTCAAACGTCTTTGCACACACTTTGCATTTTCTGTCTGACACCATGTTGTCAGATGATTCATCCTCATGATTGGGTTTGTTTTCTTGTTGATTATCCTCCCCAGACCCATTTTGTTTTGATACTGGCTGAGGCTCCTTCAGCTTATGTACAATGAAGAGATGTCTGGAGAGAGAGACATGAGACGTGTAGCAGAGGCCACATTCCCTGCACTGGTAGGAAGAACCATCAGATTTATGCTGAGGAATATGTTCATGAAACTGAAGGAGATTTTCTGTTGTAAAGCCACACACAGCACATTTGTGAACTTTAAAAACATTTATCTTCAGTTTCTTCAGGGGTTGGGTGATTGCTCCTCTCGGAGGCCTGAACTCCAGTACAGGCTCTTCTAATTTCCTCTTCGGACTGGGGACCTAAAAACAAGGAAAGTGCATTTTATGCAGTTATACATAAAGCTCTTCTAATGAATGCTCACTTCTTGGAGACTGCAGAATCCTAGCAAGGTATATTTCAATAAAAACCTGCTAAATCCCATGCCTGAAATAATCCAAGGAACCATATTATTAGAAACAAGTTCCCTATTACATAATAGAAGAGATTGACTCTGCCAGGACTGCCAATGGGTGCACTCTAGAAACATTAGTAAATACTTTTCCAGTTCATCTATATTATATTTGAAAAGACCACGATAGAAAAATGGTGTGTGTATTGTTGAATATCAGCCTGTGAGTACTTCAGCCCTTACTTTTAGCAATTCAGCTTTAATTATATTTAATTCGATTCCATGCATGGTGGATGAAGAGGATGATTGTAGATTTATGGATCTGGTTATTTGTGGATGGACTGAGATGCTAGAAAAAGATGAATTACTGACTGCATCTGTTGATCGTGGATTAGACCACCAGTCTATGCTTTCAGGTTATTTCTCAAGGAGACACGTTTTCCAAGAACCTTACAACTCTTTTTTTTTGGCCCAAAAATGTCACGTAGGCTGCCTGCAGATGTTAAAAAACTGTGCTTTACCGGGTGAAGTGGTGTGTTACTTTGACCCAGCTCTGTGGCATTTGCATAGATCAGGTGCTTCAGTGGTACTTTTTGGCACTCTTATCTAAAGATGATTCAATCCACTATTAGATAAAAACACCTAAAAAGCCTCCCTAAAATACCTGATATATACACATGTTGGATGAGCTGAGTCCAACTAACATGATGCCTTTTCTGGGCATGTGCTGGGCTTGGTGCTGGGGCATGCCAAGCTTAAAGTAAAATGCTGTTTGTTTCTTTTTTCTTTTTTTTTAACATCTGCAAGCAGCCACAACGTGTTACAATACTGCAGTGCACTTCCTCAAAACTGCACAGCCTTGGGAGTAAAGAAGGACCAGGGCCTCACTCAGAGTATTTCAAAGAGAATGTAAGCAAGTCTCAGTACATACGCAGAGCTGTCAGTGCTGTGGGAATAGTAACTCCAGAGCTACCAAACCCTGCCATTTTTAAGACTAAGAGCATCCGTCCAGCTGATTATTAGGAGTCTGAAAAACTGGGGGAAGGCAAGCCTCCAATGGCTCTTCTGCACCTCCAATTTCATATTCATTAGACTATCAAATATCCATTCATAAAATGGATAAAACAGCTGTGGAAAATCTGTGCCACTGGGGGCAGAAGTTAAGGCAGGGAGCAGGATATGGGGAACTTCTACTTTCCAGGGCAGTATCCTTCATACTGAACCACACTCTCTCTCTAGCTTGCTTTCCTCCAGGTGGCTCAGTGGGCCAGCTTCATCTGGAAATGCATTGAGTGCTTTGGACAATGTCCATCTCACCACCACCTGCTGGTTAGAGCACTTTGCTGGGAAGTGGAAGATAAAGGTTCAAACCTGCTCTGGGTGAGGGGTGCTTAGTACCTGCATTTTGCACTCACTATGTGATCCCTGATCACTCAGCTACTAGGCTAAAAGGTAGAAAGGCTGTCCTCTTCTTCCTCACAATCACTAGTTGCAGTTTTTCTCTAACCACAGAATCAGGAACTTTTATTCAGTAAAGTGCCTACCTACCTGATCTTATTCCACCATGAATTATATGAAGACATAGCAAGCATGCTCAGAAGGGAAAAACAGGGTGAGCATAACTACACAGATGAAAACAGGATCTAAACTATATGCAAATGTTAAAAATGGTACTTGCACAGCTAGATTTAAATGCAAAAATTGCACCTAGTTATGTAAAAATTAAATGGTCCAAAATCTAAGGTCATTTTACTTTTTGTTTCACTCTTAGCCCTTTTCATCACACTGGGCACAAATACATGAGATGTTCTGTGGAGTAGACTAAGCAGCTCTGTAGTAAACTTCTCAGCACCTACACGTGCAGCCCTATTAAGCCACAGGAAATTAATACACTCAGAAGCAGGTTAGTATTTACAAGTACTATTCTGCTCTGGAGTTTTTTTGTATGCAGCAATGCACGTAGAGACACTAACTTGGCTGGCTGGGGCATGAGAGTGCTTCAGTGCGGGGGCTGCCTGCTGGCTAGCCCCACACTGCAGTACCCTCATGCCCCAGACAACCCCTCCACAGCACATTGAGTGGGCTGGCATGCTGACCCCCCTGGGCCTCCTGCCAGCTGGGGCTGCTCTGACGCAGCTCACGTGCTGCAGCCCTGCATGCACATATAAACACGGTGACTGAGAGCAATAAGCTCCAGCATGACACATGCTGGAGTTTATTGCTGCGCACTAATATGCATGTGAATGTGAGACCACTGAACGCTAATTCCACCATACCATTTGTTTTTGGTAAACACAAAGCAAATCTTATCAAGTATGGAAATATGAAAACACACACACACATACACACACACAAAACTTTACAACTTTTTAATGAAAAACAGAGTATTCTGAGTGTCTTGAAAAAAAAGTCCTGGCAGCATATGAAAAGCCAGAACTGTCCTAGTAAAACTGAGTAACCAAGGTCACTTGGATATACTGTATAAACCATAAAGACGTGACATTTGGGGCAGCATTCTTCTGCCTAACGAGGTCTGTTCAGTACTAGTCAACAGCACTCCAACATCAACCACTGCACGGTGGGTTACAGAACCACTTTAAATTGAGCCTATATGCCCACATGATAAGACTCCCCAATCATCATTCTCATACACCATGCATGGAATAAAATTAAGTAATTGGTAATGAGCTGGCACCACTGTTAACAGTCATATCAGGAAGTATTAAATGGGTCCAAGCAGAGTGAACATATAGACATTCTCCTTCCAGCACAGAAACAAGGCTATTCAGTACATAGGGGACCGGATGCCTTGAATGTCTTGCTAATTCAACCAAAAAATAGAGACTTGATACATAAATTAAAAGAATGAAATTCTTTTTTCCTGTGTGACACAGGTTAGATAGGATAATCATTATGGTTTCCTCTGACCTTAAAATTAGTGCTACTTATTAAAAAGGTCAAAATTTATCCCAAAAAAAGAGGGGGGGGAGGGGAAGGGGAGAGGAAAGATGCTGTTCGCTAAGCATTTACCTTTGCGTCTTCTTTCACTTCACTTTCTTCTACATTGGTTGATTCTGTCATTTCTTTCACATCAGGGTCCTTAATGCCATGCATTAGCTGAATATGTTTTTCTAACATCAACCGTTTAGTAAACGTACGTCTTGAATCAGGGCAATGACTGTATATAAATGCAAAGCAGACATATGGTAAATATTTGTCCTCTTTTAAAAAACAATATAGGTGTCAATAGTAGAGTATATCCAGGGTACAATGCAATTTGTTAGACTCCAGTATTTTAAAAAGCTGAAGGAAAATGACCAAATATATTATGAGTTAAAAATAACCTCTCTCTTGCAGTGGTATCTGTGAAGTGATACACCAGAAGCCATCTTATTATGAGATGCAGTGAAAACTGAAGATTATAAGCAATCTTTCTCTCTGCTCTTCTGTCCACATGACTGGTGTGTATGTGCTACACAGTTTCTCTCCCCAGGTCAAGCCCTTCTTGGTTGAAAACTTCCCTCCTTGGTGCCTGGACTTGGATTCCAAATATCACCTCAGTCTGCCCTCAGCACTGGATTCTGATAAGCGTCTGGACACGGATCATCAAGCCTAAAAATCCCTTCATAGCTCCCTTTTGTCCTCCCTGGTTCCCGATGTTCTTGGCCAGCATTCAGGGTTAATTAAACAGAGCAGAATGAGGGTACGGACATACGAACAATTAACTTAGGAGAAAACAAGGTGGGTGTGGCAGGGCACTGGGATGTGCTCGCTCTTTTAAGAGAGCAAAAGACTGGGAGGCTGCTTGCAGGTGGCAAAGCGGGGCTAATGAGAGACTCGCCTGACTGCAATAGGGCTCAGGCTTGAGCGATATAAGCCCAGAGCCTGCACCTTGAGCAGTAAGTCCCCCCCTGGCAGCCACAAAGTGAGGAGCTCCTGGCAGGAGAGCAGCAGGGCTTCTGAAGGGTCCTGGATTTACCTCGACAGCTATGCAAGCCTGGGAACAGAGGCAAGTTCCTGGGCAGAGAAAGACTGGATTTTACAGGCAAGTGGCCTTTGTTTTATGCTAAACCCCTAGAGGGTTTGATGTGTCTGCCAGAGGCCTGCAATGCTTCTTGTTCATTTAAGCTGTACGGGTAGTTTGCCTTGAGCCCTGCAGTGACAGGCTCAAGGCCTATTTAGAAAAGCAGTAACCCAGGAGCCCTCAGACTGAGACTGGGGCCCAGTACAGGTCCAGGAGCCTAGGAAAAGGCTGAGACCTGGACCAGAGGGTCCACATGTGCAGGAAAGAGCTGACCCAGGCTAGAGGGTCCATGAGCCCAAAGCGGGCTTAGCCAGATTAGAGGGTCCAAGAGCCTGGAGGAGGGGCTGCGTGCAGGACCAAGGGTCCCAGAAATCAGAGGGAGACTGCATAAGGGACCAGGGGGTCTGAGGGCCCAAGGGTGCCAACCATATAAATAGTTAACATCGAAGAGTGAGAACATCTGCAAGGCTTGGGACGTGGTGTAGGGAAGGAAATGGAGCCACGCACTGAGCCCTTAAAGCTACGGGTGTCCTGGAGGGCACAGATATGCATGTAGCCCTCAAAGCTACAAGGGCCCTGCAAGGGCACAGGTTTGCTGAGAGGGCCCATGAGCTTAAGGTTCAAGTCAAGGTTGCTGTGGGGCCAGGAGAGACCCAGTAGTATTGCAAAATAGACTAAGGCTCACTAAAGCCAGTGGGCAGCCTCCCTTATTCAACCTCTAGTAAGAACAAGGCATGGCGGGTGAGCAATTAAGGAAGGGCTGTAATAGAGACCGAGTCAGACAGGAGTTACTCAGCCACCAGGGGTGAGTCATGGCCACCGCTGGGGCATGAACCTGTCACAGTGAACTTTACCACGCATGAGTTTCTCTGGGCTAACTGCCTGTGTGCATGCTCCTACCCTGTGATAAATGGGAGCTGATCTGAGGGAGAGCTACACGAGCTAGGATGGTTTAATTTCCACTTACTGTAGGGTAAGCTCATGCACACGAACAGTTATTATGGAGCAGCTGACACATAGCAAAGCCCTGACTTTTTCTTACTGCTCAGTAAATTGTTCATATGTTCATGCCTTATTCTTCTTGTTTGGTTTGTTTTCTGGCAAGGATTCGGGGGCTTGCCAGACTCCTAAGGTGACTTTGGATATAATATGAGCCCAAGTGATGTTTGAGCTGGGGACATGGCTGTCTTAGAATGGTTTCTGGAAGGGGCTGGCTAGATGACAAGATCTACCCCAATATTTTCTTTCAGAATATATCATTCTTCACACATTCATTTTTTGTATGTATTGTTAATTTAAGAAAGACAATGCCATGGGTTTCCACAGTAAACTGAGATGATTGCGAAATTAAAATAAAATATACGCAGTTAGTTTTCCTTTAAAGGAAGATGTGTGAATATAACAAATAGGAGGTACATCACATGATGAATGGAATAAGTGGAACAGCAGACTGCCTGATTACATGGGGATTAGTGCAACTCAACAGCACCTAAGAGATCAGTTAACATCATGCTGAAATGAACTCTGAATGCAATACAGGTGAAGCTTGCCTGGGAGGAGTGAAGTAATACTACACCATGCTCGAATATCACAGAGTGGCTGGCCCATGGCGGTGTTACAAAATTACTAGCTACTGGGTCTTGTGATTTTTATGGTGAAGCAGATGGTGCTGAAGCCCGAGGCCCGATTAGGATCTACCAAAAGGAATGGAAACCTCCCAGCTCCACTTTTTATGCTATTCACTCACCCCTTGGGACTTGGTTTGATAGTATTCAAAGAAAGGTGGAATAAAGAACGAGCAGAAGTCACAGAAAGTCTGGATGCTTTTATCACGTACCTTTTATTGACATTATTATTTCTACCAAATCCCATATCAAAACATCCCTCAGCCGCAACTAGAGACTTATTTCAACCAATCTATTTTTAGGCATTTCATATCCCTCTTTATGATTTAGAAAAATAGCTTTCCAGGTTCATTTGCAGACTAAGTCAGTGGCTTTTCTTAGATCATGTAAGCATGTACTTTCTTGAGAGATACCTACTAACTAAATCCACAACCGTAACATCCCAGCTTGATTAAATATATATTTTGCTTGTCTAACAGCCAAAAATGTGGTAAGCTCCACCCTGTGATCAATTAGCTGCACTGCATACATGGACAATTAGTTGCATTGCATACAGGAGCAGAATATATGACTGCCATTCAAATTCAAAGATGAACTGTGCTTCTGTCTCATAAAATCAACTGATCTAAATTAATTTGATACTTGGCTCAGTATGATCAAGAAGTGGAATTCAACTGACAATAGGTCTCTCTACCTTTGTTTCCATTATGTTAAAGAATATTAGAAGCAAAACTTACGAGCAGCTATAAACTTTCCTAATGCCTTTGTGTTTGATACGATTGTGGCGACACAGACTATGGGATGAACTGAACGATTTGTCACACTGTCGACATGGATGTTTTTTCATTTGCTTTAGAGAGAGAAAAAGAAGAAATTATCAATTAAAACAGTAAGCAAAAGCTATATGCATTGTCAAACTTCTAATAATAGGAAAGGGAGTTACTTACCGAGATCTGGTATCCTCCATGTACACTGCCTCAATAGAACACTAGGGCTCTTGGTACACACAACATTTCTAGCACAATGAAGGCATTAACTGCACCATAAATAGCAACATGCCTTACATTCATTACATTTATGGTACCACAAAATGGCAAACCAGCCACAAAAATATTTCACAAAAAATGGATAACATCTTTATTGCTAGTTTGTATGATACCGTAAATTGAATCTGTGGCATGTCCCATCCTCCCAGTGCTAATCATCAGCTGACTATCAGCACTGGGACCTGGGCAGCCTGTGGTGTGGAATCTAGCTGGGGGTTGCCCTGGTCCCAGTGCTGATAATAGGTGATTGATGGAATCGGGATGTGGGCCCTGCAGCCCCATTCTTAAAACTCTTTAAGGTGCTGGGTCCTGGTGAGTCTCAGGGCATTGGGTAGCTCTGGGGCCTGGGACACAGCAGAGGATCAGAGAGGGGACAGCTCTGAATCCAAACTGGGACTGCTCAGTGCTGAATCCCAACACCTAATTGAGCATCAAGATCCAGCACTGGGCAACCCTGGGGTCCAAGACAAAGTTGACCCCTGCTCAACTGGCAGGAGTGAGCAGAAGGCAGGTTTAGGTCCCTAACCCAGCTGCCCCCTGCTCTCAGTCCTGGAGGCAGCCCCACATTTTGGGTTCAGGATGCCAGGTGCCTCTTTAAAAGCTGGTGCAGAGCTAGGAATAGGGGAACTCTGCACCTGCTTTCCTCAGCTGCATCCTCACTGCATGCGTTGATTTAAAGAGGTACCCAGCAAAAGCAGAGGGATGGGGGAGTTCCTTCATTCCTGCATGTGCCCTTTTAAAAAACAGCCTGGAGCAAGCAGCTGAGGATGAGGGAGCTTCCACATCCCCTGGTTGCTCCAGGTACCTCTTTAAACTGGTGTGTGCAGTGGGGGATGGCTCCATCGCCAGCTTACTGTGGAGGGCACTGTGAGCCTCTCTCTGAAGACAGGCTTACAGCACCCAGGGAACTTAAAAAGCAGGTGGACATTTAGTTCAAGCTCCTAACGTCACGGCAGCTTTTGAAAGGTTCCAGGCAGCAGGGAAAGGGTGCCCCCGCAGTGGGCTGGGGATGAGGCCATCCCCCACTGCCCTCCCACATGTTGGGAGTCCCAGCTGCATGCCCACTCAGGTACACTCCTGGGTGCCTGTGGAAATGGCACATGTGGAGTAGGGAGCTCCTGGATCCCTAGCTACTGCTTCTATGTGCATGGCACGTGCAGCTGGAGCTTTCTGCTGCCAAGCTGCAGGATGTCTGATTCCCCTAACTGGCAGCCCCGCGATTGGGGTTTGAGGAATTTTATGCCGTGTTCCCAGAACTGCACAACCTGCCATGTCAGACCACACTGGCATGACTGCTTTAACATCTGTCAGCAGCTGAGCAGGTCACAGGCCCCAAAACACTTACAAAACCAGTGTGACCATAAGGAGGCATATGTACACCTACCACAGAACTAGCAACATGAACTGTGGTTAAAAAAGAAAACTCTTCTTTGATTCTTCTCTGGCACCAAAGCAGCAAGGAAGAAAGGAAGATCAGTTTGGATGTGCAAAGACAATATATGCAGAGGTCTGTTAACCAAATTGTTTCTGCAGCTGAGGTCAAGCAGTAGAGAACTGGAAGAAGGAGATATGAGAAGCACCTAACTGAGAGTCGACCAAAGCACTGTTCTCCCAAATCTGATGGGTGGTGACTTGGTCCCACAATAATGACTTATTGGTGGGACACAGGAAAAGGCAAGAGGAAAGATAGAGCAAGGTATGAAATTCAACTGTAGAGTATAACCCTTCATAATTTGGAGGATCTGATGGTTTTATATGATAAACTACCATATGTGCAGCAGACCCTGTGGAAGGAAGTGGGAAAAACAATTCTGCTGAGAAAAGTAAAGAATCAGAACTCAATTCATGTCAGCTCATTTTGAGCATTTAGGATTTTTTTTCTTTCTGAACTAATGCTTGCTGGAGGTAATGGCAGCTGTAGCACTAAAGAAGCCAGCACAGATACCCTGTGTGTACCGGTGACGCCTAAAAGAGAAAGATGAATAGAACAGTCCTTAGTGATGCTACCCATAAACTTGGTTGTAAGGACTTTATAAATATACTATGCGTGGAATGGAAAAGCTCCAATAAGCAGCTGATGTGATAGAGTCCTTTAATTTAAAATCACATAGCATGTCATCAGTCCAAGAACGCAGGACTGTGAAATGGCAGGTCTATCAGCTTGAGTCATAGTAGGGGTACTGTAGGATTTTGGCCCCGCACTCAGAAGGCAAGAAGACTTATCCTTGGCAGATTATTTTCTCAGCTATGTTTAACTGAAATAACAATTTAAATACTGAAGAAACTGACAGGTTAAGATCCTCAGGGTTACCCAGGAAAACTTTCTGCTCATCATAGTCTAGTGAAATTTTCAAGTCCTTGTCTATACCTTTCTGCTAACTGTTGAGATAACAACCAACTTGGAACAAAGGTAAAATAAAAGTCAACATGGAGATACAACACACTGATCTAGATCACCGTGATTCTGAAAATCCGTCAGCTGACCTGGTCAGACCCAGACTCCTAGTTTGGTTCCCTGAAACTTTCCTCTCCTAACTAGGAGGCTGTTTGTTGTCTACCTGCAGATGCAATAGATCTGACAGAATTAGCTTGGACCTCATACCCATGTTTTAAGCCCATGGAAGGAAATCCAGGTTACCCACACGTTGTTCTAAAGTGCTGTGATCTGTGGGGTTACCCAGAAGGTTGTCATGAAGGTTCAAGGAAAAGGATATTCTGATCCAGAGTCTGGGTGGTACCTAAAAGAAGTCATGACTTATTTCTTATCTCACATCTACTGCTTTTCCAATGCTGACACCACTTCTTCAGAGCAGTTCACAGACTTCATCCCCTTTTTCCTGTGGCCAGTGTATTGTAATCTTTCAGTATTCCAGTGGAGACCCCTGATGAAAGCACTTCAGTCAGTGCTTGAGATCTGGACTCCAGGGATGGGGCTATATATTCCTATCCACCACACACAGTGGATTGAGCAGAAAAAGCCTTTTCCAGAAGGATGACATGCAGTTTTTTGCTTTATCCTTTCTTAGCCCCTAGAGCATAAGCCAAAATATCTCCTACATAAATTCCAACTCCATTATACAATAAATATCTATACTGAGCCGAGGGGCTTTCTAATATCACAAGAATTACATCTTCTGAATGCAGAACAGTTCTTTTAGAGCTGCCTATTCTAACCTGAAATAATACAAAACTAACTCTAAATCCTAAGTGTAACACACAAATGGGAATGTTTCCAGATTGATTTTTCTGATACATATAAGGAACTGAAGCAGGATTGGAAGAACAATGATCTTATATTTGTCTGTGGTTTTGAATGCCAGATCTTTAGTCTGTGTGTGCATCCTTCCTACTGGTTACACTGCTTGGAAACAGTTCTAGGGCTTGTAAAAGCCAGGACATGTTTCTTTAAGTAGAGATTTGCAGATGTAATTTCACTACTGTGAACTATTACTGACTGCAAAGTCTGAGGTGACTGGTGAACAGTGCATACAAGACCAAGGATGCCCTGAATTAATTAAACAGTACATCTGAGTAAGAACTGTTACAGGTAGATCAGGGGACTCTCATTACCAACCTGAGAAGATTACATTTTTGAGAGGGAGAAGAAATGGTTCTCAAAATCCTTTCATGGCATGTAAATTATGCTGTCTTTTAGGAAATACGGTAAACTTCTTTATATAAGAAATTAGTGGGTCCAAGCACTGTATTTATTTCAGACAGATGCTGAGTTAAAATACACCAAACGTAATGTGAAGTTTTTAGAGGCAGAATCCTGTCCAACCCCAACTACCACCATGTATTTAATCACCAAATTAATAACTTCCTAGACCAGTTGAAACAGTTTATAGCAAAACAAGGAGAGAAACTAAACATCACGTGGAGGAAAGAAATCAACACATTTCTCTCATTTATGTGCCTAAATGTGGAAAGCTGATTGTGTTCTATAAACAGCTAAAGCTTCCCATCAATGCATTTTGCAACACAGCAGTCAATATGAAACCCACAACCTCACTGGGCTTCATTGAGCATCTGTGGAAGATTAAGAGAGATACCGTGTAAACATTTCATGATTTTCAAAAGGAAATGGAAAGTAGAGAAAGATTCAAAACATCTGAAGATGAATGAACTTAAGGAAATGTTTCAGGTTATTCAGGAAATCACTGTTAAAAATGGGCTTTCCTTTTGTGTCAGTAGGCTAGAAGGGGGAATTAATCATCAGCCTACAAGAGTGCTGGAAGGACTGTGCCTCAATGGGCAAAATTTCTGCAAGCTCCAGGAGGTGTCTGGAAATTGCACCATCAAACACTAGGTTCTAAATTAACTATATACCAATTCTGGATAAAGAACTACACATCACTCCGGACAGCTCAGGTTCTGTTTATTGTTGAATAGCAGTCAAAAAAGCAAACAAAATGTTAGGATGTATAAGAAATTAAATGAAAATAATATATAACATAATTATAAAGAGCAAAGGTACATCCTCTCTTGAAACACCGTGTTAATTTGTAATCATGCTATGTAAAAATGGATATAGCAGGAATAAAATGGTTTCAGTGATGGGTTATACGAATGATTAGAGGCATGAAAAAATGGACATGAAGAGGGATTGAAAATAGTGGGACAGCTTACTGCAGACAGATGAAAAGAGAAGATTTACCAAATAATGACTCATACAGCATAGCCAAGTTGGGACCTTCTCCCTGTCTCATAATATGAAAAGGTGACATTCAAAGAAATTGTAAACTTAAAATGGAAATCAAAGAAATACCTTTCCATACATGGCATAATTAAGCTAGTGTATAGACCTCACTGGCACAATAAACCACCCAAGTCAAGAGCTCACAAGAAATTCCAAACAGGATAGGACATTATGTGGCTAGTGAGGGAATAAGTGTCACTTAAAAAAAGAAAAAGCTAAATATATTTGGAAGGGTTCTGAACTCTCAGGCTTTGGGCTGGTTTTGCCACGTTTCTGAAGGAGTTAGGTGTTTAACTTCCTACTGGAATTCAACGGGATGTCAGCATCTAGTTCTTTTAAGCTCCTTCGCCACAAGCAAACTTCTTTATGACAGACTTTGGGATGTACTTTTTCTTTGGGGCAAATTACTCTGTAACAGTCTACAACAGGGTTTGTTCCACCTTCCTCTGTAGTATCCTGTACTGGCTACTGGTTTAAAATATTATGATAACTCCCATGTTCCTATTAAGTTTTCAACTAGCACCATTTTGTACAGGCCATTTTACCATATTGAAAATATGTAGTATAATATAATTTTTCAATTTATCCCATACTTTATTGGAATTATATGGCCCACTTCATAATCTATAGCTGATGCTCAATTCTAATTGCTCTACGAATACCAAATATCCAAATGACTGCCTTAAAGAAAAGGGAGAATATCTGTCCTCGCTTGCTGCAGAGGGAAAGACATGAAGCAATGGCTTTAAATTATAGCAAAGTGGATTTAAATTAGAGATCAGGAAAATGCCTTTACTGATAGAAGAGTAAGGCAGTGGAATAGACTGCCCCAGGAAGGTATGGCATCTCTTTCATTGGAGGCTTTCAAGACCAGGCTGGATGTATTGGAAAGGGGATGGTTTCAGAGTAGCATTCCTACATTTGTACCAATGGGTGGACCCAATGATTCTTGAAGTCCCCTTCTAAGCCTATGGCTCTACAACAAAAGTATGCATTTAATTTTAAAACTTTGTTAAACTAATGAATATTGACATTTAAAACCAATTATGGAGAGATCCAAGAGCAACCAAAGCAGATGCTCTTTATTTTCCATCTCTGAAAGACAGGGAATATTTAATGCTTATTAATTGCTGCACACAAGCCCTGTGCTTTTTTGGAAGGGCATGCTTCACAAAACTAAAAAATGTAAGTCAAGACATATAAGCAATGAACTAAAGCTTTCAGATCATCATTTTAAAGCACAAAAATAGAATTTCATAATAAAACAGGGTCACTAATGAGATCGGAATGCACTGTTTTTCATTAAATACCAGCAGTAAAAAAATAGCTTTAAAATTAATCTTAGAAAAGCATTATCTGCGTGTATCTGATGCAAAGCATCGATGTACTAACCTTAATTTGTGTGTCTTTTACCCCTTGGAACCGGATTTGATTAGACTGGATTTGATTCTACATTTGATTGTGAAGTGACAAAATCATCCTGCTTTTAAGAACTGTAGAAGGGTAAAATGAAAGTGCATCTGATTTTAAACCTATTTCTCAGAGGCAATAATAAAAGCATTTACAAACTAGCAAACAGGAAAGGACAAAACAGTGGAGATCAGTATATTTTACTTTCTGGGATGGGATTTGACAAAAATAAAGCTATAGTTGTACTGGGGCACATTTATGTCATAAAAACTCCTGGGTGTTACAGGAATCGAAATACTGCATCCGCTTGACAGGATTACCACACTGAATGGGTTCTATACCACGTTTGATTGAGTTTATCTATATGCAATATCCATCAATCGTGTCAGGAATCAATTTACAAAACTTGATTCTGAGCCAGGTAGAATCCTTGGGTGTTTCGCTATGGACTTCAATGAGATATCAAAAGTGGCCTTTAGAGATGGAGATCACATGAGCTTTCTTGCTTGTCTGATCATCCTGCCCTCAAACCACTAGCTTAAAAAAATCAGCCCCATGGGTCACAATCAGCTGCTGTGTTTGTGTATTCAGTTCCAGACTGAAATGTATGAGTGGTTGGAGCATACAGTAGTCTAAATCAGAGAGTTCTTTACTGAAGTAGAACCATGCTTCAGAAATGCAGTTAAAGAAAGAAAGGGGACTCTACCAAAAATAGAGAGGGAACTCAGTTCTCTTTCATACCATACTGGACCCTTTTGGTGCAGTTGCGAGAAAAAAATAGGGACACCAGTATTCTGATGCATGCAGTCTTTTTATGAACCATCAGAAATGGAGTGAAATGGTATCATTTGCATGACAATCATGGGTTGTGGACAAAAGCAGTGTAAACAGATAGGACACTGGCAATAACTTTTTGGCATTTACTGCCATTTATAACATTGTATTAGGATCTTGAAAATGATCTTTGCTACTTGGCCAAAATGACTTCCTCTTCCCACTCATTTCTGTTTCTTACAAAGTGCAGTGTGGTAGATTGTTTAATTCCCTGTTTAATTCCCTCTTTACTTGTTCACTGTTCTCTATTTATTAACTTCAGAAACACCTTTATATTCATTAAGATGGTATAAACTTGGTAAAGCATTTTGACAAAAATCTGCTGAAAATCCCTCTCTAGAATCAGCAGGACTTCAGGAATTTTATACAGTCAGTAGGGTTTCTCACAGTTTTTTGGCAGAAGTTTTCCTACTCTTCTCTTTTAACCCCAGATACAATAAAGTGAGTCATATTAAAATAGCAGGTTAGGTGACCAGTTCCTGCTAGAGCAGTTTTTTTGTAGAAATTCAACAGATGACAATCAGAAGTTTTATCACACATATCACTACCTCCATCATTATAAGGATAATTAATATCCCTGTTTCAGGAATTTAAGGAAAAGAAGTGGGGGTAGGAACATTAGCAAGGATCAAGGCCTGTCTCAAGTTAAGCCGTCTCCCTCAACCTTCCTCCAGCTGGTGGAGAGAGAGAGAAAGTAATGGACTGTTAACAGGGTCGTGTCTCTGTTCCTTGCCTGGCATGTGTGGTGGTCCAGTTTTCATACAAACTGCTGGAAGCAGGTGCCTGATAAATTAGAATTCACCCTTCTCATGAAAAAGAGATGGCAAAGAATAGTTAATACCAAAGATAAGTGTTTTTTCCAACATGCTGTAGATAACGTGAATTACACTGTAACGCTTTATGTGCCTCATCAGTGCAAGCTCAGAATCTTTTCAATGAACATATCTGTGCCTCTTGTGCTCTTTTAGAAAGGAATAAAGTTGAAGTGACCATAAGCCTCCCTCATTTTCCTTATGATCTGAAACCTGTGGCTACTAATGTTGTCAAAAATAGCCATGGAGGATGGGTCGTATGATCCATTCTGATTGGCCCATTTCATTAGCAGATCCAGGATGTCTCTCTGGGCCATGATGAGTGAGCGCAGAGTCACTGGCAGAGGTGCACTGGTCAACTTTGTCATACAGTGAAATAAAATGCAGTATCCTCTTTGACCATGATGAAATAGTCTGTTTGACTTGTAGAACAGCCAATGATGTCTACAAAATGATGGCACAGGCCAGCATTGTAAAGGATTTGGTCTTACTGATATAATACTGAAGAGCTCAGGAGAAATGCAGAGCATGCAGCTTCCTCCCACCATGTTTGGAACAAGGGTCTGAGAAGTTAATTGGTTTAAGTGGAATGGAGTTAATTTGGAATGAGGACCACCTTGTCTTTATGGTCCAAGGTATGGAGGAGTCCTAGGGCTTGCTCATTTTTTTGGCTGTGGTGATGGCCATCAAAATGACCATCCTGAGAGTAAGACTGTGGATGGAGCATTCTAAAAGGGGCTCACAGGATAGTTTCTAAGTTCAGAAGGCTGATGTTAAGGTCCCACAGTAGACTACATTTTCTGACTGGTAGGTAACTACATATTAGGCCCTTGCAAAATGTAAATACTGCTGAGCGAGACATGATAAAAAGCAACTATGCCAGATGGACCTTTACGGAGCTCTGACAAAACACAGGATATTTTAATTACAGTAAAAATGTCCAGAATCTGTGATAGTGAAGCCTACACTGGGTCTGGACTGTATTGCATTGACCAAATTAAATACTGTATAGATCTGAAAGCCTTTTAGGCTGCTTACAGATGTGTTAAAGAAAAAATGGCACTTTAAGCTCAGTGCACCCCTGGGCTGAGTGCAACACGTGCCTAGAAGAGTCAGTGCGCGCTAGTTGGGCCTGGCTTGCCCAACACCGGTATACATCAGGTGCTGAAGCAGGGCTTTTTGGGACTTTTATCTAATAGCTAATTCAATCAGCTACTAGATGAAAGTGCCAAAAAGCCCCACTGAATTGCCCGATCTATACAGATGCTGAGGAGCCGAGTCGAACTAAGGTGCTGTTTTTTTCCCCCCATGTCTGTCAGCACCGTTAGTGGATAACTTTCTGTTCTGTGCAAGGATTTTTTGAACACGGTAGAAGCACAGAGCTCAATCAGCCAACATCCACAATATAAGGTGCAGCAGCTTTGGATGATC
Organism: Alligator mississippiensis; assembly: GCF_030867095.1. Classification (NCBI taxonomy): domain Eukaryota; kingdom Metazoa; phylum Chordata; order Crocodylia; family Alligatoridae; genus Alligator; species Alligator mississippiensis. Next base: position 282,587,858 of record NC_081826.1, read on the forward strand.
TTTTGACACTGGTCTGGACAATCTGTAGATGCTTCCAACAGCTGTAGATTGTCTGTCAGTCAAAGTTGTCTCAGGCATAAGAAAACTATGAGGATCTGCTCTCATTTGGCTTGGCAATAATTCTTGGAATTAACCAAATCATTAGGAAGCATGGAGTGGCTTCAGTTCCACTGCAGGAGTCATCCTGGCCTTGAGATTCCTTGAACAGAAGTTCAGACACTTGGCACTGTAATTGGTGGCAAACAGGGCTAGCAGTGGAGTCTCCCACTGATGGAATAACACCTTGGTGAGGGATTTTGGCAGCAGTTATTCATGGCTGGTGACTGCCTGCTTAGGAAGTATGCTAAACTGCTGCTGAATCTTGTGGTACAAAGATGTTGGGTATATGCCATAATCTTTTCTGCTTGTTTATGTAATATAAAGCAAATGGATGGGGGTTACCTGCAATATCATATGTTGTAGGGAGGAAGGCAAGCCACACTCAGCAGTGTGATGGCTTTGAGTGCTAAGAGGTTAATTAGCAATACTATGCCTTCTGCATACATTGTTCCAGTAGATGGGCCAGGTGGGTTGCTCAACCTGTCCGTGTGCTGCTAGGCTGTGTCACAATCTCTGTGCTGGGTGAAACAAGCCCTCATAAATCTGGAGGGCAACGTTTGATGACATGGATGATCTGACAATGTTGAGCAGCTTGTGGGTGTTTTTTGGGGGGTGCTCATCTCAACAACCAGCCAAGGTTTCAGCAACCTTAATATAGGCAGCATGCCCAATTTATGTAGGATATGCCCAAAAGATGGCAAGAAGAAATACCTCTTCAAGAATGTTGGAGGACCTGTCCTAATGCCAAGGCAAGAAGTGACTGCGATTCCTTGAAAGAAACAGTATTTCCGTCTACTGGGGAGGCCCTCCAGTTGCTGTTGAGAGCAGAGTGGCTCTTACAGCTGAAGTGGGCTCTAGCACTACATTTTCTCATGCCCTCTTTTCATCTCAATGTAGATGAGGTATTTTGGTGATTTGTCTTTGAAGGGAGATTCCTTTTCCTGGAATAATAAACTTGTTGCACCCTTTGAACTGCTCTTGTGCTTGGTCTGGGTCTGCTGCCCTGCATCTCAAAAAAGCTGGTGATCTGGATGACAGGTCTGGAGTCGGCGCTCAACAGAGAGGCCATCAAGGCTGTTGGAATTTGTGCTGGAACAACCAATGTTGGGCCATCACTGGTGGTCATGGTTTTGGTGTTCTTTTTTGACTGCTTCTTTTCACTGGAATAGTAATTTGGTCCAATACCATGTTCTGTTACACTTGGCACAAATAGCCTCCTAGGTTCAGGCTTCCTGGATCTCTCTCTTCCCCATGGTTTAGTGCAACTTTCATGGATTGCTCAAGGAAATGTAGTGTGAACTTTGTCTCTTTAGATATTCAGATAGGGGACAGGAAAGAACAGCAGATCCAGCACCTCTTGAGGATGTGTCCTTCCCTCAAAAGGAAAGATATATGTGCTTACTATTACAGATAGAAAGATTGATCACATAAAGGATGTGGTATAAACCTGTAGATTTAGCACTTGCCATGATAACAATTGATAAGAGGGGAACTCAAGGACAGTCCTGGACACTGCCTTTTATGCTCTCACAGTAATGCAGGATACACAAATGGCCCTGACAGACCCTGCTCCTCCAAAGAGACCAAGCTTGTGTGGATGAGGTGTGTGCTCATGTGTCTGTGTACACGCACCTACAGTTGGATCCGCACTGACGTGCACTTGAAGAACAGCTATAATTCTGTTTTGTGAGAAAATGCTGAGATTTCAACAGTTGCTTTCATTCTGACGCCAAACAAAACTGGGGCCTTTTGAAGATTTTCAAGAAAAAAGAAGAGAAAGCCCTGCCCCAGAATATCTAACAACTAGTGGGTTAGGGGGCCTATCTGGGATGCAGAAGACATATTCAAGTCAATTTGGTGCTTGATTTGCTGGTACTTCAGGTGAATGTCTAACCACTGGGCTATGAAGTCTCTACCCACTCACTCGATTTCTCTTATTGAAATTTTTGATTGTTTGGAACCTGTCTGCAAAAATAACTAAATATTAATTGGGCCAGAATCAGAGTGAGAGATTGACTCCGCAGCCCTAATTAAGGGAAAAGCAAACAGAGGAGGGTTTTGAACCCAGGTCTCCTGAGTCCCAGGTGATTATCCTAATTGCATGACTATCTTTAGCTGGCTTGTGCTGTCTCTTTTTTCAGTTTCAATAATTTGACATGTCTCCTGAGAAACATTTCACCAAAAATGTCCAAGCAACTTGAAGGAGAGGCTTCTTTCTCTTTCTCCCTCTTGTGCTATCTAGCAGTATCATTCTGCAATGAGTGAAACATGGGTACCATGCTCCAAGCATCTGCCTTATATTAGATTTTTCTCCATATTGCTACTCCTTTTGAAGATTGGTTTTTGGCTTCTTTTCCTATAGGGGTAACTCGGCCACAGAGGAAATTCGGTGTCCTTAACAGTTGTACTGTTACCCACTTACCAGTCTTCTTAATTTCACGTCTTTAGAAAGGCTTTGAGCAACAGCCAGAACATTGGACCCGGTGGTCTGCAGACTTAAGAAAATAGCATTGCATTGTTTACGCTCAGTTCATGCTTGAAAAGTTATATTTACAACTAAGTGACTTGATTAGGTGTTTCAGGTGTTCAACTTACTGGTTCATAGGGCCTCTAGCTTTAACTGGTATGACGGATCAAAGCTTGCAAGGTGTTGCAATGTGCCTCATTGTCTCATTATTAAATTCTAAGGGGCACTCATCAGGCCGCTAAAACAAGTTTCTGTTCTCTAGAGCCAAACTGTTTAAAGATTTTCAAGAGGAGGAAGAGGGGAAAGGGAAGTGGAAAAGAAATCAGATCAGATTAGGTGATTAAAAATGTTGCTACATTTTTCAGTCATGCCATCTGCCTCAAAGAAACTTCAGAACTGTCTGAAAAAATCTACAATTAACAGAGGGCTAGGAGAAAGAGTCAGTGGCAGAAAATGTTGTGAATGTACAAATACTAAGTAGTATAAAAGGAAAAGATAAAATGGGCATGAGAATAAAGAAAACTGAAATGACCCATAAAATGAATAATCAGGAACAAATGAAGAAGGTGTTAATGAGTTTGGAAGAAGATAAAAATTAATTTATGTTTAAAAAGCATTTATCTGTTAGCAACAGTAATTTACCTTTCCATGCTCTTTCCTCATGTGGGATATATAAACATCTCTCTGCGTGAAGAGTCGATCGCATTCCCAGCAGGTCCACCCAGGGTTGCTTATTTTTTTGGGCTCTGCTTTCTTTACAGGAGAGGGAGATTTCTTCTCTAGCTTTTCTGTTCCATTCATGGATTTTGTGTCATCTTTGTTGTGACTGGCTGAATTCTGAGTCATGGGTTTAGTGCTCAAAGGCAAATTTATACCCAGGTTTGGGGGCCCTTCCACACTTTTCAAGGTTCCATGCATAGACTAAAAATATAAAAAAGAAAATGTCATAAAAGAAGCATGCTATTAGCTAGGATGTAAAAAAAACATGACCAAAGTATTTAGTTAGTTCCACCCATATAATATAAATCACAGAGATAACTTGCTCAAATAAAGTCAAACAAGGTTTACATAGAAGCAAAGTTGAAATATACCCAAACACCAGTAAAAATGCATACCTGAAATGTGGTTGTCCACACTGCTTCTCTATAGGGCAGTGGTAGTGGTAGAAAGAATAGGAAGAAAGATATCAAAAAAAGGCCTTCTTTATTTTGCTTAGTCTAATATCTCCCCCTGTGTGCACAATGGAGTGGATCACTGTCCTGATGTGGACCACGTGACAGACAGAGGCACGTTTGCCTTGCCTCAGTTTAGGCAGTAGCACTAAGCAATGAAACAAGTAAAGACAACTCAAAAGATCAGGTTACTCAGCTGATTCAGTTAACAATCTGTCCTACAAGGAATTTGTCAGTAAGGAGACTACACTCACAAAAGAAAGTCTTGCCCTTTAATTGATAGTCTCTTCCACTGTCTATTACCTTTGTCCTCCTGACCTGCGTGTGTCAGGAGTATGATCAAATGTAGGTGGTCTGGGCTTGACCCCAGAAAGTCACAACCTAAGAGGAGCAGGAGCAGACAATACCAGGGCAGCAAAAGTCCCAGTTAGAGTCTGGGACCAGGAGCACGCAGGTCAGGAGGCTGAGGTCTACAGGGGACTGGTACATAAGCAGTTATGCGTGGCAGAACCACTAACTGGGGAGTCAGTCAGGAAGAAGAGGCAGGGACCACTCCAGAGTCACTACCCAGGGACTCCACAGCAGGCATCTATAGCTACAGGACTTGGGCATGGGTGATTGCTAAGCTAAGTCCCAAGCCAGGAACCAGATGTCAGAGGACATAGGTCTGGACTGGAGTCTGGATGCACAAGGGTTCAAGGACCCATCAAGGCAGTCTAGAAGCACAGTGGGCTGGGCTGGAGCTTGGAACAAGGAGTCAGCAAGCAGGAATATGGCTGAAGCCAAGAAACCAGCAAGCAGAACCCAGGAAACTAGACACAAATAAGCAATACCTCGAACACTCGGAACAAACAGGCATAACACAGAAACTGTGAAACAAGGTATCAAACGTAGGAACTAGAAACAAGGAGACAGAAGAACAAGGCTCAACAGGGAAGCATCTATCCTCTTGATAAATAGCCTACTTTGCATTGAAGGAGATGCTGCTTACAAGCAGGAAGCCACACAGGAAAGCAGTTGGGGCCAGCTGGCCTAGAAGGCCACAGGCAAACAACCGCACTTGATAACCAGAGCTATTCAGCTTGCTTGCTGCCTTGACTCCTGACAATGTGTCTGGACACTCCAACTATACTTACCATGTCTTATAGCTGGGCTAAGCATGTGGCCTCCAGTGGTCAATGCTGTTTCATACACAACTGATTCACAGAAAACCAACACAGGGTCTGACACTCAAACTCCCTTGGTATCAGGCCCTGCTTTATCACATAACCAATGGTTCCCAAGAGTAATTTGCTAGGTGCTTTCCCAATATCACACTCAGCTGCCCACTGGGACAGGGCCACCCTCCTGTTTAAGTCGTGCTTGTCAAGTCTAACAACATTTATCTCCAAAATCAAAATATTTAATTAAAAAACCTGGTACTAAAAAAATAAAAGATTCTTCCACTGTCCCTAGCAAATGAGGGAGAACAATGAAACCCATTCCCACAAATTTGATCTATAAAATCTATGAAAACTAAGAGAGAAAGAGAGAGGTGGATACTGTCTTGGGTGGAGAGGAAAATTTAAAAAAACTAATGGCTCATTCAGAAAACCAATTATCTTTAAATCTTGTAAAAAAAAGTTTGAGGGTGCTTCAGAAAGGAACAGCAATTTTGCAATAAAATTATTGTCTGTGCAATAAATGGGAAAGTACACAGCAGCAGGCAATACTAGTGGTGGCACTATCAAACTCATCCATCATTTATGGCTATATAGCAACACTACAAAAGCAATGAAAGAAGATGTATATACAACATTTTTAATTCCCATTGAGCTTACTGAAGAGGCTGTGCATATCACAGATGGAGATGTTTTCAATAAATATAGGTGGATGAGTAAAGCAGGGAGCTAGAATAAAGGTGCCCCCCACTTCCTTCCCTCCTGCCCTGCACTGTGTAACTTCCCTGCCTGGGATCTAGCAATCTAGGCAGAGAAGCAGCTGCGTGGTTGGTACTTGCAAGAGCCTTGCTTCCAGGGAAAGCTGTTGCTTCAGGTGGAGGTACTGGGGTGGGCAAGAAACAGAGGCTTAATCCTCTGTTATACACTTTGGCTGCATTAACTCCCACAGAAGCTGCTTCCCCTGGGTGCAAACTCTATCAGTTACACCTCTGACAGGGCTCCTTGCTTGGTGCCTGGTCAAGAAGGTGAAGCAAAATCTAGCCAAGACAAAAAGAAAATAGCAAACTTCACAAATCAATGAGAAAAATGAGATGAGCCATGAAAACACCATTAAGAAAATAAGGAGATACTGCTACTAGGGTTGTGCAAAGCATTGGTCGCTGAGTCGATTCGGAGAAGATTCGGCCTGATTCAGAGGCCGAATCATCGAATCTGAATCGAATCAGGAGACAAAAGACCCCCTCTGAATCGATTCAGAAAAGATTCGGAAAAAGATTCAGAAGGCAGTCTTGCAGGGAAACAGAAACTAAGAAGAGGGAGGAGGAGCAAGGGGGGAAAAACTGACACCTATAGCTGGCCAGTGACTGTGATCTTTTCCTGAGTCCCCTTCCAATCCCAGTGCTCTGGGGGAGGGACATAGCAACAGCACATAAGCTTCTGTCTGCAGCCTTTCTGTCCCTTTTGTGAGCTGTTTTGGCCTGAGCACCGGGAAGGCCCCCTGTAACAGGCTACCATCCCTGTTGTTTTCACCCCGCTGTGCCTTAACACGCACACACAATCACATATGTCACGAGGTTTGCTTTGAACAGTTTGAGGTGCAGTTTCCCAGAAACCCCTGCACCTATCTCCTTGAAACTCAGCAGGCTTCATGCCCTCAGAAGGGGCTACAATCTCTGCTGTTTTCATCCACATTTGACAAAAGATGACAAAGTTATAGGTATTTCAGGGATTCCACATTATAGTCTATGGTCGAATCGCTGAATCTCTCTGAATCAGCATCAGATCTTCTGAAGCTGATTCAGCTGAATCAATTTGGGGCAGTGATCCGAATCTCTGAATTGAATCACTGTCCTCCGAATCGGTCAAATCTGAATCAAATACTTCCCTATTCGCACAGGTGTAATTGCTATGCAAGTGCCTCATCTGGCCCTAGTACTGAGTAAACTAACAGGAGCCATTTATAGAAGATTAACAGAAAATGGGCCCTCTTGCATCAAGTTATGTACACCCCACTGAACTGTAGACTATGTTAAAAAGTATTTTGTATAAATATAAGAAGAGCAGGAAATAAATTTCCAAGTAAATGTGCCATAAGACTTGCAACAGGAATAGCACTAATTCAGAAAAATGGAAAATATCCTGCCTCGTATCTCAGAGCATCTTTTGTCATCTAACATTTCTTCTTCCCTGAGCTAACAAAGAGGTATAAGTTAGCCGAGTGCAGCACAAAAAGGCGTTAACAACACATAGGATGATGACAACAAGTTTTAATAATTACATAGTCATTCTTGATTATATGGAATTATTGATTATACTGAATTAAATATATAGATCTAGACTGTGTATCTTTGTTTTCAGTGTTTGATAGTCACCCTCCACCACAAGCAGCTGCATATCATCAAAAAAGACAGGCCATGAACAGTTATTAAGGGGTAACCAAGACCTCGGAGGACCCATCTAGCAGACAATACCTGAAGCAACTGGGAGTTTTCCCAGAGTAAAAGCTGCCATATTACAATCAAGTGGTCTATAGCAATCGTCAGCAACCTGTGGCCTGGCAGGCTGGATTTGTCTCACAAAGATTTTATGTAACCTACCAAGCATGGCTTGCATGTTTTGCATGAGAATGCATATCTAGTGGTGGCATACCTACCAACTGCTGTCTCTGGCCCAACTTACAACTGAGCTGCACTGCCTCTGGCTCACTGTTTATGAAAAGTTCCCAACCCCTAGTTTATAGTCATATTTGCAAGAGAAATGATTTTCTTTTGTTTTCTCTCACATATGAATGGAGACTCCAAGAAGTTTTAGAGTTTTCTGGGTATGTTTTTAAAAACACCTGCTTTCTCAGAACTTCTGGTTTTGCCTTCAGGCTACACTTCAGTTGCTTTCCAATAAGAAAAGCCACTGGTCAAGATGAAAATCAAAGTGCTAGTTTCAGCAAAAACTAGGGATCTGTTTCTCCATTCCCTTGTGTTTTTTCCAATCATTTATGCTAGTGAAAAAAGAATGCAAAATGTCACTATTCTGGTTTCTACTTTGCAATGGGTAACTAGTTACACAAGGTGCAAAACAACAGTAAATCATGTCACCAAGGTTTAAGAAATCTAAAGATGGCTAAGATTTCCAGTGTTTTAAAAAAAAGCTAAAACAATGTTTAAAATACATAGCTAAAAAGTTGAAACCTATGTGGCTAGTACCTGTTAGGTTCCATCTACATGTTACACTTAAGGCATGATTAACCAGTTAATGACATCTTAAGTGGTCACCTGGACACATGTTCAATCAATGAATGGTGTGATAAAAAGAAGAATAAGCTACAAAGTTATTCCACAAAATATGTGTAATAACTCTATAGCTGCTTCCTATTATGCCATTAATTGAACGTGTGGCCAGAGGCCCCTGTCACTGGGAACCTCATCAGCTGATTGAAGCATGCATACTACCTGAGCCTGGGAGCTCCCAGCTGATGCTGGCTCTGAGCTGTGGGAGCACATGTCCCCACAGCTGGGAGTCCCATCAACTGACAGGGTTCCCAGCCCTGGGGGTACCCCGTGCAAGTGTCCTTGTGACTGGGAGACCACAGCTGATGCAGTGTCTCAGCCATGGGGGCACTCCAGGCACCCCTGCAATGGGAAGACCACAACTGACATGGTGTCCCAGCTGCAGGGGCACGCAGGCACACCCATGCCTGGGAGGCCATGTCAGCTGTGATCTCTCTGCCATGGGGACCCCTGGGGTACCCTTATGACTGGGAGCTGAGGCGAGTTGACAGCCACAGCGGCTCTGCACCAGCAATAAGGTGTGATGGGATCTGGTTTATGATTCCACAAACATGTCTCCTGTCACATACATGTGGCATGGCAGGAGACATGACTAGATCATGCATCAGATCCCCTTATGCCTTTACCTGCACATCTAGAGGAGCCCTCAGTTATGTGATCTGGAAGGATGAGAACACAAGTTGGCTGATGAGGTGCACCCAGAGAGTAGTGGTGGATGGGGTGTACTCAAACTGGTGAGATGTGAGCAGTGGGGTACCCCAGGGCTCAGTCCTCGGGCCCGCACTGTTTAACACCTTCATCAGCGACATGGATGAGGGGGTGGAAAGCACGCTGTCCAAGTTTGCTGATGACACTAAGATGTGGGGTGAGGTGGACACACTTGAAGGGAGAGAGAGGCTGTAACTAGATTTAGACAGACTACAAAAGTGGGCAGATGAGAATAGGATGGGGTTCAACGTAGATAAATGCAGGGTGCTGCACCTTGGGAGAAGGAATCCACAGCATACATACAGGCTGGGGAGTTCCCCTCTTGAAAGCACAGAGGCGGAAAGGGATCTCAGAGTCATTATTGACTCCAAGATGAACATGAGCCGCCAATGCCAGACCGCAGCCAGCAAGGCCAGCCATACCTTGTCATGCATCCAAAGTCGCATCTCAAGCCAGTCCAGAGTGGTGATCCTCCCCCTCTATGCGACTTTGGTCAGGCCACAGTTGGAGTACTGCGTCCAGTACCAGGTGCCGCACTTCAAAAGGGATGTGGCCAGCCTGGAGAGGGTTCAGAGGAAGGCCACCTGCTTGGTGAGAGGGCAGCAGGACAGGCCCTACAAGGACAGACTGAGGGACCTGAACCTGTTCAGCCTCAGCAAAAGGAGGCTGAAAGGAGACCTAGTGGCTCATCAGGGGAGATCAACAGCAAATAGGCAGAGCCCTTTTCTCCGCAGCACCACCTGGGGTGACAAGGAACAATGGTAATAAGCTGATGGAGAATAGGTTTAGGTTAGAGATCAGAAGGCAATATTTTACAATTAGGGTGGCCAAAATCTGGAACCAACTTCCCAGGGAGGTGGTCCTCGCCCCTACCTTGGTCAAATTCAAGAGGAGGTTGGTTGATCTCCTGTCTGGGGTCTTGTGAACCCAGCATTCATTCCTGCCTGTGGCAGGGGGTCAGGCTAGATGATCTGTTCAGGTCCCTCCTGACCCTAGCTACTATGAAACTATGAAATAAGTTCTCTATTAAATCAGTTTATTGTGTCAATACTATTATATGATCCTCCTAGCTTTATCTTTCTAAAGCTATCTAAAGGTATTTTCTACATCTACATAATTATGATGCTCGATCCCCAGTAAAGAGTGGGAGCATATAAAATTTGATTCTTTAATCATCATCAATTACTAACTGACTTCAATGGGAGTGATGATACCTCACACAATGTAGGAGAGACTCAGCATTCAGGAGCATTGCTAAATTTAGGTATCTCACTGCTCCCAATATTATTTTTAGAAGTTATCATATTGATTGCAAGGCAAATATGCATTGCCACTACATCAAAACCTAATGCTGACATAGAGAAATCTCATTGGCAATTACCTGTAAGATGCATTGATAACTGTACAATATACCAACTACTTAGAAATAGTAATTGCAACTTTCTCTTTAGGAGGTATTAAGATCAATTTTTTTCTTTCTTGTTAATTTGTACCTTCTGTAATGATTTCCTGTAAAGTCAGTAAACATGATAAGTGTTATGTAAGAATTCAAATGAGAGGAAATGTCTACAAACCTTGATATGATCCATCATAAGCTGCTTCTGTGCATATAGAAGAGAACAGTCTGGACACTTGAAAACAGACACCTTCTGGTTTTCAATGTGTTGATCAAAGTGGCGATACAGCAATGGTTGCAGGGTAAACACAGTGTCACACATAGAACATTTATATATTATTCTAAAAATAGAAGAAGTTCAGTAAGTAAGGTCAGTAAATAAGGTCAGTTATTGATCATTTATTAGCAGGAGTCACTAAAATAACTTTATTCTCATCAACATCCACCCTGTGTAAAAAACCCCACAACATTAAAAATTAAACTACAATTAATTCAAGAACAATGAAAAGTAAAGCCACACTTACAAAAAAAAATCATATAATCACAGAATAACACAAAAACTGACATTCACTGGGTTAGACAATAAGTCCATCTTGCCCAGTATCCTGTGTCACAGTGGCAGAGAGTGGATGCTGAAAGGGAGAGTGAACTGGGTATGACAGGGTTTTTTCCATTGTTCTTCTCATACTTGCAGCCTCCAGCAACTTACTTATAAAAACAAATGCTTTTACAAGTTTTTCCAAATGAATAATATATTTAGTTAATTCATGTTATAATTAAAGGGCTACCTGCCCTTAGGAGCTAAAAGCTACAGCATTCTGATAGGGGCTGCTGAATTGACCAGAATTGCACACACTTTAAACAGGGTTTACTTTTGGCACCAATATAGTTTCTTGATCTATTAGTCCGACTTCCCCACCTCTCAAAATTTAGAATTTCAGAGAAAGATGTTGTATTTTGCTACTTAAAATGTGTAAGAACTCTACCAGGTTCTCCGTAACAGACTGAGAAACAAACAGAGGCACAAAATAATTCTATTGCTGGAAACACTAAAAAATATATCTTCTTAATGGCAGCTAGATCAACTTCCATGTTGGAAAAGAATGAAGACTAGCTACCAACAAAAGCATGGTAAGAAGAATCAGCTGATGATTAAGAAATATATATATATTACTAGCGAACTGCCTGTCAAGAATGACGGTGGGTGGGGGGGTCGGGGCAGGTGGGGACAGAACGCCGTGCGCCACCACCTCGCACCACCACTGCCTCCCAGGAGCTGGGGAGTGGGGGGAGGAAGCTTGCACGTGGTGGCTGCCACTGCCAGCCACTGGGCTATGCTGCCACTGCTCCGTGTCCGGCTGTGCGCCAACTGCCCCCTTCCCACCGCTCCACTTCTGGCCCCACAACACCCCCCTCCACCCCTGCGTCTGGCCATCTGTCTGTGTGAAACACTCTGATTGGTTGTTTCAGTAAGCATTGTGACTGGACAGACACACAGACAGACGGACTAAGCCCATATATATATATAGAGAGAGAGAGATATCTATATATATATCTATACATATCTATGGATATATATATAGATATATATAGATATGAGAGAGAGAGAGAGAAAATAAACACCTATATTTGTATTTACACACACACACACACAAACATATACCTATATATATTAATCCAGATATAAAAATGGTGATGAAGTGAAGATGGTAACTAACAAAAGGCAAAATGGCTAAGAGTAGCAAAAGACTGTCATAGCATGGTTACTAAATGTGAGACAAAATGAGGACAAAACAGATCTCAAGATTAAGAAAGAGTTATTGTTTAACTTGAACATATGTATAGTTTTAGCACAGTTTGGTCTTTATCAGGCCCCTGACCAATAACTGGCGCAAAGCGGCCAGTGGTGTCCCTCAGGGGTCCGTGCTTGGACCGGTGCTTTCAACATCTTTATCCATGATTTGGATGGGGGGGTGAAAAGCTTGCTGGTCAAGTTCACGGACGACACCAAGTTATGGGGCAGTGTGGTCATGTCAGAAGAAGCTCTGCTCCTGTTCTTCTGCCCCATTTGTTGTTCTGCATTCAGCTCCCTACTCTGTGCTCCCTGCCTGATCTCCTGCTCTGTCTTCCGATTCCTGCTGGACCTGCTGCCCTGCTGCCTGTCCCCTCCAAAGGCTGCTTGTGCCACTTGTTGCACTCATGTTGAAAGCTGGCCACCCTGAATTAGATATTGCTTTAGGAACAATATTTTCCACAGAAGCATTGGGCATAGGCTGCGTATTTTGAAAGGGGTGTGCTGATCCTTCTGCTAGGACTTCAAACACCCAGAAGTTCCTTCCACTCCCATGGCCACAACTGAATCCCTCGTGGGCTGCATGTGACCTGTGGGCTACCAGTTGGATAGTTCTGGATTAGAAAAACACTTCTATAGGATGGCTGAGATGGGGATGATCCTGCCTAGACCAATGGATTGGACTAAATGACCTCTCGAGGTTCATCCCAACCCTACTTTTCAAGGATTCTATCATTATGCCCTCAAGCACCCCTTGCTTTTTGAAAAATCCTGTTTATAATAAATATTCAGCATAATAAATGCTGAATATTCTCATTACCCATCTTTTTTGTATCCCACTCTTTTGTATCAATCCTTTGCAGTTTTTTATTAGTGTTTTACACAACCCTTTCTGATATCCCACTAAGCAACCATCTCCTATAAAAATATTATGGCAAAGAGTTCCACAGGCCATCTGCATGTTAAGACAGTAGATGACAAAGGGAAGTAGGGAATTATTTTAACTTCCATGGGATTATAACAAGCGTGCAAAAATATTTTAAAATAATGAGAAATGTTGACATTTAAGGGGAACTGGTGCATTATTTTTTGGTATCTCAGAGTTTCCCCAAATATGGCCATGATCAGTATCCTCCTTTTTCTGTTTCCAGTTATACACTGAGGGGCACTGATCTATCACCAGGAATAACTCCTTTTGTAATTTCCACGATGACCCTACAGGAAACAAACTAACCTCATGTAACACTGAGTGTCAGGATTTCGGATCAAAACTCCCAAGAGCTTTGCTCAGTAAAAACTTCATAAAGACATTCAAAACAAAGCAACAGCCTCTCTCCCGATGTCATCGTTGTTCTGTGCTCTTGTAATCGAAACTTTTCACTGAGTCCTGCCATGATGTAGTGAGTATTTGCCAGAAAGTAGCTGGAGTTACCTGGCATTATTCAAACTCAAACCCTTTTAACATTTCTTTTTTAATTTTAATCACAACTATCCAATGTTTATAAATATTCAGTTAAATCTTACTGGCACTTATGATTGTATTTTGTTTCTCAGCTATTGGAAGAATGAGCTTAAAAGGCAAATTCCAATCAGAGCAGCTGAACTGAGTACGGGAGAGAGATCCAAGGAAGAGGCATCTTCCCCTGGCCAAAGTACTACTTTGGACATGACCCATGAGTATTATCTAGGTCCTGAGGATGCAACAACTTCTATCACTGTAATGCATCCAGAAGGGAAGGGGGAATCAAGGAATTCACATTAAGGGTGCACAGTTCACTCCTGCCCTCTGACACATAGGAGCTGCCAGGTAACTCTGTGCTGGCCACAATCCCAGCTCAACAGAATTGGAATAGCTAAAAGTAATTTAAAAGGGTATTATTTTACTTACAGCATTCTGCATCTTAGTGTGAGAAAGTGCTGTGTTACTCACTCAAATTTATTTGTGCACATAAAAAGTTCAATTTTTTTTATAGCTTTATATCTGTATAAATAACAAGAACAGAGATGGCCCAAACTCCGTTGTATTAGACAGCTGTATCTTCTGCCTTGATTCCATCTCTGACTATACTGTTTTCTACCAGTACAGGTTTTTTTAAATATACAAAGACCTGAAAATGTTTTACAAAGCTAATCATCATTGGCAATCCCTCAATTTGGGGATGATTTCTACCATGGCTCGCTGATAGATCAAAGCTAATATGATAACTGTAACTGGGAAAAGAGGCATAGGAAAAAGATACACATCGGCTGCATCCACAAAATGCTTTACTCTAATTAGATTACTCCGATGCGCAGTAAAGCACCACTCTTTACCCGTGAGCAGCAATTACTTTGCAGTACAATCTAATGCGCCATTTTCAAGTACCTGTAGATACAAGTACTAAAAATTGGTGCAGAAGCACATGTGGAGATGTTGACCAGAAGCAAGTTGCTCCTTGTCAACCTAGGCAGCACGGGATCACAAGGGGTGGGGAGAGCTGTCTTAGCTCCACGGGATGCTGCCTGCCAGCCACGTGGAGATCGGGACCTGTCCTGATCTCCACATGGCTGGGAGAGCTGTCCCAGCTGCCGGGTAGCTGGAGATCAGCATGGATCAGTTTAGTGTGCCTGAATTTTCTGTACAGACAATTCAGGTGCATTAATTGCACCTGTAGACATGCCCATCAAGATCCTGACCCAGTAAAGCAAACTTAACTCATGACGGAATTTGTAACAACACAGATGGTTCTCGACTCCTAATACCCATCTCTAGTCAACAAATTATACAGCTAGCAACAAAGGAGAAAAGTATAAAGTGACATAATTCTAACTCAGTACATTTTGAGTCAGAAAGTAGCAGAAGTGGTAAACACTCAAAGCTAATTTGATTGTATCGATGTACTTTTTCAGATCATAGCCATAATTTTGCTTATAAAAATCATACATAACAGAACATAGAAAAACAGCTTTGTTGCCTAGGGTAGCAAGGCTTTTGTGTGATATATTTTATTGGCCTGGCTGCATAGTAGGGAGAACTGTTTGACAAGCTTTCGGGCATCAGGTGCCTTTCTTCAGGTGTATGCCCAAAAGCTTGTTCAATAGCTTTTCCATCTGTACAACTGATCCAATGAAAGTACCACAAAAATCCTTCCCTCTCAGGCATTTACTGGATCATCACAGCTATGACAACAGCCCAGCAACATCTAAGTTTGTGACTTGACAGTCAATGATGTTGGTAAGAGGTATTTAATGCTCCCAGTCTGTAACCTGCCCATGGCAGGACTGTATAAATTATCAAATGAACAGTGTTAGTAGCAATAGTCTAAAATTTGCTTTGGCTTCTATTCTTTTGTATTGAATTTAAAGAAAATTAATCCTTAACTAACCATCTTCGATGGAGCAGCTCAATTCTCATTAGTGATAAGAGCTGGTATTGATAAGAGAAAATTAATCTGCTAGAGAAAATTTGCAGACCATGTCAGATTACCATGTTACTGATTAAAATCTATTTAAAATGTCAATTGCTAAATATTTGTATCATCTAAATAAACTTTGAAATTATTGGTTATTCTGTGTTCATAGAAGTGTGCATAAACTTCCTAATATAAATCCAAATTCTTAAGCTGTCTATTTTCAGACTAGGGTATATTCATTTAAATCAATACAGGCATTCTTTACTGTATACTATACATCCAACTGTATCCAATACATTATGAAGTATTTTCTTCAGGCCTAGATTGACAATAATAGGCATGTATCACTGAACAAGTTTGCATAGGAATCATTCAACTGATGTGTGTTAATCTTGGAGGTCTCAAGCTACTGTATATTCTGACCAGGCAAACCACATATATGCTTGTGGTATGTTCGGTCAGGAGCAACATGTCTGTAGCTGCAATTCAGCAAGATACTTACATTCGTGCCTTCCTTAAAACACAGGAATAGTTCAGCTAAAGACAGTGAATCAGGATCTTCATACACGGGAATATTTTACCACATATATTATGTGTTAATGGATACACACATGCACACGTGTGTACACACATGTGCACACACATAATCCAATAGCTATTGATCCACACTTCTTTCTATCTTTAACAATCTGGTCAATAGAAATGCTAAGATTTTTCTTAGAACAAATTAAAACAACGGGAGATACCAACACATTATATTAACAGAAAATCAGTATCTTAGAGGCACTACTACTAAGATGTGTTTTTCCCCTTCCTAGAATTTAAACTTTTGAAGTAAATGATACATGTGAGATAATCCATTATTTTGCGTACTAATAGTATAAAGTTATTAATAACTTGAGTATAAAAACATGAATTTCTCCAAGTTCTAAAAGAAGATTAGCAATTAGAAACCAAACTGTTGTTTCTCAGATCTCTCACTGCTTACTAGAAAGAAATCACACAGGAGTTTCTTTACCACATAAAACAAACTGAGCTATCCCTGACGAGAGAAGTGAAAAACACTTAAAGTGAGAAAGCCCTCCTCTCTTCATTAAAATAATCTCCTGTGTACCCATCAGTAGACATTAGACTTAATTTAGTTTTTATAAAACAGGTTTAAAAGAAATATAAAAATAATCTCTTATTTACAATATCTATTTTGAGAAACAGACATTAGGAATACAAATATAGATCATGCAGTTCTGGTTAATGGCAAGGCTTTACCCACTGACTGAGCTACACTTGCTCTTAGAAATCAGATAGCCTGTGTGAACAGCTACTTTTCCACATGTTCTAAAGAACAATTCATATATCCTAGGCAGGGTCAAAACTT
Source organism: Alligator mississippiensis (assembly GCF_030867095.1). Taxonomy (NCBI): domain Eukaryota; kingdom Metazoa; phylum Chordata; order Crocodylia; family Alligatoridae; genus Alligator; species Alligator mississippiensis. The sequence continues at coordinate 282,604,703 of NC_081826.1, forward strand.
CTCTCCATATTGAAGTTTGATTTGGTAAGAAACAAAAACAAAACCCCAATGCACCTGAAAATCCTTTTCAAAACTTGTGCCCATGCCGGCTATTCCTATGGTTGCTGCCTTAGCTCATCCAACCTTCTCATCAAGATTGCTATTTCACATCCCTATGAGATCAAAACCCTATAAGGACAGCCCTAACCTGAAGCCTGTTTAACCTCCTTTTCCCATTTTCTTCAGCAAGACAAGAGTCCTCAAACAATTCCTGGGGGTATGTGGCTTCAGCACCTTTGTTCAAGATAAGCTGCAGCCTATTTCAGGGTAGTCTACGCACAGCTTTCTTTTCTGAGGTCCTGCTGGGCATTTCATGAATTCCAGAGGAGCTGCAAGAATGCCACGTCTCTAAACAGCCAACAAAACAACAACCCAAATGCTTTAATCTTTGAACTCTCTAAAACATGTATTTTCAAACAATTTATCCAGTTTCTAGAGACCTTCTGGCTTCCTCCCAAGGAAGGCAATAACCCTGTGTAAATCACAAAAGCCGTATTAATGATGGCAGTGGCAGTGGAGGAGGTTTTTCATCTTTTAACCCAATATCCCAGTGCTTAGGGCTCTGAGTGGGAAGACCCAGGCTCTAGACCCAACACCTGGAAGGAGTTAGAACCTACATCTCCTAACCTACAGCAAAGTGCCATGGGGTGGGTAGGGGAAAAACACCTTCCTACCCTACCCCTCCCTGCTAGCCCAATGGGAAGCCAAAAAGGGAAGATCTGTGAGGCCAAGAAGAATATAAAGTAAACCAGATGGATTATATCTTAAGGAGACAGGCCCTGCTCTGGATGAGAAGGTGCCTTTGGTTCTAGCTCCTGATTTTGTCCCTTCAGGTGTCTCTCCATTTTATAAATGTACTTACTAGATAAAATGTGCACTTAGTGAGAGAGCTCTCACTCCACTCAGTGCAGGGTGCTAATCATGGCTCTTCTTGCAAATAACACTTCAGGGACATGACATTTTTACTTGAATCCAAGATACAGTTTTTTCCCCTATTTAACATGGGGAAAAAAAGCCCCTCAGCTTGGATTTGAGTGGAGGGCGGGAAGGGATGGCAGCATGTGGCTGACCTGGGACCTCCAAAGGAGGCAGGCGGCAGTGGGAACAAGTGCCAGAGGGTGCAGGTACTGTGATGGGAAGCAAGCAACAGGTACGGCAAGGGGGGAGGAGGGCTAGGCAGCAGGTGGCAAGGTGCAGGAGGGGCAGGGGTCAGGCTGCTTGACTCTCCCTCCTCCCTCCCCCTGGTTTTCCCATCACAGGCATGGGCGGATGAATTTAAGGTGAACTTCCAATAATTACATTCTATACTTGGACAATTATAACAAATTTATAAATATTCCATGTGTAGAATCTATCTACTGGGGTTTGTTTTAAATTCAAAGCCATGTTGGATTTGGGTAAATACAGTATATGCTTTACTGGTTAGATTAGCATCACAACAGAACAGATGTTGCCAGAACAGATCCGACTCAGAAAGGTGAGACGAGGCACAGGGGTATTAGGACCTAAAATACATATAAATGCATATAAATGGCTATAAATATCACTTATGCTACTAACTTTATCCATGTATGTACCATGTGCCTGCCTAAAGAGAAGCAGAATTTGGGCCCAAGTGACTACACAGCAAATAAATTTTACTCACTGAGTGTTCAATTAAACTGCCATTCAAGTGAAGAGGGAAACCCATTGACATAAATGATGTACGATCATCCAAAGCCATCTGAATGGTCAGTCAGCTTATCAGACTTACACTGTAATGGGAACAAATCTGCCTGGGAAATTTCTGTATCTGTGCTGAGTCACACTGAAGTCAGCAGCTCTATGAAAGAGAGTAATGATCCAGGAAGGCTGATTACACTGCAGGATTTCAGACTTGATCTGCTACAGATAGAACTTGTTAAGCAAAGGAAAAAGGCCTCCCCTGTTCCAGTGGAGATGATGGGAATGTTTATTTGGATGCTTGAAATATGGATTATGGGATAACATTTTTCAGAGGGTCTAAGGGATTCAGCAATCTCAGTGCAATTTTTAAACTGACTCAGGCACCAAGGGCCTGGTTTTTATTTTAAAAGTGTTTAGATACTTACAGAGAGGCAGACAGGTATCCAGTGCGATTTTTAAAAGCATCTTGGGGCCAAACTTCTTACAGCCTTTGAAAAACTCACCAGTCATCATTAACCACCTAAATAAGTAATTTAGTGTCAGGGATGACAAATTTGTTTCTCCTCTACTTTGGTATCAACTTAAATTAACCCAAAGAATAACAGTATGCTTTAAAATACTAAATGGGACAGGATCAAAGCTTTAAAATATACATGAAAGTGTGTAATGCACTCTTCCTCTATTATGCCTTCTTGGGGGGTTTTGAGCCTGTAAAGTGGCTGTATCAACATGTGCGCTTTACTGCAGCGTAGACTAATTAGCTCCACAGTAAAGTATCACCACCTATGCATGCACTGGTATTAGGGTGTAATAAATTAATTAACTCTGTTGTAAGATAGTACTGCTGGGGATAGTACCGTCTTAAATTGGATAAATTAACTACACTGAGGGCATGTCTACATGTGCGCATTTAATCCAGTTAGCCTAATTTAAGGTGCATTAAGGATGTGTGTCTACACGTGTGCCCTTAATGTGCCTTAAAAATGGCAATTTAAGGCTATTCGAGCCTAAACAGCTAAATCGTTTTAGCTGTGGGAACAGCTAAATCGTTTTAGCAAACATGTAGATGTGCTAATGTGCATTAATGCTGTATTTGTCCATTGACTTGGGACTAACTTTAGTTGGACCGTGTACCCACGTTAACGTGTATTCGTGCATGCATGTGTAGACACATGCTTAAATCACCTTAATACACTTTCGGCCAATGCACATTAAGTTTAGGCGTGTGTAAAAGCACATGTAGATACGCCCTGAAATACACGTGTAGATGCTGACTGGGGTTGTAAATTAGCTAGAGGTCTGCTCTGCCCTGGCTCAAATTACTGCTGTCCTGTGCCCATGTGTAGATGCTGGAATAGGAAGAAGGGTTCTGTGGTAGAAGTAAGGCTGGAGTGATGTTGTACCCATAATAATCCAGAAAGTATATGAGAGGCACATTTTTTTTGGTGATATCTTTCAAAAGCATCTTGGTGTCAAACTTCTTACAGCCTTTGAAAAACTCACCAGGCATTATTAACCACCTAAATAAGTAGCTTAATTTTGAAGGTGAGAAGAGATATTAGACAAGCTTTCAGGCACAAACTGCCCTTCTTTGTGGTAAAAAGCATTTTTCTGGGATTGACAAAATTTGTTGCCCAAGTCTTCATGTAGTGAGAGCCTGCAGCTTCCAATGACTTCCATTCAGAATTGCATTTAATATTTCTCAATAAAACAGGACCTTAGAACTCAGTTTCTATCTCTGTCACACTTTTGTAAATACCCTTAGTAAAGATGCCTAACTTCTGCTGTAAAATAGAAACAGTGTTCTGCTATTTCACAAAGGAGCTGTTATGCATCAGAAAATGGCACATGCAAATATAAATTAGGGCTGCATACACAGTTTCAGACAATCTGGGAGAATTCTACCAGGTTTGTTCTCATGGTAGAAAAACTTACAGAGAGCCAAATGTATAGATCTTTGGGTACTAAGCCCTGAAGAGTAGAGAGCTTGCAGTGCTTATACTGTGCAGCTGTGGGGGGTAGAGGGTACTGTGCACACATCTCAGTGTGCTCTGCAGGCTCCCTTAGTCTGCTTGGCAACAGATGACAGCAGTACATAGGGCAGCCCTGACTGGCTAAACCAGATGGCCCATGGTCAGCCAACGTTATCATCATGTACAGACATTCGCTCCCCCAGGAGAAACTCTCTTAGAAGTGATTTAACCCTGGTTGTACCCAGGTTATTTTTCTCTTGGAGTGATCATTTTTACTCTGGGAGAAAATACCTGAACATCTGTACACTCATAATTTCTCCTGGTAGACCAGCAACTCCCCTAGGAGAAACTGAATGTCTGTACAAGGTGGTGCTTCTGCCTTGACCTTAAGTGGCAGGGTTAGAAAAGATTTAACTCATGCAACTGCAGCTGGAATTTTCTTCTGGCATGAATATCCTGTGAGGGTGCAAACCTGGCTCAGCTTTCCCAGAGATTCTGGTTACCAGCGACAATAAACCAGATAGAAAAGAGAGAGGGAAGACATCGTGTCCATGGAAAAAAACAAAACACATCCTATCAAGTTTGTGCCTACCTAGTTTGGACAGCTTTTGGGTCACAGCCAATTCTTCCCTGACAGAATAGCACAAGATGAATGAATTGGGGACAGATAGAATTTGTGAGACTACAACTGCCACAAAAGACTTTCAAAAGCCCTATGACCTAGACAGACCATAAAAGCAATGCCTCTGGAGTCCTCTAACCTAATGCAAGTTAAAGCACTTAGTAGATATTTTATCATTACCATTTCAGGTTTCTCAGTCAAGCATTAGAAAAAAGAAATGCACAAAGTAACTGTTGAGGAGCATTAATTATTATCATCATTATCATTATTCTTAATGATAATAGCAATAATAATAAGCAACATTATTAAATGGAAGAACTAGATAAATTAGATTATATTTGGGAAAATTACAAGACCTCCTGGTTCGTAATTTCAAGGCACTGTAATACATGAAAACTTGGGAGAAATGAACTCAGGGACTGGAAGCATGACAAAAATGACTGTAACTTCACTAGCACCTCTGAATATCGGTGGAAGTGGGTGGCAATGGAATAAATGTGGACGCGACTTGACAGAATGAGAGATACATTGTACTAAGTTCACACTTTCTCAGAAGACTTCTGGTATTTATATATCCTTTTATCCTGAGAAGTCCGATCATTGCACAATGCAAAAATGTTGAATATATGCAGTGTATAAATCAAAGAACATTACATGGCTATCCAGCAAAACCAGTAGACTGCAGACAGTTTGTCATTGTATGCAAAGTATTTCCTGATTTCAACTGTAACTTCCACACTAAGTTTTAAATCAGGATCAAGTCAACCACTGAAGACCTCATGTCAGTTTGCCAGTATTACAACCCTGTAAATATTATGAAAATACCTTCAATTATACCACAGTACTACACCTATTTTACAAACTAATGAATAATGATATATGGGGGAAAAAAATCTCAGTGATTATCAGATTTTTATCAGGTTGTACATTTATCTATAAACTGAATATTCAATTGAAAGAATATTTTATTAGGTAAATAAATATCCACGCAAATATATTAATATATTTTGCTTCAAAACCAGCAAATATATTAACACTTTAAACTTTTCCTGCTGATACTTCAGCTCAAAGTAAAATATGCATCTGAATTAGAAGTCAAATAGCTCAAGAAAGAAAAAAAATCAGTGAGTAAGACTGGCTACAATTAGCTTGTGTTGGATACAGTTATATCAATTATTTTGTCCTACAACATTCAAATAAATGTTACTGGAAATCTCATCTTTACCAAAGAAATTAATGAAAAATATTAAACGTATTCTACACGTTACCATGAAGATGACAAATTGCTGGTTATGAAATATGTAACTTTTAACATTATAAATACAGCAGAGAATGCAGTTTCACTGGTTATTAAAATGCAGTGAAGTACAGTAACAACAAAAAAATATTGCTTACTTTGGTTCACCTATCTTGATACCCGGGTGTTGTGTATAGGCATGGGAATGTGTGCTGGGAGCTGATTTAAACGCCATGGGACAGATAGGACACTTGTAGAAGACTTCACAGTGAGAACCTTGAATGTGGGACTTGAGGGCAGCCACATCAGAATACACAACATTGCAGTGTACACAGCTGTAAGAGAAGAGAAAGAGAATCAACCTGACATAATACAAAAATATCCTAATAATATATGTAATCAATACTGGTTTTGAGGAGATATGAAAGGAGGAATATCCTGAAAAAAATCTTATTATTTTTATCCATTTAAATTCATAAAGTTCAAACTTAAGAGATAACATAAAGTTCACAACTTAAGAGATAACAGAATAAGAACATGTTAATAGACTGATAAAAGAGGGGCAGGGGGGAAAGATGATATGCAGTTAGCATATAGAAATCCAAGTTACCTAAAGAGGATACAATTGTCTAATGGCATCATGCCAATAAAGAAGAATATTTCCTCTATCAAATTATAAATAAAACCTCTTGAGAGCCCCAATTGGCTTAGAATGAGAAACTGCATGAAGAACTATATTGCAGTGTAAACACTAATAACAATTAAAGACAACTTAAAAACCGGCTTTGCTGTATTTTCAGGTTTAATTATAACAAAAGCACTCCATTAACTGAATTAGTAGTCAAATCAATGTATGGACAGAAAAGAATTAACTTAAATTCAGGTTGACTAAACTATTGATTTACAATAATTTCTATTCATTAGGCTGCAATCCTGGGTGCATTTTTCTAAAATAGACTCTTCTAGTGTTAATATCTTTTCACAATCCATTTGAAATTAAAACAAATGAACAAAAATTGAGTTAATATAAGAACACAGGAACTTCCATACTGGATCGTGCTAGCGGCCACTTTTCCCGGTCTGCTATAGATCCTTTTAGAAGCTCCAAAAATGCACTTTTTGTGCAGACAATTATTGAATAACCTCCTTCTATAGGAAAGTTCTTATTTATAAGCATGAAGGCTTACTTCCTCTCAAAATTGTAATCTGATTTAATATAAATGTAGAGGTTTTCATTATGCATATAAAGGTCCAATTATTTTTGACACCTGCTATATCAAACTCACTGTCCTCATCACAAGCCAATTATTACATTGCATTTAAAAATTTAAAAATCCCACTACTGATTGTAAATGTACTGCCTTTATATTTCTCTGAATGACACTTCCTTTTTGATACCATTTATTATTTTGTATGCCTGTCATGTTTCTACCTATACATACCTTCTCTCCTCTCTTTACACAGTCCCTACCCTTTTCACCTCTTCTTTTACAAAATTTTCTATGCTTCTAATTATTTTTGTCACCCATTTCTGAACTTATTCTGTCTTTATAGCCATTTAGAGATATGGTAATCTTATGGTAGACAGATAGCACAATATCATTAGAAAAGTATGCCTTTTTAATATCAAGTCAAAAGAATTAAGAAACTGTTTGAAAAGTGAAAGTATCTCATTTTTAGCACTTATATCTCAGAAACACTGTCTGAAGTTCCTCAACTTTTCCAGAAAACGTCTTCTGTAGCATAATAATATGCACATGACATTTCAAGTGATTTGAAGTGGGTTGCAATGAAATGTGTGAAGAAAGTCATCTTCTTTCATACTTACAGAAAAACTATTTTCCCTTCATAACAATACTTTCTGAATATGCCTCTTTTTACAACCCTGTTTCACATTAGTTCTACTACTGATGTGCTATTCGTATCATATTCAAGAAAGTTTTTCTCCCTTCTAAACTAGATTTTTTTTCCTCATACAAAATAAAGAATCCTCAAATATGGGCATCCAATAAAGCTAGGACTGAGTCTATCAGGATACAGAGACATCCCAACTCTTGAAAAACAGCAGCTTTTTCCTCTCAGTCTGAGAGGACCCAAGTAAAGTGAAGATGAAAAGCTTCAACTCAATTAGTTCAATCAACTAATCTAAATCACTGGCAACAGATTTTTTGGAAAGGCAAAGGAAATGTCCTTTCTCAAGAGAATGCTTGATGTTGATGAGGAAATTCTGACATTTCTGATGAGAAGAAGGTAGCTTCTTGATATTCTTGGGTAGGCTTACAGCATAAAGACAAGAAAAGGAGCTTTGATGAAGGCTGTGGTGAGGAATTCATTGAGTTTGGCAAGGGTCCTGAAGAGGAACCCTAGAAAATTTAGCAACACCCTTGAGGCATGGTGTAGAAATTCTGAGGACTCATTTGGTTGCTGCAGCTTTCAGGGTAGACTCAAGAGTCTCTAAGTCAAAGAGGTAAGAGTCAAACAGGTACATAATTCAGCTTTCAGAGACAGCGGAGCAGGGAGGCCAGACACATCAGAAACCTAAAAGGTAATGATGACAACGAGATTAAAAGTTCAAGGTTGCTTGGGAGAAGAGGAAGGACAGAGAACATTTTTTTCTTCCATGAGAGTTGAAACCTTGGCTTAAGCTAAAATTTCTGTTGTACAGATACTTCCCCTCCACCCCCACTCAGAGCAAGCTTGGACAAATTCTGGGCGTCCTTGCAAATGAGCTTCATTTCCTCCAAGGCAAAAGGAGCATGGACAGTTAATAGGATTCTCAGTCACTCTGTCCCTTCTGCATGAAGCCAAATAAAATATCCTGGAAGGCTGAAAAGCCCTTAAAGCAGTAGTTTTTAAGCTTTATTTGTTTGCAGACCCCTAAAAAATGCTGAATGGTAGTGCAGACCCCCTTGAATTGGAAGTGTGGGTATTCACATACTTTTGATTGATCAGTCATCTTTCATGGACCCCTTAGACATAGTCTGCAGACCCCTGGTTGAAAATCATTGCCTTCAAGTCAGTGGTAGGATCTGGGAAATGGAAGACTCTTGTCTTGGTGTTGGACCCAGTTCTGATGAAAATCTAAACCAGGGCAGGATTGCAAGGCTGCTAGGTACTTCTCTGTTAAATCCCAGATAATTCTCTAATTCCTGTTATCTTACAAAGAGGGCAACTTCCCAGCTAGAAAATTTTGGAGTAAGGCTGAAATTAAAAGAGTTAAGAGAAAGAGCATTTCCATCAGACAGTAACAATGAACTTGTTTATAGTGCAATGGTAAATTCAGCAATATAGGTACATTTGAACTTTCCACAGTGGGGAAGGAGAGAAAAACAAACTTCCATAGACTGGTCTGCAGTGTGCTCACAGGCAGGTGGAGTATACCCATTTGTATATAAAAGTTATCGGCTCTCAGTTAATAAAGGAAATAATTACAATTATTTTACCAGACACTGAGTCTGTCCAAGAGGCAGCTTATAAGAATTTTAAAGAATCTAAATTAGTAAAGTATGGATGAATTCTGTAGCTTGGAGACCGTGCGTGCCCCAAGTGTGACTCTTATGGTTGAAGCAGTGAAAGGTGAAATTAAAAACATTCTGATTTAGTAGTATACATGAACACATACCCCAGGGCAAAGCTGAATTCCAACAAGGACTTCTGTTGTACTAATGTTATCATACTCATGATGACTTTAAAACAATGAAGGAATATACTATAAGAAACTTCCACAAAACACCCTCTCCAGTCAAGGTTTTAAAAAACATAGAAGAAAACTATTTACATATAAATTTGCATCGTATTTTATTTACACGTATGTAAACATTATACTAACCGAAAGCCAACCCTCCGTGTGTAATGCAGGCAGTTCTTAGTGACATGTGTCTGGAAGTGGACAGATCTGCAGATTGCTCCACATTCAGGGCACGTGTATGGAGATTTATGCTGATGAATTCTCTGGTGTGATGCAAAACTGCACTGGTTAGGAAGCAGCATCTGGCAGATATTGCATGTCTTCTAAATGATAAGCCAAAATAGATAAAACAAATGGTTTGGTTCAATTCTATATGATTTCTTCTGTCAAGTACCATAAATATATGAAATGAAAGTTTCGATACTATGGCTGCGAGATATACTGACAAGGGAAGGAAAATTCGAGCTTAAGTTCTAAACCCAAATCTTTTGTAAGACAAAAGTCTTAAACTGTACATTCTGGGCCTGATTCTCAGATACAGTGAAACCCTTTTATACATCACTCTGACAGTGGCGAGCTGCCATATGATCTGGTGTTGCCTTCAAAAACCTGTCAGGTCCTACTACAACATGGCTCAAATGAGCAGACAGTAGCTATTCAGTGGGTATAAACTTAGTGTAGACTTTATTCATCCTATCAGCCAGGTGATCAGACTGGCTGAAAGCAGGGATAGTGCAGGGTTAAACACAAACTCAAAAATGTATTTCTATTCTACTCTTTTTATACATTAAAGTGCTTACATCAAGCATGCAGCATTGTATATTACTACATACTTTCTTCATGATTACATTTGGTGTCGTACATCTTTTACAATTTACTGATTAAGAAACTTATTCAACTACAGTATCCTCTACGCATGTGTTGTCTCAGCTTTGATCATCTCATTCTATGTGCTTTCATCTACTATTGTAGTTTGTACTGAGTCCATCCATCTCAGGATGTTCTTGAACAGATCCCAGCTGTTCTGATGCACTTTGCTGCCTTTCACAGACCTTATGACCTCCAAGCTTTTAAATCTTCCCGGCCTGTCTCACGACCAGTGTGGTCCATGTAAACTGCATTTACACCCACCTTAAAGGAGCCATTGTATAACTGAGAATCAAATTACTGTTAATTCAGAGTACCCTAAAAAAATCTCTCTCACCAAAATACAATTTAACCAAGGAATCTTTACTTTAATATCTCTTTGTTTTTGCTTGATTTAAATTATAACATCCATTATGCTACCTAATTCTGTATATTTGTTAAAATAAAGATCTTTAAAAAGTAAAAAGATTATAGACAGCTTTAAAATATTTATGAGAATATATGTAAATAAACCTTGCATATGTAAATAACTATAATTATACATAATATTTATAAAGCAGGCATTGTTTTTCCTATCTTAACAAATTATTTTTGTTTTTCAAAACATTTACAAATAATAAAATGAAGGCATGCCTACATGTTCAATTAATGCAACTGAACATTCACTCAAGCACAATTTGAGCTGGAGAAAAATAATCCCAACATCACTGTCTACACATGAATTTAAGCACAGTAATTTACTCCACCATCAGACAGTACCTGTGTTTGGCAGGACTATCCAATGGCACTGTAAATTAGTCTACACTGGCCCAATTGCCATGCACATGTAGACAGCAAGGCTTTACTGTGCACAGTGTTCAGTACAGTTACTGCTCAGTAAAGCGCATGCCCTTTTAGTACTTATTTAGGACTGGCCAAATCAAAATGTTCTTTGGTCTGAAATGTAAATTTGCATAAATGTTCCTTGAGTTTCAGTGGGATGTATTCATATTTGAAAATAAAACTAAGATTATTTAATAACATTTTAAAAAATGAGACTTGCATGCTTTTGGAAACGTTCACCGTAATGGGTTTTAACAATGTTAAGTATGATTTAGTGAATATGAAATAAAAATAATTCTGCATCAATTTGTAACACAATCTTGGTGGTCTACCAGTTAAAAACAACCTATTGCAATTAAGAAATTATTGTGTCTTATTTCTTGCTAAAAGAATATACCCCCCAAGAACTTGGGCATCATATGATAATGACCCCTTCTTCAGTCTGCATCTTTGACCTTTGAATAAATGGATTTTGAAGAAAGATATCCAAAGCGCTACCCTAGCATCCATTGCATAGTCATAACAATAGAATCAAAACTCCAACTAGAAGCACAACAGTAAAATGCTACAAACAGCTGTCATACAGTAGATTCAGGTCTCCTGGAAATTGTGTCTGTGCATTCATGCAAAATTAGGGCCTGAATCTACTTCAACTTAAAGAGTTTGATACTTCAATGGTAGAAGGAACAGGTCATTAATGGTTACTATAAAAGGCAAGGATTTTTGAGTAATATATTTTATTGGACCAACTGTATATTTGGGAGGGTTACAGAGAAGCTTTTGGGTACCAAGTACCCTTCCTCAAGTCTCCTCAAGTTGCTTAACGAAGGGTACTTGGTACCTGAAAGCTTGTCTCTCTCCCTTTCATCAATAAAGAAGGTCCACTAAAAGATATCACCCACAAAAATGTTTGCCTCTTGCATATTTCTTGGACTATCACAGTTACAGCATCACTCCAACACTATAAAGATAGCATAAAGGGGATGGTTTGCCTTTAAATGAAATATTAGTAAAAGGTATGTACTAAAACAACAAGTGAAGCAGTTTGAGAATTACAGTTATTCTAGCAAGCAGTATATTTTATATCAGATTCCTGCACACTATTTTATTCCTTTTCAAATATAGTATCTCAGTCTAAATGCTTTTGATGGGGCCACTTGCAAGCCCAGGAAAATTTATTTCAAGTAGAGCTATTTCAGGGAAGAACGTTAATAGGAAATATCTTGAACTATCCCACAATGAATAAGGGAATTCATTTTTATGTAGCTCATTTTGAAGGTTTATTTTGTGATCATCATGGCCCTGTGTGTTTGATCACAGCCTCTTGCTAAAGCGCGTGACTCAAAAGTCCTCATTATGGCAAGATAGTAAAATTCAAAATTGATCAAAACAAATGTAAAGCATAGAAAATCTGAAATTGTTCCAATTTGTGTCTGATATCAGCACAATGCCCAGCCTAAAAGATAAGCAGACAGTCAGGCTATCCATTGTCACAAGGAAGACTTAAGAAAAACAGCCTGTGGGGATCTTGAAGTGCTGCCTTGGTAAGGACATTTTCTACATATTCCCAGAGTGAATCTGTGTTCAGACACACCAGAAAGTTCAGTTTAAAAAGCCAAATATTTGTCCGTGACTTTCATCATTAAAAGAATTACTTTGGGGTTTTAACTTGTGTTCAACTCAGGCTTAAGGGCAAAAGCCTGACTAACCATAACTCTACTTAAAATGTTCTTACCACATTTTTTGAGCTTCAGTACCATTGCCACAATTTATCTTTTGCCATCTATGTATTAATAAGCAGTAATACAATAGTGGAGAATCTGGAGTTTTCTTTGATAACTTAAGAAAATGGCAAAACAAAACTTCTTATTCCAATAAGAGAAACATATGGATTTTTCATATTCCTTCCAAAGCATCTTTGCTTGCAGCACTACAAAAGAAAACCTGGATGTTATGCCACAGAAAAGCCATACACCAAACCCACCCCACTAAGTATATCTGTTTTGGGTGAGAGCAAGCAATCTGCATAATTAGTCTACCATCCTTTAGCAAACCAGGGTGTCACAAAACACCAGTGCTGCTGTTTGTCAAAGCAGCTGGTTTGCTCCTTTAACAAGCATAGAAAAGATGTGTAATTGCAGCTGCTTACAGGATAACAGGAAAAGGAAACAGCTTTGGATTCAGCAAGCCAGCACTTTTCCTTATTACTTTATGCTGGGCTTAAAGTGGGCTTTTACTTTCAGTTCATTCATTCCAACCCACACAAAAATAAAGCACGATTAATTTTTCATTGCAATAAACATTTTGCATGTTTGTATGCAGAGTCTGGGAGCAAGGTGGAAGAGAATTGGAGGGAGAATAGTGTTGAGGACAATAACAATCCATAGGATCTGAGAGTCCTAAGGGGCATGAACTACATATCTGCCATGAGAGCTACCCAGTTCTATCTCTAAACCAGCTTGACATAAATATTTGATAGCCTGATCTACTGTTTTATCTATGCAGTCAGTTTAGTTTGACCCCACAGACAGTTATACATCTGAGGGGTTCTAGTGAGTGTAATGGCACTGTTTACATGAGAACAGTTATTTGTGTGTCTATTTGCAGCACTGCATGCTGAATTAGCCAGGTATCAAGGCTGTTTATGTGTTGACTTCTCATAAAGGAACAATAGAGTTATTGTAACCTTATGTAGAACATCTTTCAGGTTCAAGTTGTTAGTCTGTTCTTTGTCTTGGTTCACTATAATGGGAAACTTACCACTAACATGAGATTTGTAAAAAGTAGAACAGCTACTTAGTTATCCAACTAAAACATACTATTTTATGTTGCAAACAAAACAGACACTGTGAAGATCACTGGGCTCCCATTAAAACTTATGGTGGCTTTATTATTTGTTTCTAAAATCCAAGTCATTGTGTCCACAATTGTTCCCTTCCCCCAACCCCTCATTTTAAGCCTCAGTGATTTTTTCCCAGCATCCTTTCTCCCCCAGAAAACAGTGCTGACAACTCATATTATTGAGCAGCCTCACAATAGTGAACTTATGCCAGGCACAAGGAAGGAGAGCAAATTCAGTAAAGAAATACTATTTCTCTTTCAGGTTTCCAAAGGAAAAAAATGTTAAACTATTAATAAGTACCTAGATAGTGTCCTACTTCAATCAACATTATTCCTATAGCGGGGCTTATACAGATTGATGATGGGACAGAAAGAGATCCTGGCAGGAATATATGATGTATTGCTGTTACTAAAGCAGTCATGTTCATTTAAAGTTGTTACCATGTTGGGTATTCAATCACAGCTGTAACACTACAGTACATAATGTAACCAACATAAAAAACTGGATATGGAAAAGGGCATCAATTGGGTAAACACTTTCAAATTTTTAAAGAGGGTCTTGCAAACAAAACAGATATAATACCTATGTTTATTAACAGTGTCCCTGTAAAATGAAACAAATTGATACCTGCTTCTGTCCTTTCACTGACAGCAATAAGGAAAGGTGATGCAGAGAAGACCCTTATTTTTTATGAAAACATAATGTTATGTAACGAGATAATATGCCCCTTGTCCACCCTTTAAATTTGTTCTCAGGTTATAAGCAGTATGGTACCCTCCTTAAGATTTTCTGCCTTCATACCTGCATTGTATGCCAGTACTTGTCACTCTGCCTAATCATGTTTGCATTAGTGCATTCTGGGAAAATCAGGGGCACTGTCCCATAGTGTCTCCCCTGGAGAGGAAAATGTACACAGAGCACATGAGAAAAGGTATTAGGGATTAGCTTACTGCAGAGAGAGCGGGGAGGGAAAAGCACAAGACAAACTGATTGTACAGACATGGTTAGCCTATTTGGCCCATGCTACAAATAAAATTTAAAACCCCCCAAACCTCAGCATGCTTTTCTGCTCACCGCTCCATTTCATTCTTATCTTGTCCTCCCACCCCATCCCCACTTGATTGGTTTATTTTGTCCATCGGCTGTGCTCCTCTCTGAAAGGTGCACTATAAGCTCCAGGAAGCAAGGACGGTCTTTTTGGTATTTACCCTTTCACAGTTTCTACACCCTTTACATGCACTCTTATTGGAGGTGGTATGAACTAAGGGGCTATTTCACCCTCATCCCTGCAGCACAGCCCCACAAGGAGTTTTTACGTATAATGCAGAGATCTGACACAAGCTATCTGCGACTGTACTACCTGTGAATTTCATACTAAATGCAGAACTGAAGCATCTCTACCCTTAGCCATGAACTTTAATATGAAAATTATTGTCCCAGGGCATTCCTGACTCTGAACTTGCTTATTGGCTCTCAGCCTCCCACACTATAGGAAGCTGCAACACCAAGTCCAGACAAATGCTTTGAAATACAGTAGAATCCTTTTTAATTGGCACACCCCAGTAGAAATCCAGCTATACCAATTAAGTAATTGTCTCAATTATCACAGGTTAATAGAATACATTGTGCACTGGTTTATATTTACTTTTATTTAATATGTTTCTCTTAAATTATGCAACATACAAAACACTTCTAAACTCTCATTAAGGTAATTTAACTCATTTTAGCAATCACAAGAGAGAAAGGAAGCCATAACAAGAAAACAAATGGTCACACAGCAGGATATACATGCCAGCAAACACCACTTTTCACTTCTATTTTAAAAAGACCTGCAAAGTACAGCATGCATGTCCTTTAAATGGAATTAGTGTGCCATTTCGTCATTGCCTAAGGTCACCAAAGCACCAAGATAAGTGACTAGATCACTTATGGTGTTACATCAAAGAAAAAAAAATTGAAACCAACTCAAGAATGAATCAATCTTAAAACAATAATCCCCATAAGATGAATGTGCTATTAATGAGGGTGCCAATTAAGTAGATTCCATTGTATATTTAAATTCCAAAGCATAGAAAGAATCACTAAAAGGTTTCAGTGAAGGGTATTACCAAATTCACTATCATAACCTGACGTTTTAAGGAACTTCAATATTATTTTCAAAACATATCACTATAGACTTTAGATTTTTGGGTCTGAATGGTATAAAACCTTCCTAAATATTTCTTTTTGAAAACACTGACATCCACTACTTCAGTGTTTTGTTTTTTGTGGTGGGGAGCTTCCTTCTATTTCTTAAATTTTGTTTTCAAGCTTGTATACTTTTTACTCAAATGAGGTTCAGACAAGAATTGTCTAAGGTGAAAGAATAACCACATCCAAGTCTCCTAGTCTTATTGATGGAACACTGGAATTTAAACAGAAGATACTCTACTTGTCCACTTGTATCTGCAGCCTGCTGGAAATGGGTAGCAAGGGAGGTCTCATCCTGGAAAACTTCATTACACTCCAAACACTTTAGGCTATGTCTACAGAGTTTTGATGGGTCTTCGTCTAGAGGCATAGCTGGAATGATAGGTGTACTTGCTGGGGCTGAGATTACTGTCCCAGTTATGCCAGACTGTATTTTAGTTACAGTGTGTGTGCCAACTGGGCTTTGAAGAGAAGATGCCACAGTATTGCTTGAAGGAGATGCTATCATTTGATCTGCAGGGACTGGTTTTAAAATCAAATGGGAGCACTGCATTACAACTCCTTTCTCCTTATGTCCACGAGCATGGGAAAGAAGGCTGCATTTATTGTAGAAAACTAAATTTTTTGTACAGTGGTTACACGTGACTTCAATCCGCACACTCCTTCTGTCATAATGCTGCGTTAGGCTCTTTTCAAGAGCAAACGAGTCCCCACATTCCAGACACTTATAGCCACGCGTTGGTAATGTTATCCCTGCATTAGCAGGAGGGCTGAGGTTTGGGATGTAAACTGGGACAGGATTGACACTACTCAGCACTTTATTGAACGCTTCCACTACAGAACTCTGTAGAGATGACACCACCTGGACTCGAGACACTTTTTTAGAAGGCTGGGAAGCTGCTGCAGAAATTATTGCCTGCTTTATTTGTTGCTGAGGTTTTGTTAGCACTTGGCGTAGTTCAGAGGTGGTTTGAGCACCTTGAGGCAGAAGATTAAGGTTGGCAAGATGGACAGTCTTTGGCACAAGTTTAGCACTAGCAAGGCTCGATGCTGGCACCACAACAGTTTGCTGCTGTATGGCATTGGCAGCTTTTATAATGGCACTACTAGCACTCTGCACAGAAGCAGCAGATATTACTGTGGCTTTCACTGTTGTGTTGTTAGCGAGCTTCAAGTTAATAACTTGCGACCCTGCTGTTTTAACTGCTGACACTGGAAGGAAGGCAGTAGCCACAGGTTTAATAGTGACCTGTTTTGGTGCAAGTTCAGCAGAGGCAACTGCATTGGTGACAACAGCTGACTGGAGAGGTGCTCTAGGAGGAGAAGAAAGAACAGCAGCAGAAGTTGGTGAAGAGAGGAGAGATGTCATGGAAGTTACCATCGCAGCAGTTTGCTCTGGCTTTTTACCAGAGTCCAGATCAATTTCTGGCAACACCCTGGTAACTGTTCTCTTGATCTCCCCAGAGGAAGTCTTGATGGTTTTTATGCGAACTTTAGGAATTGCTGGTGTTGACCCTGCAGGAGAGGATGGAGACCCTTTGCTACTGTTTTCACTTGATACACTCCTGGGACTATCAGGTTGTTTTATAGATGGTTTTTTAGCACCATCAATGAGACTCTGAGATTCAGGTGATTTCTCAATAGACCGGGGACTTTCATTCATATCTTTTGGCAATGGAGAAGATTCTCCTGAATTAGACTGTAATTCCTTACTGGTGTCTGTAGCTGCCTTTTTTGCACTCAGTGCTGCAATTGCAGCAATACATGAAGAAAGCTTTGCTGAGGACTTTGCTTTGGACTGTGAAATGCTGGCAAGATTTGTTTCCCCTTTTTCAGTAATAAGTTTTCCATCATGTACCCTGTTCTCAAGAAGCTTTTCAGAACTGTCTTTCAGCATCTTATCCTCTACCTTTCGAGCTTTAAAAGGCTCATAGACACTTAAGTTCAAAGAGTTTGTTTCCATATCTCTTTTGACAACTTTGTTTTTATCCATACTACTTGAAGAAATTCCAGCTTTAATCAAGTTTTCTCCTCCAAGTGACTTGAGCTTGTCATATTCCTGCTGAGAAACCGATCCAGTTAGCACGTTTGCTCTGAAATTTGCACGCATCTCGTCTTTATCTGGAGGATCATCCACCTCAATTTTTTCATCATCATCAAATTCTTCAGCACTTGAGATAGGGCTAAATTGGTTGAAAGCCGAGTCCTTCAGAGTGACTTCGGAGGCTGAGCCATCATCTTTAAGAGACTTCCCATCATCTTTGTTGTAACTGTCGAGGGCTGACGCTGTTAGAAACCCATTATGTAAGCCGTTGCCTGTGGAATGGTGGCTGTCCTTATCTAGTCCTTCAGAAGAATCTATGTTACGTACATTTTTCACAATGACGCTCACACCAACATCAGATGATGATGGCGCATGCGAATCTTCATCTGTATGAGCATTTTGTTTAATGTGGCTTTCGTGATCATCATGTGCAGACTCAAGAGCTGCTTTCGGATCGACCATGTCTGGGATGTCGAAGGCTGCAAGGAGGTCGTCAAAGTCTGGGGTCTTCATATCCCCCATGGTCATGTATTTGTTTGGGAGCAAATCTATAAAACAAGCAGAAAATCTATATCAGTACTTTCAACACCATATTATACACAACTTGTACATATCAATATAATTACTGATCATTTACAGTGCTTGCAAATAGGTTTGTGAAATTCTAATTCACCGATGAACTTACAGAAATGTTATAACAGATCGAGAATCATGGAATAGTTTATCATGACTACGCTGTAAGACCACTACATCGAAATAATGTTGGGGTTTTAACGTTTTCATGTCATTTTCATGTTTCATGTTTCATTTTAACGTTTTCATGTCATGTGGGCTTTTTGTTTTTGATACACTATTCTTACAGAGTACAGTATGTAACATGAACAGAGGCATACACAGTAGGGCTGTGCAAAGCTTCAGTAGCCAATTCAATTAATTCAGAGGAGATTCAGCCTGATTCGGCAGCTGAACCTCCAAATCCAAATTGAATCAGGAGACCCATTAATCTCTCTGAACTGAATCAGAAGCCTCCAAATCAATTCAGACAGATTCAGAGATTCGGCCATAGACTGCACAGCCAGGCACTAGGCAGTGCCAGCAGGAGCAGCTGGGGGAGCAGCCAGATGAGCCCCAGCTTGAGCTGGCAGCCCCGGAAGAAGCCGCAGCTTGTCTGGCTGCCCCCCCGCTGGGACAAGGCAGGCAGTGCTGGCAGCCCCGGGAGAAGCTGTGGGGGCTGGGGGAATGATTGAGAGCTGGGAGGGATGATCGAGGAGCTGGGGAATCAAACCAGGAGCTGAGGGGTTGGGCGAATGAACAGGGGCTTCCCCCCAGCTCCCAGTTCGATTCCCCAACTCCCGGTTTGATCCCCCAGCTCCCCAATCATTCCCCCCAGCCCTCATGGCTTCTCCAAGGGCTACCAGCTCAAGCCATGGCCCATCTAGTTTCTCCCCCAGCTGCCCCCCTGCCAGGAACTGGGGGGAATGTTTGGGGTTGGGGGAACAAACAGGGGCTTCCCCCAGCTCCCGATTCAATTCCCCAGCTCCCCAGTCATTCCCCCAAGCCCCAGTCATGGTGTGGTGAGGCTGCTTGTGGTGGGGTAGTCCCCAGGAAATGCCACACCAGTGCCTCCCTAGTGAAAGGCGAGTATGGGGCACCTTATAGCCCCCGCCACCACAACCTGTCGGGTAACCGAGTTGCAGGGGCAGGCAGGGGGCCAAGCCTGTCTACAGAAACCTGAGCCCCATGGGGTGCAAGGCCCCAGGGCCCCAGTGAATGGAAGTCTGAAGAGTGGCCTCATTAAAGGGGTGGAGGCCCCAGTGAGGGGGTGTAGAGTAACACAAGCTAGGCCACGCAGAGTAGGGTCACAGGGACAAGGCGAAGAGCTGTGTAGTTTAGTGCAGAGTAGGGTTGCAAGGGCGACCTGAAGGTCTGCATACAGGCGAGCCCCAAAAGTAGTTCAGGGAGTAAGCCCGAGTGAGGGGGTGTGAGTTTGGGCCTGAGTGAGAGGGTGGAGGAGTAGTCTCACTGTGAAGGCAGAGGAGTAGGACCCTCAGATGTTTAGAGGCCGAGTGTGGGTTAGAGGTTAGGAACTTTGGATGCCATCTGCGAGGCATGGGACATGGTATAGGGGAAGTCACACTTCAGGCATTGGGGCACTTAATGGGCAGCCTCCCACATTATTTCATCAGTCATTAATACATCAAGGCATTGCAGGAAAATTGGGCAGACTGACCTAAACAGATGGGCAGGCCAACGCTACGACTGGCCTCATGGGGACCCCCTGTCACATACAGCTTGACCAGAGTGAAACAGACTGTTGGGCACCTAAAAGTTAATAGGGTCTTCTCAACACCACAATAAAACCTATTTCCAGGAGAGCCCCAAATGGTCCTGGTCCCCTCCTGAAGATGGGCTACTAGTCACATCTTCAGATTAGGTTTACAGAAACATGACTCAACAAAACATCAGTAAGATAAATTATTCAGTAAAACGGAAATACTTTTTAACATTGCAAAAGTATTTACTATTCAGTGTTCTTGGGGCCAGTGAAGCAGAGAAAGTGATGGAGGGGATAGGATAGGACATAATGTACGCATATTTTAACAAATACTTTGCATACCAGAATTATGGCTTCCTACTAGTGAGACAAATGATTTCATAGATTTCATAGACATTAGGGCCGGAAGAGACCTCGGAAGATCATCGAGTCCAGCCCCCCGCCCAAAGGGCAGGACGTCAGCTGGGGTCATAGGATCCCAGCAAGATAAGCATCAAGTTTCATCTTGAAGGTGTTCAATGAAGGTGCTTGAACGACCTCCGGTGGCAGGCTGTTCCAGACCCTGGGGGTTCGGACAGTAAAGAAATTCTTCCTTATGTCCAGCCTGAAACGATCTTGTAGTAGTTTGTGACCATTCGACCTCGTCATCCCTTGGGGCGCTCTGGTGAACAAACGTTCCCCCAGATACTGGTGGTCACCCCTGATAAACTTGTAGGTGGCTATCAGATCACCCCTGAGCCTGCGCTTTTCCAGGCTAAAGAGCCCCAGGGCTCTCAGCCTGTCATCGTAGGGTCTGCTTCCCTGACCTCTGATCATGCGCGTGGCTCTTCTCTGGACTCTCTCATGAGAGACAGTAAACCTCCTGCTCAATGATGCTTCTATCTGCAGCAACTGTTGATCCTCCCGGATCACGGTGCATGCATGAGCACCACCCAGACCTTCAATGCACGTGCCTGTGAATTTTTGGAGGAGTGGAGGCTGCCCAGACCCCTGTTTGGGCCGCTGAGACAGAATCCAAAGACCAGACTGAGTCCAGATATTTGGTGCCTCCATAGCTGCAGTTGTATAAGTGCCTGGGAATCAAACCCAGGTCTCCTGTGTGGTACAGAAGGATTCTACCACTGAACCAGATGGGACTCCTTGCTTCTAGCTATCTGTACTGAAATGTCGAAGCTATTGTTTCACTTCTTCATACTCAATGCATCAGTCTCCAAATAAGTTTCCAAACTTTTGAAGCCAGCAAACTCCTGAATTAGCCATGACTTACATTCATACAAGAACATTTCAAAGTATCAGAATTTCAACTGGAGCAAACAAGTATCACTTCATTAAAGTCTACCCTACATTATGTTGCTCAAACTCATCATGTCAGCAAGCTGATTTACATATATAGTAGCAACAATAAATATTAAAACTGGAAAAACAGTAGTACCATTATATGAGGGAATGGTGAGTCCTCATCAGTGATACTGTGTACAACTCTGATTTAATTTTTCTTGAAAATAGATGATCAACCAGGAACAGCTACAAAGAAGGGCCATGTGGATGGCCAGAGAAATGGAGAGCCTATGATCAAAGGAAGGTAAAAGAGCTTGGCTTATTTAGCCTAATGAAACAAAGTGAGGGATAGGATTGCTCACATGAAGGTTAGGTTGGAATTACAAGGGTTTTAAAAATTAGAGGTATGAGGTGCTGTAATAACCCTCCAATAGGTATAATGGGTTAAGAACCCTAACTGGTTTTAAAATGGAGCTTCACCAGTGAAATACGGAAGGTACTATTTACAACATGGTTGCCTGTGATAGCAAGAATCAAGAATAGCTCAAGAGATCCCTTTCCTTCCCTCTTGTTTCTAAAAAAAGTAAAGCAACCTAGACAGGTATTTAAAAGAGAGTTTAAGAGAGAGGCCTCAGACTTTCTCTCTGAATTCCAGTATACTGAAATGCCACCATGACACTCAGATTTCTTGTGACTGTTAGCTTCAAAAGTTAGGACTTTTGGTCTTAACCAAACTGAGCTAGACTGGGTGCATCTACATGTTCATTAATGGGTCATAATTACAGTGCATTAAGTTTAGTACCTGTAATGACAGGTACTAACTTAATGCGCAGTAAATGGTGCTACTGAGCATTAGTGCAGATGAACACTTTTTTTTAGAGGTACACCGATATATTAGTCACATATCAGATTGGCACTGATAAAAGGAAAATTAACATTATTGGCAATTGGCTTTTTTTGGCCAGTGTAGGCGATACTGTCACCAGTAAATGCTGCATGCACGCGCGCAGTCGCATACATGGCGGGAATGCATCCCGGCAGCTTGGAGAGCACTATCTGGCCAGTATATCTGTTGGCGGGAAGAGGCAGGAAAGAAGAGGTGTGGAGGGGTAAATCGAGGCCCCCCATGGTGAAGGAAGGAAAGGGGCAGAGGCAGGCACTGCCCAGCCAGGGCGGTGAATGCAAACCTGCTGGGAGCAGGATGGGTACTTCATCCGGGAGGCGTGGGAGGGGGTAGGGAGGGAGCATGCGCATACCCCTGGGAGAGGCATGGGGACATGTGCCCCCTGGCTTTGTGCATGGTGCGAGGGCAGGCTGCCACTGTAGGCTCAGGGCCAGGGGCTGCACCATCCTGTTCCCAGCAGGGGGCTGAGCCGGGGCTGTGCATGAGGCAGGTGGAGGTGGGGCAGGTGGCAGCAGCACTGGGAGGGTGGGCTATGTGGCGGGCTGCACTACCCCAAAGTTCCCTGTAGCCACCCCTCCCAGTGCCACCAGCACCTGCCCCAACCTAGCCTAGCCCCCCTGCTGGGAAGAGGCTGGCACAGCCCCTGGCACTGAGCCTGCGGCATGCAGTCTGCCCTCACCCCGCACACAAATCTGGGGGGCACATGCCCACCATGCCTCCTCTGGGGGTGCATGCAGCAGTGGGATCCATGCCCTCCTAACCCCCCTGCACCTCCCGGATGAGCTACCCATGTAGTGGCATTCACCACCCTGGCTGGGCAGTGCCTACCCCTGTCCCAATCCCTCCCTCACTGTGGGGGCCTTGATCTGCTCCTCCCCACACACTTTCCCTCCCCTTCCCTTTGCCCCTTCCCCCCACCACAGGCTTACTCTCCAAGCTGCCATGCTGCATTCCTGTAAATCAGCTAACAGACTGGTATTGGCCAATATGACTGGTTAATAATTGCCATCAGTATCGGCTAAGAAAATCTTTATCAGTGCACCCCTAATTTTTATGAGATGCTAATGCACAGCAGACTAAATCTACTGTGAATTAGTGCATTGGCACAGTTTTTGCCAGCCGCGCTAATGCACCATAGAATTAGTCTTCTGCGTATTAAGCGTCTTGTGTAGATGCACCCACTGATGCTTAGCTCAAAATCTGCTCTGGAAACAGATTTAAAAAAAAAAAGTCAGAACACTTGGATCCTGACCCAACCTACACTAGGCTCCCAATTAAGTTTAAAAATCTGTTTAAGCTTCAATCATTTTAAAACCAATATGAGAATTAGAACCTTTCATTGGTGTAGAACAATCCATGATTCATGAGGGGGAGCTATATCTGGAAGGAATAACAGCTACCTGAAAAACTTCAGCTGTTTCACCAGTATCTACAAGGAATCATCTAAATGTGTTCCACATAACTTATTTAAAGAAAAGGCACAGGGCACTGAATTGGTTTAATAACAATGCACATGCATCACTTACACTAGGGCTGTCCAGCTGGTAGCCCATAGGGGATAAATGGTGGCCCTCAGGCTCCCACCCAGCCGCCATTGCCTCCCATCACTCCAGCTGAAAAAGCCCCTCTCCCTGGCTTCTCCTTTACCACACAAGGAGATAGGGTAGTGAAGTGCGGCACAGTCTGAAGTGTTGGGAGAGCCTGAGGCCCAGGACACCTGAGAGATACAGTGCAGCAGAGTAGCTTGTGGCTGGAGAGCCGAGTGAGGCAGAACACCTGGGTGCACAGGGCATCTGTTTGTAACGGTGACTTTCTTCTGCCTGTGCGACTCAGGACAGAAGCCATAGCATAGGTAGGAAAGGGAATGTAGGACATAAATAACTGTATGTAAAGTTTTCAAAGGCTATGTAAAAGTGCTAAATT
Source organism: Alligator mississippiensis (assembly GCF_030867095.1). Taxonomy (NCBI): domain Eukaryota; kingdom Metazoa; phylum Chordata; order Crocodylia; family Alligatoridae; genus Alligator; species Alligator mississippiensis. The sequence goes on from NC_081826.1 coordinate 282,629,072, forward strand.
TCCACCCAGAGAAACCATACTCTCCTAGTAACAATTGCCAGGATACAGGCATTCAATCAGTTTCTCCTAGAGAAAATGTGCTCCGTACAGGAGAAAGACCTTCTAGTTAGACACGTGGAAGATTTCCCTTGCAAGTGCTTCTCTCACTGGAATGAACATCTATATACTTGACTCTTCCAAGATCAGAAGCCAAGCAGCAGCTTCCTCTGTGCACTCCACAGACCAGGCAGGACTCTGTTCTGGGGAAGATGGGGGGACATTTCTTTCATAGACATTAGGGCTGGAAGGAACCTTGTGAGATCATCGGGTCCAGCCCCCCACCCAAGGGGCAGGATGTCAGCTGGGGTCAGATAACCCCAGCAAGATAAGCAACAAAACACCACTCAAACGTGTCCAGAGCAGGTGCTTGCACTAATTCTTGGGGGGTCTGTTCCAGACTCTGGAGACTTGGACAGTAAGGAAGTTTTTCCTTATGTCCAGTCTAAAATGGTCATCCAGCAGTTTGTGACTGTTGGACCTAGTCTTCCCTAGGGGAGCCCTCGTGAACAGACGTTCTCCCAGATCTTGATGTACACTCCTGATGTACTTATAGACTGCCACCAAGTCCCTTTTGAACCTATGCTTTTCCAAGCTGAAGAGTCCCATGTCTCTCAACCTCTCCTCATAAGGCCTGCTCTTTTGACTTCTGAGCATGCATGTGACTCTCCTCTGGACTCTCGAACTTCTCCATGTCCTTTTTGAAGTGTGGACCCCGGAACTGGATGCGGTACTCCACCTGTGGCCTCACCCAGGCTGAGTAAAGCGGGAGAATGACATCTTGGGTCATGTTTGAGATGCACTGGTAGATGCAAGCCAGGGTTTTATCTGCATTGCCGGCTGCGGCATCGCATTGGTAGTTCATATTCATCTTGTGGTCAGTCATGACCCCCACATCTTTTTTGGATGTAGTGCTAATGAGTGAAGCACTGCCAAACCTTTAGGCATGGTGTGGGCTCTTTCTCCTGAGGTGGAGCACCTTGCATTTCTCTATGTTGAAGGTCGTTATGTTTTCATCCACCCATTTTGCGAGCCTAAGTCGGCTTGAATCCTCAGCCTATCCTCCAGTGTAACTGCGCTTCCCCACAGTTTGGTTTGATTTGCAAACTTAGCCAGTCTGCTTATTTCTTCGCAGCTCAACTCCTCCTAATCAGAGTCAAGCTGCCACTGCCCCTCCTCTCTTCCGCTGATCCTTCATGAGACCAGGGGAAAATTGCTGTCCTGCTCCCTTCCCTCCAAGAGACCAGGAAGGGAGGGGAGGAGCAGCTGCTGCTGCTCACACATCCCCAGACCAGGATACTCCAGTCTGGGGGGCACATAAAGAGACTGTCCCTGCCTCTCCACTTCCCTCTGGGAACTGGGAGGAGTGGAGCAGCCACCATTTCCCACAGCTACCCAGATGATCCCAGTCTGGGGAAGAGGAGACAGGAGGCAACTCTGGGTGGAAACACCTTATGTTCCTCTCCCAGAAAGAATTGTACTGCTGGAAGTTTCCCAGATAAGGTGTGTCAAGACTGGATTTTTTTTTCAAAGCTGAATTGACCATCCCACTATGACATGGGCTACAGGCTTATCGCAGAAAATATAAACACGCATCCAGTGACAAATAACGTTTTATAACTGTATTTGTGGGGGTGGTCATACATCTCATTTTTGGCAACAGTTCCATTTTAAAGCATTTGTCCGATATTTTTGGACAAATTAATGCTTCTGTCCTATTTTCAGTGTCATGTCTAGTATAAGTGTTTAAAATGGGACCAATGTGAGAAACCAGGATTGTTTCAACACCTTTCCCCTCTCCTCCTCCTCCTCCACATACATGCACACGACTTCTGGCATACTCAGCTGAGATCAGGGCTTAGAAACAGCTGAGCATGAGGGGGGAAGAAGTGGAATGTCCCATTTTGAGGCTAAGAAAATATGGTCACTTTATGTACTTTTTTCCTAGATGGTTTTATGATGGATACTCTCAAAATGCTGAGGCAGATGCATAATACAAAAATCCAAAGTGGGAGCATATTTCTTCCTTGTTTGTCTGACAATTTTAGGAGGGAAGGGGGGTTAGCATGAGGACTTCTACTTCACATCTTCCTGCATCCCCCCCATGCCCAACCATTAGTCATTGTATTGCAACATCTGACTATAGTTTGTAAGGATGGAATTGTTGCTCAGCAGAAAGATCAGAGAGGCTGGAAACTTGCAGGAGGGTTTAGAAGTCAGTTTAAATATCCATTAACATATGCATGCTAAATGTTGCAATTGCTGAATCTTAGCAATACTCTTAGCTATACTCTGAGCAAAAGTTGGTTTTTTTTTCAGCAAAACAACAATGAAATTCTTCCCAGCTGTTATCTAGCTGAGGCTACTAATATTCAGTAGTCTACCATCTTAGATCAGGTTTCCTGCTAGGGTTTTTGAAATACTATTAAAAAGTAAAATAACATTTTTTTAACTTCCATCATATGAACTGAAAAACCCTTTGTGTTCTAACAGAAAAGGCTCTAGATATACTAGAACCAGAAGTTAGAGAAGTGAAGGTACCTACAACTTTCAGGGCGTGCCTTAATCACAAGTCCCATAATCCATGTTGCAGTAGTCATAACAGGGCTTTAAGTTAGACAGGCAGAACAGTATCAAATGCCATCACCGGGCACGTCCAGATGAGCACACACGTGCCTGTTGCCCCACCTCAAGCCCCTCTGAGGCGGGGCAACAGGCATGTGCGGGAATGAAAAAAATGTAGGCGGGAGAAATCTTAGGGGAGGAAATTAGACCCCTGGATATCCAGGGGTCTAAAAAAACCTCTCCGCAATAGACCATTCAAGACCATGCCCAGAGCCAGTCCTCCAAAAGAGACACTCTGGTTTTGGCCAGAGCATCTCTTCTGTATTCCTGCTGCCCCTGGTGCTGTCCAAGGTAAGTTGGGGGGGAGGGGGTTCATGGGTGTTGGGGGGGTGAGGGGTGGCACAGCGATGTGGGAGGGGGCTTTGGAAAATGGGGGGGGAGGGAGGAGATGTTCCTGGGGCTGTGGGGGGGTGGGGAGGATGTGGCCCAGATCCCTGAGGCTCACTAGTCTGGCTTTGCACTGGAGTGGGTCGCATGGCTCCAGGCACAGGAGCCGCATGTCCCGGAGCCCTGTGACCCACTCTGGTGCAAGGCCGGACTAGCAAGCCACATGGGGCTGGGCCAGGTCCTCACCCCCCTCCCCCACCCCACATAGTGGGCAGAGGCGGGAGCCGGCCCTGGCCCATGCTGACAGAAGCCAGCACGGCATGCAGTTCCCACGTACCGCGCAGGGTCCTGCTGTGCCCAGGTCCTTCCTATAGCTGCAGGACCTGGCCCAGCACAAGGCAAACAAGTGGAGCCGAGCCGGGTCCTGCTGGCCCTGGGGCTGCTTGTGCCACCTGACAGCCAGGTAGCACGAGCAGCCCCAAGGCTGGCAGGACCCGGCTCCGTGCAGTCTCCGCACGCTGGGCCAGGCCAGGGAACACGAGCCACCTGGGGCTGGCAGGACGCAGCTCAGTTCCATTCCTGGAGACCGCGCAGCTCACGCTCCCAGGCCCAGCCCAGCACGCAGGGACTGTGCGGATCCGAGCTGCGTCCTGCTGGCCCCAGGTGGCTCGTGTTCCCCGGCCCAGCCGAGCGTGCAGAAACTGCACACAGCCGAGCTGGGTCCTGTTGGCCTTGGGGCTGCTCATGCCGCCCAGCTGCCAGGCGGCACAAGTAGCCCCAGGGCCAGCAGGACCCAGCTTGGCTCCGTGTGGTCACCACGCACCAGGCCAGGTCCTGCAGCTATAGGAAGGGCCCGGCTGCGGCAAGACCTGGTGCAGCATGCCGCGCCGGCTTCTGTCAGCATGGGCTGGGACCCAGGGTCAGCTCCTGCCTCTGCTCCCTGTGCCTGTGGGGGGGGCGAGGACTTGGCCCAGCCCCATGTGGCTCACTAGTGAGCCTCAGGGATCTGGACCCAGCCCAGCTGGGCTGCTGAGGGGCCCAGGACCCAGCTGGCTCTGGCACGCAGACCCTGCATGCCACACTGGGTCCTGCTGCCACAAGACCAGCCCGGCTGGGCAACAAGAGCAGTCCCAGGGCCGGCAGAACCAGGCTGGGCTCGGCACATGGTCCCCCCACTGCTGCTGTTAAAGGTTAGTTATGGGCCCTGGAGAGGAGGCTGTGGCCCTCCAGGGGGGAGCTTGGACCCTGGGAGGGGGGGCATTCCATGTGCCATGTGGCGGGGGCTGTACCCTGTGGGGGCCAGGGGACCCATCCCTCCTGAACAGCCCCCACACAAGGTCCCCCACACCCACAGTGCCCCCAGCAATTGCCCCACTCCTACCCACAGACCAACCCACATCCCTCCACATCCACCCACCTGCCTTCCCCCACACCCCTTATCACCCCCTTTCTACAAACACCACATCCCATCACGCACCCATCATGTATGAAGAAAACTAGAAGCACGGATCAACACATATAGGTATTTAGAATTTATTTTTTCATGACGATAGAGACACTTGTAGGCTTCCAAATTGCTTTAACATTGTAAATATACCAATAAAGCATTACCCAAGTTATCACTGTCTCTCTCTCTAGAGATATGTGTGTGTGTGTGTGTGTGTGTGTGTGTGTGTGTGTGTAGAGTGGTTTTTTGTTTTAAAATGTGGAAGAGCATGGATTTGGGGGTATTTTAAAAAATGAATATGGGATGCTGCTGCAGCAGTCCAGCTGGCACAAGGGGTAGTGTCCCCAGGTATCAATTGACTGGGCCCCAGAAGCTCCAGAGAGCAAGCAGCCCTGAGCTGCTTGCCAGGGCAGGTTTTTGTATGGATGGGGCCAGGACAGGGCAGCTTTTTATACTGCTGGGGACAGCACAGGTGCTGGCCCCGGGCTCTAGCTCCCCCTGGCTGCAGATCCAGGAGAAGCCAGGCAGGGTTATTTTGCCCCACGTGGCACAATTTGCTCCACACCAAAGTGCATGTCCGAGCACGTGCGCTTAGGCAAAAAGCCCCGGCTCAAATTTGCACCGCTTCTATTTGAGCTGCTGCAAGCGCACGTGCTTAGATGTGTGGACATGCCCATCATATTCAAAGCATATGGAAAAATACTGCACTGCAATCCAAGAAGAAAATAGTTTAGAAAAACAAATTAGGAAGAGTGGAGGCGTTCACCAACCACCAATGGAACAAAGTTTCAGTGCAATGGAAGAATCCAGAAACATTAAAATGGATCACAGATGCTATGGAAACTGAAATCATTGAAAAGAGATGATTATTATGTCCTGTACTTTTTCTGAGAAACATTAACTTGCAAAACATTATGGGAATATGGGGACAAGAAAAGATTTCTTGGAGTAGCATGGTGGCTGAAACTATCAGAATGAACTGTGTCCTCAAAAAAGTAGTGTTAGTGACAAATGTCACGATAAAAAGCTATAGGCTGGAAGAAGGAGATGAAGGTATGTGATGAGGGAAGGGAAAACAGAGAAAGTTGAATGTGCAACTGACAGCACCAGGGAGTAACAGTAAAGAGAGATTCCAAGAATACATGAAAGTAGGAAAAGCACTTCTAGTATGAAATAAGACCTGCTTAAAGCTCGGATGTCTAAATAAAGACTCTGAACTCAGTTTTAACAGCTTCCTTTAGCAAGATGAAAAGAATTTTGGACAATTAGGAAAAAATGGAATTGTAAAAACAAAAACAAATGAAAAGTAGCAATATGGTTATTTGAAAAACTGCATGTCTTATTTTACTGAACTAATATGCATATTTTTGTAATTTGTACACTTTTTTCTTAATGCATCTTTTCTTTAAAAAGTAAAATAAAGCTAAGTATTATAGTGAGTACTCATTATTAAGAGCTCGTTCCTTTTACAAAACATACTAGTTCACTATAAATAAAAACAAGACTTGTTGAGTAAAAATGTCTTGTAAGACAGGATATTTGTTTTGTTTGGTCACTTAATCACAAATTTACAAAATGTTTTTACTCAAATGAAGACTTTCAGCCACTAGAGCTAATTAGTGAATTCTACTGTATTCAAATCTGGTGATCCAGCTAAGGTGCATTTAGGGCGTTAAGGAAACCTGACAAATAATTCACCAAACCCCTCACAATTTGTGTTGAAAAGTCAGAGAATTTTGGAGGTCAGGGAATACACCAGGCTCTGCACAAAACACAGCAGCTGCTACACACCCTGGGAAGCCCCGATGAACAGGTATTCCCTGGTCCCTGTTTTGAGCCCCTTATAAACTTAGAGGCTGCCACCAAATCCCCTCTGAGTCTTCTCTTCTCCAGGCTGCACAGACCCAAGTCTCTCAGCCTCTCATCGTATGGTCTGCTCTCCATACCTCCATGCTTTGCCGTACTCTCCATACCTGTGTTTTATTTGTATATATTCTTTGCATTACCAGAATACCTCATGCTCAGAAATAAGAGAGTAAACAACGTACTAATGAACTCAATAGATAATATTAAATAATCCAGATGAGTTACTAGAACGAATAAAGGAAGTAAAATAGAAGCAGCAAACCTAGAGAGATTGGTTCCTACTGTTGATGTTGAGTTGGTGCATGATTGTAGCAGAAAGCCCCTTTTCCTCTTGCCTGCAGTTGCTCTCCCCTCCTTGGATATGTTTTTCCTCTTCTACCTTTTCTTCCTTCCTCTTTTTTTCACTTTAAGATAAGGAATTGTGTTTTGAAATTTGTGTGTGTGCATTTTGTATCTCCCCTTGTATTTTGGTATTTTTATCTATTTGTGTGCCATGGCATTGCTTTTGTAGCTTATATTTTATACTCCTCACCTTTCAACTAAATGTGTTAGTTTCATAAGTAAGTTACACATTGAAACAATGCTAACAAGGGCAGGAATCAAACTGCCCTTCCCTGTATAAGGCTGGCCCCTGAAAAAGCGAGTGAATCAGTGATTGAATGTGTAACACGGTAGCAGGCAGCAATTAACACCTAAGGAAACTGCAGATCAACCAACAGAAGAACTCAGTAAGAGACAATGTAACAACTGGGACATCTCTAAACTTCACTGGTCAAGGGCTAGAAGCCCTGGCCTGAGTTAATCAATGCCGGGGACCAAATTTTGGGCTGAATATCTCCAGATCGACCGCTCCCAGAGCCCTATTCAAAATTCATCAACAGACTCCCAAACCTGCACGTACATGCGGACGACCTCTGAGGCTGACAGATGCCATCCAGTAGCCACCGAGGGGGGAAATCCTACGAGGGTCAACGACCCCTGGATTGGGCAACCCTGAAAACTGGGGAGTCACTAAAGTCTGCCAAGGGCAGATAAAAAGCAGTAAAAAGTGACCCTCAGTGGTGCCCTCTTGATCTCCAACTTGACCAGACCTGTCCAGCCAGAAGGACCAGCCGGCGACCCCCTTCTGGAGGATAACACCATGCTGAAAGAAGCCTCAACTGGCCATCCACGGCAGACTCCAGCGCTTGTAGGATAGGTATGCCAGACTCTTGTAGCTTGCTACTGTGCGTGCATGTGTGCGTGTCTGTGTGGGGACCAGCCCCAAGGTTTATGCTTTGACTTCATTACAGTGTTTCAATCCGCCTAATAAACCAGAATTTTAAGGATCCCGAGTTGGACATTTGTAGCCAACATGATCAGTGACAAAAGTTAGACATTTATAAGTCAGCAGAACGGATGAACTTCATCCAAGAGTCCTGAAGGAGCTGGCTGAAGTCATTGCGGGACCTCTGATGGAACTTGTCCAAAACCCATGGCACTTGGGGGAGCTCCCAGAAGACTGAAGAGGGCCAATGTTATGCCCATCTTCAAGAAGGGGAGGAGGGTGGACCCAGGCAACTATAGGCCAATTAGCCTAACTTCTAACCCAGGGAAAATCCTGGAAAAATTCATCAAGGAGTCTTACAGAAGGTAGGAATCTAAATGACAGCCAGCACAGCTTTGTCATGGGCAGGTCTTGTCTTGCCAATCTCATCTCCTTCTACAACCAGGTAACTTGCCACCTGGATAAGAGAGAGAAGGTCAACATTGTATACCTAGAATTACAAAAGGCCTTTGATCTGGCATCCCATGATGGGATAACCTGGAGGATTATGGGCTTAACTGCTCAACAGTCAGGTGGGTAGGAATCTGGCTGCGGGGTAGGACCCAGGCAGTCTAATGAATGGATCTACGTCATCCAGGTGAGAAGTGGCCAGTGGTGTCTCTCAGGGGTCCATGCTTGGTCCGGTGCTTTTCAACATCTATATCAATGATTTGGATGTGGGCTTGAAGAGCTCACTAGCCAAGTTTGCAGATGACACCAAGTTATGGGGGAGTGTGATCACACTTGAAAATAGGCTGCAGATACAGGCAGACCTAGACAGGCTGGCAAGTTGGGCAGATCAAAACAAGCTGAAGTTCAACATTAAGAAGTGTAAAGTGCTTCATCTGAGAATTAACAACCCCCAAAATATTTACATGCTCGGTAGTGCCAAACTGACTAGCACCACGGCTGAAAGGGACCTGGGGTAATAATAGACTATAGTATGAACATGGGAAGTTAGTGCAATGCAGTAGCCGGCAGGGTAAACAATACTTTGGCATGCATCAACCGATGCATCTGAAGCAAAACCAAGAAAGTGATTCTTCTGCTTTACTCAGCACTGGTGCAACTGCAGCTGGAGTACTGTGTCTAGTTCTGGGTGCCGCACTTCAACAAGGACATGGAAAAGCTTGAGAGAGTCCAGAGAAGAGCCACCCATATGATCAGACTTGCAAGACATATGAGTAAAGGATGTGGGTCTCTTCAACCTAAAAAAAGAGAAGGCTGAGAGGGATCTTGGTAGCAACTTAATGCTACATCAGCTGAATACATCAAGGGCTTGGTGAACAACTGTTCACCAGGGCACCCTTGGGGAAAACCAGGGGTTACAGTCACAACCTCCTGGAAGACTGTTTCAGGCTTAACACTAGGAAAAATTTCTTCCCAGTCAGGGTGTCCAGACTGTGGAACAAGCTCCCTCCAGAGGTGGTGCAATCACCTACCCTGGAAATCTTTAAGAGGAGACTGGATGGTCACCTTGCTGGGGTCACCTGATCCCAGCTGTCTTTCCTGCCTAGTGCAGGGGGGCTGGACCTGATGATCTTGTGAGGTCCCTTCCAGCCCCTTGCAATCTATGACTCTATGGAAAACCAATATAGCAACACTAAATTTAGGTATATTAGCTTGATTTTAAAAAAAATCCAAACAATACAGTGCAATTATATAATAGGAGAAAAATTGTGGAAACCAACCAATGATCAAGAAAACCTAGATTTTTGAACAGCAAAATCATCTTGGATTTTTCCATAGGATATAGCAGCAATAGGACCAACCAATGCAACTTTAGGATGTACACTGTAGCAATTTCATACAAAAAGCAGGAAGGTGACTAGCTTCAATTCGGTACAGACTCTGTCTGATAGTCACACTTGGAGTATTAGTTTATTTCTTGGACCTGCATTACAAGAAAAAAGAATTTCCATATCTGAGGAAGTTCACAGAGCAACAAAAATGATGACAGACAGAAAGCACAAAAGCTTTGCAAAAATCATAATGCAATTGCAGGCAAGAATGCAGAGTGAGAGGAATGCAAGATGGCCAGCAATCAATAAACTATAAATATATTTTCTATGGTCATCTTTGTGTCACTTCTATTCTTTGTCTGTCAGTTCTCTTTGAGGATATGATAAATGTTCCAAGTTTCCTACACAGGAATAGATGATGTAAACTTTGGCTGTTTTTTCAGCTTTGTGATTTTGAGGCTCACATCTTTGAAATGTTTTAATTTAAAAAGATGCATACTTTTTAGCTTTGTAAATCCTCCATTTACAAACTCAAATGGCATTTTGAGGCCAATTTATTTGCAGGTTCACCAGGGTGTTGTAATGCTTTACCCATTAATACTGGTAGGGTACTTCAAACCCCTCAGCTGTAAAATTCTGTAAAAATGCAAGGTATTTATTATTTATATATGAACTGTCAACATAAAATATAAAATAAATAGATAAGTGGCTACCCACATCTTTAAACATTGAACGCTTACCATTTCCTTCCACTTGGATTTCTAGGATCTAGGCAGGACACAAGAGTGCAATACCTTCTTTCATAGGTCTGAGTGTATTTTGTAAAGTGATAGAGGCTAGATGTTTTTAAGGCTACCCTTTCTTTGAATACGATAGCTAATAAAATAATCGTATGTAGTGCTCTGTTTACCTCCACCAAAAGATGTTCAACACTGTGGCCCCAAAATTGGTTTCTTTTAAAGGAAATGGCTGTGTTGCTTGAAAGTATTCATTACTTTATTGGGTTTCCCCTAAAGAAATAATTTCCTAAAACTACTGTGTTTTGAGGACTCATATACTTAGGGTCCTTCAGGTTCTCATTTCTCCCCTCTCCAATTTATGCTACCTGTTATGCTCTTATTTTAAAGTCTCAGTTTCTTGTTCATCTGTCTCCACTGGCTCAATAGAATAAATTATTAAATTACTTTAGCTTAGATAAGGGCTAGTTGACTAGAGTTTAATCCTGACCATACTAAAATAATGAGAAATCCAATGAGAAAAAAATGGTGATGAGTAAAAGCATGTCTTCATTTTGGAAGTCTTTGCTAGATCATAGGCTATTCAAATGGCAGCTGTAGCCGTAAGTTTCCAATCATTATGAAAATATGACTGACTTCTTTCTGTTCAGGATCTTGTTACACCTATATGAGTCTTCACCATCTCAGGATCAGATTATGGTAGCAAATGGCATGGATGAGCATCACGAGTATCTGGAAACTGAAGCTGGTGCACAATATGCATTTATTGATCTATTTCTCAGCAAGAACACTGACACCCCTTCTGCACTGTGGGTATCCACTAGATTGAGTGGAGCGTGGTGTGTTTTTTTTTTCTTTAAAGTCTTAAATAATTTGAGAACTGTCTGAGACTAATTCTAGCCTGAGGATATAATTGCACTTTAGACCAACGGAACTGCTCAAGGCCACTTGGTTTAAAAAAATGGAGGGAGGGATTCTGATAGGTCAGTTATGTCTAAGGCATCTAGACAATAGAATTTGCTTCATCTTGGGATTCCATGTTGGGATCAACACCCCAAACTGTTGATCATCCAGAACTGCTAAAAAATCCATCTCTCTCAGGGATCTGGATAGACAGTTGGTTGAGATATAAAATGCAGACACCCTGTATGTGTAAATTATAGGTTTCCAATTTCATATATTGTGCCATGTATTTTTAACTTGTGTACGGTGACTCAAGTGAACTATAAGATATAAAAATAATTTAAAGAATTCCTCCAAATCACAAAGGATACTTCCATTTTTTATTCGGCTTCTCTTTTATTGACCATTAAGAATGAGAGAGAGATGGGTGCTGGGGATCTGCAGTGCTGCAATTCCTCCTTTGAGTCAAAGGAAGCTATTAAAGAGTGGACAGTAGATTAGATAAATTAGAAATAAGGAAATAAGGGAAGGGCAGGAAAGGAAAGGAACACACCCTACCTTTTAAAGAAACATGTTATTTCTCAAAGAGAAGTGACAGACTTGATACAAATGCCACTGGGCCAAGTTCTTTGGTGCCTTGTCACACAGGAGACAAGATTAATTGAGTATTATGGCACCTTCTGTCATTAAAATCTATTAAGATATCTATGCCAGCCTAATAGATCCAAATTAACACTTGAAGCACAAAGGCCTTTATAAATAAAATCCATAGCTGAAAAGTACTGTAAGAATTGTCACTTACTTCACATTACTGAGGAAGGACTCAGGCAAAAAGGAAAAGGAAAGAAACTACAGTCCGACTATCTGCTGCTTTTACTTAGGGCTAAGCAGAATGCTTTTTTCTGCCCCCATCATTTACAAAGGAGACAGAAAAGCTACTAAGGATGCTTCTATACCACAGTCCCAGCAAGATGTATTAACTTGAGCTGAAATCAATGTTGCTGCAAGTAGACTATGAGTGCTACCTGTGCTAGTTAGTTTAAAAGCTATTTCAGGTGTTTCTAAGTCACATTGTAATGTAGACACACCCTAACACATTTTTACAAATGAAAAGATAAAGAATATACTGAAACAAAACTGGAAGAGCTTGCAAACGCTTTGGAAAATAGGATTCCAATTCAAAGGAATTCTGAAAAAATTGGAGATCTGGCCTATAACAGCAAAACGGGATTTGACAAAGACAAAACGTAAGGTGCTACATATAGTAAAGAAAAAACATATGCACAAATACAGAATGAAGGATAAGTGGCTTGGTAACAGCACTGTTGAATAAGATCTGGGGATTATGGTGGATCACGAGCTCAGCATGAGTCATAGCAATACTGTAAAGGAAGGAAATGCAAGTTTGGGTTGCATTAACAGAAGTGTGGCATGGAAGACATAGGATATGATAATACTGCTCTACTTAGCACTGGTCTGGCTTCAGCTGCAGTGCTATGTCCCATTTGGGCCAACATATTGTAAGAAGGATGTAGAGAAACTGGAGAGAACCCAAAGATGAGCAACAAAGATGATAATGGGGTTGGAAAGCAAGCTGGAAACAAGTGTATGGACAGAAGTGCAGCTCCCAGGTAACTCAGAATGCAGCGGAGAATGATTTCTGCAAAGTGTTCTGAGTTACATCCTTCCCCCAGACCAAACAGAAGTTCAGTGCTGGTTCCAGGGGGAGGGGAATTGAGCTGGGACTGGAAAAAGAGTGGACTTTGATTTGATATTAGCACCTTCACTGAGAAGTTATTGTGATGGACTTTGCCTATTCAAGGTGACAATTTAGGACCACGGTCCATTTCATATTTCTTTTGAAAGTACACTTCAAGTTTTGTGCTTAAGAGCTATTCATATCTAAACTAACCTAAGCCCATGCCCAGCTGGGTCATAAAGCACTATTTTGATAACATCCTGGTTGGCTTGTAGATGGGGTGTAGGGGAGGTGGAGCCCCATGAAACACATCTAGGGGGGAGTCTCCCTGAGGAAAGGGTACCATCCCGATATTGGAGCATCCTTCTCTTTAGTTTTCTTTACTCAATCAAGTCATGACAGGAAAGTAGAGAGGGATTTCCCTCACAGGGAACGCTCCTAAGACCCAGAAAAGGGTAAGCGTTGGATATTATGTGTGTGCTGAGTGGCTTTACAGTCACATTATCCTCCTCACTGCTCTCACTGGATACACTGCAATTTTTCTCTCTTAACCAAGAAAAACATGGATTTTTCATTTTAATGAAGAAACACTCAGCTTTTCCACTTTGCAAAGAGCTCTCTGCTGGCTGGCGAAGTTCCAGCCTGCAAGGGGCTGGCTGGGGGGAGTGGGAGAAGGGCGATCAGGCAGGGAGCACCTGGGCAAAGCTGAGACTGGGGATGCTGCCCAGCTGGGAAGGGGTACACACCTGCACCCCCCGGCCTCCCGGAGGGGGGCCCCAGCTGCCGGGGTATAGGGCCAGGGACTCGAGTCCACAGGCTCCTGCCCCTCTCAGCAGTGCCCGAGCCCCTGCTGCTACCCACGGGAGGCAGCAGCTGCTGTGGTGAAGTGGAGCACAGAGCCCAGCTCCCCCTCACCCACGGGTGGCACAGCCGGAGTGAAGCCCATGGTGGAGGTGGGGGCAGGTATGGACTGCCTGCTGCAGGCTCGGGCTCCCAGCCCTGCTGACCTCTTTTTGGGCCCCTGCAACCCAGTGGATGGAACACAGTGCAGCAGGGCTGAGCAGGGCTGGGTGAGGAAGCTCCTCGTGGCTGTAAGCCCTGTGCCATCCTGGCAAAGCACCTCCTGCCTGCTCGGCAGCAGTAAGGGTGGCCCTCACTGCTGCTGGGCAGGGAGGGGCACCTTGTCGGGGTGGTCCAGGGCTTGCAGCAGCAAGGAGCTTCCCCACCTGGCTCCACCCTGCTGTCCCCTCCCCCACCGTGGGCTCCACTCTGGCCATGCCACCTGTGGGGGAGAGGGAGCCAGGCTATGCGCTCTGATCCCCCTCAGCAGCCGCTGCCTCTCACAGATGGCAGCCAGGGCTTGGGCACTGCTTAGAGGGGAAGGGGGCTGTGGATGCGAGTCCCTGGCCCTGTAGCCCTGGCAGCTGAGGCCTCCTTCAGCAGGGCTGGGAGGGATTCAGGGGCTGTGCGTGGGAAGTGAGGGGTACCAGCAGGGGCTGTGGCTTGGGAGAGGCCTGAACCTGGGGCCTGGTACATGAAAAGGGCAGAGGGAGCTTTGATTTGTCATGATAAAGAATCCAGAATCAAATACCAAAGTGTAACGGTACATAGAATTTATTTCATTATAGTGACTGAGGCACTGGTAGGCATCCAAGCTTCTTTAAAATCGTAAATGTATCAATAAAACATTGTTTTCAATTGATACCTATATATACATACATACATACATAAATAGTGGCATTTCATTTTAATCATGGATTTTGGGGGTTTAATCAGAGAATTTGCAATTTTTAAACAGAAAAACCAGGACCCCGGCTGATACCCCATGCAATGAGGGGTCAGATTTTCACCCGATCAGCCATTTTTAAAGCTGTCTTCAGCCATGCACTTGTGTTTGCTCACAGCTATAAGCTGCTTTTTTAAATGGCTAGATCAGGCAAAAATTGTCATTTCTGTCTGCACCCAATGTACCTAGTTGTAGAAATTAGGTATATTTAGTTTATAGAAAAGAAGACGGGGGAGAGGGGATGCAATAGAAGATTTCAAATACTTTAAAAGGTGAAATAAGGAAAAGGTGACATTATTCTGCCTTGTCACACAGAGGAAACGTGGCAACAGCTTTAAAATATAGCAAAGCACATTTACAGCAAGGATTTCTTAAGGTGATATTTTTATTGGACCAAATGTGTAGTTGGGATAGAGTTAGACAAGCTTTCGATGCAAGACATTCTTCATCATTCCTAACGATAAAACCTGTAGATCAACTGAACAAGCTGCTTAGGAAACTATGGAATGTCCTTCATTGGATGTTTTCAAGAAGATGCATAGGAATCTGTCTGTAAGGATTAAGAACTGAAAATTTTTCGTCAGTGCAGGGGGCTGGACTAGCTAACCATTGAGTCTTCTCCAACTGTATGATTTAAGGAAGTATCTGTAGTGGATCCTTAAGACAGGACATTTCTGCTACGTGCATTTACCAAACATGAGAGTCCTTTAATGGAAAATTTACACACAGTACATGGCTAGAGAAGAGATGCCATGCTGTTTAGGCCCGCTAGGTTTGTCCTGTACATTACCAGCCACTTAAGAACTTGTCTTGCAAGGAAGGCTCTACCAAGGATTTTTCCATGAAGGGTGCCTGTTTCAGATGGGTAAAGGTGGGGAAATTTTTATGGCAGCACAAATGCCAAGCAAATAGACGTTGATACACTTGTGCCACATAAAAGTCAAATCAGCGATGCAACAAAAGGTGGCAATAGACTTTGCTGCCTTCTTGCAGTTACCTCTGTAGTGCTTTCCCTGCTCAGTAAGACTTGTGCCCTGGGCCTGGCTAAGCAGGGAAAGTGGGACGATCACATCTCCCCTTGGTCTTGTACCACCCAGGGCAGGACAAGGGGCAGTGTGCATTTCAGTGAAGCCAATCAGCTATGTCATCATGACACATTGTAGCACAGCTGATCTTCTTCATTAAATGACATGTATTTCTAGCCTTAGAAATATTCAGTGACCTGTGCAAATAGAGATACATCTCTCAGTTTAATAGAAAAGTACATCCTTTAAACAAATGGTTTCTAGAGTGAAGTTGAAAGTCTACAACAGGAATCTTCTTAGATATCTGTTGAGAAATTGAAGGTTCAAAACTACTTGTTTCTACTCTATCACAAAAGTGAAATCTCTCTGAATGGAGGATGATTGTCCCCAAAGGTACAATGTAAAACCATGAGAAGGACATTCTTGGGTGCAGTACAAGTGTATGTAAAAATCCCTGCATTTGGGGTAGTGACATAAATCTAAATAGAATCCATTCCTAATTATTTGAAGAACCCTGTGTCAGGGCACCTGCAGTGCCTGCCACTTTAAGGTTTTTAGTTGGCATTGGAGCAGCTGGCAGGTGGGTGCTAGCCTCATCAAGGCTAGCACATGATGCTAGGAGGACCCTCGGATTGGTTGAGGGGGTGGAGCAGCCCCCATTTTAACTCAGGCCCTCAGAGATTGAAGCAGCAGTCTTAGCAGAGCAGGCTGGGAAGCAACATCAGGCTGAGCTGCTCCTGGAACATCTTGGAGGTAAGGGTAGGAGCTATGGGACTGGTTTGGAGGCTCCTGGTCCTGGGCATGACTTGAAACTGCACCCTGCCGGGGAAGGGTGGCCTAGTGGGACTCCCTGTGGCAGGGGAGTCCTCAGGAAATTCTAGGCCAGTTATCTCCTTCCCCCCCACCCCCCCCATGAAAGGCAAGAAGGGGTACCTGAAAACCCCAGCCCCTCTACAGGAGGGTTACCAACAAGGGAAGGGACAGGGCCAGGCAAGTCCAGAGGGGGACACCTGAGCCCAGTGTGGTGGGGCCAGGAATGGTGTAAGCCACCTGAGCATGACCGGGTGAGAGACCCCAGTGCAGGAGGCCAGGCACAGCGCAAGCCACCTGAGCCCCACAGGGTGCAAAATCCCAAGTGGCCCAAAGGGGTTGAGTGAGTGAAGTGGCCCACAGTGGGGCTGACTGTGGCCCTAGGAGGGAGCAGAAGGCCCAGTGAGGGGCTATGTAGTGGCCCAGTGAGGTGGCTGGAATGTAAGTGGCCCCAGTGAAGAGCAAAATACTGAAATGGGACTATAGGAATACTGGATGTGTCAATATGGAAGTACTGGATATGCCAACATAGAATACTGGATAAGGGATGGAAGGCCTGGTGTGTGCCACCCAACTGGAGGCCAGGTGCTAAACCATATATATGAAGGCCTGGTGTATGCCCCAGGTTGGAGGCCGAGTGCTAGGCCAAGAAATAGTTGTGAGGCATGGGACATGTGCAAGGAGAGGTCAGAGTGTGTACTTAGGCCCTTGTTATTAAGAAGTCGAACAATGGGCAGCCTCCTACCTTAGAAATAACATTCATATTATTTGCATCAAGGCATGGCAGGAAAGCGAGGCAGGGGTTTAGCCCAGAACAGGCAGCTGGCCGGCACTGAGACCTGGCCGTGAAAGACCACCCTGTTTAGAAACCCACTGTCCAAAGTGATGAAGTGAGACCAAGGAAATTCTCACTTCAGAGGGTATGATACAGACCTGTAGACATGTCCCAGGTCTCTTTTTGAACTAGCTTTTCCCCATAAGCTTTTCAAAGCATAAAGGAGTCATTTTCAAGAGACTGGAGAAAAAAAAAACAGTTTATAGTAGCTCTTTCCCCAAATGAGACTAGCTAGAAAATGGCTGCATGGTGCTGCACCAAGCCCTGCACTTTTGTGATATTATGATAGGACCTCAGCCAGGAAGCTTGTCCATCCAGAGATCACAAGCAAAGAAGCCCAGAGATGATGAAGCCCTAAGGATACAATTCATAAATCCTCTTCAAGAAAATTCTACTCAATTGTCTTTAGAAGTTTTTTCGTTGAAAGCAAGTCCCCTCCATGAGTAGCCATACCTTTAACCAAAATGTAACCTTCAGCATCAACTTCTGGAAGAAAAATGAAGTCTGTTTTGCTTTTGTGCTCACAGTACATGTTCCCAACTGCTTACATCTTTGTTTCTCTGGAAATTGCTGCCCTAAAATAATTACTTCCAGAGGCTCTAGTTTTGAATTGAAGGAAAAATATAGCCTTGTTGTTTCATTCTCTTCTTACCTTCTTCCTGTTTATCATTCTACTTCAGTTCATCACACAAGTTCCAGTCAAGCTATTGTTTTGGATAAATGTACTGTCAAAACAGGATGGCAAATCCTAACGAGCTACCTAGGAAAGCTGGAACTGGCAACCAGGGATTAGTGTTCATGGCTCTGTCTACTGAAAACAGTCCAGTTCTTTACATCCCACAGTCTGGCTGCTGAAGGTGAAAAGGAAAAAAGTATGTGCTCCAATGTGAGAAAAGGTGGACTTGTGGCAAACTGGGAAGAAAGCTGCTGCAGCAAGAAAACCATGACTAGAAGACTTTGCCATTACAGCTCTGGTGTCCAGAAGCCCTCACTAAATGCAACTCTCTCACAGGAGCTATGCACTTGGAAACACAGAAGGTACAGATAATTCATTTTTGCTATTGACTGTGACTTAAACACCATTAAGTGGCTTAGTATTGGTAGCTGCTTCCAGTACTCCAGGCACCATTTAAAGAGTTAACGAAGGCATTTTGGTTGTACTCCAGGGATTCTTTGTCCCTCCCCCTCAAGCTCTGGGGCTGCACTGGTCTGAAACTATCCTTTCATATCCTCCATCAAGGGAAAGGAACAAGTAAAGCCCTGCTTTGTCTTGGCCTTTTCATTTGATTTGTCTTAGCGCTGGGGCTGCTAGCCTGCTGCAGCGCCTGCAACAAGAGACCGGAGTAGGGGGCATTGGTAAATGAGATCAAGCTGCTGTGAATTACTGCTAAAATTTAGATTTTTTTTTTTGTTTAGGTGGTGTTTTTGTTTTGTTTGTTTTTTGTTTCTGTTGCTTCATTGGCAAAGAGAAAGTGAAGCAATCTATATAAAACATCCTGACCCCATATATTTCTCTGTCTGCAGTGGGCCAAACTAACAACCTGGCAGCCTCCCTTGTGGATGGGCTTAGCTCTCTGTATAATAGGAGCTCAAAGGCATGGTTCTGCTGCCTCAGACAAGCAGATGTGGGCTCCACTTTAAGATCTATAGCCATGGCTATACTAAATAATCCTCCGTCCTTTGCATAGTTTTCTGTTCTTTTTTAATATTCAGAAACCCTAGAGCCTCCTCACAACTGCTTCTGGACCACATCTTGGGCCTTACATGCTCCATCTTTATTCTTCCTTCCCCTCCACCCTTATTTGTGGTAC
The DNA here is from genome assembly GCF_030867095.1 of Alligator mississippiensis. NCBI lineage: Eukaryota > Metazoa > Chordata > Crocodylia > Alligatoridae > Alligator > Alligator mississippiensis. The sequence continues at coordinate 282,648,027 of NC_081826.1, forward strand.
AGCTGATGAACAATTTGCTGTTTTGACATCCAGATCCTTCCTTTAGCATTTGCAAAATGTTATTTATTTAGTTCTTTGACTCACTCCAGCTGATTCTCCAGTGTCCTCTCCTTCCAAGTAGCAAGACCTAGCACAGGTCCTGGCCTCTTCCCTTTCTCTCTGTAAATTGTATAGTTGAGCAACATTATTTACTCGCCCAGTTTCAACTATCACTTCTATGAGGATGTATTGCAAATTTATTCTCTCTGCATCCTGTTTCTAGTGCCGCATTATAGGCTGCCTTACCAGTTTTCTATTTCAAGATATTTCCCTACCAACTTTATGCTTAGCATGATGAAAAATTAGCTCATCTTCCCTCCAAAATCTTCACCAACCTACCCCATTTCCCAGCACTGTCACCACATTCATCTTTCCACTCTATGCCAAGTGCTAACATCACTTCCATTTCCTGGCTGGCTTCCATCTCTACTAATTCAACTTCCTGCCCTTCAGTATGCCTCATATTTGCATCATCTCCTTTCTCACTCCTTCCCACAGCTGCTAAAACTACATGGGGTTCTTCCATGAATCTGAACTCCTTAAAATTGCCTTATGGTCCCCTTCTTTCCTATACTCTGCCTCTACTTATCCCACCCCACCCCTCCATTGTCCTACCCCATCTCCTTTTTTTGAATGTTTCTTTAAACTGAACTTCTTTAAGGACTCCCACAAGTGCATCTATAATTATTTTAAGGGGCTGGGGAGTCAGCCACTATATGAATATGCCCAAATCAACCCCTCCAAACCAAAATGAGCAAAACACCAAGTTTTTTAACCAGCTCCTCCGTCCTCTCTCACCCCTACACCATTTGCTACCCCAATTCATATTACTGACGGAACTAAATTGTTTATTCTTTAGCATACATCTTTTGTCTATTGAGAAACTAAGTACATATTTGAGCATGTAAAAATAGTAAGTGCTAAGACTGGACTTATTTGTGTCTAATGTGAAGTCTCTTTCATCTGTACAAAGAAATGACCTGTTTATAGCTACACCAATATCGGTCCCTACTTGGACATTCTATTTTAGAACAAAAATTCCTCAACGTGCGATAATCAGTCTGCTCCCAAACAAGTCACTTTAATTTTGGAATAGAACATTCACACAATGAGTTATGCCAACCTCACAACAACAACAACAATATCCCAGTACAGCTATGCCAGGAAATTTTCCCATATAGACAAACCCCAAATGTTGCACACCATAATAACGAACATTTGTAATGATCCTTAACAGTATGTGATTATTTTATTATAAAGCTGAATACTACAAGGCAACGAAAACAGTGTCTTAGTTGCATAAGATATCTAATACCATCACCTCTTCAAGAAATAAGAAACACAATTCAAATAATGATTCAGCACGGTTTGAAACACCCAGTAGGCTATATATGAGGCCCCTTTAACAACAATCTGTAATGCCCGTCATCCTTGTGTGACATACATGCCCCTCCTGGCTTATCAAAGATTCCACAATTTGTTACTGTGGGAGAGTCCACAGCTCTCCACTTCAGAAATGTAACAAGACTCTTTGCTCTTTAAGAGCAAAACTTTTTTACCCATGGCATTATAAAGTCAAAGCACAGCATGTACCAGCCAGGATGGCCCCAAACACCAACTGGCTATTCACTCCCACATGCACACCTCAAACTTGGCAGTACAGTTGTAAAGTGGCTCCAGAGTAATTCTAGGAGGCAGCTTAGACAATGGTCTCCAATGTGTTTGAGACCAGCCACTGGGGACAACTTCAGAGCATCTTCACTGATTTATTTTTGAATGAAGAGAAGCCTGTCTATCTACTCCCACAGGCAAAGCTCAGATCAAACCCCACCAGGGTATTCTGCCACCAAGTTAAACAGATGCCTTTAGTTTCCCTTATCATTTTTTGCTGAAGTGCTGGTGTATCTCAGAGCTTCTGACAAATTTGTACCAAAACAGACCCTAGTATTTTCAACTTAATTCAGATATTCGCAAAGAATGTTCTACTGATTTTTCTCAGGAAGGCAAACATCGCCATAAGAAGACTGCTAGCAATTTTTTTTTCAATATTAAAACTTTCAAATGAACACCCATGGCAAAAAAGTAATGAATTATGTTTATGAACAATAATGATCCTACCCGTGACCATTGGCTAAGAAACAGTTTAAAGCTCTACTCCATAGTCTACTAAGGACTTCAAAGGATTTCAGCTTTATTTCCTGTATCATAATCACTAAAGACTAAGGAAATCATTAGGGCTTGAATGTTAATTTTCCTTATCTCAGTTCATATGCTCTACCACCCAAGCATCAAGATACCCAAATACATTCAAAATAAACTTCCTAGTGCTTTTAAAATGCAGCAACCCTCACTATATAAATCTACTTTCTTGGTATTTTCAAATGTACATTAACTTTGCCCACAACAGAACTAAGCTTTATGGCATAAGACACAATATAAATTTACAGTAAACGTTATTTCCACCTTAAAAAGTGATGATGTATAGAAACACAGGTATATTTTTGTGCACAAGGTATATTTTTGTGTGAATGAATCGGGGTAGTTTTTCACCTTGTGAGATAACAGTTTAAAACTGAGTTAGGTCTCAGATGAAAAAGACGTTGGAGATCTTCCATAGCATGTTTGTTCCTATCCACAAAAGCAGAGTGCAGTTGGAGGTCTATGCTCAAGCAAGGTCCAGGAAACTCATGTCTGAAGGACCCAAGAAGGAGGCTCATCCCAAGAAGGAGGCTCATCCAAACCAACCCAAGTTAGCCTCATTTTGTTTCTTAAAAGGAGTACATTTCAGACTGCTTAAAAATAGAAGATCTACATATAGAGCACTTTTCAGGTTTATATTTAGTCATTTCATTAACAGAAGATTCTGGAATGAAAGGGAAGAGAAGTGAACGAACGAGTTTCTGTGATCCTGCTTCTCTGAATAGCACACTTCCATGACAGCAGTGGTTCATTTTTGTTTATAAAACCGGTTTTTATGTTAGGTGCTGGAAGAAAATCAGAATGACTATAGAGGGAAAAATATACTTTCTAACATTATCACCTATTAAAACAGCATATTATTGTTTGGCATTGTAATGAAGCCAATGCCAAAAACAAATATTTCTGAAGGGATAACAATTCCTTTACTAAAATAATATTCCAACTGATTGTTCCTGTATTTGCCCATTCTTAGAACAAAACAGGACCTTGCTAATCCATATCAGTGACTGAGAGATTGAATTTCTCCTTGCAGTTCAACAAGGAGAAATGCAAAGTGCTGCACCTAGGGAGGAAAAATGTCCAGCACACCTACAGCCTAGGGAATGACCTGCTGGGTGGCACAGAGGTGGAAAGGGATCTTGGAGTCCTAGTGGACTCCAAGATGAACATGAACCGGCAGTGTGATGAAGCCATCAGAAAAGCTAATGGCACTTTATCGTGCATCAGCAGATGCATGACGAACAGATCCAAGGAGGTGATACTTCCCCTCTATCGGGCGCTGGTCAGACCGCAGTTGGAGTACTGCGTGCAGTTTTGGGCGCTGCACTTCAAGAGGGATGTGGAGAACCTGGAGAGGGTCCAAAGAAGGGCCACTCGTATGGTTAAGGGCTTGCAGGCCAAGCCCTATGAGGAGAGACTGGGGCACCTGGACCTCTTCAGCCTGCGCAAGAGAAGGTTGAGAGGCGACCTTGTGGCTGCCTATAAGTTCATCACGGGGGCACAGAAGGGAATTGGTGAGGTTTTCTTCAGCAAGGTGCCCCCAGGGGTTACAAGAAATAATGGCCACAAGCTAGCAGAGAGCAGATTTAGATTGGACATTAGGAAGAACTTCTTCACAGTTCGAGTGGCCAAGGTCTGGAACGGGCTCCCAAGGGAGGTGGTGCTCTCCCCTACCCTGGGGGTCTTCAAGAGGAGGTTAGATAAGCATCTAGCTGGGGTCATCTAGACCCAGCACTCTTTCCTGCCTATGCAGGGGGTCGGACTCGATCTACTGAGGTCCCTTCTGACCCTAGCATCTATGAATCTATGAATATTAATTACTGAAGGTTTGTGAATTAGCAAATGCTTCAAAGGAAACAAGTAATGAACGAAGACAACACATGACTACACGAGCACGTGATTTTGATGGCTGTAGTCTGGTTTTTATTACTTTCAATGCTTCATATTGTTTGTTTTGTAAAAATAATGGGGTTCTGAGCTCAAGTAATGTGCTATTTTAAGAAATTACTTAAGGAAAGTGAGACTCTTAAGTGCTCTGTTTGGGATTGTGCAGGATGAAGCCAGGGAAACCCCACAGAGATAAAGATCTGCGTGCCTAAGAGAAGCAGTTCATAGTATAGTTCTGGGTCCATAGTATAGTTCTATAATTTGGCATGGAGGTTGGCTGAGGATGTAAGTCTATGAGCAATGCCCTTTTCCCTGGTAAACAAGAGAATTTGGGGTCCTCAGGAGACATTGAGAAACACGTTCATTCTTCCACACACAGATCAATAGCATTTGCAGCCAGGCTGAGCAAACAACTGGAAACCAGCATCCTATTTCCCCACCTTCCTATAAACCCTATGCCCAAACTCCTATAACCAAAGTCTGCTCCTGGGATCATGTTTTGAGTCTTGGGAATACAGGACCTGGGTACAGAGCTCTGCTTGAATATCTTTACTGTAAGGTATGGCAAAGACACCCACATTGTATTTGTAGTTTAGCTTTTACAAATTATGGAACACTCAAATCAGCCATGTTCTTTTATTGTAATAGATTTTTATCTATAAAAGAAACTTCAGTAGTTTGCTGGTTGCCAACAGGTTACCACAGGCTAACCTATACTTACAATTGGAAATAACAGCTGGTAATTTGCCATTTTGTTTTGATTTCAGTTGATGGCTGCTATTATCTTGGATCCTTTTAATGTTTGATTTGTTGAGAAGTTAGTCTTTGTTTTCACAGTCATTACTATTAAGATAAGAAATCCCTCACATTTAAAAAACAAAAAAGCACCAAGATGCATTGAGATTTTCCATGATTTAAATAAAATCACACCCAGTTTATGACGACTCTTTTGACACTTGAATCAGAAATCTGTTTCCTTTTTGCATTTTTAACTACTGACAGCAAAGTGTGTGGCTAATTTAGAGCTAATTTCATTGGGAAGAAGAAACAGGAAGGAGAAAGATAAAGAGAGGAGGGTAGTATTCTGAAATCCACCCATTTCCCTTCTATCAGGTTGTCCCTCCCACTCAAAGACCTTCTTGTCCCATTCTTTTAGGTCAGAGAGAACCAAGCAGGGCTTTTCAAAGTTTATTATTACTAGTTCTGGCTTTGCATCCAGAAGGAATATTTTCCAAAGTGGACTCACTAAGCTTCCTTTCCTATAACCTCTGATGCTGAAATCACCTTTACAGCTGGCTGATACAAAATTCCCCATATTTTGCCAACAGATTCGTTTAAATAATGTATGCCAAGTTTAAGGTCTCTTCTCTTTAAATTGAAGCCAATCTCAAAAAACAAAACAAAACAAGCAACCCCCTACCTATAATCCCCAAACTTCTCTTTTTCTGTTTATTACTCTTCAAATCTGGTATTTTTTGTACATAAAATTAGCTAGAACATATCAACAGAAGGATTTCTAATGGTAACCAACAGGCTCTTGAGATCACAAATGTAATGGAAACAAGGCTAATGTTCTGACAAGACCCTTTTTTCCAGTTTATTTCCTCCACTCAGACTAGCACAACCTTCTGCATAGGGAATGGCAATTCTTGCTCCAAAGCAGCATGAAGCAGCTATAGGCAATCTCAGAGAGAGTGCTCCAAGTCAGGCGGGGCCTGCCTCTAATACCAGCAAAGAACAGGCCTTTTAAATATTAAGGTCAATATTTTCTACTCCCAGGAATCAGAATACGTTATACATATTCATGCTCTACCACATAGTCAAGCTTCCAAGAAAAACAAACCCAATTGTTTCATTCAAAGGAGACTTGAAACCTGCTAAAGCATTATCCCTCTGCTCAAGATCAAATACCAGAGACAAGCTTCAATGCAAGATGAGCTCATGATTACAGACAGAGGGGACCAACCCTCCAACATGAAGTAGCATTTTCCACTGAAAAGGCTGGCCTACGTGCAAAATCAAAATTTCTGGGTGAACAGCATTTATGAATATATTAAACTATAAGAAAAAGAAAATCCCACAGCATAAGTACCATATAAATCATCATCTATTCAGGTTTCTCAGGTTACAGTATACAATTCCTCACAAATGTAAAACATCCTTTGCTAAAAAAAATGCATAATACAGATCTAGTTCCAAAATCCAGGTGCAACAAATACACTGAGTTTTGTGACAGTTCAAGTACTTACAACTTTAAAACAGCTTATTGTTCTGGTAGTAAAAAAGGGAAACTAAAGGTGCTCTCATGTCACCATATGAATTTTAGCTGACACTTGGAAAAGAGTATGCATCAGCAGCAGCAATAAATACTGTTCCTAGCATGCAACATGAATTCATGTCTGCAAGCATAATTCTGCTACAGATGTCTATAGTCAATATAGAACTTCTGCACTCAAATTATGTAAAACATGAGAAAAAATCATAGCATAGTGACTTATTAGGCATTTTGCTCTAGCATGCAAGCTATTTTCCACCCTAATCTGAGAAACAATACATTAAAAAGTATACAAAGTATTTTCAGGCTAAACATTAGCATGCTACTTTCACTGTACTACAATTCACTTCTAAATACCTTATGTAATCTACTGCAGTCAGAAAGAGCAAGGTTCCTTTATATTTGTCACTCTTTGATGCAGATACCCTGCCTATCATCAGCCACCATAAAACTTACCCAATCCAAAAATTCTCAAGGCATTTAAGACTGTCTACTTAATCTGCTGAACGTAAGAGGAAAAAACCTCATTATCACGCTAGAATCAAACTCATTTTCAATGCTTTCCTTCATATTTTTCTTGATTGGAGACTTACAAGACCAACTATCAGCCAGGGCTGGTTAGAATTGTTAAAATCATAGTGGATAAGATTCTAGAGTTGCTGATTTCCTGTTTTAGGAAGTAACAGTTCTAGCAAAAGAATCCCCAAGGCAAAATGTTTAGTGTTCCAATGTGTAAGCTCTAACAGCCTTTGTTCTTCCCTTTGCTATATTCATTACTGCTTTCTTCTCTCTCCCCCTCTCTCTCTCCCTGAAGCCTCCAGCTTTCAGTATAAGATGCAAATGCCAGCTCAAATCTAAGTATACATTTATTTTTTGTATGAGGCAAAAAAAATCCTAGCCATTATCCATTGCTGTGAAGCTTTGAGTTAAAAGTAGTCACCCCTTAGCAGCTGATGCACTGCCCATCCGGTTTCCTATTCTTATTTCATTACTGCACAGTATTGTAATTTATGCCACTAATAATCCACTGGAGCTCCATCAAACCTCTAAGATATATCCTTCCACTTGACTGCAAAATTCTCTCAGGGTAATACAGTTTAAGAAACACCATCAACTCAATATATTGTATATATTTTTATTCATAAAATACATTAAATGCCTGTTTAAACAATAAAGTCTCAATGTGGGAAATAAGCACAAGGCTACCTGGATCTGGCCAGGCAATCAAACCTTTAGGTAATTAGATGGAAAATTCTCAATGTGTAATATAGTAGTGCAATGCAGAACACTTCACAGCCATGTGGTCCACAATTTATGATTGTCACTCAGAGGCCTATTCTTCATGACTGAATAGTGAAAATGTCCATCTATTAAATATAAAAAGGAAGATACTGCATTTAGCTTAGATATCCAAGTCTTCACAAACAATAGCTTTAATACCATTAAGCCTGGATGAGGTTAACTGCATTTCTTCACCTACACTTAAACCATTGTTCCTTCACCAGTGTGCCAAGTGTACAATCAGGAGTCAGATTTAGTTTTCGCATACACAGACCTTCATGCTATTGTTATATTCATATTCAAAATACCATATCTCACCTTGTGAACCTTGACCTTTGAAAGATTTTTTAGCCAATGCTCAGTTACTGTCACAGATGCATTACCTCTGCAAATATGAAAGGGTTAAAGGCAGCCCCAATCAATAGGCCTACAAGAAAAAAAAAAGAGTATGCCTTACAGCATCTTTGCAATGCTTTTATGCGCAATTCTACAACAATATTGTTTCCTTTTGGCCTTTCAGAAAGACACAGCACCCCCCTTAACGTCTTCTAAAGAAGAAAACCACAAGACAGCACCCTGTAAATAAAACAGCATGCAAAGCAGCATTCTTCAGTCACAAGCATAGCTACAATTACAAATCATTCAATCAATTTTATGTAGTTTAGTTTAAAATAGACTGCATAACCAGTGTCCCTCCATTGCAAAACAAAAATATTTAATAAGGGTCATAAATCTCAGCTCTTGCCCATTCCTTAAGCATAAAAAGGCATGAAAAGCCAAAGTAATCTCAGTTACTGCAAATATGTACATTTATATACAGAATCCTTTATGACTACATTAGCCACATACCAGTGCAGTGTGTCTAAAGTGTGCATTCACATACTGTTTTGGGATGGTATCTTTCTGCAAGCTCCTCTGCTTTTGGCTGCCATGAAGGGAGGAAGCTATCCCACTGTAGTAGCTCAGTGACTGCATTGTGTTCAGGAGCTGATCTGCCTCAAACCAGTTTCAGCCGGTTCTGGTCACCCTACATAAAAAGCTATGGCAACCCTCGCTGAGTTGCCAACAAGTCCCTGAAAATCGCAGGGGCTCTTTCTTCTCTGGGTGTAGGGGCAATTGCAACCGTGGCCCCCGATCTCAGTCGACCCCAACCACACCCCAACGCCTTCTGACACCCCAATTCCACACCACCCACGTCCCCTTCCTCTCCTCCCCCACTTACCTCCCACAACCTGGCTGAAAGCTGTGAGTGTGTGCGTGTGTCTGTAGCTAACAAAGAGACCGCAATAAAAATCCTCATAGGATCTCTCTTGCTGCACGAGGCAGACTCGGCCGCAGCGCTGAGGAGACTGCTAACCATGGGCTCCTCTGCCTCTGCTCCCCATAGCACAAGGGTGGCTGCAGAGCCACGTCAGATCTGCCCCCTCGTGCCCGCAGCAGCCAGGCAGCTGCTAACAGACGTCTCCTACCCTCCCAGCTCCTCGCCGGACTTGGGGTGGCTCTAACAACACGGCTTCCCTTCCTCCCTTGCACGCAGCTACAGGGAGCTTCTCGCCTCCCCCCGAAAGCAGATCCACCTCGACGGCCATCCTTGGCCCCGTCGCCCGTCCCAGCGCCAGGAGCAATTCTTCGCCTCTCAACCCGCCTCGTGGCACTCGGGATGGGCGCTGCTGGGCAGCCCCTGCCTGCTCTGCCCCCCGGCCCTGCAGGGAGCACAGGGTGGGGGGCAGGGAGGCCAGGCTGCTCTTCTCTTGGCTGCGCCACTTGACCCCCATCCAGGTCCTCCTGCTTCACGGTCCCCACATGTGCGAGGGGCCTGGGAGGCGAGGGAGCTACTCCCCGGAGGGCTGGTGTGGCTCCTACCAAGGCCTCATGGGCACCCACCCCTCTCGGCCCTGGGGGAGCGCCTCGCCTCGCCTCGCCGAGCTCCTCTCTGCGCCCATGGGGTCCGCTCTTCGTCCATGTGGCCCCCGCTCACCCTCGGCCTCTGGGTGCTGGCCAGGAGCCCTCCCTGGCCTGCACCAAGCCCCCTGCCCTGAACCACCCCCCACCTGGGGGCATCTCCGCAGCTCCTCTGTGCCCTTGGCCCGCAGCTAGGGCATCTCTGCTCCCCTCCCCCGCTGGGGCAGGCTGCTAGCCCCGGGCGGGGGCTGGGGGGCCCCGGGGCGCAGGGAGGAGGAGGAGGAGGACGGGGCGATGCGGCCAGGCCGGCCCCTGCAGCAGCAGCAGCCGCGGCGCCCGGCTGACCCCGCTCGCTGCCCGCGGCTGCTCCCGCCCGGCGCCGGGCACCCGGCACCCCCTTCCCGCGGCCGGCAGCGCAGCGCAGCGCCAGGCCGGGCCCGGCGAGCAGCAGCGGCTGCTGCATCCAGCCAGGCCGGGCGCACGCGAGGGCCTAGCTGCGAGCCAGGCCGGCGGGGGAGCCAGCGCCCCCCGGCATGCACACGCCCGCACCCCCATGCAAACAGACCTGCTGCGGACCCGCAGCCGGGGGCTGCTCCGGCCGGGGGGGGCTTCAGGCAGGCATGGCCAAGGTCTCTGGCGCTGCCACAGCAGCCTGCAGAGAGGCCTGGTTTAAAAGATGGTTGAACATAATGGCAGAGAGAGAGAGAGAGGCTCTTGCTGGGACTGGAGGAAAAGGTGGGGGTGGGGGGGTGCTTCTCGGGCTGGTAAAGAGGGGGGGAGAGCTCTCCCGGGCGAGCCCGCCGCAAACTTCTCCCTCGAGTGCGGGGAAGGCGGGGGGCGCTTTTCCAGGGGCGAGCGCAGCGTTTTCCCCGAGAAACCCGGGAGCCCGGCGAGGGGTGGGGGAAGGAGGCAGCCGGCGAGAGGGCGAAGGAGTTAAAAGCCAGCCCTACATGTTGGAATCGCGGACCAGGAGAGCTGCAATTCCTGCAGGGCTTTTTTTTTTTTCCCTTCCCCTTCATTTTGTTCTGTAGCAGGCCCTGGCGCCGGGGCTTGCGGCTCTGCACCAGCAGCTGCGAGCCGGGCATTTTAGAAGCTGAGGCTGAAAATGGTGCTGAATGCAAGAGCAGGGCTCAGGCCAGGCATTTTGGAACCAGCAAAGCAGCAGCAGCGGCAGCCTCCCCTCTACTTTTTTTAACCTTAAGCCACTGGCTTGGTTTGCTTGGTTTTTTGTTGGCCCTTTTTTAACACAAGGGACCTGTAGCAGGGCAGCTGTCATGTTCAGAAGCAGGGACAAACCCACCCCCTTCCCCTGCCAAGTGAGGCTGAGACCCCGAGTTTCTATTCAGTACCACCTCTGCCTGTTTTCTGTCAGGGTCGTGGATGGGGCAGCCAGCTGTGACAGCAAACAGCCACACATCTGGGTTTTGGCCCTAGCGCTTTCATACTTGTCTGCTGGGAGCACAAACAAATCGGTCTTCGTGCCACACTTTCACCACCTGTAAAATGGGAACAATATTTCCTAACCTCCTGGGGATGTTGTACAAGCTTGAGTCATTCAGTCTTAGGAAGCACCAAGACACTCAAGGGTGCAGGGTGCTATGGAGTAACAAGGAAGCGGCATGCTTTGCCATAAGGTGTTGGGTTTTTTTCTGACTCCTGTACTAGAAAATTTACATCCTAATGCACTGGCTTTCTTTAGCTTTATTTGGCTTCCAATAAGGGAAAATGCAGTTGGGAATCAGATTTTTTAAACTAAAATGGCACATCTGGGGCTTTTATTATTATTATTTCTTCATTGTGGATTTTAACATCAGCAGGAATTTAAAATATCAGAAACATCTTTTATTCCCAGTGCTGATTATCTGCATTTCACTAGGCGTAGACAAGGAATAATCAGTTTCACTTTTGTTTCTTGGCAGTTTCAGTTTCTGGCTCATGTGCAAACAATACCACTGCCTTTAGTGGTCAGGGGTGGCTTCAAGCTTCTAATACTCAAACTCTTTTCATTATGTATATCTATATTTTTAAAGGCTTGAAGAAGTTTTTAAAATTAATCTTAGCTCTTGAAAACCTCGGGGCAGAGGGGTGTTTCTGGCCTCATACTGTCTCTTATCTAAAGAGATTATTAATCAAAAATGATCTGCACTCTTAAAAATTCACCTGTATCATTTGACTGTGATATCTTGTAGCATGAATACTACAGGCTCTGTGTAGGAATAGCCTTTTGTTCATTGTAAAGCAACCTGCCATTAATTTCATGGCTTGACCCTTTTTTCCTCCTATCATGGGACAGCATATTGTACAAGTGTGTTGTATCACTTCTGCTGTTTGAAACTTTACATATGAATGACTAATTATAGCACCACAATAATGGCATTGAAATAGCTAAGTTTGAGATGTTACTGTTTTTCACTTTCTATATTTTGGCATGAAATCATGGCTTTTACTTCTTCCCCTCCACTCCCCCTTAGAATATATAGAACAGTCATGCAGACTGTTTAAAATAATGAATGCTACAGTAACATTTCACATAGCATGGCTGAAACCAGAACAGATACACTATGAGCTACAAACTTGGTATTAATGTATCTTCTTAAGGAAAGAGACCTCTAAAAGCCTCATTTCTTCAAGCTGGTGTATTTGGGCCCAGAATCCACCCATACATATGAGTTTGTGGAATGAGAACTTTAAATATCTTCTGATATTAACCAAAACAGTAGATAATTATCACAATAAATTAGTTATTGGCACAATAATGGATCCGTTAGTCACACAGTGGTTTTGACTCTTTTTATAGTAATTATTTTCAATGGATTTGCTGAATACTTTGCAAGAATAAACTAATATGTATTCTGCACTAGTTATAATATCTAAGCTCATCTAAGCTAAGGCTGAAGTACTGCACAGGCACTGGTCTCTGCTTTGTCTAAGACATTTGTAGATTCAGGGCCTATTGTTTACTGTATCCTAGTATCTCCCTGGATAAAGAGTAAACCGTGTTTTTCGTTTGTTTGTTGGGGGGGGGGGGGGGGCTGTGTGGGTTTTTTTGCTGCCGTTGTCAGGTTAAACCAAAATTAAAACAAATTTCCTTTCTCTTATCCTGGGCTCCCATATGCTGCTTGTATCCTAAGATAAGGAAGATGGCACCTACCCAAAATTGTCCTAGAAATGCTAGATATTCCATAATATCTTGTTAAATATATATTCACCCTATGCATGGCATACAGGTATTTTGAGCATGCCATATTTCAGACTTGCTTACTGTTTTCCTTTCCCTCAAGTGTCCTTGACATCTCTGTGGAAAGAAAATTGACCCTCCCTAATATTATTTTACAGTATAAATATTGAACATTCACAGTAGTAGGGAAGTTGTTGTAGCCACAGCAGTCCAAGGAATATGCTAAAAGCTGGATTTATGAAGTGCATTAATACCTTTTATAAGAGAGAGATGTTAAATAGCATACTCCACAAAATGCCCTTCCTTAGGTCTGGGGAATTAAACAGACATAATCTCAGCCAAATACTAGTTAGAACATTTCCAGCAACATTTTACGAATGGTGCCAGCCCTTAGGACAAAAATCTTTCTGCTTGTCCCCACAGCATGATTGTAATAGGCAATGGCAATGCAAACTTCTCCACAGCCTATTCCTTTCAGTTTTGATTTGGAAGGACCTAACAGGTTTTATAGGGATTTTGACCTTGCCTTTACTATTGGCAGGCAGAAGGCAGATCAAAGTGGCACATTATAAACTAATTCAGAGAAGTATATGCTTTCTTAAGCAACAACTTGTTTGTCAGATTGCTTTCAGGCTAACTACCACTTTCTGAACTATCAATAGTTACCCCCCCATAATTAATTCCAGAACACCTTATTTCTACACATGACCTGAAGAATGCGCTGCATTCAAAAAAGCCTATCTAAGTCTATTCCAACCATGCAGTCAGTCCAAACAAAGGTATCACCCATAAAATCCTTGCCTCTAGCATATTTCCTGAACCACCATGGCTACTACATCACTCCAACATGACCATCCACACACAAATGTGTTTCAGTTGATTATTGGGGACACAGCCGTGGGTGTAATTTACTCCATTTACTAATTTATTATCACAAAGGGAAGAATTAGAGTAGCTTGAATTTGTCCAGACTCACTTGATGGCATCCAGAGACACATGATCTATGCAGTCAACACTTTCAGAGCTGATAAGTCTGCCTACTGGTGAATCTTCTCCTCTCTGTTCCTTACTACAGGGCTGTCCAACTTCTCAGGGGCTGGGGACTGCATACTGTGTGAGCCACACCAGGGGAGCTGAATGTGGTGCAGGCTGCATTAGCACAATACATAGCCCCCCTGCACTATGTGGGTGTCCTGGCCCCCACCCTCAGTTCCCTGGCTGCAGACTCCCACATTGCACCATACCACGCAGGTGCCCTAGGCCAGTGTTTCTCAACCTTTTAAGTAGCAAGTACCCCCTAACTTCTGAAAATTTTAATAAGTACCCCGACACTTAATTTTCCAGGGGATTTTATACTTACAGACTAATGTGTGCCGTATGTTGGAAGAAGGTCTGTGTATATAAGGCTGTGATACGACAGATGTCTGATCTAGTGTGGGTAGAGTTGCAACCTTTTACACGAGGGGTGCACAACTCAAATATGTACCTGGGCTAGAGGTGATGTTGGCCAAAGGTAGGAGGGCTGAACCCAGTGCTGCGCAAAGCATGGCACACCAAATTATTACTGGGGAATCTAAAGCGCCATGCAATGTGTGGCGCACCAAATTTTTTGCCATAGTTTTGAGAGGAAAAGAGGGTGAGAGAGAGTTGGGGTGCCCATGTACCACAGGTTGAGAAACTATGCCCTAGACCACGTGCTCCTCTAGCACGGTGGGTTGTGCTCTTCCATGCTGCCCTACCCTTTAGAGTGAGGGCAGGATGTGGAAGGTGGAGGAAAGAGGGAGACTTTTTAGACACCAGCTGCTGCTGCAACCAAAGCGATGGAGCAGCAGAGACTGAGTAGGAGCCCAGGGGCTGCATATTAACATCTTGAGGCCTGCAGGAAGCCGGATGGCCACCAGCTGGATAACCCTGCACTCCTATGTTGCATTCAACCTGAAATGATCTGCCATTCCCTGCCACAGATTGACCCTACAGGGCCTTGGGATTGTTGTGGAAAAAACACTATAGAACACGGAAGGGGACCCTTTTGGGAGAGCAGAAAAGGAATTCTGCCAAAAAAACCCTGTTATTGTTGACAGCAGGCAGAAATACTAGCTCAATGCTGAGCCTAGTAGGGATCCTTAGTATTACAGAAGAGCAAACCTTACACCCACTGAGGGTACCTAGGGTGAATAAAACTGGTGGTAGAACAGTGCCTTAATTTCTTTCCTCTTTCATCCATTGGCCTTTCTGCAGAGACAAGAAACAAAAGTTGGATGTGAACATCTGCTATAACCTGGAATGAAATCAGCGGAGTATTTCACTTATGCTGTCTGAATAGCTGCAATATGGGGACCACTTTCTGTCCCTAATAGCCAGGACCATATCTGGAGTGGTAAGCCTTTCCCAAGTAGATCATAGTGTATACTTAATTCCCCTTGATTAATCCTTCTGCTCCCACTTTTAAACCCATCGTAATCAAGACACCATTCTTCAGATGGCACCAGTCACAGCCTGCCATTAGATCAAAACTATTGTCCAGCAAAGTGCTATCACAGCTCAAGGAATTCTTCCTTTGATGTAGCAGTAAACACCATATTAATGCCATATGACACTTTCCAATTTTTTTTAAGGTTTATCTATGGTACAGGAGTTGAAAGCTTTGGGCAATTTTACTTCTTTTTGTATCAGAGTCAGAGTTTTAATTGTATTAAATATAGCTAGGAACAAATTGCTTTTAAATACCAAAAAGAGAGAAGCCAGGCTTTTTTTTCCCTTGGGGGTGAGGAAATTATGTTTACACAATCAAAATTACTTTCCCCATTTAATTTTGGAATTGTAGCATAAACGATATCAAAGAGATAGTCAAGCCTTATGAGAAAGTACAGAAAGTAATTATCTATACTCTGCTGCTTTATACATCACTTTTTTCCACTGTAAATTAAAGATCCACATTTTAATCAAGGAATGAGAAATACAGTCACTAAACCTTTTTCTTTACTAGTAGTGTCTGTAACTCACAGTAAAAATTTGATCAGCTCCATCAACCTTATTTGCTACTTCGTCTTAATCCTAAAGTTTGTTGAATCATGTTATTCGTAAAAACACTATTAGATTATTCAGTTCCAATCCCATAGCACTTGCAGCTCTACTTTTATTATGGTTTTCTAAGCATTCACATTTAAAATGCAAATATAATGTTTCTGGCACTTTAGTAACAATTGTAAACCCCCCCTGCAAAAAAACCACAAAACAAACCAAACAAAAATCCCTTTCCCAGTGGCCATTTAAAACCAAACTGGCAAATGTTGACATTTAAATGCCCAAAGTATTGTTCTCTAGATATTTCTTGCCAAAATAACCATCTTTCTTCTTAGGCATTAAAACATATCTTCTACTAGATTTTGTGACCATAAATTATAAAAGTGGTTCTAAAAATAAGCTTTAGATTTATTCAAAGAAATCAATCATGTGCTAAGGGAAATCATACCATGACCTTTGAGGAAAGGTTTTCCTACATTCTTCAGATTCAGAATAAAATGTTACTAGAATTCAGTGCAATTTGACATTAAAAACTGCAGATGTTTAAATTTTTGAAGTATCAACTGTGTTTTATGCAGAAGACAGGACAGGGTGGTACTTTATATGCTAATTTGTTCAAAGAGACCTGAGCTTTCATAGGTTACGTCTAGTGGCGATGCGTAGGGGATGCATGGGGGTGCACATGCACCCCCTGAGAGTGCTGGTGCATCGCTTGACCAGCCATGCTTGCCACTTAGGTGATGGGCAGGCCCCTCCCTGCCCCCCACCGCAAGTGCCAGCCAATCGCTGCAGCCGCCCCCAGAAGCGGCTGCAGCCACTCCCAGAAGTGGTTGCAGCGACTGGCCGCAACGATCTGCCATCGTGGGAATTGGCTGCGGAGGCCCCCTCGGGCAGTGAGATCAGCCATGGGGGACCCACCCCCCAGTCTTCAGGACTGGTCACAGGGGGGACCCCCTGACTAAGGCGGCACCAGTCACCCATGGTTACATCTCACCTTGTCGGATGTTAGCTATAGCTTATGAATGCCCAGGTCTCCCTGAATCAGAGAATCAGAGAAAGTTAGGTTTGGAAGGGACCTCAGGAGGTCATCTAGGTCCAACCCCTGCTCAAAGCAGGACCATGCCCAACTAGATCATCCCAGCCAAAGCTCTGTCTAGTCAAGTTCTGAAAACCTCCAAGGATGGAGCTTCCACCACCTCTCTGGGTAGCCTGTTCCAGTGTTTTACTACTCTTCTAGTGAGAAAATTCTTCCTAATATCTAACCTAAACTTCCCTTGCTGCAACCTGAGACCATTGTTCCTTGTTCTGTCATCTGCCATGAATGAGATCAGTCTAGCTCCATCCTCTTTTAAACCCCGCTTTCAAGTAGTTGAAGGCTGTTGTTAAGTCTTCTCTGTCTCCTGTTCTCTAGACTAAATACACACAGTTCCCTCAGTCTTTCCTCAAAAGTCATGTCCCTCAACACCCTCATCTTTTGTGCTGCTAGAGTCTCTTCAATTTGTCCACATCCTTTCTGTAGTACTGGACACAGTACTCCAGATGTGGCCTCAACAGTGCTGAACAGAGGGTAAAAATCACTTCCCTTGACTTACTGGCAACACTTGTAACAATGCAGCCCAGGATGCCGTTAGCCTTCTTGGCAACAAGGGCACACTGCTGGCTCATATTCAGCTTATAGTCCATTGTAACACCCAGGTCCTTTTCTGCAGAGCTGCTGCCCAACCAGTCAGCCCCCAGTCTGTGCTGGTGCCTGGGATTGTTCTGTCCTAAGTGCAGGATTTTGCACTTGTCCTTGTTGAATGTCATGAGATTCCTTTTGGCCCAATCCTCCACTTTGCCTAGGTCACTCTGAATCCTAGCCCTACCCTCCAGTATATCTACTGCTCCCCCCAGCTTGGTGTCATCTGCAGACTTGCTGAGGGTGCACTTTATGCCATCTTCCAGGTCATTGATGAAGATATTGAACAAAACCAGCCCCAGGACAGACTCTACTTGATACCAGCTGCCAACTACACGCTGAGCCATTGATTACTACTGTCTGAGCCCAATGCTCTAGCCAGTTTTCTATCCATCTTACAGTCCATTCATCAAGCCCACATTTCCTTAGTTTGCCTGCAAGAATGTTGTGGGAGACCATATCAAAAGCCTTACTAAAAATTAAGGTACACCACATCCACTGGTCTCCCCACATCCACAGAACCAGTCACCTCATCATAGAAGGCAATCAGGTTGGTCAGGCATGACTTGCCTTGGTGAATCCATGCCGACTGTTCCTAATCACCTTCTTCACCTTCAAGTGCTTAGAAATCTATTCCTTTACAATCTACTCCATGAGTTTTCCAGGGACTGATGTGAGGCTGACTGATCTGTAGTTCCCTGGATCCTCCTTTTTACCTTTCTTGGTCACTATGGTAAATATGTACACTATGTTTGGCCCTTTCCAATCATCTGGGACCTCTCCTGATCACCATGAGTTTTCAAAGATGATGGCCAATGGCTCCACAGTCACAACAGCCAACTCCCACAACACCCTTGGGTGCATCCCGCAGTGATGTACCAAGGGTGTCTGGCACCTGGGGGCCAATGCTTGCATTTGTGCACCCCCCTCCTCCCCCCTCCGTACCCCTGTCCTTCTCATAGCAATACTTAAAGTCACATTGTGTGATAAGAACTCTGAAGGGCCCAGCCGGTGCCTCACCAGGCTGGGGGCCATGGCCCCTTCCCACCCCTGCCCCCGTTGGTCCACCACTGACATCCCATCTGACCCCATGGACTTGTACACATCCAGCTTTTCTAAGTAGCCCCTGGTCTGTTCTTTCACAAGTGAGGGCAGCTGACCTCCTTCCCAAACTGTGTTACCTGGTGCAATAGTCTGGGAACTGACCTTGCCTGTGAAACTGAGGCAAAAAAGGGATTGAGCACTTCAGCCTTTTCTGCATTCTCTGTCACTAGGTTGCCTCCCCGACTCAGTAACAGACCCACCATTCAGTAACGGACCCACACTTTCTCTGATCCTCCTCCTGCTACCGACATACTTGTAGAAAAGCTTCTTATTCCCCTTCCCATCCCTTGCTACCTGCAACTCCAGTTGTGCGTTGGCCTTCCTGATTTCATCTCTGCATGCCCAATCAATGGTCTTATATTCTTCCCTAGTTATTTGTTCAAGCTTCCACTTCTTATAAGCTTCCTTTTTGTGATTTAGTTTACTGAAGAGTTCCATGCTAAGCCAAGTTGGTCTTCTGCCATACTTGCTAGTCTTCATACGCATCAGGATGGTTTGCTCCTGCTCTCTCAGTAAGGTTTCTTTAAAATACAGCCAGCTCTCCTGGGCTCCTTTCCCCCTAAGTCTGGCTTCCCAAGGGATCCTGCCCATCAGTTCCCTGAGTGAGTTGAAGTCTGCTTTTCTGAAATCCAGAATCCTTACTGTGCTACTCTCTCCACCCTTTCTTTCCTCAGGATCCTGAACTCAATCATCTTGTGGTCACTGCTGCCCAAGTTGCCATCTACTACTACATCCCCCACCAATTCTTCTCTGTTTGTGAGCAGCAGGTCAACAGTATGGCCATAGATGACACATGGGGGGGCATGTGCCCCCCCAGTAGCACTGTCCCTGCCACTGCCACTGCTGGCAGTGTCTGCAGGAGCTTGCCAGCTCTGCCCCCACCACCAACACTGCCAGCGACATCTGTGGGAGCTCGCCAGCTCTGGGCCCGCCACTGATGCTACAGGCAGCTTCTGCAGGTGCCCTCCCAAACTCAGAAGGCACCAGTCGCCCATGAGCATGGCACCTAGTCGGCCGCTCCAGCACTTGTACCACGAAGTTGTCCCCAACACTCTCCAAAAACTTCCTGGATTGCCTGCACACTTCTGTATTGCCCTCCTATCAGGTGTCAATGATTGAAGTCCCCCTGTGATCAAGAAACTTCTGCTAGCTGTTTGAAGAAAGCCTCATCCACCACTTCCTCCTGGTCTGGTGGTCTATAGCAGACCCCCAGCATGACATCACCCTTGTTGCTTTCCCCTCTGACCCTAACTCAGAGACTCTCAACAAGCCTATATCCAGCTTCATACAGGAACTCTGAGTTATCATACAACTCTTTAACATAAAGTGCAACTCCACCTCTTCTTCTGCCCTGCCTGTCCTTCCTGTGCAGTTTATACCCATCCATGACAGTGCTCCAGTCAGTGGCAATGCATAGTGGGTGCACAGGAGTGCTTGGGCGCTGGGCAGGGGGAGCAGGCGGGAGTGCTGATGCCCCCCCTGTGAGCACCAGCCGGGGAGCAGTGCTTCCAGAAGTGGTCGCAGCCCATGGCCAATCTCACCAAAGCTGCGGCCACTTCTGGGCTGGGCTCCGGGGAGGCACATGCCTCCCCTGACTAAGGTGTCACCAGTTGCCCATGGCTCTAGTCATGCAAGCTCCCACCAAATGTCAGTTATTTGAACCATATCATAGTGCTGTGACTATCGAAGTAACTAGTCGATTGCCCTGATTTCTCAGGAAGTATGACAGCACCTTCCCTGTTACCCCTTCCTGGTTGCTCTTCCTCCAGGTCTCCTGCTTTCCCACTTACCTCAGGGCTTTGGTCTCCATCCCCCAGTGAACCTAGTTTAAAGCCCTCCTCACTAGGTTAGCAAGCCTGTCTGTGAAGACACTCTTCCCTCTTTGTCAGGTGGATCCCATTTTTGGGACCTTATTTTTGGAACAACAGCAGTCCTTCTTGGAACAACATCCCATGGCTGAAGAAGCCAAAGCCCTGCTGGTGACCACCTGTGAAGCCAGGTGTTGATCTGCAGGATGCACCTGCTCCTGCCCAGGCACTTTCCCTTGACCAGAAGGATGAATGAGAACACAACCTGAGCCCCAGACCCCCTCACCTTTGCACCCAGAGCCCTGTAGTTATTTTTGATATGCTCAGGGTCTCCCCTGGCAGTATCATTAATGCCAACATGGATAAGCAGCATGGGATAGTAGTCAGAGGGCCCGATGAGCCTCAATACTCCCTCTGTGACATCTCGGATCTGGGCTTTGGGCAGGCAGCAGACCTCCCGAGACAACAGGTCAGGCTGGCAGATGGTTCCCTCCCTCTCCCGCAGAAGGGAGTCCCCAACCACCACCACTCATTGCTTCTTCCTAGTGGTGGTCGTCTCAATCCTTCCCACCTTGGTGAGGTCTGGCCTGTCTTCCTTCATCAATAGAACGTGCTCTTCCCTCTCTGCTGCATATCTGTTCTCCAGACAAACTACTGCAGGTGGAGGAAAAAATCTTTGCTTGCTGCCAGAAGTCACAAGCCTCCAGCTTTCACCCTCTCTTCTCTAGCGCTGCATCTGGCATTTCTTCCTCCACAGTCCCAGTCCCCACAGCACCAAACCTGGACCTGGGTGGAAGCCTCGATGGTGAGCAGTTTGCCTAGACAGAAACCTCATAGGTGTAAGCAGAGGAAGTGGCAGTGGCTCTGGTGTTGCAACATCCTCCAGCCATTTCCCTGAGAGACTTAATGTGCCTCCTCTCTTTTACAGCTCTTCGTCCAAGCAGCCCTTCCCTGGTGAACTCACCTGGACACTGGACTCTTTATTGCTCATTGGCCCAAAGGTTTCCTTTTTTTTTTCTGCTTCTTCACACCAAGCTGAAAGACTCTCCCCTCAAACAGGGGAGAGGAGGTGGGGAGCATGAACTGGCCTAGGAACTGGTCTGCAAACTGCCTGCAAACTGCTTACCCTACTTGCAGCCCCTGTTCGCTGGCTCCCTGGTCACCTGGGGAGTCTCCTTTTATACTCTGCTGGGCCTGGACTGGCTCCGCCCCCTCATTAGGGCTTCTGTCAGGCCCAGACAGCAATCACTCAGCAGTCAGCAATCACCGAGTTAGTGTATAACAGAGGTGAGCAAAATATAGCCCTGATGGCACTGGCCACCATTCTGCAAAGTCTTATGACAGTGCCTAATTTTACTCCCATGAGTAGCCCAACTGGCTTCGGAGTATCTTTACGGTGAAAGCATCAGTCGCAGCTAGTTGTCCCAACCAGGGGATAAGTGCCTTAGAAGTCATAGGGTGCATCTACACATCGTCCTACAGCAAAACTGTTACTGTGCCGTGCTTTACTACTTCTTTTTGGAAGTACTAAAGAACAGCACAATAACCTCCTGTACTGCGCTGTGTATGTGGTGCATGGTTAGTTTTAGCCACTACTTTGCTGTAGCGGTGCTCTAAAATGTGGGGTGGGGGGAGCATGCCACTGCAGCAAAGTAGCTGCTGGTCACGTGTAGACTCATGCAATTGCTACATCATCATAGCACATTTTACAGCAATGTAGTGCATCACTACAATGATGTAGGGTGACATGTAGATGCCTCTATAGAAGCCAAGAAGTTATGCATTGCAATGCCTAACTTTAGAGGTTTGGCCCCCAGAGTATATTTCAAAAGTCTGAGAGAGGCACCTACGCTCCTAGAGTGCCTGGAGAAAGAGAGAGCTACCTGAAAATGAGATTCAAAAGCACCAGCATGCTAAGTAGGTGCTGCCTAGCAGTCGACAATAGAGAGGGCTGAATCTTAAGTCCTCTTTCCCCAAAGTCATCTTCAGGAGTGCAGAGAGACACCTCCATCCATGTGGACTCCACAACCTGGAATCCTCTCCTGAAGGCTGGTGCTTGTGTCTTTTTTTAAAGAACTGAACATGGCTCATGCTTTTCTTTTAGAGTAGCCCATGTTAACCTAATGGTTAGAGCATTGACTGTTTAAGTGGGGACAGTAGCTATTTTTGGAGCTTAACATATACTGACAACATTGGGCTAGACACTAAATAGACTGTTGTCTGTAATTGCAGGGTTTGAACCCTCACCCCCACTCTTCTGAATTTGAATCCACTCTTTTGAAACAACGCTTCTGAATTTGAATCTCCTTAAGCACAAGACAGACTTGAACCCATTGGTCTACCCCATCATGGGGTAATAGTCTAACCATAAGACTGTTCTGTAATGCCTCCCCAGTCATGTTTTAAAAGAAATTGTTCACTACTGCATTTTCACAGAATCATAGAAAATTAGGGTTGGAAGGGACCTCAGGAGGTCATGTAGTCCAATCCCCTACTCAAATCAGGACCATCCGCAGCTACATCATCCTAGCTAGGATTTTGTTGAGCCAGGCCTTAAAAACCTTCATGGATGGAGAGTCCACCACCTCTCTAGGTAATCCATCCCAGTGCTTCACCACCCTCCTAGTGAGAAAGTTTTTCCTTATATCCAACCTAAACCTCCTTTGCTTCAACTTGAAACCATTGCTCCTTATTCTGTCATCTGTCACCACTAAGAACAGTCTATCTCTATCCTCTTCGAAACCCCCCTTCAGGTATTTAAAGGCTGCTATCAAATGCTCCCTCAGTCTTCTCTTCTCTAGACTAAATAATCTCAGTTCCCTCAGCCTTTCCTCATAAGTCATGTTTCCCAGACCCCTCACCATTTTCATTGCCCTCTGCTGGACTCTCTCCAATTTGTTGATATCCTTGCTATAGTGGGGGGCCCAAAACTGGACACAATACTCCAGATGTGGGCTCATCACTGCAGAATGGAGGGGAATAATCACTTCCCTTGACCTGCTGGCAACACACCTACCAATGCAGCCCAGTATGCTGTTAGCCTTCTTGGCAACAAGGGCACACTGCTGACTCATATTCAGTTTATTGTCCACTGTAACCCCCCTGGTCTTTTCTGCAGAACTGCTGCTTAGCTAGTTGATCCCAAGTCTTTAGCAGTGCATGGGATTCTTCCATCCTAAGTGCAGGACTTGGCACGTGTCCTTGCTGAACCTCATGAGATTTCTTTTGGTCCAATCCTCCGATTTGTCTAGGTCACTCTGAATCTTAGCCCTACCCTCCAGCATGTCTACTACACCCCACAGCTTAGTGTCATTCGTGAACTTGCTGAGGGTGCAAACTATCCCATCTTCCAGATCGTTAATGATGATATTGAACAAAACTGGCCCCAGGGACACACTACTTGATACCGGCAGCCAACTAGACCCTGAGCCATTGATCACTACCCATTGAGCCCGATGATCAAGCCAGCTGTCTATCCACCTTACAGTCCATTCATCCAGCCCATACTTCCTCAGCTTGTTTGTAAGACTGCTGTGGGGGACCATATCAAAAGCCTTGCTAAAGTCAAGGTATAACATATCCACTGCTTTATATGCATACACAGTGCCAGTTATCATCATAGAAGGCAATCTGGTAGTCAGTGTTGTAGGGAACACAGTCAAAAATACAGATCCTTAAATCCTTTGCTCAGCTGTTGCCTTCTCAGGAAGAAGGCTGAAGAATTAAGGTGTCCATGTTTTCAGCATTAAAGTTATTGAAGTGTCAAAAGAGCAAGCCATTACCTGGTATCAACCAAAGAAAATCATAGAAAGCACCTGTAATCTCTGCCTGAAACTTTATAGCTCCCATGTCAAGAGAACAGAATTGGGGACTGCTAGTATAACAATAATAACATTAGAGGTTGACAAACCAGATTATATGTTCACAGAAATATCTAACGAGCTGCTCAATTCAGAAACAGAGTGAGGAGAGGGGAAACGTTTCTTACTTGAAAATGGGCCAGGTATACATTCAACTCCAGGGTAGCTGCAGGCTGCTATGGAAGTTGCCTCTTCATTGATGCTGTCAAGCCACCAAGCATTTGGAGTCACTAATAGTCTCTTGAAGCCCAGCAAATCAGATCTGAAGCTTGTTTACAACATGGCAACTGCACTGATTGTATGGGTCGATTCTCTTTTATTAACAAGCTGCCAGTTGCCTCCAACTGAAGAACTGCTGTTTCATTAGTGATTATTAGCAAAGGAAGGCAGAGTCGCTCACATTTCCACATTTCCTCATTCCCTTCTTTCTGAGAAAGACAAGTTTGTTTTGATGCTTCCCATGTCAGGTCCCAGTCTACCACCTTTCCCTGTCAGTATGTGTTTTGAGCTATAGGGCCACTGATGAGTGCAGATGTCCTTGGTTTGAAGCTTTATGCTTCTCATACCAGATAACGCCTAGCTTCATATCACTACCACTTTAACATGGACTGTTAGGAGCAGCAACAGGCTTGGGATAATTCAAAGGTTACACAGTTTAAGTGTACCTCTAAACCAGGACAAACTGTGGTTAAAACCTGCACAGACCAAAATGAACCATGTTTTCTGAGAGGAACAGCTAAATGAGGTTTGTTTGCAGTGAAACAGTATATTGCGGGGACAGTGCTAAACCTTTTGAAATCCATTTGCTGCAGCAGATGTATATACATACAAACACGCACATGCATGCACACACACATTTTTCTTTAATGGTGTTGAACTGCTCTTTGACAGGGTCTGTGACTGAAATAGCTACTTCCTGCCTATTGAGGATATGGAAAGGAAGGAAATAGAGGGAAAGAAGAAAGCAGAATGAATGAATTAATTAATATTATACCAGTCTTGCCTGGGGCAAGAGAGGGTATGAGAATATTGCCAGTGGGACACATTCATTGCTTCTATAATTTGTCATCTAGTGCTTAGATACTGTAGCTACTAGATCATTACGAACTACCTTCCCTTCTCTAGACAATGCTCCCTCAAGTCACGTTATTGCACCGCTGGTGAGTAGCTTGGAGTGCCACAGCCAAAGCACGTATAACCACAACCAGCCACTGCCTTTGGCCATTAGACTTAAATCTGAAACACTGTCGGTCCAAGACCTTTTACAAAGAGACTCCAAAAATCTTTGTTCTCTAAAGGCTTGCAGTTAAAGAAAAAAATCAATAAACCTCTCTTATTACCCATCTGCAGAAGAGTTACTAACAACTAAATGAGAATTTATAATATCAAAAGTGACACAAAAATAGAACTGTTGAGAAACACAAATAATGATCAGGAATTCTAGTACTGGAAAAGTCAGGACTAGGAAAAGCCTCGAGCAACAAACCAGTTCTGTGGTTGTTTTAAAATCATTTGTAGAAAAGTTCAAGTATAGTACAAACAAGGGGGATTTAATAGAGCTTAATAACATTTCCGTTCTAGTTGTTAACAAAAATGAGCAAAGCAGCCATTACACTAAAAGATTATGCAATGAAAAAATGGAGGACTAAACAGCTTTATAAGTGAAGGAATCATAAGCAGTAACTCTGCTTTTCACAACATACGTACAGACATATTAACATACCGTAATGCTGGAAGATGATAATAGCTGCCATCAAGCAGGTCTTTGATCTGTAGACACAGACCTGGTTAGAGTTGATGCAATGTTGATGCAAAGATTTGGGGATAATTGAAAAGAACAATTTAAACCCCTTCACATAGTGAATTTGTTGCAAGTTAGTGGGATGCATGACAACCTGAAGCTAAACTATATGGCCTGACGAACATCCTGACAACACACAGAAGTGGTAAAGGACTGTTTCTCAGCTATACGTGCGAGTGAAAGAGAGAGGGAGAAAAGGAGAAAGTTAGGAGGTGGCAAGAAAAGTATTTGAATGATGCCAAAGGAATCAAGAGCTGCTTTGCCACGCTCCAGACTGGAAAGGAAGGGGACTTCCAAGCAGAGTAGCTGCCTGCTGTGTGCCTGAACATAGCAGAAAACAAACAAGCTTGTGTGTACATTATTTATAAATTACCAGGATCACACTGAAGAAATACCTGACTCTCTTGATTAATTTCTGCTCGTTGAAACACCTGCAAGGCCTCAGATGTTGGCTAACTGCATAGACCAAAGGGGCATGGTTGGATTAATGACTTCATCTCTCATGGAGAAGCCACCACCACCAATGTTAAAAAAGGTCCTATTTCAGCCTTTCGTCATGAACAGACTCATAAAGCCCCTCTGATGCATCTTCCCATCAGAGTGAAGGCAAAGCAAAATGAAATAGGCAGGCTTCTTGAATTAAGCTTAATATAGCCTTCATTTCTAAGCATGCCAAGAAATGCTCACCATGGGGAATACACTGGGAAATAGTCCAGCTGGGCTAATTGAAGAGACTCCCACTGCAAACTCCTTGGCAAAAGAATCCTTGCTGCGATTATGGTAGCCGTATCCTGGCTGAGTCTCCCTGGGAGGCTGCAGTCGAAAGGATCCAGCAGAAGGTCATGTGCGGAAGTCATCCTACCAGGTTCACCATCACCCCAACAGAATACTCCATGTGGGATAACTCTCGACCATCCAGAAAAGTGCTTGAGTCCTCTTAACTCCTCAGAAACCTACCAGGGCTTTCTGGAGGGGGACCGCAAGCTGCCAGTCCATTGGACATTACTATTGGAGAGATGCTGGTGATAAAGCTGTGGCAATTGTGTTCCAAGCACTTGGAGAAGAGGACTCTCTGTTCTGTGGCTGGGATTCAGAGGCACAGCTTTTATAGTGAGCAGGCATTTGTACCATTCTTCCACCTATTGGAAGCAGTGAGGTTACCAACATTGCTTTCAAACAAATGCCCCTGTTATTCTGCTTGTTTGGGGGCATCTGAGGGAAAATCTGGCCTGAAGGTGCTTAATTACAAGACCTGACCTTACTGTTCACATCCCACTCTCTGTCCTCTGACCATACATGCAATTTAGACAGTTGAGGTGATAACAAGTGCATGAAGATCAGCAGTGCGTGTCTGATACCAACACCATGCTGTTCTGCTGGAAATATTACCACAACTCAGCATATGCTGACCAGGAGGACACCACTCCACAGGCCCCGGGCATTTCTGGACAGAAGGTGAGGAAAATTGATACATTTTAAGATGTATCTAAAGTTAAAGAGGCATTTCATCCAACCTTGAATATGATATTCAGATTATGTATTAGCAAAAGCATGAAAGACCAGCAGGATGGATGGATCGGCCATTGGACAGGAGCATCCAGTCTGTGTTCTAGCTTCTCTCCTGTAATTCTGAACACCTTACAGTCTCAACCCTGTTTATCCTCACAGCACCTCTGTGAAACAGGGAAGTGATATTAAGCTCTCTTTACAGATGGGGAACTGAGGCAAAGAGGTCACAGTTTGTCTTCATTACAACATTAACTCAAGTTAATTCCTGTCAAATCCTCTCCTGGCTGAAGTGAGAACGCCACGCTGCAAAGCAGCACTGCAGTTGCACAGAGCACCTGTATAAGTAACAGGGTAGATAAGGCCCTGGTAAATCATTACTCTGTGTGTCAGCTTTACCCCACCTACCACTGGGCCTGCTAGCTGAAGTTAAAAACACTCTGTAATCAGTCTTGAGGTTTTTGAGTTTGGTGAGCTAGGTAGGCATAACAATCAAGTTGTACCTTCATATAATGCCACAGTGAAGACAAGTCCTAAGTGATTTGGCCAAGGTTACAGAAGCAGGCTGTAGTAGTGCATGGAGTCAAAGCTGTGTCTCCCAAATCCTACACTACTGCCCTATGTACTTGATCAGTAATTCTCGACCAGGGTGTACAAGATGCTTTTAAGGGTGCTGCAGGATACTGCACAATATTATCACTGATAGGTGTGCAACACCTACATATGATTCATAAGATAAACCTTGGGATTTCAAATAGGAATCTGTAGTGTGAAAACCATTTTGACCTGTTACGGTTTTCTGAGTCCTTTGTAATAGAAAAAATACTCTATTATTTTTCCATGGTCAAGAAACAAGTGAAAGCTAAAAGCTGGCATTTTCTGAGGGGTGCCTTGAGTTTAACAAGAGATGCCTTCCATAGGCACCGAGCATGCGGGGGCCTGAGGGCCTTGGCTCCCCTTGGGAAGAGGATAGGATGACCACCCATCCCTAATTGAGCAGGACAGTCCCAAAATGGGAACATCAAGTCTTGGTCCTGGGCTGCATGACTGGGACAACATTTGTCCTGGATTTCCAGTATCTTGCAGGGGTCCAGATTTTCCATTCATTGTGGAAAAATGCAGGAAACAGCGGGTTTCCCCTTGCAAGCTGGCAGAGTTCCAGACTTCAAGGGGCTGCAGGGAGTGGGATGCAGAGGGCTCCATGTGCATGTGTGCGCCAGGAACAGTGGTGGACAGCAGCTCCCCTTGCTGCCAGAGGTAGTCTTGGCAGGGGGCAGATTAAGGCCCCTGTGGCGAGGGAGGGAGTGGGGCAGGGGCTGGGCCCGGGGACGCTGTCCAGCCAGGGCAATGCATGGGTCCCAGGGCTACGGCAGGGAGCGGAACAAAGCCATGGGCAGCTTGTTCTGGGATTGTGGCGGGGAGGAGGGTCAGCTCCCTGCTGCTGTGTGCACTCCCAGGGAGTGGGGTATGATGAGGCATGTGCCCCTCAGATTTGTGCACAGGGACGGGGTGGAGGTGGGCTGCCTGCTGTAGGCTCAGGAAGCGCAGGCTCAGAGCTGAGTGGAGCCTGTGTTGGGGGGTGGGGTGGATGCAGGCTCCCCACCCAGTTGCCCTCTCCCCCGAGAGCCTCGCACCAGCTGCCCGCCCAGCAGCAGTGGCAGTGGCATGGAATTGTGCCCCTCGCTGCTGCTGGGTGGTTATGGGGCACCTCACCATGGAAGTGCAGCTGGCGTGGGGCTCCCAGGGGGAGGGCAGCAAGGTGGGGAGCCCCAAGCCCAAATTGGGCAGCATGCATCCACCCCCGTCCCCCAACAGGCTGTACTAGGCTCTGCTTCAGCCATGCCACCATGGGGTGGGGCATCATCTTAGGTCCCCCCCAACCCCCGGAAAAAGGAAAGTCAATGCCTATGATGCCTTGAGTCTTAAAAGGTTGAGAACCTCTGTACTCCATCATCCTTCCTCCTGTTGTACCACAGGAAAATTGCAGAGCTCCAAGCCTATTGCTCATGGTCATCTCATGAGTGTTTTAGTTCTTGCTGCTTAATAATACCTGCAAATGTTGGGTCACAAGTACCTTGGCTCAAACCTCTCCAGGCACATACATGATTAATGTCTGATATAAACAGGCTTGTCAGCCTGGGAAATTGGAAAATGCCTTTTCTGTTCTGCTAATGCACCATATGTATGTTTTTGCTTCTCTTAATATTTATTCAAAGGTACACAAATTATTTCTGAATTATTGATCATACAATATCTGATGTAATTATGACTCCCATTGCTTAATGAATGAGCCATTAGTATTTTGCAGAGGGTGCTATCATCCACCATTTGAATATGCAACGTGTTCACCTGCATTTACACAGGAGTGTAACGAGAAGGCTGGAGTTGGACGTTGCATGCAGGATTAACTAACTGGTTACTATTTCCTTTCATGTCAACTGTTGTAATCTTCTGGTGATTGACCCTATGACCAAGCCCCTATTATATTATAGATGTGGGGATTCTGCTGGCCAAAAACATGAAAAGAGAGATTTATCTGAATTCTCTTCCTTGTAGTCTGAACTTTTCCCCTCACAATTTACTAGTAAAGTGAAACATATAGTCATGGCACATGTGTGCTGTTAGCTATAGTACCTGGTACCTGTACACTGAACTAAATCACCTTGTTTAATAGAACATGTTCAATGCTATTGTACAAACCAGTCAGCACTTCACCTTAAGCAACAAGATAAGTAAAAAAAAATGCTAATGCTTATGGTTACTTACATATTTGGTATAGACTCTTTCATCCCAGGGATCCCTGTTATAGTTTTCAAACACACAGTGGTATTACTGGGACAAAATAGAAGGCCCACACCCATGGCACATCCTATCAGGATTCTGGCTGCCAGAGGTGTAACTGGGTGCTTGGACACTTTGGGTGGCAGCTATGCGTGGGGCAGCACCAGTGGCAGCACTGCTGCCAGCAGAGCAGTGGAAAAGTCAAAAGCCAGCATGGCAGCTGCTGCTCTTTTGGGCTCCCAATCCTAGGATGAGCCCCTGGGGCTAGCGGGACCCCTTCATTTCATTACCGCTGACTGCTGCAGTGCTGAGATAGGGAAAATACCTCTGGGACTGTGCTTAGGAAGCAACCTGGCCTGCTTTGGGACAATGGTGTCTGCTTCTCCATCCTCACAAAGATGTGTTTATTCATAGATTCATAGACTGCGAGGCAGGAAGGGACCTTGGAAGATCATCAGGTCCAGCCCCCTGCACCAGGCAGGAAAAACAACTGGGGTCAGGTGACCTCCACAAGGTGACTGTCCACTCTCCTCTTGAAGATTTCCATGGAAGATGATTGCATCACCTCTGGAGGAAGCTTGTACCACAGTCCGGACACCCTGACTGGGAAGAAGTTTTTTCTAATGTTGAGCCTGAAATGGTCTTCCAGGAGTTTATGGCCATTATGCCTGGTTATTCCCAAGGGCACCCTGGTGAACAGTTGTTCACTGAGCTCTTGATGTATATGCCCCTGACGTAGCAGTAAGCCACTATCAAGTCACCTCTCAGCCTTCTCTTTTTCAGGCTGAAGAGTCTCAGCTCCCCCAGCCTTTCCTTGTATGGCTTGCCATGCAAGTCTCTGATCATACAGGTGGCTCTTCTCTGGACTCTCTTGAGCTTTACCATGTCCTTGTTGAAGTGTGGCACCCAGTACTGGATGCAGAACTCCAGCTGTGGTCTTACCAATGCTGAGTAGAGTGGAAGAATCACTTCCCTAGTTTTGCCGGAGATACATCAATTGATGCATGCCAGGGTATTATTTGCCCTGTTGGCTACAGTGTCACACTGATGGCTCATATTCATACTGTGGTTTAGTATTACCCCCAGGTTCCTTTCATTCATGGTGCTGGCCGGTTTGACATTGCCAAGCCTGTAGGGATGTAGGGAGTTTTTTATCCCCAGATGGAGCACTTTACATTTCTTGATGTTGAACTTATTTTGATTCCAATGTCCTCAACTTGCTAGCTTGCCTAGGTTCGCCTGTATCTGCAGCCTATCTTCAAGTGTGACCATGCTTCCCCATAACTTTGTCTCATCCACGAACTTGGCCAGTGAGCTCTTCACCCCTGCGTCCAAGTCATCGATAAAGATGTTAAAAAGCACTGGACCAAGCACCGACCCCTGAGGGACACCACTGGCCACTTCTCACCAAGACAACACAGATCCGTTCATGAGAACTCTCTGGGTCTTACCCCGCAGCCAGCTTCGTACCCACCTAACTGTCTCACGGTTGAACCCGCAGTCCTCCAAGAACATTGTGGGATACTAGATCAAAGGCCCTTTGGAAGTCAAGATATACAATGTCAACCTCCTCTCCCTTATCCAGGTGGCTAGTTACCCTATCATAAAAGGAGATGAGGTTGGTAAGACAAGACCTGCCTGCAACAAAGCCATGCTGGCTGTCGTTCAGAATCCTATCTTCTGCAAGCCTATCGCATATAGACTCCTTGATGAATTTTTCCAGGATTTCCCTGAGATAGAAGTTAGGCTGATTGGCCTATAGTTACCGAGGTCCTCCTGCCTCCCTTTCTTGAAGATGGGCACAACATGGACCCTCTTCCAATCCTCAGGGACCTCTTTGGAGCACCACGAGTTTTGGAAACGTTTTGCAGGAGGTCCCGCAATGACTTTGGCCAGCTCCTTCAGCACCCTTGGATGAAGTTCATCCAGTCCTGCTGATTTATATATGTCTAATTGTTTTCAAATGATCACATACCAATTCTACGGTAATAGTAGGAAGGCAGTCATTCCTACCCTGCTCGTTCTGTACCCACTCTGGCATGATTTTGCCCTTGGCCTGGTGAAAGACTGAAGCAAAGTAATTATTCAAGAGTTCAGTTTTCTTCTGAGTGCCAGTAACCAGCTGTCCTGAGTTGTTAAGCAGTGGCCCCACACTCCTATTTGTTTTCCTCCTGTTCCCTACATACCTAAAGAAGGACTTCTCGTTGTCCTTGACTCCTGTTGCTAATTTTAGTTTGGTTGCCACTTTAGCCCTTCAAATCTGTTCCCTACAAGTGTGAGCCATCCTTAGGGCATGCTCCAAGCTTCCATTGTTTGTATGACTCTTTCTTAAGAGGACCATGGCATCCCTGTTTAGCCAAAAGGGCTTTCCAGCCCTTTTGTTACCTTTCCTCCGCATGGGAATGGACTTCCTTTGTGCTTTGAGGATCGTGTCTTTAATGACCAACCACTCTTCATGAACTATTTTCACCTTTAGCCCCTGGTCCTTCAGCCCTATTTCTACTAGTGACCTGAGTTGGTTGAAATTTTCATTTTTGAAGTCCAAAACTTCAGTCCTGATATCTAATTTGTCTGCCGTGTGACAGACAGTGAACATGTTGATTTCGTGGTGACTAATCCAGGTTACCTTCTATTTTTAAGTTGGTCACCAGGACATCCCCCTTGGCCAGGACCAAGTGTACAATAGCATTACCTCTGGTTGGTTCGTGCACCTCCTGAGTCAGGAAAAACTCTTGGATGCAGGTCAGGAAGGAACACAATCAATCTGACTTCTGGAAGCCAGTGACAAAAGAGAGAAGCTTCCTGCAACTTCTGGGGTGTTTAATGCCACTGGCAGTGCTGTTCTCTCTGTCAAGTATAAGAACTGCAAGTAGACCACTTGTTCAGGCACCTGAGAGTGGGGTCATTGTACTCTCTTCCCTCTGTGCCTGCAGAAGGCCAGTCTAGCCTTCCATTTATAGCAGTTCCTTCACATCTGAAAAATGTCAGCCACCCCTAACACACCTGTTAGTACCCTTAAGACAGTGATTCCCAAAGGATGTGCCATGGTACACTAGCGTGCCATGGGAGCGATAGAAGTATGCTATGAGATCCTCTTGTTTAAGGAAGTCAGTGTTCTCTATGTTGTGCCTATCCCAGCTATTCTAGCAGTGCCTGCAGCTGCTCCTCTGGGGACTGCCACTTCTGCTGCTGCCTCCCCCAGTCCTTCTCCACCCCTAAGCAGCCCCTGTGCCAGACAGATGCACAGATGGAGCCACACTTTGCAGCCTGGCTTGTCCCCTCCACTCCTCCCACACTTCTAGGACCAGCAGGAGGGGCTGCAGGGATGGCTGCCAGCATCTGAGACCCTACAGGAGCAGCCTGAGCAGTGGGGGCTGCCCTTGCCCCCTAAGATACTGGCCAGGGGGCAGAAGCGGGCAGACAGTGGAAAGAGCACAGCACAGCAGGGTAAGTTTCATAGTTGGTGGGGTCGGAAGGGACCTGAGCAGATCATCTAGTCCGACCCCCTGCTGTGGCAGGAAAGAGTACTGGGGTCAAACGATCCCAGCAAGGTGTTCGTCTAACCTCCTCTTCAAGACCCCCAGGGTAGGAGCCAGCACCACTTCGCTTGGAAGTTGGTTCCAGGTCCTAGCCACCCTGACAGTGAAGTAGCGCCTCCTGATGTCTAGTCTGGATCTACCCTCTGCCAGCTTGTGACCGTTATTTCTAGTCACTCCTGGTAGTGCTTGGGGGAACAGGGACTCCCCCATTGCCTGCTGGTCCCTGCAACTAGTTTGTAAGAGGCCACTAGATCCCCCCTCAGCCTTCTCTTGTTCAGGTCTCTTAGCCTCAGGTCCCTTAGCCTCTCCTCGTAGGGCCTGCCCTGCTGCCCCCTGATCATGTGGGTGGCCCTCCTCTGGACCCTCTCAATGCTGTCCACATCCCTCCTGAAGTGCGGCGCCCAGAACTGGATGCAGTACTCCAACTGTGGCCTGACCAGTGCCGCATAGAGGGGGAGGATCACCTCCTTGGACCTGCTTGAAATGCATCTGTGGATGCGTGACAAGGTGTGGTTGGCCTTCCTGACCGCGTCCCCACACTGTCGGCCCATGTTCATTTTGGCATCAATAATGATTCCACTGTTGCTATTCCCAAAGTTGTAGTCCCAAAGTGGCAGCAGCTAGATCAATGATTCTCTTCTAACCTCGAGGCCCCCTCCATATCTTTGCTGAATTTAGATCTATTTGAAAAAAAATTATAGAAAGATAACCATATCTATAGTTACACACTCCTCCACACACCTTTCTGGGTGTAAGAGTGAAGGGTGCTACTACTTTTAAAGCAGAAAAAAATGAGTTCTGCAGGTATCACAGGTTTGTGGAACACTGCGCTAACAGCACTGTACACTAGAGAAATAATGTAATATGTACCAAAAAAAAACATTTTTACTTGATTCCAAACCAAAGTTTCTTTTCCCTAAAAATCCTTGTCTTAAATTTAAGTACCAGCTTTGGCCCCAGGCTCAGGGCTGAAGCTGGAACTGAGCTGCTGCATTCCTAGAGCCAGGGTGGCTCATGCAGTGGTGGAGGGAGGAGGAGTGGGGGGGAAACTACGAGTGTGGCAGCACGTTGGGGAGACTAAGCTGCCTGCCCTGCCATCAGCTCTGCTCCACACCCCCAGCACTTATCTTCTGCTCCAGCTCTGGCCCCAAACATGACCTGGAGCTGCCACTGTTGCTACTCCCAGACTGGGGCCACTGCCACTGACTGCCCTACAGCCAGAGGAGAGCCATCCAGAAGGTAGGTGGCATGGGGTAATGTAGGTGGTGGTGGGAGTAGGGGGCAGGAGGAAGGCACAGTTATGAGGCGAAAGGAGTGGGGTGGGGGCAGGGGGATGTGGTGGGGAGCAAGTACAAAGTGGCCAGGCAGCAAGGGGCTGGGGGGGCAGGGGGCAGGTGTGAGGGGGACATGTAACAGGGGCTGGAAGCATGCAGGGAACAAGTGGTAGGGGGACAGGAACAGGCATGGGGGGGGGCAAGGGGTAGGACTCTGGCCCCTTACCCCCTGTTGCTTCTTTCCCTCCCATAGTGGTGGAGAGTGAGGATGAATCTAAGATGATTCTCCAGTAACTAGATTCGATACATGGAAAATTTTAACAAAGTAGTCTAATAATCAAAACAATCTAATTATTGGGGGTCGTCTTAAATTTAAAATAATCTTGGATTCAAGTAAATGTAGTACCTTTAGCTTTTATGGATTTCAAAGGAGATGCAGGTGCTAAAATCTCCATACCATAGATTCATAGATTCATAGATGTTAGGGTCGGAAGGGACCTCAATAGATCATCAAGTCCGACCCCCTGCATAAGCAGGAAAGAGTGCTGGGTCTAAATGACCCCAGCTAGATACTTGTCTAACCTCCTCTTGAAGACCCCCAGGGTAGGGGAGAGCACCACCTCCCTTGGGAGCCCGTTCCAGACCTTGGCCACTCGAACTGTGAAGAAGTTCTTCCTAATGTCCAGTCTAAATCTGCTCTCTGCTAGCTTGTGGCCATTGTTTCTTGTAACCCCCGGGGGCACCTTGGTGAATAAATCCTCACCAATTCCCTTCTGTGCCCCCGTGATGAACTTATAGGCAGCCACAAGGTCGCCTCTCAACCTTCTCTTGCGGAGGCTGAAAAGGTCCAGTTTCTCTAGTCTCTCCTCGTAGGGCTTGGTCTGCAGGCCCTTGACCATACGAGTTGCCCTTCGCTGTACCCTCTCCAGGTTATCCGCATCCTTCTTGAAGTGTGGCGCCCAGAATTGCACGCAGTACTCCAACTGTGGTCTGACCAGTTTAAGATCAGGACCAGGGAATGCTTCTACCTGCCTTGTGTTAGCCAAAAATTCAGGATTTTGCAGTTCTCAGCCCTACCTTCATCATCATCTCAGGACATTCACTTCTGTAGTTGCAGAACCACGAACACCCATAAGAAGGATGGGGGATGAAACAAGCTGCATAGATGACAGCGCTTGAGCTCTTGAAGCATTCTATTACCTGGCATCAGAGTACATTATACATTATTTTCCCAATTTAAAAAATACAAGTATTCATCCTATTTTTTTGTATGACAAAGAAATCCTTATGAACAGGGGCAAAGGAGCAGACAAGATAAAAACCTCAGGTTGGCAGTTTCCTAAGCTAGGCAGCGATGCATTGTAGTTAATTGAAACTGCAGGGGTAATTTAGATAAAAAATTGGAATATGGTTAAAAACCTCCTGCTCCTAAATAGCCACATATGACCAAGGCATCTCATCTGAAAGCAAGTTTTAGCAGACTGGTGCAATGGACAAAAAACTATCAAATTAATCTATCGCATCCTGCAAGCCAGCCTGTCGTACTACTGCTTAGTGCGTAAAGGTGATGAACACCTTTCTCCAAGGCAGAGCAGGAAATGGAACATCTGAACAGCATGTCAAAGGAAAATTAATCCTAGAAATGAAACCAAGCAAACCCAAATCCTCTGGCCATGTGGAGAACTGCTCTTAATCAAAAGGATTTTTCCTCCCTAGGATGCTCTTTCAAGCAAATATGCAGTGAACTGGGGATTCAGCAAATTCAAGGGCTGGCCTGGGGACTTTAAGCTACAGATTTTCATATGGAACAGTACTGGGCTTTTAGGATGAACAGAGATTGCTTTCCCCTCTGTGGTGACCCTGCTCCATTTGCCTGCCTGTATGGGATGGGAAAGATGAAGGTTGGAGCAATAAGTAGCCTACTTTCAGCACTTCCCCCTTCTTGTCTTCCTGATGAGAAGTGAGTCTTACATAGTTGCGCAGAGGGAAGTTTCTCTCATCCTCACACATCCCACAGTGGTTCACACAGTCTAATCCTCTGTGTGCATGACTGGCGTTCAGTTCCTGGTAACATGAGCCAAAAGAAGGGAGTGCTGTTGTACGTTCCAAGTGTTTTTATGTTTTTATGACACAAAACTCAACAGCCCAGAAATAATCCAGTGCAGTAATATGGAAAATGGCTAGCTGTTTGACCCAGCTGCACTTGCCTTATCTTTTGTGTGATCTCTGATGCAAGTAATTCACAACTCATAGTTTTCCACTGTTCCTTAAAGCTTGCTGATCAGTGTGGAATGAGCAAATGCCAGAATCCTGTAGACATGGCCAAAGTGGGCACTGATTATGCACGGCTCATTACTTCATTAGTTTCTAACCCAAGGTGAAAGGAGAGGGAAGGAAGAAAAAGCACTCTACTAGATAATTGTCTACCACAGGATCACAGAAGACATGGGACTTATACCCAAATACAGTAATTAATCTTATCTTGGGCATGACCCCTATTCTCATGTACTGTATGTGCCATACCTTCCTCTGAAGGAGTCTCTCTTTTCTTTCACTTTAACACCTATAATGCCAAAAAACTTAAAGAATGCAGTACAGTCAGACCACTTGTTAGGCTGCTTGCAAGGTGCCATTCCAGTGTCTTTAAGAGCCTGGCACAGAAAGAATACCTGGCGCAGAAATGATGAAGACACAGGACAGAAAAAATACTGTGCATGAGAATAGGTGTCATGCAGCATTGTCAGTAAGAAAGCAACCTGTGTAGCTAAGAACAGCACATGATGCAATGAACAGGTATGAAGGTAGGGTTAGAAGGGGTTGGGCTACTGGAGGGCCTAACTTTAAGGTTCTGGTGCGGTCTACAATCCAGAGTTAGGCACCTGAACTCCATACAATACACGAGTTGGGAGAGTTGAGCATCTCAGAATAGTGATCAAGAAGTCCATACGCTGAGAGGAGAGCTGCCTCCAGCTAGCCTTGCCAGTATGGAATGAAGTCTTTGGGCACTTTTACACATGCCCTGGAGGCGGGGGACAGGGGCAGCACTTTACTCTCTCCTACCTTGGGGGTCTTCAAGAGGAGGCTGGACAGATATTTGGCTGTGGTGATATGATCCCGGCACCCATTCCTGCCCGGGGCAGGGGATTGGACCTGATGATCTGTTTAGGTCCCTTCCAACCCTAACTACTATGATATTAATTAGAGTAGCTCCAAGAGCAGCTCTAATTAAAGTGCCGCAGCATCTCATGCATCAGTGTCCCCACATTTAAAAATGACAGTGGGGACGCTTGAACTAAAGCTCATCAAATGAGCTTTAGCTCAAGTTCCCCTGTGGCCATTTTTAAGCCTGGGGATGCTGATACATGAGACGCAGGAGGCTGCTGGAGCATGGTAATTATCACACTCCAGCAGACTCAATTAATTGAGTCTGCTCTGACACACTGTAATTACCACATGTCAGAGCAGCCTCCACACTCAAGTACAGGCACTCTTTAATACTAGCCCTCTGCAGAGCTTGGCCAGCTATGGGCAGCTCTGGGTTAGGTACCTCACCCTCTGGGACCCACTCAGGAGTTTAGGAGATAGTTGAGTGGGGGTTTCAATCACATTTTTTTACTTTGCTCCTCTATTCCACTTAAGCCTGCAGGTGGGCTAGATTTCCCTATGAAAGTCTCAACAACTTTTGCGAAGAGGAACTTTTCTTAGTACTATTTTTCTTTCATGATTTCTCAGGGAACACTTTCCTCCCTGATGATGATGCCATTAGCTGTCTTGACTGCCTGTGGTTGCTAATTTAGGGCTTATAAAGTGTATATTACATTCTTCCTAAATTCAAAGTGGATTTGGAAACAAAAGGATTTGTTGATATACAGCCAGAGCTGTCTGCAGAACTTCCAGAATAACCAGAAACTTCCTTTGAATCAACATTTCTTCATGTCTGTTGCTAGATGAATGCCATCTGATTCATCACCACCAAAGTTTATAAAGGATGAGTCAGTGTTATAGAAATTTCCCTTGGCTTGTAGAATAACACGGCTTCTGGACTTAGACTTCCTTTTCTGTTATCAAAAGTATTTGACGCCCATCCTTCTCTTTAACAAAACCCTAAAGATGGAGTTTGGCTAA
Organism: Alligator mississippiensis; assembly: GCF_030867095.1. Classification (NCBI taxonomy): domain Eukaryota; kingdom Metazoa; phylum Chordata; order Crocodylia; family Alligatoridae; genus Alligator; species Alligator mississippiensis. Next base: position 282,687,288 of record NC_081826.1, read on the forward strand.
ATGTCATTAAAAAGGGGCAGGGAGAATATGTTAATTGTTGAAGCATCTGGAGGGTTTTACTACTAAGGAAAGAGTGTAATTGTTTTCTTCAGTTTACTTGTTAGTTCATTTTATTTCTTTAGGAGTTTGTGGATAGTACTGAGGAAAGGAAAAGTAGTTTGAATGTCAGGATGCACTTCAGGTGAGATCCATTATGATGAGGAAGAGCCTCACAAAGGAAGTAGCAGACATTTCTTTTCTTCAAATATTTTAAACTAGGTGGGACATATCGGTGCAGGCAACAATCCTTTCCTGGTAGTTTGCTGGGGTAATTAGCTCTGTTGAGGAATAGTAAGCAATTCAGGTATCTCTGCCAGGTGCTGTGTTGCACTGTGCAGATATATCCAAAGAGACTGAGTCTGCTCCTACATCTGGGCTAAGGCATCTAGGGTAGATTCCTTGCTGCCCCATTTCAAGAGAGAGCACAGAACTTGCAGTCCAACCACTTAAAGTGGTTAAGGCCTCTTTAAGTAATCTTTGCACTATCCTGATTCTGAGGCTGTTCTTGATCCCCAGCATAATTTATGGGCTCTATCTAAGGCTGCATACACAAGTTCAAGTGATTTGTGAGAATTCTCCCATATTTGTTTTCCTGGTAGAAAAAGTTACCCAGAGATGCCTGAACAGACATTAAAATACTGATCCCCTGAAGAGCAGAGCGCTTACAGTGCTGATGTTGCAGAATTAGAGAGGCCCTGCGTACACATCTCAGCATGCTCTGCAGGCTCCCCCAGTCTGTCTGGAGGAAGATGGTAGCAGTGTACAAGGCAGCCCTGATTGACTGACCCAGACTGCTCAGAGTTAGCCTGCATCTCCCTGCTGCACAAATTGGGGATTATGAAGGGGACATGGTCTGCCCTCTGCTTGGCTGCAGCAGTAGAGTCCAGTGAGAGACACTATTTCCCTGGGAGAAGGGGGAGAAAAATACCCTAGGATGCTGGAGGACTGTGTTGTATCTTCTCTCAGAAGAGACAGTGTACAGATATTTTGTCTCTCAGAAGAAACTCTACCAGGAGTGGTTTAACTCTGGTTGTTTCTCTTGGAGGAGCCATTTTTGCTCTGGAAGAAAAAAATCGGAATATCTGCACACTTGTGGTTTCTCCTGGAAAGACAGCGACTCCCCCAGGAGAAACTAAATGTTTTTATGTGGCCTAAGTTATGCCAGACTTTCCCCAGCTACCCATTGGGCCACACAAATTCCCAGAATCACCTCAGACTCTCCTTATACAAGGACTTGTGCTGGCTCCCTCTGAAGGGAGGATTAGGGTGGTCTGTTTTAGCTCTTGTGGGAAAGGAAACCTTTCATCAGCAAGATCTTGAGAATTTGGACTCCCCATATACAAGTCAAGCATTTTTTATCTAGTATCAGGAGGCCAGAGCAGGAATGAGGTGTCATCCCAGGCTCTTTAGCTCAAATGTAGAAGATTAAACCCTTAAATTTGTAGAGGACAGATAAAGCACTTGTCAAAAATTCTGGAATATTTTTCATGCAAAATTTCTGTAAGATTTGTGCCATTTTTTCAGTCAAAAATTCAATATTTTAAAAGCATATGTAGTCACAGTTTCAGTCCCCAAATAAACTCTTTTCCTGCAGTGTCATTAAATAAGACATTATTAGATTTACAACAAAAAACCATATAATAAGATTATGAGTTTAAGATAAGATGGACCAGAGACACTCTATTAAAACTTTACCAAGTATTTTATATATGGAGTCTATTACCATGGTGTCTTTGCATGTAGTCCACACTATGAAAACATTTAAAACTTCTGAGGCAAAGGGCATAACAGGCCTTTCCTATACCATTCTCTGAGTCCAAAAAGATGTAGAAAGAACTTTGATAAGGTTTAGTACTAAATGCATTTGTGGTTTCATATATCTCAATATACATTTCTTTAAAACATAGGATTAATCTAAAATATTTGAAATACTGATATAAAATTACATTTATATAAGTCAATAGAAAACACTTTACATGCCTTGATATCAGAAATATCAAGTATTTCCTAGTGAACATTCATAAAAAATCATGTGTAATTTAAAAAATGGGTTAAGAGATATCTAAATTGCTTCAGCAGTGCTGTAATGACTACCTAGGGCTCCATTAAATCTGCCTCATGCTGTACTGGGTGTAAAACTTGATGTCTATCTCCCTGTCTAGGAAAGGCTGGCACTAGTATTCCAATAATCAATGTTTACATGTCATTTAAAAATCCTAAACATTGCTATCTTCATTTGTGTGTTGTTTTTTTCCCCCTTTGATCTTAGTGGCATTGTAACTGACATTTGAACTGCCTTCAAAGCTTGCATTCATAGGAAACATTGGTTTAAAACAGAATTAAGGTAAACACTGCTATTGCTGTAACATCTGATTTGGTCCTGAAAGCAAACAACAGCACAGAGTTATAAGTAGAAATCTGTACACCAAGATCTCTATCCAGTTCCTGTTGTTGGCAATAGTGATTTTACTATTGAAAATAATTCACCAGTATCTACAATATGTAACAAAATTATGGTATTCCAAATGGAGCTACCATTTGCCAAGCTGCTGACTGACCGTGTCAAACTGATAACTATGACGCACCCTATGTAGGCCAGCCCTAATTTGCATGCAAATTAAGCCCACATTTCCCAAATAATTTTTAGAACAGTTAGGGTCCTTTATTTTCCCATGTAGATGCATAATTATAGCACCAATCTGTGGTATGTTGCCACACCTTTCAAGCATGTGATGCAAGAGACAAGGAGCATACATAGCTGACATCCATGTCCTAGCAGGTGGGTGCAAGCCACAATTGTATGAACACCAGCAACATAATGGGCAGAAAAAGAACAGGAGCAGGACTTTCTTAGCTTAGGGCATGCATGTTGGAGGGTGGAGACCTGTGTGCCAGCCCCCACTCCTAGGACTAACCACAAAGATCACATTAAAATCTCAGCTGCTACCACTGCTTTAAAAAAGAGCAAAGGCTACTGCTGCACTGAGTGAGGAACAGTACCTTGCCCATGTGTCTGGTGTGTTCTGAGATCACCTGCCAAACCAAGTCTTTCAGAGGGCATAGGTGGATGAGAGCCTGGTTTCTGGATTTGCTTGGGCTGCACGGTGCGAGTTAATTCCCAGGCTGCTCAGCTCTGTCAAGACAGAGGTACTTTTGCGTGTGCGTGGGAATTGACCCCTCAGGCACCTCAAGAACGTTAAGGTCACAATACGCAGCACCTGGAGAGTTCAGGCACTTCCAGGGTTAGGCAACAGTTGAGCATTTTTTTTCCCAGATCACAATTTAGGTCCTGCATTCCTATTCTCATTACTGTCAGTTTGAGAAAAGCCTGCTGCTGCACTTGGATATTAGACAGCTGTAACTTTCCACAACATTTGCTGCACTCCAACAGCTGTGCTCAAAGTCCTGGAGTTACAATTGTTAATGCTTAAAAAAAACCCCAGCTTTGGAGAGCTACAGTACCTCATGGTTTAGAATTTAACTCTCATGGGTTGGGATTATTGCAAATCTGCATGTTCTTACATCTTCTGCTGAGCCACCTGGTGCTAGCCACTGTGACAAAATCCTGGACTATATGGACCACAGGGTTGATTCCAGAAGATAGCTCCCATGTTCCCTCCAAAGCACTTTAAGGATGGGATTTAAATGTGCTTGAAGGTTAGGTGCCCAAATGCCTTTGAAAGTGAGGAGTTGGGCAGTTAATGCCATCAGGTGGCCACCAGGAGGATGCCAAATTGATCTGATGCATCATTAACCTATTAGCAGGCACACAATGTCTCACGTGACTGCTGTAAATGGCTCATTGAGACCCAGTCATCTACCCTCCATTGCACAAGGACCAGGTAGCCCATCTCATCATGGCATGCTGATTGCTAACTCCATCTTCATGTTCTCTTTTCTCGTCTTTATTTTAATAAGAGTCCAGCTCTGTTAGGAATTTGAGGAGAAATGAGCTGGGAGTGTTAACAAAATGGTGCGTGCACTCAGGCCTAGGGGGGACTTCAGCCCACAACAGTTTGAGATTGCCAGAGGCATCACATGTTTCTTCCTGTTCTTTTCCTCCCAAACCAGACAATGGCAGACCTCTGTTGGGGCTTTCCCACCACCTTAAAAAAAAGGCTTTGTGAACAATGATGTGATTGTTCTCGCACTATAAAATCCAACAAGGCACAAAGGGCTTGTAACAGTCACTGTGAGGTAGATCAGGGAGGTCAGCTTTGTATCTCCCTACCCAAGCGTGACAGGGCCTACTTTAATTCACAGTGCCTTGGCTCCATATAGTGAGCTAGCTACCAAACGGTAATTATTCCCTGGTAAAAAAATAAACAAACAAACAACCCCCCCCCCTCCCCCAATACCCCTTTTAGTTATAGAAAACAAACCTTGTATCTGATTAGGTTGGTCAGTATAATTTAGGAAATTATAAGCATATTGAAGTCACTTGTCCTTTTGCTCTGCATTAGTAACTACTCTCATGTTCTCCACAACTCGTATCTGGGGTCCTTGCTCCTTCCTACTGCTAGAACCTATCTGTCAGAAGCTCCTTTTCTTTCCCTAAGTACCTCCTGGTGGTAGGTTGCTTTGTTCACTTACTTTGTCTCTCTGATTGCCCTGGATGGCCTGTTTTTGTCTGATTAGCCAGCAGCAGTGACAAGTGAACAGACAGGCAAATGCCACCATCTCTCTCTCTACATCCCAACACAACAATGAAGCAGAAATACTTCTCCAAGGATTTTGTTCCATTGATTGATGCAGAATCAATATCTTTTGAGTGGAGCTGAAATCCACACAAGCGCTTACTTGTACAGCTCTTACTGTCTAAATATCCAAGAACGTGCATTTCTACCCAAGCAGCAGAAGGAAAGAAAATGAGTTCAGTTAATCCAAACAATCTTAAACAACCTGTGCAGTCCTATCTTCAGAGAAGAATAGTTCCATCTAGTGGCTAATACCTTGTACACGTGATGATTTGGGATTTCTCTAAATCAGTGATTCTCAACCAGTTACCCTGGGGTGCTATGAGACCCTTTTCAGGGTGCCCCAAAATATTAGGTGTGCAAACACATGAATCACAAGAAAAAACCCCAGAAATTTCAAATAGGAATCCACAGTGTCAAAAGCATTTTGCCCTGTCGAGTACTTTGCACCAGAAAAAAATTGCTCAATTATTTTTCCGTAGTCAAGAAACAAGTAAAAGCTAATAGTTGTCATTTTTCTACAGTAACCTGAGTCTAAAAAAAAGGTTGAGAACCACTGCTTTAAATACTACTGGATACTACTTCAATGAGCATTGCAGGATTTGACCTATGAAGAACTTTAATTTTTGAACAAAATAATTACAGTTAAAAATAAACTGCGTGCATGTGCACACATGTGCATTTCTCTGCATGCTGATGAATGCCATCAAAGAGCATATGACTAATACAATGTAAGAAGATCAGGTCCATAAATACTACTCATGTACTATTAGAGCTACATGACTAATGGATGTTTTCATCTGGGGAAAAGGAGAAAATCATAATCAGTTTGGATCAACCTAAACCATTTCATTTCCACTTGGGGTTATATACACCTTTTTTTTTAAAAAAAAAAACAACCAAAAAGTAGGTTAATTTCACAACAAAAAAGTTATTTCTAAATGAAAAATTGAAATCTTTTGCCTTTTCCAAGACTCCTTTCCCCATTTTTTTCCACTAAAACAATTCACTGAACTCAGGTCTTAATTTTAGCTTTTTAAAACTGGGTATTTTGGAAGTTTTCCTATTTTTCTGAAAATTTTCACCCTGCCATGGTTATAATAGTACCTACAGACCCAGAAGAAGACTGAGACCTTGATGTACTAGAGATTGTACAAATACATGGTAAGAGACAGCAAGGTGGATAAAGGAGAAGAATATACTTAAAGGTACAGAGGTGAATTGACTTTGCAAAACTACACAGCGGGATGGGTCAGTGTCAGCCTGGAAAGATGTGGGCAGTGGAGTCCCTCAGGGCACAGTTCTGGGGCCGGTGCTGTTCAACATCCTCATCAGTGATCTGGATGAGGGGGTGGGAAGCACCCTGTCCACATTCGCGGATGACACAAAATTATAGGGTGCAGCTAACACCCTGGAGAGGAGGAACCAGATCCAGGCCAACCTAGACAGGCTGGGGAAGTGGGCAGAGAGCAACAGGATGCAATTCAATAAGGACAAGCACAAGGTACTGCATCTAGGGAAGAACTGCCATCATACCTACAGGCTACATACCTACCTCAGCTCCACTGAGGCAGAAAAAGTTCTTGGAGTCACTGTTGACTCCAGGATGAACATGAGTTGCCAAATATGATGCAGCAGTTGGCAGAGCCAATCACACCTTGTCGTGCATCCATAGGCACTTCACAAACAGGTCCAGGGAATTGATTCTCCCCCTCTATGTGGCATTGGTCAGACTGCAGCTTGAGTACTGTGTCCAGTTCTGGACGCTGCAGTTCAAGCGGGATGCGGACAACCTGAAGAGGGTCCAAAGAAGGACCACTCGCCTGATTAGAGGCCTGCAGGGAGGGCCTTACGAAGAAAGGCTAAGGGACCTTAACCTCATCAGCCTCTCCAAGAGAAGGCTAAGAGGGGACCTTGTGGCGGCGTACAAATTCATAAGGGGGGAGCAACATGAAGTAGGCGACGATCTGTTCACCAGGGCACCCCCTGGAATGACAAGGAACAATGGCCATAAGCTACTAGAGAGAAGGTTCAGGCTGGACATTAGGCGAAAGTTCTTCATGGTCAGGGTTGCCAGAATCTGGAATGGGCTCCCAAGGCAGGTGGTGCTCACCCCATCCTTGGCGGTCTTCAAGAAGAAACTGGACAGGCACCTGGCTAGGATCACATGACTCCAGGGTTGGCATTTCTTTTCTTGCCTGCTAGGGGTGAGGGGTCAGACTAGATGGCCCACTGAGGTCCCTTTCGAACCTAGGAAACTATGAATCTATGGGCACTGGCAAAGCCAAGAACAGAGCCCAAGTCTCACAGATTCTAATCCCATTAAAACACCCTTTGAAGAGACATTGAGCTCTTGCAGTCTATCACTTTCCTGTATATCTTTTGCCAGCCAAGATACAAGCAGTTAACCTGTGGATATAGAGCAGCTCTAGAAGTGAATGATAGGAGAGGACCTTTAATTGCTTTTTAAAATTCTGTTGGTTTTAGTAATGTTAGATTTCCTTTTCTTGATTTAAAAATAAAGCCAAAAATACCATATTAAACATGTTAAAGTAACTAGCTTGTTCTTTGAACAAAAAATATATGTAGCATAAGAGGAATAACTATTTTCTGCTAAAGATGTAATTATTTATTGGCATATAACATTTAAGAGTTTGTCGTGAATCAGTATAAAGCAGCGTAAAGAAAAATCTCAAAGAAGCTGGCAGAATGGGTCCCAAGTAACAACAGAGTTATGGTATTAATGTCTTGTTTGGTAAGGAACAGCATTTGTTAACCAACATCTACAAAAAGTCAATTAAATTTATAAAGCATGAGTCTAAGATTAGAAAAAATGCATTTTTTAAAATACATTTTTGGCATGTTGCCTATTAAAGAGAGCTAAATTAGGAAGATATTCAATTGCTATAACAATACAATGGTGAAATGCAGAGAACTAACCCAAATCTTGTTTAACGGTCATCCCTACATAGCAGGTTCAAATACCATAACATAACCTTTGCTGACAGAAAAATTGGATTGACCCTTATATTAAATCAGCTCTTCCTTACAAAACAAGCAATAAAAAATCATCGCAAAGAAACAGAATACAAGAAATAACTTGCTTTCAGATAAGGGGAACTTTTACAACCATTCATATCTCACTTGCAGGCAAATAGTAATGTATGTAACAAAAGTAATTGTGCATCCTCATAATTATTCTGCATTGTATTTCCACTCACCACATTTATATTCAGCTGCCTAAAAAGTACGTTGCCTTGAGTAATTAAAACCAACAACCATATGTGTTGCCTTCAAATTCCAATTATACTTTTTCTTATATAAGCTATACCAGAGTTTAGATATTTTCAAATGTAGCAGGCAGATGGGGTTTGATAAGAAATATTGTATCAACAGATGCTATTCCATAGCTCACTTTGTTCAATCTGAGAACAAATGGAGGGATAGGGTATGAAAACATACACTCTTATTAAGCCACTACCTGCTAATGTGAAGAGTAACTGTAATCGATGCCTCTGTATCTTTTATATACTAATAAATGTCACCGTCAATAAAACCATTATGTTGTATAGTGACATCAAGAAGGTAATATAAAATTGCTCCTCAGTTTTAAAAAAGAAAGTTATTGTAATTAGAACTGTTTGAATAGTAGCAATACTTTTTTTCATTAAACATTTTGAAGTTAAAAAAAAAATTCCTACCAAACTTTTTTTTGTGAAAACCAAAAATATTTGGGGTTTAGCAAAGATTTTTTTCAGTGTTTGGAAACAATTTTTTTAATGGAAATCTGAAGTCTCTCACCAAAATATATGGCTTTTGGCTTCTTGTCTTTTTTCCCTAAAAATTGGACCTCCTTGAAAATGTGTTATTTTATTCAGAAGTCATTTGTTGTCAAGAAAAATGTTTAAGTGGAAAAATGGCACTTAATTCCACTTAGCACTAATTACCACTTATATTTAGAACACTTACCAGTGCAGTAAAATTGCAGGTGATTCTACCTGTGTAATAACATAAAATGCACTGAAATCCACTTAAAATATAATACTGGGTACTAAAACAGAAAGACTGATGGAACTAAGGGAAAAGCCTTTCAATCAAAGGCAAACCCCCCATTGACTTCAATGGGGCCAGGATCGTGTCCCTTTAGACAGGATGAAAGCTCAGGAAGCGATAATTTTACTTTAGGTGGCCATGCTTGCAAGGCCCTTACTCTCAACTCAGTGGCACTTCTCAGTTTGAATGGAAGACAATAAATTTTGAGGGCTTCACTCAATCCCAACATTTCCCTCAACAGGGAGCATCCTACCTATATTAATGAGACTGGAAAACCAAAATGGGGGAAATGGGAGACCCAAGAACTCCCAGTATATGTTAATCAGAGCTACAGGATTTCAGTCACCTCTGTAACTCTGTGACTTAAAGAACCAATTAATAGCAAAAATTGTATGTCTCAATATGACAATATCCCTCAGTTTAGCCCTGTCCATGTCTGATTCAAGGTTAACAATCAAAAGAGAAAAAGAAAGAAGAATGGAGAATGGTGGGAGGAAAAGAGGTGTGCACAGATTTTCAGTCGTGCAGGGGATGAAGGACACCCAGAGGCCCTGCTGCAGAGAATGGACAATCCAGGCCTGAGGGAATACTATGGAGGTTTCACACAGCCCCGGGTGGGAGTGGGGAGAGGTACATGGGTCTTTTGAATTGAGGAGAGGAGGAAGGGGAATACTGGAGCCCTGAGGAGTTAAAACTAGAAAGAGAGCAGGGCTGGAGGGTAGCACATAGGGAGCTCATGGGGAGGACAGGAAGAACTCAACAATCACACCCAAGCATGCTCAGCCACGGGACCTCCAAGCACGTGGCCACCTAGGAGAAAGTAGAATCCAGCGGGGAACTTGAATCTCAAAGTGCCTTCCTGCTGGCACAGAGAGGCCATGCTGATCACTACCTATGGATGGTCTCCAACAGCAAGAAGTCCAAGAAACATCTCAATTAGCAGAGGCTGCTTTTGACATGAACATTTGTCTGAGATAGCATGTTGGTACAAAGAACTGGGATGTCAGCAGTGAATAACAAGAACATGTTTATAACCCGGAGAATAGCATTTTACAAAAGACAAATGGCTGTAGCAGGAACAACTCAAGCAGTGGGCCTCAACCAGGGAAGACCTACAACCGGACCAGGTCTAAACAAGCGGCTATTGCAGATTATAACTAGAGCAGTCAGAAATCCAGGCCTTTTGGTTCCTGCATTATTTTCCTTTTAGTCCAAATGGGATCAAACCCAATATCTTTCAAAATTTCTGGTGAATTAGAAGCTTCCCAGGCTCTGGAGCTGTTAAGTGACATCGATGTTCTTGCTAAAGTCATACAAATAGCAGAGGGGGAACTGACAAGCACATCAGCTTTAGTCATCAAAAATGTGCAGTTGCACATTCTCAGGTCCCACGCCCTACTGAGTGCATCTACATGAGACATTTACTGCACACTTGTAGTAAAATTCTTGATATCTATACGTGCACCCCTATTAGGGCACACAAAACTAATTAACTCCACAGCAGGGTAGTCTCGTAAAATACAAGCACTTCTCTGCTTCAGAGTTTTTTCTTCTGCAGCAGTGCATGTGTAGATGCTGCCTCAGCTGGCTGGGGCACAGGGTGCCTCAGTGTGGGTTTAGCTAGCAGGCAGTCCTGACACAGGGTTTCTCCCTTATCTGTACATGTGTTGAAATATATTTACAGTGTCTATACAAGTGTTGTTGCACATGAAAAGACTCCAGAACAATAAGCTCCAGAGTTTATTCATGTGCATTAATTGCACGTGTAGATGTGTCCACTCAGACCCATCACGCATGCCTGTCTGGTGAGAGATTGGGTTAGAGACTCAGCCTGTAATAGCGAACAAGATTGTAACTATGGGCTGCATAGGATACAGGTGAAACTGTAGTTCTTGTGCTCCAACCCACACCTGTCTGATCCTCATATTCTTCTAAGGATCAAGTCATCATCAGCATGCAGGTAAACACCGAGGATTTGTCTGTCTTCAACCATTCCTAACCCATCCTTGCTTGTGCAGCTAAACCACTGATTTCAGTGGAACTGGTTTTGTGGCTTGCTTGTGAATGAGGGTGTGCAGGTTTGTGGCCTCAACACAGCACTCTCATGCATGTCGGATCACTCCATCGTTGGAAGGATACTCACTTCATGAGCTGCAGTTTTATTTGCTGTTCAGTGCTGCACCTGACAGCATCATTTACTATTCCTTGAACTTTGTTAAGTTATATTTTAGAAATCTGTGGGGGAACTGCTGCAGTCTATGGATGTGAAGGTTGAACTCCACAGGCAAGCAGACAGCTTCCTCCTATCCTAGTCAGATCAAGGCCTGAATCTTTTCCACCCTACTCTCAGTTTCTGGGACTGATCTGTCCACAAACTAGAAACTGAGGGTAATCCAACTTGAATACTTAGCACCCCTTTTGTGAATGCCTTCCTATTTCACCTTATTATGAATGGTCCTGAATAGTTCAGATTCACCCTTGGTGAGTACACCCTCCAAATAGTCATTGCATGCAACTCCCATATTCCTCTCTCTTATCTAGACATGTGTTGAAATATAGATACAAAACACTTTTAAAAACATAGATAAGATAAGTCATTCATTGAAAAAACAAGATAAGAAGTGTAGATTGTGTCCACTAATGTCAATATGTTTTCTGGCTCTGATAAAAATGCCTTGTAATTATTGAAAGTTGTAGACAGATTCATAAATCCTGATATAACAGGCTCTTGTATTCTCCTGTTTTTCTAGACTTAAGGAAAAGTATCATACTTCTGATTGGAACAGTGGGGTTTAAAAGTTAATGGTTTAATCTGTCAGTTTAGAGGTCATGTTCCTGCACAAGTGGTCAAGCTCACTGAAAAGTGTTTGCCTGTCATTTGTTTCCTGAGAAGAAACAAACAATATGAGAAGTAATAGGGGTGGATTAAAAAGTATCAAAAATGAATCAGCAACCAGAGACTAGCTCTGAGTTGCATATTGCATAGCTATTGTAGAGCAATGGCACATACAGCAAATGACAAGGGCTGTCACTGAACAGAAGTAATGGCTGCTTATTTCCTGCAAACATTGGCCGATAAATCACTAGCACTAGGGAAAATAATCAAGTGAGTGCCATAGTCCATGCAAGAGAGAGCTGTCCTGGAGGTAGGGCAGAAGGGAGGTTAAACGAACACAAAGACATTTCCCGTGCCTTAGCTGGATGGTATTTACCAATGCTGCAGGGCACTCACCTGCCATTCTGATTAGAAAGGTATTTTTATCTCTCAAAACCAGCCTTGTTGCTTTCCACACAAACTACTACCTCAGTGGGAGAATGCACCCATTTCCAGAAGAGAGATGATGGCAAGAAAAAGTAATGGGGTACATCACATATAACAACTCAATGGAGGACTCTTTGTAGGAGGATTATCAAAGGCAGTGGTTACTGAAATGCTAGAAAGAGCATTAGGAAAACTAGTGTTGGTTGTTTATAACCTGAAAGCAGGGAGGAAGCCTGAGTGACAAGAAAGTGAAGAATACTGTGTATATCTATTGAGGTAGACATTTATCCTCTGAAGGTTTATGGCTTCCATCATGATAATATTGGGATGTCTGACAAGCTTACAATGTATTTCTCTTCATAACCCTTCTACATGTATTAGGGGACTGCCGTTATCCCTATTCTGGAAATGGAGAAATGAAGAATAGAAAGAAAAGGCCAGATCCAAAAAAAGGACTTAGGTGCTGAGCATGACATTTAGATGGAAATTAGACACAAAAGTCCAGGTGTGCTATCCTCAAATACCTCACGTCACTGCCTAGATGCCTGACAGGCCATGGCTGCCTAAAGTTTTGCCAGTAGAGTAACTTAGGCTATGTCCACACTTACTGACTGGAGTTTCTGGTGGCAGACAGTAGCTGCTAATGTGCACACATATCCATGTGGCTCTAGTGGCTGCATGAAGCTCTATTATTCAGTAACTGTGCCTCCAGGGCTTGAAAAGTACCCTGGGAAAGCATCACCTTCTGAAGAGATTATCACATTGTCAGAAAGCAAAGGAGTGTGTGCATGCCTGTTGCTAGATGACAAAATATGGACCTCGTAAAGTCAACAGAACTGTCAAGCAGTGCGAAAAATTAGACACAGTAAATGTATACAGGATCATTAATATATACATTCTGTCACTGGGAACCCCAACAAGTGGCCATGCCTATTCCTTGCAGAAGCATTACATTCAGCACAGAGCACCAAACCCAGGGCCATTTCCTTTAAGAAGCACAGAAAGTGATAGCGCCCATCTTTTGTATAATATCCCAGGGGTAAAATCACTTGCCCAAGAAGTGGGAGCCCCAGGTTCTAAGCCCTCTGCTACCTGAAAAGGTCTCGCACAAATTTCCTACCTCCAGGATGAGTGCACTTAGGATCAAGGTGCGGGCTATGCTGGAATGAGGGCAAGCCACCCATCCTACTGAAATTGGGCAGCTATGTAGAAAGGAAGAAAAGATACAGAGAACTTTCATGGGGGTCTGCTATAGACCACCAGACCATGAGGAAGTGATGCATGAGGCTTTCTTCAAACAGCCCACAGAAATTTCCTGATCCCAGGCCCTGGTTCCCATGGGGGACTTCAATCACCCAGAAGTCGTATGCCCCAGCTCCCTCACCATGTTTGTTGCTCTCTGCTGGACTCTCTCCAATTTGGTGACATCCTTTGGGGGGGGGCAAAACTGAACACAGTACTCCAGATGTAGCTTCACTAGTACTGAATGGAGGAGAATAATCACTTCTGTTGACCTGCTGGCAACACTCCTATCAATAGAGCCCAGTATGTCATTAGCCTTCTTGACAACAAGGACACACTGTTGGCTTATATTAGTCTTATTGTCCACTGTAACCCCCAGGTCCTTTTCTGCAGAGCTGCTGCTTAGACAGTCAGCCCCCAACCTGTAGTGGTGCATGGGATTGTTCTGTCCTAAGTGCAGGACTTTGCACTTGTCTTTGTTGAACCTCATGAAATTCTCATGGACTCCTTACACGTTTTGGATTAAAGCACAGAGCAGGCAGCAGGCACCAAAATCAAGGAAAGTAGGACTGGGTGAAGACTGGGATCTGGATTGACACAAGCCCCTCTCTGGCACACTCAGTTTTATCAGATTTGGGATGCACTTTGCAGGGGAGAAACAAGCCAGTTTTTATTAATGGGACAATTTTGAACCATTTAGATGCAGCTGGTGCAGGTTCTATGGCATTGGGGATGCTCATATTAAGATGCCTTTTCCTAAGTCAGAGGAGGAGGGGGGATATAATAGTTTCATCAGTAGCAGAAGCTAGAGCAGCAAGACTACCTTCCACTAGTTCAGGTGCCTGAAAACTAGGGAGCTGCAACTGGCTCTCTGGGGTCACCATTCTCCAAGAAAAAACCTCTGGCTTTTGAAAGCAGGAGGGGAAGTTGCTACTCTGGGCACTCCTCAGCTGCTACAATGCAAGTGTGACACCTACAGTCTTCTGCAGATACAAGCAAGTTAAAATGCAGAAACTTTAACATGAGGAAGCAGGGGATGAAAGCTCATACCAGTATTGTTTGATTCTGATATAATTTTACAGCTGTCTCCACCTTCAAATGATAGTTGAGAAGTGAGGTGTTAGTAGAAACCAACCTCTTTCCTCAGAAATTTGTTAATGATAGTCATCTTCATCATGGCTAGATATTCATTATGTACAGATATTCAAAAAGCCTGAGGCTGAATTGGTAGTAATCAGAACACACATGGGGGGTGAGGAAGGGGCGCAAATCATAGACTGGGTTCTACTATTTTTAAACCAGTCTATGTGTGCTGAACTTCTGTTTTATTTTGGGCATAGAGTGGTTTTATGTGCCAAACTTCTGTTCTGTTAGGGGTATAGACTGATTTCCGATCATTTATACAGGTAAAAGTGTACGTCTGTACCTGGCCCATGTTTCAAGGAAAGCTGAACAACATGTAACACTAGCTGCAACCTTAAACAGAGGTAGATTAAGACTTACTGGGGCCCTGGGCAAACAGAAAATTGGAGGCCCCCCACTAGGCAAAGGCAGGTACCCTCTGTGCCTTCCAGGGGGCTGGGATCACCCAGCCTCCTCACTGCATCTGTGATGGGCAGCCAGGGTACGTGAGCGCTGCTGAGGTGAAGGCAGCCCCAGCCCCAGTCCGGTGGGCGTCGAGCAGCTGGAGTTGTGGGCCCCTGCTGCCACAAGATGGTCTGGGGTTGGGGCCAAGGCTGGCTTGGGGGTGGGCACGAGCTCTGCCCCCAGCTGCCTGCCTGCCCCTCTGCCAGCCCAGGTGGGGTGGGGCAGGGCTGTCCTGTCCTGTCCCAGTGGTGCTGGTGCCAGCAGCCATCTGCAAATGGCAGTGAGTGGGGAGCAGGAGCAGGGCTGTTTATGGGGCCTCCTGGCAGCAGACAGCCCTAGGAAGCCATTGTCATCTGCCCCATGCCTGCCCCTAGCCCCTGGCCCAGCCAAAGGGGAGGAGGAGTCTGCTGCCCGCTGCCTGCCCAGATGCCCATGGCCAGGATGCCCACCTGGGCTGTGCTGCCCTTGGCACCCCAGGGGGCCCCTGATTAGCAGGGGCCCCTGGGTCCAGGCCCTGTAGGCCCATGAGTTTATTTGCCTCTGCTTAAACTTCATAGAGAAATGCAGCAAATCTTGTAGGATAGCTACAGTTAGGGTACTGATATGTGTTTAAAGACATGCTCAGCCCAACTGTACAAAGTATGTGAACACACTGCACTCTAGTGAAACAATCAGGAAATACAACATCAACATTTTACTCTGAGGAACATCATTCATCTGCACATGATCTACACAATTATCCAGACTGGACTGTGTTAATCATTGTCTCGACAGAGACTATGGATTTGTATCCCATTAACTGGACTAGTTGTTAACTTTAATGTCCCTGTTAGCTGCTTTGTCCATCTCAGCTGATTTATTCAGCCTACTTTTAGTCGCTCTCAAAAGCATCCCTTCCCTGATCCTCTCTCTTTTATATAAAACCCTTTCTTTCTGTCAGTTCATTCATGGCATCGGAAAAAATAGGTTGTTGCCTATGAAAGCTCATGCTTCTCTGAACCAGTCTCAAAAGTGCCACCCTGCCCTGCCCTCTGCCTATTATCTACACTGTAACCTACAAAACTCTTCAGAGTGAAACTAGGTGCCAGATATTTTAATACCACAGTATGAGAAACAATATTCAAAGAGTTAGGCCTTGTCTACACTGAGAGATTTGTCACGGCTAGCACAGATCTGGCTTCTATGCCTGCAAGACAGTGGCTTTTGCCAGCATGTCTTTTTCTTGAACAAAATGGACTTTTCAAAATCAGTGGTACAACTGCACCTATTCTACACTAGAGACTTGCATTAAAATGTCAGTAAAACCCCAAGCAAATTTATTATGCAAAGGTTTCTTCTACAGACCAGGAACCCATAAAGGTTTTAAGTTTTAAAATCCCAAGTTTCAGAAAAAAGGTTTGGAAAGACTCAAATTGCCTTTCATGTTGCACATGCTTTTCAGTGGGGCTGTGCCAACTGGCAGGGATCACGTATTACTTGAGATACATGCAGCAAGTTAACGTCAGGGCCAAGAACAGATCCCAGTTCTTCTCTACCCACTCCTGTATTCCTGGAAAGCTGGAGCAATGGGCCATTACATTGATTCTTTTGTTTTCATGGTTCAAGCCACTTAAACAGGGTGGGTATCTAAAGTTAGGTTTCCAAGTCCATATTTAGACATTTAAAATAACTGGCTGGACTTAAAGAAAGTTCTTTGAACTCAATGGGAGGTACTGAGAGCTCAGCTCTTCTGGATACCAGACCCTGTGTTGAAGAGGCTCACAGAAGGTATCCAGTTTATTTAAAATCATATCTCAGCCCTTTCTCCCCCCCCAAGCCCTGTGAGTGTGTCACATATAAAACCCTTGCTAGATACTCATCTGGCTGCTATGACTGGGTATCACACACTAGATCTGTATACTCTTAAGCTGCCCTCAAGGCTGACAAGGCTGCTGGACAGGCTATGTTGTTTGTTACTCCTCCACAGCAGGGAAACCGCACAGCCTAACTGTCCCACGCCCTAGACTAGTCCTGATCTTTGCATCTTCTTAGTAACATTACCACACCCTTTCTCTGAGCTCCAGCTTTGTTATTCTGGCCTTGTAATTCTACTGTCCAGGAGCATGCAATATGTGACAAGCAAGCTGGTGGACAGGCTTTATCAGGGTTGTTAAACACGGTTACTCTTGCCTTGGAAACACAAGAGGTACACAGCTCTAGACAAAAAG
Source organism: Alligator mississippiensis (assembly GCF_030867095.1). Classification (NCBI taxonomy): domain Eukaryota; kingdom Metazoa; phylum Chordata; order Crocodylia; family Alligatoridae; genus Alligator; species Alligator mississippiensis. The sequence goes on from NC_081826.1 coordinate 282,704,375, forward strand.
CAACACACATCTACACATTCCTCTGCACCATTCCCTTCACCACTCTGACACTGCCTTGGTTTATGTCAACCAGCTGAATTCTCCAGGATGCTTGCAGTGTAGCTTCTGGTTCTCCTCTGAATCATGGCCTCTCTTTGGCTAAGTACAGACATTCAAAAAACCTGAAGTGGAAGCTGTCTCAGCTGCCTGCAGAGGGTTCGGGATTGAGAGTATGGTCGGGGATAGAAAGGTAAGAAAGGTTTATTGACAACAAAAACACGACTACACGTAGTATACTAAGACAGATAATGACAGACAATAATAATTTGCGTCGGCAACTTATTGGCAGTCCCCTCTGATGCCTGATGTATAACAAGTTTCTCTTTCCACAAAGCTCAGCGAAGTCAGGCGTCCCCGATCAGCACGGTCTGAGAGGTACCGGGAAGGACCCTGGTATTCAGTCCTTGGCCTCCTTGAGATCCATGGGTCCCCTGATCCAGGTCAACAGCTAATTAGTAGTTCCTTTCACAGAGCTGTATCCTTCTGAATGATTTCTGGATGTGCTGGCCAATTTATAAAACTTCTGAGCTGTGCTGATAACTTACAGACATTCAGATGCTTTTTACTTCAACTGTCCTTAGACTGACCAATAGCAGTACAAGCCTTACATTCTTCTGATAAGGTTAATTTTAACTATGCCACAGGGCTCACCATCACTACTTCTATAAGACTTTGCTAAATTTACTAGGCTTCATACTACATACAAGGCCTCATTACATCTTAGATTTTAATTAGGCTCTTAGCAGCAACATATAGCTTAATATCTGAACAAATGACAGAAAAACACTTCTAATCTTCATAGAGTCTTCAGCAAGTACCTTTATCACACAGACATAATTTTCAGCTGTCACAGAAGCGGTCTCAGCTGGGCTGGGCAGCAGGGGAGAAGCTGGCCAGGGCTCCCTTTCCCCACTACCCAGCCACTGCTGGCAGCTGGCACAGCTCCCAACCCTGCCTACAGCTGGCTCTGCAAGAGCCTGTTCAGCCAGAGCAGACAAGTATGGCCAAAGCTAGCATGGCGCCCTGCAAGCGGTTTACACGCCAATTTACACGTAATGTCTGTTCTTGGCCTCCAAGTCAGCTTCCTTTCACTTAAGGCTGGTCCTGCAGTTCTGTAGAGCCCTTTATTACGAAGACATATTCCTTCAAAAACCTGAGCTCTTTTTTTGTCTTGTGAGTCTTTCTTTAACTTGAGCTTGGTCACCTCATGTTTCTTTGTCCTGTTTAAGATTTTCTACTCTACAGTCTCCCACTGCTCTATAGAGAAGTTGAAGGAGCAACAGACATGGTACACATGATGATTAATTGTATGAAGTAGAAAGTCATGCCTTTAGGGATTAATATACATTTTGCTAAGATGGGAATTCATAAACTGGAAGCAACAGAAGAAAGTGGGAGACCTGGGTGTGGTGGTCATGAGCTTCTAAGGTAATGAGGCTGAAGTGTTCAAATACCTGAAGAGCTGCCATAAAGAAGAGAGAAAACAATTTTTCTTCCCCTGTTGCTGCAGAATAGGACACAGACCAATTGCTTGACACTGCAGCAAAGCAGGTTTAGACTGAGGAAAAACTTCTTCACTATTAGAACAGTGAGGCAGAGGAATGGACTGCCTTGGGAAGTTGTTGAATCTCCATCATTGGACGTGTCCAAGAGTTGGGTCAGGGATGATCTAGAAGCAGCTACGCCTATGTTCTACTATGGGTATTTCCTATGCTTTTAAGCTTTGCTGGTTGCCACATGGGGACAGGCAGGGATTTTTTCCCATGTTGATGCTGTGTGTCAGGGTCTTTTTAAAGCCTTCCTCAGAGGCATTGGGTGATAGCTGTGCGGGGCGGGAGCGGTCTGAGGCCCTAGGGGGTGCGCGGCGGGCTGTGGCCAGCAGCCCTGGCACGCGGGTCGGGGAATGCAGGCCGGCAGGCTAGAATTAGGCAAGGACCTTAGCGGTTGATTAAAGATTATTTTACTTACACCGAAGATGGCCGCGGTGCAGGCAGGAAAACTTGCTTGAGTTGCAGTTACAGACAGAAAAGAAGAGAGGCGGACAAGAGTTCCTTCCATGCGAACCTCTAGCCCAATCCAGTTGAAGGCTCTAAACACCCAAGCCCGTCGCGTCAACCGAAGAAAACAACTCGGAGAAAGAGCTCTGGACACACTCACACAAAGTTTGGTAGGCTCCGTGGAACTTGCGCGCAGGGAAGGGGTTCGTCGAGGGATCGTTCGGCGATGGGGAGAGGCCAGAGGTTGATCAGACCCCTATAGCCTTCTTAAGGTACGCGCTGGGTCCCATAAGCTCCGCAGCGCTTAGAGATCTTCATGAGACGTGAAGTTCTCCTCCTGATAGTTGTGGAGTCCTCCAACTTGGGCGGAAACCACTCAAGCCTCTTATACGGCTAGCAAGCCAATCGCTAGCTGCCACGTGGGAATAATTTAGAACTGGCCAATAGTGGGACACAAATTTGCATGCGGGTGGCGGGAACTCCTTTGCACCGTGCATTTCTCTTTGCAACTAAGAAATGCACCCTGCAAAGAAAGCTCCGAGTGGCGGGAAATATTTTAGCAGTGCCGAAGTACACACAAACAAAATCACACCCTTGGGTTGTGACATCCCCCCTTGCTGAAGGCACAGCTGAATTATACCACACGCTCGTCACTCGGGTGATCAAGAGCTCTTACGACGGGTCGCTGAACTAAAAGAATAAACACAAAATTCGCTAACATAAGAAGTTCATCCTCTAGGGATCGAATGAAATAATAACCAGCACAAATACATATACACATAATCAGATTCATAACAAAGAACTGCACGATCAGGGATTCAGTAGGCATCATGGCGAAGTCGAGTGTCAAGCCCTCACTTCCTCGATGATGTTATCCCTCTAGGGGCTTCTCTCCGCCACGCACTCTGAATTCCGGATCTGTGAACAAAACTCTCAAAAAATAAGTTAACGTATATTACAATATTTACAAAGTTTACACACAACAAGGCAGTTAGTCAAGCTCAAACTCCATGGATGTGAGTTCCAGCCATGAGACTATAGCCTCGTCAGACTCCATTTCAGATTCTCTGTACAGCTGCTGTAACTCCGTCCAAGCACGAATGCGACTGGTGGCGGCACAAACTTCATCTTGTGCATCAGTCACTGGGTTGATCGTGGCTACAGGACAAGCTGCTCTTTCGGGAGTCGATGTTGTTACAGGCTGAACTACTGCTGTGGGAGTCATTGCTGCTGTTATTGCTTCAGGCAGGAGGGGCAGATGCACTCCTCTGCTCGATTCTCCCTTCCGTCGGCATGAAGGCGTGGTCGCTGGAAGCGACGCTGTGTCGGTGGGCGGGGTCGCCGGTAACGACGCTGCGTCGGTGGGCGGAGTTGCCGGCCGAACTCTCGCGGGTTCCTCCGAAGCTCCACCCTTCTCTTCCGGTTCTTCCACGCGGTCTCCCTCTTGCTCAGCGCCATCTTGTCGTGGCGTCTCAGGATTTTCTTTCGCAGCCACTTCTTTGACCGCTCAAACGGCCATATGCAGCTGGGCTTTCAAACTTAAATTCTTTTGCATTAAATCAGTTATTGTACGGAAAGTTGCAGTTAGTACTCCCCCCTTGTCGTATTGTGGGGCTACCCTCTCATCCGCGGCGCGTTCCTCCGTCTCCAGATCTTCACGGAGCTCGGATGGAAGCTCGCGACCCCTTAATCTAGACACCAGCATAAAGGGGGCGAACCGGTCGATCGGCACCGGTTCTTCACTCTCCCCGAGCACATCTTAGGCAACGGGCACGCTCCTGGGTGAGGGTCGGGTTTACTGCACCTGCCGGGTTGACTCTGGTGAGGGACACAGTATCAAGGGGCCTGAACAGGACCCGCTCATTACTCATTATACACCCGAATGCCGCGGGGTGCAGATACACTTCCCTCTCTCTCGGGGCTCCGTCTTTGGAAGCTCCCTCTTCTCCCTTCAGCGAAAGGCGTCTGCTGATAAACCTCTCACCCGTTCCGCCCGCCTGGTGGTAAGCGATATGCACCTCCAGTTCCATAAAGCTTTCCACTTGGCGTTTTCCACTGAGCCAAGGGCAGTTCTTAACTAATTCTAGCTCCAGCGTGCCTTCCCCTGATCCCATCCTCATCGCCATGTGCGGGCCGGGAGCGGTCCGAGGCCCTAGGGGGTGCGCGGCGGGCTGTGGCCAGCAGCCCTGGCATGCGGGTCGGGGAATGCAGGCCGGCGGACTAGAATTAGGCAAGGACCTTAGCGGTTGATTAAAGATTATTTTACTTACACCGAAGATGGTCGTGGTGCAGGCAGGAAAACTTGCTTGAGTTGCAGTTACAGACAGAAAAGAAGAGAGGCGGACAAGAGTTCCTTCCATGCGAATCTCTAGCCCAATCCGGTTGAAGCCTCTAAACACGCGAGCCCGTCGCGTCAACCGAAGAAAACAACTCGGAGAAAGAGCTCTGGACACACTCACACGAAGTTTGCTAGGCTCCGTGGAACTTGCGCGCAGGGAAGGGGTACGTCGAGGGATCGTTCGGCGACGGGGAGAGGCCAGAGGTTGATCAGACCCCTATAGCCTTCTTAAGGTACGCACTGGGTCCCATAGGCTCCGCAGCGCTTAGAGATCTTCACGAGACATGAAGTTCTCCTCCTCCTGATAGTCGTGGAGTCCTTCAACTTGGGCAGAAACTGCTCAAGCCTCTTATACGGCTAGCAAGCCAATCGCTAGCCGCCACGTGGGAATAATTTAGAATTGGCCAATAGTGGGACACAAATTTGCACGCGGGTGGCAGGAACTCCTTTGCACCGTGCATTTGTCTTTGCAACTAAGAAATGCACCCTGCAAAGAAAGCTACGAGTGGCGGGAAATATTTTAGCAGTGCCGAAGCACACACAAAATCACACCCTTGTGTTGTGACAATAGCTACAGCCGGGGCTGGGTATTTTGATGGGTATGCCAATGCTCCAGCTAGGACTAAAACCCAGAGGTTCCTGGCTAGAGGGTCTTGCCTCTCCCCATCTTGGGGCAAACCAATCACCATATTTGGGGTCAAGAAAGAAGTTTACCTCAAGGTTAGATTGGTAAGGACTCTGGGGGCATGTAGCAAGAGGCATGGCCCTCTTCCTTGGATCTCTTGAGTATTTTTTAACAACTTTTGCAGCAGCAGGATCTTTGCTGTTGTGATCCTCCTGCTTTACCTGTGGCAGATTAGGGCATCGTATCTTATGGTTGTGTTAGGGTTGACTGTAGGTAATAGGTTAGACAATGGATTTGTACAGGAGGGTTTGGAGAGGGATGATCTGCCTCAAGCAGGGGGTTTAGACTAGATGACCTCTGGAGGTCCCTTCCAGACCTACTTCTCTATGATTCTGTGATTTTTGCTCCCACTTTTGCTTTTTCTCTATCATTTCTTCTCCTCCACCCCAATCACCCCTACTTTTGAAATTCTCCTCAGCAGTAGCTTGGCTGTCAATAGCCTAGTCTGAGTTATAGCCCAATCATACAAAGTGCCAAACAAGCCATGCAACATGCTGAGTGTGCTCAGCTCCTGCTGACGACAGTGGGAGTTGAGAACTGAATGCTCAGGAACTTACTAGGCCTGGATAACTAGGTCTTTAGTTAGTAAAAAGTTTGTCCACTAGAGGGACCACTAATGCACCAAAAGATGGCTTTAGTGTTTGTTCTACAGTCACAAAGTTAAAGCAGCTATTATTTCAGAAATTCACAGATTTGTCCTAGACTACATGTGATGGCTATCAGACACAGGAACAGAATAGAGGTGTACTGACTCCTAGTCTGTGCCTTACTTACATGATTATTCTATGCTAGTTCTGATTTGGGTGAATTAGATTCTCATTTTTAAATTCTATTCATTTGGACATGAGAAACTTTTTCACTGAAGAGATACTTGTAATGAAGCCAAAATATTCTGGCCTTTACCATACACTTTTGGTATTAGAAAAACTGTTGCAATGACAATGAAAGGTAAGCATTGGGTCAAAATTATATGTAGGTAGTTTGCAATGCACTGAGATGGAATATTGGAATGGACAGTTAATATGGAACTAAATTTGCTGTGCATAGTATCTACTTTATTTTCATCTAATCTCCTTGTAATTTGCACATGTGCATACCAAATGGAAGCATTTCCCTGACATTAAAAGGAACAGCAGTATGTGAAAATTAGGTTTTTCAGATGACAAATGACAATAAAGAGTATGGGCTGTTAAATTATATATTGGAAGATATGGTAGAAGATAAATCCTTTTCAGGAAGATTTTAGTGCTCGTGAAATAAACCAGATTAGCAAAAGGAAAAGGAAGAGTCAGTGCTCGGTTTACACTCCATATAGATCAAACAGAGCAGCACAATTATGTCCTGCCAATGGCCTTGACCTCTATCCATGATGGAATAAGCCCCCCTTTCCATTTAATATGCATCCTCTTCCCTGAACTTCTACCAAAGGAAGATTTTTGGAGGTAGAAACTGAAGAGATGTTGCTGACATTTTTTTTAAACCAGGAAAACTTGTGCTACAGATAGATTGATTGATAGATTTATATCTACTTTGGTTAGTCTATAAGGTGCATATCTACCCAGCTTTCCTTTTTCAAACCACCTACCATTTGGATAATTAAAGCTCATCTCTGTCCCCCAGCAACATGAACTAGTGATAGCGGGGTTGAAAAGCTTTCTGTATACACACCATGTCAGTTGAATCCTTTAACCTTTCCAGTGTGGCAGTTCTCATGCTCTTCATGTAGCTTACACTTCAGAACCCCATTACACCAGGGGTTCCCAAACGGTGGTACCCATATCCCCGGGAGTATCCAAGACATCTCTGGGGGTATGTGGGAGAAATTGTGTAATGGCGGATTTAATTTTCATTATTTTAATAATTGGCATTTAAGGGGTTAAAATATAAAACGTATGCTGGTAGGGGTACATGGGCAGCTGGTAAATCTGAAAGGGGGTACGCAATTAAAAAAGTTTGGGAAACTCTGCATAATGCTACCAATCGGGCAGGTACTCAGGAAGACATGGTCACAGTTATTTTGAAAATAACAAAATAGCTTTATTTTAGAGGGGAGAGAGGGAGTTAAACATTTTTCCAAGAAAGCTTTTCTATCTGCTCTCTGCCCTAAAGACCTTACAACCTTATTAGCGCAGTGCTCTACGATGGCATTTATTTGAGCCCCAGCTACTATGTTATTTTTGCACGTTTGCATTTCAGATAGACAGAATCATTCCAGGAGATTTTCTCCTGCAGGGTTTGAAATAAGCTATGCCCCAATAGGTTGGTGAGCCATTCCTTGTGGCTGGCTGTCAGCTTTTTCATCCCCACACATACATATCAACACATACAGCACTCTGGTACAGAGTTCTCTACCACGGCCTGCCTCCCCAGAGCAGAGACTGCAGAAAACTGGTTACGGGAAGTGGGAGCAGCTCTTGGAGGACAGGCCTCCTCTAGATTAGAGCTTTCCTATTCCAGAGTTTGCGGGGGAAGCTGGTGTTTTATACACTCTGGGCGCATCCAGACGAGCGTGGCCATGTGGTCTGCAGCACCACATACCATACAGTCAGGTGTTCTCTATGCTGCAAAGGTGCACTGCCCACGTGCGCGCTGCTGTTTTTTGTTTTTCCGTGGGTTTTTTTGACCCCAGATATCCAGGGGTCAAAAAAACATGGAAAAAAAACCAAACCAGAGCAGCGCGCTCACGGGCAACGTATGCTGCTGACAAATAAAGCCAGGCCACTCGGAGCCATGCTACAGCTGCCAGCCAGGCTCCGCCCAGCAGGATCACAGCTGCTGCAGCCCCTGGAGGACCCCAGGTAAGACTCCTGTTGTCAGCACAGTGCTGGGATTTCCCAGTATTAAATTTAGAGTCTGTGCTGCAAATATGCAGTGCGGGGAACATTTTTTCATTCATGGCATGCCTCCTGCAGTGTCTCAAACTGGTTTGAGGTGCCGCAATGTCTGGGAATCTATACACATGCTTTGGAGGGGATGGGGCGTTTTAATTAGAGAGGCTCCCAGGCACTCGCTCTAATTAAAATGCTGCAGCATCGCATGTATTAAACCTGTTTAAAAATGGCCTTGTTCAACAAGCTTTAGATTAAGTGCCCTGCAGCCATTTTAAAAGCACAGGGGCTTTATACACATGATGCTGCAGCAACACTGCAGCAATTCTAACTGGAACGCAGAGCACTTGATTAATCGAATCTGTTCTGATGCATTCTCATTAGCATGTATAAGCAGCCGCTGACACCTTCTCTGCTGGCTTTAAACCAGCTGAGTTTCCCAGGGGTAGATCCAGGGGGTTGCAGTGGTACCCTGCTTTGATTTTTGGTCCATGCAAAGTTTAAAACCAACTGCCTGGCAGCAGCAGCACTTTTTTTTACTTCATGGCTCATTATAATCTACCTGATTCCTTCCACAGCTGTTAACAACACTGTTTCCTTTTAAATAGTCTTGATGTTCCACTAGAGGATGTTCTCCTTTTTTTTGCAGTTCTGCTGTCTGTTAGCTGCTCCCGGTAATATAGCTCCTTTTTAATAACCTTGCAGACTGTTTTTAATTCTAGCTAAAAGCATTCACTCAAGTGAACATTAACTCATTAAAGCATTGGATGCACTACCGATATGCTCAGGAAACCCAGACTGTGTTATGAATCTGAAAGACATGTACATTTAACTGTAGTTACTACAGGACTAATGAAACAATGTATTTGACTATTTTTTGCCTAGTTGCTCTGTTTTTTTTTACACTTAATAGCAAGTTAATGCATATTTCAATAACGTTATATTTGTTTTTGCTTCGATTTTTGCCTAGCTTTTGTGTTTTTTAAGCTGTATATATAATCTAGCAAATCAGTGCACGTTCCAATAAGTTTATATCGGTTTTGCTTTGATCATAAAGTGAGTAATATAGCCTGAGATACCTAGCATATCAGGACAACACCTCATTCTTTTTCACTGTTGTTTTATATGTGATGATGCATCGCATCACCTGCACTTCCCTTTTCAAAACGCTAGACCTGCCCATAGAGTTTCCTATATAAGGAGACTTCTTTGTTGGCCATCGCTGGCCAAAATCCAACCGGTACTAGACAAGCCCCCAAGCCAGACCGCAAAATTCCATGCCAAGTTTTTACCCATACTCTTGCAAACTATATCATTTTAAACACTTAGCATGCACCTCATGCTATGATGCTTACAAGATGTGGTTTAGCAGCCATATCTTAGTAAGCGTGCAACATCCCCAAAACTATAAGCCTGAGGGATTTCAACAGACCCCACCCAAGACCACAGTGCTCAGTTAGACACCAGCCTTGTTTCAGTTCTGACTGAAGTACAAGGGATCCAAGGAGGGATCATATTGTGAAAATCTGCACAACTTCCCCAGAGTAAGATCTCATTTCAGTGCCCCATATGAGCAGAGCTCGGGAGAGCACTACTTATTTTTTTTTCAATTTAACCGTGGAAACCAAGAAACTAGAAAAAAGATAGATGCTAACCCTGGGCTTTAATTCAGGGAGGCAGTCAAGCTCAAAGCCCAGTACAACTAGAGGGCACCTGCTGTCTATCAAAAGGGAAACAAATCCAAGATACCGAGACGTAAACAGCTCCGGCAGAGTGGGAGACAGCTCCTGCAGCCTCGCAGTGAGACATCTTCTGAGAGGCTGCTCCTCTTTGAATTTTAGGGGAGAGCTTTAAGCAGATCACTGTCTTTTTCTTCAGTCCAGTGGACTGGAATCAGCTTAACACGTTCTTACATTCATCAGGGCATTATACTCTAGAGTTCTCCCTGTCCAGTCCTATAAAGCAACTCTTCATTTCCATTGCTTCTGGGGGACTAAAGAGATATAGGAACACGCAACTGGAAGTGGTCTTCTAAGCCACCAAATCCTGTGTTTTTAGGAAATCGCTTATCCAGGAAATCACCAAAATCATCACTGTAAATCCTTACAGAGGCACAAGCCCAGAATAACACTACGCACAAATACAGACTGGGGAATGACTGGCTAGGCTACAGTACCGCAGAGAAGGACATGGGGGTTCTGGTGAACCATAAGCTGAATATGTGTCAACAGTGTTGCAAAAAAAGCCAAGAGCATCCTGGGTTGTAGTAACAGGAGTGCCACTTGCAAATCAGGGGAAGTGACTCTTCTGCTCTGCTCAGCGCCGGTGAGACCTCACCTGGTGTGTTCGGTCCAGTTTTGGGCCCCCTGCTCCAAGAAGGCTGTGGGCAGTTTGGAGAGTCCAGCACAGAGCAACAGAAGTGATCAGGGGCCTGGGAGACGAGGCTTACAAGGAAAGGCTGAAAGAACTAGGGCTATTAACATAGAGAAGACTGAGCTGGGATTTGATAAGAGTCTTCAATCACCTGAAGGGCGATTATCAGGGATCCGGGTTTTCCATTTCCCCCGGGAAAACAGAAAAAAATGTGGTTTTCCCCATTTACCTGAAGAAAACATGGATTTCTCATTTTAACGGAGAAACCTGCAGATTTTGCAGAGTTCCAGGCTGCAGGGAGTTGGGAGGAGCGGGAGGATCAGGCAGGGGATGCCATGTGCATGTATATGCACATGGCCACCAGGCAGCCTGGAGAGCAGCTCCCGCAGGTAACTGAGGGGGGGGAGGGGATTGAGGCCCCCCCAGGAAGGGACGGAGGGAGTTGGGCAGGGCTGGGGCTGACCCTGAGGCTGCAGCTGCTGCCCAGCTGGGCAGTGTGTGGGACTTGGGACCCAGGGCTACAATATGCAACTGCAAGGCCCAGGCAGTGGGCAGGACAGGGGCACAGGTGGCTTGTCCAGAGGGCGGGGGTGTGGGGCTGGCTACCTGGTGCTGCAGAGGGAAGCTCCTTGCCACACGACCCCATACCATCGCCCCTGCTGTTGCCACGCAAGCAGGGGAATTATCGCCAGGGTAGTGCAGAGCTTGTAGTGGCAAGGAGCTTCCCTGCATGGGCCTGCTCTCTCTGCAGCATCTGGGTGCACCTGCTGTGCTGTGGAGGCCTCGGGGAAGGGCAGGAGGGTGGGGAGCTGAAGCCTGCAGTAGGCAGCCCATCCTGCCCCTGCCCTGTGCACAGATCCTGCGGACATGGACCTCCGCACCCCCGCCTCCCACAAGATTGTGTGCAACATCGGGGAGCTGTCCCCCCCTGAGCCTGCAGTGGGTAGGCAGTGGGGTACAGGGGCTGGAGCTGGGCTCCACGCTCTGCTCCGCTGTAGCAGGCACTGCCTCCTGTGGGGGCAGGGGGCTGTGGACCTGGGTTCCTGGCCCTGTCGCTCTGTCAGCCTGGGGAACCCTTCTGGCAGGGCTGGGGGGCCTGGACCCATGTTCTGCAGAGAGAAGGGGGCAAGTGGATCTTTGATTTTTCATGATTAAAAACCCAAATCAAATACCAAAATTTATAGGTATTTAGAATTTATTTTATTATCATGATCGAAGCACTGGTAGACTTCCAAATTGCTTTAAAATGGTAAATATATCAAAAATACATTGTGCTGAACTGACACCTATATATATAGTGGCCTTTCATTTTAATCACAGATTTTGGGGGTTTTATCAGAGACTTTGAGATTTTCTATCAGGGAAAACCAGGATCACTGGTGATCATAGAGAGGATAGAGGGAGGTTCTGTTGCTGTAGCACACAGAACTAGGAGCAATGGCCTCAAGCTACGGCAGGGGAAATTTAGGTGGGAGATTAGTAGGAACTTTCTGACTATGGGGGTGGTCAAATATTTGAACTGGCTACCTAGAGAAGTTGCGGGCTCTCCATGCTTGGAAACTATCAAAAGCAGTTTAGACAGACACTTGCTTTGGATGGTTTAGTCAGGACTGATCCTGCCTTGAGCATGGGGCTAGACTAGATGACTTTGTGAGGTCCCTTCTAGCCCTACTTCCCTATGATCCTATGAATCCAGCAGTACTAAGACCATTCTAGGTCAGGAGTGGCCAACCTATGGCATGTGAACCACAAGTGGCATGGGCAGTCTCTGTGTAGCACACAGCAATTTGGAGAGAGGGCAGGGAGGTGAGCTGCAGATAGGGCAGGAAGCAGAGCAGCATATCAGGTGGGGAGCACAGGTCAGAAGCAAGCAGAGCAGCAGCTTGGGTAGGGGAAGGGGATCAGAGTGACGTGGCGTTTCATTTGTGACATGCCTGCCAAGAAGGTTGGCCCCCTCAGTCTTAGATCATGTCACAAGTAGAAGGTAGGGGAGATGAGGGCATGCCCTGCTGCCGCAATGGCAAAGAAGTAATTGGTTAATATAAGCTCAGAGGATCTTTGGAAAAAGCCCACATCTCATGCTAGAGGAAGGCAACCTCCCATCAGAGGGCACACATTTCTTCATCTAAAATGGATTATTTAGAATATTTTTAGACAATTTTAATATTTCAATTGAATTTTAAACCTACACTCACACAGGAGCAAACAGCACTCCTCACTTTAAAAAGGGCCAAACAGAATATATTGCTCTATGAATTAGTTGACATGCTTAATAGTGCCAAAGGAAGAAATGCAGCTACCTTTTGTTGTCAAATAAGATCTCTTCCATATCATCCACCGAGGAATGAAAATAACCTGCCAGAATCTTTGTTACTTAGGGAACAAAGGCACCTGATGAATTTAGTTTTAAGCAGACCCCTTGGAGAGAGAAATGATTTCTTCCTTTCTGAACTGTGAGGAGGGCATGCTGAGAGAAACACAGAAATGATGGATGCTAAAAAATCTACTCCTTGAAAACATGACGACAAGAACACTGCCATGATATATAAGGTTAAAATGTCCTTCCCTGTGTAATCAAATACCACATTCTTGACTCTGGCAGCTGTGATCACAGATCAAAATGAGTTATCTGGCAGTTATTCCTGTTGAGCCTGAGATATAATTTTAAACACTTAGCCTGCACCTCATGCTATGATACATCCTTTAAAAGAACGAGTTGCCAGGCTCACATACCCTGCACATTACCACTGCAAGACATTTATGAGATGAGGAACATTTATCCAATCTCTTAAATGAAAACTCACAGGCAGCCAAAGCTCCTAAGCAATATCAGTGCTGTACTGCAATAAATCTTGAGAGTAAGACTTGTCATCCTCTGGCCCACCTGGTAATTCACAGCAGCAGTAGGGAAGGAGCTCCAGGTCTCCTTTTCCAAAAGTACAGATTCCCAGCACTTGAACTAAACACAAATCTGCTCTTAGCTGTGTATGGACTTTGGCATATAGGTTAGCAGGTTTGATTCCATTCACACGGGCCAGTTCACTCCGATACAGAAAGCTAAGCAGCACATTTTTGAAGGTTTCAAAAGGGAATGGTTTTAAATCCATCACTTCAATGTAAGTGTGATAGTTTCAGCACTGCAAGGTCAGGGCAAGCCACAGCTCAGAAGGGAGCAGCAAGTGGTGCCCAAATTCCAAATTGTTTTAGGTTTGCACTCATGGAAATGTCCATGTTTTAATCTCTGAAAAAAACACCACACTCATTAGAGCAGCACAGCACCCTTGGAAATAAAAAAAAAAATCCAACATTACTATATCTTTACCTCTCTCTTGTAAAGCAGAGGAAGGATGGATTCATCTTCTGCAAAGCAAGTGAGCATTTCATATACTGTTAGACAAATTTTCCTTGACAGGGACAGGGGTAGGATAACACAACTTGACTTATGAGATTTCTCACTCCAGAGACTATACAAGGACCAGAGATGACAGTGTGTGAGTGGGTGGGTGTGTTATGAGAGGTTTAGAGTTCTATTTTCCCCATAACTTGAATAACTAACATCCGATCTATACGTACAGTGAAATTTTGCCCCAGAGTCAATGGGAGTTTTGCCACGGTCTCCAAAGGGGCCCCAAATTTCATATTTAATAACCAAACATTCCACGACAGCTGTCACAGTAGTATGTGTGCACGTAACCACCCTGTACCTGATACCATCATGACAGCTGTTCTAATGCATCAGAGAGCTGCCAGGTTGCAACTAGGGTATTGTTGTAGTTAAGACTAAATCTTAGGGTGCAGACACACAACACAGTGATGAGAGAGAAATGTATCCTGGATCTTATTCTGTAGTCAGCCTATTCCATAATAAAGGAGCAGACACATGACCACAGCCAGCTTTCCTAAATCAGCAGTCTACATTAGATGCTATTACAGTGCGAGACCACTATGCAGCAGGGGAACCAGTTTGCCTTGAGCAAAGGGTCATCCATAGATGACATTGTCAGTACCTTCTATGTAATATCTTTTTGGGTAGTATGATTGCAGCACATTGTTTCAAGGAGTAACTTCGCCCTGGATTTCAGCAATTCACTAATAGAGCAGACTTGTGCATTTTGTGTCCACTCTCCTTTACTTCAGTGTTAATTTACTATGCAGTAAATTACTACACTTTCCTCTTGCAATATACAAAAGGAGCCCTAGAACTGATTTGTATGGCAAAACTCTCTCCATCCTTAACCAGCTAGGCATCGTTATGATTCCAGTTCAGTCTGCTGCTGATCTGTAGCTACTATTTACTACTGACTCTCTATCTATCTACTACATGTAAATGGCTTGGCATGAACTACAGCTCTTTTCTGGCTAAACTAATACCATTATTTCTGTTCAGTCCAAGTCTAATAATCTAAAGGGTATTCCAAACAAACTGCTTTTTGCAGTATAGTGTGAAAACAGAGCAAATCAGAGTTGCCATGCATATAGATGTGAAACAAAACCCACAAGCTACTGAGGATCAGGAAATCCACTTTATATAAATTATATTAAAGGTTATTAATTGTCCTTTAAAAAAAGTATAACACTTGCTGCTGATCTCAAAGAACTTCTCAAGTATTACCAGACTAAACTTCAATGTGGACCTGTGAGGTAGATACTGTGGGTATTGCTGGCATTTCAAAAATGGGTAAATCAAGACAGGAGAAGTTACGGTCAACATCTTCAGACATGGCCACTGATTTGGGGTGCCTAAGTTTTGATGCCAAACTCAAGACAGTTGCAACCTGTTTTTTTTAGTGGTATTGGACATATGCAGCTTTAAAAAAAAGACAGACTTCTATATTTTTTAATTTGAGATTGCAAACCAAATGAGGAGTAAAATGAATCAAGGTTATTAAATAGTCCAATAATGAATATGAGTGTTTCTTAACTGACTGCAGGGTTTAAGCACTAGGTGCTTCATACTGGATTTTTATTCAGATCTGTTGTTAAAGTATCTAGATATACTTGGTAGACTCCAGTAGCATGTCAAGAGGAATTCATTACATTTCTTCCTTCTGCTGTAACTGTTGCGGGTAGGAGACCAAACTGTCTCACCTCCATCCTTGGCAAAGTCTTTGAAAAAATTATCAAGGCTCACATTTGTGAGAGCCCGGTAGGACAAATTATGCTGAGGGGAAATCAGCACGGGTTCGTAGCAGGCAGATCGTGCCTGACCAATCTAGTTTCTTTTTATGACCAGGTTACGAAATGCCCGGACGCAGGAGGAGGGGTGGATGTCGTATACTTAGACTTCAGGAAGGCATTCAATACGGTATCCCACCCCATACTGGTGAACAAGCTAAGAGGCTGTGATGTGGATGACTGCACAGTTCGGTGGGTGGCGAATTGGCTAGAGGGTTGCACCCAGAAAGTCATGGTGGATGGGTCGGTTTCAACCCGGAAGGGTGTGGGGTCCCGCAGGGTTCGGTCCTTGGACCGATACTCTTTAATGTCTTCATCAGTGACTTGGACGAGGGAGTGAAATGTACTCTGTCCAAGTTTGCAGATGACACAAAGCTATGGGGAGAAGTGGACACACCGGAGGGCAGGGAACAGCTGCAAGCAGACCTGGACAGGTTGGACAAGTGGGCAGAAAACAACAGAATGCAGTTCAACAAGGAGAAATGCAAAGTGCTGCACCTAGGGAGGAAAAATGTCCAGCACACCTACAGCCTAGGGAATGACCTGCTGGGTGGCACGGAAGTGGAAAGGGACCTTGGAGTCCTAGTGGACTCCAAGATGAACATGAGCCGGCAGTGTGACGAAGCCATCAAAAAAGCCAATGGCACTTTATCGTGCATCAGCAGATGCATGACGAATAGGTCCAAGGAGGTGATACTTCCCCTCTATCGGGCACTGGTCAGACCGCAGCTGGAGTACTGCATGCAGTTCAGGGCGCTGCAATTCAAGAGGGATGCGGATAACCTGGAGAGGGTCCAGAGAAGGGCCACTTGTATGGTTAAGGGCCTGCAGAACAAGCCCTACGAGGAGAGACTAGAGAAACTGGATCTTTTCAGCCTCCTCAAGAGAAGGTTGAGAGGCGACCTTGTGGCTGCCTATAAGTTCATCACGGGGGCACAGAAGGGTATTGGTGAGTATTTCTTCAGCAAGGTGCCCCCGGGGGTTACAAGAAATAATGGCCACAAGCTAGCAGGGAGCAGATTTAGATTGGACATTAGGAAGAACTTCTTCACAGTTCGAGTGGCCAAGGTCTGGAACGGGCTCTCAAGGGAGGTGGTGCTCTCCCCTACCCTGGGGGTCTTCAAGAGGAGGTTAGATGAGTATCTAGCTGGGGTCATCTAGACCCAGCACTCTTTCCTGCTTATGCAGGGGGTCGGACTCGATGATCTATTGAGGTCCCTTCCGACCCTAACATCTATGAATCTATGTATTATCAATGAGTGTTAACAGGGATGAATTTACTGAGAGCAAGCCAGACAGTCTCTACCCATACATAGTACATGTAAAATCACAGTCACTGGGGTGGAGGTGAAGCAAATTACTCATATACAGATAAGGCCAAAATTGGCACCAAATTTCACTCAGTGGAACTCCAGTTAAATCAACAGGATTGCAAAATATTCAAGTAAGTGCAGAATTTCTTCCATAAACAGAACTGATAATGCATTGATATGAACCTAAAATGCTAAAAATACCATTAAATGCACTTGCAAAGTGGATTCTGCCATGCTGCACAGCTGTATATACTATATTATATTTCATTAACACACACTCCTAGAATAGTAGATCATACCAGTAAATAACAAACCCATGGAAAAAGGAAAGAAAGCACATTGAAACCCAACTAAATGGGGAGGAAGTTCTTTTAAATAGGCATGAGCTATGTACCTGGGAAAGGCATAGAGCTCTTTGGATTGTAGGAGATGGGGTACAAACTTCTTTAAAAGTTCTTCTTCCTATTGGCAGATTTCTCCTCCCCTTTCATTTGAAATGCTGCCTGTAGATAATGGTGGCCAAGACTTCCAAGATACTTTTATTGGTTGAGGGAGTTGGTCTGCAGATGCCTACAGTTAAGTTTGCCATATACAAACATCTGTCAGCTGCATTTCAATTTAAACAAATTATTTTAGACTAGGAGGAAAAATAATGAACAATCAAGCCTGTACGAGAGAACCCAGAGTCTGTTTCATCTACCAGAGGCTGGCACTGAAGTGAATTAACAATGGAAGGCGACAAGCAGCTGACTAATTTCTGGCAGAAATTAAAAAGGTGCAGTACAGTACAAAACAGCTACATCATAGCAACCTACTAACAGACACCACACATGTGCATGCACACACGAACTGAGATTCTCAGAAAGGTAACTGGACAAAAAATGAGCATCACCATGAGGTAGCTGGGCCTTATTTATTCACCACTATGTCATATCATTTTACAGTATTGTAGCTGTAATGCAGTTCATCAGCCTTTTGAACCCTTTGTTGCATTTGTTGTATTAGATTGTGTCCATGGATGAGGCTGCCCAGAGAGAAGGAAGAGCAGGGGCAGCTCCAGAGGTCACCCCCGCTTTTCAGATCATGCTGTGGGAGCAGCAGCTGGGGACTAAGTTCCTGAAGCAGGTAACAACTCCCTTTCCACCTCTCAGCAGCCCCTTCCTTCCACTCTGCTCAGTGGCACCTCCTCTCTACTCCTATTTTACCCCTCCCTGGCCCACTGCTGTCAGTGCCCGAGGCTGACCTGAGGGCAGGAAAAGCCCAGAGTTGCTACTGCCCCACTCCAGCCAGGCTGTATTGGGAGCTGGTCTCAGCTGGGAACAGTGGCAGCAGCTGCTGGGTGCCTCCTCCCTGCCTGGTCCCCATCAGCCCAGGAATAGGTGCAGAGAAGTGGAATGCACCTGCCACCGCCACTGTCCCCAGCCAAGCCTGAATCCCTGCGCAGCTGCTCCCCACAGCCCTGACTGGAGCGGCCAGGAGAGCAACAGCGGCAGATCGTCTCTTCTTCCTGTACCCAGAGGCATAAGTAGAGAGGTTTAGGAGGGGAATGGAGGGTAAGGGACAGGAGGCTGAGCACAGAAGGGAAGGGAAGCAGCGCTCCCACTTCCCTCTTCTTAAAACTCTGAATCCACCTATGAGGATTAGAAAAAGGAGAGAAGGGAAATAATGACTCTGCCTTGTGGAACCGACTGCTAAGAGTTGGGGATGGGAGGGATGAGAAAGAGCCTCTAAAAAGATGCACTAAATTATTGACTAGATAAGTAGGCAGGGAGCCAAGAGAGGAGCCAAGGGAGGTCAAGATTTCAAGAAAACCACAGTTGACTCTGTTGAAGATGGCCAACAAGGATGAGGAAAGATTCTGAGCCTTGTGTAGGAAGAGGCCATTTAACACTTCATGAGACCAAGTTCAGCGAAGAAGAAGGATCAGAAGGCAGACTGAAGGGCGTCTAGACTGGACCTTGAGAATAGGAACTTCAGACAGTGATGGTACATAATGAATTGAATGAAAGGGAGAAAGATGGGTGGCAGCTGGAGAAATAAATGAGAGCGTGTTTTTTTGTTTTGTTTTTTTTTACATGGGAGAAACTAAATCATGCTTCTATTGTGAGGGAAGAGCTAGAGGAAACTGAGATATTAAGGACAGAAGTATGGAAAGGGATGGTACTAAGCATGAGAGAGAGATCAGGAGATGAGATAGGATGGAGTCACTGGGCAATAGGGCTGTGCAAAGCTTTGGGTGGCGATTCAATTCAGAGGAGATTCGGCCCGATTCAGTGGTCAAATCTCCAAATCCGAATCGAATCAGGGGACCAACTTAAAGGTCCAAATCAATTCAAAGCTGTTCGAATCTTCGGCAAAGATTCAGAGAGCTTTGATGATTTGGGCAGTCCCCAATGGCTGCAGCAGGGAGCTGCAACCACTCCGAGCTGGTAAGTACTAGGGGCAGGGGAGGGGACCATGGGGGGGGCCCTGCCAGCCCCCAACTCCACCCCTCCCCAGGGCTTTGGCCCTTTAAGGAAAAAAAAATAGTTGAGAAAAGCCCTGCTCCTGGTGCAGCCTCAGGGCTTCGGGGGCTCCTGCAGAGTCCCCCATGTGGCGCGGGGCAGCGGGGCTCACCCCCTGCTGGCAGCAGTGGTGAGTCCTGGGGTTTCTTCAGGTTTTTTTTTTTTTTCCTGTGAGGGGGCTGGGGGAGCGGGGTTTGGGGGCTCGTGCAGAGCCCCCCATGCAGCGGGGGGCAGTGGGGATCACCCCCTGCCCAGCAGCACCTGCTGAGCTGGGGTCCCCCCCCAAGTGCCGGGGGCTGAGGCGGGGGCAGGGGATGGGCCTGGCCTGGCTGATTCAGCTGAATCGAATCAGGACAGTGATTCGAATCACCAAATCGAATCACTGTCCCCCAAATCAGTTGACTCCGAGTCCAGAGCGAATACTAGCCATTTTGCATGGGCCTACTGGGCAATTGAAGGAGTTAGAGGAGAGCAGACAGGGCCTCAGCATCTCTGATGGGAAGGAAAGCATTGTGGGAGAGAAAGGGAAAAGATAGGCAAGTCAAGGAGGGGGGAAAGACTCCTGTACCTTCTTCATTTTCCCTTGGAAGAAGTTGGTGATATCTGTGCCAATATAAAATATCCATTTTCATTTTGAACTTTCTTGCATATTTTTATATTTTTTATTATAACTCTCTAAAGAAGAAAAGCCAATTCATTCTTAAAAACCAGAACATTTAATTTAAAAATACTATACCAGTTTGCAAAGCATCCAAGTTCCCACCATACAGAAAGGTATCCTAGGAAAGATACTTGAGGCTTGCATGCTGGGTTTGGCTTAGTATCCATAGGAAATATTCTGGGATGCAAAAGTATCCAGAACCTTTGACAAAGTGCAAAGGGTAAAGCAGGCAGTCACTGTGCTTAGAAGAAGCTGCAGGCCTTGCCAATCTGATCCAGCATGAAGTTTTACTTCAATACTCCAGAATCTCAACACTAAATCCTCACATGGTGTCAATATTCCACTGACTTCAATTTGAAGAACATTAGTTTGCATGGTTAAATATTCAGCTTCCACATTTTATTTGAACAAGTGTTGCATGCACAACAGATCGGACAAAAAATATTGTTCGTTTTAAGAGATATAAACAACATCCATTGTTTTCCTGATTATTTTTCCACCTCTTCATTCTGATAGGCAGGCTTTCTTCCCACAGCCACAAAATGGAGATATACATACATACATGCATGCATGCATCAGGAAAAAAACAACCCAGGAAAATAATGGATGTTTATCTCTCTTAAATAGAACAATCATTTTTGTCCAATTTTGTCAAGAAAGCAGGTTTCCTATGTAGACTTAAGACATTCAGCATGTCAAAGCATAGCTGTCTTTAAAGAAAGCCAAAAATACAAGACCATAATGATTTCATGAAAGCATAAGTTCATTTTCCAAATTGAAAATCTAGAATTATGTGAGATGCAAAAGAACACATTTCTTTCATTGGGTAGATGGGTATAAAAAAAAAAAAGATCTGGGCCCAAAGCATGAAGCTACTGAAAGATTTTAAACAAATAAAACATGCATAAAACAACAGATACAAAGCATGCAAAGTCTTGTGAGGAAAATCCCGAGGTTTCAATCCTTGCCTAGCACTTTCTAACTCACCCAACCCTGTATGCATCTTAAGTTACTGCTTAGTGATGTGTGTAGAAGGCACTGCAGTGCCTATTAACCACATGACTTCACTAATCAGACCCAGCACCTGCTGGTGTCCTAGACAAGCCATAGAGAGACTGAAATCCACTGTCCATTGTCTAGCGTTTAGACACTGAATTTCCTCTGAGGCAGTGGGAACACAGATCAAGCACATAGCAGCAGGAAACAACAATGCTTCTTGTCACCTCGCATCAGCCCTTCTGGCTAAGTTGACTACAAGCAGACATCACATTTGTCCCAAGGAAAACCATTTTTTTCCAGGGCAAGTGTGATTGCTCAGATGTTCACATCTGTTGTCCCAGGACAAACCCTAAAAAGGATCCCGGATAAGAATTGCTAACAGTTTATCTCAGGACATTGCAAAGTGCATCTGAATGCTTGCCCTAGGATTGCATCATTGAATCAATGGCAGAAAAGCAGCATTCACCACTCACTAAATCCTGATTAGAAGGGCTGTGCATGCTCGCCAATCCCGGAACTTTTCTGTTGCAGGATAAACACAGGCACAACTGACCCTGGCACAAATGCAATGTTTAAGAAAAATACAGATGGGATCCTAAGGCCTTGCTTATGCTAGAGAAGTTTTGTCAAGTATAACTATTGGCAAAACATACCACAGCATACCAGCAAAGTGCTCCTAGTACAGATGCAGCTTATATTGTGAAAGAAGAGCTTTACTCAGAATAGCTTATGCTGATTTCCCAAGATAAATAAGCTTTATGCTTTCACTAGTTCAGAAATATCTCAGAAAAACATAACACCCCACCCATGCATGTCTTTCCCACCAAAGTTTCCATTTTGACCCATTGTCAACACTGAGAACAGAGGTACAAAATCAGTCATAGCGTTCCTCATTTGAGGGACTGAGCACAACAGGCACTTTTACACATGCTCTAGGGTAAGGGGGCAGAACTTCAATTAGAGCAGCTTTGAGAGCCACTCTAATTAAAGCACCGCTGTGTCTCATGTATCAGTGTCCCTGTGCTTAAAAATGGTGTCCAGAGCACTTGAACTAAAGCTCAACAAGCATTAGATAAAACACCCGTGCTACCATTTTTAAGGATGGGGATGCTGATAACATGAGACACAGGAGGCTGCTGGAGCACAGCAATTGCCATTAAATCGAGTCTTCTCCAACGCACTGGAATTCCAATGCATCGAAGCAGTCTCTGTGCTAGTGCATAGGTGTCCAATCAGTCCATGTAAGATGCAATATTTTATACCCACCAAGGATCAGAACAAATCTTTTCTTTGGTGCCAAGGTCTTAGGGTTACTGCAGCATTACTAAGAGCCACAATGAAGATTGCACTGTGACAGCATCTTTTAGCTGAGGATCTCAAAGCATTTCACAAGCTTCTTGCAATTGCAAGGCAAGGTAGAAAACTATTTACATGGGAACAAAGTCAAAGTCATGGTCAGAGCCAGGGAGGCAACCCAAGAATTTTGGTACCTTCTGATACCTTATGAGCACTGGACTCACTCCCTCTTCTTCCATAAACCCAGTGCTGTTCCAAGGGATTTTTATTGATTATAATTTTATGAATTTATAATTATTATTCCATCAATCCTATTGACTCTCTCACATCAAAGCCTAATGGGATTTTAACACTGGACCTCAAAACAATCTCTCACTTACACTATTCTTCATCCATATAGGATACTCTAAATCAACTACTACTAGTTCATATGTATACTTAGGTTTAGAGCATGTTCCACCTAGAAAAGGTCTAAGGGTATGCAGCTTCTCTCCCTTCACAAATGAGCATCTCACCTTAGTAGAATAATCCTCTTTGCTCTCCGGGAGGCACTCATTTTTCCAATGGGCAGCCGTATACGCCTGCAGAGCATCTAAAGCAGTGAAAGGCAGCCAATAGGAAATATGAGGCATAGGCATAACTTTACACACTTGCCTTTCAAGGGTCTGCAAGTTACTTGCCCCATTACCTCAGGATTCAAATTGTCACAAGGCAGCAAAGTAAGGTGAGGAACTATCCGTCTCCTCTCCTCTACTCCCACACCCCTTGCATAATAGCTTGGTTGTTAGGACATTTGCTTCCTAAGTGGGAAGCCTGGGTGGTGGGCATGCTCAGGAGTATGAACTCACATGTCCCACTACCTAGGAAGGTGCCCTAATCTGGAAGTCACAAGCTAAAAAACCCAGGCTGTCCAGCTTCTAAGAGGTTAGAAGCCACATGCCCCACAGGCTGCACCAGCAGGAACTGCAGAGCCCCGGGCCATGTGCTACACAGACATTGCCCATCAATGCACCATGCACGTGGACAGCTCCCCCCACACATCACGCACACACGTGCTCCAGCCTCACCCTCAGCTGCCCAGCCACAGCCATGCCACAAGAGCGCTCGAGGCCACACTGCAGCCTGTACTGCACTGCCTTGCTCCTGGAGTGAGGGCAGGAAGAGGAAGCCAAAGCAGGGCGGCTGATCAGAGACCCCAGCGAGCGCTGCCACTGGAGCAGTGGGGAGGTGGTGGCCAGGTGAGAGCCCAGGTCCACAAGCTAACCCATCACAGGCCACGTGCGACCTGCAAGCCACCACCTGGACAGGTAAACAGAGCTGAGGGCACCCTCTACCCTGTCTGAAGCTGGGCCATGGGGCAAAAAGGAAGCTGGGCTTTTGCTGCTGGACAAAAATGAAAAACCAGAGTCAGGAAAAAGCAGAAGAGCAAGAGGGATGAAACTTTACACAGGAGCCCCATGAGAGCACTTCCCTGGGAAGGAGGGAGCCCTGGGGTGTGCCCCCAATCCTGTTTATGCATATGATATTAAGTCATCAGTGGATGAAATGCATAAACAGCATTATAGCAAGGGCCAAAACCTAGCGCTCCCTCTCACCCAGGGGTGCACCTTCCTCACAGGACAGGAGGTATAGACTCTTCTTTGCTTGCTCACCCTCCTGGGGCCTCAGCCACATTGCACAAAGTAGCAAAGTCATTGCATGCTGAATTGGCAACTTTTCATGCGGTTCAATTGCTGTCCAAAAGAAGAGTTGCTTAATGATGAATAAAGTACATCTACCTCAGAACAGCAGAGGAAGTCAGTCATTTCCTTCTGCAGGCATTGCAGCTCTTCCGAGTGACAAAAGTATGTGTGGAGACTGGTTGCTGTGGTAACACAAACCCCACGCTAATTGTGGTCTCCAGTTTTGGCTGTGCATGACAACAGAAGTGATGGGAAAGTTTTTTTTTTTCTTTTTTAATAAACTGTGAATTAAACCTGGTAAGGGTAAACTGTAGCAGTGACACATTATAAAAGTTGTTCAAGCAATTACTGTGGAGACATGCTGACTTCAACCATTGCAATACACTGTGAATAAACTAAAATAGCTGGTGAACCCAATTAAAAACCAAGCACCATAGTTACAGAAGGATTATAATTAGGATTATATTATACATTCATAATAAATGTGGATATTTATATTGTGATTCATACCTACATTATTATATTCAAATTCATACTGCTATATTTATTTTATGAAATATTCATTGTGTATCCCATATTATGTCATTTAATTTCACATATATGAACCAACCTAGTGCCTTATTATTTTTCAGAGAAAAACCAACACATCTCAAAACACTATTTTAGGTACTACATAGACTTTATTGAGTATTATTTAAAACTGGGAATTTATTGATATTGAAAGAAATTATGCACAGAGCATTTGAGTATTTCTGAAAAAATAGAAGTAGTTCTAAGGCCCTGTGTGCAGCAAAGAAGATGGCTACTGACTGACACAAGATGAATACCAATAACATCAGCAGCATAACATCCAGTGACCCCGTTTTAAGCCAGTGTTCAGTGATTGCTTAAATGGAGATGCCTGCTACCTAAAAGCGAGAGACCATTGTACTCCTGCCTGACAATATTCAAGACAGGAGTTGATTAACAGCATGGCATAAGCAGAGAACTGTACAGAGTAAAAATGAAATGTGCATGCAGCCGTACCAGTTTCTGCAGAGATCCAGAGGCCTCAAGTTAAGCAGAAACTGCACTTTAGTGAACTTCATGGTAACACATAGGTGCTGTAAGGAAGGGCATCAATGTTTTGGAAAATGGATCTATTTTATCTGCTCCAGTGCTGCTGGAAGCATCAGCTTTTGAAGGAGGCATAATGGCCTCTATGGATCAGGATGTCAAATCCAAGGCATCCTTCCCCAACAATTGACAAAAGATTATATTAGTTAAATAGAGGATAAAAATTGGACCAGTGGCCTGTGCTACTTTCTCCCCAAAACTTCAACCTGTTTTCCATTATCTCTGATGTAAACCTATGGCTAGTGCCTCTGTGTCCATGTTCTACACTCCAGTACCAGTGACCTGACTCAAGACTCCTCCATGTCTCTGTAGTGGCAAAATTGAGGTTAGAGAATTACATTTGTTAGTGCCTGTTACTGGAGTCAACTCAAAAAAGTGGTCGTCGAGTTCCATTCAAACATTCTGTACATTTGATTGATTTGCTATATGACAACTGTTTTGAATTCTGAACAGTGAATGATAAATGTTTAAAACAGTTTTAGACAGATTTGTGGAGGACAGGAAGATCTCTCCCTAGCCATATAGGCTACTCCAGAAAGGTTTTTCAAAAGAAACACATCCCTAGAGTACTTGCCTAAATTAGAAAAACAAAACAAGAACTTGAATGCCAGAAAGAGGCATACATCAGACTGTGTGAATTCCTTAAAATACTTATAATATGCAAATGACCAATTCATTTTTTGTATGGTAAATTGCTATGAGACTCCATTGGCTGCTTTGTTGCTGCATAGAGAGGTGCAGGAAGAGAAAACTTACCCCAGAAATAAATCTGCGGCAGAGTCCAACTAAGTCCAACTACTTCAACCAATGGATCAGAAAGGGGCTAGACCTGCATTCTGAGCAAAGCTAGGGGAGCAGTAAGCCCTTAAAAACCCAAATCCCATACATCACCAGCCATCCATTTAAAAGAAGCCTCTTTATGACCTTCTCAAGCTATTCATTCCCCATCCCTGCCAGAAAAGGGAGCATGAACTCAGAAGTTTCATGGTACATTAACCTAAGTTTTCTGTATTCTGATTTCCCTGGCTTATCCTACAGTTAAAGGAGGAAAAAAACCAAAACAAAACAGAAAAAATGCTTTGAGGTATTGGGTTAGAGTTTTTGAACTTTGCTGGCATTGCCCAAGAAGCCTGGACTTAAATGGATTTTCTCACAGACCTTCTTGCAAATGGGCCTTCACAAATATACAGAATATACACAAAGACTAGGGGGAACAGTGAGGGTGGGGGAGGACAAAAAAAAAGTATCTAAAGTGGCCAGACAAATCAACTTCTACTAAGGATTCATGCCAAAACTTAATGCTCTCTCAATCACATGCAACCTTAAGCCAGCAATGAAAGTTGGGAGGCTCTGGCAAGGGAAGACATCCCTAGTCAAGACAGCTGTTTAAGCTTGTACAGCTACTTCTCGCTTAACATCGTAGTTACGTTCTTGAAAAATGCAACTTTAAGTAAAACTACGTTAAGCGAATCCAGTTACATCACAGTAGTCACCTACTGGCAGGCAGCGGCCAAACAATGTTATAATTGAACACTGCGCGGCTTTAAATGAGTATGTTCTCTAATAGATCAGCGATGTAATAACAAAACATTAACCAGGATGACATTAAATTAGGAGAACCTGTAGTTCGTTTGTAGTGTACATTTTAATCTCAGTGAAGTCAACAGGACATAATTATAGCCTTAACTTAAGCAAGTGTTTAAAAGGCTTTCTTTTGGCTACATTTCAGATGATTTGTGCCCTTCATAACATATCCTAATGGAAGAAGAGTCTGTTTCCCTTGGTCAGGGAAGGAGTTGACACCCTAGGGCCTTTCTGCGAGTCCTCTGCTTTTTAATCAAGGCTGAGTGTGGGATTAATGGGGAGTGTTCTAACAACAGTGAATTGCCTAGTGGTGGTCGTTTAGGGTCACAGTAATGTCCACTGAAGTCTAACGGAAGGTTCCTCTAGACTTCAATGAGTTGTATTAAGGTCATAAACTGTGGGTGCCGGTCTACACTGCCTTTGGACTACACCAGGGAGTGCTGTAGTACTGCAGTGAAATGCAGCATACCACATTTACCCAAATCTAAGATGACCCTGAATTTAAGCTGAACTAATAATTAGATTCTAAACATGGAAAATCTATAAACATGTTGTTTCCATGTATAAAATTTAATTACTGGAGGGTCATCTTTAATTCATTCCCTCCAGTGCTGCAGGGGGGCAGGCAGTGGGGTGACAGGCAGTGTGGGGAGGTCAAGTAGCTTGCCCCTGCCCCCTACCTGTTCCCTACTCCCTGCAGCCTTGGGCTCCCCTTCCCCCTCTCTGCCTCTGGCTCCCCCTCCTGCCTGTCCTTCCAGCCTCTGCTCCCTCCACCCCCACAGTCTCTTCTCCCTCCTTCCCCACCTTACTCTTTCTCCACTCTGGCAGGCTTTATCCTTATCCTAGTCAGGGCCATGGAGCATGGCCCCAGCCCAGCCCCCATAGCAGGTTGTGGGCTGCGTGCCACTGCTATGAGGCAGGGTTGGGGTTGTGCTCAGAGCCCGAGGTTAGAATGGACACAGAGCTTGCTGGCATGGAGCAACAGTAAGGGGGGAAAGACGAGGGGCAGGTGGGGGAGAAGAGGCTGCATGGTGGGGGTAAGGGCGGGGAAAAGGCTGCAAGGCAATGGTGGGGTTCAGAGGTGGTGGTGAGGGGGGAGCAGGCAGCAGTTGTGGTTATGGCTCCAACCCTGGTAACTGTCTGCTTTCCCCACCCCACTGCCCTCATACTCGATTCTAAGACCAGGGTCTTCCCCCCATGTTAAATGGGGAATCAGGAAAGTACAGTACCTGTTCCAAGTGCATTACCCCCAAAAATGGATGTAAAGTCATTGCTTTGGTGCATGTTCAATACAGCTCCACCTAACTACTCCTGGATCCATTCCTTCCACCATGGTGAATGGTCTTCCTTTTCACAACTTCTACCTGTGGCTACGTGTCCACAGTCAGTTCCAGCTTCCTCTAAGAGACTGCCCTGCCCTTCTCGCTTCTGGAAACCCTTCCCATTCCATTAGTTAGCATGCTTTGCAAATGGGTACACATACCATCAGGGAACACTGTGCCATCCTCTGACCAATTTCATAAGAATTATGGTTCCTCTGACCAATTTCATAAGGATTATGGTAATTAAATAAAACATAAAATTTTGACCTTCTTTTACACATTTTATCTCAATATTTCAAACACTTATGAATTAAGGAAATAACCTTGGACACGCTCAGTCAAAAAAAAATGCAATTCTCATTTCAGTGAGAGGAAAATCCAGGTGCAAAGCAGGTAAATGTGTCAGCTAAAAATTATGTCTGTGTAATAAAGGTGCTTGCTGAAGGCTCTATGAAGATCAGACCAAGTATTTTTTTGTCATTTGTTCAGATATTAAGCTATATGTTGTTGCTAAGAGCCTAATTAAAGTCAAAGATGTAGTAAGGCCTTGTATGAAGTAAGGCCTAGTAAATTTAGCAAAGCCTTATAGAAGTAATGGTAGGCCCTGTGGCGTAGTTAAAATGAACCTTATCAGAAGAATGCAAGGCTATTGTATTGCTATTGGTCAGTTTTAAGAATAATTATAATGGAAGAATCTGGATGGCTGTAAGTTATCAGTTTAGCTCAGAAATTATAAATTGGCTGGCACATCCGGAAATAATTTAGAAGGAAGATGCAGCTCTGTAAAAAAAGCTCCTAATTAAGATTAGCTGCTGGCCTGGATTCAGTGGGCCTGTGGATCTCGAGGAGCCCAAGGGACCAAATACCAGGGTCCTTCTCAGTACCCCTCAGACAGTGCTGATCGGGGACGCCTGACTTTGCTGAGCTTTGTGGAAACAGAAACTTGTCATACATCAGGCATCAGAGGGGACTGCCGATAAGTTGCCAATGCGAATTATTCTCGTCTGTCTTTGTTTTGTTATTTACACATAGTTGTGTGTATGTTAAGTCAATAAACCTTTCTTACCTTTCTACCCCTGACCATATTCTCAATCCCGAACCCTGTGCAGGCAGCTGGGACAGTAAAAGCCCAAATATGAAGAAGTACTCTCAAATCTTGAGTGCTTAACCTGAGAAACCCATGGTGGGCTGATTTTCAGAGGTACTGATCACAACTGTATCTGAAGCCAAAGGGAGACATTAGGGCTTCTGATACCCAGTTTATAGACAATTTGGTCCTGACTATCTGAGAAACAAAGACACCTAAAAGTCCATGCCAGCTTTGCCGTTATGGTCCCAAGCTACGCACTGAGCTACGACATGGAGAAAGAGAACTTTCTCTGTATTTCAGTGGTACCCAACAGACTGCCTAGCTAATATTGCTAAGTTTAAGTTTCGTTAGTTAGCAATCTATTTCTTTTGTCATTTCTGTCATGTACTTTTCCTTTAACTGGAACTTAAAATGAAAGAAAAGGGACAGAGCTACTTTATCTAT
Source organism: Alligator mississippiensis (assembly GCF_030867095.1). Classification (NCBI taxonomy): domain Eukaryota; kingdom Metazoa; phylum Chordata; order Crocodylia; family Alligatoridae; genus Alligator; species Alligator mississippiensis. The sequence continues at coordinate 282,733,821 of NC_081826.1, forward strand.
CCGTTAATGAATTAGATTTTTTATTGCAACAGTAGAAAATAGATTATTTTAAAACAAAATATGGCAAATGTTAAGGTAAATATTACTGTATTGAACTACACCTCAAGCTACACATTATTTTATAAACAATATCTATCCATTTATATACACACACACAAATCAATATACAGATACATTCAATCATTATCAATAAATATTTCACTATTAGAGAAGCAGATGGAAAACTCCAGAGAAGCAGATTGAAAACTCAACCTCATTTTCAAATATGTTAATCTTGATTTTCACTCAGTAAATAAATAACACTTGCATCTCTGCCACTGTGGAATGTCCAACTTTCAGCACAAGTAGATAAACACATTTCCATGAATTATCTCCACTTAATAATGCTATTAACCACATTCAAGTGGGATTATAAGCATTCCTTTTACCATTACTACACAGAAAGACCACAAACAAAAGTCCACCCAATATTTTGGCTAACATATTAGAAAACATGACACCTCTTGCCAGAAAATGTTTCATTATAGGGCTTTAGAATTATAGGACCCTATAACGCATTCCTTTTACATTCTTCTTCAATATACATAAGATCATAAGAACTGCCATTTACTGGGTCAGACCATAGGTTCATCTTGCCCAGTGTCCTGTGTCACACACTGGCATAGTGATTGCTGAAAGGGATAGTGAACTGGGAATGACCAGGGTTTTTTTCCCCCCCCCCCACTGTTCCTCTCACATTTGCAGCCTCCAGCATTATAGGTATATACATAATCCATGCAGCATTTTAAAAACAGAAACAGCTTTCATTTAGCATCTCCCACAGACCAGTGAGAAACATGGGAGTAGAGACCAATTATCCAGCCTTCATTTTTCCTTGCCTTGCCACCTAATGTAAAAAGTCTTTAATAAAAATAATTTTAGCAAAAGAAAATTCATTGCTTAGTTGTATGTATGCCCTCTGTGGCAAAAAAACTAGGCGCACAGCTATTCAACCTGGTAATTGTCACTGGGGAGGGAAAACATTCATATGTAACTTGTACAACGTTGAACTGTAAGATGTATTTTTATACTTTCACTTTCAAAGCATCGAGATTACCTTAAAACCATCAACAAATATTTCCAGTTGCTCTAATGCAAGTTTCCAGCAACGGCTATGTGAACAACTGATGTTTCCATTTTAATAGCAGAAACAAAACAAAACCAATCTCCACCCCAAAAAAAAAAAAAAAAAAAAAATTATAGCTGAATTTCAGAAGAAAACGTTGGCCTGGAACAAAAAATTGAAATATTTCATTTAAAAAAAAGACAAACAAAATGCTTTCAATTTTTCAAAATTCTCTTTCCCCCTTTTTTCCAGATCAAAACTATTCATTGAATTTACACAGAATTTGCAAAACAGATCAGCTGAGCCCAACCTGCATTTTTCAGGAAATAAACCATTTGCCTAAATATTTTGCCTAGCTCTGTTTCCAGCCACACATCCTCCAAAGAGGGAGTCACAGCAGTTTTTATTGCAGCAACGCATATGACACTGAGGGCCCAGATGCATAGATGAGCCTTCTCCAGGTGGTCTTCTACTGGAACATTACCACATGCATGCCAACAAAGTGAATGGAGATAGATAGATGCATAGCTGATTTTTGTACCAGGAGCTAATGTAAGATGTTACAAAGAGCATCACTAGAAATAGCAACTGCAATTGCCAAGTGCAGCTTGAGTTCATCTGCTTGTTTTTTGGGGTCAGGCAATTCCACAGTTAAGGGTAAGAAATTAACTCAGTCTGGCCTGGAGGGAATCTAGGAGGCACGTTTTTTAACCAAGAACACATCTGCATCCCAAAACAGGACCCTGATGCCAAGGAGCATCCTGCATACACGTTAGCCCAAAGTTCCTCAAGCAGCCATCATTCATCTTGTATAACTTACTGGGCTGGTCGAGCTGTGAGATTCAATAGAGGCCATTGTGATGCTACCACATTCAGGACAAAAAATTCAGAACAAAATAGGCCCTAAGATTTTGCCCCATCTCATCTTCAAAGCAATAAGGAGGGTGATGATCATTTTGAAAACTGAAATCTAGTGCTCCTTCTGGACAGAAGGTCTCTTCAGTTTAGCAACATAAATTTAACACTTTGGGAGAGCTTCAAAAGATCAAACCCAAAGGGGAAAGAAGAGCTTCTCACCATTCTTATGGTGTGTTATGAGGCACCAGCAGGATCCTCCGGCTTCACACCGTCTCACAGACTTTATGGCCCACTGCTCTTAATAATTAGTGATTCCTTTCCTCCTACCAGCATGCCTTCTATCTTTCCTAGGCTGACTGCTCTTCAACCCTCTGCTAATTTCGACCAGGCACTGGGCATGTATCTTGCTAACACGGCAGGCTGATTCAACAGAAAAGAAAATGTGCACTTGAGGTAACACCTACTTATTAGTGGCACCCAAGTGTGTGGGAAACTCACGCATTCACATTGACTGGACTTATGTAGATGAGAAGGGACCATGAAATACAGACTTCCTTGTGAATTTTTAGAACAAGAATACAAAATCATTTACTGTTCTCGCATTGCCATGGAAACACCCTTCTCCCTCAGCTCATTTATGTTAGGTATCAATTACTCCAAAGATCCTAGGTTCCACAAGATGATGCATACCTATATGCCCTGCTTGTATTTATTTTATGAAATTAAATATCCCATTTTTCAAATAAGGAGGAAATTGGAATGTCAAACTCACCTGACGCTGCAGGATGGAAACATCCACTATCACTTTGTGACTGACAGACCATTTTAATTTTATAAAGTATACATACAGAGCTTAGTTTTATTAATAAGGACAATCCTTGTAGGTTGGATTGAACAGCTAGGGAAAGCCATGCCTGCAGCGTTCAAAAGAGAACCTTTGATATCAGAAGCACGCAGCATCCTCCAACCGCAGCATGCTTGCTGCTCTGTTCTTTTGCTCACTGGCATGTTTCAGCCAGTCACAGTAGGCCTGCCAGTTAGTGCCTATGGGTCCTCACCCTCAGCTTCCCAGGATTCATCCACACCGGGCTTTCATGCTGCTGAAATATTCAGAAATGAAGAAGGGAGTGTGTGTGTCAGACTTGACTCTCTGGATCTTAAACGTTTTCTGGGAGAGAATAAAATAAACCACACCCAACTTTCAATCTCTTGTCTCACCTATGCAAGGGAATATATAAGCAGTACTGGCACCCCCAAGCCAGGAATACTGCTCCTGTATGTTCTACCAAGACCGTAGCTAGTGCTGCTGAGCAAACCCAAGACTGTTAGAGAAATGGAATCCCAGTTCGACTGTTTCGTCAGTTGTCTCTACCGGCACATTACCATTTGTTAAGTGGGATAAGTAATTCCCCATTTCTTTTCTTGGCTTTCGCATATTCAAAGATACATTGCAAGCGCATGCCTCCAAGTGATTAGCACTGTCCAGACGAGCAGGGTTTGTCTGATAAACAGCTGGGTAGGAATTTGGATGATGGTGACTAGAAGAGAGGTAGAATTCAGGTGCAACTGTGCTGGTTGCTTGGTTATGGAAAGGATCATTTGCCTTGCAACATGTCTGCAGGCAGCTATTTTTCTTGAATCCATGATGAATGCCTAATTTAGCAATTAGAGGTTTTCCAACATTAACCTCCTTCCTTTCATCCATTGTGTCTTCTATTCCTGGATACTCGTAGTGCAGACAAACTGTGAAGATCAAGTGTTCCTGTGAATAGGAAAAATAAGGTTATTCCCCCCCAAAAGAAACTGTCATATAAGACCACGAGCATTCATATGATGTGGAACTAACACATTTTTAGGTGGTGTAAGAGGAGATCTATAACCAGCATCATTGTTGACCACTGCTGTTAAATGAACACTACCCACCCAGGACCATACCCTGCACACATCTAAGATTCAGGTCACATTCACTGAAATCAGTGGGATAAGAAAGGGAGAAACTGTTAAATTCTATGCACCCACTTCATACTGTATTTAAACACAACTAAGCTTAACACATTCATGTTTCCAGATTCCCTATAACTTTAAAAAATCCTGGAAAGCTCAGGAATAGGATATATTTCCTCCACTTATGCACCTTATATCCTATACTTTGCTACCAGAAGGCACTTCTCCTGTCACTCTCTAGGTGACAGTCAACCAACAAAGAAACTATACTGTCACTAGGCACGTGCCATATTCAATTGGCCTGTTTTTCTCTCTTCCTCCTTCATACTTCATCTGGGTAATTCAAGGCAGCAACTTTTTGGCAGAAAGAAAACAACAGATGTAATTTGCACAGTTTAACAGGAACATCTGGCCGGAAGTGGCCTCATAGATCACTCAGTCCAGTCCCTTCTCTTGTTGACAAGCATGTTGCTAAAATCTTATTCGTAGACTTAGCAGATGCCATTTTAAAAACTCAGCAGGGATTTTGTTTCCATTACTCCTCTCAGAAGGCTGCTCCAGAAGTGTTTCAGTGAATATAAATAGGGCTAGGTTTAAGTCACAGGCCCAGCTCTGAAAGTCATGGCCTGATCGTGGTGGGGGCCACCATTTTTGCGGCACCCCCCCATGCCTCCTGATTGGCTGAGGGGGCAGGTTTAGGGCCGTCTGGCTGGCTGAGCCCAGTCCCCAGTGGCAGGCTGGGGGCAGGGACTGGGGGGAGGGGTAATAAAGGGTTGCGAGACCAGGGGATGGGGGGAGGGACGGCCGGAGCGCAGGCGGCATCGCTTGCATGTGGTGGGCCGCTCCCCTCAGCCTCGCCTTCCACTGCCCCCAGCTCCGATCCACACACAGGAGCCTCACTGGGGCAGTAGCCAGCACTTCCCTCTCACTGCCCACCTGGCAAGCATCGCCACTGCTGCAACCTCATGCCATGGATATGGCCGCTTGCTGGGAAACTCCTTAGCAAGCAGCCATATTGTCGTATTTACTTGCAAATCACATTTTTTTTTGTGAAAAATCACTTAATTTCGTGATTTTCACAAAAAATTCAAAACTGCAATTTAAGCCAGGCAGTAAATAGATATGTCCAACTAGCTCAGAGAACTGAATTTATACACCTGTTGGTAGTAGCGTAAGAAGGCATTCTTAAGCTGAGCACTCTCCCACCCACCCTCCCACTGCGACATTTGAAAATGCTGGAAGCAGTCGAGTTCTCTTGTGGCACCGAGCACTGGAAGAAAGATATGGCAGATCACGTACAGCAGAGAAGGGCCACGGTCTTCTTCTGATCATAGAAAATTAGGGTTGGAAGGGACCTCAGGAGGTCATTTAGTCCTACCTCCTGCTCAAAGCAGGACCATCCCCAACTAGATCATCCTAGCCAAGGCTTTGTTTAGTTGCATTTTAAAAACCTCCAAGGATGGAGTATCCACAACCTCTCTAGGTAACCTGTTCCAGTGCTTCACTACCTTCCTGGTAAGAAAGTTTTTCCTAATATCTAACCTAAACTTCCCTTGCTGCAACTTGAGACCATTGCTCCTTGTTCTGTCATCTAAGAACAGTCCGGCTCCATCCTCTTTGGAACCCTCCTTCAGGGAGTTAAGGGCTGCAATTAAATCCCCTCTCAGTCTTCTCTTCTGCAGACTAAATAAGCCTAGTTCCTCATATTCCCAATTCCTCAGCCTCTCCTCATATATCATGTTTGTTAGCTGCCTAACCAATTTATCCACATCATTTCTGCAGTGGGGGACCCAAAACTGGACACTACTCCAGATGTGGCCTCACCAGTAGCAAACAGAGGGGAATAATCACTTCCTTCAATCTGCTGGTAATGCTCCTCCTAACGCGGCCCGGTATGCCATTAGCCTTCTGTGCAACAAGGGCACACTGTTGGCTCATATTCAGCTTATTGTCCAATGTAACCCCTGTCACAACCCAAAGTTGTGATTTTTGTTTGTGTGCGCGCTTCGGCACTGCTAAATTATTTCCCGCTATTTGTCGCTTTCTTTGCACGGTAGAGTTCTCTGCTGCAAGAGAGAACTCTGGTGCAACGGGGGATTTCCTGCCAAATTGTATCTTCTTTGCAGTGTGCATCTCTTTCTTGCATCGTAGTGATACACGCTGTAAAGAAGTTCCTGCCATTTGTATTAGGATCCGCGCCACGTTATTGGCCCATTCCTAATATAGGCACACGTGGCAGCTAGCGATTGGCTTGCTAGCCGTACATAAGGCTTGGGTAGTTTCCGCCCAAGTCGGAGGAGGGAGGACGAGAGAGATTCTGCGTGAAGATCTCCAAGCGCTGCGGACCCGGCGCACCTCCCTTAAGTAGGCAATAGAGGCGATAGAACCGAACCTACGGAGCTTTCGCTTCTCGCCTCTCCCCGTCGCCGAGCGCAATCCTAGACTTATCCCTTTCCTGTAACTTCAGACCCGCGGAGCCTAAGCAACTCCGGGGAAACTTTTCGAACCCAACTTAACCGGACCCGCGGAGCCTAGCAAACTCCGTGGGAGCAATCGATTTGTCAGAGTCGTCCAACGAGGGTTCAAGCGGGAGCTGTGCCTGGAAACCTGTCCAGCCTACACCAATACCATCTTTGGGTGTAAGTAAACAATCTTTTCAAACGACCATTATGCCTCCGTAACTAAGTCTAACTCGCGTGCGCTAAACCGCCCCGCGGTTCTCTCCCACCCCGCGTGCCCGGGCTGCTGGCCACAGCCCGCGTGCACCGAAGACGGGTCCGGTTCGACCCCGGCTTGCCCCCGGCTTGCCCATGGCAGCCAGAATGGGATCGGAATCACCACCGCGCATGGCGACGAGGGCGGAATCAGGGCCCGGCCCGCACAACCCCCGGGTCCTTTTCTGCAGAGCTGCTGCCCAGCCAGTCAGCCCCCAGCCTGCAGCAGTACAAGGGATTGTTCCATCCTAAAAGCAGGGCTTTGCACTTCTCCTTATTGAACCTCATGAGATTTCTTCTGGTCCAGTCCTCCAATCTGTTGAGGTCTCTGAATCCTAGCCCTACCCTTCAGCATATCTACTACTGCTCCCAGGTAGATTTCTCAGGTGCTCTCGCATTATGACATGACAGCACAGAATCATTGCCATTTCACAATGTGGTTGGTTCTGGGGCTGGTTTTGTTCAATATCTTCATCAGTGACTGAAAGATAGGATGGAGTACACCGCCGCAAACAAGACTGCAGATGACACCAAGCAATCTTGCTGGTGTACTCCATCCCATCTTCTAGTCACTGATGAAGATATTGAAAAAAACCAGCCCTAGTACCAACCACATTGTGAAATGGCAATGATTCTGCGCTGTCATTTCACAATGCGAAAGCACCTGAGAAATCTAGAGACTCCAGGGTGCAGGCTGACTAGGAAATTATTTCTAATATTTTCACTTCCTGCCAGTGACTTCATAACATACAGCTCTGCTTAAGGCAATACTGTTAGTAAACCAGAAAACATGACAACACATCCACTGATATGTACAGATGCTGCCAACTTCTCCAAAAAAATACAAGCCTCAATCTGCAAAGAACATTTTCTAGAGTTGCAATGAACAATGACCTGTGTAATGACATTATGATTTCATGACCATCAGCTCTGACTTGACCACATTTTCAGTTTTCAGCCTCAGAACCAAATCACTGAAAGGCACTCAGCCATTTTTGTTCTTTAAGCAGCTAGAATAGATGTTAATAGGTGCAAACATCTTCCAAGTAGCCACAGCACTTATGTTTTATGCATAATGTACATTGATCTCTTTGTGGTTGTGAAGCAAAGGGTGTAAATATGTGAGAAATAAGAAAATTATAGAAACCTTTAGTTTCTGCAGCGAACTTAGTCTAGTGTAAAGGCAGTGTTTAGGCAGGTCTTTGGATACTAAATAGCTGCCAGTTTCCTCAGGAGTTCCCTTATTTGCCTCTTTGGGATCCACGTCCAAGTCCTGCGGAAATAAACAGGTGAGAATCAAATTGTGAGCATAACATTATGTTAGGATGAAGGAGGAAGGGTAAGAGGATGTAAAGGAGCAGGGATTCAACAATATGATCACTGGATGCAATTTTATATGCATTAGCAGCAGCGCCAGACTTACATACAGAGAAATCATTGAAATACGCAGGAAAAACTTACAAGTGGGAAGTCTGTAACGTAGGCTTTGCAAACAATTATTTCAGGGGGTTTCTTTACTATCCTTGTGTAGATTATCATGACATTGGAAAATTCTGCTGCAAACCCCAGCTGAATTTGAACGCCACATTTAAATTCAAGGTACATGCTTTCTGGAAGTTCTGCAAATACATATTTTGGATAAATTCATTAAAAAGAAAAGCTCACTCTAACCAACCTTCAGGAAAGTTTAGCAAGTCCTCACCCTAAACTCACAGCATTTTCTTCCATGCTTATTATTAGCAGTAAACATTTATATTCTACTTTGGCCTTACTTGCTGGTGCTATAGCAAACACAGTGGCAGCCCTCGTCATCCATCCTTGCCTTCATTCCAAACCGAGCATTACTAGAGTAACAACATCTACGGCAACTGGAATAACTTTTTTTGCTTCAACCCTCCAATGGCTTGAGCCAGCCAATTAGCTTAAGTGTTTGTCTACACACAAAAATTGCACTGCCTTAGTTCTGTTGATACCAGTCAACTGGTATCAGTACAAAGCTGTCCCCAGGCCAGATGCAAATCTTTGACAGTTGTTTTCCTATGGATGCAGGAGGCCTACAATAAGAGGAAAACCATGACTATAGGAGTCTGCATAAGCGACTATGAACCTAAAAACCCTGAGTCTATGATCAGGCCACATGTCAATTTTTTTAGTCACTGCATGGAACTGAGATTCTTGGGATGAAATTCTTAAACTACTGAAATACAGGAGGGAAACTATAAAGACAAACACAAGTTAGGTGCTCAATATTTATACTTATATGGACCAAGCACCTAATAAGCCTTTGTGACTGCAAAAAAGAGTAGGCAGTAGTTTGAAAAGTTTCTGTTTCTTTTCTAGTCATCTGCTCACAAGTGTCACAACTACTTTCTAACCCAGAGGCCAGCAACATATGGCCTTTGGACAGCCTATAGCGCCAATGGATCCAGTGCAGAGAGCCTAAGGGCTTTCCCTATGCCAGCATCCATACCATGTCCATGCCGTGACTAAGCAGCAAGGAGTTGCACCAGAACCAGGCATCCTTGCTGCTGCTGCTTCTTCCCCCCCATCCCCTAGCCTTCACCCGGCTGCAGCTGGTGGGGGGCTGTGTTGGGGCCATGCAGCTAGAAGCTCTGTCCACACTGCTGCTACTTCCCCTTTCTCCCCCACTCCCTTCCCCCTTCCCTCTCCCACCTCTGCCTCTCAGATGCAGCACAGCTTTCTCTGGCTCTGGTGCAGCTCCCCACTGGCTGGAGGCTGCACTCACACCACAGCTGGGAAGCTGGGAGAAGTGGTAGTGGAGCAGACAGATCCCAGCTGCCTGGCCCTGGCACAAGGAAAGCTCCCCCCACCATTAATATGCCATGGAAGCCATCTGGCCTGGATCAGACTGGTGCTGGGTTGTTCTGGCCATGGCTTGTAAAGGTTGCCAGCCACTGCCTTATCCTTTTAGAAAGAAATACGTGAATGCTGTTTCATTAGAGTCAGCTATAGTGTCTGGTATGCTAATGAAGTTACCATACAGGAGAAAAAAAGTCAGAATCGCACACATTTCTTTACCATCTTATCTGAAGTAAATCCAAGCAAAAACTTCCAAGACCTGAACACTTGTAACAAATTAGAGGTAGATCTGAACTATGAGCTGCAGGCCCATTTCTATTCAGTTAATCACAACCTGTGAAGAAGGGAAGAGCACTGAGTATAGCTAGCAAACTGGCATGTCCCCAAGTATTTTTAACCAAACTGTTTAACCAGTTCAAGCAAGAAGAAATACTGCTATGAAATTCCATCCAGATGAAGAGAGCTAGAAAACACTCTTTACTATACCATGTGCTTTGGCCCACTGGAGGTTGCGTGCCAGGGACTCTGCAGAAGACACCGTTTGCTGAATGGGATCGGTTAACGCTCTCTTCTCCGATAAACTGCTGCGAATCTCCAAAGCCTGCTTGCCTTTGGTAAGGTGACACTTGCCCATATCTAAAGACAAGATGTAAATAGTTTTCTAGGAATCAAAGCTGATGAAATTCTAATTAAAGCAGTTACATCACTGCAATGACATCAGGTTACTATGGTTATGATTGTGTCAGCATTTCCATGATAAACCTACGTTTTCAGAAGGCGCATAGTGCTTGATTACTCAAATTCACTCCAGGCCAATGCACAGCACAAAAGATGTCCTGTGAGAACATTTTCTTAGGTATTTTTCAGCTTGATCCAACATTTAATTAAAAATATTTTCCATTTGTCTCAAGGACCTGGTTCCACAAGGTACTATAGCAGGTGGCCAACATTAAGCATACTAGTAGTGCCATTGAAGCAGCTTGAAGTAAATTATGTTCTTCAATACCTGGATGACTGGAGGCCTTTAAGTTCAACTGAAATAACCATGAATTATAAGCTTGATATTTTTAGATGTTTTGCTGAACCCAACAGCCTATAGCTTAATTTGAATTAAAATCAAGGGGTGTTTATAGACATGCTCGGGGGGGGGTAGCTTTAATTAAATAAAGTGGCTGTGAGAGCTGCTCTAATTAAAGCGCCCAGAGCGATTAAATCGAGTCTGCTCCCCTGCAATGTAATTACAATATGTTGCTGTAGCCTCTGTGCACGTGTATAGGTAGTGAAAGTTTCTTAAATCATGAATTCATATACCGTTGACTATTCAAGTTTGGGATTTAACATTGCATATAATATTGAATGTTTCTTTGGAACATAGCTCTTGCCAAAGTGATCAATACATCCAATCTGGAAACTAGTCTCTCATAAAAGCTAATAACTAATGGTTCTCTATCATACTGCATGATGTCACATTTTGGTTCAGATAACACATGGGTCACGTCACGATTCAGCGAAACATCTTTCAACAGAAATTACAAGCTTCATACTTTTCCCCTTAGGGCTGGAAAGATTTGGGAAATCCCTCGGTGACAGCTTATGACTTCTGCTTGTATTGAGAACTCCCTCCATGAGTCTGTGAGAGACTCCAAACTCTGTTTCAAATGTGCACTTTTTTGCCTTCTCTGAAGTCTTTTTTTTTTTTTTTTAACCACTTTGTTAGCCCTTGGAGCTGACAAGGGCAGTTGTTGGAAACAGAACTGGAAGGGGTGTTCCCCCCCCCCACCTTCTGACATATCTGTATGCCTACATTCATCTTACATTCATGCCTACATTCATCTTACATCTTGGATTTTAAGACCATTACTTCTACCGTAATAGCTATCTATTGAGTTTGTTTGGGTTAAGATTTTCCTTTGAAAGTGGCCTAACAATTCACAAACCTTTTTGTGAAGTTTAATAACAGATGCTAAAACAATTACCTACTGTTACATAATTTCTGGATATCTAGTTAAAGAAAGGTAAGCCAGGTGGAAGAAAGCAATAGAAGCAAAGAAACAGTCATTGAAAAGTAACTAACAATTAATTTTGGTGGCCCATATAACTCATACCTCCACTGACTGTAGATGATTGCTAACTATGCATCAAACAGGCAACATGCCTACTCATACCTTGCCTACTTACACAATTATTGCTCCTTTCCCCCTCTACATCAAACCACAAACAGGAGCTTTGTTCCTGAATTGTTTTAAGCTTAGAAACACATTTTCATCAGTCTGCCTTAACAGCATGCAGTTAGGAAAACCACTCACCATGAAAGAGAAGTTTGACAGGCAAGCAGAAAGGAAGCTTTTGTAAACTGGAAGTTAGGAGTATAGTTAAAATGTAGGTTTGCATTCACCTTCAGCAACCTCATCAAGTAGCACAGTAATCTTCTTGTCTTCTAACAAACGCTCCTTCAAGAACTTCATGAAAATCCCATTCGCCAAGCCAGAATGCTGAATTTCAAATGCTTCTGCTCCTTGGCATCTTTAAAACATGAGAAATATCAGAGCAAAGACAAAGCATAATAACAATGGGTGGTAAGTAACAAGGCCTGCCTGAAGGTGTAACGAATGCTATATAAAATAGGAACCTGAAGTATATGAAGGCTAGGTAGTGTGTACAGCCACTATGGTCTTTGTGGATAGGAAATACATTTACAAAACCCCTTCTATGAAGATCTTGGTCCAGATCCTTCTCTGTCACCGTCTTCAAATGGGTGCTAACTAAATGCAAGCCTATTCTACGCTGCGCAACAGCCCAAATTCCTTCTACATTTGGCCTGAACAGGTCCCTAGGTGACTAGATTTGGCTTACTGTGCATGTGCAGAATGAAACAATTACAGCAACACAGACCTCTAACTCCACCAATGCTCTGTTATAACCCAAATTTGTGATCAGAGAAAAAAACCCATGTGGGATGGCTCTAACTGTGGTGCCCACCTTCTTCCTTCCTCAATCACCTAGTGGCCTACCTACTTGCCCAGAACATAGGAGACTTGGGTTCAGTTTGCAGCCTAAGGGCAGTAGAATCCACATCTCTCACTTTTCTGGACAGTACTCTAGCCCCCAGACCAGGGCCTAGACAGGACTGACAACATCCTCCACCCCTCCTGTTGAAGTTGGGGCCAAAAGTAAGATTCTTAGGATGAGGACAACTCCAAGGAAGAGGGAACCACTCCTGTGAGGTGGGTACTGCCCTGAGATAGAGCAAGCCCTAGGTTCTGACCAGTGGTCCCTCTCAGCTGTGCAATGTACACGGCCACACAGGCACACCCGGCAGTGCAGCATGAGCACACCTGTGCAGCTTAGAGGGAATGCTGGTTCTGACCTCTCCACCTGCCTCCAATGCTGCACTTTATCTAAAGACTATTTAATGCAGAATGGAAAAATGATTCTGTAGAGTGGAACAGGATCTGCATCCGGAGGTTCACTATGCTGTCCAATGAAAGACTGGGAGAACTATATGCTTCCCTGGGGATTATTATCTTTAAGAAGACATGGAGCTGCTCTAATTAAATTGCCTGCATCATCTCATGTATTCAGTGTCCCACACTTAAAAGTGGTGGCAGGGGCACTTTATTTAAAGCTTGTTCGATAAGCTGTAGTTAAGATACCCCTACTGCCATTTTGAAGTGCGGGGACTGAAGATGCTGAGTCTGCTGTAATGTAGTGCTAATTAGCATGCTCCAACAGACTCATTTAATCAAGTCTGCTCCAATGCATGCTAATTAGTGTGCACTGGAGCAAGCATCGGCAAGTATAGGTGCCCTAAATGTCTAGTAGGTGGAGTGAGACATACTGAATCACAAGCCTGAGGTGAAGTCAAACCAAGTCTTATTAGAATCTAACATCTCAGAAAACAGTTACTTGTTGACAGCTTCTTATTTAAACGCATGAAAAACACCATAGCTAGGTATACCACCATGGAACTGCTGATCATGTAAACTTTAAATAACCTCTTAAGGTTTTTGAAAATACAGGAATTACCTTGTTCTCTGTGGTTTGTGAAGTAATAGCTTGTGGCCACTCAAGATGCCAGACCTCATTTTATTTATTTAAATAACACACACACACACACACACACACACACACAAAAAACTGGTTTCATATATATTTCATTGTTAAGCATGTATAGAGTTTATTTGCAAATTAAGTTTCTTTTGCCATTCAGTAAGAATGTGCAACAGGGCAGTTGGCATTTTTTCCTGTCCCCTCTCAGATATTGGCAGCTTAGTTTTGCATGCTGGTGGCAGAGGTCTGATTAGAGTCAATGGATCCCTCTGGATCTCAAATTGTTCAGTTCCCCTGTAATAGGCATCATGAGTGGCCAACCTATAGCACACACGCCACAGGTGGCATGGGCAGCCTCTTTGTGGCACACAGCAGATCAGGAAGGGGATTGGCAGCAGAGTGGCAGATAAGACAAGGAGCGGAAAGCAGAGCAGCAGGTCAGGCAGAGGAAGGGGAGAAGAGTGCCACTAGGGGAGAGGATTGAGGGCTAATATGTAGCACATCTGCCAAAAAGATTACCCTTTCTGACTGATGTACATGTTCCTATAAGAAGAAGTTTATATATTGCAAAGACACAGGGAATAACTAAAGAGCGTTGAAAGAAGAAGGGAACATTACAGGCTTGCAGAATGAGGCTTGCTAGCTTTTATGACAGCTTTTAATACCTTGGAATTATTAGAAACAAAATACAGATAGTCCTGGAGTTAATTATTAAAACAGCTTCAGGCAAGTGCCTCAACAACGTTAGGGAAATGGGCTGGACAGTTCACTGATATTAATGGCAATAGCTTGAATCTGGACGGCAGACTTCAACTCATGCAATATGCATATGATAATCATTACACTTCTAAACTTCCAAGCAATAATCAAGGACAATTTGAATAAGGCAAGTAAAGCCTAACCACCATGCCTTTCCTCCCACCCCACTGCTCTGCTATCCTTATACTAAAGGAAATAGGTTACAGGTGCTGTTAGAGTAAGAACACTTAAAGGACCTCAGTAATTTCTTCTGGCTTTAAATTTTTTTTGGGGGGGGGGGGGGAGGGAGGGGAGGAGAAGGTTCCTTACGTTGCATATCCAAAAACAATATTAGCTGTAACCTTCAGGGCATCCAGGATCAGAATGGTATCATCATATTCATTTCTACAATGAGAAGCAGACAAATGAGAAGGTGAAGCTGACAAAGAATAATAGCAACATAACTTCACAGTCATACAAGCGGATAACAGCATATGTTAGAGACACAGGGTAATCATTTTACAACCTCTCAGAATGAAACCATTGATAGATACAGAATTAACTACATCAGCGCTTTTATATAAGCAATACCTTTACATGAACAGTACTTGAGAGAGACAAGAGCCAAATGTTATGCATCATCTACTCACAGGCACATAATGTTAACTGCTACTGAATTTGACTAAAAGCCTACCAAAAAGAGTCTTCAATTCCCAGTAAAACTGTCAGTCATTTCACCTAATGAAATATTCGTGGGTTCTCTTGAGAAACATAGCTCCAGCCAGGTTGAGATGTGAAAAATCAAATCAAATATTTTGATGAATATTTCTCACTTGGCCAGAGGAACGTGGAGTTTAATTGAGCCACTGGTATTTCATTTGCAAAGAAGGTCGATGGGCCATGTTCATTGCTTTAATGTTCACACGCGTTTCTAGCTGCCTCCCCATTCCAAAAGCAGAGATGGTTTCTAGGTGAACCCACTTCTTTTCCCACCCATAAACTTGTGGCTATAAAACAGCTAAGCTTAGAGCAGGGGGCAGCAACCCCTGGCACACGTGCCGAGTGTGGCACGTGAGGCCATTTTGCTTGGCACGCCGCGGCCAGCTCTGGCTCCGGGAAGCTGCTGCCAGTGACTGAGCCCGAGCTGCTCCCACCAGGGCTTGCAGCGTCCCAGCTGCCTACTGGAGCAGTCCGGGATCCCGGATGGCAGCAGCTCCCCAGAGCCGGGTCGGCTGTAGCCAGGAGGCTGCAAACAGCTGTGCCGGGTTCATCAGCTTTGTGCCAGGAGCGGGGCTGTGCCGCCTCAGGCCCTGCCCCCACCGCCTGCTCTGAGGCACACTTGCTCATGCCGATGCAGAGCTGGTGCCAAAGCCCGGCACAGCTGTTTGGAGTCTCCCAGCTGCAGTCACCCCGGCTCTGGGGAGCTGCTGCCAGCTGGGATCCCGGGCTGGTCCCAGCAGGCAGCTGCAAGCCCTGCTCGGAGCAGCCCGGGCTCCAGCAGCTACCCAGAGCCGGGGTAGCTGCTGGCAGCCGCAGAGCTCGGGCTAGGGGGCAGAGGCTTTGGGTGGGGGGCAAGGGGCAGAAGCAAGGCATCCTGCCACGTACCCCTTGCCCTCATTTTGTTTTCTGCCATGGCGGCTCTCCGACACCTTCCGAGGTAGGCATTATGGTGTTTTTCAGCACTCCGGCCAAAAAACATTGCCTACCCCTGGCTTAGAGCAATGAGGTCTGTCGTCTTTTCACTTTCCCTATCCCAATCATGGGAGAAAAAAAAAAACTCATGAAATGTTTCTTGGAAGTTGTGGCTATGTATTAAGAAGCAGAAATCCTACCTTTTACGACACATATCCAGTAAAAACACATTGAGTCCAGTCTCTTTTTCTTGCATCAGTTTGAGGATATTCTGTACACACAAACAGTTGGCAGACCGGTAGGGATTTGGAGCATCAATAGGGACCATGAAACTGTTCCCATAGTTTTCATAGCCATGGCCAGCATAATATAATAAACCTGAAAGATGAAAGTCAACATGATGGAGAACATACTGGAAGACCACTATGTACTTTCACCGGGCTAGGACTTCATACAGTACGTTTACAGCATGCGTTTGGAGAAACTGAGACATTTTTGCTGACACGGATACTATTCTGATTCATAAATCACGAATGACTGGGAAGAAAGCCAAAACAGGAGCAGGCAATTGTCAGCTCTATTATAAGTAAATATGACATCAAGAGTTTGGTTGAACAAAATAGCTTTTAAAAGGACACTAGGTCCACATGAAATATCACTTTATACTTACAAGGTACTCACTAACATAATGAGCAGCGAATACAAAAATCTAAACACAAATACTTTCAAAAAATCCTTTTAACAACTGCAGCGTGCTGTACATGAAGAGTTAAACTTGGCATATGCAGACAAGCAGCTGTACTAATGTGCAAAATCAGTTCCTGTATATATGCACCTGCAGAGCTTCAAGTAGTTGATCCAGATTTAATCTTGGACTGTAAAGAAAAACACTGAATTACGTGTTACACTTACAACTACAAACAGTTTAGCAGGAAAGAGGTAGTCAGCTTAAAAATGATATTTGTCTGAAAATATTTCCATATTAATGCCCAATGTAATCCTAAGGTTGTACTAACAAAACAAAAACACCAGAACCAATTATTGTTCCAGTTTCTTCAATTCCTAAATTTGACAGTTATTTGCATATTTTCAGTTTCATGGTTTCTGATGTATTAGTCAATTGTTCCATTTGTTTTTGTTGGCATTTCTTATAAAAACAGGGGAAAGAACTATTCTATGATACAGAAAGATACTATCATATATCACAAGGACTGGCAGGAATAAGGGACAGGTTGCTATTTTTAGAGTACTTATAAATGTTTGTTTTTTTCAATTGATCATCTCTCAAGGGTTGGGTTTGGTTTTTTTTATAGTTCAGATCCATCACTGCTATATGGTTCTGCTGAATAAACAATTTGTTTCAAATTGAATACTTGCATAGACATATCAGGATATCATCTTAAAACAGGATTAGAATAAAATTTAGTGAACAATTATTTGCAATGCTTTCATGCTCACAAAATTCTACAAACATTTGACAGTTTTGTATAGTAAAATAATTTTTCTCTATATGATTTAGAAAATGTTTGCTGATCTTTAAATAGCAATTACTGTCTAAGCCTTTGAGTTTGTCTATTATGAATAAAATACTTTGTGTCTAATACTAACAAGACAGTGAAGTCAGTTTGCAATAAGGTGGTATGATCTCAGCATTAAAACAGGAACATTGACAGTCACTTCAATTTCCACCTATTGTAAAATCCTTGTGGTAAGTTAAATTATAGCTTCATAGTAGCTAGGGTCAGGAGGGACCTGAATAGATCATCTAGCCTGACCCCCTGCCACAGGCAGGACTGAATGCTGGGTTCACAAGACCCCAGACAGGTGATCGTCCAACCTCCTCTTGAATATGCCCAAGGTAGGGGCGAGGACCACCTCCCTGGGAAGTTGGTTCCAGATTTTGGCCACCCTAACTGTAAAATATTGCCTTCTGATCTCTAACCTAAACCTGTTCTCCATCAGCTTATGACCATTGTTCCTTGTCACCCCAGGTGGTGCTGGGGAGAAAAGGGCTCTGCCTATTTGCTGTTGATCCCCCCAATGAGCTTGTAGGCAGCCACCAGGTCCCCTCTCAGCCTCCTCTTGCTGAGGCTGAATAGGTTCAGGTCCTTCAGTCTCTCCTCGTAGGGCCTGTCCTGCTGCCCTCTCACCAAGCGGGTGACCCTCCTCTGAACCCTCTCCAGGCTGGCCACATCCCTTTTGAAGTGCGGCGCCCAGTACTGGACGCAGTACTCCAACTGCGGCCTGACCAAAGTCGCACAGAGGGGGAGGATCACCTCTCTGGACCCGCTTGAGATGCACCTTTGGATACATGACAAGGTATGGCTGGCCTTGCTGGCTGCGGTCTGGCACTGGCGGCTCGTGTTCATCTTGGAGTCAATAATGACTCCAAGATCCTTTTCCACCTCTGTGCTTTCAAGAGGGGAACTCCCCAGCCTGTATGTATGCTG
Organism: Alligator mississippiensis; assembly: GCF_030867095.1. Lineage (NCBI taxonomy): Eukaryota > Metazoa > Chordata > Crocodylia > Alligatoridae > Alligator > Alligator mississippiensis. The sequence goes on from NC_081826.1 coordinate 282,752,132, forward strand.
TGGATTCCTTCTCCCAAGGTGCAGCACCCTGCATTTGTCTACGTTGAACCCCATCCTATTCTCATCTGCCCACTTTTGTAGTCTGTCTAAATCTAGTTGCAGCCTCTCTCTCCCTTCAAGTGTGTCCACCTCGCCCCACATCTTAGTGTCATCAACAAACTTGGACAGTTCTTGTGCATGTTTGCATCACAGGTTTATATAACCAAGTAACTTTCCCACTTCTTGTTCCTGGAACTGTCTTAACTTTATTATTGAAGGATGCAGTTTTAAGAGGAACTTTAGTCATAAATTCCCATAGTCTATGAATCAGAGATGTAAATTGGTGCAAGTGAACTGAAGTCAAAAGATATATGATAACTTATGCTAGCCAGAGATCTGGTCCTGCCCTAGTAAAGGCAATTCTGAAACATCTCTCACCCTAAGATTTGATCACCCATTGCCTTACAATAGACTGCATTTAAAACACTGAAATACCCTATTTTAAAGCCAGCTTTTATACTGTGATGCACCTAAACCTTCATTTTATCTACTTGAAACAAAAAGAAACAAAACAACACTTCAACTTAATTACAGTCCTGTGCATTTTATCATGGTCAACACCAAGAGACTGGACATGATACTTTGAACCCTCCATTTCAGTTATTCATAACATCTCCTTAAAATCTCTATTGAGACCTTGAAAATCTCTCCATTCAATAAGCACAGCTTACAACTCTTACTGGAAGACTCCAAACCTACAGTTCAGAGTAAAGATAAGCATATGAAAAGCAAGTATAAAGCAACTTGGGACCAAAAAATTGTTTGCACAACACTTGATGCTATTAAAAGCTGTCTAATCTTCAAGCGACTGACAGTAGCTTCACTCAAATAAGTTAAGATTTGAAAGGGCATACAATTTTTACAACATCTAATTAAAACAATTTAAGCAATAAGCTAATATTAGTAAATTAAATACAAGATTCCAGTTCTCACATATGACTGGCATGTGTGGGCCGAACACCTATCAACAGGCCCCTTGCACCTGATGCACAGCCTGTTGAAATTAAAGGAAACTTTTCAGTGGACTTCAGGTGTAGTGCTAAATTAGTAGGTGCACATACTCGAGATTATACCGCTCCAAGTCTCAGTGCCCATGAGTAAAGATTTAATACAGTTATCAGTCTCTTGGAAAGCAATTCTAATTGACATTAATGTCATTAGAGGAAATTTTAAAACTATTAAAGTTTTAATATTGGATATGGCTTAGCTGACATTTAACAAGGACCATTATTAAATGATAAAAACTAATTTGCAATAAAAATAAAAACACAATAAAATTAGTCAAGATGAACATTTCCCTGTATTAAAAGGCACTTATTGCTTTCATTTAGATTTGATACAATTTAATTTTCAAAATTAAATGTTAAGCTTGCTTAAAATTTATAAAAATGAAGATAGAGATCTTAAGTTTTATTAATGAAAAACAATCTTATAGATTTACTAATTAATTTGACAGTAATAGAAGTAAATCCAAGCTATTGTGAGAAAGCTACATGCTGTTATTTTATGATACTATAGAAAGAGGACATTTCCAAAAGCTCATCACATGGCTTCAGTAACAAGCTTCATGTGTCACCTTCATTAAGAACACATCAGATCTAACTGAAGATGCAAACGGTTACAGTATTTAATTTCCCCAAACACAAACAACCTCTGTAATGCTGCATGCCTATTACTTCAATATTGAGAATGCTACTAATGCTTTACACATATACACGGGAGGCCTGGGCTTCACTAGAGAGTTTCACTAGCACAGCTAAGTTGGTTAAGAGAGGGATGGGGAGAAGCAGCAACAGACATCTCACTCCTAACCAAAATAACCAAGCCAACAAAAGACCTGGTATAGATGCAGCTATACCAGCGGTATGCCTTATTCCATTCAAGCAGCAAAAGAAATATTTGCAAACATAAGCTGCATCTCTGGTAAAGATCCTCTTGTATATCTATAAATAAAACCTTTTAATGGAGCTTATCAATGCCCCAATACATGCTTTAGGGCAAACAAATCAAGATAGACTTTACCTTCATTTGAAAGCCTAGTATTGACTTTGATAGGACTGAAGCACAGGTTTGCAGTTAAGTACATGCTTAAGTGCTTCCTGAAACAGAGTCTGAAGCTGTTTGATCACCTGAAGTATCCACACCCTTTTCTGGCCCACTAGGTTTTAAGTACATTCTTACATTCACTCCCATCCTAGCCAGGACTAAATGAAAAGCTGAAAAATATTCCTTGGGAGAATGGCGTTCCTAGATGTTATGGCACAATGTAGAAACATGTCTTTGTCATCTCACCTAGGACTGTGGACAGACATAACGCTAACTGCTCTGAAAGCTGTGGGAGCAGGGACACTTACCACACAGGAGCTGAACCAATACAAGCCTTTTATATCTGTCCGCTCTTCAATGAGCAAGGGTTTTTTTGATTATATATTTTACTGGACCAAGTGGAACAGGTTTAAACGTTACAGTGTAAACTGTAAAGCAGTTTTCAAAGTGTTTCAATTATTCACCTGTCTACCCCCTATGTCCAATTTAAAATAAAAATCTTTCATAGATTTTTTGCTGTAACTTCTGGTGTCCAATGAGGTGCATGTATGAGGACTTAGCTGCTCATTCTTCGGTTATTCAACAGTTACCTTCACACCCACAGGCTCAGAAAAAGGAGAAACGTTATGTGATTAATGAAATTCAGGGTTGAACACTGAACAAAATTCAGGAAAGAAGACATAAGAGGTCTCAGCCATAAACTTGCAGGGTGATAGACCACATCAACTGCAGGGAGTATGAGACCACATCTAAAGTGGCACAGCAGAGTGGTTAAGGGGTTTCATTATAGCTCCAGGTGAGCAAGTTCAAACCCCGCTCTGGATCTGCACTGAAACATGTGCCATTTGTCCTGTGATGCCAGCTGACCCAGAAGTAAATGGATCCTGTTCACTGGGCTTGGGGAGTCAAAGGCAGCCAGATGTGACATTAGGCATGTTTTTCCTTAATGCATCTCAATATCACCTGTATCAAGCCACCTGCAAATGTTCTCCCTGCACATAGCTAAATATAGTATGGTCATGAGATCATCACCACAGTATTCAGTGCAGTGAGTTATTGCCAATAATGCATATTATCTACAAACTAGCTTCACGACCAAAAATCATGTGTACTTGCACCACTGATTGATCAGTTTCTTTTGGACTGGACTGGCCTGTTTTTAGCAGATACTACCACATTTATTTGAATCTAAGACAAGGTATTTTCCTCCATTCAGCATGGGAGGGAAACTCTAATCTTAGTTTTGAGTACAGGCCAGGCAAGCAGCTTCTGGGGCTCTGAACAGGGCCAGGGTGGTTCATGCAGCAAGTACAGGGTACATGGAGTGGGGCACGCAGTGCAGAAGGGAGCACAGGGAAAGGACACATGGTGCTGGGAGGAGCGCAGGTAAAGGGGCATGTGGTGCTTGAGGGAGCACAGAGGAAGGGACACACAGAGCAAGATGAGTACAGGGAAAGGACATGGGGGAAGGGGGTACATGGAGAAGGGGGAGCATGAGGAAGGGGTACACAGTGTAGCAGGAGCATGGGGAAAAGCGCACAGAGCAGGGAGGAGAATGGGGAGCTGTTGCTGGTGCCATCACTACTGCCCAGTGCTCCATGCTCCTGGCAGAGACAGAGCCAGAATAGCTGCAAAGGTAAAGTGGGTGGTAGGGGGTGAGAGCAGGGAAATAGAGCATGGACAGGAGGGGGACAAGAGGCAGAAGGAAGAAGGCATGGGGTGGGGGAGGGGGCAAGGGGCCACTGCTTTCCCTGCAGCAGTGGTGGAGGGTGATGAATTTAAAAGGACCCTCCAATAACTAGTTTCTAGACATGGAAAATTAAAACTAATTTATAAAATGTCCATGTCCAGAATGTAACAATTGGGAGTGTTGCCTTAAATTCAAAGTAGTTTTGGATTTGGGTAAATATGGCAGTAGGCATATAGTAGCTGACACAATAGAATTTGAACATCTGATACATTTTTAAGTGAAGCAGAACACGTAGATGTGCACACATGCACATGTGTGATTACATACTTGCTTGAAATATCACAAAAATATAAAAAGTAACTGTAAAATATCAAAGGATTCTGCTGTCATTTACAGCAGAACAAGTCACTATTAACTTCCAGAAGCTGATGGAACTATACCAAGATGTGAATGAGAACAACCCCTACATTTAGCGAATCTTTTCTGTTTCTGGCATTAGATGCGAGGGAGTCACCCAATTCACTAGACAGGCTCTACACCAAAGCCAAACAGTTCACCATTTCATGTCTACTGATTAGCCCTGGCCTTGCTTCAAACATGGTATTTAAAATCACATACAACTTTCAGTATGCTAACAGCTCCAGCAAACTCAGTCAGTCCTCTGATTCTGTTTGTTAACATTTTAGGCTTTCGTATTTCTGGGCCAAATTAAGGCCTTGTTCAGTTTAGAATGAAGTCCAGACTAAATAACCATGTGCACAGGTCTGTATTCAAGAGCTCTGGTCTTGTACAGTGTCAGTGTTTTAATATTAATCAGTTTTTCCAAGAGAAAAAGTGAACAATACATGATAGGTGCTTGAGGGCCAGCAGTGTCTGCACTAAGCTATGTTGTCCACGTTCCTTAAGCTCTTCTCCGCAATTTCCCTTCTGGGACTGACTAATCTCTGGTTTCTTGGGTTAGTTCCCAGTGCTCCCAGTTTACCTTTAATTACATTACTTTCATAAAACAGGCAGGAATTGGAAACCAGGAAGCAAGGACAGACCATTATCTGTCAACTCCCTTCAAAGCGATGAAAAAAAAAATAAAAAAATCACCAATTAGAATGAAGGTCGAGGGCACCAGAATACTCCAAGCAGTGCGCTCTCTCAGCTTTCTATGTCCAAAGTTCCTTTCTCACTGATCTACACTTGGGCTTTGTGACCCTAATACACTTTTTGCACCTCACCTGCTTTTGCCCATCATTTCCCTCTCTGTATGGAACAGCAGTCACTGTTGTGTAAGGATATGGGATCAGGCTGCAGAGAGCAAAGTTCATTCTCCATTTTGGAAGCTGGAGCTCTGGACTATAGGGGGAGAGGGCAAGACCAGACCAGGCAGTTCAGGCCACCACTCAATACAGCAATGAGAAGACTGCAGCATGTATAAATCCAAACATTTATTTACTAAATACTGAACTTTGTTCCCTCAATGCACATGCTTTCCCCATCCTTAGCAATTTTATCCCCCGCCCTTTTTGACTCTCTCTTTTCTAGTTTTTTTAAGCTTATTTTCTTTATTTAATTTTTTCTTTCTGCCCTCCCCTCAATTGCTCGTCCTTGCTCCACCACTGCGAAGCCCTTGGTTTTCAGAATCAAAGAAGCCTCTCTTACTGCCTGTCGAGTCTTTCCCTAGTTTCTCATACTCATATTCTCTCCCATTCTCCTTACTGCCCTTCTTTCCTTTGCCTTGTTCATTCCCTAGTTTTTTTCTTTTTCACTCTCTTCTTCTTATCTACTCTTTCTATTTTTCCTCTTCTACTCTTCTTCTCACTGCAATCTTTATAAGACACGAAAAATTTGCCAATAACTTAAAAAAAAAACCAACCCAACAATCAGGATCACCAGAGCACCCATCTGCCAGCAATCTGATAAACCTGAAATTATTTTCTACTACAGGAAAAAGATCAGGCTTAATAACTGAATGGGCAGGCAGGAATTCACTAAAATCACATAAAAACCTTCCTGTAATTATGGGCCATGAGCAGATTTGGAAAAAGATCTTTCCTTAAAAATCAAGTTGATTTCTGCCACCATAGTTCTCCTTTCCTCTACAGCCTCCCTTTTCCACATGCAGAAAATGCTTAACAGGATCAGACATAAATGTCCATCCACTTGAGTACCCAGTCTCTGAAAGTGGCTATTACCTAAGCAATGCTGTAGCAAGGGAGGGGAGGGGGCCAGTGGGGTGACCGCCCCAAGCACTGAAGCAAAGGGGCGCCAACAAGCGCTGCCCAGCCAGGGTGGGGTGTGGGACGGAGCCGTGAGCAGCTCGTTGCGGGGGAAGAGGTACAGGGACAGGGGAAGGGCAGCTCCTGCTGCTGAATGTAGTCCTAGACAAGCATGGGAAGGGGGGGGGGGGTGTCCCAAGGATCTGTGCACAGGACGAGGGCAGGCTGCCACTGCGGGCTTTACCCCCGGTGCCAAACTTCATTGCTACAGCACTCTATCTAAGGCCCCAGAGGTGTCATAACTCTGTAGGCGTATGTGCGGTAATCTGCCATCTTCATTAGCCTCAGCCTGGTTTCTAATAATTAAAGATTGGCTTTATATTCCTTCCAAAATTGTCACCATCAACTAGGACAGTACTAGATATTATATACTTATTGCTATAATTATCCAGTCTCTCTTTTCACTGCATGGTGCCACAGGAAGCCTGTAGTTCAAGAACTGACAACAGTTCCATTCTCACTGGGCTGTCTTTTAGGAATACCAGGCATCACGCCCAAAGCTGTTCCAGCAACTCTACAGTAAAAGTTAGATGGAGAAAACTTGCCAGCCTGATGAACTATGGACATGTAGTCCTGGCTTCAGGAGCTTACAGGGACTTTCCTCTATGGTAAGTATATAGGAGAGGTAGTTAGCCATGTTGGTCTGAAGTCAGACAGAAGGCAGGGTAGATTTGCACCTTTATGGCCTAACTAAATCATATATACATATTTTCCCACCTAACATATAATATATAGAAGCAATACTTAAGGTACTTGTCCTGAAAGCCTCATTCCTTATAAGCTTGTTATGAGCAATAAGCCACTATGCAATTTGGAATGTATAACACTGCCATGCAGACAACAGAAAACTCATGAGCCAGGAGGAACAAACTCTATACAATGTATCCAATACCCATCTTACTATTCCTTAGTAGTATGGAAACTTGGGCTCATAGGCCCCGAGAGTTTGATTTATTTAAAGGTACTGCTGTAAAAATAATTGCACACAAAGTTTCAATGTATAAAGACTGTTAAACCTGTAAAGACAAGCACTCAAAAGTTACAAAATGCCCAAACAACTTTATCATCCTCTAATTACATGACTACAGAATATGATTTCCACTGAGAAAAACATAATCAAAAGAGTCAGAATACCAAAGTAGGTCAATTTATAATGGCAACCAGATTTAATGTCACAGCGCAAGCAACTGAATTAGATAGGTGATGAGCACTCAGCATCAAGTATTAAAAATGCAATAGCCAGTAAATGTACTAAGCTCCAAGTCAGAAGTGAACTATATGGATGCAACATCTGATAACAGACATCCAGGATGCCTTATTAGAAGTACCATCACAAGTACCTTTGAGAAGATTAAAGTCCTTCATAGAAATTAACGTTTTAAATGACCTTCTGAGTTATTACAAAAACAGACAGATTATCTTTCAGTGTTTAAAAGATAGGCTGCTACATCTCTTATCTCACTTGCAAATGGTGAATGCAGTAATTCTGCACTGCACTGAACAGTCTACATTAAAGGAACTAGAGTATAGAGACAGTCATCAATTTGTTTATCAGTTCTTCTCTTAAGGAACAGTATCTGAAATGCCACTTTCCTGGCAGTAAGTAGTAATTACGCAATGTCACGGTAAGTATCATGCATGTGTGTAAAAGGACAAAATGGAGTAGCAGCTGTGCCTCTTGTGTTTGGAGCTGTGCCTGCTAAAAAGCAATAAAGCACTAGCAATTTACAGACTGACAGCATCTTTTATATGTTTCTGAGATGTTAATAGCCTCTATCTAAAGTAAATAAAATGACCATTTAAATGACAAATTAGTTTATGAAGGTTTAATGCTAAATGTTACTGGGGAAATGGCACACTGGTCTTTCATACAGATAAACACCTGGCAACACAAAAGCTAAACTGTAAAATGCACTTTGTGAGAGCTCTCACACTGACTCTGGGAGAATGGCAAAGCTTCATCACTATTTTTTTTTAATTTCTGTCAAAAACAAAGTAAACAGGAAGCCCTAAAAAGGAATAAAAGTCTTTAGCATACTCAAATGCATAACACCCAACACAAGGTAAATCTACTTCACATGGAAAGAAAATGAAAATGCTGCCATCAGAAAAATCTAGTGAACTTTACTGCTATAATAAATCATGTCAATGTGAATCCTGGTGCCGATACATCAATGGTGAAAGACATGCTGAATACCAGATCAGGCAGCCCTACATGTAGCAAGCGTCAGGTGTCACACTAATATAAAAACCACATTAAGAAATAAATTTCACCTTTAAACCTGTTCATGTAGACATCAGCTAAAGCTTTTTCTTGGACAGATTTACCTTAGGGTATATTCTGATTGCTTTATATAGGCTATTCTAGTCTATGCTCTAGGGGCTTTTTTTGTGGGGGGGCAGAGGGGGAGGAGAGAGAGATGTAGTGAGGGGTAAAGTGGGATGGAAGGGACAAAGAAAAGTCATTTTATACAGAGATAGTATTTAACAACAAAAAATTCTAGCCAGTCACAGTGGTAGATCCTTTAGACAATTCAGGATGCCCTGTACTCAATAAAAAAAAAGTAAAGATTTTGGCTGAATTGCTTGATTTCATTCATTCAGCCCTAGCCGGCCCTTCAAGATGAGGCTTAGAAGGGGCAGATCCATTTTCCATGTCCCAGAATCCTCTCAAGAAAAATGCCATGCAACTTGCAAATACTTTTAAGCACTCCACTTCTGGATCTGAGTGAGGACCCACACTTAAGACCATGTTTTCGTGACAAAAGCTCAGCAAAAACTAGCATATAATTAGGAACCTACCGAAATAGCGATTTCACACTTTTCGCGGAAAACACTAAATCGAGGGTCTTCCGTGAAAAATGGCAGGTCTCCGAGATTTTTGTGGGATCACTTAGAAAAACAAACAAACAAACAACTAGCTTACTAGCAAGCAAAGAAAAGAGCGGGGAGCCCTGCAGCCTTGGAGCACATGGGGCGAGGGGGAGTTAATGAGGGGCTGAACCTGCGCCTCGGGCTCAGTACAGGTGCCAGTCCAGGGCCAGTGGGGAAGCGAAAGGGCTGCAGCATCACCTTTGAGGCAACCAGAGTCATGCTGCAGCTTGAGGAGGATGAAGAGCGAGAAGAAATCCTTCAAGGAAGCAAAATTTATTTCAGCTCTGGATCATGTAAGGCAGTATCCCCTTCAGGGGCCTTGCAAGCAGATGGAGAAAAATTGCTCTGTACTACTTGCAACGTGACTCTGGATGTGACAAGGAAAAACAGTATAGGTCAATTGACACTTAAGAGTCTGAGGTGCATATGAAGTAAAAGGTTCCTGCAGAGGCTGAAGGTCAGATCAAGAAACAAGCAAGCATGTCCTTGCTCTTTAAAAGGACCTTGGAAAACAGTTTGGCAAGGCAAGTGGCGACATTTTCCCTTATGCAGGCTTTCACAGCAGCAAATATCCCACTGGAAAAAACTGATCACCCCAAGTTAAGAGACTACCTTATACAAATGTGCCAAATGCTGAATGTTTCCCATGTGCAAGACTATCTCCAAGCAGTGATTACTTGCATGTACAGTCCACAAAGTCTGCATTGGCAGTGTAGCAATCCATCTCCATTGTGGCTGATGGGAGTCCCCGACCCTCAAGATAACTATGTGCAGCACATTTTATTTGGGGAGCTGGACAGACCGGGACCTGCCTGTTTTTCAAATGGAGCTGGTCCACCTCATGTCTGTCAAGTTTTCTACTGTGGCTCAGGCCGTAGCGAAGGCTGTTGTCAACTACAGCTCAGAATTTAACAAGATCTCAGCATTTGTCTGACAGCGCCATGCATATGAGGAGGGGTGTAGGTTGTACCTGTGTTAATCTAAGGACGTAGGCAGACAAGGTTCTTTGGGTGAATCTTTTATTAGACCAATTTAAATAGTTGGAGAAAAATTTTAAGCAAGCTTTCAGGTTTAAAAACCCTTCGCCAGGCTGACAAGAAAACCACTCTCCCTCCAATCTCTCAGTCCTGATCCTCAAAGGAAACTTACACAACACTTCCTAGAGACGAGCCTACAAACTCCACTTCATCAACCTCCTGGATACTAAAAATCATGGACTACATATAGACATTGGATTTATGACACATTATAACCTTCCTGACATCTGACTCCCCAGGCACCTCTCCACTGTCTAACTGCTACATTCATTCCCCTTTTCCACCCCCTCAGTCTGTCTCACCCACTGACTCCAAGTTACATCTTCACCGATGCCCTTTCTTGCATGCAGCCCAGCCTCTGGCTTCTTTACTATTCATTCCATCCAGGAAGAGCACACACTAACCGCAGAGGCGTCCTCAGCCTGACAAATGGTTTTTAAACCCAAAAGCTCGCTTAAAATTTTTTCCCAGCTATTTAAGTTGGTCTAACAAAAGATATCAGATTCACACAAAGAGCATTGTCTGCCTATGTATATGTGGAAGACTTTTTCTGATGTGCCTCATGGAATGAAGCACAATGCAGTTCATGTCACCTGCAATGTGGACACTCTGTCTTTAGTAAATGACATCTGATGCAAGCAGTTCCCCAATGTGGATAGCCTGGTTTCCTCCTTCAAGACAGCCTTCAAGCACTTTCCAGGTACAGGGAGTCCCTTTCCAGTCAAAGTGGGGACCCACATGTGATGGTCCCTGCCACCAGAGCCTGTGCTCACAAGGTGGAATTTGTGGTTCAATGTGGTCTGTTACCACAAGACTATGCAGCACTAACAGCAATGTGTGTCCAAGAAAACCCACCTGGCACACAGTGCATGCTTAAGTTACATGATCTCCTGGAACAAGGAGACATTCAAGATCAAGTGAATTTTGTGGCAGAAAATGCCAACTGGTTCATGGTAACGTGGTTTGAAGGCCAACAAGCTGTGATCCACCATGCACACACCAAGCTGATGGATTTGATGAGTTGGGTCAAAGAAATGGCATCACAAGGACTATCAAGCTGTCATCATTAAAACCAGCAGAGAAGAGCCCTGTCCTAGACAATAGCCATGAAGTTTAACCAGTACTACAAGTACAGCCTGTCACTACCACGGCAGCTCAAACAACCAGTTGTCTCCTTCCTTAGTGCTTTTCACGTTTTTGACCCCAAATCAGGTGCCTTTTCTGAGTTTTGATCCTCAGCTACCAAAAATCAATCCCTGAATGGCAGAAAGAGCATGACGAGGAACATGCTACTTACACAAACTTTTTGACAAAGAGTGCCAGATGCCTGTGACTGTGACCATGTTTTGGGAGTCTGTTTCTAACCAGCTTCTGCATCTCTCTGACCTGGCAAAACACTGCCTCGCTATTTCAAGCAACTCAGTGGACACTGAGCATGCGATCTCAGTTTATGGACACGTGTCTACCCCACAGAGACAGAGGATGTCAGTGGAAACTGCCAGTGGATGCTGCATGCTGGTGTTTAACAGCTAACATGAATTGCCTGTCTCAAGATTAGCTCTGAGCATTGCTAAAATCCGCTTTTTACAACTTTAATAATAAATTATGGTGATGACATTAGTTACAATTCATGGTATGTATAGCTTTAATTTCATAAGACATTTCAGTTTAGAGTTTAATTGAATGCTTAGATTACTTAATAATGTGTCAATTAAAGGCTTCCATAGGCTTATCAGGGTAATTATGATGCAGTGCCTGCCCCTCAGCCAATCAGCAGTGAGGGGCAGCACCTCCAGGGCCCCTTGACCAATCAACAGTGTTGGGGGGCCCTGAACCACAAAAAGACTGCAAAAATGGCAGGTGGTCGTGTGATCCGGCCACAAATTTTGGACTCATCAGCCACAATACGAGCAGACTCCTACATATAATTAGTCTGCCCGGAGGGAAAGAAGAAGTTTAATCTCACTGTATCATTCAGTACTTGTATTGTAAGTTAACCTGTCAATACTCATGAAATATCAAATTAATTATGTTAGTCTGGAAATAAATTATAATTACTGTTTTCTAAAATGGCATTACCACATATTGGGCACCCTACCCCACATATGAAGGGACAAAGCCTGAAGATTTCACTAAAGGAAATTTCTCACAGAGGTGTTCAGTAAGTTTTATTTCACTTCTATTTCACTAGCTACAGACTATTCACCAAAGCCTTTGCCACCCTCACTTGCAGAAAAGCAACAGCGTCAGAAGCCCATGGCAGGTCTTTTACTTGAGTTCCTAGCTTCTGCCTCTACAGACTTGCATTGAATTCCACAAAGAAGCAAACTGGGTTTGCACTGGTTTTGTTTCTTTGCAATATATAGATGAAACTAAAAATCCTGGCAAGAGTTTGTTTTTAAAGATTTTTTCTGCTTGTTTTTCAAAGTGGTAATTCAGATGTAAAGTGCCTTTTCCCCCCACCCTATTACAGACATTATGAATAGTATCACATGTACAGCAGAAGTGAAATCCAGCAGTCAAGAGGAGGAATTTTGTTTCTTTATTACCAGCTACTAAATTTGGAAGTCTAACACATTTGGGAGCAGTAGCAGATCTAGGAAAAGGAAAAAAAGTCCTCCCCATTTTACATGATCTTTATAAACTACAGGAGTACCAGTTTAAAAACATGGCATGCATTTGTAGTATTTGCATGTCAAAGGGCTTATGTTCACTATGACTATGATATTGTCACCAACTCATTCCCAAACATCCAGCCAGTTTCAAGGAAAGTTTTATTTCCTCACAGCATTTCTGCCCTGGAAACTAGGTCTGCGTATTTGCCTCTACCTATCTCATTGTGCTTGCATGAGTGCATTCTGGGAAACAAGACAAAAAAAAGACAATTCTGACTCTTGCTTACACGTTTGTTCCAGATCTTCAAATGTATGCACATTGTGCTGCTTAAACATGCTACCTCAGTGCAGAAGATTTTAGGAAGTAACACCCCACTTTTAACTAATATGAAAGTATCTAGCAGTATGTAGAAAAGTACTTTACTTTTTCTTAGGTGTGGTTATAGAAACGAGGCTCTAAGATTTTATCTGTTCACATAATTAAAGCGACAATAACTTTTTAGTCAAAACCACGGAATGCGTTGGTGGGTGTTACTAACTTACTTTTCTCCATTCTTCATGCACATTACTAAAGCTAGCATCACTGTAGATACCACATGGGGTTACTACTGATCTGGGAGGAAACTGTAAAAATGACAGATATACCCCACCACAAACCACCCTGCCCCAAAGCTGACCAACTCAGTTGGATGTATCATGATCTCTTACCATACACTCCTTTGTCCAACAGAAGTAAAAATTCATTCACTGCATTCCGCATCTCAGATTCAGTAAGATCTAGCAGAGAAACAACCTTGAAATCCAGCTGTCTTAGCAAGTTGGTCAATTCGTATACATCTACCATTGGAGCCTTCAGCTGGGGGTGATTCCAGTAGCTCATATTTCCAATCAACAGTGCTACCTTGTCTATTGCTGAAAAGACAAAGAAAAAAATTATACATTTCTGGGTCAGATGCATGCATATCTTCTTTTTTTAGCCTTAAATATTTGCACTAAGAGTTGAAACACACACTCTCTTCAACTGAAAAAAAAACTATTCATTTTCCATCACTTGGGAAAACAAACAGGACTGGCAGCATGTCTCAAACAATCTCTTTCATCTCTATGAATCCATGGAATATTTCCTTTCTATACAGTGGGTGAATCCACACATGCCATTAAGGTGACATGATATACTCGGGCACACTGAATGCAGCGTCTACACATGTGCCAGGACCACAGCAGTTGAGCAGGGATGGAGCAACCTTGGGATGCCAGGGGGCCCCAAGGATTAGTCCCAGGCTGTGAGCGGTGGTGTAGGGGCTGGCTAGAGCACAAGGGGGCTAAAGTGCAGGGCTAGGCAGCAGGCAGACCCAGAATTTAGCATCACTGTGCCCCAGCCAGCCCCTATCACCATGTGCATGTAGTTAAGCAGTTGAGTACTTTGCTGTAAGATGGTACTGTCAGGGACTGTCCCCAACAGTACTATCTTATGACAGTTAATTAATTTACAGCACCCTAATACAGGCGCACGTGTAGATGGCGACACCAAAATGGAATATATTCTGTAACTTGTGTCTGTGGAGCTCCCAGGCTGTTGCTGTTTTCAGAACAGAAGTGGGGAAAGGGAACAGAGGAAGTTTGGTTTGGGGGGTTTTTAGTCAGCAGTGGAAGGTGGAGTGGGTGGATTGTAGCCCCCCTATCTTGGGCTGGGGAACCACAAGAACAAGCTTCCCAGCTGGGAGTGGGGAGTGGCGTTGCTATAAAGACTGGGCTGCAGGCTCACAGCAAGCAACTGGAGCCCCAACTCCCAGACATGACAGCAAACTTCTGTTAGGTCCGGGGGATGGTTGCAACTCATAGCACTTCCTGCAAAGTGCTGTAAGTTGCAACAGGGAGCTGCTCTTCTGTCTGCACCCTTGAATTACATCAAGAGAAAATTAGGTTGGATACTAGAAAGAATTATCCCACCATGAGTGTGGGTGAGCACTGGAACGGGTTACTAAAAGGGAGGTTATTAGAATCTATCTCCATCTTTGGAAGTTTTCAAAGCCAAGTTAGAGAAACAATTGGCTGGGATGTTTTCAACAGAGATAATCCCACACTAAGCCAGGGGTTGGAATAATTGACCTTCTGCAATGTTCCAGCTCCATTCGTCTATGATCCTAGGAACATTTAGTCTTCTTAACGTCAAGGCCAATGATGCAGTGTGCAGGCCTATTCAGCACAAAGAAGCATGTAGGACCATAGGCCTGGAAGGCACCTCAAAGTCTTGCACCAAAGTCTTGTTCTATCCAACCTCTGCTTATAAGTTGTATCCTTTTGCTTCCCCCAAAAGATCCTCTGCTTATTTTCTTTTAAATGTTTTTTGCAGCTTAAAAAACCTCCCCCCCCCCCCCCCCCCCCGCAAAGGTTTTGAAGATATATAGATTGGTAGAGAGCAGTCACCATTAATCTACCAGCAGAACACCCTCCACATTTTTGCAGGCTCCAAAACAGCACAAAGGAAGGGTTCCTTTGGGACTAAATTTCACAAAATCTGTTGAGCATATTTCTAAAACATAAATATCGACTTTTTAGATGCTAGAATAAGACAATCAAAGTAACATGTTCTGTGGGTATCTGCTCTGGAGGTACAATATATCAATTGTTTTCCCCAAAAGATAATATATTCTTTGTTACCTATAAATGGGTCGTTGCTTAGAGGAAATGTAATGAGTCAAGTTAAGGTATGACAAAAGCCATTGTAAAAACAAAAGTACATCATGATTTAAATTTAAGAGAAAGATACTTTTCAATTATGTTAGTCAGATGGAACAACATGACTAGGCTTTTGAAAGATTTACAAAGCAATAACTGTATGTGACGAAGGATGGATTTTTCTTGAACACAGCCAAGTAACAAAGAACTCCTGTAACACAGAGCTGATCTCTCTCTTGTTTCTGAGGATGGGCAAAGAGAGAAATTCTGCATTGCTATCTTAGAGAGGGCTGAATAATATTTGTTTTCCTCCTGTTTTTATTTAAGAATTAATCCTGCATTTGTGCAGGTGGTTGGGCTAGATGATTCAAGGTCCCTCTCAACCCTAGGACTCGACTTTCAAGTCTTCACCAGCATCCTGTTTAGATGTTTTTGTACCATATTATATCCTTAAATAACATATATATTATTTATGTTAATAGCTCTATATCTTTGAGCTGTTTTTACTTTGTGCCACAAAAGTCAAACAAATAAAACACTTGCACACTGTCAAGTCTAATTAAATTGCTTAAACATACATTAGATCACTTTCCATTTGTTGTTTTCCAATAAGAGAAGTTTGTCACTGAAAAAAAAAATCTGTTCTATTCTTCTAGGACAGTTTAGGAACATTTTAGACATGCTCTCAATATTTTTTCTACAAGAATATTTGAGCAAATCCACATAAACTGCATGATAATTAAGGTCAAGAAGGCTATTGTGATTTCAATAAAAGACTTTGGAACAAAAGTGACTGAATTAATTGCTAGCAAATTGGTCACTTGAATTAGAACCTGTAAACACAAATTAATTTCTAAGGGTGTAGACACACAAGCACTTGGAGCCCTTTCAAGATGTCTACATTTAAAAAAGGCTGGTACGTTCCAGTTGTTGTGTGTGAACAAACTGAGAATGAATCAAATGTAACAAACTTGCTCCAAATTTAACACTACATTTGAATTTCCCACTTTAAAAGGGCTCTGAGGGCACTTATACACGTGTCGGGAGGCTGCTCCGATGCGCTGTAATTGCACGATTAATCAAGTCTACTGAAACGTGGTAATTACCACACTCCAGACTCCAGCGTCACGTGTATCAGCATCCTTCTGCTGGAAAATGGCGGCAGGGCACTTGAACTAAAGCTAGTTCTTACAAGTTTTAACTAAAGCACCCCCTCTGCCATCTTTCAGTGTGGTATGCTGATACACGTGATGCTCCAATTGCTTTAATGACAGTGGCTCTTGGAGTTGCTTTAATTAAAGCGCCCAGCCCCCTGCACTCCTGGAGTTCACTTATAAATGTCACGAGTATGTGTGTGTCCACAGCCTCAACAAAATAAATCACACTACAGTGAACTGTAGCTGCAAGGCTAACACACTTGGCCAGAAATCATTCAACCCCACATGATGTAAAAGAATTTGTGCCCACTATGACTACTATGTTCCTAAGATTTTCTTAACAGGAAAAAGCATACCACTTATGAGGTAATATGTTTCAACTCATTCTGGAAGTCAGACTGTCAGACACATTCCACTTTCAGTATGTGGTCTCTTTTGTATAAAATAACTAGCTCAGGGTAGAGCAGCAACAGACCTCTCCCTGTAATGACCTTTCCTAAGGCAGGGAAACTTGTCACCATGCAAAAGCTTGCACTTTGTTGTGTTACAAACATGTTTTGACCTTTGATTGTTGAGGTCTATGTTTATTCCTTTCACAAAGAAGATTAATAGCTAAAGAAAGAATCAGTCCTAGTGAAATTCTTTCAGTACAGGTTCAGATGGTCTCAAACAAAGGTCAACTCTTAGAAGTTAAGCAGTAGAATAAGAAATTCCTTTTGGGTGACAAAAAACAAAATGAAACTCAGCTTCAAAGGCACTGCTCAACACACTTTAGGAATTTAGGGCGCTTCTACATGTGCATTAATGCACCTTTCCTAATGTGCATTAAATTTAGTACCTCCAACGTGAGGGTGCCTGTACATGAGCGCAGAGGCTGCTCTGACACACTATAATTACTAGGGGTGTGTGAAGCAGGTAGTATTCAATTTGAATTTGGCCTGATTCAGGGGACAGTGATTTGATTCGCTGATTCAGATCACTGTCCCGATTCAATTTGGCCAAATCAGAATCTGAAGATTTGATTCTGATTCAGAGAATCAGCGATTCAGCCATAGACACAGCTTTATGTTTTTTCCCCATACCTCGAGAAGGCTGAGATGGTGGGGCAGATGGAGAGTCCCACAGGAATGCAGGGGGCCACCCTTGTGCTCTGCAGCAGACCCGGAAGTGGACTTCTGGTTCACTTCTGGGCTCGCTACCGAGGACACGGGGGGGGCCCCCCAGCACCTTCCCGGCTCAACGATCAGCCGCAGGGGACCCTGGGTGCCCTCCCCCCGACCCAGGAGGCACCAGTCGCTGAGCTGGGGGGGCGGGGGGGGTGCTTCTGGTCCACCTACCACTGAGTGTGCTGGGGACCCCGCCACACCCCTGTGGGACACTTCATCTGCCCCACCATCTCAGCATTCATGAGCCACCTGGTACCTCGAGGTATGTAGGAAAAAAACATATAAAGCTGTGTTTATGTCCAAATTGTTGAATTTCTCCGAATCAAATCAGAGGCTTCCGATTCAATTTGGAGAGATTAATGGGTCTCCTGACAATTCAGATTCAGAGATTCGGCTGCCAAATTTCCTCTGAATTGAATCAGCAACCGAAGCTTCGCACAGCCCTAGTAATTATAGTGCATGGGAGCAAACTCAATTAACTAAGTCTGCTGTAACATCGCAATTATTGTGTTCCAGCAGCCTCCCATATTTTGTATATTAGTGTCCCTGTGCTTAAAAATGGTGGTGGGGTGCTTGAACTAAAGCTTGTCAAACAACTCATCTTGGGGGACCCTAGCCCTCAGGAGGTTTCCCCCAGCCTGGGTTCCCCAGCTCAAGCAGCCCTGGGGAGCTGAGAGGAATCCCTCTCCTCCCCATTCCCAGCTGCTGATTGCTTCAGCAGCTGCCACAGGAGGCAGGGAGACGTCGTCGTCCAGGCTGGGTGCCTGATTGTGCAACACAGTATGGGGGCACTGGGGAGCCCCGACGTAGGGGGCCTTCCCCCCACCCCAGCCCAGGGTGCCTCAGCCCCGGGCAGCCCCAGGGAGTTGAGGGGAATTCTTCTGCTCCCCAACCCCTTTCCTTAGCTGCTGTGAATCTCAGGAATAGCCCAGGGAACAGAGGGAAATTCTACTCCTCCTCCACAGCTGGTTTTGCCTTAGCTTCTAGGAGTATGAGGCAAAACTAATGCAAGGCAGCAGAAGAATCTGGTTCAATGTTGGTGTTGCAGCCAGGAACCACGTTGTGCCTGGAGAAGCTGGGCCGGGCCGAGTTGGCTCCATGCCATACTGCCGGGAACCACATGGTTCAGGGAGGTGCCCTATGCCTGGCTCCATGCCATGTTGCACAGATCCTGGTTGCAATGCCGGGACCCACACAGAGCCAGCCTGGCCCATCCCATCCTGGCTCAATGACATGGTAACTGAGCGCTGCTGCCCAGCTCTGTCATGAGGGTCCTGGTGCTGCTGGGCTGGGCCAGGCCAGGGCAGCTCCATGCGGGTCCCAGCATTGCAGCCAGGATCCATGTGGCATGGCATGGAGCCAGCTGGCCCAGCTGGGCACTTCCCAGCAGCGTGCAGGTTCCAGCTGCATGGCTGGGACTGCAGAATGCAGCAGGAACTAGACTAGCTCCCACGGTTCCCAGTGGTCTTCAGCTGCCACTGGCCCTGCCCCAGGCCCCTTGCTCCCAACCTGTCTGTTTGCTGCCACTTTCCCCTATCCCACCTGCCTTCACTGCCTCTCCGCTGCCTTCCTACCCTGCCTGCTGCCACTGCTCCCCCTCCTAGCCCACCAGCCACTCCGCAGTGTGTGGGACCCAGCTGCAGAACGCAGCAGGAGCCAGCCAGTAACCATATGGTGCTGGCTGGGCCACGCTGGCTCCTGCTGCGCTGGTGATCCTCCTTTCCCACCCACCCTCCATCTGTTCCTATCTGAGTTTCCACTCTTGGATGGAGGGAGGGCAGGGGAACAGCCTCCTGGTTGCCAGGCCAGAAGCCTCTAGCCAGAAGTTTCTGGTTGAGGGCTGGGGCAGGGCTGGGAGGGCCTTGCTGCTTCTGCTGCTGGGACCTGCACTGACTCCTCCCGGGTTCTGCTGCTGCTGGTGCCTTGTCATCTTTGACAGGCAGCCACAGGAAGACAATAATTAATTTTCTAAATACTTTAGGGGCCCCATAGACTGGACAGAATAGCCTGGTGGGCCAGATCCAGCCCCCAGGCTGTATTTTACCCTCCCCTGCACTGGTATGCGACTTGGAATACTTGCAGTTCAAGAAATGGCTTCTTCCTTGTTGCCCAGAGATTTCCAGCCCAAATTAAAAAGCCCTCAAACAAAGCCCAAAAGGCACTATTACAAGACAAATATTCTCCAGAGATGGAAATACAGATGAGTTATGAGGATGGTTTCAATTTAGAGAAGACATGCCAGCCAACTAGTTCTGTAAATATTATAAAGAATCCTGTTATAGAGTCTTTCTCCTCCCTCCCTTTATTTTTCCTGTTAGGCTACATCTATATGGCTTCTGGAGCAAGCCCAGGAGTGCTACTTAGGGCCCTTGCCACATGTTACATAAATCACACAATGAATTGGTTAAACAGGGGGGACCAGCAGGCATTGGGGGAGTCCCTGTTCCCCCGAGCACTACCAGGAGTGACTAGAAATAACGGTCACAAGCTGGCAGAGGGTAGATTCAGACTAGATATCAGGAGGTGCTACTTCACAGTCAGGGCGGCTAGGACCTGGAACCAACTTCCAAGAGAAGTGGTGCTGGCTCCTACCCTGAGGGTCTTTAAGAGGAGGCTAGATGAACACCTTGCTGGGGTCGTTTGACCCCAGTGCTCTTTCCTGCCATGGCAGGGGGTCAGACTTGATGATCTGTCAAGGTCCCTTCTGACCCTACAAACTATGAAACTATGAAACAATGAATTTAGACTGCCCATACGTGTAAATTAAGACCTGCCACACATGCAAAGTAATTATCATGCATTTAATTGCACAATTAATTTAGACTGTTCATGCATACAAAGTAATTATCATGTCATAAAAATGTTCATCCCGCTATAAAAAGAAACAACCAGCTACAGAGTTAGTGCTTGAAAATGTGTAAACGGCTTTATAGCTGGTTTCTATCCAGCTTTAATTTAAACGTGTAGCAGGGCCCTATAAGTCCCAGCTGTATGAGCTACAGAACTAACAGCACCTTGCACTCAGGAGCCTCTAGACACAACCATGAATGTGTGGGTCTCGTTTCTTGTACTTACTCTAGAGACCATGTAGAACAATTTCTATTCAAGGACTGTAAATCACACAACAAAGTTAGGAAATGTACTGAACCTTTATCAGTATGAGGGGGAAAAAAACCCTCATTTAATAATGTATCAAAATACTATGACACTCCAAACATAGTGCATGTTCAGATGTTACTACATAACTACATTTTAAGTATAAGTAAGCATTATTTATAGCAGTGTTGAGTGAGGAACACCTGTTCTTATTGCTCCACGGCTTATCCAAAAAGTCTCTTTCCAATTATGATGTTGAAACACAAATGCTGATTTTTATGCATTGGCACACAAACAAACTTACCTTAGGGAACTAAGATGTCAGCTTGCAAATGTCCACTGCTCTTGAATAAGTGCATGCTCTTACCTGCACTGAATCTCTCAGTTCCAGTGAGGCAAGCTACTTTGGGGCAAGAATGGACATATGGGCCTTCATTTCAGAGTAACTGATATGCTGGTTATTCATTTGTTCATTCATAAAAAAAAAAAATCACACCTTAATTTGTCTCTCCACAACTTGCTTGTATAATGCCAAATTGCAGCAATAGGAGAGACAGTAAGATACCTGGTGCTTGCAACCAGATTTATAACTCAATGTCCCATACAAAAGAAAAGCAACCAAAGGTTTTATTTACTACAGCCACTATCTCAGATTGGTAGAGTATTTGCATGCTCTGCCTATGTACATACTGAGACCATAGACAGAAGGATTAAGGACTATGAACAAGAATGACCTGACATTATACCCAATCACAGAAATACTGGTGCTCTTCCCAAAGTTCACTAACCAACAGATAAGTGAGCTGCAGATGAGAAATATGTACTCATCATGAATATGAAACTACTCACCAGAAGGCCTGCCACCTGATGGTTCTTGAACAACTAATGAGAGAGAGAGAGAGAGAGAGAGAGAGAGAGAGATCGATCAAGTACCAATCAATCATCAACACTTTAAAATATAATTGTGAACATTAAACAAGTTGTGCAGAATCTTTTAAACTTGAAGCAGTGCCCTATTTCAGTTCTCTCTCTGATTTCTTGGTGTGTTATTTATAACACAACTTTGAAGAATTCTTCCCCATTTTTAATATCCATTTTTAATAGGAACTTCCATTCTTCCCCATTTTTAATAGGAACTACTGCTGTTATCTAACTCTCTGTCCTCCTGTACACTGGTAGGATTTGCACTGTAATTTAAATGCCCATAGAAAGTCATAGCAGTTTTGGATCTTACATTTTAGTACCATGCTTTCCAAACACGACCTTTTTAATCAGCTCTATTTGCAAGGAATCAACCAGAGACATGAGTGGGGAATATACACTATATTCAAAGCTGGAAATTTGTCATGTAAGGAATTGTTTTACTCTTTTTCCATTGCTAGCAGTAGCAGGGCAGAGCTAACGGAGACATTCAGTGCTAAACAACAGGTGGATGAAATGCCCACCACTTCCATTAACATCCATCAATTAAGACAATTCTGCTGATTGATTCTTTTGGAGCCTAGAGCAACCCTTGGCAAAAATAAGCATGGCCTTTGACGCCTGGCACAGAAATTGCATTACCCTTGTGATATGGCATTTTGGAAAACAGTGTTTGTAATAATTCCTAGTGGGGATTCCAGACATGGCCTTCCAACACAAGTATCACACAACTTTAATTTCTACAAACTATCATAACCTCAATGATTATGGCAATCTCTTGGCAGCCTTACTGTAATTTGATAAGATGTCATTCAAACTGCAGAGAACCAGCTGAAATTAGCATCATGATGAAACTTCAAATATGAAAACCAGTACAGAAAGCCAAAAAAGGACTTTTAAGTAGCACCAGGCTATTTGGCAACAATATAAATGGTGGTTTTTCAAATTACCTTCACATGAATGCAATTGAAACTGTATTTTAAATACCCTTTGCTCAGCAGTTAACATTTACTATAACAAGGTGTCGAACTCAAACCCCAACTCTAAGCATGCCCAGATAATATAGACACACAAGTTTAAATTTTACAACTCAGGCCTATTTAGTTTTCAGTGATTTCTCCTATTAAAAAAAAAAAAAAAAAAAAAAAAAAAAAAAAAAACTGAAAAGAAAGCCATTCATTTTTTTAAGCAAACTACTTACCAGGCTTTCCAAGACCACTTAGTTCTTCTGTAAGAAATGCACAAAAACAGTAGTTACAAAATTTGACAAACAACCAGCAAAAATAAGAAAAGTTCATAACAAAGAGCTCTGCTATATTTAACAGAAGCTGGAGTTTAAAATAGTAAGTCCTCAAACCCAAGCAAGTTATTAAAAAAAAAAAAAAGAAGAAAGTATTTCAGTAAATATATCCCCTTCCCATTTCCCCCAAAACACACCATTACAAAAAGAATAAAATAAAAATCAGACTAGTGTCTAACCCTATTAATTTTCACATCAAAATACAGAAACAGAAACACCAAAAGGAGGGAACAGTCTATATTTCAGCCATCTAATCCCAGAGTCATGCAAGCAGTTTTAAACAAAGAAAAATAGGAAAATCGCATGCTGTAATAAGTGATTTGTTTTTAAGAACGTTAAAAAATGGCAAGATCCACAAAAGAAAACCAAATATGTACATATGTATGAAGGAAGGAAAGTCCTTCTATCCTAATTTTCAAAAGATGCTGAAGAGCCAGATTATCTCACTCATTTATTTCAGGAATACAAAACTCTAAAACTCTTGGTTCAGAGGTGATACCTTTTATTACATCAACTAGAAAACAGCAAAAAAAATATATTTCTTTGCAAGCGTTTGGACACATGTGCCCTTCTGCAGGCATTTATTTCAAGTATTTCACTGGGAAGAACATTACAGGAACATTAGAGGTCTTTTGCTTTGGGTGCTGTAAGACATATTGTATTGCATTATGTTGTATTATACTGTATTGTATACACGGGGATTTGCCACAAATATATGTATTTTTTAAAATTGCTAAGGCTGGTGATTCAAATGGTAAGGTTCAAGCAAAATCAGGCTTACATTTTTATTTAAGTGTTCTTTTATACAGAGCATCTCCTAAAGAACATATAACTGGAATAGTCAAGGTCTGGCTCGCGTACAACTTCATGGAGTAGTGATGCCTACCTAGTAGGCCAGCTGGAAATATACCTTACACAGGCTTAAAACCAGTACTGTCAGTTCCATGCCATCACCACCATGGATGGCTTACTTGTGTACCAAGGGTCTCCGTCTGCTCAACCCTTCACCAGCTGGGGCAAGTTAAAAGGCCTGCAGCAATGCTAATGTAAACTGGGGTCTGAATCAGCTGCCAGTGGCATGTATAGAGCTTGGCTTCTTACAAGGCTATTGCTTCTGATCCTAGCTGGGGTACCTAAATCACCCTCATGCTTCACAGAAATCTGTAGAAATGTCTTCCTCCGTAAATTTTCATGCGTGTAGGAATGGTGCAGAACCCAAATTTCTGTGCATCAGATTTAAAAGATAAAGAAAGTAGCTCTGGGTTTGGTTTATTTGGATAGCGCTAGACCCAAGGAAGCAAAAGGGCATGCAAAGTACTAAACTAAAGCCCTAAATTGAACATGCTCTTTTAATAATAGATCATTCAGCCACTGAATCCCAGCATGCCAATGCATTTATTTTTCACTTGTCCGACAACCAAAGTTTTACTTTACCTTCGGTGCACTCCACAGGCATAGCTTTTCTTTCTTGTGTTTTAAGAGGGGGGAAAAATGGAGGATAATTTATGTTCTCAGTTATGAGTGTTATTACTTACAGGGGAAGACAAAGGTTACTGCTAAATAGGAAGTGAAGTACTTGCCCTACCTTCTGCTGACACGCCACACCCAACAACACAGTTAGAAACTTGGTAAAGTATGCAGAAATGTTATGAGGAGATCTCAAAGACTTTACAAATATTAAATTTCTAAAAATCCCTGAACGGGTGGCAAGTGCAATATTTTACCAGTGGGTAAAAGCAAAGTACAGAGAGGTTCAGTGGCTCACCTAAGTTGGAAACTTCTAGTAGGGATTCTAATAAGTCACCTGGTTTTAACTAAGTGGCCTACAAGAAGTTGACCGATTTCTTACCTACTACAACGTCTATCTTCTTGCTTTCTTGATTGTCTTGGTCATTAAATACACGGCACCAATAAGTCCCTCGATGATCTATGTCCACACAAGAAACCTATTATGCATCAACCCACCCCCAACAAAAATACTTGTGAACCAGTTAAACCAAGAACAAGTGAGAAAAAAAAAAGTACATACATCCATCACAAGGTTTTAGATGCAAAAGACTGCGATGCCACAATGACTTCCTGTAAGTAGACCCCTGGGACAGAGCAAAGCTCACTGCTGGATTGAAGCCAAAGAATCTTACTAGCAATCTAGTTTTCTGGTTGGAGCTGCATTAAATGTTGAACACTAAGGACCCATAGGCATCTGGAAAAATATTTGCCATAGGCAAACACTATCAGGCATGGGGTAGAGAGGAAAGCTCCTGCAAAAGTCCATGAGTAATGTAATTAATAAATGCATCATGTACATCATTATATTCATAGCTCCCTACCTTTCTGTACTGTTATATTGTGCATATCCTAGAATAAAGCAACACTGAAAACCTTTGCCACAGCTTCACCTAGTTAATACCAGACAAGTCCTAGCAATTCCACTCACTGTAGCAGTCTGTACCCTACACAGTAATGAAACATTAGTAAGGGGACACCAGAA
This sequence comes from Alligator mississippiensis, assembly GCF_030867095.1. NCBI lineage: Eukaryota > Metazoa > Chordata > Crocodylia > Alligatoridae > Alligator > Alligator mississippiensis. The sequence continues at coordinate 282,777,510 of NC_081826.1, forward strand.
AACTGAAGGACACAAACACCCTTGATGATATTTCAAGATGACAATGATTATTATTTCCCTTAAAGAAATGTGACATTATGAAATTGGTAGCACTAGCTTCAAAGGAGAGTGCTCAAAATAACTTACCGTGTACACTTTTTTGTTCCCGTTTGTCAGTGGATCACCATTTCTGAACCACTGGTAACGAGGAATTGGTTTTCCAATAGCACCACACTCTAAAACCAATGTGTCCCCCATTGTCAGGCTTTGTGACTGAGGATGAATGCAGATGTGGATCTTGTTTTCAGGCAAACCGACCCAGCTTCCTTAAATTAGAGGGAGAAAGAGAATTTAGCCAAGATTGTTTGAGGCAACTCTGAGCTTTCCATTGCTTCCTTGCATATCATCTTTCTCTGATCCTGCATTCTACCAATGAAGTTAAGGCAAGGAAATCAATTTTAACATAAGAATCCTACACTGCCAAAGTATTAAACACACACACACAAACCTATGCAGTCAGACACCTGCCAACCCCCCCCCCCGAACCCCCTCTCCCCCAGCCCCCCACAACCCCTGCCCACTCCCCTAGGCACCCCATGGCTGTCCCGTCCACCCCAGCTCCCAGTGCTTTAAAGAAAAGCCCTGACTCAGTGACTGATGCCCGGTAGAGGGGGCGATCCCTGCTGCCCCCCACTGCATGGGGGGCTCTGCATGAGCCCCCTGACCCCACCTGCTCTCCCAGCCCACCCCCCACCCTCATGGCTGCCCTGCCTAGGCCAGCTCTAGCCCTTTAAGGAAAAAAAACCTCAAAAACCCCTTGGGACTCAGCTCTTGCAACAGCCTCAGGGCTTTGCGGGGCTCATGGAAGAGCCCCCACACATGGTGCAGGGCAACAGGGATCACCCCCCACCCCCAGACAGGAACTGGTGAGCCCAGGGGGGTTTGGGTTTTTTTTTTCCTTAAAGGGCCAGAGCTGGGGCACGTGGGGCAGCCATGGGGGGGGGGGAGGGGGAGCTGGGACAGTGGGGGAGTGGGGATGGGCCTGTATGTCAGTCTCACCTCCATCCTTGGTAAAGTCTTTGAAAAAATTATCAAGGCTCACATTTGTGAGAGCCCAGCAGGGCAAATTATGCTGAGGGGAAACCAGCACGGGTTTGTGGCGGGCAGATCGTGCCTGACCAACCTAGTCTCTTTCTATGACCAGGTTATGAAACGCCTGGACACAGGAGGAGGGGTGGATGTCGTATACTTAGACTTCAGGAAGGCCTTCGATACGGTATCCCACCCCATACTGGTGAGCAAGCTAAGAGGCTGTGATGTGGATGACTGCACAGTCCGGTGGGTGGCGAATTGGCTAGAGGGTCGCACCCAAAGAGTCGTGGTGGATGGGTCGGTCTCGACCTGGAAGGGTGTGGGCAGTGGGGTCCCGCAGGGCTCAGTCCTTGGACCGATACTCTTTAATGTCTTCATCAGCGACTTGGATGAGGGAGTCAAATGTATTCTGTCCAAGTTTGCAGATGACACAAAGCTATGGGGAGAAGTGGACATGCCGGAGGGCAGGGAACAGCTGCAGGCAGACCTGGATAGGTTGGACAAATGGGCAGAAAACAACAGGATGCAGTTCAACAAGGAGAAATGCAAAGTGCTGCACCTAGGGAGGAAAAATGTCCAGCACACCTACAGCCTAGGGAATGACCTGCTGGGTGGCACAGAGGTGGAAAGGGATCTTGGAGTCCTAGTGGACTCCAAGATGAACATGAGCCGGCAGTGTGACGAAGCCATCAGAAAAGCCAATGGCACTTTATCGTGCATCAGCAGATGCATGACGAATAGGTCCAGGGAGGTGATACTTCCCCTCTATCGGGCGCTGGTCAGACCGCAGTTGGAGTACTGCGTGCAATTCTGGGCGCCACACTTCAAGAAGGATGCGGATAACCTGGAGAGGGTCCAGAGAAGGGCAACTCGTATGATCAAGGGCCTGCAGACCAAGCCCTACAAGGAGAGACTAGAGAAACTGGACCTTTTCAGCCTCCGCAAGAGAAGGTTGAGAGGCGACCTTGTGGCTGCCTTTAAGTTCATCACGGGGGCACAGAAGGGAATTGGTGAGTATTTATTCACCAAGGCGCCCCCGGGGGTTACAAGAAACAATGGCCACAAGCTAGCAGAGAGCAGATTTAGACTAGACATTAGGAAGAACTTCTTCACAGTTAGAGTGGCCAGGGTCTGGAACGGGCTCCCAAGGGAGGTGGTGCTCTCCCCTACCCTGGGGGTCTTCAAGAGGAGGTTGGATGAGTATCTAGCTGGGGTCATCTAGACCCAGCACTCTTTCCTGCTTATGCAGGGGGTTGGACTCGATGATCTATTGAGGTCCCTTCCGACCCTAACATCTATGAATCTATCTATGAATCTATGAATCTGTGATTCGGAGATTCAGCTGAATAGATTTGGGACAGTGATTTAAATCACCAAATTGAATCACCGTCCCCCGAACTGGCCAAATCCGAAGCGAATCCTAGCCGCTTCGCACAGGCCTAGTATTAAGATATTTAGGGGGTTAAGTCCAAGCCAAAATTGTGACCTACAACTGAAACTTAAAAAGGTAGTCAGAGGATTCTGCAACACGTGCTCACTGCCAGATGCGTAATCATTCTTGTGTGCCATTACACTCAGAGTAAATCTTCGGTTTCCAAAATGGTTTAGAGAGGGATAGCTCCATGGAGTGTTTGGCACTCAACCTCACGTATTCCTACCCTTGTTGCTGTAAGAGCAGGATTTAAGAAAAGAAAGTGCAACCTCTTGATCAGGCAGCAAAGAATCATCCTGTTCACTGCTACTGCCTAACAACAATCAGGGATCTAGTGAGGCTTAAGCCTTTCAGATCATTTGAAAAGCTTTCTGGCTAATTATATAATCCACTGGATATATTACTCCATCCACAGCTGAAATGAGATGTCTCATTTTTAAATGAGTGTACATAGATGACCCATTTTAATGTTCTTTTCTGGGAAGACGTATAAAAATGAATTCCTTTTCACATTCTTATTGTACATTCCTAAAATTAGTCATCACAAGTTTAATTGAAGTGGTACATGTGTACACGCATACATGTGCACACACGCAGAAAGTGGTTTCAATGAAAGTTAAACCTCCCATTTTTGAGCAAGCAGGTTTTTTCCCCCTCCTTCTTTCACCAAGTGTACGAATGGAAGTTAACCCAGAAGAGAGTACACAAGTCTGTTTTGTACCACTTACACCTGTCAGCTGGACTACAGGGTGGGGCAGACATCGCATGCACCAGCTTCAAAATACTAATTCCTGCAATGGGGCCAACTAGCTAGCAACAGCTACTAAGAATCATGGCTGTAGAAGACTGCACTGTAGCCCCATGACCTGTCTTCAGGAGTGTGAATGCATTAGTTTTCCTATCACTACTCTGTTTACTCCCCTACAGAAAGTCACTGCTTCTCTAATTCCAAAAATGAAGTGTGATGCCTAATATATGTAAAGAGTGAAAAGATTTTCTATATAACCAAACATGCTTTATAGTAACCAGTCACTGCCTCTTCATCTAACTGCTAGACATGACAGCATTTCTGAAAGATGACTAATGCATATCCCCAAGTGGATTAAGCTGCAATAATGCAAAAACTACAATATTTAGGCTAAAATATTCCTAGTGTACACACGGTAGTTACTTGATTGAAAAAATGTAAAACATTCATAGGATATGTGGTACCATTAATATACTCTATAAAGTTCAGCCTTTCCTTGAAAGTATACATCGCACAAAGCTTTCAGCTAGGCTATTAGTCACTCATGTAGGTACTAAAGGTCCAGAATATGCAGTTATGTATGTTGGCATTGGGCCTGTCAATGATGTCAGTGATGTGAGGATTAAGGGCTGACAGCAATATGTTCGTCTCCCTTTGATCCTGACTCCCCCTTTCCCCAGTATTCGAGCATCACAGCACGTACAGCAGGTTGTAATGCCTGCAAGTACATGAGGTCTGTCTCAGTTCCACAGAGATAGGGTGAGAGAAAAAAATAAAAATGGAAGCTTTGACTAAACTGCATGTTTGAGGGATTAAGTCAGGCCCTCCAACCTTGTTCCTTAAAGGCGATCATCAGAGGAAAGCAAAGCTTGCCCCCTCTGAGTGCCCTCTCGCATGTTCCACAGCCATTTTTCTCACCATCAAAGTCAGTGTTTCACACTGCTGCTCAGAACAGGAATTGCAGTGGCTGCAGTAGGAGGGTGAGAAAGGGTTCAGATACCCAGCGGATACTGTGTTAACGCATAGCTGTTGGCCATGCTGACACCTCCCCTGGCAGCAGCAACTATTTCTTCTTGCCCTAAAACAAAAACTAGTTACACCTCTGAATAATTACAGAGCAAGTAGAATTATGATTTCAAATGGTACAAAGACAACACCACTGGCTTAAAAATTTCCCAACAAAGCAGTGCCACATTAGATATAATTGACTGGACAAAACAGAAATGTTTTACGAGAATGCAGCACTTAAAATTTTTTATATGGAATTAATTAAACATTTCATTTTACTCAAGGTGAAAATGTTTAATTTTAGCCTTTTTTTATAGTGTCACTTGATTTTCTTCCCAAATCTAGGATGAAACAACACACTGAAGTCTTTGAATATCCCACAGGGTAGAAATTCTGTTTTTTGACAAGAGGTGAATCCCACACAATTGTCAGGGAAGATATTTCTAGTTAGATGAACAAAATCATAAAAGCAGTTTCTCAGATGCTTGACATACATATTAGGACTGTGTGAAGCTTCGGTCCCTGATAAGATTCAGTGGAGATTCGGCCCAACTCAGTGCCCAAATCTCCAAATCCGAATCAAATCAGAGGACCCTTTAATTTCTCTGAATTGATTCAGAACCCTCCGAATTGATTCGGAGACATTTGGACAGATTCAGTGATTCAGAAATAGATACAGCTTTATATGTTTTTTTGACATACCTCTAGGTAGCAGGGGCTCTGAAGGCTGCGGTGCTGGGGCAGATGGAGGGTGCCACAGAAGCGCGGGGGACTCCCCAGCACGCTCGGCAGCAGACCCAAAAGTGGACCAGAAGCACTTCCAGATCCACCAGGGAATGTGCCGGGGCCCCCCGCCCCGCACCATCCCCCGGCTTGGTAACTGGTGCCTCCTGGGTCTGGGTAGGCACCCAGAGTCCCCCTGCAGCAGACTGCCAGTCCAGGAGGGCACAGAGGAGCCCACCCGCACACTCCTCAGCAGACCCGGACGTGGACTGGAAGTACTTAGAGTCCACGTCCAGGTTCGCTGCCGAGCACGCTGAAGAGGCCCCTGTGCTGCTGTGGGACACTCCACGTGCCCCAGCACCGCAGCATTCATGGACCGTGCCTGCTACCTGAAGGTATATAGAAAAATCTTTTAAAGCTGTGCCTGTGTCCACTGACTCATCAGATTCGGATTCAGCCGTACCGAATCAGGGACAGTGATCCAAATCAATGGATTGAATCACTGTCCCTGAATGCGAATCCGAACTGAATAGGGCCCGTTTCACACACCCCTAATACATATTCAAGGGTTGAGAAAACGTCCAGATCCACTTAGAAGTCCAGGAAAACAGAGGATGTAGGAATAGATATTTCTGAAATGCAGTACAAAAGCTTTTAATCTATACACATCTTCAAGCCATTTTTGCTTTGCAAAAGCAAAAAGGAGGTAAGGAGATCTAAATTATAGCTTCTTTCCAGGTCACTTATGAAACTCAGAACTATTGTCTCGATCTATTGGGTGGGCACAACTGCTGGAGAAACCCTTGCTCACATCCAATTTCTTGCTTGGTGATAGGCTATATATGAGATCTGTCACTACATAACTCTTAATCGCAGTGGAGGAAGATTGGTTTCCCCTTATTCTGCACATCTTACTGTAGTTTAGCAGATTTCCATGCAAGGCTCATTGGAGCTTCATAAAGAAAGAAATTGAGCCATTGAAAAAAATCCAGAAGCTCTAATACAACCAGATTTCAACCTGGGGCCAAGATTAGTAATGAACTGCCTGGCTACACTCCCATTCATGAGGAAACTGAACCAAAAAAAGCCAAAAAACAAAGAACCAGTTTCTAGCTTTTGGTTTTTTACACTTTTTTTTTTTTTTTTTTGGTAAAATATGGTCACTTTTGGCCTCTCAGAAGTTTATACTTTAGCAAATTCTTCAGCTTGATACAGATTGTAAATCCTCTCTCTCTTTGGGTAGATGACACAAGGTAAAGTAATTTTATCGTGCTCATGACACCGGATTACTGCAGCTGCAGAAATGCCATAAGAATCCTATTCTCAGTCAAACAACCTGTCAAACCAGCCAAAGAATTAACTGTCAGCGGGGTTAGTGTCACTTCTGTCCTGCTTGATGATTCAACAGAAGAAGCAGGAGAACAGTGAATCTCCCCACCCTCCCCCAGGTTATCTCAAAGTTGCTACTTTCTTCTTTGGTTGCATTATTTGCATTTAATTAGTTCCCCATGCTTACAACAGCAGCAGTACCAGGCTTGCACTTTCTAGCCTTCAGTGGAATAGGGTTAGGGATAAGTAGAAGGCCATTTTTATCTAATGTTGGCAGCTGTGATTTTTTTTAAACAGACCTAAGGAAGTTTGATGTCCAGCTCCAACTGACTTTAAAAAAAATTGCAGCTGGCAAGTTTAAGTTCAGCAGTTTATGTTCTGAGTAACAAACTATGTACACACATAGCATTAGATAAAGAGGCTGAAAGAAGATCCCTTGAATTCTGCGATGTTGCTCTTCTAATTAGTTATAAAGGATCCCTAGATACATTTCTCCCCATCACCAAGTGCTCAGTTTACTGACTCCTTAAGCCTTACTACCAGAAGTGTAGCAAGGCAGCTGGGTGCCTGGGGCAGAGGGATTCATGGGGGCAGCAGAAACTTCCAGCTGCTGCCATGCTGCCAGTGTGGTCACACATGCCAGTGCCCCAGGCTGTTGCCCCTGACACTCCACCCTAGTTACACTACTGCTTACATGTGACAAAAACATACCTCCCCCATTTCACCCTAGCTTTATCCTTCCCTCTTCTTAGAGGCACTTTCTGTTTTCACTACAGTTTTAATTGGGAAGGAGCTGAGAAACATGCTGAGTAGGTTTCAATAGAATGAGATGGTTGAGAAAGTCACACACCATCTATGCTGGTATCTTAGCCAGTGCTCCCTGGCAAGAATATGGTGTTCAACCTCCTGTCCACACCACCATCTACACACAATATCTTCAAATACATGCTTATTTGCACTTTGATCCTGACCTTGCTTGTCTGGCTGCGGTATGAATTAAAGCCAGAGTTCGACTTTAGGTAGCACAGAACTTGACCTCTCTGCAGTGAGGATGCAGGCAAGGTCACTTCTAATGGCTCTCCTGTGCCCTTCTCACAGTTTAGTGTCATACATGTTCTCTCACAACTGTATGGGAAAAAGAAACCTAGAGCATCTCAGCACAAAGACCCATCAGATATTCCACCAGAAACACATGGACAAATGCAGAAACAGTAATACTGCAATCATGTATGCCAGGAGGGCTTGCTGTGAGGCTTCACTAACATGTATGCTCAGAACCATGGGCTGGTTACCATGTCATGTAGATGGTTTATTAAGGACTCCAAAAAAGGAGGAATAATTCATGGCATAGCCCCATCTCAAAATTTTGTCCAGCTCAGTCTAATTGTCAACATACTAATTTATTTCCCATTTTATTTTCCTCTTGTTTACCTATTATAATATAAACACAGAACTTAAGACATTTTTATGTAGATGTATTCAGTCTTGTCATCTGCCTTCCATTAAACTTAATTGTTATAAGTTAATGCAAGTGAGTTCACAATTAGGGAAGACCAATTAGACCACAGGTGGGCAAAATATGGCCTGCAGGCTGGATCCAGCCCACGCAGCCATTCTATCCAGTCTGCGGTGCCCCTAAAAATTTTAGAAAGTTAATATTTATCTGTCTTTGGTTCCTGTAAAAAAAATTATAGGAACCAGGGGCAGTAGGACCCAGGGGAAGCCCGGCAGGCTCCCACAACAGCAAGGACCCCATCCCCCCCAGCCCTCCCTCCCCCCCTGGAAGCCCCAGCAGGGGCTTCTGGCTTGGGACCATGTGGCTGCCCCGGGGCGGGAACCTCAGGTAAGGGGAGGGGAGGGAAGGGCAGGGCAGGGCAGGGGAGGGGAGGACTCCAGGCAGGGATGGAGCCTGGAGCAAAGTGACCCTTCCCCCGCCCTGTGGCCAGCACTCCCCGCTATCTTAGCCAGTGCTCCCTGGCAGCCCACGCAGGGCTGTCCTGAGCAGGCACAGGCAGCCCCATGCGGGCTGCGAGTGGCTGCAGTGCGGGGCGCTGGCCATGGGGCAGGGGTGGGGTCGCTTTTCCCCCGCAATTAGCACCAGCTTGTAACCCACCCCTGCTGCCAGCCTGGGCCCAGCGCCGGCTCTGGGCTCGCCTGTCAGGGCTGCACCGCAGCGGCAGTAGTTGCGGTCCCCCCACTTGCTGCACTGGGCAGTGTTTGCTGCTGCCCACCCGGAGCTTGCGCGCTGGGCAGCCCAGAGGCAATGGTGGCAAACACTGCCTGGCATGGCAAATGGGGGGGCCGCAGCTGCTGCCGTTGTGGTGCAGCCCCAATGGGCAAGCCTGGAGCTGGTGCGGGGCCCAGGCTGGCAGCTGGGGTGGGTTACAAGCTGGTGCTGGGCGCAAGGAAAAAGCAGCCCCTCACCCACCCCATGGCCAGCACCCCACGCTGCAGCCACTCGCAGCCCACTTGGGGCTGCCTGTGCCTGCTTAGGACAGCTGTGAGCAGCTGCAGCAGGGAGCGCCGGCCACAGGGCAGGGGAGGGGGCTGCTTTTCTCCGCACTCAGCACCAGCTCCTTCCTTGCCGGCAAGCAGGGGGTCGGGGCTGCACGCTGCCCCCCACCTGTACTGTGGGGCTGGGGGGTACTGGGAGTGAGCAGGTGCACGGGGCCCACACCGGTGTCCCGGGGCCAGCGCCAGCAGGGCCCAGAGCAGGATGGCAGTGATACAGGGTCCCGGCTGGCAGCAGCTCTATAGAGCCGGGCCAGCTCCCCCCTCTCCCTGCTGGTGCAGCCCAGCCCAGCTCCACAGACCCCTGCCAACCTGTGCCCCACTCTAGGCCCCACCAGTGCTGGCCCCAAGACATTGGTCCCAAGACATTGGGACATTGTTACCAAGATGGTAACCAGGGGGCGGGGCACCTGTCAAGGGGCGGGGCTACCCATGCAGCCCTCGACAGCTTGCCAAAACTGGGTAAACGGCCCTCTGCCCGAAATAATTTCCCGCCCCTGCATTACACAGTTGTTATTACTGGCAGTGCAGAGATGCTTTGTTGTCAGTGATGAGGTGTGGTGCTTTATATCTGGATGCATCCCAAATGCCCTTTAATCATGAGAATCAGATGAAACATTCTTTATACTTTCTCTGTGAGGTCTTAAAACATTCATGATTCAGTCAGCACAGGGAACATGACGACAAGATCAGGATGATTTAAGAATTCAATTGCTCTAGAAGTGCTACTATTCACTGAATAAAATTAGATTGGGGAAGACAGGATTATTGTTCTGATAATATCAAACCGAGTAATTTTTTAAATTTCTGATGCAAAAAGATTTCAAACTGCTATAGCAGTCATCCTTGCAATTTTAGCAAAAGGGTTGTATCCTTGTACCCTTCTCTTGCCTGAAGCAAAATGCTACTGTAACGGCTTATAAACCTATATTGAAGTGCCTTGAATGAGCTACACAGTACAGGAAAATAAGCTTTTTTTTTTTTTTTTTTGACTGAAGATCATTTTGCTGCTTTTTAACTTCTTGAATTCCATCTCATCTATCTATCAATAGGGCAGCAAAATAGTTCATAAACTTTCAAGTCACTTAAGAGAAATTAAACTGTTTCTCGTAACCTTAGAAACTAGAAGTAATGCACGGTGTTGGCACAAGTAAAGTACAAATAGCAGATTTACTGCACACTACTAGTTCTTCTAAGCAGCTGAGTCAATGCTAGCAAGGCTACTGAAGTTCTCTTTTAAAATATTAATTTTCTCCTTCCATTTTATTTCTTTCTTTCTGCGCTCACAAAAGCTTATCCAATACAGGTCACTACACTCTAGTCATTTACTTATAAATAAAAGAAGTGTTGCTTCTTTTTCTTGGCTTAAAAGAATGGATGCAGAAAAAAGTTGATCTACATGAACTCCTTATTAGCTGAAATAGCACTCCCTTATTATACATTAGGGCTAGGTGATGAGTTAACAATTTAACCACAGCAAAGGGGCAGTACTGCCTGTGGAGCAATAGAGAGGGAGGCTTGCAACTCAATGGGTACACCTATACCCACAAAAAAAAGAGAAGGTGTGACTGGAGTCTATACCATACTGCCTTAATCCGTTATTCTTCATGTCCTTGTGACAAGGTATTCAGCAGAATTTGCAGATTCACTGGAATCTGACAGGGCTGTGCTGTGCGTGCTCCTGCTGTGGCCTGCTGCCTTAATCAAACCATGCGGCAGTGAAAATGTGGCAGCATGGGCTTTGCTAGCACACATTTTAACCATAGTACAAACCCTCCAGGAACCTAGGGCATATTCATTTTCCAGTACCTGTTAAAGCACTGTTTCTTCTGCAAGGTATATTAAGCTTCCATGGGATCCCTGCAGAGGCTCCAGGCAGAGCTACCTTCATCTCCCAGACCCAAGTGGAACAAGTGCCTTTTTACTCCCTCCAGGCTAAGAAGAGGAGAGGGAGGGACAGAAAGGGAAAGGAAAGCTCCAGGGATTCTTCACGCCCTTCTCCCTCCTCTGACTGAGCATTGCTTGGATAGGATGGGGCAGAGAAGCTGTATCTATTGCTCACAAAAGGGGCAAAGACTTGCCTCTGGGACCAGTCCTGATTGGCTCCTCCTCTCTTGAAGCTCAGACAGTGGAGTAGGCAGCCAGAGGGGATTATGTCCCCAGGAAGTGTGCACACACCTCAAAAACCCTCCTGTTGTTTAGAAACTTCATTTTCTTAATCAGAGGCCCTCTTTAAAGCACTGGATGGAGTCAAGGCTATGCCCATTCTCCATTCTTTTCTACCTAATGGAGACGATAAATGGAAAACCTTGCTTATAGGAGCTCTGCAGAGCCAACTTTCCTTCCTAATTTCCCAATTTAGCCAGCACAAAACACTGAAGTGTGATACATCCCTTTACTACTTTACAGTGTTATGGCCACATATGAACTGTAGTTAATTAAGTATTATGACAAGCCAAAGAGGGACACTCACAAAAGATGTGCATTTGTTAGAGATGTATTTACTGTAAGCAGCTCAAACCAATCTCACTCACCTTTCCCAGCCCCACACCTGCACAGAAGGGCCTGTAGTGGAAAACATTTGCAACTCACCATAAGATGCTCCTTGGAGATCACAGACATCCAGCTGTGCCCACCGACTGAATGCAAAGGAAGTGTCGCTGTTCACTCGACAGATGTAAAACCCAGAATCACTTGCATTCACGGGATTAAAAACCAGCTCAGGGGAATTCCCACGTGGAACCTGTGTCATGAGAGCCACAGAAAAAACTGAACTTTGACTGATTGATTCTAGTTTACAATAAACATTTGTGGATTTATTACTCACAGCCAGGAATACTGAATCTTGCTCTCAGTTCTTTAGAGCAGCGTTTCTCAACCCATGAGTTGTGACCCAAAAATAGGTCACAAGAATAAATGAAAAGGTTGTGAACAAACTTTAAAAATGGATTCTCCTTTAAAGGAGAAAAATGTGGGAAACCATGGGTTTTCCCTTGCAGGCTGGCAGAGTTCCAGCCTGCAAGGGGCTGCTTGGGGCCACACTGGGGGTCTGGGGCCTGGGAGTGGGAAGCAGCAGGTTAGGAGTGAGGGGCACTGGGTCGGGATTGCCCATCAATGTTTACAAATGGGTCCTGGTACAAAAAAGGTTGAGAACCACTGCTTTAGACCATCTGAAACTGTCAAAAGAGAAAAGCCTGAAAAAGCATTTAATGGCTTAAAAGTAATTTTTTGTTCATGTGCAAATTGGCATTGCTCTGTGCAGCAATTTCTAAAGCCACTTTTCTTGAGTATGGGCTGTTTCAGGAATTCAGTTTAGAGTCTTTCTCCTTCCCACAAACAACTGGAAACAATTCCCAAAGAATTATTCAAGCCAGCTCCCATGTTTTTACCATAAGCAGATTTACTCAGCTATGTACAGGAAACTGTTAGAATTAATTCTGAGTGGCAGGAAAAGGCTACACATGAAAATAATTTACATTTTTTGGATCCACAGCCAAGAGGAGATTTAGAAATAATACATGGGTTGATCATATAGAGATTACTACATTCAGTTTAGAAACATGGGGACAAATTAATTCAATGCATCCCTCAAGGCCTAACAATTATCTAAAATGACTTTTTAATATGGCCTTTTATACCACTGTTAACCATATATAGGTGTATTAAAAACCAAAACCAAACCAAACCAAACCAAACCAAACCAAACCAGAAATATGCCCCAAGATAACTAAGTACAGAAGGGCAAAATTATTTTCCTGGGGAATGCCACCCAGAGTCCACTGGAATAAATTTTTATCTGCTTTCAGTCTAGGATAGGGGTAAGAAAACTTTTACAGATGCTGGCCAAAGTGACCCACCCCTGTGGCAACATGGGCACAAGTGCCTGCAGCCAAAGACACGCATCTGCAAGCCAAAATCCATGGTTCTGCATACCACAAGTTGCCAACCCCTCACCTAGGTCATTGCTGATATTTGTGACAAAGCTGTGCCAATGTAACAATTGCAGTTATGGCAAACTGTAGATGGTCCTAGTGCCACAGCAACGGGCACATCCTGACCTTTGCTTCCATGCAAAATGGAATTACTCAAATCCTTAATAAAAGATATCCCAGGTGCTCATGACTGACACCATTCTTGCAGGATTAGAGTCCTCATATTTTATGGCCACGTAAAATGAATTACAACTGAACTACTTTGATGAGACATAAGAGAACTTTAATATAACTTATTTTTATTATTTCTATGACTAAAGAGTGGGACATTTAAGATTGCCAATATGGAAACTTCTAGAACAAATCAAATAGCCTTAGGCATATCTTCAAGACATTGGAAAAGAGAAGGTGAACTCTCTTTAACTGCTTTAATGTTAGAAATACTGATATGCTGCAAGCCGACATTTCTTTTACCCACTTTTTGGCACTTCTTTACCTCTTTTTCCTGTTTGAACCACTGATAATGCACAAATGGGTGCCCAGTTGCCCAACAGCACAGCTTAACTATCTGGCCAGATAATACTGCCATAGGGTCTGGTTGTACAACAATCTTTATACCTAAAGAAAAAAAAAGAAAAGGTTATAAGTCATCTTAGAAGAATCAATTTGTGTTAAACTATCTTTTTTTACACTCATGTATCTCATTATAGTTTTGCAGTGAACAGATTGCCCTCCACAATAGTTCAAATACTTTATTTTCCATAGAGCTCTTATCGTTGGGTATAAATGGTATGTTGTGAGGATTAAATAAGGGTTCTGGATATCAAATATCATAAAGTTACTGTATTTGTTACCCACAAGTTTAACAGAATCTTGAAGTGAAGACTCTCTTGCCAAAGGCAGGACTTTCTTAGTGTACAAAAAGTTAGTCTTAGTTTACTTATTTAAACGTTAAGATCAACTTGGGTGCTTTGGGTGAAACAACCTACAACACTGTAAGTTCAGCTGACTCCTTTATCTCTTCCTGCTCTCTATTTACACAGCAAATTTTAAGAGGCATCAGAAGTCTCCTTTTGGAAAGAAGTCAATGGTAAGAGACTGCTCTTATACTGATACTGTTTCTTCTTCCAACAGAAAACAGATAGGCAGGTAACAAGGCAAAGAGGAAAATGCCACTTGTGTCACAGTGTTGTAAACTGGATGTACAAAAGCCCTTCCAGGTCCCCAGCTGTCCTCTTTTGGCTATCACTTTCTTTTGCCAACTATCACTTTGGCTATCACTTTCTTTTGTGCAAGGCAGTTTCACTCTGGGTAGAGACTGCTAAGAAACAGTTACATGTGAGTTTGCCACACAGGTCACAGTAAAATATTTAAGAGTAAACTTTATGAGTAAACTCTCAACCAGGATGAGAGGTATCCTGAAGTGCCCTAAGATCATTGGAAGGGTGCAACAGAAAGTGTGAGGAGATAAGCAAAGTGTGAGAAGCAGATAAAGGAAGGCTCGGGCTTCAGGTATGAGAAAATAGGCAGATAAGGACAGGCTCAGGTTTTGCCTGGCTAGCTGCTCCCCCACCCCCACTTGTCTGCCCCCTCCACAAGGAAATAAGAGCTGTAATTTAAAAAAAAAAAGTTTTTGAAATGAAACGCTCCATAAAGTTATGGAGAGGTGCTTTGAGTCTGACAAGGATTTTGCTGACAGAAGTGACACTTGTCGCACAGTCAGCCTTCTGAAAGTGATCTATAGCCATGCTGTGACACATGCACATGGCTGCAGAGCACTTTAAGAGGCAGATCACACAATGAATTAACCCTCATCTAATGAACAATCAACAATCAATCCAAAGTGGAGCACCTTAAGGGACTTGGCTTCCCTAGGGTCAGTCCCGGGTGCTGTCTGCAGGAATGGGAGGGGGAAAAGGGAGGGCAAGATGCAGGCTAGGGTTTGCCCAATTCACACTGGGATTAGAGCCCCCCACCTCACTGTTGACACTGGATTTTAGGAACTCAGCCCCTATATCTTTGTTCCAGGCAAGCACAACCCTCAGACTGCCCACAATACCTGCCAGTTGATAATAGACAAATTTATTGATACAGCGTAATAACAAAAAACCAACAATAAAAACAATCAATCAAACAATTCTATATCTACCGATCCTAGAGCTGTCATCAGAGTCAAAGTACAGCTGGTCAGGATGCAGGCTCCACTCTGAGGCTCGCTCTTAGGTGTCAGATGTCAGTATGTCATGTTGCCGGGGTTTAGGTTGTAGCCGTGTCATGTCAGCAGTCTAGAGGTGGGATGCCAAGGCCCACAGCCAGGTGGGAGTGCCTAGGCCCACTCCAGTGAGGTGAATGAGATGGGCTGCTGGTATGCCCTCCGTCCATGGTGGCCTTGGGGACCCTTCCCAGGGGACGGGGATAGGGATGGGGACCCTTCTCAGGGAATAAACTGGGGAGGAACAGGGAGGAAGAGAAGGAGGGACAAGAAGGACCAGGGAGGGATGGGACAAAGGGAGGGACTGGGAGGAAGAGGAGGGACGGGTGGGACCCTTTGTTAATCTCAAGTCTCTGCTTTTGTATTCTTCTTCTCCCTTGATGACTCCTAACGACTCGTCAGTCGTAGGCCACTTGTGGCTCTCTCTGGTTGGTCATCGCTCTGTGGTCACTGGTCCACGTAGCCTTCCAGACCTTCTCCTAATTTGGTCTGTTCCCCCAAAACTGGGACTTAGACCCCCCTGATCTGAGGCCTTGTTGCTGGTGTCACTTATCTTGTGTTATGGGACAGTATGGTACATACTTGGTTGGTTCCCAGGCTACGTGTCCTTGTTGTGTTAGGTAACCTTGAAGGCTGTGATCTTGTGTTATGCCATGCCCCCCAAAATTCTCAGGCTGTGTCTCCACCCATTGGTCTTGTTGTGCTAGGCAACCCATCTGCTTTCGGGGCCTTAAGAAGCTGTGTTTGTATCTCCCAAGCTCTTTAGAAATCCATTTAACCCCTACTGCCCATCTTGACCCCTTATAATGCACACATCTATACCTCTAAGCCAATTCCCAAAAAACAGGCCTTTAAATACCGTTTCTAAGCCAACACTCGACACATCCCTCCCCTAGCCCCTTCCTCTTCCAGCTCATGTCAGGCAACCCCCTGCCTGCAGCTCCCTCTCCCTCCCTTCCTGCAGACAGTACTGGAGCTGGAGCTGGGGGGGGGGGGGGGGGGGGAGGGAGATAGGAGGAGAGGGGAGGCAAGGGGAGAGAGGATTCAGGCAGGGTCCTCTGCTGGATTGGCTTCAAAGTGAAGCTTATTTCCACCCCTCCCTGCACTGACCCAACAGCGAATTTCTACTGGGTTTGGGGGAGGAGGGTCATTCTAACTCATAGCACTTTATGTGAAATGCCATGAGTTACAGTGGGGACCTACATGTCTATCAGTATCCCCAGAGTTTTAAAAAATTGTTGAAAACAACTGTTCTAGACCTTACAGGAAAGCCAGGCATGCTCACTCTGCATGCACTGACCCAAAGATGGATGCAGCATAGCTGTCTTGAAGAGCCAGTGGGTGCACACAAATAAGCATCATCATGGATGGGCTAATTAATAAGGCTATCAATCACCTTTAACGTGCTTTATTAACGCAACAACCACTTAACACATTAATATTTTTTTAATGAATTAATCACACATTTTGGGCTCCGCTGCAATCACCGCCACCGCTGGGCCACCTTGCGGGGCAGTAGTGACAGTGCAGAGGATCTGCAGGGCAGCCCAGGCATTGGCTCCGGGCTACTATAGCAGGAAGGCAGAGGGGTAGGGGGTAACACACACAGATGCACACTCTCTCTAGAGGGGCACCAATATAATGGTGCCAGATCAGGATGCCAAATGCAAGCACACAGCCACATCATGCATGCAGCCAGGAATGCAGTATAGAGCAATGGCCAACAGGTAAGTCTGTGGAGAGGAAGGGGAAGTGATGGGGAGAGAGGGAAGGGATGGTGGGGGGCAGACTGAGGTCCCCACATTGATGGAGGCAGTGAGGCAGGGGTGAATGGGACTCTGGGGCTGGGGCTGGGGCAGATCATGGGACAGAGCTGAAGGAGGCTTATCCAGGGGTGCGGGGGCGGGTGTAATTCAATTGTGGGGGGAGCAGTGATATGCTCATGCCCTGTCCCTGCCCCTCACTCCCAAGCCACAGCCCTCCCAGCCCTGCTGCTTCTGCTCACTCCTAACCCATAGTACCCCACATTCTGCCAGGGCACATGGGGGTCCCCCTACACTGAGCATTAGACCCCACTGTGGGGACTGCCCCCTCCCCAGCCTTCAAATCCCACACACACACACCCCTTCACAAATTCCCCCCCACACCCACCCCACATCCACTCCCCAACCCTACAAAGTACCTGCATAATTTTGAGTTTTTCTGTGCATAATTTTCATAGATTTTCATAGACATTAGGGCTGGAAGGGACCTCGGAAGATCATCGAGTCCAGCCCCCTGCCCAAGGGCAGGAAGTCAGCTGTGGTCATAGGATCCCAGCAACATAAGCATCCAATTTACTCTTGAAGGTGTTCAATGTAGGTGCTTGAA
Source organism: Alligator mississippiensis (assembly GCF_030867095.1). Classification (NCBI taxonomy): domain Eukaryota; kingdom Metazoa; phylum Chordata; order Crocodylia; family Alligatoridae; genus Alligator; species Alligator mississippiensis. The sequence goes on from NC_081826.1 coordinate 282,794,846, forward strand.
CCACCTCCAATGGCAGGCTGTTCCAAACCTTGGGGTCTCGGACAGTAAAGAAAATCTTCCTTATGTCCAGCCTGACACAGCCTTGCAGTAATTTAAAACCTTTCGACCTCATCATCCCTTGGGGCGCTCTGGTGAACAAACATTCCCCCAGATACTGGTGGTCACCCCTGATAAACTTATAGGTGGCCATCAGATCACCCCTGAGCCTGCACTTTTCCAGGCTAAAGAGCCCCATGGCTCTCAGCCTGTCGTCGTAAGGTCTGCTTTCCTGACCTCTGATCATGCCAGTGGCTCTCCTCTGCACTCTCTCAAGCTCCTCCACATCCTTTTTGAATTGTGGAGCCCAAAACTGGATGCAGTACTCCAGCTGTGGCCTCACCAAGGCTGAGTACAAGGGGAGAATGACATCCTGGGATTTGCTTGAGAAGCATCTATGGATGCAAGTCAGCATGTTGGTCACTTTACTAGGTGCAGCATCGCATTGCAGGCTCATGTTCATCTTGTGGTCAATCATGACCCCCAAGTCTCTTTCTTCCGTAGTGCTAACCAGTGTAGCACTGCCAAGCCTATAAGGATGCTGCAGGTTTTTCCTCCCAAGGTGGAGAACCTTGCATTTTTCAGTGTTAAACACCATCAGGTTTTCATCCACCCATTTGCTGTCAGCCTGGATCGCCCCCGTCTTCTGGTGTGGATGCTTTACCCCAAAGTTTGGTGTCATCAGCGAACTTGGCCAGTCCGCTTCCAACTCCAATATCCACATCAGTAATGAAGATGTTGAATAATATGGGTTCAAGGACAGAGCCTTGGGGGACCCCACTGGTCACAGGGCACCATGACGATTGAGTTCCGTCAATTACTACCCTCTGGGTCTGACCACGGAGCTAATTTACCAGCCAGAGGATCGTGGTGGACCCAAGGCCACAATTGGTCAGTTTCACCAAGAGGTGATCATGGGATACCAGATCAAAGGCTTTTCTGAAGTCAAGATATATGACATCAATCTCTTCTCCTTTGTCCAGGTGATAGGTCACCAGGTCATAGAAGGAAATGAGATTGGTCAGGCAAGACTTACCCGCTACAAACCCATGCTGGCTATTCCTCAGGATGTTGGCGTCGGCCAGTCCATTAAGGATGGCCTCTTTAATAAACTTTTCTAAGATCTTCCCCAGGATAGAAGTCAGGCTGACACGCTTATAGTTTGCCGGATCCACTTTCCTCTCTTTCTTGAAGATAGGCACCACATTGGCCTTCTTCTAGTCTTCGGGCACTACACCAGAGTGCCAGGAGTTTTCAAAGATCCATGCCAGAGGCTGGGCTACGATACTCGCCAGCTCCTTGAGTACCCTGGGGTGTAGATTGTCAGGGCCGGCTGACTTGAAGGTATCCAGCCTCTCAAGGTGTTCCTTCATGAGGTCAGCATTGATGGAGGGCAGGGGATCTCCCTCACCCGGACCTCCATGCCCCATAGTGGGCATGGGCGTGCCATAGGACTGATGAAAGAGCAATGCAAAGTACCCATTTAATAGGTTGGCTTTTTCCTGGGCATCAGCTGTCAGCTATCCCATCTGGTTCAGTAGGGGTCCAATGTTGCCCTTGCTTTGCCTCCGGCTCCCCACATATCTAAAAAAGGACTTTTTATTGTCATTGATACTAGAAGCTAGTTGGAGTTCAGTTGCAGCCCTGGCTTTCCTGGTTCGATCCCTGCAGAACCGGACCAGTGCAGAATATTCCTTCTTGGAGGCGAATCCCATCCTCCATCCTTTGTAGGCCCTTCTTTTTAGCCACAGGAGGTCTGTTAGATCCCTGGAAAGCCAACGGGGCTGCTGCGCCCTCTTGCTGCCTTTCCTCCGAGATGGAATAGAATTAGCTTGTGCATTGAGGATCGCTCCCTTGAGGAGCAACCACTCTTCCTGAACTCCCCTCCCCTCCCCCTGGGGTCATGGCCCCTTAGGACCTCACTGACAAGCCTCCTGAGCTTGTCAAAGTCGGCTTTCCTGAAGTCAAGGATTTCAGTGTTGCTGACTGACTTGCCAGCTTTATAGCGGATGGTGAAGGTGATCAGCTCGTGGTTGCTGTCACCCAGTTTCCCATCAATCACTAGGTCACCGATTAGGTCATCCCCAGTAGCCAGTACCAGGTCGAGCAGCGCTTTACCTCTTGTTGGCCCGTAGACTTCTTGAGTCAGGTAGAGGTCATCCACGCACGAGAGGAAGCTTTGCAACTGCTCGGATTTTGCTGAGTGATCCTCCCACAAGATGTCTGGGTAGTTGAAGTCACCCATGGTCCTGGAGCATGCGGCCTCAGCCAGTTCCCAGGCAAACTCCTGGTCAAGCTCAGGACTTTGGGTGGGAGGTCTATAGTAGACTCCCACCGTTGTGTCCTCTGTGCTGTGTTCCCCATGGATTTTAACCCAGAGGATCTCCAGTCATCCACCCTGGTCACCGACATCAGCTTGCAGGGACGCATAGCTTTCCTTAACATAGAGAGTTATACCCCCACCCCTTTTATCTACTCGATCGCTCCTGTACAGGGTATAGCCATGTATACCCATGGTTCAGTCATGGGTGGAGTCCCACCAGCTCTCTGTTATCCCTATGACGTTGTAATTATTTGCATTAAGCAGGAGGACGAGTTCCTCCTGCTTATTCCCCAAGCTCCTGGCATTTGTGTACAGGCAGGCAAGAGTCTCCTTGAGGGCTCTTGCCTTGCCCACAGATTGTACCAGGGCTGGGGCAGGGGTGGGCTCCCTTAAGTGCCTTGGCCTGCTGGCTTTGCAGGGGTTGTTCAGCAGGCCACCGGTGGCAGTAGTAATTCTGATTTTTTTACCTGTGCGATTAAAATCACGATTAACTGCAACTAATTTTTGTAACCACGCAACTAATCATGATCACATTTCTTAATTGTTTGACTGCCCTGCTTATTAGGATGGTTGTTCTCATGCTCATATTATACAAGTTGTAGAACTTTTGGTTCTATTTTCAGGTTGGCTTAAAAAGCTGTGTTTCTGTGACCTTTTCTGAAAGAAGAAATGCAGAAGTCTTATTAAAGAGTGGTTTTTACTCTGACGACAAAAATTGCTATTTTACAATTTCTGTGTTTGTCTGCTCATAATGACTTCTATGCACTTGGGTTATGCATTCAAATAGGACCTTCCCTCAATCATTTCTGCAGTCAGCTTTGAAATTGTTCAAACTCAGCTGTTTACACTGCCAAGGAGAAGGAACTGTCTTGAAGTGGGGAACTACCTCTTTGCTGTTTCAAACAGTATGACTTACTGAGGTGACAGGGAGGGCTGGACTGCATCTTACCACTGTCTGCAAGTTCCTCCCCAGCGAGCTCCTCTTCAGCCAGACAGGGCAATGGTTCAACTGGCAGGGCAGACACAGGAGAGAGTCTTTTGGGGGGTTTCATTCACTTCTATCCAAAAGCATCAGGATCGGTCACATATTTTTTGTTGCTTCCTAGCTCCGGTACCAGAAGTATACTCTTGATATGGTGCGTTTCAAACAGAACCTCTTGGAAACGACAACTGGGCCCTGCTCCACTGTTTCTTGTGCAAAAAAACAGGAGAACAAACAAGGGGCTGAGACCATAAGGCTGGGAAACCCCAGGCAATGTGGTAAGCTACTGATTTATGATTCTTACCTAAGTGCACATTCCTAAGAAACTTAAGTTTATTTAGCGTTCATGTCTACTCATGACCAAACATCTCATGGCCTTGCAGCAGTAATCCTGAGAAAGAAATGCAGCAAATGCAGCTTTACATGCCTACTTTTGTCTAATATGTACAGGCAAAATCATCTCTTATAGGCACATTAATTTGTTCCTAATATAACTGTTTTAGTTTATAGAAGTAAGGGTCTACTCAATTTGCAATTCAGCAGAAAATGCAAAAAATGGGATTGTCCACAAAAATCAATTAAAAAAAAAAGAAAAATTAATAAAGATAAAATGCTGGTGTCCCAGTGGTAACCAGAGGTCCGGGCTGTCACTGGAGGACAGCCTCACAGCCTGCCCGGGGGCGGGGGGAGCATAAATTTGGAGGACAGGACCATAAATCAATATTTCTAAACTTTTCATACAATTCTACATATAATTTATTTTGTTGTATATCTTTTATGAGCACATCCAGGAAATATCCATGAAATTTACTATTTATATCATGACCAATCTGCAAAAATTGTTTAGTTTCTCTGTGACTTAAGCAGACCCCTAAGTATAAGCAGACCACAATTTATTGTCTGTTCCCACAATCACAGAACTGATATTCCTTCTCCTTTAAAAATTAAACCACCCATTTTGTTGTCTACTCACTACTTCACACTGTCCTTCACTCAGTCCAGAGGTTAAGCAGAAAAGATTTGCAGGTATAAATACAGCCTTCAAGTGTGAAAGTAGCTTATACCATCCAAAAAGTGCATTTGGTAAGAAGACATTTACCAGTTTGATAAGCAAAATTATTAATACTAAAAGGCACTTTTGTGCCACTACAATTGCACTTACATTAAGGTTTTTTACCAGCACAGAAAAGTTTCAGGAATCTACAATATTACTACAGAGCGGTGTCCACTGACAATTTCTGGCATAAACCAAACTTTGGTGTGTTCATTCAGCACCCCAAATTCCTTTAAACTCTTATGAAAACTCAATTATCTTCTTACACACTTCACCTTACCTTTCTTTTGGATACAGTAAGTAGTTCTGCTTTAAAAATAGATATGTTGGCAAAAAATAAAACAGGTTGTAAAAACCTACACACAGTGGCTTCTGACAGATGTGAAAAACCCCCCCAAAATGCACTTTACCAGAAAAAGCAGCACGTTAGTTTGATCCCGGCCCCGCAGCATCTGTATAGATCGGGCACTTCAGCAGGGCTTTGGTGGCACTTATCTAACAGCTGATTCAATCAGCTGTTAGATAAAAGTGCCACCAAAGCCCTGCTGAAGTGCCCGATCTATACAGATGTTGGGTGAGCCAGGTCCAACTAACGTGATGCCCCTTCTGGGCGTGTGCTGGGCTCAGGGAAGGAGCACGCCGAGTTAAAAGTAAAGGGCCATTTTGTTTTGTTTTTTTACATCTGTAAGCAGCCAGTAAGTCTACTATGTCACAATTATTCCATTGCAGCCGATTTAAGCAGCAGCGCAGGGTAATTCAATTAGATTCGTTTTTATTTAGATAGTATTATCATTCTTTGTGCAAGTGTTTCTCTCATGTTTAAGGACTTGAGATATTAAGGCAACACACAACTGACCAATTTACCTAAGAAAACAGAACTGGGCCCAGTATTTTTCAAAAGTATTATAGAAAACCCATTTTACCTTACAAGTTAGAAGGTAAAAGTTCACCTCTGATTTTCCTCACTATTGCTATTATATTATTTTTCCCAGTGGTAAAGTAGCTAATTCTATGATTTGGTACTCGATACCATAAAATACGGTTGGATTCAATAGACTCAATTTAAGCCTCCATCTTAATTTTCCTATTTTAAAAGCACAAAAAGCCCATTAGTTCTATAGCACCTAGGAATACAAATGGAGACTCGGTAAGTAGCCCATTGTTACCTACTGTACAAGATCTACAATACAATGAAGATCATGAGTTCTCTGGAGCAAGATTATCTGCAGGTCGCACAGAAAACAACAGGCATAACATATGAACAGGGCAGAGATATACTAGTAAAACGAGGTAACAAAAGGATATAATTTAGCAGGAAAGCAGAAGTCCTGGTTGGACGTGAATGATTTGCTGGCATCAGAGAAGGTTCCAAAGATGAATTTAAAAGAGGAAATGGTGGCAAAGCTTTATAAATGGTAACACTGAGAATTTGCCATGCATCACAACAATAGAGGTGCCAGAGTCCATTTAATTTAATTTAATGAGGATTAAACTCCATCATGTGTACAAGTGCCCCAGTAGATCAACAGGCAGCCTAAACTGCTGTGATGGGTAGAGGGTTCTTGCTAGATTACAAAATGATGAAATGCTAGATGGTGCTAATAGCAGCCATCAGAGGAATTGCAGAACCCAAAACAATCACAGACCTCAGTGAAACCAAGGATGGTACAACAGCTCTTTTTCATTTTCAAGACAGAAGGAACAGTCAAGTCCCTTTACATGGTAAAGCCAGCTGTGCTCAAAGCAGCAGCCTCTCAGCTGCCACCAGCAAACAACCAGTGTGCCACTAGGTCAGAAAAACCACCAGGATCACAAAGATTCTTCACAAACACTGAATTCAGTTTCACGTGTGCAATGACGACTCCCTCAAACTGTCCTCAGCTTAACCCAGGGGTTGGAAGCCTATGGCCCATGGGATCCAGTTAACAGAGCCATTTGATCCCTGGACATAAGGGCTTCGGCAGCAGTTGTTCTCCACTTGTTGCCACTGGGAAAAGCATCAGCAGCCTCTTCTGGTCCAAACTGTGTCAAAATCAATCCAGCACACAGCCTTAAAAGGTTGCTGACTGCTGGCGTAGCCTGTCTCACTGCTGATTTAAATGCATAACTGAGCGAATAACTGGTAAAAGCTAGGGCAGGGCAGGGCAGGGCTGCACCTTAGAGGAAACGGACAATTCCTAGCATCTCAAGGTAGCTGTTCCCTAGGAAAACTCATGCCTCTCAGAACCAGTTAGTCCCAGGTGCCACCCTGCCCAATTTCAGACTAACATGACTGATCACATGACTAATCAACTGCCTATTTTTAGTCACTTATTTGAAAACACCACTGGCCATCTACATGCAACTTAGGGTAACTGCAGATTTCACCTGAACCCAGACACCTCACTTAGCTAAGCAGGGCATGAGCATCTACACTGCTAAGGTATTCCCACGTCATATCCACTTAGGCATGTTCACACTGGTACTGCTCTAACATGGGGTAGACACTAAGATTGCTTTGTTCTTAGCATTGCACCAAGTTGTGCTGCTCTACTAACTGTTTCACAGCAAATTTTTGGCCAACTTTTCTGCTTTTCCAGGGGTCTACGTGAAAAGACCCTCAGCCTAAAAAACTCAGTTAACAAAAGTAATTCTGCCTCTGCATGCTTCTCATGTTTTTCAACAGTTACTGTTCCAGCTGTTGCCAAAGCATGGATACAGCACAGAATCACGACCTGTTCCAGCCATCTACATTAAAGCAACATCCATTTCTGCAACTGAAAGCAGGTAGAAGGCATGAAACATTTTAGTAGTACCTTCTCACCCTGAGAAGGCAAAGGTATGATTCAATGAGAAGGTCATGCCAGCAGCATAGACAGAAAACTAGATTAAATACCACTTAGTAAGTGGTAAGTGACTGAGCACAGGCAGATGAAACATTTAAAGCAGTGTAATCAGTGTTACACAAGTGTGAAAAAAACAACAATAGACAGCTGACAAGCTCCTAAAACAGAAGAGCCATCCAACCCAGTGAGCATTTACCTAGGAATCAATGTAAATACCACCACCTTAGGTTTCATCTACCCAAGCGCATCACAGGATAGCCATCTGACACAAGCCAGCAGGCCAGGGCTTGCTCCCCCATACAGTGCCAAGGCACAGCTACAGCCACCTACTCTGTAAACTATTCCAAAACAGCTGCTCCCCTGGCCATTCCCAGTTCCAGTGTAACTTATGATCAGCATTCAGAATTAATGAAATTACATTAGGGTATATATTCTTTTCTGAGTCCTTGATTTTACAGTACTCAAAAAAGGAAGTCTGGGTTCAAAACTCATATACACCCCAGCAAAAACAACGTGCATGGGGGCAGGACGTTACAACCCAGGTTGGATCTCCTTCATATAACACAAGAAGAAACCAACTTCCCAAAGCTGTGTGTGGCTCTAACTGCAGTAGTAAAAGCCAACTTTTAAGATAAATAAGTAAGCAAACTGACTATCTCTGCTCTCAAAGCACGTGCGTGCACGTGCACACACACACACACTTCACAACAGATTTTTTCCAACCCTGTTTTGCTTCCTCTGTTCCAAGCAAGTTAATCACTCTGGATCTTCTATTTAAAAAATAACTTCAAAAGACACTTAATGAATGAAACACACTGATTATGGAAGCTGATTTGATTTCCAAATCAGAAATGTTTGTAGTGTTTAACTAGAAACTCATCTGTAGTTGTTACAACGTTTAACTAGAAATTCTTCTACTCCCCACAAGGAACACACACACATCTCAAGATGATTTCCAGCAAAGGCAAGTGATGAATTGAAAAACCAGAACTGACCTGGGGGATTAAGGCACTGGAGAGCTTCTGTGTGTTCCAGGGCCTGCAAGAATTCCACCAACTCCAGCACAGTGCAGCCCCTTTCACCCATTAGTCTCAGAAGACTCCAGCTCGGGCTTCCTTCTGGCTCCAGGACTTTGAGAGAGCATTGTTCCAAATCCAGAGAACTGCAAGCATGAAAAAGAAACCAATTACGTAAAGGGTCTTCTCAATGTACATTTCTAATCCTCTTTAAGAAGTGAATTATAACCCATTGGGAAATCATTTACGTCTTCTGGAAGCATGCTGAGCAGGGGTGTTAAATTCATCTGGGCCCCAGGGCTCCTTTCAAGGTGAATCATAGAAAAGTAAGGCTGGAAGGGACCTCCAGATGTCATCTAGTTCATACTCTGCTTGAAGCAAGATCATTCCCATCCAAGCCATTTTATACAATTCATTCTCTAGCCCATGAGCAAAACTACAGTCAGCCCTGGCCCAACTATGAGACATAACACCCTAACCTACCCACAGGTAAAGCAGGAAGACCATGGACTCATCTCTAGTGACTGGACGAGCAATAGAGGCATTGTGCAAGCAAGACTGTCAATTCAGGAAGGTACGGGGATTAATTTAGCTGTCACTCACTCCACCACGACTGACAGGAGTCCCCAACAAACCTCTATACCCTGGAATTCAGCAGTGGGCCCCATGCCCCTGAATTCCCAGGAGCCCTACAGGCCGGATGATATGGCTCTGCAGACCAGATCCAGCCCACCAGCCATATCTCTAATGCCCCCGATTTATCCCAATCCCAATCGGATTTCAAAGCAGTTGTAATCTGTGTATAAATCACATACTGTGGCTTAAATGAAACCACTTGAAGTAGAAGGTGGAAACTAAATGAACCAGTTAACAAAGCACAAGGGATCTGTGTATCTTAAAATTCTAACCAAATACATCAGGTAGGCTCCTAAACATGTAGGCAGGACTTCAGTTTTTCGGATGAGAATTTAAAAAGTGATCACAGACTACCTTTCCATTTACGGCACACCTACTTCAGAAACAAGTAAAGAATGAGTCACCCACTCAGGATTTCACCTATGGTTCCAGGAAGACTTTGCATTTCTGTGCTGATGGTAAGATCTTTAAGATGTTCAATAGCTTAAGAGTAAATTCAGTCAATGTTTGCCACTTGCCAATATGCAACTCCGTCCTACTGTAAATCTGTAAAGCCGGATGTAAAGAGACTCATACATTTAACCTTTGTTTTTAGGCCCACAGAGCTCTTTCTAATCAGAGACAGGACTGTAACAACAATTTTCAAAACACAAAGAACTAGAGGAGGAACATATTGATGGAAAGATTATATCGAGTCACATGTCACCACAAGAAAGTTTCACTGAAAGTTCTTCTACCCAAGTACAATTCATTTCCATTTTTGTGCATTAACAGATAAGGCGCTTCCTTCAGTACAACCACACTACTGTGGCTGGAGACTCGAGAACAGTAATTATAGCTCAAAGCTGTGGCTCTTTAACATATGTGCACATGCTTCAAAGGAGACATGTTCACTTTACTTTGTGCTGACCCTGGAGTGGGATGGTGAAACTCATTGAAGCCTCCACTGCCACCAGGACTCCTGTTTTGGAGGGCACCACCAGGCAAGCAAGATATAAAGAAACTAGCTGGAGGAGAGTAACAAGAAGTACACAGCGTGATCCATGGGGGGAGGCTGCAGGAACTGGGGTTGGGGAGTCTAGAAAAGGGCAGATGTGGGAGGGACAACAACCATCCCCCCATGACTGGAGTGTGAGGAGCAGGGACAACCTTCCCCCCACGCCCCCCTGAGTCCCCTTTCGGGGGAAGATAACAATGATCCAAGAGGTAAAAGACCAGCTGCTCTCCACGCCCGCTACCAGGAAGGAGGGGAAGAAACTGAATCGGCAGCAAGGGGGAGTTAGGTCAGACGTTAGGAAAACAACCTGTAAGGAGGCAGCCCTGGAAAGGGACCACCGCCGGACCTCAGCCCCTGGAGGGTTTCAGAGCGCAAGCCAGACAACCCTCCCTGGGGGCCGGAAGCGCCTGGGGCTCGCTGGCCCACCAGAAATGAGGACGAGGCGAGGTGGCCCCTCGCTCCGCCCGCGCCTCACCTGAGCCGGACCCTGCCGTGGGTCCCCGCCCGCTGCGCCAGGTCCCTCCAGCCCTTGCCCGGCGCGGCGCGGTCCAGCAGGGCGCTGAGCCGCCGCAGCAGCGGCTCCCCGAGGCGGCCGAGGGGCAGGGACCCCGCCGCGGCGCCCGGCAGCAGCGACATCGCAGCGCACCCGGCCGGAGCCCTGGGACTCCTGTGACGTCACAAGCGAGGGGCGGGGCCCGAACCCGGAAGGAACGTGGGGGGATTGCCCGAGGAGGCCCCCACGTGTGCCCGCCCCGCCCCAGCCCCGCCCCTCGTCGCCTAGCGCGCTGAGACCCGAGCAGGGGACGCCTGCGGGGCCTGGAGATCCTGTCAAGGGTGCTCAGCCTGTTGGCAAGGGGAGCCGGGCAGATCTGATTCACAAGAGAAAGCCAGAGAGATTTCAGTGCCAAAAACATTCTGCTTTTTCTAAGTGCTTTGCAATAGAATGGCACAAGTACAGCGGTTCCCCATCTGCGGTATTATATTATAACATATAATTATATTAACAGCTTTATTATAATTACTTCATACGACAAACATTTGCTGGTGGTACTTCAGATTGAACTGAAAAAATTGCTGGTGGTACTTTGTATCCTTTTAAATGGGTGGTGAGTTTGGGAACCGCTGCTCTGTTACTTTTCTGTAGTGGAAGAAGAACCAGCATCTTCTGAGGGCTGTCTCCAACCTAGCCTTGAAGGTTGACAGCCACTGGCCCAGGTATTTAGGGGAGGAAGAGCTGTAAAACTCCAGCCATGCTCCAGAGCTGTAAAACTCTCCTAGGTTACCAGCAAGGAGCAGCACCGACATGGAGATGAAGCATACAGACAGGCACAGAGGCAAGGATTTTTGTGGGTGATACGTTTTACTGGACTAACTGCATGGTTGGGAGAGACAAGCTTTCAAATGCAGGAGACCTGAAGAAGAATGCACTGCATTCAAAAAGAAATGCGAAACTCTAGAACTGCAGCTTCCCTCCAAGACTACGGCAGACATGCAAATGTATTTGAAAGGTTTTTGCTGTTAGGCATATCAGAATTTTAATCTGTCGAGGAACTGTTAATAATCTAATAAAATAAAAGAAATTGATAAGACTCACAGGGTTTGTGGCATCCCCACAGTAAAACAGAAAGGGAGTTTAGAAGCATATATGGAAGTGAAAAAACAACAGCCACTCTTGCTTTGCATAGGCCTGGAGCAAATAATAGCATTTCTTGTGCATTTTGTGACGATAGAAATATCTAAAATGTGGGACAAGCATTTGGCCTGCAAAAAAGAAAGGAAAGGCAGAGTCATCTCGGGGACATAAACCAGGGAAAATTAACTTTATGGTTTAGAGCTGTGGTTCTCAACCTTTCTTGTATCGAGACCCATTTGTAAATATTGATGGCCAGTCCCAACTCAGTAAATAGTTTAAGTAGAAAACAACTGCCTGGCCCTGCCAGTGTCCATCACCCCCCCACTGCCCCAGCCCTGCTGGTGCCCCTCACTCCTGACCCACTGCTCCCAGGCTCCAGTTCCCCAGTGTGTGGGGGAGGGGGGGCAGGGGGGGCACATTTCTCCTCAGATTTGTGCACCCACGGCAGGCATGGGGCTACAGCCTGGCCAGACTGGCATTGGCAGGAGCTGCCCTGGTGGGACTCTATGTGGGAAAACAGAGTGGGATGGTGAAACTCACTGAAGCCTCCACTGCCACCGGGACTCCTGAACCAGTCATGGCACAAGCAATGCAAGGAGTAATGGATGGGACGGACACACACCTCACCTCCTCCCACCACCACCCACTCTCAGGCCGGGCCTCTACTCTACCCAGCTGCCAGGCCCTGACCACCGCTCCTGCAGCTTCCCTCAGGCCACCCATGCTGTCCACCACCCCACTTCCCCTCCGGGGTAGAGCCACAGTGGCAGTGGCCAGGCCATGACAGCAAGATAGAGCCAGGATCTGGCGCCCGAGCGGCTGGCAGTGAGAGGAGGTGAGGGCAGTGCAGCCCCCAAGTCTGTTAGTCCTTATGCTGCTGGCAGCATGGCTGGTATGGGGGGCCCAGCAGTGGTGGCAGCAATAACAAGTCTCACTACCCCACTCTGCTTCACCACTCTGGGTCCTGTCCACTGGGCCACAGAGGTGGCTCTCCTTGTGCCAGTCCAGCAAGTCTGCAGCCCCATGCCTGTTGTGGGTGTACAAATCCGGGGCAGGGGGGAGAGCATGTGCCCACCCATGCCTCTCTTATGTGTCACCTCTGCTCCCCCTGTCTCCCCGATGTGCCGTCTATGTCCCGTCCCCTGCCCTCTGCCCCATAGACTGACCTGTGGGAAGCTACGGGAGCTGCTCTCCACACTGCCTGGCTCCCATGTGCATGCCTGTGCACACATACGCACATAATGCCCCTGTCTGATCACCCTCCTTTCACTCCCCCCAGCCCAAAGCAGTCCCTTGCAGGCTGGAACTCTGCCAGCCTGCATGGGGAAACCCATGGTTTCCCATGTTTTTCTCCTTTAAAGGAGAATCCATTTTTAAAGTTTGTCTGTGACCCTTTCATATATTGCAATCCACTTTTATGTCGCGACCCACAGGTTGAGAAACTCTGGTTTAGACCACTATTAAGCATTTATACCTCTGGCCCCTACTGTTAGGAGAAATGACAACCTTTCTTCTCTATCCTGTGAGTGACTCGGTCAGTGGGGCATGAATCTACAACACTAATTGTAATCTCAAGCTACTCTTCAACGGCTTTGAGAGGCTTTGCCTGTGAATCCCATTAGAAGGTGATATTTTTGTGCCCGGTTATGTCTGAGTGACCTCTCTTCCTTTCCTCTTCAGTTGTTCCCTGAAGAATTGTGTTTGCTAGGACTGCTATTCTGGTCGTGTGGCCAGAGCAGTCCTGTCTTCCTACTGTTGCAACTAGGAGCTCAAATAATTCAATTATTGAATTGCTGCTTCTCTAATAGAGTTCTTAGTCCATAGATATGCTATATGGTATCTACAGAACTCTTTGGAGACAACAGAATTCAAAACCTTGAATTCATTATCCTGTTGCTGCTGTAAGAATCCACGTTTTCAATCCTTTTGAGAACTCAGTCATTTTAAGAAGTTCTGTCTAGATGCATTTCATATGTTTTTGTCTCTCAAGCTTTCTTTCAGTTTTGTTAGTGCTACAGTCATAACAGCAATTCCGCTTTCCATTTTCTATCTTTTGTTATAGAAGTTCTGATGTACTTGAATACATCCACTGGTTTGATTTTCTTACCTTTGGAGTAAATTTCTGATTGAATATAGAATTTCCCACAAACATTAAGAAGCTTGCATCTGTGCTAACTTTCATGCAGGATTATCTAGGCTTCCTGTTGGCTTTACTAGTTGTAGTTCTGTTCTTATCAAATCAACATCATTTGCAAAATTGAAGTTACACATCTTCTTCCTACTGTTAGCTGTCCCTTTCAAATTCTTTGATGACTTCTGACACAATACATTCTGGGCAGAGTTGAACAAACATAGCAATAAGCAAAATCCCTGTCTGATTCCAACTGTTGCATGGAACCAGTCACTTGGTGTGCTAATCTGCAATGACTGCATTGTTGCAGTGGGCTGTCACTATTCGTTTGCTGATGTTTTGCTTCTTACCCATAATACCCCTTGCTATGGATGGACTCCATACTTCTTGGAGTCTATGGTGTTCTACGTATGTTTCACTCTGTGCTCTTAAGGAGAAGATATTTCCTGTTGTTCAGCTCTGAAACATGCTTATTGTTCTCCAGGTAAGATTTCTACTTGAAACCTAGCTTGTTTAGAAGGATGCATGGTAATACTTGGCATCTACGTTTGTAGTGTATTTTTTCACATTTGAAGGTTCCCTGGGGAACATGGAATGATTTCCATAGGTGGCCCACTGGTCACCTCTCTGACTGCCTGATCATGCTGCATATATTGTAACAATTTTACAAAATTGTAAAAATTTGTAACAATTTTACAACAATGGCATCTCTCCCCTTTTTTTGCATTTCAGCAGATATAGTGTCTATTCATCCTGACTTACCATTTTAAGATTTCAAACTTCTTTGGCTTTTCTGAATATGGACAAATCCTCTTCTCTGTGTTATTCACTTGCTAGACTGTTGCAGATGTTAGGAACAATATGTAGACTGTGTCTGTATAGGTCCTCACTGTGCTCCTGCCATCTGTCTGCAACTACTTTCGCCTCTGTCTGAAGATGCCTATTTTTGTCTTTAGTCACAGATGCTTTTTCCTGTTTCATAGTCTATTCGTTTATTATACCATGTACCCTGTTAATGTTGTTTTTCAATCAGTTGTATTCAGTGTTTTGACTCCATCTGTTTATTCGGTTTTCCTTTACTCTGCAAAATTTTTGTATGATATTGCTAGTCAGGCTCTAATTCTCTGCTTCCTTTCTTCAACAGTAGCATTTAGGTTTTAGTTCCCTTCTCTAATCTCATAGATCTAGAGGATACCCCATGGCTGCCTTGTCTTCTCTGGTCTTCCTAGAACTTGCACAATTTGGTTTAGATATTACCTGAAGCCAGCTGTTGTTTCCTTGAAATCTTCCACCATCGAGACAGGCAACTCTTATCTTAATTTGTCTAGAAACTCGGCTCAGGTCAGACCAGGGACAGGCAGTTATTTTGGGCAGAGGGCCACTTACTGAGTTTTGGCAAGCCATCGAGGGCCACATGACAGGCAGCCAGGGGCAGATAAATATTTATTTTCTGAAATTTTTAGGGGCCCTGTGGGCCAGAGAGGACCACCTGGTGGATCACATCTGGCCCACGGGCTGCATCTTGCCCACCCCTGGGTCAGACTGTCCTGTAGCTTGCCCAGATCATGCTTTTAACCTGGGATTTCTTGCTGGGGTTTCCTCTTGAGTTTGATCATTATTGGCAATATGAGAAGATCATGATCACTCATGTCAGCTCCTGTGAAAATGTGCACCTTATGTGTTTTGATACTGGACTGAAAGCACTTCAGTGTTGGAGTAGAGTCCATTTAGTTACTGTATTCTCTCCTGGGGGGTAATCACATTGTTTTGGATTGTATATTGTTGGGACCCAGGGCAGCCGGCCAGCAGCTTTCCCTGACTCCCACCCGAGCAGATAAGGGTTCGGGGCCTTAGAAGGCCGTTAGGCGGGTACTTGTGATGCGTGGAGTGGAATTAATTAGGCAGACGCTTATCGGTTGCAAAGCAAGATTGTTTACTTACGTCAAGGTGATGTAAGACGGAGGTTAGAGATACTTAGTTAGTTACAGCTTAGAGATCGTTGTTTAGTTATTCTGCAGATATATATATACGGGCCGGCGGTCGGCTTATTGGGCATGCGGGGCAAGGGTATGCCAGGGAGGTCGCGGCGGGAAGACGCTGACAACTGATCAAATTGTCAGATTTACTCCAAGGTGTGGGCAGAGTTGTTTTCGACTTTGCGAAAAATGTAAGCGGGTTTTGTTTGTATGATAGCCAATTGTTTTTCGCCACGTCATAAATCTAATTAGAATCGCCAATTATCTAGCGGTCTTTGCTAGGGTGTTATTTTCACAGGGTTACTCCTTGTTTTCTTTGACCAATTATAATGATTTATATAAAGCAAAGAAGGCAAAAGTTTTTCTCTCTGTTAGTGGCGCAGCAATAAATTTCTTTTTGACATGCGCAGAAAAAAGCGGTTACTATCATTATTGTTAACCCTTAGTTAACCTAGTGCAGAAAAAACTTTTTTAAATGGTTATTACTTGTTTGTGACATGGGCACTACTTAATTTGGTTGAGACATGCCCTCTTGCCCATGGCACAGCAAGTAACATCATGTTTATGTACAGACCATTTTGTTTATCATTGTTAGTATTTGGCAAGCGGGTGTATACAAAAGCAAAAAGCATGGTTAACTTTGTTTTGAGATATTGTAAATTTCAACAGCTAAAACACACAAATATAGCAATTGATAACAAAAGCATAATGAAGGGTATTAACAAGTTGAGGAACCATGATCACGTGTTACACCCAAACCAACGGAAGAGGTTTGATAGCCAACTTTGGCCTATACCCGAGAGTTGGTTTGGCGTTTTTTGCAATTTTTTTTATTTTTTTGTTTAAGACTGTTGAAACGCATTAACCTTGTTATACATTACTACTTGCTTTTTTTTTAACGATTTGACACTTCCTGTCCTTCATCCACCTACGACATATAATAAGCCTTTACATTTGTTTTTTGTGCTCTCTCGTGTTTTAGTTAAGAAACCAAACTAAAAAGGCAAATTTTTTTTTCTCTTTCATTTAATGCTTTTGTTTACACTCGACCTTTTTGCGACATCCCCCAAACCTTCAGATTATTAATGCTGGGTTTTTTTAATAATTCAGAGCTTTCCACTCAAAACATTATGACTTGGCTTCACTGCATAAAGTTTTGAACAGGCTTTAAAACAAAACAAATATGTACAAGATTATTAACAGGAAAAGAAAAACCATAAAATGAATCGTTACTTGTGTTTTTGGCCTACAATGACAAAAGGTTTAGGACCGAGTTGGAGGTTTTGAAGTTAGCTTTGTTCGCCGAGAAATTTGTTGGTAACTGCAGGAATAGAGCGACGACCCTGCTTTGTGACATATGAGCAGGCAGCCATTGTGGCGTTGACCCGGGTGTGTTGCAGGTTGGTGGTTGGTGATTTTTGCGATTAGGCAGTTACAGATTGCTTTTTCATTTTTGCTGGGCCTGTAAGGGGACAAAACAGACGAACAGACAAACAAACGAAGAAAAGGGTGGCCATACTCGGTGAACAGCATGGCGGCGAGTTAGCCAGTTGTGATGAGCTATGATGAGCGACCAAGTTTGATCGCCTTTTAGGAGCACAGAGTAGGAGCCAGGATACTGCTTGGGTTTGCAGATGACTTTTTTGTGCACTCGCGGATGTGGTTGACGATGGTGTGGTGTTTACGGGTGAGCTTTGGCTTTTATGGTTGGGGCTTTTGAAGCGCTAGTTCATAGATGCCCCCTTCAAGTAGTTTTTTGTTAGGGCAGGCTGCGGTGTTATCCGGAGTGTGCTGTTAGGCGTGGGTGCCTCCGGGGCCTGGACCAGTTGGCAGGATCGGTTGAGATTGGTAGCCTAGTATATGTGCCAGTTGTTGTTATTTCGCATTTTTTAGGACGTGTAGCCGTTGTTTGGTAAGCGTGAAGTGGTTTAGGAGGAACCCAAACATGGCTTTTTTCTGTGGTGTCCTCTGGGGTGGCAGTTTTGATTCCTTTCGTAAGTTGAATTGGGAATGTTTTGGCTTTTGATGTTTGACTGGATATGCAGTAAGATAGCTTAGGGCAATGGCTGAGTTTGCGGTTGCTGACTTTATAAGGGCTTGCAGTTGTGAAAGTTGACTTAAAAGATTTTTTGCTGGCTGAGTAACGAGCAGGTTGAGGAGAAGGCGAAGGTTGATGGTATCCTCTTTTTCATAAATTTTTATGCATGCTTTGATGACGTTAAGGGTGGTGGTGGTGGTTGCACCCTTTGGGTTGGTTACTTGCTTGGTTATTGTTACAGGATGAGCGGCAGCTGTAGTTGTTACTGTGTTTGATGGGAGGATCGGATTTTTGCTCGTTGCCCCCTCCCTGTGGGACGGAGGTGGGGCCGTTGGGAGCGAATTTATCTCCTGGGGCAGGGTAGCAGGGTGGAGTTTTGCCTATTTTTTTGTGGCTCCGCCCTTCTTTTCCGGGTTTTTCGGGCAGCTCATATTTTTTTTGGTGCCATTTTTTGGTGGCAACGGAGGGTTTTGGCACGCTGCCATCTCCGCAGCAGCTTTGCTGACTGTAGCTAACTGGGTTTTTAAGTTTGCGTTTTCACACAGTAGGAGTGACACTACATTAATTTTTTTTGTTTTGTTTTACTCAGAGTTTGCCCACTCCTTTTCAACTTTCTTCTTTTCTCTCAGCAAGAAGTAGCCGCTGACGCACCCTGGCTTCGCTCCGCTCGCTTGGTGATAAGCGATGTGGGCCCATAATTTATCCGCGTTATTTACGCGGCGCCCCCCACTACACCAGGGGCAGTTTTTAATTAATTCCACCTTTATTACATTTTTTTTTGATCCTGTTCGTGACGCCATGTTGGGACCCAGGGCAGCCGGCCAGCAGCTCTCCCTGACTCCCACCCGGGCAGATAAGGGTCCGGGGCCTTAGAAGGCCGTTAGGCGGGTACTTGTGACGTGAGGAGTGGAATTAATTAGGCAGATGCTTATCGGTTGCAAAGCAAGATTGTTTACTCACGTCAAGGTGGTGTAAGACGGAGGTTAGAGATACTTAGTTAGTTACAGGTTAGAGATCGTTGTTTAGTTATTCTGCAGATATATATATATACGGGCCAGCGGTCGGCTTATCGGGCATGCGGGGCAAGGGTACGCCAGGGAGGTCGCGGCAGGAAGACGCTGACAACTGATCAAATTGTCAGATTTACTCCAAGGTGTGGGCAGAGTTGTCTTCGACTTTGCAAAAAATGTAAGCGGGTTTTGTCTGTATGATAGGCAATTGTTTTTCGCCACGTCATAAATCTAATTAGAATCGCCAATTATCTAGCGGTCTTCACTAGGGTGTTATCATAGGGTTACTCCCTGGTTTTTTTGACCAATTATAATGATTTATATAAAGCAAAGAAGGCAAAAGTTTTTATCTCTGTTAGTGGCGCAGCAATAAATTTCTTTTTGACATGCGCAGAAAAAAGCGGTTACTATCATTATTGTTAACCCTTAGTTAACCTAGTGCAGAAAAAACTGTTTTAAATGGTTATTACTTGTTTGTGACATGGGCACTACTTAATTTGGTTGAGACATTTATTACCTCTAAAATACTGGTAAGGATGAGTTTTTTGGACCTGGCAAACTCTGCAAGTCAGAAGCAGAGATGTGCCCCAAGACAGAATCCCTGGGTGTGCCTCTGCATGCGGGGAAACCTGGGGTTTCCTCATTTGCAGATATGCTACAAGTCAGAATCCCTGAGCATGCCTCTGCAAATGGGGACATAGGGCAAGCACTCCTAGGACTTCAGGGACCCAATCCTGAACACCCCAGTAGTTCCTATTCTAGGTCCTAGGAATCAGGACCCTAAAGCCCCAAGAGAACCTGCCCAGGGGCAGCTAGGGATGTGGGCCCCTGCAGGCTGTCCATGGGCTCCCATTATAAAGCAGAATCATAGAAAATTAGGGTTGAAAGGGACTTCTGGAAGTCATCTAGTCCAATTGCCTGCTCAAAGTAGGACCATCCCCAACTAGATCATCCCAGCCAAAGCTTTGTCTAGCAGGTCTTGAAAACCTCCAGGGATGGAGAGTCCACCACCTCTCTGGGTAGCCTGTTCCAGTGTTTTACTACCCTCCTCGTGAGAAAATTCTTCCTAATATCTAACCTCAACTTCACTTCCTGCAACTTGAGACCATTGCTCCTTGTTCTGTCATCTGCCACCACTAAGAACAGTCCATCTCCATCCTCTTTCAAACTTCCCTTCAGGTAGTTGAAGGCTGCTATTAAATCCCCTCTCAGTCTTCTCTTCTCCAAACTAAATAAGCCTAGTTCCCTCAATTTTTGCTCATAAGTCATGTGCCCCAGCCCTCTCACAATTTTTGTTGCCCTCCACTGTACTCTCTCCAATTTGTCCATATCCTTTCTGTAGTGGGGGGCCCAAAACTGAACACAGTACTCCAGATGTGGTCTCACCAGTGCTGAATAGAGGGAAATAATCACTTCCTTTGACATGCTGGCAACACACCTACCAATGCAGCCCCGGATGCCGTAAGCCTCTTGGCAACAAGGACATACAGCTGGCTCCTGTTCAGCTTATTGTCCACTGTAACCCCCAAGTACTTTTCTGCAGAGCTGCTTCCCAGCCAGTAAGCCCCCAGCCTGTACTAAGGCATGGGATTTTCCATTCTAAGTGCAGGACTTTGCACTTGCCCTTGTTGAACCTCATGAGATTCCTTTTGGCCAATCCTCCACTTTGTCTAGGTCACTCTGAATCCTAGCCCTACCCTCCAGTGTATCTACTGCTCCCCCCACCTTGATGTCATCTGCAAACTTGCTGAGGGTGCACTTTATGCCATCTTCTAGATCATTAATGAAGATATTGAACACAACCAGCCCCAGGACTGACCCCTGGGGCACTCCACTTGATAACGGCTGCCAACTAGACATTGAGCCATTTATTACTAAGCTCTGTTCCCGATGCTCCAGCCAGTTTTCTATCCACCTTACAGTCCACTCATCCAGCCCGTACTTCCTTAGCTTGCCTGCGAGTATGTTGTGGGAGACCCTATCAAAAACCTTGCTAAAATCAAGGTACACCACCATCCGCTGGTCTCCCTGCATCCACAGAGTGAATCACCTCATCATAGAAGGCAGTCAGGTTGGTCAAGCATAACTTGCACTTGGTAAATCCATGCTGACTGTTCCTAATCACCTTCTTCTCCTCCAAGTGCTTAGAAATGGATTCTTTGAGGATCTGCTCCATGATTTTTCCAGGTGAGGCTGACTGGTCTGTAGTTTCCTGGATCCTCCTTCTTCCCTTTTTAAAATATGGGCACTATGTTCGCCCTTTTCCAATCATCTGGGACCTCTCCTGATAGCCATGAGTTTTCAAAGATTATGGCCAGTGGCTTTGCAATCTCATCAGCCAACTCCCTCAGCACCCTTGGGTGCATCCCATCTGGCCCCATGGACTTGTATACGTACAGCTTTTCTAAATAGTCCCTAACCTGTTCTTTTGCCACTGTTGGCTGTTCACCTCCTCCCCAAACTGTGCTGCCTGGTGCAGTAGTCTTATAGCAGAAAGCCCTTTTTCCTCTTGCCTGCAGTTGCTCTCCCCTCCTTGGATATGTTTTTCCTCTTCTACCTTTTCTTCCTTCCTCTTTCTTTCACTTTAAGATAAGGAATTGTGTTTTGAAATGTGTGTGTGCGCATTTTGTATCTCCCCTTGTATTTTGATATTTTTATCTATTTGTGTGCCATGGCATTACTTTTGTAGCTTATATTTTATACTCCTCACCTTTCAACTTTCAACTAAATATGTTTAGTTTCATAAGTAAGTTATACATTGTAACAATGTTAACAAGGGCAGGAATCAAATTGCCCTTCCCTGTATCAGGCTGGCCCCTGAAAGAGCGAGTGAATCAGTGATTGAATATGTAACACGGTAGCAGGCAGCAATTAACACCTAAGGAAACTGCAGATCAACCAACGGAAGAACTCAATAGAAGACAATGTAGCAACTGGGACTTCTCTAAATGTCACTGATCAAGGGCTAGAAGGCCTGGCCTGAGTTAATCAATGCCAGGGCTGAATATCTCCAAATCGACCGCTCCCAGAGCCCTATTCAAAATTCATCAATGGACTCCCAAACCTGCATGTACATGTGGACAACCCCCTGGGGCTGACAGATGCCATCCAGTAGCCACCGAGGGGGGAAATCCCACAAGGGTCAACGACCCCTGGATTGGACAAACCTGAAAACTGGGGAGTCACCAAAGTCTGCCAAGGACAGATAAAAAGCAGTGAAAAGTGACCCTCAGTGGTGCCTTCTTGATCTCCAACTTGACCAGTACCCGACCTGTCCAGCCAGAAGGACCAGCTGGCGACCCCCTTCTGGAAGATAACACCACGCTGAAAGAAGCCTCAACGGCAGACTCCAGCGCCTGTGGGATAAGTATACCTGACTCTTGTAGCTTGCTACTGTGTGTGTGTGTGTGTGTGTGTGTGTGTGTGTGTGTGGAAGGACCAGCCCCAAGGTTTATGATTTAACTCATTACAGTGTTTCAATCCGCCTAATAAACCAGAATTTTAAGGATCCCGAGTTGACATTTGTAGCCAACAGTCTGGGAGCTGGCCTTGCCTGTGAAGACTGAGGTGAAAAGGGCATTGAGCACTTCAGCCTTTTCTGCATCCTCTGTCACTAGGTTGCCTCCCCCATTCAGAAAGAGACCCGCACCTTCCCTGATCTTCTTCTTGCTACTGACATACTTGTAGAAACCCTTCTCGTTACCCTTCACATTCCTTTCTAACTTCAACTCCTATTGGGCTTTGGCCTTCCTGACTTCATCCCTGCATGCCCAAGCAATGTTCTTATATTCTTCCCTAGTTATTTGTCCAATTTTCTACTTTTTATAAGCTTTTTTTTTGTTATTTAGTTTACTGAAGAGTTCCTGCTAAGCCAAGCTGGTCTTCTGCCATACTTGCTAGTCTTTCTGTGTATCGGGATGGTTTGTTCCTGCACTCTCAGTAAGGCTTCTTTAAAGTACAGCCAGCTCTCCTGGGCTCCTCTCCCCTTCAGACTGGCTTCCCAGGGGATCCTGCTCATGAGTTCCTTGAGTGAGTTGAAGTCTGCTTTTCTGAAATGCAGGGTGCTTACTTTGCTGCTCTCCATCCTTCCTTTCCTCAGGATCTTGAACGTAATCGTCTTGTGGTCACTAGTCAACATCTGCCACAAAAAAGCAGCACTAATTTATGCCATTTATGTCACAGTCAGAAATTGTGGGCATTTGTGGAGCAACAATGGGCATGGACGTCCATTTGCTTGGTCTTTGTGCTGTCATAACAATTTTTATGGTGGCACAAAGGTGACACCTGGCCCTGGCCTCTGTAATTAACAGGTACTTACATACAAATGACATACCTTAGGGGAGTAGGATCACAACAGAGCATTTAAGTGGCCAGAGTGGGTCCCTTCCCATGCTCAGAAGGGAGAGGTGAATTGCACAGGAGTAGGAGGATCTAAAATCTATACATGGGCCAAAATGCCATTTATGCAGCTAAAGTTAGCTCTTTAACTCTGCTAAAGGAGAGGCTGGATTTGAGCCTAAGTGTAGAACATACTGAAACAGTACTAATTAAGTAGCTACATATCTCAGTGACTGAGTTAAAGCTCACTGTAATCAGAGACGCAACTGTAGTCTCAGTGGAAAAGTCAAGAATAAAATGGGCACAGAAATTAACTGGTCAAGCCCTTGTGCCCCTTTTGGCTAGGAGGAGCACCATCAAACACAACCAGCCTCTTTGCAAGTACAGCTATCTATCTATGTGGAACTCTTTCCAAAAATTGAGATCAGATTCACAAAATGATGGATTTGTTAATTGTTTCCCTTGAAGAAAATGCAGTGTTAGACATCGCTTATTACAACTCACTAGATGCATTTAGATTCGTACCTGTAAGGACGGACTATAAGGATTCTCAGTTTTATATGAACACTCACATGTGATCCATGTCATAACAGAAACCAGAGTTTTTTCCATTGACTGTTTCCATTTTGTCTGCCCCATTTGCCTAGTTTTCTCATTGATATCACATCAAAATCCCTATAGGTTCTTTATGGATCAGTGCCTTTGTTCAGCAAATCATTTCTATTGAACTATATGCATTTGAGGGCCTCCATGCATACTTAGCAAAGCATTTAAATATGTTTAAAGGGCTTTAATAGCAATCCAGTGCCTTAGCATGAAAACCTAAGTGCAACCCTTGCTCCCTCTGAGATCCATGGATTTCTATGCAAGTAAAATCTGGCTTCTTATCACAAAAACATATCAACAGTGTCTTACCATGGTTTTCCTGGGAAGAGGCATCAGCTGCTTGTAATGAAATAGTCTCTCTTAAAAGGCATGCAGTAGTATGATCAGGCCTGAGAAATGACATTGAAACTTTCAACTAGCGTTGGAGCACTGGGAATCAAATACACACTCTATTTGTCAGTCTGCCTGGTAGCATAAGATCCTGCTCTAACAAACCTTAAAGAACGCGTGTAAGTACACATCTTTAAGACCCTGGGTTATTTACACTTTTAGGTTAACTTAGCTGCTTGTTTCTCTTCTGTGAGAACAGGGTGCATGGGCATAAAAGAGAAAACAAATGGTGAAGTGGAGCTTGCTTTTTTCATTACATAAGTATTTATACTGTGGTACATATTCCTACATATAGGTACTGTTTGTTATTTGCTTGTGTTAATATTTAATTATTTTTGTTTGGCTTGCTACATTGCTATACTTTGCATTTATTGGACTATTTTGGACCAGATGCTGAAGTCTTAACTCAAGTAGCATTTCTATTGGTGTCACTGGGATAAAGACACTTTACAAGTTTCATGAAAGGACAAATTTCCTGCCCCATGATGTGAAGAGCTATTTGATACCCTTTTTCTAAATAAATATTGTATTTTTTGTTCATAGCCTTATTCCTACTCATTACATTGTAATTCCAAGAAAATAATACAGTCCTTTTGTTAGCATATAAATATCTATAAAATTAGGCTCAAGAAATTGCATGTTTACAGTGTCAGATACTATTACTTGACAAACATATAAAAATAGATTAAGGCAGGATCAGCATTAAGTGCCGCTGTTGTGATGCCTTACTTTAATTACTTTACGTAAGCTCTTTAATTAAAGGTATGCATGGCCAATCGTTTATTCTTGTCAGGGTCAAAGAATGAATCTGAGTCCTAGTGATTTCTTTGTACAAGTATTTTGCTTAATGTATGTGCAGCATAAGGGTCTGTTGAAAATGATTTTTCTGACTAAAACATTATTAATTAAACTACAGGAATAATAATCTATTGGAAACACAGTTATATACATAAATAGAATTTAAAAAATGGAGGATAAAAATGTTAGTGACAGCATAAAGCCATTTAAAAGCAGATGTCTGGAATGCATGTTATTGACTTGCCTGTTAATATAGCCTGTTAATATAGTTTTATTAAGCATCCTCAAAATAAACTGCAGTGGATTTTTAGTTCGGTTATAGTC
Source organism: Alligator mississippiensis (assembly GCF_030867095.1). Lineage (NCBI taxonomy): Eukaryota > Metazoa > Chordata > Crocodylia > Alligatoridae > Alligator > Alligator mississippiensis. The sequence continues at coordinate 282,819,959 of NC_081826.1, forward strand.
CCCTTAAATGTTTATGATATTATTAGTTTATTATTTGTATAAATAATATTATAGTTTATTATTTGTATTACTTTAGTGCTTAGAGACTAGGACCAATTACACTAGGCATGGGACAAATAAAAAACAAAAGCATTGTAACCATTTCCAGATAAAAACGATCTACACTAAGAACATGTTACATTGGACAGTTCACTAAACAAAACACCAAATCATCTATGCTTTAATAAAAATAGTTTTTGTAAAGTATTCTATTTATGTCTGGCACAATCAGTTTTTTAATGCTCCTGCATTCTGAAGACAAAAAATGTTTCTTTACAATTGAGGGATTGGAAATGATCTGATAAAAGGATTATTCCACTGGAAAATGCCAATTCATTGAAAGCTAAATGTGTCAGAAATGTATTGATTTTGGTTAAATTTGCTTCAAAAGAAAAAAAAAAAGATCCCAGTTCAGTAAGGTCAAAATATTTCCTAGAGCACTTTCTGAAATGGAAAGTTTGAATTTTCCATTTTTATGTTATTTTGCGCTTGATGTTTTATTCCATATGACTCCATTATTTCATTGATTCCACATAAAACAGTAAATGAATGTTCAAAAATGTACATTGGAAGAAAATATTTATATTTTATCTCAGTGAAATGTTTCAGTTGACTATAACATTTTTTTTCCTGGGCAGCTTCAAATATCTGTTTTTGTCTCATTTCAGCATAAGAAAAGTTTTGAAAATGTAGAATTTATCACAAAGTGAGAAATCAGATTTCTGCCCAGCTCTTTTGTTCAGAACTGCGTAGAAGGGAAAGCATAATACAATACTTATGTTTCAAGAACCTGTCTGCTAGCACTTGGCAAAATGCCTCTAGGCAAGTTGGTGAGAAGAACTCTTTGATGGAGGAAAGTTTATATTTAATATAAAAATGTGGGTTATTGTGCTGGCCACTTGCAGTTTGCAAGGATATTAGGACATAGTTTCCAAAAGAATTCCTAGAAAAAGATGCAACAGCAGCCTTAAAGCATCTTTTGCTTATTAAAAAAAAAAAAGAAAGAAAAAGCAATATTGCAAGTCATGTTATTTGGTTATTTTTGGAATTTTTTTTAACCTAAAATGATTGTTAGTATTACTGTTGATGTATATGTTTTAAATCTATTCCAGTTGTCTGTTACACATTTGACTCTTTATTTATGGTATAGAACTGGGAACAGAAATATTTTCTGCAACTACATTTATTTTCCATCTGTTACTCCCACAGCTTTGCAGACTGATTTTACCACCTGTGGAACTAGACTAAAGGGTACAAGCAGGATAAAATGCCTGCCCTCGATGAACTAATTGATATACAGTGAGATACCTAATGAGATACAGGTACTCCTCACTTAACGTCGTCCAGGTTAACGTTGTTTCGTTTTTACGTCGCTGATCTATTAGAGAACATACTTGTTTAAAGTCGTGCAATGTTTGGTCATAACGTTGTTTGGCTGCCGCCTACTAGTACCTAACTACTGTGATGTAATTGGATTCGCTTAACATCATTTTGCTAAAAGCCGCATTTTTCAACAACGTAACTACGATGTTAAGTGAGGAGTAGCTGTACTTTAACCATAGAGAGTCAAAATTATGAAAAGAAGGAACAACTTTATGGCAACAAAAAATCATTATATGCCCTCTGCGACCCTTTATGACCTGGATAATTAGCCAAAATGCAAAGTAGGAGGGGAATGAGGACAGAGTGTGATTCAATCTGTTTTATTGGAAAAAAAACCACATAAAACAGTGTTCCTCAGGATTGTGCCACTAGTATTTCTCTAGGTGTATCTGGGCTCCCTAGCTGTTTCTCAGTTTGTTTCTTCTGCTGTTCTGTTTCACACACCATATTTCCCCCTCAAAAAAATACTTAGCAATCCCTCTGCTCACATAGCACAGATTTCTGACCATCCTGGTCTGTACTTTGGGTGGTGACTGCTATTGTTTCTAATACCTCTTCCACAAAACGAGCTTTTCTCTTTCTTGCATTCCTCCTGAGTGTGAAGGGGGATGGTTACATCTCCCAACTTCAGTGTGATGTAACTCTAGCCGTGGTCAAGTAAATGTAACAAAAAGGTTTGCTAAAAGGTATTGCATGACCAGCTGATTGCTAAAAGTTTGGTTATTACAGGAATGGGTTTCATAGCAAGTGCTAGAGTAGGAGTGAGCAAAATCCAACTCACGGGCCAGATCTGGCTGGCAGTGGACTCCATTTCCCAGTAGCCCCTGCCCGCATGGCTGAGACCAGGCTCCATGGAGACCACAGGCACAGCTGTGCTGTGATAGTGCAAGGCTGGGGTTGTCATGGAGACCAGCCCCAGCTGTGCTGGAAGGGCACACAGCAGGGCAGGGCAAGGGGCAGCTCCCGAGCCTCTGGGATCTTGTGGCAGAGGCAGCTTGGTTGGGGCCAGGGCAGAGCTGCGATCTGTAGCCTGCATGTTGCTGCTGTCCCGGGGCTGACAGGCATGTGGGGATCCTCAGAGCCATTCCTGCTCTGCTCCAGATGCAGAAAGTAGTTGTGTGGGGAGCTGGGCTTGACCAGACACAGGCTGTGCGGAGAGCCAATCTTGCCAGGCACAGTGGCAGTGTCAGGCTCCTCCTTCCAGAGCCTGCTCCCTACTGGCCCCTCTCCCCTTTGTTTCCCCCACTGGCCAGCAACAGGCACTGGTCTAATAAAAAATATCGCCTCTACCCTAAGAGCTTGTATCCTCCTTCCAGCACCTGCTCCCAGATAGTGGGGGACATGGGGAAGACAGCAGGGAGCATGTGCAGGAAGAGGCAACTTGCCCACTGCTGCCACTATCCCCTGCTGAGCCCAGCACCCCACCAAACTGCCATCTGTGGCTGGAGTGGGACAAGAACAGCTCTAGGGCTTCCCCTGCACCCAGGTCAGCCAGGGATGGCAGTGATGGCGGTGGTGGAAGGAGGGTGTGACCACTGTAGCCTTTCAACTCAGGGCAAACAATGAAATCTCTGTGCAAATGCTATATAGCTGCATACATTGGGTTTTAGCCAGCTGGGGGGGCTTGCACACGATAAAGAACAGGCTGTATTATTCATACACATACAACGCACACAAGGGCAGATGTTGCATCTGGCTGTGACAAAATCTTTCCCAAAGTTCCAGGTAGGTCAATATGCTTCTGTTCAGCTAAGTATTTAAGGTAAAATCTTCCTTTTCACCAAAAAGAACCAAAGGCTTTCCACCCCAGAACAGCATACAGCATTGACATTCTCTTCTATCCCTAAGGCATGACCAAAAATAAAAAAGGAAATCATTAATAATAAATATGAAATCCTATCTTTAAAATAATTTTGACTCTAAAATGAGGGAAAGTGCCAGATACTCTACATCGTCCATTAGGAACTTTGTTATTGCTATGAATTTTTCATGTAAGTCTCTCAGATATATGGTGAGAGTAGTGTCCTGGGGTGAGAAGCAATAAAAAACCTGAGGGTACTCTGTAGTTTTCAGGCATTTATGATGTTAGAAGTAAGTTTGTTTTTTAAAGGGTTAGATAATTTAAAAGTTTCTAAAAGGAGTAATGAAGGCATTTTCAACAGTACTGACTGCCTTTTGTACCCAGGCATAGAGAAGAGACAAATATATCAGAGGGTTTTTTGGCAATTGTGTAAAACTGTTTCTTTATGTAAAGTAGATGACTTATTATGTGGCTATTAATAATAAGGTTTTCTTTTAGCCAATTTTGCTATTTACTTACATAATATTGTTTATTATAATAATAAATGTGATAGAACTAGTGTGATAGAAAGAACTAATCCACATCTCTGTTATACTGGGTGTATCTACATGGGCATTAGATCTGGGAGCAGTTTACTCATGAGTAAACTACTCGTGAGTAAATGTTCCCAGGCAGGTGTCTACACGTGCAGGGAAGCAAGATCAGATTTGCTGCACAGGAGAAGATTTGCTGCTAATGGCAGAAAACTGCTTCTGCTTCTTGGGGCCTGGCAATGGGCCCCTGCTCCCACTGGGGCAGCTCTACGCTCCCCCTGGGTGCTAGCCCAGGAGCTGGCAGGGAGTACCGGGCCAGGAGACAACTGTCTCTTGGCCTGGGCTGGGACATTGCTCCCTGCCTCTGGGAGGCTGCCTGCTGCTGGGGCAGGGACACTGTCCCCCTGCCCCTGACTGGGACAGTTTCCAGCCCCTGTTCCACGATTGTGGGGCAGGGGCTCGAGAGTTTGTTCTCTACCCAGCTCTACCCAGCTCTGTGATCATAGATATGGGCAGGGAACAGGCTCCCTAACCCCTGCCAGCAGGGAGCTCCCAGCCCCAACTCCATGATTGGGGAGTGGGAGGGCTGGGAGATCCTTAGCTCAGCTCAGCCCAAGCTCCCTGCTTCCAGGGCAGTGGGACGTTGTCCCTGCCCAGGCTCCATTGGCAAAGCCCACCCCAGCAGCAGGCAGCTCCCGGGTCAGAGTAATCTCCCACCCCTGCTGCCTGGATGACCAGGAGCACATTTATTCCCGGTCAGGCATCTATACAAGCGCTACTGTGCAGTAACTATCACAAGTAAATTTGCTATTTGCATTCGCTGGTAGCAAATTTACTCGTGATTAAAGCAGTTTACTGAGCAGTAAGCGTGTTCACATGTAGATGTGCTCGCTTACTGCAAGGTAAACTGCTCTACTGCACAGTAAAGCATCTTGTGTAGATGCAGCCACAGGTAGAACTGGGAGGTAGAACTCTTTATTGCTTTTAAGACTGTCATCAGTGCCGTGGCATATAAAATATTTAAATAAAAGTTCTGTTTTTAAATGTAATATTTAAAATGTTATATCATTTTCAAAGAAGCATTCATACAATATAAATGCATTGATGTTATTTAGTTGTTCCGTCACTGAGACCCAAAGGATAGATAATTAACTGAGTGAGGACCCGATACATGGAAGTCAATGGAAACACTCCCATTCACTTCAATAGAGCAGGGAGCTGGCTCTGACAGATACCAATGTGTACCCTCAGTTGTGTGCACAAATAACTGTGCTGTGTCAACTAAAACAGCATGCTACATATGTTTTCCTTCAGCTAATATAAAAGTTACCTTCTTCCATTCTGTTTCATGTAACTGAAACAGCTTTCCAGATACTGTAAATCTAGTGACCACTTTTTATTAAAAAAATCTTAAAATTAACCTCTTTTATCAGGCCTCTAAATTCTAACTTTTCACTGTAGCGTTAACTATGAAGTAATAAGCACATTCAAGGCTCCAAGTTTGCACCATGCTCATAGATTCCTTCAAGGTGCTAGTATCCTCTTCTCCCATTGCACCACATGATGAGTCCTAATCAGAAATCAACAATGCAGCAATTTTATCATGAAAAATGGTGTTCCTAAAGCATGCCCTAATCTTCAATCTCTTTTCTCATTATTTAAACTTGGGCTGTGATTCAGTGAAATACATATACACAAGCAGTCACTTTGAAGTCAGTAAGATTACTCATGCATAAATTTAAAGAACATATTTAGGTTGTAAGCTCCTGGAAAGAGTTACCTTGGACCTAAAGTCAGTGGTACAAAATTTTGCTTATTTTGCCCATAACTGTCAATACACTATTTCAGTGCTGCACAAATAACAAGTCTATCAAATGCAAACAAACTTATAAGAAGGATCCATCCTGTGAACCCTTCTTGACATGTAATAGAATGAGCATAATGAGAATTTCCCTAAATACCTTGACATTTTTATTTATGATGTTTTCTACATGCCAAAAATAGTTCACTTGATAGTTTATTTGTATTTTGTATAGCTACGATTATAATAACCCAATAAGTGAATGGCTAATAATAAATGCTTCATGTGTAACATTCAGTTAATAGGCATAGTTATATTGGCAATGAAAGAATGGTAGAGAGGAGTTACTGGGTATGACTCCAGAGTTAAGACTGCATTCTGCAATGGTGTTATAAGGTAGTGTCAATTACTGTAAAAGCACATTGCCTGTGAAATTTTCTATAATGTTCTTGTACCTTTGAATTTTTCATTTAAAGTTGTTTTTTTCATAAATGTTTCATAGGAAGTCTATGAAATAGAGCCTTGCTGAAATTCATTGTGACAATCCCATCAATTTCTTCTCACTTTCCTGCCCTCAAGAGGTGGGCTGCAGTTAAAATGCTGAACCGGGACTCAGGAGACCTGATTTTATTTTCCAGGCCTGCCACAGACTTCCTGTACAAACCAGAAAAAAGTCAGATTGGACACTTTAGCACCTGCACTTGAGACTGCAATGTCTAAAAAATAGTTACCTAATCCAAGGGCGGTGATCTAAATAGATAGTCAGGGCACTTATACATGTGACATCGGGTGCTAGTACACGTGATGAAAATTAAGCCACCCTTTTGTGTGGCTTAATGGTATCACACTTTACATGTACGTGAGTTTTGGGCACTTTTTATTGAGTTGCGTCGTCCTAAACTAATCCACATCCCGATGTAGTTTAGTTTGCAAAGGTGCAGCCATTAATCTGTCATATGTACATAGTAATTCACTGAATGATGTGTAGTGAGCTCCTTTGTCCACTGTGTCATTACAGTTTGCATGTATTTGTGTGTAATTAATGTTTTAGGTCACAAGGGGGGAGCCCTGGTGAATGCAGCTGACCAGCCCACATGAACAGTAAGCGTGCCTGCGGGTGAGTTCTGTCAGTATTCATTCCCTCACTGGCTATCTCTGAACTGCTCAACAGTTCAGAGATAGCTGGAGCCATGGCATACACAGGGCTAAATGACCTAGCAGGGCTAAAACACGTCCAGAACAAGCATGCTCATAAGACATAAAAAGTTGCCACTGGTGCAGACAGAGCCTCTCCTTCCTGCCTTGACCCTGCCTGGTGCCAGCATGTGCCAGGTGAATACCACTGACTGGCACCAAAACTTGCAACAGAAACAGAGGCTAAGTCTTGCGGACACAGCAAAAATTCCCAGACTTTGTCCAGCAACAGCTGTGAGGAACCCCTGCACTCCTCCACCATGCACCTCTAAAACATCCCTTTTCAGCTGACTGAGCTGTAATTGTCCCCCTAATGCCATTAATTCACTCACTGGTTTTACGTAAATCCGATAGTGGAGTTTTGTGAGCCCGATCATGAGTGTTAAGCACACCTGCTTTATGAATAGTGGGTGAGTTTTGTCAGCATTCATTCCCTCACCGGCTATGTCTAAACTGATCAGCATGCCACCAGGGTGCAGAAGTACACCCAGGTATACTTCTGGTACAGAGTGAAAAGCACCTGAACTGCTTTTATAGGCATTCAGGTCTATTCATTGACACCTAGCCACCTGATCTGGTCAGGCTGAATCACTCGGCTGAGCCATAATACTAGTTGCCATTGCATTGCTTAAGTGTAGGCACCTACAGAACCAACTAAAATCTTTACAGTACAAAATTACAGTACTGAATAAATGTAATGAGTTTTGCGGTTATTAGAACAGAGCCAATCTGGATCACTTTCTTGAATTAAGGGACTTAAAATCTCATTCTGTCCCATTTAGGTGTCTACAAGATGTTAATTTTTTTTTTCCCTTAGTGTCATTTTTCCCTTAGTACCATGGTACTACTATATTACTACTATGATACTACTATATTACTATATTACAGTAAAATCTCTGTTATCTGGAGTTATATATCCTGTTATTTGGTAGGTTATTGAACTTACCAAATACTTAATTATTTTCAATAATATTGAACTTACCTTATACTTAATTAACCAGAATTTCAGTGGTGGGATGCACACGACGCTGTGCCACTTTGCGGCCTGCTGCACCGCTTTGAGGATACCCGCGCAAGGTATCTCAGTGTGTGTGACCCTCCCCCCTGCTGCAGCAGCCTCAGGCCAGGCTGCCCTGGAGTTTGGGTTGGCTGGCTATTATGACATTTTCATCTGTATACTATTTTATTCTTTATACAGTATGTTATACTGTAATGTATTGTACACTAATTCTTTGAAATTTGCACTATGAGTATGGCACTATCTTCCTTGAGTGTAACTTTCAGATAACTGGAATTTTTAGATAACCAGCACCTCCCATTCCCCACTCATGCTGGATAACAGAGATTTTACTGTATATATTAACTGTATTAGTTTGATATTTATATATAACTATGTATTATACTAAATATAATATTATGATAACTTAAGTGATATACAATATCTTAATGATATATCATACTAAATTATAATAATAAGTAGTGTAATACGTTATTATTATAATATATAATTGTATATAAGTATAATTATACAATTGTATGACGTATATAATAGGGATAATCATACCTTCTCCCAAACTTCTCTTCGTAGTTTGTACGGTGTTTGGGGCAGAGACTGTCTGCATGTCTTATTATGCATGTCTATAGTGACTAGCCCTAATCTCAACCAGGGTTTCCATCACCATCTCCTACACCCACAACCACAACAGCACAATATTAGTGGACTGAGGGAAATGTCAAGATATGAAATACTGGTGGATAACTCCCCCTTGCCCACTCCCTCTCCCCGAATCTGCCCTTGGTTGTCTTTGTCAGAAATGGAATGTGACATTTTTCTGACAAGTTAGACATATTCAAATTATTTTTTTACTTTAAATTGTCATTTCAATACCATCTTTTCAGCTTGAATGAACATTTCAAAACCAAAGGTTATTTCAACACTTGTTTTAAATGAAATGTTCCATTTCATGATGACAATTTTTTTTCCTGAAATGAACATTGTTCCATAAATTTTCTGTAAAAAAAATTAGTCATTTGAAGCGGCCCTGGTGATAGTTTTCATGAAGAGTTTAGATCAGTGGTTTCTGAGCTTTTTAAATATGAAATCACTTTTAAAATTAAAGTGCAACCTAGGATCTACTGCGCACCACTCTCCCCTCCCCCCAGCCCAGCAGGTCAGTCTGTGGGGAAGGAAAGAGGTAGGCGGGGTGGCACACACTAGATCCTGGGTTGCACTTTAATTTAAAAAGTGATCTCACTGCCCCTGTGGTGAGGGAGAGAGAGGGGTAGAGGCAGAGGCAGCGGTGAGTGGGGCCCTGGCCAGGCTGGGTGGTGGGAGGGTTGGAGCCCAGGTAGCTCATCCAGGTGTGCAGGAACGCTCCCACAGCTGTGCGCACCCCGGCAAAGGCCTGGGGAGCACATGCCCTCCTGATCTGTGCACGGGGCGGAGGTGGCTGCTACTGTGCTTTGTGCCCCAAGCCCCACTGCAGCTGGCCTGGGATGGTGCGATGCCGTGTGCATCCCGCTGCTCCTGGGGCAGCTGCAGTGGGGCTCAGGGTGCAAAGTGCAGTGCGCAGCAGCAGCTGTCTCCACTCCACATACAGATAAGGGGGGCACATGCCCCTGGGCTTCCACTGGGGTGTGCACAGTGGCAGAAGCACCTCCATACGCCCCTGGATGAGCTGATCCCAGATTCCAGTTGGGCTAGGGCCCAATGTCATGTGTCCCACCACCAGGTGAGCAGGGGTTGAGGCTCAGCCCAGTGGCACGTGGCGTTGGGTGACTCCTAGGCCAGCTGCAGAGGGGCTTGAAGCGCAAAGTGCAGCAAACAGTGGCAACCGCCTATGCCCTATGCACAGATGTGGGGGCATGTGCCCCCCAGGCCTCCGCTGAGGTGTGCATAGCGGCAGGAATCCCCCATGCCCCTGGATGAGCAGCCCAGGCTCCGATCCTCCCCCTGCCTGGCCCAGCTGGGACCCCATTTATCCCCCTACCCCTGTCTGTGCCGCACTCCCTCCCTCACCTTGATCTGACCCCTGCCCCTTTCCTCCTCCACAGACTGACCTTCTGGGCTGGGGGTTAGGTGGGGGGGCACATACGCTCATGTGCGTATGCGCTCAGCACCCCCAGCCTCAGATCCACTGGCAGAGGCTCCACAATCCACCACTGGTTTAGATATATTGAAATGTTGATGTGGTAATAATAAACCACCCCTGGGGAGAGAGCGAGGCAAAGAACAAACAGAGAGAGAGTCAAATTTCAATAACAAAAGCTTCCTTTGTCATCTGAGTAGATGGAGCAAATCAGGTTTCCATTCCAAAATTATGGGATAGCTGAAACTCTTTGGCTACGTTTCTGTGCTGATAGATTTAAGTGATATTATTGTTCAGCTGTTCCTTGACAGTTTAAAATCACTGTCAAATACTGAACTTCTTACTGTAATGATTGTTTTTTAAAGTTGGTCAGGAAATGCTTTTCTCATAATGCAGGAGTTTGAACTTTTGATCTTTTATCACCATTTGAAATTGGGAAGCAAAATACAAAACCTACAAGAATAATTTTCACAACCTGAAAATTTGAAGAACATTCTGTATCAGGCAAATATTCTGTGTAAACATTCGGAATAGTTTTATGCTTATAATTCAAATAATTTCATTTTGATTTCAACCTTTTTATGTATTAAACCTCTTCATTTTTTATTTGTTTATTTATTTTTACTATAAATTCTCTAACAGTTGAAAACCAATGTCATTTCAAACTGGAAAACATTGTTTTAATTCAGAAAATATCAACATGGGCTATTTAAACAATTTTAAAAATACTTTTTTAAAGGTTTCAGATTAGAAGATGTGTTGAAACTTGCCGTTGCCAAAAATGTTTTCTGCAAATCAACTTTTTCTACTGAGAATATTTTTATTGGAGAATTCCTAAGAAACCTGATTGCATATTGCTGTTCTGCTCTTTCAATTATTCCAGCTCTGTCCATCATAGCTATACTAAATGCCTATCCCAAATCATTTCTAATTATTTTTCTCAGTTTGTCATTTTTATTTTACCACCAGTCTCTATCTTTCCTTATCCTCAGCTCCATGAAATTCAGCTTTGGCACTTAATGCCAACAGCATGACACTGAAAGTACAGCAGTCATGTCAGGTACAAAGTTGGCAATGAGAGGTAATGCATTAATCAGAATTACGAGTCGTTCCAACTATAGCAACCGAAGCAATCAACCACCCCAAGTCTTCTTGCTTGAGCCCTGACTACACATTGGATTTTAATGGAGGATTTATTATTTTTGGAGTAGTAAACTAGTTGCGAGTAAATGCTCCCAGGCAGGCGTCCACATGTGCAGGGATACAGGAGCAGATATGCTGCTAATGGCAGCAAACTGCTCTTGCTTCTGGGCTTGCTGTAATGGGCTCCTGCTGCTACCAGGGGGAGCTCTATGCTCCCCCAGGTGCCAGTCCAGGAGCTGGCAGGGAGCACTCTCCCTGCCCCCAAGGTGCTGCCTGCTGCTGGGGTGGGGAGAATGTCCTCCTGCCCTGGCAGTAGGGAGATCCTGGCCCTGGCTCCCTGACTGGGGGTGGGGGGACACTTGGAAAGAACTGCATGGGAGGGGCAGGTCCCAGCCCCCTGCCTCAAATCCACTGGTGGGACAGCTAGCAGCAGTGGCGATGCATAGGGGGTGCATGGGGGTGGTGGTACACCCCCTGACAGGCAGCACTCCCCACTTAGGTGACGGACAGGGGGAACAGGTGGGAGCGCTGGTGCCCCAGCTGCGAGCGCTGACTAGGTAATGGGTGCACCAGGTGAAGCACCGCTGGCACTTCTGAGAGCACTGCTTGTGCTTCCCTGTCAGCACAATTGACCATGGGGGGACCCCCTCCCGGTTGCTCCCAGGTCAGTGAGATTGGCCACTGTGGGGGCATGTGCCCCCCTGACTCAAGTGGCACCGGTCACCCATGACTAGCAGTTAGCTCACTGCTAGCTGCCCCAGCGGCAGATGGGGACAGGTGGCTGGGACCTACCCCACCCCTGCAGCACTTTCCAAGCCCTGTGTCTTGATCACCCAATTAAGGCATGGGGCTGGGACCTGCCTCTGACTGGGATAGTTCCCACCCCTGCTCCATGATCATGGGGCAGAGGCTAGAGAGCCTGTTCTCTGCTCAGCTCTGCAATTGCCCCCCAGCCCCCACCAACAGAGAGCTCCCAGCACCAACTCCATGACAACAGGGCCAGCACTACATGATTCTTATCTCCCAGCTCCGCAACCGCAGGGCTGGTGTTGGGAGATCCTCACCTCCCAGCCTGAGTTCCCCAGTCATGGAGCTGGCACTGGGAGATAAGGATCTCTTAAGCCCTGCTCCCCGATTGCGACCTGGGAGCGCAGGGGAAGGGGGCGCTTGGAGCTCCCTGCTGCCACCACAGGGGGACATAGTCTCTGCCCGGGCTCTGGTGGCAGAGCCCTTCCTGAAAGCAGGCAGCTCCTTCTGTCCCCCTTGTGGCCAGCTGACCAGGAACAGATTTGCTCCTGGTCACGCATCTATATGAGCACTACTGCACAGTAAGTATTTGCAAGTAAATTTTCTACTTGCATTTGTAGGTAGCAAATTTACTCATGATTAGTGAGGTTTACTGTGCAGTAAGTGTGTGCACGTATAGACACACATACTTACTGCATAGTAAACTATGCTATTGGGCAGTAGTGTCATGTGTAGACACACCCAAAGAGTAGTTATCTACTCCCTGAGTAACCTTGTTGTTTTTCAGAGTAAACATTAATGGTGTCTTTACACGTGTTCTGGGGAGGAGAGGGGGTGCTTTAATTAGAGCAGCTCCAAGAGCCAGTCTAATTAAAGCACCCACAGGATCATGTGTATTCACACTTCCTGTGGTTCAATATGGTGGGGGGGACAGCTTGTTCAATGACCTCTAGGTAAAGTGCCCCCACCTCCATTTTGAAGTGTAGGGTGGCTGAATGCATGCGACACAGAGGCTGCTGGAGCATGCTAATTAAGTGAATCTGCTCTGACCCATGCTAACTAGCATGGGGCGGAGCAGACATCCAGCACGTGTATAGGTACCCTTAGATTGCAGTAGCCAAGACACCTCAAATGACAAAACCCTTCACGCTTTAATGGAGTTAGTATTTTTCTCCTCTGTTCCACATTAAAGCCAATTAATAATGTCAACTTGGACAATAGTATTTATTAATGGTCAGTGGTAACTAAATTATCATGATTTCAGTGGCCTTGATTCATGTATAACTGCCCACCCTGTTCCACATATTTCCTGAAGAAGCTAAGACTGCAGAAATTTTTTTATTATTTTTTTCCAATCTACATCTAGATGTAATAATTTCAGTTATGATCATATCTAATGTATTCCTTTTTACCCCCTAAAAGAGAGCTATGTTTTTTCAGCTTGAAAAATAGAGTTTATAGCAGTTTTTTGAATGATAAGTATTTTTCTTTAACTCCCATTGTGGTATCTGCCAAAATGTACAGCAATCCAATCCTATTTTCATATCAAGAAATCTGTCAGCTCTTCCCCACTTGATAGCAAGATGCAGCTGAACTATTATAATGATAACTGTATGGTAAGGTTGCTTTCAGTAAAGGGTATTCATGAGTTTATTCTGCATCAAAAATAGTTACCAGGGCTCAGTTTTTCATCTGGGATAATTACTGTTTTTTGGTTTTTTTAAATAACTTAAATCTCTTCAAAGAGATCCAATACAGATGATTTTTTAAAAGAAAAGATAAAGACAGATTCATATAGAAAAAACATCCTGTGGGGGAATTTAAGAAGAATCAGCACAGAGTGGGAATGGATGAGTGGGTGGGATATCTTCATGTTCAGGCTATTGTAATTAATACAGGAAGGTATGATTCAACTTTTCCTCTCCATTTTTACCTGCTGAGTTTTTGCTCTTCCTAAAGTGGAAATGGAAAGGAATATGTGGCTCCAGGATTGAATGATTTCAGGTAATAGTATATGAAGTATTTTCCCTCTTGGTTATCAATTCAAAGATGGCCCAAGTAGCTGGTGTCTAAAACTCATTACTGCTCAGTGGCCTATGTGAAGCGACTGTATGGTATTGGCCTGATTCCTGGGAGACAAGTGCCTACATCATTAAAAAAAAAATACCATTTACAATGTGCACTACTTGATGCCTTGCTGTCATTCTCAGCAAAGTCCAGCAATTGAATGGGCTCTGACCCTTTCAAGCGGTCACTTCAGAGCAAAGGGAGGCAGGCTGAGAAAGATTGCACCCCAGATGCCTATTTCAGATTATTGCATGGGATTGATTCAAGGTGTCCATTAGCAACCTGTCATTCTCAGAAATGCCTTTTACTCAAAATGCCTGTTTCCTTAGCTCCTGCTCTCACACCACAGAGTGTCTCTGGCAGAACTGCTGTGTCCAGGCTGATGTTGTCTGCTGTAAATTTGTACCTCTCCTCCTGCACTTCTGATATATTCCAAACTAAATGATTTAATTTTTCTGGCTACTGAATCCCATGAATACTCTCGTGTGCACTTTTCTGGAACATGTGTCTCTCTCCTCAACACGCCCGCATAAACCTTCTGCCTCATTGTCTCACTGTGCACAGACGCATGGACTTCCCACTCCCCACAGCTCACCTTCTCCTTTCCCTTTCTCCCCTATCCCAGATATGGTACATTCTTGTCTCCTCTTCTCCTCTAAGCCCTCCGTTTGCCCCTTGTGACAGACTCAGATAATCTCCTTCCCCAGAGCCTGGCACCTTTACTGGCCTGTCTATGTTCCCTGACCTCCTTCGTCTCTTCTCTCTCACCTGCAATGACTTGCCACTAAATATGTATAAAAGAGGAAGCTATCTATGGAAGCCAGGATGGCCTACTCCTTGGTGCCTGTTACCTCTCTCTCCACAGATGTACTCCGCTTTAAGAGGACCTTGGTTGCCCTAGGGGTTTTAGTCATAACCTTCAGCTGACTCATAATTCTGATTAATGCATTACCTCTCATTGCCAACTTTGTACCTGGCATGACTGCTGTACTTTCAGTGTTGTGCTGTCACACGCCCGTGCCTTGCAAATATCAATCTCAGTATTTTAGAGGGGGGAGCCTGGCCCTGAGTACACACTTGGCCCTTCAAGCCTTGAACCTTTGTTGGGGTGTCCACCTTCTTGTTTTCAATCCCTTTCCTCTAGCTGGGGCCTCCAACCCAGGTCTATTTATCCTGGACCTCAGCTTCTGGGCTCCAGCCCTGTCTTGTGCTCTTGCGCTCTGGGCCCCTGGCCTGGTATCTTGCGGCAGCACCTGAGGTTCCTGACCCCCTCTAGGCAGCTTGTGCACTGCTCTACCCCTGGGGTCCCTGACTCTCACTAGGCAGCTTTCACTGTGAGGGTTTAGCCTAGACTTGCAGATAGGCTCCTGAAGTACAACCAAGAGGTCAGCTGGATGGGGGTGCAGGTTACCAAGGTATCAGGGCAGGGTTGGGGTCAGTGAAGTGGAGATCCAAGAGACATAGTCAGGGGTGCAAGCTAAGGTCAAAAGCCAGGAGAATCAGAGAGCTGGGTGCCACGTGCCGGGGAGGATCCAAGAGCTGGGTCAGGAAAGCTGAAGCCAAATCAGGAGCCATAGTAATCAGAGAGCCAGTACAGAGTTCCAGGGACAATCCAGTAACAGGGCCAGGGACAGCCAAAGCCGAGTCAAGAGCCAGGAGAACCAGAGACAGCAGCGAATACCAGGCTTGCCAGAGCAGACTGAGTCTGCTGTCAAGGCATGCCTACAGCCTGAGGCTGCAGGTGTACTTAGAAAGGCCGAATGGTGTTCTGAACAATCAATCTAGTTACAGAGAACTGGGGCAGCTATATTGGAAGGGATCAACTCAGGTGTGCAAGCTCAAGAGCTCAGCCTAGCCATGCCTGACTGGCCAGAGGCCCTGACAATACCACCCCCCTCTCCACAACCCCATGGGGCTGTCTTACAGATGGCCTGGGACTGGGCTTTTCTGGATACCTCTGGTAGAAGTCTTGCACTAATTTGGGGATATGAACATAGTCAGCCAGTTTTCAGGACCATTCTTTGGGACCATAGCCCTCTCAATTGATCAAATAGTGAAGCTTGCCTCAGACACGTTTGACATCTAAGACCTGCTTAACAATATACTCTTCATGATATTCCACTATCATAGGTTGGGGGGAAAGGGAGTGGGAGGGGGGTTCATTCAGTCAGGAAAAGGGTTTTCAATTAAAGGTTTGAGTAAGGATACATGAAGAATGGGGTATATCCTCAATGTCTTTAGTAGCTGAAGCTTGAAAGCCATGGGGTTAATTTGTTTCATTACCTGGGCTAAGGTATTGATGATCCAGTTTGGCCAATAGTCTTTGGATCTTAATATTCTATGATGAAAGCCAGACTTTGTTGCCAACCAAAGTAGTGGGGCTGGGCTGTAGTGTTGGTCTGCCTAGTCTTTATATGCATTCTTGATAGTGTCTAGACTAGCTTTTAGTTCCTGCTGGACTTGTTGGAGGCACAGTATAAGGTCATTCACTGCAGGAACCGGTGGGAAGGTAAGTGGTGCTGGCTGGAACTAGGGATGGAATCCATAGTTGGAGAAAAAGGAGGTCTGGCCTGTGGATGTATGGATAGCACTGTTATACGTGAACTCTGCTAGTGGAAGCAGGGGCAACCACTTATCCTGGTGGAAGTTTAAAAAAAACACCTGAGGTATTGTTCAAGTGTCTAATTTATATGCTCCAAACTACACTGCTACAATTCACATCCAGATTCCAAAATTCACATCTGGTGTCACAATTATTGCAATATTCTTTTGTCTCGCCTACACAAATGCAATCTTGTCAAATGGTTACCCATTCAGAATGCTGCTGCCAAGATTGTTTGCCTTGCCTATCACTTTGATTGCCCCTTCTATTTCCATCATAAGCCTTTTCCTCTCTCACACCAGGAATAATCTATTTATGCTCACATATCCCCTTCTTACATCTCACTTCTCAGTCATTACTGAGATGTCAGCTTATACCACCTCCAGTCATACCACAATGCCAGCCTCCATTACCCACCTGTAAAATTTTTAAATGAGCACCTTCTTGCTTTCTCCAATGCTTCCCTCACACCTAAAGAAGCTTCCTTATTGACAAAACAAATGTACTATCACACCTCTGACTCCACCTTAGAACATCCTTTTCCTGACATCTAAAATATTGTCAATGGTTAAGGTGTGTTGGATGTGTTGAATTAACTGCACAGTTCCACTGTTTCCTTCTACTTACTTATCTGGCTGTATCCATGTATTGTCCTTTTTTAAGAATGCAACTCTTAGGGGCAGGGAGTATCTCTTTGTTCTGTGTTTATATAGCACCTAGCACAATGAGGTCCTGTCTCATGCTCTCAGATGCTAACTTAATACAAAGAATAAGTATAAAGCAGGAGAAAGAATATCGCTGCAGTGCTAGGATAACATGAGAACTGGATAATTAAACTTTATGATACTATACAGGAAACCTAGGGTTTAAGGAGACTAAAAGATTTTGCTCTGGGCCAGCTGAGAAGTGTCCTCAGAGGGAACAAAATTCAAGGTAGGGCATATCTATTCTATTCAGATTCCTATTCCAAGTCTTCACCCTAATTTCTTAGCATCTGATAAGCATTTAATAATGCCTTAAAACACTTGACCTCTGTATGAATCTATGGAAAACTCAGAGAGACTATGTCTCTTTTGAGGTTATTGAGAATTTTAGGAAAATCTGATAGGATTAGGGTTGCCATATATCCAGGTCTAAAAAAGAGAACACCTGTCATGGGAGAAAGGAGGTATATGATTGTAGGGGGCAGTAATATGCCAATGCCCTGCCCCTTCTCATTTTGGTGCCACTCACTCCCAAGCCACAGCCCACCCCAGCCCTGCTGGTGCCCCTCACTCCCCAACCACAGCCCCCTGCCCCCCTCAGCCCTGCAGCAGCTCCTGGCTGCACCGCCCTGGCAAGCAAATGCACCGGACTCAATGCTGCTGTCTGGGCCATGCAACTCCCTGCTGCCCCTGCAGGGTCTCCCTGCCCCCTTCCCCCTCTCCCTTCCCCTGCTGGAGGGGCAGGCACATCCCTTCCACCCCCCCTGCCCTGCCACAGCCCTGGTGCCTGGACAGCTTCCCCCAGTGCCAGCAGGCACCTGCACCCCTCACACACCCATCACCTCCACACACCCCTTTCACACATACACACACATGTGTGAGCACCCCCACCCCCAGCTCCATGGATAGTCCCAAAGCCCTGGCCCTCCAACCCCCCTCCCACACAGACTTACTTTTATGCAGCTCTGGGGCTGCTCCCACCCCGCTCCTTGGCTGCATGCCGGCCCTGTGTGTTTGTGCCCTGCCTCCGATCGCCCTCCCCATGCTCCCCCCAGCCCCAAGCTGCTCCTTGCTAGGTCAAGCTGAGAAAAACTTCAAAGCTGGCCTGACCAAAATCCTGGACATTTGATCATATTTAAAAAAACCCACCTGGGTAGAGATCTGAGGATCCAAAAAAAGGACATGTCTGGGAAACCTGGACGTATGGTAACCCTAGACAGAATTCCCTAGAGAATGAGATTCTCTGCTATACTCTACCATACAAATTCTAAATCAGTGGCGTAATACTCCATTAAATTATCAAAAGTCCTTTAGTAAAATGATCAATGTAGTAAATTCTAGCAGGCTTTGGCTTATAAGGGATGCAATGGAGTCTTAGGATTTCCTCTGCTCAAGGCACCTCTGACGAAGACGCGGCAGGATCTCCCCTGAGAAAAGGAAACTAACAGAGGTGCGACAGGTTGTTTATGAGAGAGATTCAGATTGAGCAAGCCAATACATGCTCATAAAGTGCTAATCTAGCTCCCCGTGTCTCATCATGCTGACTGACTTGGATCAGTTCCTAAAGTAAGTTGTGACAAACAGAGTGCTGCTGAGCGTGCAAGTAACTGCTCTGCTTGAGTTCTGACGGCAGCAAGGTAAATGCAGCTGAACAAGCAGCAGCCAGCTGGGAAGGGCAATGGTGGGGCCTGGCACGCAGGGACAGGAACAGGCTTGAGAAACAGCACCAAAGGGCTAGCAAGAGGAAGGATGATAATTTAAAAGAGAAGGTTCACAGAGAGCCTACTGCTTTAGAGCGGTTCATCCCATCAAGTTGTCGTTAGCAAGATAGTGCAAGAAAGATGTTACTGTTGCTCCCCACACCTGTTCTAGGAATAAATATAGGACTTTATACTTCCAGGGCTGTTCATTTGTCATCTTTCATGACCACTGCATTCACCTGAAGCTCTGCCACCTTATCTTAAGCTGAGTAGGGAGTATTTTGATTGAAGAATAGCTCTCTTGTTATCAACAGAGCCATAAGTACAGTGCCTCTTTTACAGGGCCACTGTCAGGATGCTCCAGAAGGCTAGACTTTGCTTTATGAATCTGAATAAGACATGCACATTTAGCTATAATAACTACAGGACTAATGATGCAATATCTTTTGAGTTTTTTACCAGTTTCTTGTGGTTTTTTTAACTTTGTATGTACTCTAGCAAAGTAGTGCACATTTCAATAGCTGTATTTGTTTTTGCTTTGATTTTAAATGGACATATTACTAGAGCTTCTAGTTTCACTTTAGCTGGAGAAAAAATGCGTTGTGCTTTGTGTGATAAAGTGCCACAGCACCTCCACCCCCCTTTTCAAAATCCTAGATCAATGCAAGGGCATGGGATTTCTACCCTGGCACTGCCACATCAATGAACAACTATTATTAGAAAGTCAACAGAGCAGATGATTTATTTCCCCCAGGAAATGTTTACACATCCAAATCCAGATCCCTGTTAGCAAGTGGATGTAGCCAAATCACATGCAGGCATGCACAGTATTGTGCTGCTAAAACTATGCGCACTTCTGCAACTAATGTGCATACTGATCAAAAGTCACTGATCAGCTGTTTATAGAAGTTTTTAGCCATTATAATTAGCAGTTGCTGTCTTTCCAAATCCTGTAAGAATATCCCTGCTTCCCTAAAAAGTACAAAACATTGACAGCTACATAAAATACTATAATTGTGAGAACTCCCAGCATTTATGAATTAAATAAAGCCTTTAACCTTTTAAAAATCTGTTCTAACTACAAATTTTTTATTCACAGGTGCATAGAGCAAGATGCCACACTTTATCAGACGGTTGCTATAAGTTGCTTTGGGGTGATTCAGTGTTCGGCTATTGTTGAAGTGAGATCAGAACCAAAACCCCAAACTCACCAAAAGTTACTTTCTGACCTGACTAACAATATCGGAGCTAGCAAAAACAACAGACACATCATCTCAGTGGGAAAGTTCAAAACCAGCTGGGCAGAATGAGAAATCTTTAGCATAGAACAATTAATCCTATAAGGACATTTCCACTTTAATTTCAACAGATTCTGCCTCTAAAGAAAGCAGCGGTTTGTCTATTGAGGAACCTGGAAAAGCAGAGGCATCATCCTTATTAGAAGATCATTACAGAAACATAAATAGTCTGCAAGACAATATGGATGTCACAAACACACTTAAACCTCAAGGCAACCACGGCTGCACAAAGTACATGTCAGAAAATACAGGAGACTCAGTTTATGTTAACACTGTAGCTAATGAGACTGCTGAAAAAGCAGGCAAATGCTACAGCAATGTAAATCCCAAAGCAACCAATCTGATCACTAATCACAACGACAACCATTGTTTTTATGCTGATGTCTTAACTTCTTGTCAGACCCCTGAAGATGCCAAGGCATGTGAACAAAGTATCCTCAATAAGCCCCTTGCCAAGAATACACTGTCTGATGATCAAGCAAATATTCCTATAGGAAAACATAACTGCTTTGTAGAAGATGCCTCTAACAACTGTGACACTAAGCTTCATCCAGACACAAATCTGATCACAGTTGATGAACTTTCTGACAATAAACTTGAGTACCTGGAATGTTCTGATGTGATGACAGCTCATGAAAATGAAATCTGGGAAAAGAAACTGCAATTTTTATTAGAAAGTGATGATGAAGAAGATATAAAACGGGGTGAGGATTGTTATGGGTGTGATTATTTCCTCAGTGAAATGCCTCATGTGTTTCAAGTGTCAGATAACACTGTGCCTATGGATACCACCATTGGCTTCTGTGGTCATCAGTCAAAATCCAAAGAAGTAGCTGTAAGGAGAGATCTCTCTACATACAGTCAGTCAACTTTGCGAACAGGGATGACCCTTACTGTTGGACACCACCAAGATAAAACTACCACAATGAAAGACAAAATCAAGTATATGCTTCCCATTGCTTTTACAGCAATTGAAAATGATTGCCTTAGAATTGAAGAAGAAAATACCACAGGTAACTATTCAGCTGCAAATTTCCCCACTGACAGATCACAGGATGTGGATCACGTACTTGCAGATATGGAGCCAGCCTCTTCTGGCTTAGGTGGCTCTTTGACAAATCAGGCTTCTAAGACAATGACAGCAAATAGCCTGGATGGAGGCATGCTAAATAAAAGCTCACAGGAGTTAGATGAAGTGAAGAGAAAACGGGCAGAGGAAAAATCTAAGGATGTTGTATTGAATCTGATAGAAAGACTCAGAAGAGACCTTTTGAAGCTGCTAAACCCCAAAGAGCTCTGCAAATATCTAACTGTCACAGGAGAATCTGCTCAAACTGTAGTTGGGGTTATGGATTCCAGTGTACTGTTTCCTGGTCAAGAAGGTGTTACTTCAACACAAAGACCTCAAGAGATAGACAGCCTGCAAATCCAGACTGGTTTATGTCCTACAGAGAAGGCAGATAATAACTGCCCTGGGGATGGGGAGTGGAGCAGGACCCTGTCTGAGAAAACTCAGGTGCCAAATGAAAGCATCTCATCCAGAGTAAGTAAAGCATTTTCTCATTTAATATAAAGGGTTTTTTCACTGACTTGAATGCTCTCTCTTCTTATTTGTGGCAAAATAATGTAAAATGTAAATTACTTCAAAAGATACTAGTCAAGCACTTGTGAATGACAGCTACTGCTGTGAAGGAAATCTGGTTTTGAAAAAAGGCCCAGATAAACCAGAAGCTGTCCTAATTATAGAGGGAGACTGATAATAGTAAGAGGCACTAATGGGACTGTGGACAGCTGGGTAGGGAAATCTGATATTTAAACTACTGCATGTGTCTTATCCAAGCAGTCTTTCCTTCTCGAGCTCTCTCTTTCCCAAGAAAGTTTCTCCAGCCACTGTTGTGAGCAGAGACTATTTTATATTATTTTCTTTTCCAGCTATGATTAAAGTGATCTCAGTTACCTTACTGCAACTTGTGATCTCAGCTGTCTTTCTGCAAATCTGAAATAAATCAACTGAAAGCAGTTGAGACTTACCTGGATTTCCCTCCATGTAACTGAGATGAGACTTTGAGACACTTTACATTCTTCCTAATAAAAGCATAAAAGATGTAAATGTTCTAGCAAAAAATAGTTTCTTTCTCTTTGTGAAGATAGTGAAACCCCAGATCCTTTCTTCATGCCTCTGTATTATAGATTCTTAGCTAGATAACCAGCTGATACCTAGATTCATTACAGTCGAATTAAATGGAGTCACATCAGTTTTCATCAGCAGGTGAATGGGGCCATATTTTTTTTTTATTTCATGTAGTAAAAAGCAAAGAAAAAACAAAAGCCTAAAAGATCAGGCAGATCCTGTTCCTTTCTCACTCACTTACTAAAGGATTTTAAAGCATGTGACAATGAACTAGAAAATCTATTTGAGAAAACTAGTAAGGGTGTATCCTGAATAAGGATGTATAAATGTGCCTATTAACCTGGAAGGGATCTGAATAACTTTACCCCAGAGCATGACTGCCTGATAATAGGCTTTTGAAATATAAACATCATGCAAGGAGTAATTTATCAATTCAATACCACATTTTGTGTGGTCAGTGCAGAAACACTGGAAAACTCTCTGCACAATTCACCTTAATCTTTAGGGTTACAGTGGGGCATGACAGCAAGCCATTACATGGGCAGTAACCAAACAGCCCATCATTTGAATGCAGATGGCATTCAAGAATCATGGCATTTATACAATATTTTGACCCAGAATACAGGTTTTAACTAACTATGTTTCCCCTCTCCCTCTTTTTCTCTGTCCCTATGACAGCTCTGCTGTTGCTCTGAGAGTTCCTTTGCGTTCACCAGGAGAGCCCTGATATCTCATTCTGATATCCCCCGACTGCTGGAATTAAGTGCTTCCATTTATCAATGTTAGCTGCATTTGGGCATGTGTGGGCTCACACTAAGTGGGCACACACACACATACACATACCCATCCTGTACTTTCAGGTCCACATGCTTTCTTCTGTTATGTCTTTCCAGCTTAAAAAAGCTCCCATTTCAAACTGATCCTTTAACTTTGAATTAAGTCATTGGAATTTTTTAAACAATCAAAACCAACCAAAGTACCTCATATGGAAAGGTGCCCATAGCACCTGCATTCCAGTTTTCTTTCCTTACATATCCATTAAAAGGGCCACAATATTTTAAGTGTGCCTCCCACCCTTATGTTGTAAAATATCCCTTGGCCAGGTTAATCTACTAAGAATATCATGATATTACGCATTGTCATGATTTGGATCAGACATTAAACCCCAGTCCATTCAGAGTGAAGCCATTAAAATTTCATGGATGTTTTTCCATGAACAGGTATGGTGGGTTAATCAGATTAGCTAGATATATTCTAACTACACTGATCCCATGCTTCTCTTGCATGTATATACAAGTATGTGTGCACATATGTGTATATTGTAGGTGTGTTTCAAAGCTTCATTGCAGATATATCTGAAACAAACACGTTCAGAAAGAGAGTAGGGATGAGAATCAACCAAATCCTTGATTTAGATGCTCTTGTATGAATTACTTGGATCTGGGTTGTACCTAAATTCATAATTTCAGCTCATTGCTGTCTGAATACTGAGTCAAATTCAAGCCTCAGCCTCAAAGACTGCAACCTGGGGAAATTTAGGCTGGAATGCATTCTCCCTTGGATTGTCCTTCATGAGATCTTTAATGATACCATGGTATTTTTCCAGTGCAAAGTCAGGATGGAGATCAAGAACCAGCCTGATGCACTATGAACAACCTGATCTGCTTAGGGCTAACTTTGGCATAGCCTTGCATTTGGGCCACTGCAAAGTTTCTGAGCCCCAGCAGGAGCATCATAAGGCACTTCCCCCTTTCACATAGCTCTTCTTAATCTCCGTGGGTAGGGACAGACATTCAAAAAGCTGGAGCCTGGCTTGATTCAACCTTTGCAGGTTAGTCTACCCTGCCTAGGCTGAACCGGTTTGTAACAGGATAAAACATTTGCTCTGGACTGAGGCAGTGCAGGCACATGCCCGCAGTTGCTCAGGGCTGGTGATGGGGGGGGTGCTAGAGCAGGTCCTCAGCTGCAGGGAAGCTGTGTAGGGAGGCGTGGGCAGTCTGGGCTGAACTGGCCAGGGAGGGGTTTAATTCCCTGTCTCTAGCTACTGGCAGGGACCCAAGCCAGATCTGTCCATCCTCGCTGCAGCTCTCCCTCCCCCCTTGCAGGGGCCCTGCCTTGCTGTGCCCCCACCCTGCTACTGCAGGGGAGGGGGCAGGGCCCTTGATGGGGGCAGCATCCCCTGCCATAATGTGAGGGAGTGAGCCCCTTCCTGGTGGGGGTGCTGCGCTGCATGGGTGGCAGCGCTGCAGCAGCACTGGGGTCCAGAGTGGGCATCTCTGTGCTTGAGGCAAGCCCGCTCTGGGCAGGAGGAGGCTTATTTGGATGCTAGCCCCTGGTATCGCATTGGGGTCTTCCCGGCACAGCTGCAGCTGCCGCTTGGCATGTGCTTGGGGTCAGCGGCTGAATAAGTCTCCTGCCAGGAGGAGACTGACCCAGAGCACGGAGCAGTGGCTGTAGCTGTGCCAGGAAGACCCCAATGCGATGCCAGTGGCCAGCAGTCACTGTCCAAATGAGCCTCCTCCTTCCCAGATGGGGCTTGCCTCAAGCACAGAGCAGCCACCAGCATTGCAGCGGGGTCTGCCCAGCATGGCTGCAGCCACCGCTCTGTGCTCCAGGCCAGCGTCTGAATAAGTGTTCTCCTGCTGGGAGGGGGCTGGCCCGAGCACAGAGTGGCAGCTGTGGCTGGGCCAGGCAGACCCTGCTATGGTGCCAGCGGCCACTCTGTGCTTGGGGCAAGCCCCCTCCAGGCAGGAGGACGCTTCAGATGCTGGCCACGGGCACCGTATTGGGGTCTGCCTGGCCTGGCCTGCCCACTGCTGGGCCTGTGGTCGGGGCCAGTGGCTGAATAAGCCTCCTCCTGCCCAGAGGGGTCTGCCCAGAAGCTGGAGCGGCGAGCAAGTGACGGTGATGGGCAGCAGCCCGTGACTGCTCGCAAAGCGTGAGCTCCTTCCTGGCGGGGACCACTCTGCGGGGCAGGCAGAGCTGGTGGAGAGCATGGCAGCGCTGCAGGGGGCTTGCAGGGCTCTGCTGGCCATGCAGCGCAGCACCCGCACCAGGAAGGGGCTCGCTCCCCCACATTATGACAGGGGCTGCTGCCCCCAACAAGGGCCCTGCCTCCTCCCTCTGCAGTAGCAGGGTGGGGGCACAGCCAGGCAGGGCCCCTGCGAGGGGAAGGGAGAGCTGCAGTGAGGGTGGGCAGACCTGGCTCAGGTCCCTGCCAGTAGAATAGAGAGGGGACTTAAACCGCTCCCTGGCTAGACCCCTGCCCCTGCCTGCCCCTGCTCTGGCTGGGGAGCAGAGGGGAGAGGCCAGCCTGGCTGGGCTGGAGCACAGAGCCCAGCCCAGAGAGCATGCCGGGATGCTGGGGGTCTCTGGTTTATCTTAAACCAGCAAGGGGTCTGGGACAGACATTGCATAAACCGGTTTGAACCAAATCGGTTAAATCTGGTATTACATTCAACCAGGTTTATCTCAAACCAGTTTCAGCCATTCTCAAACTGGTTTATGTGCACTGAACATCTGTTCTGTTGCAGGTTTAAACCAGTTTCTGATCATTTAAACCAGTTTATGTGTAATGTCTGTCCCTAGCCCATGAGTGGTTGGCCAGTTCTGCTAGCAAGTAGTGGAAACAGACCCTGATTGCCCCTGTGTCTTGTCCTTCCCAGTCCCCTTTTGGCAAGCTGACCCTGAACTGGAACAGCTCTGAAGCAGTCTCCCTGTCTTTTCTCTGGTGCAGTACCTGCTTTTCTGGATTGGCTTTACTTCCATTAGCCAGTCACAGTGGGAACTCCTTATCCGCTCCCATAAAAGGCTTTACCTCAAATGTAGCTTGCAGAGAAATGTTTTATTAAATATTTCAGTGCAGCTTAATTTGTAACGGATAATAAAAGCCAATTGTGCCAGTGGCATGATGTTGCATATGCTACTGAAAACTAGGAGGCTTCAAGTTCATAACATACTTGCATTCAAGAGCAAGTGGTTGTCAAATGTTCAGTCAGCGTGACAAGCCTGGAGTAAACCTGGCTTCATTCCTAAATTGCAGCCCCCCTTTCTGGAGGCTGCCAAATGCCAGCAGTGTCACTGAAATGCTGCTGCAACTGTTCGGTTCAAAGAGTTTCTGGGACAGGAACACAAAACTTAACCTTGTGCCTTAGGCACTCCATGGAAAAATGACATAGGTTATGGGTGTATCTGAAGAGTACTTTTCCTACTGACTGGGGCCACAGCTCATAATACCAGAAGAACCTCCATTTCATTACTTTGCTCTAGCTAAGGTTGGAATAACCCCAGTGATAGTTGCCTCAACTAGCCTCACTTAAATTCCCCAAATTTCTATAATTTACAATAAGTGAGACTTTGAGATGAGCCACATAACAAACATAGTTGGGAAACATTGACTGATGAACATTAATCTGCTTAAGACATGTCTTGATTCCTGCCTCAGCTGCCATAAAATTTGGCAGATGTCCATGTTGGAGGGATTATGTCGATGCTATCTAAAGTCCCGTGGTGCTACCCCCATGTGTGTTGCTTTTCTTAGGATCATCAGCCTGCTCCCTGATGTGCAGTGAAGGTAGGAGTATTTTGACCAAAGCTGGTAGAACTGGCCAAGCGCATGAGCTGTTCTCCAGTCCTAGGGAAGGAAGAGCGGAGAGAGCGAGCACTGTGCTGGGGAGAAACAAGCAAAAGAAAGGTGTGGGGAAAGGGTGGAAAAGAAAGAGGAGAGGAAAGATTTGAGTTAGACAGAAAGGGATAATGAGAGAGGAATCTGATTATAGGGGTGTTATTATTAGCCTTTATGGAGACACCTGTCCACTAAAAATCAGACCAAGCCCAACAATTGTTTTCACATCAGTCAACAACCAGCTGCCAGATGGAAACTTCTTAATCACTGTTTCTGAAAACAAAATGAGTACAGACTTCTGTTCAAAAGCAATAATAAGCCAGAATTACTGTGCACAGTCAATATGCCATTTTCAATCAGTCTGTAATTTTACTTTAAATTGAAAATTTATTGAAACATGTCTATTCCTCTTGTCCTCATATGAGCAAAGAGTTGCTGGCAAGAATGAATATTTGGGGTAATTCAAGGACAAAAAATCCCTTCCTGTCATTTGGTTGTTTTTGTGGTTATTGTTTTCAAAATGAGACTCAAATTTGCTGCCTGTTCCTGCCTCAACTTTCCTTCATTCCAAACTGGTTCTTATTGTGACCTTTCTGTTTGAAGAAATACCACTGGTGGCCTGAATTAAAGCCTGTGAAGTGTTAAAATTTGGAATCAACTTTTGAAGGAGAAAAACAGAAGAGTAGAACAAAATGCACTCTCAACTACAGTTCTGCAGATAGCAGTGAATGGCGGCAACATAATTATTTTCTTTGGCTTCAAACCAGGGAGGACTGACACCTGGTCTTTCCCCACACACTTTGAGGTAGGAGCTTGAACAATTCAAAGCAAACCTTTGTTAAAGCATTAAATGTCACTTTGAGAAACACGGTACTAATTTCATCTAGTTCCAAAGTAAAATGATGGGTCTGATGTCCGTCAGGAGTAAATTAGTAATTCTACTGTATATGTCCTGATTCTTAACAAAATCCAAAACTGGATGACTGGGGCCATTTTTAGTTTCATCATCAACATTTGGAAAAACACATTAGGTGCCTGTACATGAGCCCGAAGGCTACTCCAACAAACTATAATTGCAGTGTGTTGGAACAGACTAGATTAATCGAGTCTGCAGGAGCATAGTAATTACTGTGCTTCAGCCGGGCTCCATGTCCTGTGTATCAGTGTTCCTGCGCTTCAAGATGGCAGCGGGGAGCTTTAACTAAAACTCGTTTGATACAATTTCGATAAAGTGCCCCCACCGCCATTTTGAAGCACGGGGACGCTGATACACGAGACCCTTCATTAGAATAGTTCTTGGAGCTGCTCTAATTAAAAGTCCCCTCCCACCTCTGGAGCACATGTGAAAACACCCCTTATCTCTGCTTTCGACTCATGACTTTCACCACACTGATTCAGAAGGAAGAAACAAGAAGGCCTCTGTTCAATTCCCATGAACTGAAGAAATAGGTCATTGTTTCAGCTCCTTTAGGGTTTTTTTCCCCCCAGGGGTGCTTTCTCCTTTTGTGTGTTCAAAATTCACACCTGCAAATGCTTGTGCTGCATTTTTGTGCCATTAATACACTAGAAGACTTATGCCTGTTAATAGACAGCTAAATATTAACTGGCGATTTTCTGTGCATTTGTGCAGGCAGTCTGCAGTTCATTGAGATTGCAAAAGAGCAAGTGCAGTAACTTAGAAGTACAATACCGCTCTGCTAGACTGAGGCCTAGGTGGAAATCAGGCACGTGAGTTCTTAAACCACCCTTATAGAACTGATTTTTTTCTTTTGAGATCCTAAAAAGAAGTTTCTAATAGTGATGGGATCAAATCAAAACTAGGGCTGAGTATATATTTCAGTGAATACACTGTTCGGTGTTGAATGTGGTTTGGGTTGACCCAACACTATTCACAAATTCAGTTTTGGTGGGAAATAAAAAAAGCAAAGAAAAAAATTTGAAAATACCAAAATGTTTGCTTCAGCATTTCTGAAATGATTCAAGTCAAAGCAGAGATCTGATTACAGGTTTTCAACCTCAAGAGAGTGCCCTCATCACTGAACTATAGCACATTCTGTTGAAGCTGTTCCTTTTTGTATAAAATACTTAAATATTTATTGGAGCAGATAATAAGAGTAACTGTTGAGTCAAGGAGTCAGGGCACTCACCTAGGAGGTAAGCAATGTTGGTTATAGCCCCTCTACGAATCATAAAAGGGTCATAAAAATTGTATAATATAATGATCAGGAAATTATCCTCAGAAGTAGGAGGTCTGGGTTCAGGCTTAGGTCCAGGATCTCCTCCCTAGTTTTGTGAATCCATCCCTTTGCTTTCCTTCAGAAATATACATATATGAAAGAAAACATTTATTTAATGTGCAACAAAACATTTCATTTGACTCAGAAATGAACATTTTTCAATAGTTGAAAATGTTGCTTTCAAGTCAAATGGAAATGAACATTTTTTTTTGTTTCAGCCACCAAAGCAAAATATCAATGATTTTCTCAGTGCTAAGCAAAACCACAAATCCAAACATTCCCCACCAGAAACTGATAAATATTTTCCTTCAACCATTTCCCATCAAAATAGATTTTTTTTCATTAAATGGACATATCTATAATTAAAACTTTTCTTGAAAGGATTAAAACATTCCATTTTCTTAAGAAAATTATGGGAGAAAATATTTTCCAAGCCAGCTCTGCTCTTGGTCTTTAAAAGGTTTGTGTCTGGAATCACAATAGCCCAGGAAGATAGTGGTCCTGACCCCAGACATTTGACATGACAGTCTATAACCTTTGGTAATGCATGTCATACGGCCGGGGACAGGAAAGATAATCCAGGGCCTAACCATTCTGTTTTTCACACCAGTGTTACAGCCAACTCCAGTCTGTACTGAACCTGAAACACATCGTTTGGAAAGTTTAGATCACGTACTACATACAGTACTTCACAGCACAGGCCCACCCTTGGCAATCTCTGTGAGTCATTCTTTAAGGTGAAAAAGCTGTGCTTTCTTCTATTTGAAGTGCTATAGCTCTTCTCTGCTGCGTCTTTTTCTCATTCCTCAGTCTGCATTTTAGCAAGCTCTTGCAAGATAAAATATAGCTGCTGTCATCGTCTTCACCTGTCTAAGCAGCTGAAATAAATACAGATACTAAGTTATTGTAACTAATCCAAGACAGGTGTGCCATTTAAACCAGGGTTTTATTTTAAGAAACAGGAATTTGGGTGGCACTGAACAAGAATGGGAATGAGGCAGGGATGCCAAGATATGGCAGTAGGTGGACATTTTCTATTTACACATATCTCTTTTACTAGAGAAGAGGCTGAACCCAAACCTGGCTCCAAAGAGCTGTGAACTTTGAGGAGGACACAGATGCAGATGCAAAGCCAAATGATTCTGTGCTCATTATTTCTATTCTTTTAGGCCTGTCCATGAAAAAGAGGGAGATTCAAAAGAGCAGTCATCCACAGTACAGAAGTTACACCAATTACGTCCTCTGCATCCCAGTGATGACTGAATACGTTCCCCAGACAAAAGTGCTTCATTTGGCTGGGGGACAAGCAGCAGTCAGTGTAAATTAGGCCAGAACCTCAGCAGGATAAGAATTAGCAGAGCTATAGCTGATGAATGCTGACTGTATTGTGTGCCAATGTGGTTGCAACATGGTGGTGCAGTAATGGTGCACTGCCTACTCCTTCAGCCAGTAAATGGCCTTGATTGGGACTGTGTCTCTAGTGCCTTCTGAAGTAACTCCCTCCTCCCCTTCCACCACAACCATTTTCTGCTAGGAGGAGACCATTTAGGAGAGACTCATCAAGTTAAATTGCTATCTCAGCCTCCTGCAAGTCTGTAGTATCCTATTGGCCCTGCTCCTCAAGAAATCCCTAATTCTCACAGCTGTATTCCTCTGCCCCATAGAAAGTCAGGACATCTCTCAAGCCTGATGTCGGCAGCAGCACACTACAGCTCAGCAGCATCCTTGTGTGGTCCCTCTGTGAGGTCCCTAAAAGTTTTGCTGTTGGCACTCCATGGGGCCTGGCTTCTTGATTACATGGGAGGGGCAGGGGGCAGGAGTGGATGCCAGCTGTTCCATGCTGTATCATCCCCTACTAATCTTGTGAATCTCCATGTCGTAATCTCATGAAGAGTATATTTTGCTCACTTCCCTTTGCTTTTTTTCTTCTCCTCACTGCCCTTCCACACCCTTGATCTGTACATTACACTAGTTCACAGAGATTTTCCATCATGTAATGCACACCATACTTTACATCACTTTGGAACTTAAAGCCAAGCCATATCATGATAGTTTATATTTAGATTATAGATGTGATATTTAAAGATATGGAGGAAAATAGTGTGGTGAATGACATGCAGGGAATTCAGGTAGCAGTGAACAGGTGTACCAGGCCACTTCTGAGTACTGCAGACCATTTGCAGCCACTAACCTTTCTGACAGCAAAGGCTTGATTTAAAATGTTCTTGAATCTACCAGTTACAGATACTTTGAGAGAGCAACAAAATTTGAAGAATCAGAGTTTAAAGGAAAAGATACATTTCACCTGATTCAACCAGGACCAAACTAAGCAGCTCCACTCATTATGAATTAAAAATGAGGAGAGAAAAATGATTCTGCTGGATATAACTTTATATTTGCACAACACCTTCCATCTGTGGTTTTATCAGAGTATTTTACCAATAGTAATTAATCCTGAAAAAAACCATATGAGGTAGGAAAGCATTATTACATACATTTTACAAATGGAAATACTAAAGCACGACAAAGTTAAATTACTTATTCACGCTGAACGTGAGTGTTAGAGTTGCCATTGGAATTCATGAGTCCTGGCTACATCCACCATTTGATCACTCACAGTCCCAGAAAACTAAAAGTGCCTCTCATAGTCCACTAGAATTTATAAATCCATATATGAACACATCCTATCTGCATGGTAAATCTCCTCATAGATTTATGGGAAGTAGTTAAGTACAATATTTTTAAAACAGTTGTAGTTATTGACATCCACAGATTTTTCCACACTATAACAGACTACATGCCTTTTATCTGGAGGAAATCCGTTAGCATCACTTTCACAGAGCAGTCGCTAAGATCAGCCCTGCCCTGCACTGTGTTTTCCACAGGGTTTTCAACACAGTGGAAAAATTCATTCTGCAGACATGTGAGGTCAAGTGGCAAGCACAGAAAAATCTGTAAGAGGATAGGCTGGTTTCCATTGATGTTCCGATTGACTGAAGACGCAAAAACATTGCTTATTTCTCTGCCGCTTTGATAATTCACTATAACTTTTAGGTATAAGCCACCTAGAGACAACAGGGACAAAGAGACATGCTATATCACATAACAAAATGTGCCATTGAACACAATGGCTTACATGAGGACTGTCTAACTTTGGGGTGGCCAGAGGCCGTACATGACATGGGACTCAAGCCATGCAGGTGCCAGGCACTGCAGGGTCTCCTCTGCCATGCAAGCCTCAGGGCCCCCACACTCCTCCACCATACAGGCTCCAGGATCCTACTGCTGCAAGGGCCATAGGGCCTCCAACCCCATGGGCTGTCCAGCCGCAGGGGGATATAGCAGGAAGAAGAAGCTGGAAGAGGGAGGAGATCCCAGCTGCAGCAGTAGCAAGGTGAAAGGGCAGGGAGTAGCACCTCCACAGGAAGCCACAGGCTGTGAATTAATTGCTAACAGATGACATGCAGCCTGGAGGCTGTCAGCTGGACAGCCCTGGCCTACATTTTCCAAAGGCAGGCACCTAAGTCTGTATTTCGACTTCGAACTAGAACCAGGCTGCTTTGCACAATGTTGAGCTCCCTCCATTCTCCTTTGGCTTTAGCTTAAGTCTCACATGTTCAAAACCTCTGAAACTCAGAAAATTGCTTGGGTATCTTCATCTAACTTTAGACCCCCATTTGAGAGTTTGGGCCTATACTTTGTAGGCAAGAGAAACAGATGATCTTTTGTGGTAGAGCAGTCTGAGTCTTTTGCTACCTCTCTGAAGGTGTTCATCTTAGCCCAATGCCTGACTTATGTGAAAACCTGTTCCCAGCTGACCCAGCTGTAAATGAATAAATGTTTGTTTGAGTGAGGGAGCAAAAGGTGGCCAGATGTGAAGCTAAACACATTGCTTCTATGTGTGCCAGTGGCTACAGAACCTGGTGTGCTTTCGCCACACTAGCTAAATGGATCATTAGGTTTAGGAGGACCTTTGAGCTGACTCTTGAGAGAAACATATCAAATGAAATTCTGGCCCCACTAAATTCAGTGGCAAAACTCCCAGTTGCTATAATTAGATAAGGATTGCACACACCTTGTTTTATTCATTGTCTACAATAGCATGAGTTGATTGCTATTTTATACTATCCCCCAAATTGACTTTGGAAATAAGCCTGCATATTTCCAAACTTTGTTAAAATTGTTTTCCTGGTACAAACCTATCCATTGACAACACGATTTATAATTCAGCTGAACCGGCATCTTAATGCTAACTCCTTTAAAGCTTGGGGAAAGTTGACTTTGATTCTGATTTTTGTGCTCATATGCCTTTCTGATTAAAATATGAAACAGTTGTGCAACATAAAATACTTGACACATTTTAAAAATCTATTGTACTCATCAGTTCTCTGCCATGGTATAAATATCTGCACCTAACAGTTTACAAAAGGTCCATTAGGCTCAAAGAAATCAATACTCAAAAACTATGGTGCTCTTTAAAGAAAAAACCCCACAAAGCTAAGAGGTTAAGGGATCCAAACAACCTCACCTGCCCTAAAGAGACCCCATGAGCGGAAAAATCTAGTGTATTTTAAGCTATCAGTTTGATCTAAACCACAAGCACAAAAAATATATCATTCGTAACTGTATGTTTACTTGCCTGTTTGTCATAATGGGGCAGAGTTGTGGTTTTTGGTTTCCTTAATTAACTGTGCCTTCCCATATAATACACTTAGATTTTTTGTAAGTTTCATCTTAATTGTGAATAATAGGTTTATAATGCCTGTTTGGGGGATAACTTCAGTACCTTTGCAACCAGAATTACTGATAAATACAGCTAGCCAAAAAATGTGGATTGTGTTTAGCAGAAAAGTTTGGGATGTTTAAAGTTGGTTTCAGTTGAAATCAGAGCAGTAATGTTGATGTGTACTTTCAGTTTTCATGCCATCTTAATGTAGTTACGTCTGTGTAGTGATTTTCTGTGGGAGTGCCTACACGTGCTTTACTGCATAGTAGACTAATTTACCGCGCAGTGGCTGTTTCTACACAAGATGTTGACTGTGTAGTCATTACTGCGCAGTCATGTAGTACTTGACAGTCCAGTAACCGGAGTTACTGTGTAGTAGCATTGCCAAAGACCTTTTTTATGACACTGACTGCATAGTAGCTGTGGGCGACTGGTGCTGCCTTAGTCAGGGGGGCACATGCCCCCTCCCGGCGACCAGTCCCAGTGGGGTTGGTCTCTGGCAGCCGATTGCTATGGCCGATCACTGCAATCACTGCAGCCACTTCCGGGAGTGGCTGCAGCCACTTCTGGGAGCAAGCGCTGGCCAATTGCTGCAGCCACTCTCAGAAGCGGCTGCAGTGATCACAGTGATTGGATGGCTCTTGCAGGACGGGCACCAGTGCTCCCGCCTGCCCCCCCTGCCCATCACCTAAGCAGCGAGTGCAGCCGGTCAGGGGGTGCACCAGCACTTTCAGGGGGTGCATGTGCAACCCCGTGCACCCCCTGTGTTACCACTGACAGTAGCCCAAGACTACTGCTCAGTAGTGTTGTGCCACACTTTCTGCCATGCAGCACTGTTGCACAGTAGTCATGGGCTACTGTGCAGTCAGCATCTCATGTAGATGTGGCCAGTAAAACATCGCTGTCTACAAATATGTGGCAACTGGATGGTGTAAACTAATTTATAATGCTGTCAGATAGTACCTGTGTCTAATGGCACTGTCTGACAATGGAGTAAATCACCGTGCTTAAACACACACGTAGACAGTGATGTCAGGATTAACTTACTGTACTTCAAGTTGTACCAGAGTTTACCGTTACATTAATTGCATGTGTAGGCACTCCCAGTGACACCAGGAAGTCCTACCTCTCCCTCCTGTCTCTGAATGCTGCCCTTAGGTTGTATTGGTCTCCCTTGCTATCTTGTACACTTGGGGTTAGGTTGTTCTCCATTGATACCTTCAGGTCCATATCAGCATTGTAACTTTCTCAGGTACATTCTCCTCTTACTTATAGGGGTTCAAGATTGTTTTTCTCTCAAAGAATTGGCCTGCATTTTTCCAGGTTCAGTCTCATATTATTTCTTGTTCATATTTCTATTTTCTGTGGGTCCCTTTATATAAGTACTCTGGCTTCACTAATGGTCCCAAAATAATATCACTTCTTATAGTCACAAATGTGCTACCTATGCCTTTTTCCAGACTAATAACGAAGTTAAATAAAATCAGGCCCTTACAGCAGCCCCAGTGTCAGCTAACCCTCTGGATAAATTGAAGGAAGCTCTTAATAGTCAGATATTTACATAATAACGAACAACTTTCGGTCTAATCCCATCCAATTCTATTTATGTTCTCATAGCATCTTTATTACCATCATCTGTTAGCTATTCTATGCAGCCTTGTGTGGACTCTCATTAGAGAAACCATATACTGGTGGCTGTAGGCGAATAATAAACAGATTCTCTGACCCTCGTAGAAGTAATTCCTCCAAAGGCTTCTCTTGGGGGCAGTAACGAAGGGCAGGGAGTGACCAGGGCAGTGGCCACAGGGGCCACCTTTGGGTGGTGGGGGAGGCACAAAAATAGCCACTACTGCAGCCAAGGTCATGTCACTGCCCTGTGCAGAACCATTACCTGGGGCTTTATTATGTATCTCCTTGCTGCCACCCTTGGCTTGTCACAGAGAACTCAAAGATGTTAATTCAACACTTTTCATAAGCAATAGCATTTGCTATTTAATATTTAAAAAACTAGTACATGCTGCAACAGACTGATGTTTACTTATATAAATCATGTAACTGAAGTCTCCTCTGGGGCAATTGTAACATATGCAGAAATCTGGAACTTGAGTACCTGTCAGCATTATTCTTAATATACCATTAATCATGCCATCTGCTTT
The DNA here is from genome assembly GCF_030867095.1 of Alligator mississippiensis. Lineage (NCBI taxonomy): Eukaryota > Metazoa > Chordata > Crocodylia > Alligatoridae > Alligator > Alligator mississippiensis. Next base: position 282,855,934 of record NC_081826.1, read on the forward strand.
TCATACTGCATTCATTCTGTGTAGATGCACTCCAAAATAACTGCTGAAGCATAGCCCACATACACAATATTTTCTTGACATCAGTGCCCGCAAATGTTTTCTTAAATATGTATTTGCCATTGCATATTTATTTAATACTAGTGAGTGAAAGGTAGTATTGCCCTTTTTCCATAAACTCAGCATACTGCAAAGCAATCAAGATGAAAATGCAACCAGCCCACTTGTGCAGCCAGTCAGAACTCAGAAAAAGGGTCTGGCACAAAAGGAAATGCCATAGGCCTGAGGCAAGCCAAATATCAAAGCAGAAAGGCATCCAGTTGAACTTAATAAAAAAAACCAAGCCAAACCAAACCAAAACAACCCCCCACCCCCAACCCCACGGATGAAAAAGGCCCTTCCAAAACAAAAGAGGCACCCCAAAACTACCTGCCAACATAAATACTGTAGTGTATTGTATCACGAGAAAGCAAGGGATTCCTTTGATTAATAAAGTTCTGTCCTGACTTAAACACGGGCAATAAAAGAAGACACGGCATTCAATGTGATGGTATAACACAGTAAAAAAACCAAAACAGCCTAGACTGTATTAATAGGATTACCACCATTTTGGCTGACATACTGGGGGTCTGAATGACAGACCCCCAGAGATTGAACTGAGGTACTAAAGCAGGAGCTAAAGAGCCATATCTGGGCTGACATATAGACTCATGCGTTCTGTGGACTGGGTACAAAATGGGGACATGTAAAAGTCACCGATGAGTTACACACACTCAGGTACCTAGTTAGACTCTGAAGGCCACTGTATACTTAGCCAAATATCTAATTTTTACTATGAGATGAAGTGTGGTATTGAAGAGTGTATAATTAAAGCTTCTTAAAAAAAAGGCAATTTTGGTGAGGAGAAATCCATAGCCTCCCCCAAATTGTTCCCCAAATCACCCACTGTCCAGAAAGATAGTTGTTCATGGCTCACTGCCACACCCCCCCAAAATTCTTTGCCTGGCAGCTTGCGATGCGGCTTGAAGAGACTGCAGCTGTTCCTTTAAGCACACCTCCCCTCCCCTGTCTGGCAACACTGTGCAACCTATCAATCGCTCAGCGGTGCTCTTGGGGGGTCTATTTGGTCGGTGGGGGGGAGAGGGGGTGCAATTTGGGGTTTGTCCATTCACTCTGCTCAGGCCCTGCCTTTTTTCTGCTGAATGCTTGATGGATTTCAGGGGTAATCCCCCCAAAAACCTAAGATCTCAAGTTTTTGGAGGAGGGGTGGTTACAGGAAGCTGGGGTCTGTAGAAATTGAAAAGTAAAGAGCAGGGCTGTTAATGCTGTTAATGCTAATGTCCCTCATCAACAACCCTTAATTCAGGGTTCGGCCATTTCAGTGTTCTGCTCAGCACCTGCCTTTTTTCTGCTAAGTGCATCTCATTGAAAACTAGGTGTAGGGAGATTTCAGACATTTGTAACTGCAATATTACTTGGTGGTTCTGGTGCTTTGATATCTGGCATAGCTCATGTGCTAATGGAACCTATTCAAGTAGAGTGCGGGGACCTCGCACCCCCATTTCTTCCCCAACTTCCGTCAGGTTGGGATGTTTGCTGGGGTGATACTTCATGGCAGGTCTATTCATTGTTCTGCTAAGTGCTATTATCTGCAGCCCTGGGTGGATCACAAGTTTCTGGGGTCATTGGACAACCCAAGTTTTTAGAGGAGGGGCAGTTACAGGAGCCTAAGGTGTGTAGGAAATGACATGAAAAGAGCAGGGCTGTTATAATGCTAATGACCCTATTCTGTGGCAATGCGTAGAGGGTGCACGTGCATCCCCTGAGGGTGCCGGTGCACCCCCTGACCAGCTGCACTCGCAGCTTAGGTGATGGGCAGGTGGGAGTGCCGGTGCCCCCCTGCAAGTGCTGGCTAGGGAGTGGAGCACTGTTGTGCTCCCAGAAGTGGCTGCAGCCACTCTCAGAAGCGGCTGCAGTGAGCAGCAATTGGCCAGAGCAATCGGTCACCTCAGGATCAGCCTTAGGGGACACCTCCCCTGGTCAGTGGGATCAGCCGCAGGGGGACCCCGCACCCACTCGCTGACTGGTCACTTGGGGTGCATGTGCCCCCCCCCTGACTAAGGTGGCAACAGTCACCCATGACCCTATTCAACAGCCCTACCTATTTAATCCTCTTAGTGCAGTGGTCTCCAACCTTTTTAAGTAGGAGATCACCTTTGGTATTTAAAAACATCCCAAGATTTGTACCACCACCACCCCCCCTAGCCCCATTGGACAGCACACACATCCCATCCTATCCCCAACCTAGGGGAGCTGGTCATTCACCAACAGGAATGGATTTGCCTTGGTGATCCTTCAGGCTGTAGTTGATCAGCAAGGACACTTCAGTAACATTTATACTGGCTGGGCAGGCAGCCCGCATGATGCACATGTCTTTTGAAGCTCACCGCTGCCTGGCATGATGGACAAAGGACAATATTTGCCCAGGCTCCCCTATGCAGTGATCTGGAGTGGTGCTGTGCCCTCACTTATCATAAGTGAGGCTATCATAACCGGATGTGGCTTACTCCCTTCTGCCCAGGCTCCTGAAGCCGTTTGGAGGACAAGTAACTGACTGGCAAAGACAGTATTCATCTACTTCCTCAGCAAACCGGACGACTGTTGAATGAGCCTTTGGCCATCTGAAAGCATGGTGGAGGCCACTGAACTACAGACTCAAGGTGGAGCCAGAAAACATAACAGCATTCACTGTGGCAGCCTGTGTGCTCCACAATATTTGCAAGACCGGGGGGATGTATTCAGCAAGTCCTAATCTGAGGAAGTGCAGGAGGCAGTGGCCAGACAGAGACATGGGCAGGCAGGGCACAGTGCTCCCTACGATCAGCATGAACATGCTGGTTGAGGAGCCACTGTGTGGGAATGCCTGGCTGCACACATTCTGGCTGCTGCAGATGGAGAGGGTGCTCTGCGGCCACCGATCAATCAGCACTGAGAGCTAAACCATTCAGCAGTTACCGTTGAGTGTTTTCATAAATACAATAAAAAAAAATTGTTGCAACACTTCTGTCTGTCTCATATGTTCATTGTCTGTAGTGGCGGGGCAGGCTGTGGTGACGGTAGGGGAAGGGGAGGCCAGAGAAGGTTGAAGTCTACAGGTTTTCCTTTGCTTTGTGTGTACAGGGTGAAATGCAGCAAGGACATTAAAATGCATTACCTACTGCTGGTCCCAGTTTAACTGGACGCCCAATATGCACACAAAGAAATAAGAAATCCACATAAATGCATGGAGAATTTCAGCACCCTGTTCAGTAATTATGAAGCGGCAATCTGTTCCTGTCTCTTTTATATCCAGTCAGAAGGCCAGGGTCTCTTGTTAGCATGCTGGGGGGAGCTTGGATGGTTGGTATGTGTATTTGAATTTGGTAGGTAGAGCAGAGCATGAGGGACAGTCCAAAGAAACTGGGATTTGGGGGAGGAGGGCTATGGAAACAGAAACTTGAACAGAGATGTGGTGAGTAGTGTCTGGGGATGGGAGGGAAACACTGAACAAAACAATTTCCCCAACAGTGCAGGAATGTGGATGCAGAAGGGGGGGTTCCAGGCATCTTCCGGGATTGGGACACCCTGTGACATAATACAGGGAGTGCATTATCAGAGATCCAATTAGTGCACCACAATACTCCAATAAGCGTGCAAAGATATATATAATAAATTAATGGGGCACAGATTTATGCTCATATTATAAGTGCTCAGAGAATTTCAGTGCCCTGTTCGTAGAGTTGGTTGTTTGAGTGAAATTTAAAAAAAAAAGCGGATTTAAACACAAAATAAAGTTTACTTGATGACACAGAAATGGAAAAATAAAAAATAAGATAAGAATAAAAATAAAGATAGGAATGAAAAGAATAAGAATAAAATAAGAATAATTAAAAATATCGTTGTAAAAAATTCAAAAAATTAAATATGTGTAAATTAATGTGTCAATTAATTTAATTAATTAATTAATTGATTGATGTAGTGACAATTGAATTAATTCTATTAATGAAATCACACCACTTTCAGTCATCTGTACATATTAGTGAGCTACGTCTATGAGCTATAGACATCACTGGTCTATAGTGGGGATTAGCAGTGTGCAGCACCCCCTGCTGTAATTTAGTATGAAGAGACTAGTGGGGTGGATTGTTATGCTGTGCCCCCAGCAGTAATGTACTGTGAATAATGCACTGAGCATTTTATGAGATTTAGTGATGGAAGATTAAAACCCACCGTTTCAATTTAGGGGGCACAGAATGCAACCCTAAAAGACAAAACCCCCATCATGTGTAAAAGGGCTCACCATTGACAATGCAGCAGCACTCTATTGGTCAAACTCCAGAAAGTCTCTGGTACTAATTCAGAAACAACATGCTGTCTCAGCCTTTGCACTGCCTATTGGGTTGCAGAAGCACTTTGTCTAAAAGACGTGTTCAGAACAAGGCAAACAAGCATGCACATGCCACAGGATTGTTAGCATTCTCATTCCATCTAATCCAGATTTTGTCTAATCAGTGAGTGCCACAGGCTGCAAGCTATTCAGGATACATCTTTAAACTTCCTTTTATGAACTTTTTTAGTAAACACCTGATTGTGTTCCTTCCTGTTTATTTTCTTTAGGACAAATTTAGCATTTATTCTAGCAGATGACAGTAAACTATTCTGCCCTCTTGTAACATCACAGATTCTCTCTGAGAAGACCACATTCTCTCTTTCCATGACTTTTCCCCCTGGGTGATTATGATCTGGGTTGTCTTACTCCTTAACTGTTCAGGAAGTATAGAACTGGTGTATGCCAACATGATTCCATCAGCACTTCCTCCTGGCACTTCCTGGCACCATACTTTAAAATAGGAAAGAATGGAGTAGTTTTTCCCATACTACTCCTTCCCTTGACAACAACAACTGAAGGCCTAGACAAAAAAATGCAATGCAGGGCACGTCTACGAGAGATGCTAAAGGTGCAGTAGATTAATTCTACTGTGCATTAGCACAGCAGGCAAAACCCATGCTAATGTGCACTAGAATGAGTCTACTGTGCATTAGCATCACAAAAAGGCAAGTGCTGGTGCTAATGCACACTAGTGCCAATTATGGTGCATTAAGTCAGTACCTGTAATTACAGTGCATTAATAAACATGTAGATGTGCGCACAGATGAGTGCAGTAATGCCTAAGTTTTAGGTGCTTTGGTCATTCAAGGGGAAGGCAGAGCCCTGGAATAACAAACAGTGCAGTCTCCCTATGAAAGTGCATGATGAAAGTTAAGATACCACAGAGCACACCTCCTAGATCAAGCACCACAGGGGAACTAGATGGAGGATAGCCTTGTCTACAGAGCCCAAACAGGTGTGAACTAGGAGCAAGGTGCTCTGCTCTATCAAGACTGGCCCTGTGCAGAAGCAGACCTTTAACATCCTAGGGTCCATTACTGTGAAAAATGGAGGTGCCAACAAAGTTTAGAGAGCTTCAAAGTGAGGCAACATCTTGGGAGTTAGATAATCAGTTTTGGACCTCCATACCTGCATTTTGTCTAAATCCCACAGTAGACATCTATATTGCCTTCAGATCTGGTACTACATTTTCTAGGAAAGGAAAGCAGCGTCTACTCCATCCACATGGTAGTATTTAGTTACAGGAACTTCACCTCAGCAACAGAAAGGCCGACTAGATGATACCTTTTAAACCATGAACTAATAGAAAACTGGATGGCTTCAGTAACAAAGTACAGTATATATCCTTTCTTCCAGCTCAGAGGTTGGCCTCCAGCCCTGGTAATGCCATCTCTTGCTCTTCTCAGCCAATATGAAAGAAGCATGTGGGTCTCAGCTCCATTCAGATGGGGGTGACTTGGGTGCTAAGGTGCATGGCTGACAGCCCAGAGGTTGCAAGTTCAAAGCTATAGCAGAAGTGCCCATGGCATAGCCTGTCAGATTCCAACAAAGCTACAAATTCCGATACATAACTTGTTACAAGGACACAAAAAGGAAGGACAGACTCATTCAGAACCACATGTGGCCCATATTGGGGAAAATGTGGCACATGCTGATGAGAAAAGCCAAGGATAACAGGCATAGATACTGAGGATAAGTAGCCTGTGCTATACATGTTTTGCAGATCATGAGAGGTCTTTGGGACTGAAAAAGCAGCAATTTTTTAAAAACTTTCTACATTTTTTCATGTCTCCCCTGCCTCATTCCCTAATTCAATTGTAAGCAAAGCATTCTTGTGCCCTCTTCCCCTTTCATTTAAATGTTTATGTCTGGCTTTTGGATAAGAGGTGTTTTGTCAAAAGGGTAGGAAAGCCAGGTGCCCACTTTCATGCTGATCTTAAAGTCAGCTCCTTGGAGGTAGTTCTAGGGTGGCTGAATCCATATTTTTTTTGTTTAATGATTATTTCATTGACTTGTCTATTTGTCAGGATTTTTTATCACTCCATATTTTTAAATGAATCCACAAGGACTCTATTTCATATAGGAGTCTGAATACAGAATTGTCATATTTCTTTTATCCACCATCAAACACCAGGCAGTATAACTCTCACACAAAAAATAACTTGTGCTACAGAGTTCACATAATTAAAATTTGCTGTTTGGTAGCATTCCTTTGCATTTCTAGAGCCAAGCAGACAGTGCAGTAATTGAAGCAATTGTTAGAATGTATTGTAGGCAATAGCCTGTAGAAATCTCCCCCTGCAAAAAAAAAAATCAAGAATAAGAATTCTAAGACTTTGCTAAGTGAAACAAGCATTATCCAAGAAAATACTGAAGGTAAAAACTTAAATGCTTTCCCAAATTGCTTACAAGGTATGAGACTGGACTTAAAAATATATGGTCTCTAAAAATATACAGTTGCTAATCAGATGCCCTTGGAACCAGTACATTAGAAATCAATTAAAATTGTAATCAGTATTTTACTTTCAAGTCTTCTAATTTTATTAAAAGCAACACAAAAGTTTCAGTTACAAGGTCTCTTTTGATGATAATACTTGCTGGCAATTAGAAGTCTTATGTAAAGCTGGTGTGTAGAAACCACAATCCTGGATGTCTTTAAATTCTCCAGACAGGCAGATACCCACATAGATGCAAGGAAAAGACAGAGGGATAGCAAGATTCTCCAAATAATCTGTAATTTTTTATAGGCTTCTGGTGGCCAGGAGACAGCTGTCTCTACAATTTCACACCAAAAGGAGGTTTGGGTTGCCTGATCTTATGATGTCAGACTTATTTGGCAAGAACTCCACAGGTATTAGTAAAAGGTTAGCTGTGGTTTAGGCTGCAGTGGCTGTAAGTGATAGGAAAACAAATATCATGCTCACATGAAGGCTGAAAGTAAAACTGAAATGGCAGAGAAAACTCTAAAGGAATTTACTGGAGTAATTGGTTGAGGTAATTTAACAGTCATTGGCTATCTTCTCTGAGAACTCATGAAGGTCAGGTGAGGTCCCAGATGATAGGAAAAGGGCAAATATAGTGGTCATCTTTAAGAAAGGAAATAAGAAGGATCTGGGGAGCTACCCAGTCAGCCTGACTTTGATACTTGGAAAGATATGGAGCAGCCCCTCAAGGAATACATTGCGAAAACCTAGAGGAGAACCAGGCGATCAAGAACAACCAGCATGGATTCACTGAAAGCAAGTCATGCCTGACCAATCTGATTTCTATAAGATGACAGGGTCTGAGGATGGGGATAGAGTAGTAGATATACCTTGACTTTTGCAAGGCTCATGACACGGTCTCCCACACCAGTCTCCATAAGGTAGATACATAATTGATTGGATCATCATACTCAGCAAGTAGTCTTCAATGGCTCAATGTCTAGTTGGGAGGAGGTATCAAGTGGAGTTCCACAGAGGTCTGTCGTGAGTCCAATATTGTTTAATATCTTTATTAATTATTTGGAAGATGGGATGGCATGCACACTCAGAAGATTTGCAAATGACACCAAGTTGTGTGGACTTGCAGATACTCCAGAGGGTAGGACTAGGATCCAGAATGACCTGGAGAAATGGCCTGTAATCAAACAGTTGAGATTCAACAGAGGCAAGTGTAAAATCCTGTATTTGGGATGGGATAACCACATGCACAAATACAGACTGGGGAATGACTGGATAGGCTGAAAAGAAGGACCTGGGGGTTACAGTAGATTAGAAGCTGGATATGAGCCAGTAGTGGGATCTTGTTGCAAAAAAAGTCAACAGCATCCTGGGTTGTTTTAACAGGAGTGTCACATGCAGATCAAAGGAAGTGATTCTTCTTCTGTATTCAGCACTGGTGAGGCCTTATCTGGAGTACTATGTCCAGTTTTGGGCCCTCACACTTCAGGAAGGATGTGGACAGTTTGGATAGTCCAGCACAAAGCAACAAAAATGATTAGGGGGCTGGAAAGCAAGATTTATGAGGCTGGAAGAATTGGGGTTCATTAGTTTGGAGAGGAGAAGACTGAGGGGGGATTTTATAGTCTTCAAACACCTGAAGGGTGATTATAGAGAGGATGGAAATGTGCTTTCTTTGTGGCTATAGGGGACAAAAGTAGGAGCAATGGCCTCAAAGTTAAGCAAAGGAAATTTAGATTGGAGATTAGGATGAACTTTCTGACTATAAGAATGGTCAAGCATTGGAATAGGCTACCTAGAGAAACTGGGAAACATCTATTCTTGGAAATTTTCAAGAGCAGGTTAGATAGACACTTGGTAGGGATGGCTTAGTCAAGGATGAACCTGGTTTAAGGACTAGTGGTGTTTTTATACGTGCTTGGGGGAGAGGAGGGTGACGCTTTAATTAAAGTGCTGAGAGCTGCTATAATTAAAGTGCCCAGAGTGTCTTGTGTATCATCAAATGAGTTTTACTTAAAGTGCCCACTGCCATTTTGAAGTGCAGGGACACTGATACATGAGCTGCAGAGGCTGGCTGGAGTGTGATGATTACCATGCTCCAGCAGACTCGATTAATCATGTCTGCACCAATGTGCCGTAATTACAGTGCGTCAGAGTAGCCTCCTGGCTCATGTACACACACCCTTTATGACCTCATGAGGTCCCTTTCAGCCTTACTTTCCTGGGATTTCTCTCTTAGCACTAACACCCAAATCTCTCCCCACTATGAACCTATAGTTCCCAGGTCTACTCATGTACTCATCACAAGTTTACTAATAGCCAGTTGGATTATGGGTTGGAGTGGGCCATCAGAAGGAACTGTGACTTCCTTTTGGTTCATGGCTGGAGTAAAGCTAAAAAGCCCAAATTCACTCATGTCAGAATACGGGTGAATCTTAAATTCCAGTCTGAAAGTTTTACTTCTAACCTGTCTCCTATAATAACCAGAAAATTATTTCAGTAATATTAATAAAAAGCCCACAAAGGGGCAGAGTCTTACAAAATCATGGGGAAAATGTTACCTTCTCTTGTTAAAGGAGGCAGTTGGCATGGATATGCATAAGCTGCAGCTCATTCTTGGGAAATATAATAAGCAATAACTTGCAAGGTAGTATGCACTATTTCATAAGAAAAACAAAATGTTCAGAGTAGATCATGTTGTTGGACTTCAAAATTGCTCCTTAATTTTATCCAGGTTATAATTTCCTTTGACACTGGAAAAATTAAGTTTCTTAATTCATAATTTAAACCGGCTGGCAAGAATGACAAACCATGGAATTCCAGTACATACATAGCAGTTGGTAGCCCGATCCAATTCATGACCAGGGATCCTAGTTTTCCATGGGAAAAAGCAAAAAATCTCCACTTAAAAACATAAATATCCACGATTTTCTGTGGTTTTCTGTGGCAAACAGAAAACTAAGATCCCTGCTCATGACCATAACCTACCAAAATCACATGTGCCATTTATATCAGCAAAGTAATTAATATTTTTAGTAGTAATAAAGGAACAAATCTGTTAACTAGGAGTTGGTATAAATCATGGATGGCCAAACATCCACACTCTACTGGCTGCCAACCAAAATCTTGACATGGCTAAGAGTGTCAGGACACACATTTTCTGAGCTACACATTTCAAAGTCAGTTATTGGAGCATGGCATCCAAGCTCAAATAATAATAAATGAACAGACAGAGAGAAAAAGAATAGGTTTATTTAGCTCCTTCTATGTCTTCAGACACCAAGTTTAAACCAACTGGGCCAAATTTAAACTACATGTGAATTTAAGCAGGTTTAAATTTAATGCACATTAGCTTAATGCACATTAAGCATTTTTTGGCAGGTGTCTACATGTGGTGGGACTTGGGACTAACTTTAGTCCCAAGTCAGTCCAGCCCTGCCACTGGAGGGAGTTCTGTGGCCACTGGAGGGAGCTACAGCACTTGGCAGCCATGCTAAAGCCAGAGCCAACTGTTGGCACTTGGCAGCCATTTCAAAAGCACACCCTCTGCATTGTGACCTCTGGACTGACGCTTCTGGTGTCAGAGCAGCAGCATGGCAGAGACGCAGGCAGCACGCGCCTGCTCTGCTCCTGCTGCAGCTGCATTTCCCAGCCCTGGCTGCCCCAGGTCCTGGACCTGGTGCTCAAGGACAGGGTCCTCCACTCCTCAGGGCAGCTACAGCTGTCCTGCTTACCCACCGCTATTCTGTGCGCCTGGTACTTGGCCACCTAGCACTTCCTAACTCTCCCACCTGCTCCAACCACCTTCTGGATGACTGGTACACGGCCTTCCAGGGCCCCCACTGCTGCACAGCTGCTCTTGCCAGCCCCAGGGACCATGGACTCCAGGATGCCACTGCTGGGACTGCCATCACCACTATCTCTGGGCACGCCGTGCCAGTCAGAACTGGTGGCAGTGCATTGTGCTGCAGGAAGGGGAATTCTTCCCACTTGACACATTCTGGATGAGCCAGGCCACCTTTGAAGACCTGCTGTGCCAGCTCCAGCCCCACTTGGAGCACCAGGACACAGAGAAGCTCCCAGCTGTTTCTGCCAGCACCTGTCTGCCCCACCACCCACACACCCCCTACCCCTGCCTGCCCCCCAGCACCATTTCAGGATACGTACATGTTTGTAATGAAAACCTTTATTCCCCTCAGAAGCCGCACCTCCATCCCAAGAGACAGAAACCTTTTGTGTGAATTTGCAACACTGCAGAGATAATATGCTCTGCACCAGGGGCCCTGCGCTACCTGGCCTCAGATTGAAGGTCAGCTGTGCACGGGTGCCCAGGGACCATAGTAAGCTGTCCAGGCAGGGCTGGGCCCAGGTGACAGCTGGACAAGACCCCCAGCCCTGCTTGCTCCCTTGGGATGAGCATGGTTTTACAGGCACATGAAGTCGGTCATGACCACTCACTGTGCCTGCAAGACCTTGACCTTCATGTGGCACTTCCAGGCCATCTGGGAGTGGCCTCACACATGTATCCCAGCTTAAATGGCCTCATAAATGTGCGTATTCAAGTGTCCACCCTGTGCGAACTGCCTCTGGACGTCAGCTGTGCCCCAAAGTGGCACAAGGTCATGTATCTCCTTGCAGGTCCAGTTGGGGGCCTGGGCACTCAGGATGGGTATGAGCATGTGGGCAGAGCCAGGGATCAACAGGGATGATGTGCTGGACATGCTCCCCATGCCAGCTTTCTGGGCCCCTGTGTAGCTGTCCCTGCAATGCCAGCCCTGGATGTCTGCCAGCAGCACCCTGGACAGGAGCATGACTATTGGTGGGGAGCCACATGGCAGAGCCACTTCACCACAGTGCCTGCAAAGAGAAAGTTGGGGGTGAGGGGCATCAGGAAACAGGTGCTGGCTCTGCTGCCATAAACAGCAGGGCCAACAGCTCTGGGGAGAATCTCAGGACTGGGCAAGGCATGCAGCAGGCTGCAGCCCTTTGCAATACTCACCTGTGGGCAAGGAGCAGCTCCAGCTAGGGGACAGGATGGGCAGAGGCTGCCTGGGTCCTGTCCAGTGGGGTGCATGGGGCCTGGTGGGCTCCTGCAGACAGCACTGGCTCCTTCAGGTTCCCCGTGCTGTATGCTCCAAGGCACAAAATGGCTGAAGGCTTTTATAACCTGCAGCTAGGGGCTGCCAGAGAGCAGCTCAGCTCTGGAGGAGAAGAGGCAGCCAGCCAAGAGACCCAGCACTGAATTCCCTTTGTTAATGTGCATTAACACATCAACATGTGTGTCAATGTGCTTTAATAAGTCACACTTAAACTTGATACTTGCTTTATGCAGGTATCAAATTTAGGCAGAAATAGCCTAAATTTGCCATTTTTAAGGTGCATAAAGGGCACAGACATGTAGATGCGCACCCTTAATGTGCCTTAAATTGGGCTAATGTGCATTAAATGCCCATGTGAGGACATGCCCACTGACAGCTACATGTAGGTCATGAGCAATGGGTTGATTCCTCCTGGTGTAGTTGCTAAAATAATCCACTAGAAGGACATGATCAAATTCACTAATGGAGAAACACCATCCACCTTCATTAATACTGCAGCTATTTATCTGAAAGTAAATATTTTACACAAAGGATAATCTCTAAATTGCAAGAGGGAGCAGGGGTTTACAGTGTCACATATTAGAATATATGGAATTGGCCTGGCAAACCAACAGTAACTGAAAGCATGAAAGAAAATTCATTAAAAGAGAACAATCCATTTTCATCTGGGGAAAAACTAAATGTCTTCTCATTTGCTGTGGGTGAGATGTGCTCAGCCTCTATGGAATTGAAATAATGTTGAATAGGAGCAGAAAAATATGAGGAACAATAGCCTGGCAGGGATTCCTGAACATTGATTAGGAGTGAAAATCCAGCTCTGATGGGAATGGCTGATGAGTTTAACAAATTCTTTATTCAAGGCAGATGCCTACAATTTTTTTACATTTCATGTGGGCGAGAATGTCGACTGACTCCTTAATAATTCATGCCCCTACTATATGCAGTAAACTGAATTTAGTTGTTTAACACAGTGCCACATTTATTTTTAGGTACATTGGAAGTGACACACTGTGTTACTTTGGTAGGGATAGAAAAACAAAATTTCATGGGGAAATGCTTGTCCCTTTTCTGCCCCAACTTTCTTCAGCAGTTTTCTTCCCAATGGAAAAGGGCTGGAAGTGCCCTAGTTTAGAGCCCCTCTAATGTGTGATACGTGGGCTTGGGTGCTATGTGAAGCTGCTCTAAATTAGAACATGCTACTTCCACAGGGCTCCCAGCCTAGAGTACCAGGCCTACGGGCAGGCCCCATGCTTCAGGTTTCAAGGTGGGTAAATGTTGGGCCAGAGATGTGTATTTACTATTAATAAAGCTGTTCTAAGTGCACTCAGCAGGGCACTTGTGTGGAATGTTAGTTCTGCTTCTGAAGCTTTTTGGTATTGACAAATATATGAGGAAACACCCTATTATACATGAGAACAGGATACAGAACCCACAGCATCAAGGAAAAAGATGTCAGACCTCAGAGAAACCAGCCTAGGCTGGCTCAGAGCCTAATGGTGGTTGAGACAATATATCATTTATTAGTTTATTTGCTAATCTGGTCTTGACCACTCTCACAAAGAAAGAACCTGTCTGTCTGATTTATACTGTTCCCCATCATTATAGTATGCAAATGCCTTACTAGAAAAATATATTGGAAACCACAATGTTCCTAATGGATTTCCTGGAGTACCTGGCACTTCTTCCTTTATGTAGTATAAAAACTCAGCTTGGGATAAAATTGCAGTATAATTCATTTGTTAGGTCAATTTGTGTGTAAGAATCAGTGATAAGGTTAGGTTCGATTACTTGTTATTTATTTGTTATTAAACTGGAGTAGATCAAATAAAAATTTCACTACCAGATCAGACTGATGTTTTACAAATTTTGGATCCGGATCTTAAATTTACTCAACTTCAAGACTGGTTAGGGCCAGGGTTTTGATTCAGTCAGTTAGAGAGATGTGTATTAGCCATGCAGTTCTGATGTTGACCAAAATTTCTGCAAGGATGTTTGGATCCAAGGTTCTAGTACAGACCTCTTGCAGGCATTATTCTGTTTTTAAAATACTTAATATAATTATATCTCTTTCCCCTCCTTTCCTTGGTGCAGAAGCAAGAAACAAACCTCAAAAGCTTGACACAAGGATATAAGGAACAGTCTACGAAACCTGAAATAGACACAAGATTCAATGTCATGACTTCTCCAATAAGTGACAGTGCACCAGCCAGCCTTCCAGCTTTGGAAACAAATAGCAGTGAAAACCTATTGCAAACAGAACATACCACATTACAAATCTGCACTGATCTAAATGCTCCCCATGATATGGGGCACAGCAAACAGCAACTGCCGTGCTGGGACCAAAGAATTAATATTACAAGTAACAGTACTGCATCAAGCAGTGACATCTCACCCTGTTTTTTACAGGACACCAGCTCTGTTACGAATAAGCAAGCAAGTGCTTGTGCTGTCCTTGCTCCTACAGATATATGTGACGAGCAAAGGAACAGAAGGAAAACATCTACTGCTAATTTTCATGACAGCAGCAATGCAAATACCTTCTATGATGAACTGTGTGAGCAATATGTGTTTGAAGCAGACTGCCAAGCCATCCTGGAATCTGTGAAACCTGAGTGTGGAGGCAGTGATTTATCTGCAGTGCATGATGAGCTTCTGAAACTTCTCTGTGAAGAAGATTCAGACTATCCCTTCCCATATGAAAACAAAGGGGCTACAAGCCTAGAAATTAGACCTGCAGTTGTCGAAGCCTCAGAATTACACTTTACAGAAGCAGCCTGTACTGAACATCCTGTGCTAGTAAATATGACAGAAGATAATGAACCTGTCATAGATCTGGCAAGTGAATTAGGAACAGAAAAGGAGGGCTGTAGTGATTCCAATGGCCTGCTAAAAACAGATGAAGCATGTAGCAGCACATCCATAGGAAAGATTTCTCTTTCACAAATTGTGGAAACAGATGGTATATGTCTGTGTTCCAGCTTTGGAAATAAAACAGAAGCACCAGCCATTCATTCTTTAACAAATGATATCTTAAATGCAGAGGAGGGCTCAGAGCTGGAGGCAAACAAAACATTAACTAATGTTAATGGCTCTATTCAAATATCTGCTGCACAGAAAGGGAAGCTTGCTGATGATCATTCTTTCCAATCTTGTGATACAGAATCTCCTCAAAGATTAATGACTGCTCAGAGTCCTCACTTAGAGCAGGACCAAGAAAACCCAACGTATATAATGGATGATTCTATCAGTCAATTACTGTGCATTGAACAGAACATACATTTCATAAATGATTCTATAGATAAGTGTAGAAATGAACTGTCCACTGAAGACACTCATGATACACATTGTCACCCAGCAAGAAACAAGGACACTAATCCTGACTTTGAACAAAAAGACAAGTTTTTCAGAAATGCCTCCTGTGAAAATACCAGTCAATTTACACATGAAAAGCACCCATCGGTTACAGCAAGCAGTAAAAGTTCTGAAGAGAATTGTCATGGGAAAGAAAATGAGTCAGACCTGAACACTGCAAATGACAGTAATTCTGATCCTTCAAGAGATAATGACAGGAAAGCTTTTCAAGCTGCTTCAGATGCACAGGACTGCAGTCATCTAATGTATCTGCATAGCTCAGTCATGAGTCCTGAATCTGCAACATCTAGAGGTGCACCAGAAAACGTAGCTCAGGTTCACAAGACAGCAGAGATAAGTGTGGAAGAAAAGGCCTCAACAGAGGATCAGTTTATAAGTGAAATGTTCCTGGAAAAATCCAAAGATGAAGAAAATAAAATGGACAACGGTAAGAAGGATCTTGGATTAGATGATAAGCAAAAGACTATGATTTTAGCTGTTCCTATACTGAACCATATTTCAGAATATCAGCCTTCAGATTCTTATTACAGTGCATCAGAAGGAAATGCCACCTCTTTTGACCAGGGTTTTGAGACTTGGGGAGAGTTAACAATGGTTTCTCCAGTAAGTAACACTTGTAAATCTGGAAATGTAGCAATACTTAGTATCATTCAACCAGCAAGCATAGGAAATGAATACAACAGTACAGCTAACCAAGATTGTAAAGATACCACTGATATGGTAGACAATTCCATCCCTGGTACCCAACAAGCAAATCTAAGAGAAACTTTAACTATAAAACCCAGGAACCAAACTGAAGGACCATCTGTCAACATATGGGCAATGGCATGCTCTAGTGTAGAAAATCTAGTGCAGCCAGAACCCACCCAAATGGAAATAAAGACTGAGGAAAACTTCAGCAAGTTGGAAACCATGTCAGAGCCACTGCAGGACCAGTGCCATGCTATTGCTGATGAAAACAAAGATGAGGCAATTTTGTGTAAAAAGAAAACTGAACAAATCCAAAAAGTCACTGACTATAGTTCAGATGAAGTTGAAGTGGAGCCTTATATGCGTGCTTTGATTAATGCAGATGAAAAGGAGCATATTAGGAATTACAGCCCTGGACAGTCCCATTCAGACAGAACACCTTCCAGTCAGCAGTTTGGAGCACCTGTTAACATGCCTGGGATTGAATATGCAATTGAGGCTACTCAGCATAATAAAACTGAGGAATTCACAGCTAGAGAGAGTCAAATCTTGATTCCATCAACATGCTTAACAGGGGGGTTAGTAAGTCCCCCAATATGTGTCTCAGAGAACACCCATCATTTGCAGGAACAGCTACTCCAAAGCAAAACTCAGCAGTTCACATTACCAGTGACCATAGATGGTTCACTCACATCCAGAGAAAAGAGGACAAAGACTCAAGAGGGATCAAAACCCTGCAAAGTATCACAAGCTCTTGCTGGGCCAGAGGATATGAAGAGTAAGCAAAAAGTAATATGTAATGGGCCACTAGCTGAGGGGGCTAAGAAGAAAATGCCATCAAAAAAACCCCGACAAGAAGAAAAAGAAAACGTCAGTAAGAACTCCAGCTGCGTTAAAAAAGTCGTGAAAGCAGAAGCAGGTGCAATTCATAGAGAAGACAGGGTGGAGACAATAAAATTACCTTCCAGAAAGGACAGTAAAGGTAGGAGGAAACTTGCTCTCCCCATTTCACACTTATCTCAGAATATAGTATGAAATCCAGATAAATGCATCTGCTATGTCTCCTTCAGCTAAATGTAGTCAGACAGAGGTGCCCTGCATTCATTTATGTGAATTTCCATTCGCTGAGCGAATAAGTACCGCTATTGTATATTGCACATCTGATCAGCCCACAGCTGCCTTCCCCTAGTTGGCAAATGCATTATGTTTTATGAATTTTTAATACAGTTTATAAAGTAATTTCTTCTGCTGCTTTTTGCTACTGAAGTCAAAGCCGGGAGATGTAATCTATGTTGCAATGATTTTGCCAGTAGAATTCATGCATTATAACCAGAGCAAACACAGTAATATCATGGCAAACTATACCTGCCTAGTGTTACTTTCACAATTTTGTTACACCCTGCATTTCCCTAAAGTAATTACATTCTGTTGGGTATACAGTGTTTTTAATGCTGATAAATTGTTGTTGTTATTTAACTAGTACCATTGATATGAACAGTGCCATACAGACATGAAACTATGAAAGACCTGGTTCTGTTCACCCTTTACCAGTATAAAACCTGCTCAACTCTTTGAAATCAATGGCCTGAAAATGGCATTAAAAGCCCCTAATTTAAAGGTGAATCAGATCAATGGTCTCTGTCCCAAGGTGCTCAAAGTCTAGAAAGACAAAACCCAAAGAGATGAGGCTGAAGTTGGTTCCTTATTCCCAGTTCCTTATTCCTGATTCCCTATTTCTTATTCCTAGTTCCTTATTCTTTGTTCCCGGTTCCTTTTTCAAAGCTAATCTAGATCCAATAAAAACTTGTTATTAATGACTTCCACATCCTAAAGAGAAAGAATTTCATTAGCTATGCATATGTACTAATTAATATGTAAAATAATATCCCGCATCAAGTATAGAGCCCTAAATGAAGGTCAGATTTGGATGAGATTATGGGGCAAAATACTTCTTGGGTTACCCCAAATTTCATGGCGATGCCACTGGGGGACTGTCCCAAAGAACCTGACCACAGTCCCGCCAGGCCCAAAGCACAGTTTGGCCGCGCCAGGCTGCCAACTAACAGCCCCCACACCCACTGTACTAAGTATAATGGTTTGAATAAGGAACTGGCATTTGGGCTGGGATTATGGCTAGAAATTCTGCTTGGGCCAACCATCAGAATACCTCTGTGCCACTGGGGTACTGTCCTGGACATCTGTGACCAGAGACTTGCCCGGCCGAAAGCACAGTTTGGCTGTGCCAGGCTGGCAACAGACAGCACCCCAGCTACTGTGCTAAGTGTATGGATGCAAATGAGGAACTGGATTTTGGGCTGGTATTATACCCAGAAATCCTTCTTAGGCCACCCCAGACCACACCTCTGTGGCACCAGGGGACTGTCCTGGACATCTCTGACCAGAGACTTGCCCGGCCCAAAGCGCCATTTGGCCATGCCAGGCTGACAACAGACAGCACCCCAGCCTCTGTGCTAAATACATGGAACTGAATAAGGAACTGGATTTTGGGTTGGGATTATACCAAGAAACCCTTCTTGAGCTACCCCAGACCATGTCTCTGTGCCACCGGAGGATGCTTCTGGACATCTCTGAGCAGAGACTTGCCCGGCCCAAAATGTGGTTTGGCTGTGCCAGGCTGCCAACAGACCGCACCCAAACCACTGTGGTAAGTGTATGAACCCGAATAAGGAACTGGATTTTGAGCTGGGATTATACCAAGAAATCCATCTTGAGCCACCCCAGACCACACCCCTGTGGCACCGGGGAACTCTCCTGGACATCTGTGACCAGAGATTTGGCCAGCCCAAAACACAGTTTGGCCGTGTCAGGGTGCCAATTAACAGCACCCCAGCCACTGTGCTAAATTAATGGGCCTGAATAAGGAATTGGATTTTGGGCTGGGATTATAGCTAGAAATCCTTCTTGGGCCACCCAGACCATGTTTTTGTGCCACTGGAGGACACTTCTGGACATCTCTGAATGGAGACTTGCCCGGCCCAAAACGCTGTTTAGCTGCACCAGGTTGCCAACTGTCACCACTCCCAAGACACCGTGCTAAGTATATGAAACTGAATAAGGAACTGGATTTGGGGCTGGGATTATACCCAGAAATCCTTCTTGGGCCACCCCAGACCACACCTCTGTGGTACCGGGGACTCTCCTGGACATCTGTGACCAGAGACTTGCCCAGCCCAAAGCGTGTGTTTGGGTGCTGGCTGTTGTCAGCCTGGCATGGCCAAATGGCGCTTTGGGCCGGGCAAGTCTCTGGTCAGAGATGTCCAGGACGGTCCCCTGGTGCCACAGGGGTGTGGTCTGGGGTGGCCTAAGAAGGATTTCTGGGTATAATACCAACCCAAAATCCAGTTCCTCATTCGGGTCCATACACTTAGCACAGTGGCTGGGGTGCTGTCTGTTGCCAGCCTGGCACGGCCAAACTGTGCTTTGAGCCGGGCAAATCTCTGATCACAGATGTCCAGGACAGTCCCCTGGTGGCACAGAGGTATTTTGATGGTTGGCCCAAGCAGAATTTCTAGCCATAATCCCAGGCCGAAAGCCAGTTCCTTATTCAAGCCATTATACTTAGTATAGTGGGCATAGGGGCTGTTAGTTGGCAGCCTGGTACGGCCAAACTGTGCTTTGGGCCTGGCGGGACTGTGGTCAGGTTCTTTGGGACAGTCCCCCAGTGGCATCACCATGAGATTTGGGGTGGCCCAAGAAGTATTTTGCCCCATAATCTCATCCAAATCTGACCTTCATTTAGGGCTCTATACTTGATGTGGGATATTATTTTACATATTAATTAGTACATATGCATAGCTAATGAAATTCTCTCACTTTAGGATGTGGAAGTCATTAATAACAAGTTTTTACTGGATCTAGATTAGCTTTGAAAAAGGAACCGGGAATAAAGAATAAGGAACTGGGAATAAGGAACCAACTTCAGCCTCATGACAAAAAGGCAGCAGCATAAAAGCAGCACAATGAAGCATTTGCAGCAGAGACACCATTTGGCTTAGTCCAGGGTCCCTTTTCATTTTTTAAAGATTCCATTTAACGTTCACATCCCAATGCAAGTTCAGTTGAAGTCTTTAATTAGTGCGGCATGAGAGCGGGGATGGACAATGAATGGAAGAAAGCTACCTATCTAGCAAGGGGTTCAAAAACTCTAAGCACAGAGGCTGGCTCTTGACTTTCTCCAGGGACATAGTTAATTAAATCTGTCCAAAGGTGAAAAGATATTTCCTTTGCACTAAAATTTGCCTGCTAGAGATGACCATAAAAGGACATTAAGGGAGATGTGCTGCAGCAGGCAAGATAAATGATTGGCACTGGTCGGGAATTTGTTGCAGAGAGGTCTGTTTTACAGCTGCTGTCATGACAATGTCTGGAATTGGCAATGCAGAGCAAAACCAGAAATTACAAAAGGACCTAACAGGCATGAAAAGAGGGAATACCAAGCACATTCTTCCAAGACAGCAGATCATGTAGTACACAGATACTTAGAAGCACCTGATCAGGGTTTGTGTACTTCAGTATAAGATTCAAGAGGAAGTTTTTTCAAAATTTGTTCTGGCAAAGTGCAGTCTTATTGTATGTGGCTCTTACATACCTGTTTCTCATCTGCTTTGAACATGAATGGATATTTCTAATTTGCGGTGGTTGTGTGAGCCTAACATCTCAGGGCACCTATGCACATGCAGTGAGGCTGCTCCAGTGTACTGTAATTAATTGAGCTGCTGGAGCATGGTAATTACTTGTGTACTAGCATCTCCACACTGAAAAATGGTGGTGGGGAAGCTTTAACTCAAGTTTGTTCTGCAAGATGCTCTGGAGCCACTCTAATTAAAGTGTCCCCCCCTCCCCCGTCCCAGAGCATGTGTATAAACACCCTCAATGTTTAGACCGGTGTCAATGAGGTGGGGAATCAGTCCTATGGTATTAATCACAGTATTTTCAGTCTCTGACTTGATGGTTAAGGTTGGGTATAAGCAGGTCTTTGTACTATTTCCAGCTCTATCACGTACCTCTGGAATGATCTTGGGCAAGTCATTTTTGGCCCTGATTCAGCAAGATTCTTAAAGTTAGTTCCAATAAAGGAGTGAGGCCTGCCTCAAAATTAGATGCTGCAACACTTTCCCTTTAGACCTCTGGCCCCTCGAGTGGCGTCAGAATTCTTAGTGAGGCACCCGGGCTCCTTGTAGCACGCGGAGAGAGTTCAATACCTCAGACAGGAATCCAAACCAGCTAGAAAATTGGGCAGGGAGCCATCTGGAGGTCAGCACACTCAGGGCCAGATCCCAGTCTCTGGATTCTGTTTCATCTATTAGGTGTGTAGGCATTTAAGTGCAAATCATTCCACCTTGCTCAGTCCCTGAAAAGCAGTTAATAAGGTGTGTGGGTCCTCCCCTTCCTCACTACTAGTTTTTTGTGACTCAGTCATAAAGATTAGGTGATGGTGTGTTACAAAAGTAGATCCACTAAGGGATTTTCAGAATTGAACATGATGAAATAGAATTGCACTTATGGGCAGAGGGTGGATTAATGCATGGGCTCCTGCCAATCAGGGGTCCCCTGGGGCAACAGGGGCAGCATGGCTGAGGTGAGCATCCTTGCCACCGGCTTCCGGGGGTGGGCAGCAGGTGCCTCCTCCCCTCCAGCCAGGGCCAGGGCCAGGGCCAGGGCCAGGACCAGGGCCCTGGCCCAGCAATAGGGTGGAGCACAGGGCTCCCTGTGGGCAGCAGCAACTTCCTGGGTCTGTCTGCTGCCAGGAGGCCCCATGGGTGGTCCCGCTTCTGCTCCCTGCCATCTGCAGACAGCCTCTGGCACCAGCACCGCTGGGACAGGACAGGACAGGACAGGACAGTCCCATCCCACCCCACCTGGGCCAGCAGAGGGGGTGGGCAGGCAGCCAGGGGCTGACCTCATGGCCCCCCACAAACCAGCCCCAATCCCGGCCCTAGCCCATCCCACAGAGCTGGGGGATCACAGTCCCAGCTGCATGACACCTGCCAGGTGGAGGGCCTGGGCTGGGGCTGCCTTAATCTCAGTGGGGCTTGCACCCCTGGCTCACCCCAGATGCACCGAGGCCAAGTGGGCCCAGCTGCAGCCCCCTGGCAGGTGCAGAGGAAACCTGCCCTCACCTGGGGGGGGAGTGCGCTCCAATTTTCTGTGGCCTAGGGCCCCAGTAAATGTTAATCTGCCACTGCTTAGGGGCCTGTGTTCACCTACAGGGCAAACAGAATCTGGTTTTTGGTATGTATCAGCTTGGTGCTTGCCAAAAGAAGAAGTTGGGGATAGGAGGTATGTCTTAAATCCCAGGTCCCACTTTGGGCTTTAAGGAAGTGTCTCTATCCATTTGGAACCTGTGGAGTTGAAGCCTTTCCTGGAAGTAGTTGACTGGCACAGAAATAAGCAGAGCTCAATGTTTTAAAGAACTGGTGCTGGTGCTCCCTATTATATAATGGCATAGGCTGATTGCAGACATTAAAAAAAAATCCCCCAAACCGTGATTTCCTAGAAGCAGCAGCGTGTTACATTGACTTGGCTCCACAGCAACTGTATCGATCAGCTGCTTCAGCGGGGCTTTTTGGCACTTTTAGCTAAAGCTGATTCAATCAGCTATGAAATAAAAGTGTCAAAAATCCCCACTAAAGCACCTGATCTATACAGATTGGGCAAGCTGGGTCCAGCTGAGGCACTGTCTTTTTTGGGCATGTGTGGGGCTCAGTACGGGAATGTGCCAAGATAAAACAAAGCACCATTTAAAAAAAAAATTTTTTTTAATATTTGCAAGCAGCCTTACAGTGCTCACCCAGGAAAGAGGAGTCATGGGCTCAATTCCCTCTTCTGCCTTCATGGCTTATCTTCCTGAAGAATGCCCTATCAACAGACTATGGCTAGGTACAGACATTCAAAAAGCTGGAGGTGGAATCGATCCAAGTTATGCAGCTTTTTGTAAGAGGCATAGACTATATCAGTAGTGAACAGAATGCACGTTCAGTAGTGAACAGAATGCACGCTCGCCCTTTGGTGGGGGGAGCACTCAGGCTGCCTGCACAGGCTGAGGCCAGCAGTTTGGGGGTGCTCCAGCTGCCTCATGGGCTCCCTAGGCTGCCAAAGACTGCCGAGTGTGGACAAGTGCCCGAGCCACCCTGACTGGATGCTGGGCATGGATGAACATACCTCCAACCCTCTGCTGCATCATCTGTCAGCCACAGGCATCTGCCAGCTACAAGCCTGCAGAAGGAAGAAGTAAGGAAGCCATCTTTTTTCCTGTGCATGTGCTCTAGCACCTGGACACCTGTGTCCTTGGTCTGTGCCCCACACCCTGTCATGAAGCACCCCACAATGTACACACAACCCTGACACAGAACCCAGGAAAATCCCTGTGCTTGGGTGCAGCCCCATAGAGCCCAACTGGGCTACCAGAAACAAGTGAGCATGCCTCCTCCCACTACCTGCCTGTGGCTGACAAATGCCTATAGTAGAGAGATGACATAGCAGGGGGTTGGGGGCATTCTCATCCATGCCCGACAGCCTGGATGGGCTCCACGGGCCTGTGCCTAAGCACAAGGGTTCTCTTGGGCTCTGGCTCAGGTCTGTGTGTGCATCGTGGGGTGCTTCATGATGGGGTGTGGGGGCTCATCCCAGAGACATGGGTACCCAGGTGCCAGGACTTGTACACAGGAAAACAAATGCCTCCCTTCTCCCACCAACCATGCTGCCTGCCTGCTGCTGACAGCTAAGCAGAGGCAGGAGGTGAGGGGGCAGAAAGGATCTGAGCTGGTATGGCTCTGGGCAAGCTCGGGAGTGGGGCCCACTGGATGTTCAGCCAGAGCAGTCTGAGCATATGCCGAGTACTAACATACCACCCTGTGGGGGTGGCAAGAGGGGTTTGCAGGGGGGCTGCAAAGGAGGCTGGGATGCCGGACGACAGCAACCTCACTTGGATTGATAGGGAAATGATCACTGAAAGTCGATGCACTGGTCTAATCTAAATCAATTATACTTTAGTGCACATCGATGCAGGCCTTAGACCTGGTTCTCCCATTTTTAAAATTTTTAAATTTCGATGTGCATTGAAATTCTGTTCTCTTATGAGTTTAGACCAGTTTCCAATCACTTAGACTGGTAAAAGTATAATGTCTGTACCTGGTCTATAAGCTGGTTTGACAGGTTGGTATTCTACCCTTCCTGTTGAAACTGCACCACCATGTAGAAAAGAGGTCAAGGACTAAAGAAAACACACAAGCAGAGGTATGACTTTGTAGCCTAGTGCTTAGGGCACAGGGAGCCCTGGTGTGTTGTCCTACTTTCAGGACTACCTCTGTATTTTACATTAAGCAGTCATTGGATAGAATACAGAAACCACGGTTGGTATCTCCTCTCCCAGGTGAAGACCCCAACACTAAGCCAGAGAGTCTTACTCTCTTTCTGACCCGTTGAATTTGGAATTCTCTTCTGTACAATATATCTATTCTAGTAAAATAACATCTGATACATTTGATTACATCAATCACTACTACTATTTTTAAGATAAACCTATGATACTGTGTGTATGGATTATTTAATGTGTGGTCCTCCCTTATCTCTTTCAGGCCTTGTGCTTTCTTTAATTGTGTTTGATGGCTTCCTTTACTTGCTGACCAAATTAGTTCACACTATGGTCGCTTAGAAACAGGCTTTGGGCCTTCAGTTTAGCAACACTTCTGCACCTTAACCTGGGCCCCTTGAAAATGGCCAAGGCTGGCAACACAGCCCACTATGCAAGTTAGCTGAGGTTAGAGTGACCTAGAGTGGCCTTAGTTCTGATATGATTAATGCTCCAAAAACCATCTTTTGCTCTTGGACAAGGAATTTATTCTACCCTTATAGCTCAATCATCAGTGTAATATTCCTTGCCAAATGTCTTTCTGTTCTTCCTTCAAACCTTGTTATCCCATCAAAAGCAGGAAGCCCCTAAGACAGTTTTATTGAGAAATGACTGCAGAATGCGGGCTTTTATGGACTTCCTGCAATACAGAACTGTGCGGGTTAATGAGCAGAAAACACTCTGTGAGAGATTATTGATTTGAACTTTGCATGCTGTGCAACTTGCCACTCGCTAGGCGTACTGTCCCTCCATGCGTAGCAAGCAGCAAAATAACATTATGTCATGTCACAGTAACAGAAAAGGAACATGAAGCTATTTTGGCAGAAAAGCTTCCAGTGGTGTTTGAACACGTGGTCTTTGCAAGTTGTCTGATGTGTAACTTTACCTCAGGAGAAAGGCAAGCACCAAGATCTGGTATACATTCCCCATGTGTTATCTTGTCTTTAATCACAGGCAGCATACGTCTTGCTGTGCTGGTGCTAAAGATAGACAACGCGTTGCAAATTAGTTTATCGTTTCTGAACATACTGTACTAGTCAACTGCTTCATTCAGCTGGTTGGTATTTCATTTTTTCCTGTCTCTTTGAGGAACAGAATTAAACATTTGGTTCCACTTTAAAACAAACACAGGGCTTTTCATCTACCAATGCTGGGTGACTTCTTATAAACAAAGGACTGCGTGTTAAGATAAGGAGTCCTCTAATTATAACATTGTATGTATACATCCACAGGTCACTTTGTGCTTCGAAGAGAGTCAAAGGTTTGCATAGTCTGAATCAGAAATAACCACGCATTGGAAATGATAGGCTTTGTACTGCAGTGCTTAGGATTTTGCAATATCCTTTTTCCCTTTTCATTTCCACAGAAATTATATGCCCACAGAGTCTAGAGTAGCTCTTATTCCATAACTGTGCACGTATGAATTTTTTAGTTTATTTTTCTTTCCACACTTGCCCTTTTCCCTACTCCATTTTCCCTTTTATTTTATTTTTTTGAATTTCTGTCTGGATTTTCATGGTAACATTATTCTAGGCATTTAGACACTGGTCAGCAGTTTTAACAAACAAAAGCAGATCCTTGTCTTTTCAGTGCTCTGTCTAAAGTCCACAAGTGGCAAATGAACAAATGAATGTCCAGGTCTCCAATTCTGATCCCATGACTGTGATACAAACATTCAAATATTTATCATAACCTCCATCACACCAAATATCAACTTTACCCCTAGTGTAATACCCCATAGACTGAGCATGGTATTGTATGGCGAACCCACGTCTACATAAAATTACGCATGTAATAAAAACCTTCCTATGACTTTCCCAAATTTCTTATCTATCAAGCTTAACTTGGTGCTTACCAGCTCTAAGCACACCTCTATCAGAGAAATTATTTAGCACGGAAGTCTGTAGCTCTGGGACTGATCTGAAGAATGTTACAGCAACTATTTAAAGGTTGTATTAGAGCAATATTTGATCAAGATTGGGACCTATCACTGAATGAAGTGCTGTACAAGCAGAGAGGTAGACAAGGCCTCTTTCCTCCCTAACAGCTTAGAAGCTGAAACCTTAAATATTAAAACAAGCAAAAGCTGGAACAATAAAATCCTGATTCTCCAGGTCTTTCTCAAAAGAATGGGCCAGTGAAAGAGGCAGTTTAGGTACATACCTGCACCTGGAAATTAAGTGCACAGTTGTGTTTTGCATAATTAACTGCCTAGCCAGGCTATGTATTTTAAAGCCATGATGCTCCCAGCTGTCTCACAAGAACAGGAGCATGGAAGGACAGCACCCACCTACTCCCAAACAGCTTCCCTGGCTTTATGTACAAGTAAGGATCCACTTCAAAGTTGCCCTGCTAGTTTTTAAATCATTACATGGATTTGCTCTAGCACACCCCATTGACATGGTACCTACTTTTCTTCTTGACTGTCCACAAGACTAGTGCCAGTCTTTGTCCTTTCTTTCAGTCTTAGCACTGTTGATGCAAGAGATTTCTCCTACCCCAGGTCCTACCCCATCAGAAAAGCTTTGTTTCTACCTCATTCAGTCATTCCTTTTCTCTTATCTGTCCTCAAGTTGTTTGTTTGCTCTTCTTTTGTATATGTATGTGCATGGGAAGATGTTGCACAGAACAATGTTTCATTGTGTTTTAGGTTCGGAAGAGATCGAATTTGTACAGCTCATGTTCAAAGACAACTTAATCAATGATGGCTATCTGGGTGGCAACTTGCATGGGAAAATGGCAACAGAAGAGTTACACTTTGGTGAAGGCATGCACCGGAAAGCATTTCGAAGTAAAGTAATGCAAGGCCTAGTGCCTGTATTCAGCCCAGGTCATCCTTGTGTTCTTAAAGTACACAATACTGTTATAGCATATGGGGCCAAAAGCAAGGATGAAATTGTTCAAAGGAACTACAAGCTAGCCATGCAGGTAAACTCATTTTCTTCTGTAAAAAAGGAGTTGTGGGAGGAGCTGACGTGGGTAACTGTTTTCAGTAATACTCCATTGGCATATCTGTTTGTAATATAGGAATGCGATGTTCAAAACACTGCGAGAGAGTATGCCAAGATATATGCAGCAGAAGCAGAACCTTTAGAAGGCTTTGGAGAAGTGCCTGAGTAAGTGTGTATACATGTATAATTATTAATATAACATGCTACACAGGATGTGTAATTCCTGGGAGATATAGCTGGGGAGATAGCAAACAGGGCCTTGAGAGCATTAGAGGTATGTCTATGTCTCCTCCTATGCAAGCCTCAGTAGCCTTCCTAGTTTAGGCATACCCTAAAGTCATCTTAGGTGGACACTGATGTGTCAAAGGCGCTCAAGCCAGGGAGTCCAGCTCTGGCTCTGGATTCTTCCTAGGTGTAGCTGTTTAGACTGTGGTTGGTCCCTCTTTACAGATGAGGTCAGTGTGTGGAGCTCAGACTAGCAGCTGTAGCCCAGTTTCATCTCTGCACTTGAGGCTGGAAAGTGACACCTAGTTCACTGACAGATGTGAGGCTTCCTGCTGTAAATTATGGTGCTTCACAGGAAGTGCCATACGTTACAGTGACCCTGCAACCAAAAAGATGCTTTCTGTTTGGTTGGAAGGGGGTGGGTGGGTGGGAATCAAATTCCACTTTGGAGCTGGCTGTAGGCCTGCAGCCTCTCTCCCCTAGCCCACTCCCCACCAGCTCCAGTGCTATCTTCAGGATAGGAGAGGGGGGAAAGGAGAGGAGGGAGTTCAGTCTGGGGTTTTCCCAGCCTGTGCTGGGGGGAGGGTGGATTGGAGACCCCACATCTGGGGGGGGTTTCCAATCCACCCCTTTCCCTCCCCCTGAACTCTGGCGCAGGCTGGGCAAACCCCAGACCGAGCTCCTTTCCTTCCCATCCTGAAGACAGCACCGGTGATGAGGCTGTGCTGCTTCAGCCCAACCCTGCTGCTAGCACACACAACAGAAGTTAAGGTTGGAGTACCATCATCTGAACCCTCATGTAATAGGGTTTCATTTGTCATGTGATTGGGTACTTTTTGAAGAGGTTTCCAGCTGTACTTCTGTCAGAGCACTGCTGTAAAGCACTTTCAGGTGGCTGATCACATTACAAAATGTCACTTTTCTCAGCATCCCTAGATGATTTTGTACGAGGTAACTCATGTTTTCCACAGGATTTGCTGGTCCAGTACAGGGTGACCATATATAGCCATGTGTTCAAAGGATGGTTGAAATTCCCCTTGCCTGCGACACGTCTCAAGGATAATCTCTGCATGCTTGCAAGCAGACTAAATCTTCATCCCCTTCTAGATGGCATAAGATACCTACTTCAGCAGCATCTGAGTCACTGGCAAAGATCCTATTGGATGAGTTGTCTGTTTTCTCAGCAGCCTCCACATAAAGTACAAGATGATTCCAGTTGGGTCCCCATTCACAAACTGTTAAATAAAGCATATCTATGCACTGCGCTAAACTGAGTTGAATGTTAAGTCCCAGCTTTATCCCATATGGCAGGTGGTTTTGGTATACACCCCACGTCTTACCATCTTTACTAATTAGGATAATTTATATACATGCTATTCACAGTGGCAGCCATTTCATGTAGCACCAGAAGGAAAGAGGAAAGCTGGACGGGATCCATTTGGTTACTTTGTGTGCAATGTGCATGCTCAGCATGCCTTTATTTTCTTTGTAGCTTTGAGATAGAACAGGCAGCTTTGCAACACTGGGTCAAATAAAGAAAAGTGCACAGCAAAGAAAGGAGTTCTCACACAGAGAATATAAAGGTTCCTATGTGCTTGGAACTGCCTTTAATAGGATTTTTCAGTGGGACTTTTTGAACCGTATAGCAAAGAAAGGGTATAAGTCTCTTGGCTTTTACTGCACTCTGCTTTTATGTTGGTTCCTACAAAGGTTTTAATTCCAAATAAGCTCTTCCAGTGCCTCATACTGAAATTTCTGAAATGTTTTGCAGTAGCAAACCTGCTCAGGACCAAACCTGGTTAGGAGAATTTGTGTTGGAATTCTTTTTTTTTCTTTCAAATAGAAATTTGTTGAAACTCAAAAGTCTTTGGCTTCAACAAAGTTCTCGTTGGAAGTGTTTGTCAGGTCCACATGAAGTCTCAGAAGATAACAAGAAAAGGGTAAAGAATAATGTATTTGGGACACTCACTTGAGATGTAGAAGATGCAGGTTAATTCAGGGTTCTTGCCTCTTTGTCATTGGGTGCATTTCTTTCTCGCGCTTTTTTTTTTTTTTACTGTGAATTTCAAAACTTCACCTTTTTTTTCAATGTACAGTTCTTGTTTTCTCACTGGACCTAATCAGACCCAAATGCTTTCCCTCAAAGGGGAGCCCTTTTTTAGTATCATCTTTTGAAAGGAGAATAGAGGATTTACTGAGCTAGTAAAAGATACTCCTGCTTCTCTAATAGATTGCAGCATTAAAACCACAATCCTAGGGTGTGAGACTGGAGGAAGGAGAGAGATGGCTGGCACCTTGCTAGAACAGTCAGTGGCCTAGTGACTGAGGTATTCACATGGGATCTAAGAGAAAGAAAGAGGTTGTAGGGTCCTAACGAGGTTGCCAGGAACCCCATGAAATACAATTGTATTTCTGCACTGGATTTCTGCTAACATTGAAAATACCCAAAGAGCCCATGTCTTAAGCCTTGCAGAGCTAGGTAAAGCTTTATCTATAAATAAATGCAACTTTCATGACTGGCTTTACATAAAATACAAGCACAGTAAAATGTGATATAAACCCTCTACTGTGTAGTGAGTTGTAGAAGTAAAAAAGGGCCTCCTCTGAGAGAGCTTATTCCTGCATGGGAACGTGGTTAACTTTCCTAGTATTACTGCATCCACACTAGGGTTTTTTACTGATGTAGCTGTAGTGGTAAAGAACAAAAGTCACACAATAGTTTTACTCGTAAAACTGAGTGTATACTTGGCATAAGAATTCAGTACGTCAAATATTTGGTTATGTACCATGTCTAAAACATTTCTGGCCTATTTAGCCCATCTATTACATGGGCGATGATTACCTATATCCCAATAGGAATTGCTAATGTTGTAGTTAGTTGTACTGAGATTCAGGCCTTCTGAGTGTTGCCATTTCCTGAAGACACTGACTTCTGAGACTGCTTGCAGACCTTTTAGTAATCCTGCTTTAATGATTAATGCTACTTGTAAGAAGGCAAGTAACTGGAGAAGACAGCACTTCTCCAATGTTTGGCACATCTTCCTGTAAACGGGTGACAATTATTCCATACATTTGTTAGAGACGCCACCAGGATATCTTGTGAGCTACTGAGTCAAATATAGTGATGCCTTGTAATACATTTGAGTCAGTGGATTTTAAAATGGCATTATCATAAGATACTAGTTCTAATTCTGGTCTTATGCACAACACCATCGTTCAGCTATCTTTGGGGGAGTTATGGGTTTTATCATAGGGTTTTATACTGCTGTCTTTCACCACAGTATCAGGATGTTCTTGCTGAATGCTGCTGAGTTATTCAAGCCTAAGTGAAGACAAGGTCACCTCACAAGTGTGAGATCCCAGTGTGCATCTCAGCAGCTATAGGCTGTGCTAACTGAGGGTTTTATGCTGTCAGTGACTCAGGTACTTCTATAAATTTATCATCATCTTCAGCAGATTGAAGCCTGTGCTAGCTGGAACTATGTGAAGCTCACCTCTTCATATTCAGCACATAATATCAGTGTTTGAGAGGATCCTAAAACTCATTGCAAAA
This sequence comes from Alligator mississippiensis, assembly GCF_030867095.1. Lineage (NCBI taxonomy): Eukaryota > Metazoa > Chordata > Crocodylia > Alligatoridae > Alligator > Alligator mississippiensis. The sequence goes on from NC_081826.1 coordinate 282,887,062, forward strand.
TTACCACAATTTACCTGGTTTTCGACCAGGACCAATAAGTATCATGTAGATTCAATCCCTAACTATAAATGGGCCCCACATTCTGCAAAACCCAGCCCAGATTCCCAGATAGCTTTGTAAAACTTTTGGCAAAACTGGTCCAAGGTCTGAGTTTGGGAGACCAGGTGAGTTTTGCCCAGGACTGAGTTCTTTTGTGAAAACTTCACATGGAGTCAAATGAATATAGGAACTAACAAACTCCTAGAATCTGACTTTACCCAGCTTTGAGATTTTTATCTATTGACTCAGGTTGTAAGACATGGACTTTTTGTCTAGCATTTTCTCTGACTGAGATCATTGGTTTCGATTTCAGGATCATTCCTATTTTCCTTGTTCATCGCCCTGAGAATAACATCCCTTATGCAACAGTGGAAGAAGAACTGACTGGAGATTTTGTTAAGTACTCGATCAAAGATGGCAAGGAAATAAACTTTAAGAGAAAAGACTCAGAAGCTGGTCAGAAGGGTTGCACCTTTCAACACTGGCTGTATGAGAAAACCAACGGAAGCTTGCTTGTTACAGATCTGCAAGGTGAGAGGCTTTGATTTAAGTGGTGATACATGATAGTTATGCCAGACTATAATACTGCAACCCAATCACTGCATGCCCTAATAAAAGAAAGATTCTCACAGGTTTCAGCCAGCACAGCCTTATCTTTTGTTGTCTGTAACAAGCTGACCTGGTTAGGTGTAATCACTCCTAATTGTCTCAGAAAACTACTTCCCTGTCCTGAGAACCCAATGCTGATTAAATCAATCATTTCCAGTGTCTTACACTGGCTAACACACTTACTGTCACTCATGAGTATTTCTTTTATCCCTTTTTAAGTGCTAGCATTTAATCCTTGATCTTTTCTCCCTATTCTCTTTATTATCTGAATACAACTCCTTGCTTTGCACTGGTTCTTTCTGAGAAGAAGTTGTTTGCTTTTGACTTAGCACTTAACATGGAAGAACAATGGACCATTTTTTGTCTGAACCTTCCCATTGGCAGGTATGGTTTGGGAGGCCCTGGCCCTTGTTGAAAGTTTCAACACCATAACTCTGTAGGTTATGGGAATTCATAAGCCTTTCAACCTCACCATGATGCAATCCCAAGAGAGGAATTGTTTTATTATTATATATTGTAACCCAAAATGGGCACTGCAGGTCTCTACACCCTTGAATAACAGGTTACTTTGTTACTTCTTTATATGACTGCATATGGATTTAAGTTCCTATCTTTAGGAACCAAGATCGGAATAGTTGTCCTAAAGCTTTTACTTTAGAAATGGTGACACATCAGAAACAACTCAGCAGTGGAGTTTTCTTAGGATATGCAATCCTGTGTCAACACTACCCTCAGTAAGACTATGCCATATGCAATGCCTCTTTCCATCTCTACCTTACCTGGAAGCCTGCAATAAAGCTGTTTGCATTGTGCCTCTTGTTCCCTGAATGGAACCTTGAAAAGGATAAGTCTGTAAATGACTTCTTTTTCCTCTATGCCTGGCTCTAATCATGGTCAGTAGAGATAAGATGTGGGATGCAAAAGGTCCAGAAGTCAGGAGCAGGGAGTTGTGGAATTACTGGTGGCAGACTTCCCCTGATTGCAGCCTGTAGGGCTTGGGTAAGTTTCAAACACACCACATAGAGGGCCAGGTAAGGATGAGATTTGACTTCAGACCTTGAGTTCAGCAGTTTCCAGGAATAGGCTGGACTACCACCGGATTTAAAACACTTAAGTTTAAGTGTTTTCAGTGTAGATGTATGTTGGTTTGGATTTGAAGGCAACCATAAGCTTGACCTGAATTAGCAAGGCAGATAGTCTTTGAGATCGATCCATCCACATTAAAATCAAAAGGAACGTTGCTACTAATTTCAATGGCCCCCTGAAACCTTGGGTTTTACAGAATCCGTCCTTCCAAGTGACAGTTACTAACAGCACAAGTAACAGATAGACAAGCTATCTTATACAGACATTAAGGGCAGTATAGGTAACCACAACACAAGGCCCCATGCACTACTTAACACATCAAAATAGTGCTCAGGTTGGGCATAAACAGGGTAGTGGCCGTGTGCTGGTTTGTTTCAATGGTTTGTTCTACGCTACTGCCAGAAGGCCACGTACAATAACTGGTTCACTGATGTCATAGACATAGACATTCGGAAGATCAGCGAGTCCAGCCCCCTGCCCAAGGGCAGGAAGTCAGCTGGGGTCATAGGATCCCAGCAACGTAAGCATCCAATTTACTCTTGACGGTGTTCAATGTAGGTGCTTGAACCACCTCCGGTGGCAGGCTGTTCCAGACCTTGGGGGCTTGGACAGTAAAGAAATTCTTTCTTATGTCCAGCCTGAAACGATCTTGCAGTAATTTAAAACCTTTCGACCTCGTCATCCCTTGGGGTGCTCTGGTGAACAAACATTCCCCCAGATCCTGGTAAGCACTCCTGATAAACTTATAGGTGGCCATCAGATCACCCGAGCCTGCGCTTTTCCAGGCTAAAGAGCCCCATAGCTCTCAGCCTGTCATCGTAAGGTCTGTTTTCCTGACCTCTGATCATGCGTGTGGCTCTTCTCTAGACTCTCGCAAGCTTCTCCACATCCTTTTTGAATTGTGGAGCCCAAAACTGGACGCAGTACTCCAGCTGCGGCCTCACCAAGGCCGAGTACAAGGGGAGAATGACGTCCCAGGATTTGCTTGAGAAGCATCTATTGATGCAAGCCAGCGTTTTGGTCGGTAGGATTGAAAGGTTATCCCACAAGATTTAGGCTCCAAAACAGCCATCTTATTTTTGCAGTGCTGAATGGCCCATGAGGAATTTCAGCTATTCTGTTCTTAACAAGCTACTTTGTTTGGAACCTCAATAGTTTTACAAGGTCTTTTTTGGAAGGCAGCTTATTCTCTGGAACTCCCTGGAGAGCTGCTTCTAAGCCCACCAACCCTTCTGCCTTCTTTCATACACCCACCACCCCGAGTCCAGCAATGCTGTTCTTCATGGCTGACCGGAGAAACTCTGTTCCCCGCTGGGCTCCTGAAACCAGGACTTAAATCTGAACCTCTTATGAAAATCAAGGTGTCACATGACCCCAGCTTCCAATGAACATATTTATATAATGGAGTCCTGACCCATGACAAAACAAACAACAAAAACAAATAACAGTCAAAGGAGATTATCTACCTAGAAGCCATCCTTCAGCATTAAAAAAAAAAAAATCTACAAATTACTACTATCCAAAAGTCACTGTAGCAGGGCTTCCCCCCTGGAATCACAATGCAAGATAATATGATACAAGAGGAACTGCAGTTAAATTATTAAATAGGGATATAAAATGCTTTTTAATTGCATTATTTGTAGTCTAATTGAAGCACTGAAACCTACCTAGTCATTAGAAAAAGATCAATACTAATTACAAGTGCCTTTGGCAAAGTGACTGGAGACACGATGAAAATATGGATTTTGGAATAATTAAAATAATGCATGGCTTTTGATACTATGGCATCTCATGGGTCAGAATAAAAGATGGGCAGAAATGCTTTAGATGTTTTCTGTTCTCAGCCCTCTGAGCTGTTTCTGTCACGCTGTATGTGTTACCCACAATCAGAAGAAGAAACTGAATTAGCCTCCTGCTGTGGCAAAAGCTTTCAAAACATTTATTGGATTGCTTAGCAAAGCAGCACACAGCTGAAATAGCGGGAAGAAGGAGAGTTTTTACATAGCTTGTGTGTCTGCAAGAAACCAGTTTGAAAAGATAAAGTTTTAAAAAGAGATTTATTCTGCTAAGGAATTTACCTTAGCAAATCCAAACACTTAATACAAGGCTAACTATCAACTGCTTGTCACCTCACTACCCACAGATTAGCAAACAGCTTTGTGAATTAAATACTCCAATATCAGCAACCAAGTCCCTCACAATTCCTTATAACCATCTAATAACCACCTTCATAACCAACAGTATGCCACAGTCAGGCTCCTGGACTTGTTTGAAGAAATGCTCTCTTTCGGCTTCCAAAAAGCTGCTTTTAAGCAGTTCCTTCTCGTTGTACAAATCCTTAGGCTTTACCCAAGTACACTGTGTTCAATGATTTAAAAAAAAAAAAGAGTGAACAGAGCAAGAGTCCTACTCAGGGCACTGCAAAGAAGGTTGATTGAAACAACACCATTCCTTACACTTTAAAATGAGAACCCCAACCATGAAGAACAAACTCAAATGAATTCACAGGGAAAACATGTAGAGCAGAAGCCTAGCTTTCTGAGGATGCGGCACATTGGAGCTAGGAAGAACAACAACAGCTGAGCCTGGGAGCAATCTACTCTGTATTGATTCTTACCACTCCACCTCCAAAGAGAAGCATGGTGTATCTGCTGCTGACAGTAGCTTCTCATGAGACCCTGGCCATACTCCAGCCTTGCTGACCACTTCCCCTTGGGATGCCTTGGCTGTGACTTGCTGCATAGTTCACTAGCAAGGCTTCATGTGAAGCACTGGAGGACGTGCTAGGTGTGGAATCTGCCTGGTACATGCACGGGTGTCCTAAAGAGGGAAAGAGGCTTCCTGCATTGTCATCTCACCGCAGAACCACTGTACAGCTGTGGAACCAGAAGGCGAACTCCCAAACTGGCATCTTGGCACGTAAATCTACCAAGCTATGTGCGAGGGTTACTTGCTTCAACCCATAATGTGAATTAAATGCAAGGAGATGCTCAAGGAAGAGGCATGATGGGCTGTTCAGAAACCCCAAGCAGAGAGTTTAATTTAGTACCTGTTAGCCACCAAAAAAATCACTAAACACAGACCAGAAAGTGTGTTTCCAGACGGATGGGCAAAGCAAACATTCAGCTTCCCCACTGAAATCCATGGTGGTCTCAACACGGTCAGCACCCTAGAGTATGTCTGCACTGCTTCTTCAGCACTTCTGGGGACTGGAGCTCTCAGACAGGCCCTGTCCTCTCAATCCCATGACGAAGCAAGTCCAGGGGCTTCCCCCACTGCTGCCATCAAGCTCTCCAGAGACATAAGTCTTGAGTGGCCAAAACCCTGGAGTGGTTTCACCATTGAGCTTCCAAGGTTGGTGTGTGTCAGCTGGGGTGGATGGATGCGCTTTAGAGAATCCCTCCCCAAGAGCACCATTTAATAGGGTACTCTGGGTTCCCCAAACCCCCAAATATAGGAGCCATAAGTAACCTCACAGATAACTTGATTTAAAAAATGCCAGTTTGGGACTTTACCTTATGGTCCTACAGCCTAAGTGAACCCCCAATTACTCTCCAGCATAGGAAACATACTGTGCCTTAGCAATCCATTCACCACCCTGCTATCTCAGACCCTCTGGAATAATGCTGACAGCTACTAGTGCAGTTAATGGTACAGAAGGCACCCTGTGTTTAAAGTGCAAATGCTAACATATTCTGACAATATAACAACACATGGAGAGAATTACTAAAAAAAATAGCAATTGATAAATAATAGTTCTTTGCACAATTATATAAAGTTCTCAGATCTGACAACCTGCCTAAAAAGCCCGGTGTAATGCAAGCTCCTTGTGTTCGTGATGTCTTTTAGGTGTAGGAATGAAGTTAACGGATGTTGGCATAGCAACACTGGCCAAAGGGTGAGTGAAAAACATTTCTTAAGGTATGTTTTTGCATTGTGCTTGAAACTCCTGACAGTGTAAATATGATGGGGGTTGAGCATAGGAAGTCTATATCTCACTGTAATTTGAAAATAAAATGATCCCAGCATAAGTTCTGTTAACCTATTTTGTTCATAGAATTATTAATGGGAATCTTCTGATCACAAAACCAGATTTGTTTTCCTCTTTGAAAGAAAGTGAGCATACTGTAGGTTTTGCTTTGCAGAATCAGTTCATAACCAATTTATCTTGGTGCAGATAAGATGTCAGTTGTGTTCCTCCCCACTAAACATCAAGATTTTTTTGGCATCTTATGCAAGGTAAATCCAAAATAAATATCCATCATGAATGCATTGCTACATATTCTATTCAGAATGCAAAATTATTTAAAAAACGAAGGAGGTGTGATGATTCAGTAGTGATTTTGGGTATGCACCTTGAAATTCTTTGTAAGTGCCTGACTTGCATAACTGCCCAGGACCCCCGCACAGAAAAGCAGGATCCTTCCAAAACCTAAAAACACTGACACGCTTCATTAGTTATTCCTTCTGCAATGCACTCAAACACCTTTTCATTTCTTTGCTTACAACTGTACTTTTGGGAAAGTTGCTGGTTGGGGAGACTGCCTGGGAGGTGTGGTTATGTCTAAGCTAGTTACTTGATAAAAAAACCAAAAAACTGTTGATGAACCTGATGACATCATGGGTGCTTGTACACATGACAAAATTGGCCTGTAAAGCAGCTTAATTGACTTTTTGCACCTCTTTAATGGTGTCACTGCTTACACCTACGGCAGTGTATTTTGTGTTACATGACTTTGTAACATAGCAAAGTAATACACATCTGATGTATTTTAGTTTGCAATGGTGCTCAGGTTGCTGGAAGCCCAGGCATGCTCAAGGCAGCTCAGGCTTGCCAGGCCCGTGCACCATCCCTGCCGCTTTCTCTGGCTGCCAACACACCCAGCCACCTTCCTGCCACCTTTCCGCACTGCCCCAGGGGCAAGCCAGCCCATTCCCTGGTGGTCCCAGGTGGCAGGAAGGCAGCGCGGACAGTGCATGCGGTGCTGAAAGCCCACTAAGCCTGAGCTTCCTGAGCACACCCGAGCTTCCAGCACCCCATACACTGGTGGATCTGGAGGGTGCTGCCTGCAACCTGGGGCAGCAGCCACCCATTAGCACCCTGCCTGGGTGGTCCTGGGGTATACTGCCACCATGGAGGGAAGCACCAGGCCTCCCCACAGCTCAGGGACTGCACGACCCAGCAGCAGCTCACATGGGCAGACTCTGCTGAGAAAAAAAAAAAGCAGTGAGGGGCCAGTTATTTCCGCCCCCCATGGAGCCTGCCTGCCTGCTTCTCACAGCCAGGGGGAGAGCTGCCGGTGGGCCGAGTGGCCCCTGAGCTGTGGGGGAGCCTGGTCCTTTCCTCCATGGTGGCGGTGCTTGCCCTGCAGCCAGGGGGAGGTGGGCAGGCTCCAGGAGAAAAAAAAAATGAAAAGACCAGGCCCTAGCTGCTTTTTTCTTTTTGCTCAGCAGAGCTGCCCATACAAGCTGCTTCTGGGTTGCTCAGCCTCTGAGCTGCAGAGGTGCCCGGTGCTTCTCTCTGCAATGGCAGTGCCCCAGGTGTGGTGCTAGCAGGCAGGTGCAGCCCGGGGGGGGGGGGGGTGCCATCACTGTGGGGAAGGTCCAGGGCCCCTGCAGCTCAGGGCCCACCAGCAGCTTGCCCCCCCCACAGCTGCAGGAGAGGTAGACAGGCTGGGGGGGGGGGGAGGATTGGGCCCCTCACTGCTTTTTTTTTTTCTGGCAGAAGCAGCAGTGGTGGGAGGAGGGGAGGGGAGGGGAGCTGACAGGGAGGGTCATTATTTTGTCATGGTAATGGAAGTCCCTAAATTGAAACAGGTTTTTAATCAACACAATTAAAAACCCAGCAATTAAAAACCCAGCATTTCAATTTAGGGAGAACTAAACCCCCATCACATGTACAAGTGGCTCTATTGATTGCCAAGCAGTCTCTCCTCCTCTGAGTCAGCAGGCTCTCAGAGATGTGAAGAACTGTAGATGACCATTGAAAGCAGCCCCTGAGCACATGGTTCTGCAATTGTTTCAGACATTTTTAAGAGACTCATGGCATATATAATCCCACAATACACACACAAACCAGCCCCTTTTGTGTACTAATGCTTTCCCACTTCTCTCAAAATACTACTAATCTTCAGGATCTCATTCCTGAAACCTCCTAGGCATGCTACAGAGTAGATAACAGTTAAAGAGAGAGGCCTTTTTTTCTCTGACAATCAGCTATGATTGGGGAATGGAGTCCATGGGAAATCTTGGCCTCCTTGAAGTCATTTGAAGTTTTGGCAGGAGCTCAGCACTGATTTTTAATGTGATTTATATTTTTTTATTGCTTGTGAATTCTTCTAAAAGGCTTGAGGCAGGTATGCTCCCATTTTTCTGGGACCTCTGCCTGTAGTAGGCCATTACAAAGTTGGAGGGCCCTGTCCATCCTGTCTAGATTATATCCTTCCAGTCTGGGATCCTGTTTTAGACATTGACAAGGAGCAGATGCTTCAAAGGAAAGGGTACAAGCAATATAACATACAATGTAGGCAATAGCCTTTGTAGGGGAAGTTATTAGCTGAGTAGTAGAGAAAATTACTGCATTAGTAAGCATCACCATCTACACAGGGAGACCCTCACTGCACAGTAATTTGCTCTACTCAGCAGTTAATTTGCTGCCTGCAAATACAAGTGTCAAATTAACTGCCAAATAGCAAATTTGCTCCCAGTCAGCCAGGCAGCTGGGGGCAGGAAACTGCTTACTGCCCCCAGAAGCTGTTTGCTCCTGGGGCAGGCTCCACCACCACAGCCTGGGCGAGGACAGTGTCCCCCTGCCCTAGCAGCAGGGAGCTCCCACCCCCCACTCCACAATCATGGAGCGGGGCCCAGGAGCTCCTTGCATGGGAATAGTTCCCTGCCCAGCCTGGAGCTGGCTGGAACTTGGCCCAGATTGGGACAGTTCCCAGACAGCCCTGGGCTGCAAAGGGAAGGGCTGCACATGCACACTTCCATATGCAGCCCAGGGCTGGCCAGGAAATGTCCCTGCCTGGGCCAGATCTCAGCCCTGCAGTGGGGAATCCTGGCCCTGGCCCAGGGAATCCCTGCCCAGCCAGGGGCTCACTGTTAGCTGCCCCACCAGTGGAGAAGGCCAGGGGGTTCAGACCTGCCCCTCTCCCACAACTTCTTCCAAGCCCCCTACCCCTGGATCAGGGAGCTGGGGGCAGGATCTCCCTGCTGCTGGGGCAAGGCACATTGTCCCCACCCAGGCTCTACCACTAGAGCCCGCCCTGGCAGCAGGCAGGTCCCAGGGGCAGGGAGCAATCTCCCAACCCCCTTCTGGAGACAGCTATCTCCTGGCCCTGTACCCCTTGCCAGCCCCAGGGCTAGCACCCAGGGGGAGCCTAGAGCTCCCCCGGCCTGCTGCAGGGGGGCAGACCAGGGTGGGAGCAGGCTTCTCCTAGCTGCTCCCATTGGAAGCAAATCTGCTCCCAAATGCACGTACATGTAGACTCCTGCCCAGGGTGAGTTTACGCCAGAGTAAATAACTCTGGAGTAAGCCCATCCAGCAGCATTGGCATGTGTAGATGTACCCACTGTCAATCATTGCCTTATTACCTGAAACAGAAGGGGTGATAACTTTTAAAATCATTTATAACAAGAAATACAACTATGAGTGATATTTTCGTTATACATACAAATATCTAACCCTTTTTTGGAACCTGCTACATCCTTTGCCTTAACAATAACTTGCTGCAGAGAGTTCCAGAGTGAAAGGTTGCACCTGAGAGACAGAAGAACGCCCCTTCTGAGCACGTTCACTCGGAGTAATGTACACTTCTTTCTAGATCTGTTGTGTATGTTGTCAAAGTTCTGTTTCCCGGCTTCCTACACAGCCCCTTGGGAACTGCCTGTGACAACCAGCTTAAAGTTATATTCTCCCTTGAGAAATCTGTACAAAGAATAGAGCTGATCTCGTGTACAAAAACAGATCTCTTTATTGAATATGTGCTCATCTTCACACCAGAGGTATAGAAAGCAAAACTCTTTTTTTAACCAAACATTTTCACTCCCTTGTTTTATTGTTTTATTGTTCAATGCTGGAATATTCTAAGAAAATCCTTGATATTTCCACTTGCCACCCTTACAACATTTAAATTGATTTACTTTTTACCTTTGGATCCACAATGTAATCATTTTAATTGTTGAAATTGTCTCTCATCACCCTGTTAAGAAACAGAGGAGTTATAAAAATTTTAATTAAGCAAACTATGCTCAGGAACCTAGTGATTTCTAAGGTTTTAATTAATGTTATTACTCAAACACCCTAGAAAAGATTATCCTGATAAAGTAACACAGGCCAAGGGATAGGAAAACAAAGTATGAAAACGAAGGTACAGTGAAACCTACAATAAGAATCACTGTAACAGATACCTTCTGTTTTAATTAACCACTTTAAAAAATCCTAGCATCTTTTTTAAATAACTTTTAGCTAGTGTGATTTCTTCAGTACAACAGATTTTTTGCTGGTCTTATCTTTTCCCTATGTTGTTCATAACTCACCCAGATGCCTCTAACTTAATTTCTACTAGTTTCTGCCAGAACCTGGAAAGCAGGAAGAAACAGGCAGTATTCATTCATAAGTTAACTTCTACCCTGCCATAGAAACAAGTGTGAGATGGTAAATCTCTATATTAAAGGATGCATGCTCATTTGTATTAGGTTTTAAGCCCAATAACTGTCCCAATACTTTTCACTCTTTTTGATAGAAAGTACGTTAAGCTAATGCATCAGTGTTACAGACAATACAAATTCTATTATGGGGTTCGGCTTGCCTTTGCAGGGAAGGGGAACTCATTGATCGCATACGTGACTGTTATTGCTAACGTTTTTGAGCCTATATAAACCATATGTAAGCAAAATATTTATGGAAAACGTTACCAGGATCCTAGCTGAATGGAGAATGTTCAAAATCATTTCTGTTTGCTACATCAATTCAGTAAACTGCTACATTCAGCCTGAGAACTCTGCATCTGTGATTGGGAAAAACAAAACAAAACATTAAAATAAAATAAAATAGAATAAAATCTGCATTATGCTCCTAATATAATTAAGTTGAAAAATAATATATCACCATGTAAACTGTTATTGATGAACTGACAAAAGCCAAAAAGACAACTGTCATGAATTATTCATGTTAATTTATTTTCTCCATTGGCATTACTTTTAAAACAAGCAGCCAATACATCTTGCAATAGCACAGATTAATATTCTGCATAACAATTTTAGTATTACCCAGTGCCATTAATCTTTTGAGCCAGAATGAGAGCCTGAACCAAAATGAATTGCACAAGCCAGCATTTATTTACTTGTCTGCTTTATTTCTCTCTCCATGGGTTATGAATAAACAAGATACTTACACTGTCTAATACTTTTCTGAGTAGTAAGTGTTTTGTTTCACATGCCTGTTTATCAGTGGAGGGGGGACAAGCGTGAAGCCAAAGTTAATTGAATTATAATAGAAACGGTTGCAATACAAATGCTACCACTAGAGGGCAAAGTTTAACTGTAGAACAAAAGCACAAAGAAATCTACCACTGGCAAGCACCAAACTTGACATATTTTCCTTTTATAAATAAGATATGTAATCAATATTTTTGGTGAATTAAAAAAAAGAACAGGAGTCTGCTTTCTAGCTGCTTTGTAAGTATCAAGGCAAATTAGAAATGTAAAATACTGTACTTTAGTATATGAAGTACCTAGGAGTTGCCATGAGTGATGAAAAATATGAAGGAAATGAGAATACAATATGCTTCTTCATCCCCCCAGTCATTATGATCAAAAAGAGCTAGAGCTGCCAAATATGGATCTGAAAATTCCTCCAAGTCTCCAAGTGCTGACAGCTTTAGTTTGGCCCCTTGTGGAGATGGAAAGCACTACAATGCTAAAATCTGAATCCAAATTCAAACTCCCCCAGGTACCAGGGAGATTGGTTTGGGTTCATCTCTAACTATTTTGAGATTTGGAGACAGGATTTGATCTTTAGCTGTTTTTATTGGCAATCCAGTCCTGAATGAATACCATGCGGTATATTAGACAACAGAGGAAATATTTGGGGGGAGGGGGCAGGAGGAGGGGGTTGATCACTTAAAGCTATTGAACACAGAGTAGATAAAAGCAACATAAGGACACTTCCACTTTAGGAGGCATGCAGTGATGCAGGCCTTGTCCTTGATTACATGTGCCACAAGCAGCGGAATGGTTTGAATTAGACTCATGCATCCTGCCAAGCTGGCTATAGTCGTTAAAGGCAGCGTAGAACAAATGATGCATTCTGGATGCATAAGTGAAGGAAGGCTGTATAGAAACTATGAGCTACAGTCTACAAAAACTGGATCTGGACTTGAAACACCCCAGTGGCTCTGTGGTTCACATGCAGGGATTGATTTTCACAGCCTATGGTGATGTAAAGACATAGACGGAGATGGTTCTATGCAAAAATAAGAGCTGCTTGCACAATTCAGATCCAGACCAGGGTTTTGAAACTTCCCAGCCTTCAAAGTCTGGTGGTGTTTGGATATGAGGTATTGATTCAATCGCATCTCTAGTTACAAATGCGAACAAAAGGCATCTATGAAAGAAGGAGGGAGATGGAGGCTGGGGAGGGGGGCATTTGATTTGTGAATACAATTGGACCCGTGGTGTTAGTAGATAATATTAATCAATTTTTCTACATATAAAAGACGTTGTTTTCATTTTTCATACATCATCCATTAATCCCTTTTGCTGCAAACATATTCACCATTTGCTGAATATATCCAATGAATATTTGCTATTCATGGTGTGCAATTGATCCCATGATATTATCACTACTCCCTCACTGAACAACGGGCTCTTCAACAGGAATGCAGAGAATGGCAAGGACAACATTGCTAAAAGGAAAATAGTTTATGTTTTGTAAACTGTCTTTTTAACTAATTTCTCCCAAATTCTAATGAACTAAAATGAACATATCAAAACTGACTCCTAATTTTCAGCACCTCAGTTTCTGCATGCCTGTTTGGAGACATCTTAGCTGAGCACCTGAAACTCCTGCTGAAGTCACTGGAAGCTCTGAAGTGCTCAGTACCAATGAAAATCAGAATGATGGGGTCATCTCACATTTAGTCCTCAAAGCTGAAAGAACCCAGGATCAAAGAAACACTTTTGAAAAATTGGGTTTACCCTAGAATTCAAGATGCAAAGGTTTTGTTGTGATTTCTTTCCGGTATGCCCTGTGAAATCAACAGCTAACAGAAATCCATTCTAATCCTACAGGAATGTTACCTGATGTGGGAGTTAATTATTTATTATTGCACACAGGGCATTTTTACTAGTTGGATGAAGGAGTGTTGGTTTTTGAAGTGAGCCTTTTCAAGACAAAATTATCTCCAGCAGATAAGGTGTTACTCTCCATATTTTGTACTACACAAACCTCTCATAAGGAAAGAAGGGCACATGAAAAAAATTCCCAACAGCAGCAACACAGTGTTCATATATGTGGCTCCCTGGAACAAAAGAAACTGTTTTCCCCTCTCACCTTGAAAAAATATCAGAGACCGCATGGAGGAAATGCCACATTCATGAGTCTGAAATCAGTCTTTTCACACAGACTGGCAAGAACAGTCATAAATTAAAGCCACCATCACTCACTGCCATGCCGGCTGTCGCTTCACTAATGGCTTTAGAGATTCCAGGCATTAGCATTTCAACTTCAGCAGTACACACAATGAAGGAGAAAAGCAGCCTCTCCCTCAGTCCAGTGCCAGAAATAGGAATTTCAAATATAAAAGGAAACAGATGCTATCTAACAGCTCTCTGTATCATGGAGACTCATTATCCACTCACACACCAGCACCTGATACACAGTGCTACAGCACACAGAATCGTGACACACCGTGACGGGCAAAAGGGGTTTTTAACTACAGCTAGTGGAATTATTTGTTGTGACTAGTATTGACAGTGAATTTGGCCTTTACTTCCATGATTGTTCAGTGATTGATTGAGCACCTGTGATTAACTAATGAGAAGACCCCTGTAGGAACAAATTATAGACTAAAGATGCATACTACAGCTATGCTTATAGTGCCTGCCTGCTGAGTTTGGGCTCACTGCGATAAAGTAGCTGTACCCACCCACTCAAGCTCTGCCCATACTCAAGCCCAACAAAGGGATGGATGGCATGGATGAATTAGAGGTAGGGTTGCCAACCTTCCCGGATTGGCCGTGAGTCTACCGGAATCGGTATCAATCTCCCAGTAACTATTGAAAGCAATCCAGGAGATTGATATTGTGAATGGGTTGAACAGTACAATTAATGACATTACATCATGTTGGGAAAAAAAATCTCTCAGAATAGCTTCAGTCAGAGTTGGCATCCCTAATTAGAGGAGTCTTCAGAATATGTCCCAGTGCTGGGTCACAGAGCCTGGGAGCTGGATTAGGGGTCTGGGGCACGTCTCAGGATCCCTCTCTGCTGTCCACCACTACCTGACTGCTGGGCCTGCATGGAGCTGAAGTGTGTGCGCATGTATTTGGTGGGTGGCTCCTAGCAGCAGTCTCAGGCTCAGCAAGGAGGCAGGATTGACATGACCTAACAACATTAGAAAAAGAGCAAGAAAAGAGGAGGTGTGTAATAGGACTGTGCAAAGCTTTGGTTACTGATTTGATTTGGAGGAAATTTGGCCTGATTCGGGGACCAAATCCCTGAATCATAGAATCATAGAATTTAAGGGCTGGAAGGGACCTCGAAAGATCATCAAGTCCAACCCCCCTGCTCTGGGCAGGAATACTGCAGAGATCAAATGATCCCAGCAAGGCGTCTGTCCAGTCTCCTCTTGAAGACTTCCAAGGTTGGAGACTGCACCACCTCCTTGGGGAGTCTATTCCAGATTCTGGTCACCCTTTCTGTAAAGAAGTTCTTCCTTGCATCCAACCTGAAACCATCCTCTCAGTGTATGGCCAATGCTCCTGGGCTGCCCTAGCGAACAGTTTTTCTCCCAGCTCCCAATATTCACCCCTTACATATTTACAGATAGCCACCAAGTCCCCCTTCAGTCTTCTGTTCCCCAGGCTGAACAATCCCAGATCCCTTAGTCTTGCCTCAAGGGTTGTCCTCTAGGCCCCTAATAATTTTCATGGCCCCTCTCTGCACCCTTTCAAGATTCTCCACATCTTTTTTGAAGTGCAGCGCCCAGAACTGGACACAGTACAGCAGCTGGGGTCTCACTAACGCCAAACAGAGAGGAAGCATCACTTCCTTAGCCCTGCTCGTAACGCACTGGCTAATGCATCCCAGTGTGCTTAGCTCTGTTGACTACAGCATTGTGCTGGCGGGTTGTGTTCATCCTGTGATCAACCGTAACCCCGAGGTCCCTTTCAGCCACTGTGCTGGCCAGGACATCTGCTCCTAACCTGTATTCATGTCGCTGGTTACTTCTCCCCAGATGAAGCATGTTAGTCTGAACTTGGGAAGAAAGTAGGGCAGAGTGGCACCTTGGAGACTAACTAGTTATCTGACTAACTGTCTCTCACTGACAGTTTCTTCCCATGGAAAATGGAATAATATTCTTTCCTAACATCATCTTGCATAGGTGCTACTTCAAGCCTTCTCCGACTAAAATAAATTGTTCAGTGAGGAAAAGAAGTCTTTGATGTAACATGCACTGAAACTTAAAATGACTTGTGGGCAAGGGAATATATCATTTAAAAAAATAGACAAGCTGTTTGAGGATCTCTTGCCAGATTCAGGCCTATGTCCTCACATTAAGAAAGCAGGTGTTTCAGTTGATATGAGAATAGTAAAAAGTTGCATTGATGGCTTTAACAAGGAATGGTGTCTTGGGAAAGAAATGATAAACTTCATAAATCTTTTTGCTGAATACAAATCAAATCAGGAGACTCAGTAAAAGCTCTGAATTGATTTGAATCATTGATTCAGAAAAGATTCAGAGATTCGAATTGGCCAGGGGGAAGCCCCCATGACTGCCCTGCCCAGCCCCAGCCTCCTGGGACTTTAAAAAAAAAGAAAAAGACCTGCACTTACCAGTTGCAGCAGTCACCTGGAGCCCAGCAGCGCTCAGCCCCAGTGGCCCCAGCTCCCAGACAGCACGCAGTGTCCTGCCAGCTTCTGGGCACATGTGGTGATGCCCTGCAGGGCAGCGGGGGGCAGCGGGGATCACCCCCCCTGCCTGGCACTCGTGCGGCAGCTGCCTCATGGCACAGATGCAGTGTGGCTTGGCAGGACACTGCGTGCTGTCTGGGAGCTGGGGCCACTAGGGCTGAGCGCTGCTGGGCTCCAGGTGACTGTTGCAGCCGGTGATTGTGGAGCATTTTTAAAAAAAAATGTAAGTGCCGAGAGGCTGGGGCCGGGCCGGGCAGCCATGGGGGCTTCTCCTGCAGCTCCCCCTGCCTGAGGAGAGGCAGGTACTGCTGGAGGAGCCACGAGAGAACCTGCAACCACCCGGCTGTGTCTGCCTCTCCCCAGCCGATCCAAATCACCGAATCTCTCCAAATCAGTGCCAAATCTTTCGAAGCCGATTTGGCCATCTCAAATGGGGACAGCGATTAGAATCACCAAATCGAATCACTGCCCGCCAAATTGGCTGAATCCAAATCAAATACTTTGCTATTCGCACAGGCCTAGTGCGTATGTCTGTCGCATGCTTTCTAGGGAGGAGTGGCTCTGCAGTTAGGGTCATGCTTTCCTGAGTTGGATGCAAAGGCGAATCTCTTCTCAAGCACAGGCACATTCACCTGTGAGAAAAAACAAGGCTGCAATGTGACAGTGGTCTTTTCCCCTCTACCTAGGGCTTTAGTTTGGGAATCTCAAGGCTCTATTATCTCCCTTTCCTTACAGCTCCCCCAAATAATTTCCTTGCCTTTTGACTGTGCGGTGTACAGTAAAGGTACAAAGTGCCAATCAATCACCCTAAACTAATGATTCTCAACCAGGATTCTGGGCAAGGAAGGTGTGAGGAGATAAGCAAATAAAGTCAGGCTCAAACTTCAGGTGTGAGATCAGCAGGTAAGAGCAAGCTCAGGATCTCCCTAGCGGCTCCTCCTCCCACCATCCCCCCCCAACAGCCTGCCCCCTCTGCAAGGAGGTATGCCCTGTAATTAAAAAAAATAGTTTTTGAAGTGGGGTACTGCTCAGTTCACAAAAATTATGGAAGGGTGCCTTAAGTCTGATGAGGGGGTGCCTTGAGCATAAAAAGATTGAGAACCACTGCCCTAAACAAATTAAGTCAGAGGGTTAGAGGAAACCACAGACTGTACAACTGATAGTCACCTGGTAACCGTGGCTCCACTTCTGCTTCCTACATCTTCCATAGACCAGAACCAGCTGGCTGCAGTGGGGACAGGCTTGTTTGACACCAGGAATGAACTGGAGATCTTCATAAGCAATATCATGGCTCTCTCCAGGTTGAGCTGAAGTCAACTCTAGCTGACACCTGAAACTCACTCATATCTTTTGCCAGTTGGGCTCAAAGAAGGTGTGTAATACACTAATCAGTGAATTACAGGCACCGATTCAGTTAATGAGTCAGGGCACTAGGCTGCTAAAGTGCAAAGAGTGCAGTATAGGGACACTGTAACTCAGGGGTTGCCTCTGAGCAGCATTTGTCTCAGGGACGCACAGCTACACACCATCCCCTACTTGGGCATGAGAATCAGCTCTCATTCTGTGGCCTCACTGGGCACATCTACATGTTCATTAATGTGCTTTTGCTAATTCGCATTAAATTTATACTTCCATTGTGAAGTCCTAGAAGAAGGCTCATTAGCCTATTTTAATGTGCATTAGCGGAAGCGCATTTTTTTTTGGGACACTTCAATGTACATTAAAATAGGTTAGTGTGCATTAAAGCACATGTGTAGTTGCTCCCACTGACTCCATTCTGGGACCTCTTCAGTTTACAGCAGGGGGATCCAACGCCCGATTTACTTACAAGGCAGCTGAGGCTTGACAGAACCTGGCTAGGCTTAAATGAATCATAGTTCAAAAATAGCAGCAAAGGGAACTTAGAGAAGGGGCTGAAACTAAGAGATTACTGTGGGAAGACAAAAAATGGGCACAAAGATCTATAATGAATAGCCTGGATTTTTTTAAAGCCCTTTTCCATTGAATTTCATCTTGGTAAAGGTCACCAATGAGATGATGAGGGCATATAATTTCTTTATTCGTGTGTGCAAGATGTTCACTTATGATGGCTGCAGTGATTTGTTTAAAATTATTTAAGACCTGTGCTGTATGGGTGAGATAGTCTGCATGTGTTTAAGTGCAGGAGGGATGATGTTTTGGGGGGCTGTAAGAAAGCAATGAATGCTGCAAATCCATTACCATTTCTGTGTTGTGTGTGAGCAGGCAGGAAGGCAGCAGAGCCTACAGCATGTATTACATTTTGGGTATGTTTGAGAAACCTTGGGGTTGGTATGATTCATCAAAGAGCTTTTTCCAGCCTACTGTGGAATTATGTGTTCCATAATGATCTGACACACAGGAGTTCCCAGGTGGCCTTTTCATCTCAGATGGGCTTACAGATGCTAGGAGAGCAACTAGCCTGACATTTCAACCTTCCTTGTCTGTCTCCTTAAAGTTACAATAGAGATGCAAAATAAAGCCGTAAAAGGTAGATGGAGGTAGATACTGTCACCCTCCCTTAAGAGAGATTTTTCGATTTCCGTGCCACTAAGTTTGCCTCCTTCAGTGAATTTATTCTGCGAAGTGTGTTAGAACAGACAGCCCCATCTGTCATATGGAGATTGGACGCATCTTCTCAGAGCTGCAGTATCTTCATTAGCACTAACCCAGCTGCCTGGTTGAGAAATGAATTTTCCAGGATGCATTAGGACTGCATAATGAGTGTGGTGTTTTACTTTGGAGGCTACCAGGTGAATTTTTTCAAGGGCAGCTCTCTCTGGAGATTGCCTGCAGATTTGGTTAAAAGCCCAGGTTTCCTATGCCAGGTCTGTGTATGCAGTCAAGCCAATCTTCCTCTTAACCACAGCTACAGCTTGCCCACATCTGTAGCTTTTTCTGTGGTGCCCCACAAGCACTTCAGAAAGGTGTTGTAATTGCTTGTTGTTTCTACACTTCTGTAACAAGGAAATTAGTTGGCAGTTATATTAGCCACAGATGGAAATTGTAAGTGGAAGAGGAATAGTTAGAACACAGGACACAGGAATATACCCAGCCTAGGACTCCTAGGCTGCATCCAGATGAGCACAGCTGTGCAGTAGGTGGTGTGGCAGACACTTGTTCTCCATGGTGCAAGGGAGCAGCGCAGAGAGCTTTTTTGACTCCTGGATATCCAGGGTCAAATAAATCTGCAGAGAAAAAAACAAAAGTGTGGCAGAATTGCTGCTGCTGCAGCCTTGGGAGGCCCCCAGGTAAGGCTGCCTCCCCTACTGCCCCTGGGGTAACTTGCCACACTCCAGAGGGCATGTGACATGGGCATTCTCCAGGGACAACCACTAGTTGTCTCTGGGGTACCAAATGTTCACACCACATGTGGACATGGCTCTAAAGCCTACTTCTTGCCCTACTGTGGAATCACTGACTGGCCTTGTGCATGTCTTTATGCTTGCTGTGCCTCAGTTTACCCATCTATAAAATGGTCATGAGGTGCCTCTGAAGTACATGAGAAGTATTTCAGAGTTCTTTATGACTTAGTACATATAGTCAAAAAGCCTGAGGCTGAAATGATACAGTCTTTGAAGGTTAGTTTAAACTGCAAAGATTGGTACCAAAAAACAAATGAACAGACATTTACTTTTGACTCAGGAAATGCAGCCACATGCCTGCAGCAGCTCAACCAGAAGCCAGGGAGCACTAGAGCATGGTTCTCTGGCACGTAGCTTGCATGGGCTATATGTTCACTTCCTCTTCCTGCTGCCCCTGAGGTCTCTGGGATTTGCAGTCCACAATCACAGCAGCAGAACTCTGCAGGGTTGTTCATCACTTCCTCTTCCTGCTTCCAGATGCCTCTGGGATTTGTAGTCTGTAGTTGCAGCCAGCATGAAGTAAGCAGGGCAGGGCAGCTCTGTACTCAGGGGAAGGGAAGTTTAACCCTCCCTGCAGTGCTGGATTATGATATGCTAAGGCCCTAAACTATGTCTATTTTAAGAGGCCCCATATGATAAAAATAATCCAATGTATGTATATTTTTGTCATATTAGAATAAAAATGTCCATATTGAGAGAGTCATTTCCCTATATCTCCTTTATCTCCTAACTGATTATTATAAAACTTAATATTGAGCCACGTTTTTTTCTTATTTAGAGGCCTATCATTTTGTGAGGCCTTAAAATGTAGCTTAAGTAGCTGAAGCCTAAATCTGGCACTGCCTCCCTGGCCAGCTCCAGCTAGGGAGCAGAGGGGCAGGGCCAGCCCTGCTCTATGGAGGGCTACAAAATGCAGGGATGCTGACTCTGATTAACTTGAACCAGGATGGGGTCTGGGTCAGAAGTTTCATAAACCAGTTTGACCTAAATCAGTTAAGTCTGATACTACATTCAACCAGGTTCATCTTAAGCCAGTTTCAGCCATTTTGAAACTGGTTTATGCTCACTGAACTTCTATTCTGTTACAGATTTAAACCAGTTTCTGATCACTTAAGCCGGTTTATATGTAACTTCTGTCCCTAGCCTATGAGATAACAGTCACACTGTAGAACCCCCAAAAAGAAAACCAAATCTTGTTTATTTGCATTTTCTCTTATTATTTGCATGATTTATTCATTCTCTTATTGTTTGCATTTATGTCTACAGATACAAAGGCTTTAAAGGCAACTGCTCCATTTCCTTCATCGATCAGTTCAAAGCCCTCCATCAGTGCAATAAGTATTGTGAGATGCTGGGGTTGAAATCTCTTCGGGCCAAACAGAGGAAGCCAACAGTGATGAAAAGCAAAGTTCAGCCAGCCTTACCTAATGCAAAGAAAATGGTGTGCAGCATACATACAACAAAGAAAACATAGAGACTTCATTTCTTTAAAGCATCTGGTAAAAACTGAACCACTTTGTAAGAACTCTCCAGAAGCATGCACAGATACCGAAGGGCATGAGTACGGAGTGTGAGCTTTCAGAGTTTTGAAGACAGTCTTTGATAACAGCAACAAAGAACAGCTGAGTCCATGGCTTACCCAGCTAAACTTCAAAGCAAGTAAAAGCCATTTTTCACAACACAAACTCAGCTCTGTCTGGGTTAATTTTCAAGCATTTTTATATACGTCAATGCCTGTCTAGATCAGTGCGCTTGCACATTTTGTTTCTTGGAATCTGCGTACAAGGAGAGCACTCCTCCTCTCCTGGCACAACTACAGGTTTGGCTCAGTGATACCATGGCATTGTGCTATGACACAAGCATAAAACTATGATGACCATGCAGTAAAGGTTTTGCACTAGTGCTCAATACTGACAGTGGCATCAAAATTGTATCAGGATATTTGTTTTATTTCCTAATTCTTTGTGAACAGTTGCAATCCTTATGATAGTCATATTCTTTGATGTATTTTTTTTCCAATTAAACTCCTTGTAAAAGAAGATTAAGCCATGTGGGGATTTTGATGCACATTTGTTCTCTAGACAGTCTCAAAGCCTGAGCTACCAACTCTGTAGCTTTTCTTAAAATGTGAACTCACCCAACTGGAAAAAATCCTATGACTGGATAGCAACTCTGCCTTTCTTATTCACAAAATAATCTTAATCCAAACTACTACAAGAAAAGATTGGTGAAGCAGGAAAGTACAGAGATCTTAAAATCAGATTTTTTAAAAAGTATGTGCGTGTGGAGGGGGGTGGGGTGGGGAAGGCAGGGGCAGGAAAATCATGGCACAAAATCAATGAACTTACTACCACCTGAAAACTGTTGTGCTGCTGTCCTACAAGAGGATTTCAGGTCTGTGTAACAGTGCTAACCCCAAAAACTTAATTGAACATTGGTAGTAGGTTGTTTGTGTATGTGTTTGAAATATTGTCAATATTGATTGTTTATCATTATCGTTGTTATGTTTGGTTGGGAAAGGAAAATGGCAATAGAATTAGAGGGCATGTGCTAGGCTTAGGGGGTTGTCAACCAGGGGTATGTGGCAGCAGCGCAGAGAAGTGGGAGGCACTCCAGGTTTCGCTGCCAGTGCTTCTGGTTTTGCTGCCGCACGCTGGGGACTACCTTCCCCGCTCATTGATCGGCCACCAGGGGACTTCCCCTGCTGGTCAGCTGGCCACCGGGGGTACACCAACCAATAAAGGTTCAAAACCCCTGTGCTAGAGCCTTTAAAGGGCTCTAGCATATGCCATTGAGTCTGGTTATGATGCCATGCAGTGGTGCCTCCACACCTTGGGGGGTTCACATGCTGGAATTGGTTATCACTTCCCAGAGTGAGATAAAGACGTAGAGAGATGGCACACTGTAAAAATTGGAGCTATTTGCACAATTCAGATCCCAACCAGGATTTTGAAACCTATGAGCCTTCAATGTCTGCTGGTATTTGGATCTGGCCAGTCACATCTTTTGCTCCATCATAAATGTCTGTCATGTGCAGGCTGCAGAGTGGCTTCTCCCTGACTTTCCAGAGCAGGAAAATTCTAGACATTCAACATCTGCTGGGCATGACTGTGAGTGATTAGGATTTGCCACTTCCGTGTGTTTTAAGATGCTTAATTTTACATCATTCTCCTTTCCCCCCTTTCTTTACAGGTTTCCCTCGATTTATGCGGATTCTTTATATACAAATTTGCTCTTATGCGATGAGCATATTTAGACCCATAATTCGTTATATGCAAGGTAAATTCAGTCTTATGTGATCAGCATAGATGCCCCCCACCCAAGCAGGTAAGTCTGTGGGGGAAGGCAGAAGGGCCATGGCCCCACTCACCCAGCCCAGGGTGCAGCAGCCCTGGGAGTGGCCAGCGCCAGCTGCCTGCAACCGTTGGTCTGCACCATGCTCCGCCTGTCCCTCTGTGCCTGGGCTGACCCCAGCTCCTGGGCTGCGCTGTGTCATGGTGCAGGCAGCTGGTGTCGGCTGCTCTCAGGGCCACTCCAGCACGGGCTGGGGTGAGTGTGGACAAGCAGAGCCCTGGGCGGCGTAGAGCACAGCACTCACCCCAGCCCCAGCTGCAGTGGCCCTGGGAGCAGCTGACACCAGCTACCTGCACCAGGGCTTGGCGCAGCCCAGGAGCAGAGGTGAGTGTGGACAGGCGGAGCATGGTGCAGCCCAGCAGCTGCAGGCAGCTGGCCCTGGCCATTCCCAGGGCCGCTGCAACTGGGACTGTGGTGAGTGCTGCTCAGTTCCCTTTGCTTTGTTGCCTTGTGCAGCCCCAAGAGCAGCACCCCTCCCCCCACCCCTTCCCTAGTCCCAGCCTCACTCCCTTCCTCCCTCACCACCATGGGAACCTATCCTTATTTGTTACATTGTAAAGTGGGTTCACTTTATGCAAATTAGACTTATGCGCCATTCTCTGGGAACGCATGTACAGCATAAATCAAGGGAAACCTGTATTTGCTGCCTACTTCTGTTATCTTAGACCTTTGGGAAGCAGAGAACTATAAGCTAACAGAACAAAACAAAACCAAGAGATTCATCTGGGATGACATTTGATGCACTAAAAAATTCACCTCTCCATTGTGCTGACCTGAAGAGTTCACTGCTGATGAGAGAACATAGTAGGAAATGTGGTCCTCACCTGTAAAGGAAAAGGCCTTAATCCTGCAAATGATTCCAGAAATGGGGGGACTGTTGCAGCACCATGGGGAAACCTGGCTGCACCCATGCAGCATTCAATGAAGTATGAGGGCCTCACTTTCTTCCTTATTCATTAATTCAAAATTTAGAAAATGGTCATAGTCCAAACTTGTTAGTCAATGAATGGAAATGGGCAGGAACCATGTCTGCAGGGAGATTACTTTGTGTTGTGTATTCATGGAATGGCATGCTTTGAAGGTCTCTGTGGAGAAGATGATTCTTCCCAAGGAAGAAGAGCACTTTCCCTTTCAGCATAACCAGTATAAATGAGTCTTATAAAATGTCTTCGCTTGTGGGGGATTGCTCTCAAAGGCCACTGACCCAGGGTTAATGAATGACTCTAAATAAAGAGTTGGCGCTTGTTCTGGTTATGAATGGCACTTTGATGGATAGAATATTCAACTAAGTACTGACATCACTACTCAAAAGCTTATTGTGATTTCTTATTATTGATCTTGCAGAATAAATGTGCATGTGGAGCCCTGTATAATAACAGGTCTTCATCTGAAGGTTAACCATGTGCACATCTTTCACAACTACTGAAACTGTTTGCTTTCCCACTGCCCAAGAGATTATTGATTTTACATTGTTGCTCAATTAATAAGCATAGTAAAGAGATAACCTACTGAAAATATATTAATGTTTCAATTCAAGTAACATATCTTAAATACTTATCTGCAGCATATCCATTACAAAGTGATTCTAATGGGAAAACTTAGCAATCATCTGCCTGTAACAGAACAAAATCTGCACTCAAAATCATGCTTCTTAAAAACAATCTTTTTTATTCTCAGATGTTGCACTTGATTTCAGCTTTCAGTGCAATTACATTGAAATACATAAATACTGACATGCCCACAGAAAAACTGACTTATCAACTCTTTTTAGCTTAAAAACATCCCAACTGCTTTTCAGTTGAACTCTTCCATGATATTCCTGAGTCACTACTATCTGGTATTATTTAGGGCAGTGAAGAGCTAAGGTATCTGTTTCTCTGCTAAACTCAACCTTATTGGTTTTATTATTCTATTAGATTCCCTTCCTGCACTCTGACCTGAGTGCCATTTTCACCCTCTGCTGTGTGTCATGCAGACTGCATGCTCTCAGACACAGACTGTCTCTCTTGTTACTTCTCCAAACTGTGCCTAACAAATGGCACCCTGACCTTGGACTGCAGCTTTAAATAATCATATTACAGCTAGTGCACTTTTCATCCACATGAATTTCAAAACTACTCAGTGATATCAGTGAATGGCTAACATTGGTACACACACACACACACACACACACACACACGACTTCATATATAAAATATGTAATATAAGTGTAAAATATTTTGTAAATTTACACAGAAGAAGATTTGCAATAATAGCTATGGATTCTGTTCTCATCTTTCACATACCTAAAGCATTTTCCTCTATACATTGACCAGCAATTACTCAGCATACCATATTTTGGCCATTTTTAGACCAAGAAATATAATCCAGCTTTTCACAAAAAATGAAATTGCAGTGCATTTAATCTCACTTTTGTATAGTAGTCAGCTTAAGGCAGTGATTCTCAGCTAGGGTGCCATGGGACCTGTTAGACATGCAAACACCTATACATGACTCACAGCATGAGTGATGGGTGCCTCCTGAATCTGGAGGGCAGCTGCAGAAGCCACCAACAGCGGTTGCCCTGTCAGGGGGGCACCAGCCCTACCAACAGCATCAGTGTCAGCCATCAGGGGGGCACTGACCCCATCAGGGGGGGCATGTGCACCCCCATGCACCCCCTACCAGTCACCTGTGACTCACAAGATTAACCCAGAGATTTCAAATAAGAATCTGCATGATCAAAAATATTCTGGTTTGCTGTGGTCTTTCTGAGTTCTTTGCAACAGAAGCATTGCTTTAGTATTTTTACACAGTCAAAAAATGAGTAAAAGGTAAGAGCTGGCGTTTTCCAAGGGGTTTCTTGAGTCTAAAAAGGTTAAGAAATGCTGTCCTAAAGAGTCAGACTGGGAGAAAAAAAACCCACAGCTATCTTGACCTTATTGATGTCATAGGAAATTTCACTATTGACTCCAGGGAGGCCATATCTTATCCACAACATAATCCAGTTTTTCACAAAAGATGAAATTGCAGATAAATAGTTTTTGCTCCAAACCTATCTATGTTTTAAATGTAAACCAGCTAGATATTGCTATTAAAATGATCATAAGTTGGTCTGAATTGGCACACTACTGAGATCCCTTTTTTAGAGCTATGGCCTTAGTCTGTGTCTAGATTCTTTGAAGCCAGCACCACCACAGTTCCCATTTGAAAGGTCACATGTCCCACTATAAGCACTAGCTACTTTATTATTATTCCAATAAAGATTTGAATTTGCTGAAGAATGCCAATGGAATCCATCCTGGGAATAGTCTAGTTTTCATAAGAATCAGATAATGGTGCAAAAGTGGTGACACAATTTAAATTCCATTCTCAATTCCAGAGCAAGTAAAATATTTAGCAGTTAAACTATTAAGTGCTAAGTGTCAGCATTTTGATTGTCGACATTACGCTTCAGAGTAAACACCCCCTTTAGGCATACCATTTTAAAATGAAAGTTTAAATCTGCAGAAGCTAAAAGACCCACTATAAAAGTTCTGGCATGAGCATCATCACCTACTGGCTCAAATTCAACCTGATCTGTCACATAACAGAAGAAAAACTCAAATGTCCATGTACAGATCTGGACTTTAATCCCGGCAAATACATTGCAAAGGGGAAAAGCTGGATATTCTTCTTTCAAAATGGTTTTAGATCCAGATTAAATCGCAGCAGGAACCACTCCTGTGGAAAATCTTCAGGTCCACAAAGCACCTTGAGAGTGCTTGCAGTTGGCAATCGCATTATTCCATTAATTAATGTTCTTGATCACATACAGAATGAACAAACCTCACTGCCTCCTAATAACAGGTTTTTAATTAAATGTTCTTTGTATATCATAGCTGTAATTTAGGTCAAAGCATGAACACTTTGATTTGAATTCTTATTACACGCACTAACGATGATGGAATATTTAGGTATAAGGGCAGGAGAAACTTGTACTTTACAGAAGATCAATAAAGGCCTCTAATTTGAAGTTGTTATTTAAAAATCACATGAACAGCCTACAGCATTTTCTTTTCAGATACACGTGCATTTTCTAAGCATAGCAGTTAGTTCTCTTTTTCAATTTTGCTTCCTACATATATTTTAAGAACTACAATGGCCACAATTAAAGGGAGGTCAAGTTTGAATCCAGGTTTTAATCTAAAGGAAAATTTTTCATTACAGAGCCAAAGCCTAGACCCTCAAAGGTATTTTATGTACTTAAGTCCCAGTGGGTCTGAACCCCGTATCCCATTTTCAGAAATTAAATTAGACACTTAGGAGGCCCCACATGAAGTCAGTGAAAATTAAGCACTTCGGAAACCGGATTCTTGAAAATTTTACCCAAGTTTTCAGGAATGATTCATAGATGTTAGGGTTGGAAGGGACCTCAATAGATCATCGAGTCTGACCCCCTGCATAGGCAGGAAAGAGTGCTGGGTCTAGATGACCCCAGCTAGATGCTCATCTAACCTCCTCTTGAAGACCCCCAGGGTAGGGGAGAGCACCACCTCCCTTGGGAGCCCGTTCCAGACCTTGGCCACTCGAACTGTGAAGAAGTTCTTCCTAATGTCCAGTCTAAATCTGCTCTCTGCTAGCTTGTGGCCATTGTTTCTTGTAACCCCCGGGGGCGCCTTGGTGAATAAAGCCTCACCAATTCCCTTCTGTGCCCCCGTGATGAACTTATAGGCAGCCACAAGGTCACCTCTCAACCTTCTCTTGCAGAGGCTGAAAAGGTCCAGTTTCTCTAGTCTCTCCTTGTAGGGCTTGGTCTGCAGGCCCTTGACCATACGAGTTGCCCTTCTCTGGACCCTCTCCAGGTTATCCGCATCCTTCTTGAAATGTGGCGCCCAGAATTGCACGCAGTACTCCAACTGCAGTCTGACCAGCGCCCGATAGAGGGGAAGTATCACCTCCCTGGACCTATTCGTCATGCATCTGCTGATGCACGATAAAGTGCCATTGGCTTTTCTGATGGCTTCGTCACACTGCCGGCTCATGTTCATCTTGGAGTCCACTAGGACTCCAAGATCCCTTTCCACCTCTGTGCCACCCAGCAGGTCATTCCCTAGGCTGTAGGTGTGCTGGACATTTTTCCTCCCTAGGTGCAGCACTTTGCATTTCTCCTTGTTGAACTGCATTCTGTTGTTTTCTGCCCACTTGTCCAACCTATCCAGGTCTGCCTGCAGCTGTTCCCTGCCCTCCGGTGTGTCCACTTCTCCCCATAGCTTTGTGTCATCTGCAAACTTGGACAGAGTACATTTGACTCCCTCGTCCAAGTCACTGATGAAAACATTAAAGAGTATCAGTCCAAGGACCGAGCCCTGCGGGACCCCACTGTCCAACACCCTTCCAGGTCGAGACCGACCCATCCACCATGACTCTCTGGGTGCGACCCTCTAGCCAATTCGCCACCCACCGGACTGTGTAGTCATCCAAGTCACAGCCTCTTAACTTGTTCACCAGTATGGGGTGGGATACCGTATCGAAGGCCTTCCTGAAGTCTAAGTATACGACATCCACCCCTCCTCCTGTGTCCAGGCGTTTCGTAACCTGGTCATAGAAAGAGACTAGATTGGTCAGGCACGATCTGCCCGCCACAAACCCATGCTGGTTTCCCCTCAGCATAATTTGCCCTGCTGGGCTCTCACAAATGTGAGCCTTGATAATTTTTTCAAAGACTTTACCAAGGATGGAGGTGAGACTGACTGGCATATAGTTGCCCGGGCCTTCCTTCCTCCCCTTTTTGAAAATGGGGACCACGTTAGCCCTTTTCCAGTCCTCCGGGACTTGGCCCGTGCGCCACGAGCATTCGAATATTCCCGCCAGTGGCTCTGCAATGATGTCGGCCAGTGCCTTCAGCACCCTCGGATGGAGCCCATCCGGGCCTGCCGATTTAAAGGCATCCAGTTCTTCCAAATGACTCTGCACCATCTCAGGATCTACGCATGGTAGTCTGGCGCCTTGCTGCTGCCTCTCTACAACCCCAGTGAGAGACTTGTCGTGCCCCTCGCTTAGGAACACTGAGGCAAAGAACTCGTTGAGGAGTTCAGCCTTGTCCCCCCTGTCCGTCACCAATTGTTTCTGCCCATTTAGCAGCGGTCCTATTCCTCCCTGGGCCTTCCTTTTACTCCCTATATATCTAAAAAACAATTTCTTGTTGTCTTTTACTTGGGTTGCCATCCTCAGCTCCATGGTAGCTTTGGCCCGTCTAACTGCCTCCCTACAAGCACGAGCAGAGGAGGTATATTCATCTTTAGTGATCTCACCCTGTTTCCACTTTTTATGTGCTCCCCTTTTGCCCCTTAGGCTGCCCTGGATTTCTCTGGTCAGCCATGGAAGCCTCCTGGCCCCTTTCCCTCTTTTGCCTCACTCGGGGATCATGCCCCGACTTGCTTTGTGCCCGAAGGATCGTTTCCTTTAGGCACAGCCACCCTTCTTGGGCTCCCATCACTTCAAAACTCCTACTCTGCAGTGCGTACTTGACTAATCGCCTGAGTGCATTGAGATCAGCTTTCCTAAAGTCTAGCACTTTCACCCTACTAGTTACCTTACCCAGTCAACGTCTTATGTTGAATTCTATTATTAGGTGATCACTGTCTCCCAAATGGCTACCAATCTGGAGGTCCCCTATCATGTCATCCCCTGTTGCCAATACCAGATCCAGTATGGCATTCCCCCTAGTAGGACCATGCACCTCCTGTGTCAGGTGGAGGTCCTGTACACAGGTTAGAAACCTGTGTGAGTGATGGGACCTTGCTGTCTGCGTCTCCCAGCAGATGTCCGGGTAGTTTAGGTCCCCCATGACTACCGTTTCTTTAGGTTTTATGGTGTCCGAGAGTTGCCTCAGGAGCCCCGCATCTATTTCTTCCCCTTGGTGTGGGGGTCTGTAGCAGACCCCTACCATCAAATCCCTTTCTCCTTGCCCCCCATGTAGCCTAACCCACAATCCTTCTACTTCCTCAACCTCGGATTCTGTCTTGATGAGGGTTGATGTATATTGCTCACTGACATAAAGTGCAACCCCCCCCCCCCCTTTCTTCCCCGACCTGTCCTTTCTGTACAATCTATAGCCCTCAATATGTACCGCCCAGTCGTGGGATGAATGCTTGTGTTCAGGAAACTAGTTTTGTTTATTATAGGGATAGGTTACAAAATTCAGACACTTAACTGTAAGTTTAGCGGTACTAAGTTCAAGGATTCCAGTTCTCTATCACTGTTCAAATGTGAATAGGACTTTAGGATGCCTATGTCCTATTCTCTGCTCTCACATTCACACACTTAGCAAAATCACTTGAACTAAAATCCTTAAAGGAAACAATAATGAAAGGGGCATACCTTCCAAAGACAGAGCAGTTGCACCAGTAACCTGGGTGCCATGTTTTAAGAAACATGGTTCTGTTTGTTCTCTGTTCCTTGGGGAAGAATGCAGAAAAGCCACATGTTTTCCAAGTGAGCACCAGCTCTATGATGCCTTTTTCCTTTAATGTTTTGCTCTAAAAGAAATTTCAGCCCTCGCGTGGGTGTTGCAAAGGTCACGTAGCTGTACAATAAAAGCCTCAATAAATGACTTTTCATTTAGAGCTTTAAGAAAAATTTAATCTACACTGCTATCATTCTGCCACAGAGCACCACAGGGGTAAAGCACTGTTTGCCTACATGAGAGTTGAATTGACATTTTCAAAATGATTTTCCTTTAACAGCTTTGCAAATGGAAGCCAGAAGCCAATATGGTCCATGCCTCCCTCACTCACTTCCAAAGCACAGGCATTGGTGGCACTTATTTTCATTTTGTGGCCCTGGATGGGGAAATAAACTGCAATAATGTTGTGAAAATGAGGGTATTCCCACATGACAGACTTTTAATTTCCTGTTGGTGCTATTGGTTTCATGGATATCATGTTCAGGCAGGCATCACGTTGGGCTGTGTGAGGAGGAGGAGAGACATGGCTACAGAATGCGTTATGCTAAGAAATTACCTTAGGGGGAATTGGGGGAGGAGAAACAACACTGACATTAGTTCCCCAGACAGCTCCATAGGAAAGGGGAGTCAGGGGAAGCCTTTTCTCTCCTTCAGGCAAAGCTTGAAAAGAAAATCAGCTGCTGCAAAAATCACTCCCCACTGGGCTTTGCAGAAGAGAGGAGGTCACTTTTGCCACCTCCCTCCACCCAGAGTCCAAGAAAGGAAAGAAGCAGGATTGCAACCCCCCCCCCCCCCCAGCCTTACTTAGGCAAAGTTTCCCTCCCCCCTCAACCATAGTTCTCATAAAAGGCCTTTTGAAAAATAAACCATAATTATCGGCAGCTACTTTGATTTAGCATTAGGAGCCTGCCATACAATGCCGTGGGTGTGAATTATTGTGATTTAGTGCATCTGAGGAGGCTGGAGAATATTTGCTTTGTGAGCCTCTCAAGTTGCTACTGCATGCAAGCAGTTTCTATTAAATTCATCTGAGGTTGGTGTTATGTAACAGAGGCAAACTCAGGTCCCTTAAGAGCTAATTGTTCCTATGGATGATTTAGTGATAAGGATTGATATGCTTAAGGATTTAGGAAATGTCTTTTAGGAAGAGTCACAGCAGAGGGTCTGTTGTTCTATCCATCCATCACTGTAGCATATGATTATTAATTATGAGTTTTTGGATATGGGTAAAGAACCATACCGGTATAAATGAGCATTGCACCAGGGTAAAAGTAACACAAGCAACACAAATCTGCAAACTGGGATAACTTCACCCAATCCTGCAGAATTACCCCCAAAAGAATCAGAGATTACTCGATGTAAAAGTCTTCTGTCTGACTCCATCCCAGGACAGCTACATGCCAAAGGCGAGCAGGCTCTTACTTGCTCCCCTGCCACTGACAACAGGGCACAGTAATAACCATCTGCTGTGCGAGTTATCCTGAGATAGCTGCACACCTGCCCATTCCTGATCTGGGCATAATTTACAGCAGTGACTATAACCAATGTAGAGCATGTGGAGGCATGCACATGCACTTCTTCTAGTCCTCACTCAGGCAAAATTCTAGCTGAAGCCAAGATGCCAAGACTGAAGAAGAGACTAGGAGAGGAAATGTAGGATGTATGCTGGAGGCATAGCTCAAAGGAAAAATTGGAGAGCTGTGGATAAAGCAACATACAAGAAGGTTCATGCAACAAGGGGAGAGGAAGGGGAGCAAAAACACTAATGAGCTGAAGACATTTATAGATTTCAAGAATCTGATGCTGCTGAAAGTGGTTCAGGGACTGAAACTAAAAACAGAGAATGGTGGGAAGAAGCAGTGCACTGAAATAAACACTGACATCATCGGAAGAAGAGGATTCAGCAGAATCTTTAATGAACACATTACTTTTCTCCAAAGGGCAGGTATACTGGGACAGTTGTTTTCCAGGAGGGAAAGCTAGGGCTGGTCCTCCTGGCAGGGATACTAACCTAAAGGAGAATGATCCTGCCTCTGCTGCATGGATGCGGCAGCAAAGCTGAAATGAATCCCTTCTCCCCCCAGGGTTACCAGCCGAGGTAGCAATCCAGCATTCGAGACGGAGGACCCAGCTGCCACTGTCACACCTGGTCTGTCATACCAGGACCCCAGGGACATATGAAGCATGTGCTGCACTATTCAGCAGACCCTAGGGATCTGTAAGACCTGCTCCAACAGACACTTCACTGTTTTCCTGATCCTTCCTACCCTGTACCAAAGGACCAGAACCCAAAGGAGACATGGAGCGCCAGCTGCCAGGGAGCTGCAAGTCCCATCACCGCATGGAACTAGCCAGCACTGGCTCAGAAAGATGAATCCAGTGCCAGAGCACAGTCCGCAGCATGACATTCATTTATGGAAGGGCTAAAATGGCACTTTTACCCTCCCCTGGGACCAAGCGTCCTGAGAAGGGAGACTTTCAGGACCCTCCTCTGTCTCCCTTCTCAGCCTGGAATACCCTAAAGAAGCAACAGAGGGTGGAGAGCAGTGCCTGATAACCAATCCAGGATATGTTATACCGTTCAGGTTTTTAATTTTTGGGAGATCCACAAAAATATGTACTATGTAGTCATTAAATAATAATAAGTTTGTATCTTGTGAGGCATTTATACTGTCTCCTGGAACCACATTCTTGGAGTCATCCTTGACCTCATGTCAGGACTATTGTAACTAATTGAAACTACTGGGAAAATTTAAGATAGACCGTTTGATATCAGTTTATCTTCAAAGTACAAGATGTTCATTAGTACTGAAGACATTTAAAATAAACTGGACAAAGCCCTGAACCGTATACTACAGGGAGCAACCGTGTAGGTCTTTTCCATCTCTAATTCCTGATATGAAACCCATGCCTCTCTGAAAAATGCTCACTTCTTTACCTTTATCTTACTGGCTTTATTCTTCCCACAGGCATGGAGCTCTCCTGTGCAAGGGCATGTCCCACTCTGACTAATCAGACGGCAATTTGGCCATGTCTTGTATGGAGTCATCTATCTCTAATTGCTGTATCTGGTTTAATTGACACAGGGGAGCTGGGAAGGTTTCCAGAACAAACGGGCACAAGAGAAAGCAATGAATCCAAAGGCTTCTGGAACAGGCAGTTTTAATGAGGAACAGCGTAAAGCTGGGGGCAGTGCTGGTTTTGACAAATCCCTTTCTGCTTCCCTAGTGTGGAATTATTACCCCATTTGAAATCTCAAACTTGCTTTTTACAAAGCACCTAAACTGGAACTGCATTGTAATATGAATTTCTTCCCCTCTCTCTCCACGTCTCACACAGAGGTATTACCTTACTGTTAATGACTGTCCTATGGGAATGCCTAATGCAAAAGAACAGGGCTTAATAATTATCTGTGCAAAAATTGAGGAAGCCACAGAAGATGCGTTGCTCAGAGAGAAATTACACCATTGGAGAGGGAATATAATACAAGAAACCTTTGAGTTTCTTAGGCTTTCTTTGGTTCTTTGGGCTCCTTTGAAAACTCTCAAACCTTAATTCACAGACTGATGCAGAATTTCTCAACATAATTCCTGTGAGGAAATCCTGAGCTTTCTTAAAACCTGGGGCAATACGTTAAAAAAAGCCTTGAACACCAGCACAAATAGTCTCTCTCGCCAAGACAATGGAACCACAAGTTTTGAATTCACAAAACCTACACTGGCAGCAACCTGAATTGAAACAGGGACAGGTAGACTTGGAAACAGAATGGCTGGCCTGTGAGCTGAGATAGACAGTTGAGGAAGATTAACAGTCTTACCGCTACAATGCCTCCAGATCATTGTGCACCTACAACAGCCTAGATGGAAGAAGCACTGGAAGAATGAGTGGGACATGGCCCTAGTTTGAGAGAGAACCCTATCCCTGATTCACAGGTACTGCTGCTCCTTTCTGTTTTCCCAGAAGACCACAAATAAGTGTTCAAACCAAACCAAAGAAGCTGTAAAATATTCAACACCTCATACTTCCATCTTTGTTGTAATCATGGAAGATCTTCCAAAATATCTGGGTGAGTTATTTATTGAAAATCCTATCTTTATCTCCAGTTGAGAGAGAATCAAGTGACATTACACTCATCTACTCCCCCATCCCATGCTTGATCGTGCAAAGTGAAGAAGTAGAGTTGAAAACATATAAACAAGCACTTTACAGATGATGAATGCATCAGCTTTAAAAAAATATTACTGGAAAAGTTAAGAGATCTGTAGCCATGTCCCAACCAAGGTAAAAATAGTCATCAAGCTATGTTTAAAAGTCCTTGGTATCATCCCAGCTCATCTACACGTTATGACTTCTCCATGGACCGAAAATTTGTAGTGGTGGAGAGGCTTCTGTCTCTCAATACTTAGAGCTATGTCACCCAGAGTCTCATACTCCTGGAAAGGTTACCCATGCTCTGAAACAAAAAACATCCAAAAGCAATGTTAATGACTCTCATCAAGACGGAATCGAAGGAGGAGAAAGTAGAAGGATTGTGGGTTGTTACATGGGGGGCAAGGAGAAAGGGATTTGGTGGTAGAGGTCTGCTACAGACCCCCACACCAAGGGGAAGAACTAGATTCAGGGCTCCTGAGGCAGCTCTCAGAGACCATAAAAACTAAGGAGGCGGTAGTCATGGGGGACCTAAACTACCCAGACATCTGCTGGGAGACACAGACAGCAAAGTCCCACCGTTCATGCACATTCCTATTCTGCGTACAGGACCTCCACCTGATGCAGGAGGTACACAGTCCCACTAGGGGGAATGCCTTACTGGACCTGGTATTGGCAACTACAGATTGGTAGTCACCTGGGGGACAGTGATCACCAAATAATAGAATTCATCATAAGACATCGAGTGGGTAAGGTAACTAGTAGGGTGAAAGTGCTAGACTTTAGGAAAGCTGATTTCAGTGAACTCAGGCGATTAGTCAAGGACGCACTGCAGAGTAGGAGTTTTGAAGAGATGGGAGCCCAGGAAGGGTGGCTGTACCTTAAGGAAATGATCCTTCGGGCACAGAGGGAGATGATCCCGATGCGAGGAAAAAAAGGGAAAGGGGCCAGGAGGCTTTCTTGGCTGACCAGAGAAATCCAGGGCAGCCTGCGGACTAAAAGGGAAGCATATAAAAAATGGAAACAGGGAGAGAATACCAAAGAGGAGTATACCTTCCCTGCTCGCGCTTGTAGGGAGGCAGTTAGACAGGCCAAAGCTACCATGGAGCTGAGGATGGCATCCCAAGTAAAGGATAACAAAAAAATTGTTTTTTAGATATATAGGGAGTAAAAGGAAGGCCCAGGGAGGAATAGGACCCCTACTAAATGGGCAGAAGCAATTGGTGACAGACAGGGGGGACAAGGCTGAACTCCTCAACGAGTTCTTTGCCTCAGTGTTCCTAAGTGAGGGGCACGACAAGTCTCTCACTGGGGTTGTAGAGAGGCAGCAGCAAGGCACCAGACTGTCATGCGTAGACCCTGAGATGGTGCAGAGTCACTTGGAGGAACTGGATACCTTTAAGTTGGCAGGCCCGGATGAGCTCCATCCAAGGGTGCTGAAGGCACTGGCCAACATCATTGCACAGCCACTGGCGGGAATATTTGAACACTCATGGCGTGTGGGCCAGGTCCTGGAGGACTGGAAAAGGGCCAATGTGGTCCCCATTTTCAAGAAGGGGAGGAAGGAGGACCCAGGCAACTATAGGCCAGTCAGTCTCACCTCCATCCTTGGCCAAGTCTTCAAAAAAATTATCAAGGCTCACATTTGTGAGAGCCCGGCAGGACAAATTATGCTGAGAGAAAACCAGCATGGGTTCGTAGCAGGTAGATCATGCCTGACCAATCTAGTCTCTTTTTATGACCAGGTTACAAAACACCTGGACGCAGGAGTAGGGGTGGATGTCGTTTCCTCAGACTTCAGGAAGGCCTTCAATATGGTATCCCACACCATACTGGTGAACAAGTTAAGAGGCTGTGACTTGGATGACTACACGGTCCGGTGGGTGGCAAATTGGCTAGAGGGTCACACCCAGAGAGTCATAGTGGATGGGTCAGTATTGACCTGGAAGGGTGTGGGCAGTGGGGTCCCGCAGGGCTCGGTCCTTGGATCGATACTCTTTAATGTCTTCATCAGTGACTTGGACGAGGGAGTGAAGTGTACTCTGTCCAAGTTTGCGGATGACTCAAAACTGTGGGGAGAAGTGGACATGCCGGAGGGCAGGGAACAGCTGCAAGCAGACCTGGACAGGTTGGAGATATGGGCAGAAAACAACAGAATGCAGTTCAACAAGGAGAAATGCAAAGTGCTGCACCTAGGCAGGAAAAATGTCCAGCATACCTACTGCCTAGGGAATGACCTGCTGGGTGGAATGGAAGCGGAAAGGGATCTTGGAGTCCTAGTGGATTCCAAGATGAACATGAGTCGGCAGTGTGACAAAGCCATCAGAAAAGCTAATGGCACTTTATTGTGCATCAACAGATGCATGACGAACAGATCCAAGGAGGTGATACTTCCCCTCTATCGGGCGCTGGTCAGACCGCAGTTGGAGTACTGCGTGCAGTTTTGGGCACCACATTTCAAGAGGGATGTGGATAACCTGGAGAGGGTCCAGAGAAGGGCCACTCGTATGGTTAAGGGCTTGCAGGCCAAGCCCTATGAGGACAGACTGGGGCACCTGGACCTCTTCAGCCTCCGCAAGAGAAGGTTGAGAGGCGACCTTGTGGCTGCCTATAAGTCCATCACGGGGGCACAGAAGGGAATTGGTGAGGTTTTATTCACCAAGGCGCCCCCGGGGGTTACAAGAAATAATAGTCACATGCTAGCAGAGAGCAGATTTAGACTGGACATTAGGAAGAACTTCACAGTTGAGTGGCCAAGGTCTGAAACGGGCTCCCAAGGGAGGTGGTGCTCTCCCCTACCCTGGGGGTCTTCAAGAGGAGGTTAGATACGCATCTAGCTGGGGTCATCTGAACCCAGCACTCTTTCCTGCCTATGCAGGGGGTCGGACTCGATGATCTGTTGAGGTCCCTTCTGACCCTAGCATCTATGAATCTATGAATCAACACCAAATCTCTTCAATATGCAAAGGTCTGGAGTGATCTCCAACAGTGTCTTTATGAAAAGCTCTCTCCCCTGCCCTCAAACGAAGGAAGGGGTTTAAAATTGCCATCCATATGGCCTGTGCTGAAAACATTAGCCATACCACACATCGACACCAAGACTGGTTTGATGAGAGTGACACTAAGATCCAAGCCCCCCTCAACCAAAAGAGAAGGGCTTATTCTGCTTGGCAAAATGACACTTCATCTCAGCAGCAGAAGTAATATCAGCTTCCCAAAGCCAAAGCTCAAAGAATATATCCAGGAAATCACAAATCAGTGATGGCAGGATACGGCCAAGGAGATCTATCTCTATGCTGACAAACATGACATGCATATAGCTTTTTCTGGGCAACAAAAGCCACCTACTGCCCAAATTCCCACAGTCCTATTTTCTTGCAATTGCAGGATGTCTCAACACTCCTCAAAGACAACAAAACTATCCAAGCTAGATTGAAAGCACTTTGAGGCACTCCTGAACTGTAAGTTGACTGTGATAGCTACTGCCATCAAAGACCATCCCCCAACACCCTGAAAGGGGATCTCTTGCCAAGCCTCCTACCTCAGAAGAAGTCTAGTGTGCCATCAAGTAAACCAAAAACAACAAGGCTACTGGACTGCATAGCATACCTGCTTAAATCTACAAGGCCAGCAGTGAGGAACTAGTCCTGAGACTCCATGAATTTATTTTTCAAATTTTATCTAGTGCTTACAAGGTTCCTTGGGTGAATTTGATATCTTTTATTAGACCAACCCAAATGGTTGGAGAATAGTTATTAAGCAAGCTTTCGGGTTCAAAACCCCTTCGTCAGGCTGAGGAAGCTGCAGCAGTTGGTGTGTGCTCTTCCTGGATGGAATGAAAAGTAAAGAAGCCAGGGGCTGGGCTGGGCTGGGCTGGGCTGGGGAGTCAGTTGCCAGGCAGATTGTAATGTGTCAAAAATCCAATGTCTATGTTTAGTCCCTGATCTCTAGTATCCAGCAGGTTGATGAAGTGGAGCTCATAGGCTCGTCTCTGGGACGTGTTGTGTAAGTTTCCCTTGAGGATCAGGACTGAGAGATTGGAGAAAGAGTGGCCCTCCTGTGAGAAATGTGCTTATGCATTCATTCATTGTGTTAGGATAATCAGTATGCTTACTGGTTTAGCATATGTATATGCCAGGAAAGCTGAATAGAAATGAATCTTCAGCTCTTTAATGCAGCCATAAACATGACATTTAAGCACCCAGCAGTAACCAAATATGGCATGGGCCCCATTTCACTGCCTGAATATGCACATGCAAATGGCAACATTTACAGACTTTGCTCATGTATGCCCTACAACACTAACACATGCTTTTGTTAGTAGTCTGTGAACACAATGGAGCTCCACAATCATGACAATCCAGCCCATCTCAAAGTACTGCCCCTTTGTCTCGCATACTCCATGAAATACGCAACAGAGGCATATGGGTTTGGAAGGGAACCCAAAGATTGTCTAGGCCAGCAGCTGGCAACCTTTAACATGATGTAGATTGGAACAACCCGGCTCTGGTCTTGTATTGGCTGGGTGGCTTTGGCAGCATGTCAGCAGCAGGAGTTATCTATGCACCTACACTGGGGCCAAGAAGCTGAGAGCTGTGCCTATGCCATGACTGCTTGTCCCAGCCTCCTGCTGTGATGCAGATACAGATGCAGAGGACCTGCCAGGCATCTGGCTGTCATGACCCAAAGGTCTGATTTTTTTTGTGCGCGCTTCGGCACTAAGAATTATCCCCGTGGGTTTGCAACTTCATTGCACGGAGGAGTTCTGCTGCGCAGAGAACCCGCGTGCAGGGGAGCGTTCCAGCCACTTTGCAGCTATCTTTGCAGGGTGCATTTCCCTTTGCAACACAGAAATGCACCGTGCAAAGAGTTCCCGCTCGTCGTATGCAAATTCGTGCCCCAGAATTGGCTAGTGCTAAATTATTCACACATGGCGGCTAGGGATTGGCCTGCTAGCCGTATAAGAGGCTTGAGCAGTTTCCGCCCAAGCCGAAGAGGACTCCGCATCCATCTCGTGGGGACTCTGGGTGCGCGTGGCAGGGTAATAGAAACCCTGTGTGTCGCTCAGAGGAGTTTGGCGGCCTGATCCACCGCCCACCTCTTCCCGTCTTCGAACGGAGCCTACTATAAGACGTAACGATGAGTTTAATGCGCGCTTGTCCTGGACATCCGGAGTTTGTCTGCGTGGAGCCTAGCAACCTCCACGTGATTGTTCGTGTTCTGTCTGCGTGGAGCCTTGCAACCTCCACGTGTGTTCGTGTTTTTTGTTGTAACCGCAACTCAAGCAAGTTCTCAGCCTACACCACGACCATCTCGGTGTAAGTAAAATAATCTTAAAATCAACCGTTACGTGTCTGTGCCCAATTCTAGCTCGGCGCCCGCCCTCTCCGATCTGGCCTGCCCGGGCTGCTGGCCACAGCCCGCGTGCAGAGCGACGAAAGCGACCTGGGTCAGACCCGGCACGCACACTGGCCAGGCATCTGCAAGCTGCATCCACACTGCCACCACTTCTTCCCACTCCTTTCTCCCGCCCCGCTTCACCCAGTTGTGGCATGGGCATAGCTGAAAGCCGCCCAGCCACCCAGCCACAACATAGCTGCCTACTGGCTAAAAACTACATGTGCACCACAACTGAACCGGCTGGGGGGCGTAGAAGTAACCAATGTGGATGCAGTTTGCAGCTGCCTGGGCCTCTCACAGCTCGCACACCACAGTATGGGAGTAGGGTGGCTGGGGAAAAAATTGTGACAGCACGAGTGCATTTCCCAGCTGCCTGGCCCCAGTGCAGGCAAAGCTCGTGTCCCGTCCCCTCTCCAGTAAAGAGGTTCACTGACATGCCATGGAAACCACCTAGCCTGTTCTGGACTGGAGCTGGATGAGCAGGCAGAAGCAGCAGGCCAGATCCAGTGACTGTGTTATCACACCCCAGAACTAGTCCAAATAGAAGAGGAAATAAAGACATATATCCAAGAATGAGTATACAAGAACAGCACGAGCAGATATGGACAAAACCAGAAAAGCCAAGGAAGTGAGTACAATTGCTATAGCATTTTAAATGGAATAAGGAAAGGTTCTGTGAATATCTTAGATGAAAGAGAAAGAAGGAAGAAAGTGCAGGACAACAGCTTAAGGGAAAGGGGAGAACTAAGACAGAAGACACAGAAAGCTGAAATGGTCAAATGAATTTTCTGCATCAGTCCTTGCAAAAGGGTTAATTGTGACCAAATGCTTAACATGGTCAAAACTGAGGAGAAGGGAGTAGGAACACTGGGAAAGAACAAGTTGAAGAATAATTAGGTAAAAGTTAGATGTGTTCATATAATCAAGGCTTGATGAATTTTAGCCAAGAGTATTTATGGACCTGTCAGATGCACTCCCTGAACCAATAGCATCCACTGGTAGGAGGCAGGAGAAGGGTAACCATAGTACCAACTTTTTAAAAGGAGTCAAAGAAGAACCCAGAGAATTAATGACCGCCTGTAGTTTAATACTCAGAAGAAAGTATTAAATAATCATCTTGCAAACTGCCAGAGGGTAATAAAGCAGTAGGTAACAACCAACCTGGATTTCTCAATTGCAAATCATATGAAAATAATCTAATTTCCTTCTTTGACAGAGTAAATGGCCAAGCAGATATGGAGGAAGCAATAGATAGGATATAGTTTGACTTTAATAAGGTTTTTATCACAATCCCCATGATATTCTTATCAGCACACTAGGCAACCATAGTTTAGATTAAATTACAGTAAGGAGGCCATTTGAAGAGGGATACTGCAGAGGTTTCTCCCAAGCCCTGTTCTGTTCAGTGCTTTCAGTATTTCCATTAATAACTTGGAGGAGGGAATGTATTTACAAATGATACCTACTAGGGCTGTGCAAAATGGCTCTGCTCCAATTCAGATTTGGATTCAGGCAAATCTGAGGAACAGTGACTTGATTCAGTGTTTCAGATCACTGTCCTGATTCGATTCGGCCAAAACCATTTAGGAATTTTGACGCTGTTTCAGAGATTCAGCTATAGACTATAATGGGGAATCACTAAAATACCTATAAATTTGTCATTTTGTGGCTGATTTGGATGAAAATTGCAGGGATGGTAGCCCCTTCAGCAGGCATGAAGCCTACCAGCTTTCAAGGAAATAGGTGCAGGGGCTTTTGTGAAACTGCACTTCAAACTGTTCAA
Source organism: Alligator mississippiensis (assembly GCF_030867095.1). Taxonomy (NCBI): domain Eukaryota; kingdom Metazoa; phylum Chordata; order Crocodylia; family Alligatoridae; genus Alligator; species Alligator mississippiensis. Next base: position 282,928,428 of record NC_081826.1, read on the forward strand.
AGCAAAACTTGTATCACTTGCCGGCAGCAGCAGCGTGCTGTCATCCTGCACGCTGATTCAGGGGCCCATGCCCCCGAGAGGGCTGCAGGGCTCTGCCAGACTCCTCCCAGGGTGTGCAGGCCCCCGAATCTGTGCTGGGGATGACAGAAGGCTGCTGCTGCTGGCTAGGACGAGTGGCAGCCTGCTGTCATCCTTCACATAGATCCAGGCTGTGCCAGACTCGGCCCCTGGATCTGCATGCAGGATGACAGCAGACTGCTGTCCCTCCCCCAGAGCATTGGGATTGGAAGGGACCTCAGGGACAGATTGCAGGCACTGCCCAGCTACAGGTGTCACTATCAGAGCAGTTCTTCCCCACCTCTTCTCCCTCCCTCTTCTGAGTTTCTGTTTCCCTGCAACCACGGCTCCGAAACGCCAACATTTTCCAAAACGTTTCGGATGCTTTCGTTTCATTTTAGAGCTTTTTCTTGGTCTCCTGTTCTGATTTGGATTTGGTGTTTCAGGTGCCGAAACAGGCCAAAACAGCTGCTGAAGTTTCACACAGCCCTAATACCTACCTGTGAGAGCTAGGAATAACTTTGAATGTCTGGAATAACATTCAAAATGGACTTGGTAAATTGAAGGAGCAGCACAAAATCAATAAGAAATTCAGTGAAGTTAAGTGCAAAGTACTACAAATACAAAAGAGGAAATAACTAGCTAAGCAGCACTACAAAAAAGGACCTGGGGATTATAGCAGATCATAACCTAAATACAAGTCAACAATGTGATGCTGTTGCAAATGTCACACTGAGATGTAGTAGCAAGAGTGTTGTATGTGAAATAAGAGGGATTCACTGTTCTCTGCTTAGCTGGTGTTAAGGCCTTTGCTGGGATACTGTGCCTAGTTTTCTGCACCACACTTTAAAAATCACATAGACAAATTGGAGAAAGTCCATAGGACAACAACATCATTAGATTATCAATTAGGTTATAATATTTTATATACTATATCTTACATAATGTATAATTAATTTGCAGCAAAGAAGCATTAGATTAGACATTAGAAAGAACCATCTTTCTATAAGTATATTTAAGCACTGGAGAACATAGCATAGGGAGGTTGTGGAATCCCCATCTCTGCAGGTTTTAAAGAACAGATTAAAAAAACCACCTACCAGAGGTGGTTTTGATCCTTCCTCAGAGAAGGGAGTTGGATTAGATGGTCTCCTGAAGTCCTTCATACCCTACATTTCTAGGATTTTATCATCAAATGGATGACATTAAAGGCACTATCGCGAAAAATAGTCAGTAAGCAGAACTGTTTCACATTTATACTTGGTCAAAGATGTATTCTGTCAAAATCTGGAACTTTCTCAACACATAGTTCAATTGTTGTAGGGTTGGCACATAACAGTAAAAGTCTTCATCACCTGGGGTAGCAGAGGGCACAGTGGGTCATCTATTACTACGGTAAGCAAGTACATATAACCTTTGATGACTGTATTAGGGTGAAACAACATATTGGACTTGTTGAAATAGTCCAGATGCACAGAACACCCTATTCTCATGCTGTCATTTTGTCTCTTCTATATAGATGTCCATGGATATGCCACAGTGGTCAACAAGGGCCTGCATAATGATGGAGTAGGACCTTTCCTGTAAATAGACCTGCTTGTATGAAATGGCAGGCATAGGTTACATATATGAGAACCATCTGTCATACCTGCATAGCTCAGAAAGTCTGTCAAGCATGGCAATTATTTTATGAATATTTTGAATGTTGACAAGCTTGAAGGCACTCTGAAATTAACTGTATTACAAATATCAATAGCCCCAAGACCAACAGATCAATCATAGATTTTTCTAACCTCAAACTGAGTGCCAGGAGCTCCATAGCTAGCTCAGCTAGTTTCCACAGGTCACAGCCACATGCAGTCTGCATATGGACTGCAAGCTGTATTTCTACTATGGTGCTAAACCTCACTACAAGTTACTGCCTTTGTTTTACCCAGTCTCTAAGAAGTCTCTGAACTCCCTGCCAATGTCCACTGGCAGCAGCTTGTGCAGATAGGAAACATAGCCCCATAGCAACCTAACCCACAAAAATGCAACCGTGTTAGGGTGCCATCACTTCCTCTATGGGCACGTCCACACATGAAGGCACGTGTGCTTGCAGCTCAAATAAGGTGGCACAAATTTGTGCTGGGAATTTTTGCCTCAGTGCACATGCCCGGACATGCACTTCGGTGGAACAAGTTGTGCCACTTGGGGCAAAATAACCCTGCCCAGCTCCTCCTGGATCTGCACCCAGGGGGAGCTAGAGCCTGGGGCCTACACCTGTGCTGGCCCCAGCAATATAAAAACCTGCCCTTGGGAGCAGTTCAGGGCTACTTGCTCTCTGGAGCTTCTGGGGCCCCCAGCTGGAGGTGCTGACAGCAGAGGTGCCCTGGTTGTGACACAGGTTGATCCTGGCTGGTATCACCCATATTGGAGACCTTCTGGACTATGATAGGCAGGAGTGGGTGGACCTTGCTCAGCTGGCCTGGTGCATGGGTCTACCGATGACACGTGCAACCTGGCATCTCATTCAGGAGGTGAATTCTGCCCTACCTTCTGACGCCCTTGCCTTTGTTGATCAGGTCCTACCTGCCCCCATGTCCTCCAGCCCACCATAGTTTGTTGTGGAGATGGCACCTCCCCTGGCCTCATGGCGCTCCCCACTCCACCACCTGAGCCGACTGAAGGACACCAGTCCGGTCCACTTTTTCACCGTCCATCGCCACCACCTCTACACACTCGTGTGCCGCACTGTCCATCATGCCACCCTTGCATCCTGCCCAGATACCAAGTGGTGGGACCTGCTCAGTGAGGCTGGGGCACCCCAGTAGCTGAGTCTGTACTCCACCCTCATCCCACAAGCCACTGGGGACCACAGCTGGTGGCTCCTCCATGGAGCCATTGCCATGGGTGTGTAAGTGACAAGCTTCACAGACACCCCAGTCTCCTGCCTCTTCTGCGGGCAAAGGGAAACCCTGGCACACATGACCCTCAAATGTGCCAGGCTGCAGCCCCTCCACCTCCACCTCCAGAACCTTCTCCTGAGGTTCTGGTTGAATTTCACCCCCCACCTTTTTGTTTTTGGTCACCCCATCCATGGCCCCACCAAGTCCCGGGACCTCCTGGTCAACCTCCTCCTGGCCCTGGCCCTGACCCTGGTCAAGTGGGCCCTGTACTTGACCGAGACGGAGGCTCTGGCGGAAGGGTGCCTGGAGACAGCGGGCCTGCTTTCCTCTCACTTGTCTGTGTACACTTCCGGGCAAAGCACCAGTGGGCAGAATCCACCGGTTCCTTGGATGCTTTTGAGGACCCGTGGGTGCAGCCCAGGGGCCTCTGCTCGGTGTCCCCCTCAGGCACACTTATTTTCACATTTTGACCCACACAACACTCCTATCCTCTTTCTTTCATTAGTTGTCCCAAGTATTTTGTAGCATTCACCCATTAGCCCCATACAATAGGGGTTACTAGTTAGCCAGGTGGGCCTTAGGGCCCATGGAATTTGAATGTTACAAATAGACAGGAGCTAAGTACACCCCTTCCTGTCCCAGGCTGCTGATGTTGGTGTTGCTGTTGCTACCGCTACTGCAAGCTTGGTCTCAGGAGCTTCTGGGGAGAAGATGGTCAGGCCCTTTCTTGCCTCTGGCTACTGCTAGCTGCTGGCTTGTTCTCAGAGCTTTTGGGGATAAATAGGCTGCACCCCTTCCTGTCTTGAGCTGCTGCTGGTGCTGTTGCTGCCTGCCCCCAGGGAGGTCCTCTGCTGCATGCTGCTGCCTCCCCTTGGGGTGGGGCCCACCACACTGCACCACACTCCAGCAATACACCTCAGCTTCTGCACTCCTGTTCCGGCCTGCTGCCCAGCCCACCACCAAGTTGAGGTCAGGTGACAGCCTGGGGAGGGAGCCTGCACTGCCTGTGGGCCCCTCTCCCGCTATCACTGCCAGAGCCTAATGGTGCCTTGCCTGCCCCACCTGCCTTGACAGACCACCTTCACCTCCACTTTGACCTCCACATCTGATCCTGCTTTGTTTTCCTGCCTATTGCTCTACTGCTGAGTGCCCGGCTGGAGGCCTGAATGGCTCCTGGACTGATCTTCAAAAAACAAAGCCCCTCCACCACTCCGCCCATCTTTTACATCTGCCTCAGCAGTCTTCCCAGTGTGTTTTTGCCCTTGTGTGGTAAATCCTGTGGTCTACTCCCCCTGTCCTAGTGTTTGTTGTGTGGATGAGTAAGCCAGCTTGAGTCGCCCCAGCCCTTGTGTGTGTTCCCCCTCCCCTACATTCCCCAAGCATAGCCCTCCCATTTTTTTTCCTGTTCCCCCCCCACACACATTTCTCCCACAATCCCAGCCTGCCCCTATTAGGTTCACCAGCCCCACTGTATATTTTGTTTTTCTTTATTGTTTTCTCCTCCCTCATGTGAAGCAATGGCAGGGCAGAAACCTTTGGCGGGGGGGGGGGGGGAACAGATGCCCCCACAGAGATTCCTACAGCCTCCACTATGAGAGCAGATCCCAGCCTAGCCCCTGAGCGGGTGCATGCCCCTGCAGCCCCCACCCCAGAGGCAGAATACAACCAACCACCTCCGAGAGTAGAGAAGCCTGCAAACTCCATTGCAGGGGCAGGCGGGACTCCAGCAGAGAGCCAACAGGGCCAGGGGGTCTCCCCTGGCCATGCCCCCCCAGGGGGGTTCCCAAGCCCCCTCCCCCCAGCATCAAAGACTATGGGCAAGGGCAGTGGGAAGGGCTCCTCTTCAGCCTCCTCCACAGCTGGGGGTGGGAAGGTATTCTTGCAGGAAACCCTGATGACTCCAGCTGATGAGCCTAATTGGCAGCTAGAGTGGGGAGGCAGAGTCTTTTTAGTCACCTCTTGGCCACCTCCTGCAGGGTTGCCTGTTCTCCCTAGGCCTGCAGCCAGAGATTCTCCAGGATGTTGAGGTGGTGCCGGAGCACCTGTTTCACCTCCAGGTCCAAGTGCAGGGGCTGTCCCTTAACCTTCTGAATGTGTACACCCTTGTGAAGGACCCGGAGTTGGCAGTTTTTTTCCCGCCAGGTGGCCACTTACATTGGCACCCTCAACCCTTGTGACTGCCTGGCCCTTGGTGAGGACTTTAACTTCACCCTAGATGCACGAGACTGGTTGGGCAGGGAGCGGAACCAGGCCGCCAGGGTCATCCTCAGGGAGATCCTGATGGACTACTCTCTGGTGGATGTTTGGCATGCCTATCACCCTACGAACCCCCCTGTCTTCACTTATGTGAGGGTGGGGGAGGGGCAAGCATGCCACTCAGGTGGCATGGGGCCCTGGGTGACAGCTTAAGCTGCCCAGAGCTGCCTGAAGGTGCACGGCCCTGCACTGAGCCAGGCCGGGCCCGTGCACTGTGGCACAGAAAGTGCTGGGTGCCAGGCAACCAGGGCTGATCTGCGCTGCCCTGCCCCACCCCACACCGTGCGGTGGGGCTGTGCCAGGAGGCCCCAAGTCCCCCAACAGTCACTGCTACTGCAGCCAGTGAGCTGTGGACCAGGCAGGGCAGGGCTGAGGTCATACAGGGGGGCATGGAGCCCTGCGGGGGGTGGCCAGGCAGATGGGGAACCTGCCCTTCCTGAGCTGCCCCCCCACATCCCCTGCATCCTTGCAGCCTCCTCCCTTTCCATGTCCCCCCTACTTACTTAGAACCGAGCCCGGGTCCAGGGTGCTGCAGCCTGCACCGCTCCTTGCCCCACATGTGCTGCAGTGTGCTGCAGCACCGGGGCAGGGGACAAGCATAGAGATGCTCTGGCTGGCTACCAGAGTGTCTCTTTGGAGGACCTGTGCCTCTGGTTGCCTCAGGGCATGGTCCTGGACCATGCTCTGCCACCCTTTTTTTTTCTGCTGGTTATTTTTTGATACCTGGATATCCAGGTATCAAATTTTGAGCCCGTGCAGCAAATACACAGTGCGGGGAACTTTTTTTGTTCCCAGCATGCCTCTTGCCGCATCTCAAACTGCTTTGAGATGTAGCAAGAGGCACATGTGGGCTTGTCTGGACATGCCCTACAAAAGCAAATCCAGTGCCTACCTTGAGGATGGGAGAGGCAGTTTAACAGCGAGCACCCTTCTGTGAATTGCTTATTTTGGTAAAAACCAAATCAAAAGGGGCATAGAAATAGGCTTATTCAAAGATATCCAAAGAAAACAGTAGTTACTTATGAAATATTATTTGTTGTACTCTGATTTGTAGGGTAAGAAATCTATTGCAGAAGGAAATACCTGCAATTTTCTACTTTTCCATTGATTTATATGCTTGAGGCAAGGCTGACAAGCTGTTAATGGCTCTCTCTCTAGAAGCCAACTGAAGGCCCCACTCCTCACGATGTAGTTTTGCCATCAGAACTCAGGTTCTGCCTGCAAAATTATGAATCCATTGCTACACATGCTTCTGCACAAGGACAGAAACCTCTTGGACAGACCAGCAGAATTACATCACTTCTCTAACCAGAGCCTGCTGCTCTCCAGCCACTGGCAGAAGACATATAGTCAGTCCTCGGACTTACGATACAATTGGTTCCTGAAAACTGCATCTTAAGTTGAAACGTTGTAATTCAGAACCAATTTTCTCATAAGAAACAACGTTATAATGGGGGATTTGTTCCTGAACCAAGGCCCAATACCCTATTTTCACCAAAAATATCCCAGAATTTTGTTCTTGATCAATTATAGATGAGTAATATAGCTACATTAATGTATTTATATTGTAAATAGCAATCATATCGATTTGGAAGGACTTCTTTGAGGTGACTTTGCTGGACTTCTTGAAAGGCACTTGGTTGGACTTTTTGAAAGGTTCTTGGCTGGACTCTTCTCAGGAGTCTTGGCTGCAGGTTTCTCTGGAGTCTTGTCTGCTTTCTTAAAGAAAGTGTCCAAGGAAGTTTGGACAGATGTTCACCGAGGAGATGCGCGATGCAGCAAACTTGTTTGCTGGCATGGCGCTGCATCAGATCAAACGTTGTGAAGTCGAAACTGATGTCATAAAGTTGAAACCGGGTGTCAATTTAGAAACATTGTAAGTGCAAAACATTGTAACTTGAAATTCCCATGCCTTCTGCTGACTGAGTTGATCCCTTCAGCTGCTGTTGTTTTTCCATGATGCACTTTGATCCCCATCACATGAAGCCGCTGCAGATGGCTCAGTGTAGAGAAGGCCTAAAGCTAGAATTATACTAGAAACTTCTCCCAGTGTGGCCATGCCACACAAGGGTTGATTAGGTATGATTTGACCAACACAGCTTGTGCCAGTGAAGTCCTCTAGTGCAGACAGCTATTACTAGCACAATTGCACTTCTGGTGACATAGCTTATTTCACTCAGGGGATCTGGCAGAAGCTTTTCTGGTAAAACCTGTGTCCAGCAAGAAATATTTTGCTGCCAATGTATCCCAGCATAACTATACAGCCAGGGCAGACCTAGCCTGAGACCTACCAGCAAGTTGGACAGCAATAAAAACAGCTATATTTGTGAAGGGTACAAAGTCAATGTTTCATTCTCCCCTTGTGGGCCTTGTTCTGCTGCTGAACATGGGTGACATTCAATGATTGTGCGTATCTGTGGCACAGTTACTTAAGGTTGTGGCGGCTACCTTACTATATGACACAGAAAAGTTTGCATATGTGCAAATACAGAGAATACTAAGGGGGAAAAAAACCACAGTTGAGCCCAAGATAATACCAAGGTTTGCAAGAAGTGGCCCACTGTTAGTCTGGGAATCGTGGGCAAAGTTTCTTTCCTCTTGTTGTGGGAAGTATAAGGCACAGGAGACATGATGTTTGGGATGGGGCATAAAATTCCTCTGATCCCAGTTGCCCCATTGTTTTAATGTCTGCCAGACACCTGAGTTTTTTTTATATTGTTGTCACTTTGATGAGTTGGCAGCAAATCATTTGTTCATTTGGTTCCATTACAAATCCAATAAGTTTGTTTTGTACAGTACAACAATAGGTCTCATTGAAGAATATATTCCAAAATAAAACTTGTTAACTACAGGCATTAAATACTTACAAAACAGCTTCAAAACATGCTGCAGGATGTAATTCAATAAAAGTCTCCCCTGAAGAAAACTAAAGGAGGAGGCACAAACCATTTACACATATAAATAAAATCATTACAACCCATGAATATAAGAAAGATTACCCTTCTTTGTAGGAGCAAATAGGGAGCATTAAGTTGATAACAATGTGTGCTTAAACAAGACATTTTACAACTAGCAATGCATACAGCACAGTATTTATTTATTGCATATTATCTTAGAATTGCTTATAAAAGAGCAAAGTCATCATGACATACATGAACAAAACTGTCATACTCCTCATTACAGGAAAAAAATTATAGCTTAAAGCTCTCCTATTTCTGCAAATGGATGGCATATCTAACAGTAGCTATTTAGTGTGATAATGGCGTTTGATAGATTGGACACAAACACCATTGTCACACTCCACAGCTCTGATAGTAAATAGTCTGGGGAGCTGAAATATGTACAAATCCAGAGTTCAGCACTGGGCCTGGAGATACTGCAACAGAAAACAGATTGTAAGAACAACATGACTTTTGGAAGTAGGTTTCTAACACTAGAGCTTGCTCTCATAAGACTTTTTGATCTGGTCACTTGACAGCATTGTTGTACATTATTAAAGTAGTAGCCTATAAGTGGAATATACCTATATAAAAATGATACCTACACTCTCCATGCATCTGCTCCACATGTGTTTAGAGTCTTGGATGCCTACAAGTCACATGCTACTGCGGCCCTGGCGTGGAATCCAGCAGCCAGTGTTAGGTACCCAGGGTGCCTAGATTTTGTGTGGTGATAACCAGTCAGTTCAGGATGGGATCCAAGACACCTAGCATACTAAGCAGGGAGTTGCAGAGTTCCACTCACTGTACAGCTGCCTAGAGCTAGCCAAGAGGGATACAAAAAGGACATGGGGAAAATCTTAACTACTGATCCTCAAGGCACAAGGAGGTGTGTCTATCTACTTGTGATGCACAGTCCAAAACCTTCCTTGAAGGTAAGTTAGCTAGGCCACTTCTTACAAAGTACACACACTCATTGGCGATGCATAGGGGGTGCACATGCACCCCCTGAGCTTGGTGGTGCACCCCCTGCAAAAAGTGCCACCCATGCTGCTGGTGGCACCTGCGGGCAGTCGCTACTCGCCACCCTCCCCGCCTCTTGCCACCAACACCGCCGCAGCTGCCTGCGGGAGCTCGCTGTGTCCCCCCAGCCTCCGGGGGCACGTGGCATTCATGCACGCACTTTTAAAAGGAGGTAATGCCTCCCCCTTTTTATACATGGCCTGCTTGCTAGACATTCACTTAGCATTGACTCATGTTCAATTCCTTTCCTTGCCTGAGGGAATTCAACCCTTCTTCTCCCATCTTCTGGTACAGTGCCTTAACCATCAGGCTAGAGGGTAAGCTGGATGAGGACACCCTCTACTGCTTCAGCTGAAATTGGGCCACTCTGGACAAATGATTTCAAGAGTCATTGGGACAGAGAAAGAGAGATGATCTGACTCTACAGTCAGGAGCTAGGGCACTTACCTGACAGGAAGGAGTCCCTGGTTCAGGTCTCTGCTCCAAGGACTGTTTATGTATTTTGACCAGTGACACATTAATGTCCTAGGGCCTTTTTACACATGCTCCAGGGATGAGGGGGCTCTTTAATTAGAGCAGGTCCAAGAGGCGCTCTAATTAATGCACCCTCAGCATCTCATGTATCAGCGTCCCCGTGCTTCAAAATGGCAGCGGGGGCACTTTAACTAAAGCTCATTGAATGAGATCTAGTTAAAGTGCCCCTGCTGCCATTTTGAAACACGGGGACACTGAATACATGTGACGTGGAGGCTGCAGGTGCGCACTAATTAGCATGGTCCAGCCGACTTAATTAACCAAGTCTGCTTCAACACATTGTAATTACAGCGTGTTGGAGCAGCTTCCCTGCATGTGTACAAGTACTCGTATATGAAAGAGTCCTGAGAACAAGAAGCAGAACCCAGGACTCCTCGCGCCCGGGTGAATGTCTGCAACCGATAAACTGGCATTACGCACACGCTCCCTCTCTTCTGCACGGTGACACAGCTTCGGCAGTAAAACTAAAGAAGGCCCCTATCCCTACTTAACAGTTAGAGCACGTTCCTAGGAGATAAGAGATATCAGTTTGAATTGCTTACACACGGAAAGGGAACTGAACCCTGGTCGCTCATTCCTTGGTGAGTGCTTTGACCACCAGGGTATTCTGTAAATGAGGTGCCACCTCCTTCTCCTCTGAACATCTAAACACATCTACTTCCTAGAGAAAGTAGCAGCCATTTTGGGTGGAGCTCAAACCTGTCACTAGGTATTTATCATGGTCTGAGACTCTTCTGGATCTAACCTCTCGGAGGAATTAGCTAGTGAGAAATGCCCAGTTTCTGAATCCTAATTGAGCTTAGGCATTAGCAAAGTGCTGAGCTACTCAGCTCTTTCAAGAATGAGGAAGTTTGTGGCACATATAGAGGAAAGTCTAGGTGCTGGGGAAACTCCAGATTCAAAATGTAAAGCCTCCATTTAGTTTATTTTTCTCCAGAGCTGGGCCTGGGGAATTTCAGGATCATAATTTTGGACCTCAATCCCATACAAATACCTCTTAGGACACCCAAGTCCTTTATTAAAGATGTGGCCCTTACCACCCAACTCAAAGCCCGTTAAAACCAAAAGGAAAGACTCCCATTGGTTTTACTGGGCTTTGAATCAGGCCTTTAAGGTACAGTTTTATACTACTGAAGTCAATAAAAGTCTCAGTGATGACTTTTGGGGGAGCAGAATAAAACCTTTAAGAATGGAACTATGGTATTTTCTTCTTCTTTTTATCTCCCTGAAGTCGGAGTAGCTCAGAGAGCGTTTCTAGTCCTCTTCCTGCAGCATCAAAAGAACTGGTCTCTAGAGGTGTGTCTATGTCACCCAATTAAAGTGTGCAAGCATACCCTGGCTAATTTAGCTAGCCAGTGTAGCAGCAGCAGTCCAGGTGATGCAGTGAAGGTTTAGCATGTGGTAATCAGATTGCAAACTCTCCAGGGACCTACATGGTTAGTTTGCTCATTAGCACATGTTCACTACTGGTGTGACCCGTGTTAGTGGATGACACTAGCACAGGTATGCTTCACTCGCACCTTGTTTTGCTGTGTGCTCATACCACAGGTTGCATTACTTACATCTATTCAACACATTTTCTTTTTGTTTTTTGTTGTTACAGTAGCACGTAGAGTCTCCAGGTAAGAGCAGGGGCTCCATTGTGTTAGGGGATGTAACAACACATAAGGAGAGACAGGCTTCGCTTTAAAGAGTTTACAGTCTAAATACACAACACAGCAAGGGTGGGAAGGAGTAAACACCAATACGCCCTATAGCTGACAGGACACTGGGCTAGAGGTAGATTGCTCTCGTTACCCACGTCACAGAGAAATGGAAACAAGTGGGAAATGACCCTCATCTCAGTCCCAGTTGAGTACCTTAACGAGAAAACTGGCTTTTCTCAATGGTTTGCCTCTTACACTACAGCTAGCACCTTGGTAGCCAACAGCACACCCACAAAGGGGTTGGACAATTTTAGAAGAATACAGTTTGTCCTTCAAGATCTTTGTTGTTGGACATGAAGCATGAGAAAGAAGGAACCCACCTCTTCAGTTCTATAGAGGCTGTTATGCACCACACATCACCATGGCATCCAGTAGTGCATTAAGCACGGAGTGACAAATGTGTCACATGCTTGCTCTCTCGTCACCTTCCTGGGGCACTCTTTTGTTTTGGTAGGGTAGGTTTTGTTTGGCTGGCTATCTTATGTTATTATCTATGTTGCTGTGTATTAATTTGAGAGGAGGGAAGAACAAAGCTTCTTGCTCTTGAAGGGACTGAGGTAATCCTTAGCTCTCTCAGGAGATTATTCCATGGTCTTGGCTCAACCCCCAAGACGCTTATTGTCTCCTGCACAGATAAGTTTTACTCTTGTGTTTCAGATCCCAGAATGAGTCTGCAGAGCTCACCCTTAATGAAAATGTCTCCTTGCTTCAACACCTGGTATTTGGTGTGTGGAGGAAGTGAGAGAAGATAAACACGTTACCCACAATCCATACTACTTCGAAAGAACAGAACTACATTTCATTACAATTTGTCCTTGATAGACCAAATTTCCCTAAGTTTCTGATGGCCCAAATTCTGCAAAGTACTTAGTACCCAATAAGAGATGCTTTCAGTAACAATTGAGGTACTCAGTGGGATAAAAATGTAGATATTTTTTTACTCCTTCCTCTCATGTGTCATTGCAATAATAAGCCCATTATGACCTCAGATGTGCATAAAACCCCCCACTGAAGTCAATAATAATAACTGTTGCTCAAGTGTGCTGGAGAAGCAGCAAATGGCCCATCATCATTACTTATAAGGGTATACGTACTTCCTTTCCACCAGTCATCTCAGGCTCTAATTATTTTCTTAATTGGACTGACATGCATTGAAATTGATGACTATATCCTCAGGCCTTAGGAAATGAATGCATGGACCAGGATGTCCTCTGCATATAGAACTAAATATGTTCCTAAATAAATTAAATCAAATTAAATTAAATATACAATTGAATATGTTCCTAAATACTTTCATCAACCAAGTAATAAATATGCGGTTCTGCCCTTCAGAGGAAGCCCTGAGCAAGTTCAGAGGGCACAAGTATTACAACAGAAGGGCAGTCTTTCCTGGCACATTCAGACCATTTCATTATCAGAGGTGCTGAGCATCTGGAGCTCCCACTAGCTCTGCGGGGAGATGGGGCAGGTACTCAGAACTTCTGAGGATCTGCTTGATCCTATATGCTCACAAAAAACAAACCTAGAAATAACACATGTAAAAGCAGTTAGAGACCCTAAAATAAAAGCTTCCTAACAAATAAACAAGGAAAATATTTTACACACACTAATGGTAAATGGAACTCTCTTCCTTTCTCCAAGAAACTACAGCATATTCCCTAGGGATATTTCTGAGCCATTTTAAAAGCCATTTTTATCTATCATATTTTCCAACTGAAGGCAGCTTCCTCTTTAGAGCCTGGATTCAATGATCCTGTTAATCTAGTTATGTATTTTCCATTTTGGATATTACCTCTGGTGACAATTTTTTTTTTTAAATTGGAAGGCCAAATGCAGCCAAACAAAGGGCAGGCCCAAGAAGGCTCCGGGACACTGCATGCAAACAGAAAAGATGCCACAACACTTTCTGTAGAACTGTTAATACGAGATGTGAGTGAGTTCTCCTCCCTGCTGTTTTTTTTGTGATGGCCTCAAAGGTAAGATGGCGGTTGTTACAAATGTAATTGCATTAATGGGTTTTCAGTGACATGAACAGGGTGGACGAGAACTGCATTTAGGTCCCTAAATCCATTATGTGCCTAATAGATGTAAAAGAATCTAGACCTGTTTATGTAAGTTTTCATCAATATGAGTAACGATTGCATCAATCTCAACTTTTGTTTCAGAGAGCCAAACTCACAAAGGTGTTCAGACACCTAACGATCCAGACAGGCATGTGGTATAATTTACAAAAGTGCTAGGTACTAAGGAGGGGGTCCTCAAACTGCAAACACAAAGACTGAAGGTTTCTTTGCATATGCGTAATAAAGGGAGAAGCCCAGAGACACTGTTTTGAGTATGACTTTCAGAGGAAGCAAATAGAAATTGCACCTGGGGTACATAATACAGGCTTGGGAATTTCTGAGTTTCTGTGAACACTTAGTTCATTTCCATTTACAGGGAACTTTATCTGAGGCAGCTACAAGAGTTTTTACTATACCTGTAACAAGACATGCTGTTCACTGAGTGCTTGAACTTTGTGCTAAAGTTCAGGGAATCTTCCCATATCATGTGAGTCACCATAAATGTTACATGTGCTCCCCTCAGCCTCACCACATAGGCTCTAAGCAAAGCCACAGTTGCTTTCTTTGTGGACACTGTAAAAGAAAGGGGAAGGAGACAAGGGAAAAGGAAAACAAGAAAAGGAAGAAAAGGAAAACAGTAGTCAGAGGTTGCAAACAGACACTGCCTTTGCCATAAAAAAATTTATGGTGGCACAAAACCCAAGTGAACAGGTATCTTAGCCCTTTGGGGGGTTTTTTGGTTTTTTTTTTAATAATTTAATGTCTCAGGCAAAATCAGCCAAATCAGTTCTGAATTCTATCAGCGAGTAAAGCTCAATCGTTCAAGTCTTTGTGGTGCTACCGCTGGCAAGTATCCTCCTAGACTCTATCTGGGGTTCAGATACTCCCAAATCCACGGCAGGCATCCTAGATACGTGAAGCCCCAAGCCCAGAGGCCTTAAAGTTCAGATGCTCCCGAGTCTCACTTGCCCCTACCCAAAAGACTGAAGGAGCAAGCTAGAGGGAGAACCTAAGACTAATCCCCCAACACCATAAATTGTGTAGCCGAGATCCTCCCAGTCAGAGACTATAGTAGATTCTCATAATGGTGCCTGTCCACAGCGCTGTGAACAAGTCTCCACCCTCAGCTACACACATCTGCTCCTAGTCTGGGTGCTCATGGTATCTCCCCGATTAGAACAGGGACTACACTTGATCTGAGTCAAAAGTATGCCATGCCACAAATGCACAAATCTTTGAGCATGGGGATTCCTAGTCACAGTTTGCACCTCTTTTTTGTGGCCAATATCTGTTTGTTTATGGTGGGAGAGCACAGGAAGCTTGGGGCTGCTCATACTCTCTTGGCATCCTGGGCAGGTGCTCCAGTGACTTCAGGGACCAAATCCTGCATACCTCAGTAATGCCCCTGCAGGAGAATTTCCAGTGCATGCACCTGCAAGCATGGAAGGGGGAACCCCCGTGCAAGGGATTCCTGCAACACACGTTGCTGCGTCCCAACCTGGGGCACTCCTGAGGCTTCGGGGGCCACATCTTTTGTGCCCCAAAAATCCCCCTGCAAGGGGAATTCTTAGGGCAGGCATTTGGCAGTGCATAGGGGGAAACTGCTGCAGGGAATTCCCATGATACAGGCATCAGGGCACACATCTACAAGCATGGGGGATGGAGGGAGGGGGCAGGCTCTTCAGGGGACTCCCATGGCAAGTGTATTGGGCCATGGCACCCCTGGCCTTTATCCCATAAGATCAGGCCCCTGAAGCACCAGGAGCACCCCTGAAGGGACCTAACCCTTTGGGGCAACCACCCTTGTGATCTGTACAGACACCAGTGAATGGATCAGTGAGGTGATGACACATCCCTACACAGCTGATTCCACTCCAAACACAAGGTCTGTTTATAAGCAGAGAGGGTTAACATTAACTTTTTTTTCTTACTCTTCCCTTCTCCCCTTTCCTTATTAAAATTTGCTTATCAGCCCACAAAGCTCTTTATACAGGATGACTGTGGATACTAACTGTACTGAACTACGGAGATTGCAGGCAAAAGGCACCTTATATACATGCAAGTTAGGTACTTCATTAATATCAATAAATAACAACAAAATTCTTGTCTGTCAGTTTTTAATAAGTGGACTGCAAACAGGCTATATTTTCACATGACAATAGAATGCTCTTTTCCCTCTTGAACTGGTGAAAAATCTTTCAGGTATAGCACAGTAGGTGAAATATTAAGTCCCTAATTTTAACAGGGTTGAGTAGATCTTGATATGCGCTGGATGCTAAAATATGCAAGTTTCCTGCAGCTAAGGAGAATTTGATTTGCCCAACACCAAAACCCGTGTATACTGAATGCTTAGCACCCATCAGTGTTTTCAGGGGATGAGAGACAGATTACCTTGTTAAAACACACTTAGTCTACCTGTTTCCATTTATACATGCCCTACAAATATAGCCACATATTTACACGTTGTGGAGTATGTCAGTCCCCAAATTACTAAGCTTGGATCTTTCATCAGTTACAAAATGCAATCTGTAATAACCCAATACATGCTAAGAAGATTGGTGGGCAGAGTTCTCTCCATAGTTAGAGAACATTTTTTCACTTAATTTGTGGTTAAATGTTTCAATTATTGTACATTAATTTTAGTCAGCACCACAGGCTGAATGGAATATGGATACAAATGAACCATCACTCCATATACTTGCTCGCATGCTCATCATTTTAAATGTTAAAATTTAGGGGTGCCTGTATACACCATGGGTTTGAATCCTCATTAAATTAAATAGGCTTATAAAATTTAAACTTGTTTATTTTGGAGTGTCACATCTGTGTTTACACACACTAGATTTTCAAACGAATTGAACCTTGGAGCGTCGCAGCTGTGTTTACATGCACTAGGTTTTCAAACGAATTTAGCCGGGGCCCTGGCTGGTGCCGCAGGAGAAGGGGACACTCCAGCACTCCCCCCGCCACCCACCCTGTGCCTGTGCCCTGCCACACAGCTGCGGAAGCAGGGAGCTGGCAAACCACACAAGAAAAAAAAAAAAGCAGAAGCTATTCGAAAATAAAAGCAATTCAAAGGACTGAACTACAAAAAAGTAGCAGCACCATCTGGTGGACAAAGAGGCTCATTACACGTCTGAGTGCCTTCGTGTTTGCACGCAATGAATCCATGAACATAACACTAATTCCCGGCAAGCCAAACTAAACTATGTCCGAGGAGTTTTAGTTTAGTGCACAAGAATGATTTTTAAAGCATTGGGAAATCCCACTCGTGCAAACAGACATGCAGTTGCAGCGCATGAAAGGGCACAAATCGTGGCGTGTACAAGAGCCCTAAACAGTGGTTAACATGCCATATTCTCAAAGATCCATATTTTTTCCTGGTACCTACTGGGGTATACTAGAGCTTTACAAATCAAAGATGAAATGAAAACATGGAAGAAACACATTAAGCATGCTGGACTAATTGGTTGCTTAAAGGTTTTCATTACACCTAACACATGCGTAACAGAAACACATTATGAAGAATGTTGTAAATGTCCATTACTTGGAGTCATCTCTATATCCATTATTTCTTGACAAATGGATATAACTAGCAGGGTCAGAGACTGTTAGGAGTTGCATATTTTACACAATAGGTCTGTGAGGCCAGAATAGAAGTGTGCAAGAGGCCTATATTTAATTTGAGGACATTCACCAGGATTCTTGAAATAATTAATAAAAGTGAGACATAGTCACTTGACAATCACCAACAAATATGTTGTTGTCATTTAGGAATAACCAGCATTTGCTATATACGGTGGGCCTGACCCTATTTTCATTCCTTTCAATGGCAAGCAGAAGATCCGATTTCTTTCTTCTGATGGTTTCACAACTCCAATTATTCTTGAGAAGAAACAAGAGCATGAATTATGTCATGGAAGAACTGGGAATGGAGGAATCCTTTGGACTCCTAGGGAATGGGCACATGAACAATTACTGTGATATAAATGAAGGCAGTGATTTGTATCATGCCATGCTCTACCATAGTAACTGTACATGACCATACTCTAATCCTGTGGTAAAGTTTATTCATGGCAATTTATCCTTCTCTCACTGAGGGCTAGTAAGGTACCATTGTAGTATAATTGGCACACTGGCATCTGCTACAGTGTAGCTCATACTGCGAACATCCTTACCCTCATTATGGACCTCACAGTAGCTTGTTCACGTACCCAAGCCCTAACAAAGCCGTCTCCATGACATGCTTCATGCTGAAAACCTGCTACCAACTCTTTTATCCACAAAATGTTGCATCTTTCCTGTATACAGTCTGTTAAAAAATTCATCTAGGTAAACCAGTGAAAACCCCTAACATAGATGTTCTTAAATTGATATAATCCTTTTTCATTTGCATTAGTAAATTACTAATTTAAGATAAATTGGATTAATCCAGGGTCAAGACCATTTAAGGCTGGACCAGTTAACCCAGGCTGATTTTTAAATCAAATCACTTTTCTAACATAGACGTAGCTTGAAAATACTAACCAAATTGTGAGCTGACCCTTAGCAGACACACAATCCAAACAATAACCTACTTCTTCCAGTTAATATGCTAGGCTTCTCTTTTTCAGAGTGATTATTTAACTGCTTTCACCATCTTTACCTTTGTGCACATCAGGCCTGCTGATAAAGGGATGGGAATGACTCCTTTTCCTTATCACTCTTAGTTTATTTTCTCTCTCATTTGGAGCGTGCGTGATCTGGAGTGGTAAATCACTGTGCATTTGAATGCCTGCACAGTGCTGCCACACAGATTTGTCTGGACTAACAGGTCAGATTACTGGGAAATTGCAGCCAAAAGGGAACCTGCTTTAAAAGGAAAAAGAGTCTGTAACCCAGTCTGGATATCAAGCTGTCATATAGTTCCCTACGTTAATAAAAGGGCCTTAATTTAGACAGGTGAGTCCTAACTGCATTTAGTCAAGAAATAATGTTCAGCTGTGGATCTGGAGTTGGTTTCCTTGGAATATGTCTTTGCTTGCTTTGCTATTAGTGAAAACAAATACAAAAGGGATGCAAGCACTGCACACTGGCATTTGAGGTTTCTAATTTTCTAACATGTTCATGTTTATCCCTTCCCACACTATTAAACTCATCTCAACCCCTGATTAAAACGGGGTGCACAAGATCTTACCATAAGCAAACACACTGGGGCAGAGCCTGTCAATCACTGCCATGTAAGGCCACAACATTTACATAGCAGCTCCCAGCAGCTCAGGAGTCATATTTCAGGAGACAAATGGTAATAAAAGAAAGAGAAATCATCCTTGTAAGGTTGATAAACGGCAGATCAGCAAACAGCCAAGGCAACAAGAGGGTTACCTGTCAGCACAGGGAGACAGTAGACTATACACACCACAGTAGAACAAAGCTCTGTTTTTCTTCCTCTCTTCTGTTGGATTTGGGTTTAAAATGTGAAGTTGAAACAAAATGCAAGTTATCATAAGAGCTCCCTGGTGGAGAACACCATTGTGAGGACTGGAAAATGCTTAAGAGACAATCCCAAGACATATTAAGAAACCTAACACATTCCACAGAGCCTGGGAAAGTCTAACCAGGTTTAATTTAAGCATGACTTTTATAAGGTGCAGTTAAGATTTCTACTGGGCTTTATTTGTGCCCATTAACAATGATGAAAATCTCCAATCAACTTTAATACTGCAAGATGGGCCCTGTTGACTGTAAAAAAAATTTTTTTTTTTATTTAAAACATCCATTTAATCTGAGAGGCACCAGGCTTTTAAGAACATTTCAGCAGAGGAAGCACATAATATCGTTACTGCACTCACAATTCTTTTCCACTCCTTCTCATCAATAATTCCCCCACCTCAAGAGAGGGGTTTTTTCCATTTGCTTACTTGAAGCATACCCAGGAAAGCACTTACCATCCTGCACAACAGCCAACTGATGCTTGGAGTGCTGGCTACCACCGGGCTATCACATCACATTGTGCTGAGCGCCCCTGTGCTCGTCATTTCCAAGGCAGGCATCCTCACTGGGCCTTCACAGCCACAGCCAGGTGCCCAGAGCTTCTGTTTCATGTGGACACTTTTCTCTCGCCCTTTATGGGATCCTGAGGTTTTAAGTAAACAATTACTTCTCTTTCTGATAAGTCACATTAAAATATCGATCAGGTGGGGGAGGGAGGGAGGCCCACACTCCACTAAGCTGGAGTTGCCTTTAATCAAACAGACAAGGGAGGAAAAAAAACCCTCACAACCTTGCAAGCCCAGTTTTAACTCTGCCACAGACTGTCTGAGGGCAGGGGAAAGGGGAATAAGTAGGCAGGCAGGAGGGAAGAGTTGCACTGTCCTGATGGACTGAAATGAAATTGTTTCTTGAGAGAATTTATTAAGCAGTAATATCCACATTAGCACAAGCTGGCATGGTCAGAAGGCTGCACAAGTCAGCGTGGCAGTGGGACACATCAACATTTGCTCTGTGCATGCTATGTCCCCAAATGGATGGCACATTTGCTTCACACAATCCTGAGCATGTGCTATTAAGTATGCTGGAGACAGACGGTGTCTTTACATGTCCTCCGGGGGTAGGGGTGGGGGGATGCTTTAAGTAGAGCAACTCTGAAAGCCACTCTAATTAAAGCACTTGCAGTGTCTCATGTATTCAGCATCCCACGCTTCAAAATGGCGGTGGGGTGCTTTAACTAAAGCTTGTTCGATGAGCTTTAGTTAAAGTGCTCCCACCAAGCACTTGAATACATGAGGAGGGACACTGAAGACATGAGATGCAGAGGCTGCTGGAGCGCACTAATAAACATGCTGCAGCAGACTTGATTAATGGAGTCTGCTCCAACGCACTGTAATTACATGTCTATCGGCACCCGCAGAGCCTACTGCCATATGTCTACACTGCACTAAGGAAATTACTTGATGTCTGTTTAAGGAGGTAACTTGCATGTAGCAGGGGTGTATATATTTCACTTCATTGTTCCTAGTGCAGTCCCCTGGCCATCAGTTAGCACAGCACTCATTGTAATGTGAATCCTACAATTAACTACAGGGATCATCTTCTCTCTCTCTCTCTCTCTCAAAGTTCAGTGTGGACAAAGACAAGGTGCTACACCCCAGGAGAAAAAATCAAAATGCAAATATAAAATGAGTGACACCTGGCTGGATAGCAGCACTATGGGAAAGCATGTGGGAGTCCTAGCAGACCACAGACTGAAAATGAGTCTAGAGTGTGATGCAGCAACACAAAAGGTGAATGTGATTTTGGGATGCATCAACAGAAGCACTAGGTGCAAGATGGGGGAGGCAATAGTGCCTCTCTACTTATCTGGAGTACTGTGTACTCCAAATGAATAGAGTACTCCAGGGCCCCATCTGGAGTACCATGTGTAGTTCTGGGCTCCCCATTTTAAAACGATCGTGGAGCAGTTAGAGAGGGTCCAGAGGCAGGCAGAATCATATAAGAAGAGGCTGAAGGAGCTAGGGAAGTTCAGTTTGTGGAAAAACCACTTAAGAGACATGATAGAAGTCTTCAAATACTTGAAGGGCTGCACTAAAGAAGGAGGAAAGCACCTTTTCTCTCTTGCTGCAGAGAGGAGGATGCAGACAAAAGGCTCAAAGTTACAGTAAACTAAGTTTAGCTTGGATATGTGGAAAAAAATTCTTCACTGTTAGAATAGTGAGGCAGCAGAATAGATTGCCTAGGGAAGTTGTGGACTCTCCACACAGGAGGTGTTCAAGAAGAGGTTGGGCAGCCACTGGTCAGGGATGATCTAGGTATAGCTATGCCTATGTTCTGCTATGGGTATTTCCCATGCTTTTGGGCTTTGCTGGTTGTCCCTGCCTCCAAATTCTGCTATATATGTCAGAGTGTTTTAAAGCCTTCCTCAGGGGCATTGAATGTTGGCTACAGCCAAGGCTGGGGATTTGACTGGGGTGTGCCATATTCCTGCTAGGAGCGAAGGTGGAGGCTCCTGGCTGGAGGGTCTTGCCCTCCACTCAGGGTCAGACTGATCACCATATTTGGAGTCAGGAAGGAATTTTACCCCATGGTCAGATTGGTTTGGATTGTGGGGGTTTTGCCTTCCTCTGTAGTGGTGGGTGTGGCCCTCTACCCAGGATCTCTTAGCATATATTGACAACATTTAATAGAAGCAGGGCATTGGTTGCCAGGGTTCTCCTGCCTCACCTGTGGCAGGTTAGGATGTTAGGTCTACGGTGTGTCAGGGTTGCCTGTTGTCTTATGTAGAGTTTAGATTATGGTTTGTATGGTTTGGATTGGACTAGATGACCACTGGAGGTCCCTTCCAGCCCCACTTCTCTATGATTCAATGGGGGAGCTGAGGTACAAGTCACACTTCAACCACGATCACAGCAATGAGAATAGTAACAGGGAGTGTAACACATACTCCTGTCAACATGCTGCCAGTACTATCAGGGACACTACCTCCCCAACTAAGAAGACAGGAGGCAATTCTTGGCCTTGCGCAGTGTACCCAACAAAGCCAGGAGCATCTGCTTCATGAAGTCTTGGAGTAACTAGTACATAAGCAACTATAGTTGAGAAACTCATTTAGGGCGGGAGGCGTGAGTACTGTTGCAACAGTGTGGAGGTGAGAGCAGCACCCTATGTGCACTTGAAAAACACCACAAAAAGTAGGATGAGACTGATTCTCATCTCAAGCACTTCATAAGAAACCCAACACCCTATCCACCCAGGTATGAGCTACCCTAAGATTTACAGATTAAAATAAACAGGATTTACTATGGAGCTGGACACTTTAATGCCACACTCCATAAAACTGGCTTAAAGGGCAGTCCAACATCTGAGTGTGGTGATGCACCACAGACTGCTGACCACCTCCTTGCATGTGCAGCACACCCATACACCCAGGATGAGGACCTGGTAAGCATCAATGATAAAGCTCTGCCACATTAATGATGTGTAGAGGGGGAAGTGAAGTATACAAGAGAGGAGGACAGTGAACATGGTCACATAGGATGTGTGTGTGGCAAAGCAAGGAAATGACTCTGGTCTGGAGTCCCAGCCTAGATGCTAATGTCACACAAATCCCAAAGGAACCATAAACATCACCTTAGTAGGGGTATCACTGGACTTGAATCTGGGTCTCCTTGCCAAAGTCATATGTTAAAGTCAACAACATGTTTGGTGTGGAATTAGTCTCCATTTTACTGGAGATTTTAGTCCTTTATTTTGGTTTTATTAAGATAAAGGCATTTGTAGCTAAAAAAAGACATAAAACACCATGGGAAAAAGCTATCAGCATTGTTGAATGCCATAGCAGATGTCCTCACCTAGCTAGCAGAAGTGCAGCAGACAGGAATCAAGAATCACATGCCCTCCTCTCTCTTTGCAGCTGTTTGCTGGGATTCTTACTACAACTACCACCACTGAACATTACAGAGCACCTAACAGTCAGTGCAGGACTAATTTTTGCCCATCTTAAGACTGCACTGCCAGGGCAGTGTAAAGTCCTCTTTGTGCAAATGACTATGGAGCTTTGAGAGCTAAAGCCAAATCAAGCCCACCATGGGACAGTGAGGGGTACAGCACAGTGCTTTCAGCTCACCGTGTAGCAGCATGAGTTCTAGTCCCAGCTCTGCTGCTAAGCTACTGTTTAACTCTTAGCAAGTCATTTCATCTGTTTTCCCTTTCACCCTCTGTCTTGTATATTTGCATAGCAAACAGTTTAGGGGAGAGATTGTCTCCTACTTTGTTTTAGTGGAGGACCTAGCACAGTGGGACTTTACTCTGAGCCAGGGTCTCTAAGCCCTACTCTAATATAAATTATAATGACAGCAGCTGTGAATGGTGTGGGGAGGGAAGCAAATGTCAAACAGCACATTGTATCTGAAGAAACTAATTATTCTTGTCAGTCCTCAGGAGCCTTTTGTTTTTAAATTACTGCATTGTTGTTTTAGGAATACATCCTGGCTTATAAAAAAAACCCCAGAATATTTTGTTATGAGACACTAATGGTAATTCTTTTAACTTTTTTTCTTTCTTCACTATACAATGTATCTGCCCAGCTGCAATTTAATGTTTAACTTGTTAACAAGAAGGTAACTCTAGAAAGCGGGGGTGAACTGTCTTTATACAAGCTGTTGGAGCTTCAAATGTGAAACAAATACTTGGGGTGAAATCCTGGTCCTATTGCAGTCATGGCAAAAGCCCGCTTGACTTCTGGAAGGTTAAGATTTCACCCAAGTTCAGACCACGAATTCTGTGCTTCTTGTACAATGGGACTGAGTCTGCAATGTAAATGCAGTATGCTCTAAAATTGGAACCATTTTCACATATTTGAATCACAATTATTATAAGAAATATGCTGTAATTAAGCAACACCCCTGTATCATCAGCTCATGTTATTTGCATATTCTCGTAGAAGGGTTGGGACTTCTTTATTCATATAGACATGGTCAACAATCTCGGTGCCACATCATACAAAGAAGAAATGGTATTAATGTTGTGACATACTAGATGAAGCTCATAGCATAGATACAGGGACAAATACATGCACAATTATTATAATAGAATGGACAAACTATATGTGCAATTTTGAAAATCTGGTACTGTGTTTTTTTAAGCTCATGGGAGGTATCTGGTACAGTAGATAAAAACTTGTACTTATCTGTAAACAAGAGAGAGAAAAGAATACAAACAATAATAATATATTAAGGATTTATTTTTATGAGCTGTAATTTTCTCTAAAACATAACAACAGATTGTTAGCATGCTGCTTGTCTTCAGGGAGGAAGCTAAATAGTTATTGCTGGGATTTTATTTCCAAGTTATAGTATTTTTTTCACATTACACCATAAGTAAAGTAAGGCTCTCTATTGTACATGGAGCTGGATTATCTAAGACAGACAAGTGAGACAGAATTGAAAAACTCACCAGTGAGGACTGGTCTAGAAGGACTGGCTTCTGGTCTAGTACTTTGCAATAAAATGTCAAGTTGTTTTGAAATTTGTGGCTCGCTCACAAAAGGCGAAACAAGAGTAAAGGAGCATGATGCAATACACTGTACACAGATGCGTAGGGCAAATTCTATTCTCAGTTACAAGACACTTAAACGCAACTATAAAAACCACTCCAACTAACAATTATATAGACAAACTGCTGCTGAGGATCAAATATGGCCCATAAGTGAAAGCAGGAAAATTCTTTATTTTTGTCTCATGTAAAGCCTCAAGAAAGGAAGTTCAGGGGAAAACCTGAGAAAAAAAGAGACAAAGGTGAAGATAGGGCATTGATAAGCAGTGAACCAAAAGCATTAATAAACTAAAACTCAGGCAGGAATAGCATCTTTTGACACTCCTTGAAAGAAGTGAAACACTACAAGTTAAAGATGTAGTCCTACGAGCTTCTAACAAGTGAACCTCTGCAATGGGGAAAACTGATCCTGCCCAGAGACTGGCCAGATGAGGGTTAAACTTTCTCTTTCTGAGTAGTGGCCTGGGTGATAAATGAAAATGATGTGACCTCAAAAGGACTAATGGGTGGACACAGTCTTTTTGGGGGAGGGATGGACTTCTTGATGGAAAAAATCCCTTTTTGTGATTGAGTCCAACTCTGTTGGTCTAAAATCATTGTACATGCATTGGGAGTCCATTTTGAGAGGGTAGTGGAGAAAGTTTAGACACATGATTGGAGGAGATAATTTATTTAGCCAAACTTTGTCAAGCAAGCCCTATCACTCAATTTGATTCTGAGACCTTGGAATACAGTTTCAGTTTATTTCACCCAAATGAAGCTTACCTGGAGCAAATTGGTTCTTCATCTCAGCAGAAGATGACGGATGCTAGGTGAAAATGCAGCGTGCACATCTTTTCCATAGCAGGCTGCCTCTGACCAGAAAATGGCAGCTGCCTCACCTGGAGAGAGGGGGAAAGGGACTTATTTTCTGGCTTCCTGGTGAAGTGCATAGCCCAGTTTATCACAATCAACTTGCATGACAACTAGTTGTCCCCAGAAGCAATTTTGTTAAGAGAGGAGTGACTGGGTCCTCAAAGCTGAAACAAAAAATGCTTAGGGCAAAACATAGGGTGTGTACCATCATTACCTTTACATCAACTTAACTAGGGTTAGGTCAATCAATCAAAATCATTAGCGTCACATCAGGGGGCCATGGAGGGGCATGTCCCCCCCCACCCCGATTTCTGTACCAGTGGTGTGGCATGGGGTGCAAGACTGCAGCCCAGCCAGAGCCAGGGCCCAGCAGCAGTGGGGGTGGCAGTAACTCTGCGATTTCTGGACTGACCATGGGGCACAGAGCTATAGACAAGTCAAAGGCAGCGCCCAGCAACAGCAGGGTCAGCAGCAGTGCAAAGTTGTTCCCCCCCACTCTCAACACTTATGCGTCATCAATGATCTAAATATCCATCTGTGCAGGCATTCATGGGGCTTTAAATCACCCCAAAATGGTAGGCCTGATCTAAGTTAGTTCACCAGAACAGATGAACTAACTTAGATTAGGAATGGGCTAACCCAATCTATCAAATGTCTGTACACACTCGGAGTGCTGCCCTGGGGCTGGGAAAGCCCAGCCCCACACTGCATCCCTGGGAACGTGATCTTCCTACCCCTCAGGCTATTTTTAGCCTTTCAACCGTCTCACCCCAAATGGAAGACCTGCCCCTGCAGACCCGCCAATTCCCTACACAGACCTGCCAGCTCCCTGCCAATTTGCCAAACCCCACTGCAGACCCCCCCCCCCATCCCACCCACCCCTCCCCCAACCCAATTTACTTATACTGGTTTCCCCATCTTGCTCCCAGGAGTGGTGAATGCCTGTACATACCACTCCTGGTCTACATTCACATGGCTTACTTTAAAGTAAGCCATGTGAATGTAGACAGGGCATGTATCCTCTTCTTAAGTGACACTAAAGTGCAGAGACAGTGGAAGGGAACAGTGAGGGCATCAGCAACACAGAGATTCAGGAATTATCTGATTCTGCATTCCTCAAAGGAGCATATATTTGAAGTTTGAATGATTTTCTCTACAGGATCAGGCCAAAAGAATGTAATTGTTATCTTCATGTACATTAATGCATTAGTGGACTGGTTTGACCAATGTTTTTATGATTTTTTTCCAGTGTGCATGAGATCAAATACACTGGGGATTAACCCCATTCTGACCTGAGTAATTTACCCATGCATAAACCTTTGTAATCTGTTACAAACCCAAAAATAGCCCCAAGGGTTACTGAGGTTAACAAAACTTTCAAACAAATCTGGGTCAAATCCAAAACAGATCCTCATGTGATATAAATTAGCTGAAGTAACCAAAATCATCTCTTCATCATGACCTACTGGTTTCCGTGGAGCCATTCTGAGTTGTACCTGCTAACAATCTTTTCTTATGGTTTTTGGTAGAAATCACAGAAGAAGTACCTTCACTTAATATGGGCAAAGACATGTTTACAGCCACTAAGTTGCTTCTTTGTGTGGATCACAAAGTTTAACACATTATGCAAGGGACATGAATCTCTGAATTGAACAAAAGGATTGTGGAAAATTATAGTTTCACCCAGCTCTAATAGCACAGTATAGCAAAGGTAAGACATACAAGGATAATAGAGATATGCAGTGCAAATACACATAGAGGGGAAAATACCAGTGACCTGCCTTACTCTGTGGCTAGTAGTTAAAAATTACCTATGCTGGTAGTTCAGATTAGTGGGTAGAAAAAAATTAACTGAAAAAAAAAGTATTAAGTGGAACAAAGGTATTTAACCTGGAAAACATGAACTTTTCTGCCGGGGTTTTCAGTAAACTAAATTGATTTGAATTTCTCAACGTTCGGCTGTATTACATCAGCTCCAGTACAGCATCCTGGCATGTCTTGTGGTGACCTACCACAGTGACACATCAGACGCAAGGAATTCAGACAGACTATTAACAAGACATTTAAGATGAAGAGACAGCACACCAGTGGGTGTAAGACATTTAACTTAATTCACTGAGTTTTATCTAATAGATCCACTGTTTGATCTTGCAGGTCAGGGGTGGCCAGCCTGCAGCATTTGCAGCAGCACAGGCAGCCTTTGTATGTTCCACAAGGGGACCAGCAGAACAGCAGCAGATAGAGCAGGAAGCAGAGGGTCAGGCAGGAAGCACAGGCCAGGAAGCAGAAAAGAGCAACAGATTAGGCAGGGGGCATACATAGGGCAAGGAGCAGAGAGCAGAGCAACAGATTGGGCAGATACAGGGGATCAGAGTAGAACATGGGGAAAGTACAGGGCTAATTTGTGCCATACCTGCCAAAAAGATTGGCACCCACTGTAGAAGGCCATCCTGCCTCACTAGTAGATGCACAATAACAAAGTGATCTAAATTACACCTGTGAATAACTGCAGGTACAACATGTGAAGCCACACTTTAAACAGCCTTTTACATTGTTATCCCATAAATTTTCGTAGGGCAAAGATAAACACCAGTCCTCTGTGCATCAGACCAATGGGAAAACACAATAAGCCAGGGTTAATATTTTACATCTTTCAGTCTCCCTGAGTGTAAGTCTTAAGTTCAAATGTTATTCCTCCAGCCAAGGACACCAGCATATAAATTAGTTCCTTGGCATAATGTCCACACATTCCCACTTCTGGCTGCACTGAAGCCACCTAGGCTAGAACTTAGGTGACCTCCAAGTATGTAAACCCAAATCCTGCCTGGTCAACAATCTAGTTTCTCCAGGGACAAGGCAAAACTACCTTCCTCAAGAGAGAAGTAGCTCACTAATGAATCCCTCCACAGCAGTACTGTTCTTTCTCCTACTCTACAGAGAATAAGAATTACTATAGCTCTAGGTTTTGGTTGCCTTGCATGTCTCAAGCAGTGGTAAGTAAGAAGGAAGTTCTGGTAATCTCTTTCTTTTTTTAAACACTTAAAATACCCTTTCAACATAGGTTTGGAAAGTACCTCATGAGGTCATCTTTCCAACCCCTTGCTGAAGGCAGAAACAGCCCTGACTAAACCATCCCAGTCAAGTGATTGTCTAAACTGCTCCTCAACATCTCTAGGGGTGGTGATTCCACAGCTTCTCCAGATAGCCTGTCCCAATGCTTGACCACCCTCAGAGTCAGAAAGTTCTTCCTAGGCTCCAATCTAAATTTCTTCTGCTGCATCCGGAGGTCATTGCTTTAGTCAATGACCACAGAAAAAAAGTCTATCTCCATCCTCGTTCTAATCCCACTGCAAGCAATTGAAGACTTCTATTAAATGCCCCCTCAGTCTTCTCTTCTTCAGATTAAATTACTCCAATTCTTTCTGCATTTCCTCACATGAATCTTACCTCCTCCTCAATATTTTTTGTTACTCTGTGCTGGACTCAATCCACACTGTCTATGCTTTTCTTGAAATGTGGGGCCCAAAACTGGACACAGCACTTCAGGTGAGACCTTGTCAGCATTGAATAGAATCACTTTCCTTGATTGATTTGCAAGAGACACTCCTGTTCATACAACCCAGGATGCTGTTTGCTCCCCTCCCATTCATATAATGGTCTATCATAACCCCAAGTCCTTCTCTGCAGTACTATAGCCTAGCCAGTCATGCTCCAGTCTGCTTTTAATTATTCTGTCCCAAATACAGGACTTTTCATTTGTCCTTAGTGAATTTCATCTGACTGACTTCAGAGCATTGCTTTAGTTTATCCAGATCATTCTGAATCCTAGCCCTACGCTCCAAAGCATGTGTAACTCTATTCAACTTGGTGCCATCCACAAATTTCCTAAGCATGCTCCCAATCGTATCACCAAGATCATCTTTAGAAGACAACCATTGTTCCTTTGAATCATGGTGTACATGTAGGAGGTCTAGTCAGATGTCTGATGAATCTGTTTCTGGCTGACAAGCCCAATTTGAGAATGACACAGCTCATTACAAGTTTCACAGATTCATATGTTGTCCAAGCTGGGAGTCCAGATTTACAGCACACTGCTTTCTTTTTTCTCACTTTGCTTCCATCCTCTGGATCAAAGCTGCTTCATGTTGAGCCACACCTAGTGCCAGATGTTCCCTCCATGAAGGGCAGGATTCTACGTGCTTCTATCAGTCTTCTGTGTTGATGTTGAACGACTTCATATGATTTTTGCATACATCGTGGTACTGCCATAGAGGGCAATCCCCACTTTCTAGAGCCATCTCAGATTTCACTATATGAAACATTCTTAGGGACACAGTCATTCTCCTGACATGGCTGTTTCATCACAATTTCCTCCTCTTGATAGTGGTTTTTAAGTGTGTCAATCCTACATGCTCCACTACCTTTGTGCACTTATAGACTTTCCCTCCCATTCTGCGCTTGGGGAATGGGAGGGAAAGCTAGCAGACTCAAATAAATGAGTGCTCTGACATGCTGGAATTCCAGTGCTTTGGAACAGCCTCCACCTTCTGTGTTTGGGGTTCTGTCTTCCCACTTTATTTTCAGGATCTTATACAGACATCTCATGTGGAAGCTGTTCAGTCGCTTGATGTGCCTAGTATAAGTAGTCCACATTTCTGAACCACAAAGTAGGGATGAGAGCACACAAGTCTTATAGATCCATGTCTTCACCTTAGCTGATAGTTTGCTGTTATTCCATGCATGTTCCTGTAATAGCCTGAAATTCTTAGCTGCTTTTCTGAGTCCATTAGTCAGTTCAGTCTGAAGGTCAAGATTCCTGCTGACTGTAGAACCCAAGTGGCAAAAACTTTTAACAATACCAAGAGATTTATCCACCAGAGTGATGTCAGGTATTGGTTCTTCCACCCCTTGGTTCATGATCACAGTCTTTTTGAGACCAAATCACCATCCCAAAGCTCTTGAATGATTCAGAAAATCTGCTCAAGAGATTTTGCAGGGAAAATTCACTGTGGGCAACCAAGGCCATGTCTTCCACAAACAGGAAGTCTCTCAGTACCTGTTCTTTCATCTTGCTTTTCACTCTAAACATTGTGATGTTTAGGGAACCTGATTTTCTCTGATTTTAAAAAATCCCCAATCTTTGGTTAAAAAAAGTAACCCCAAATGCACATTTTTCCATGATTTAAATGAAACACCATTATCATATAGATATATACATAATGGTATTTCATATTTCCATGATTTAAATGAAACACCACTAAAATATAGATATATATTAATAGATATATATTAGTGGTGTTTCATTTTAATCATGGAAAAATGTGGATTTAAGGTTACATTTTTTCCCATGATTAAAATAAAACATCTTGAGCAGCTGTGACATACATGATTACATGGTCAGGTAGGTGGCAAATTGGCTTAGGGGTTGCACCTAGACAGTGGTGGTGGATGGGTTAGTATCAACCTGGAAAGATGCAAGCAGGGGAGTCCCACAGGGCTCAGTCCTGGGTGTTTCATTTAAATCATGGAAAAATGTGGATTTGAGGGTTGTTTTTTTTTTAAATTGAAAATTCGGGATTTTTTTAAATCAGAGAAAACCAGGATCCCTGGTGATGTTGAACCAGCCTCCATCCAGTCTGGACCAAAAAATGAATGCCATCATTACTGTATTTGAATGCATGAAGAATCTGGCATGAAAAGTAGATGTTAAAAAGCACAGGAGCTAAAACACACCCCTGTTTCACCCCATTGTTGATATCAAAGGCATTTGATTCTGTGCTTTCATACGCTACAGTTGCCTTCATACCTTGATGCAATGAGCAAATCATGTTCAACAGTTTGTGGGGGACAATCAGATTGATGCAGGGTATGTACAGCGGCATTCATTTTTCTCTATGTTTCCCTTGCAGTTGATTGACCAAAAATATCATTGAGGTATTGTGGGTCAGAATGCAAGGGGGTCAGAGGGAAAGGGACTTTTTAGTAGGGGTCTACTACAGACCACCACATCAGGAGGATGAGTTGGACCTGGAATTCTCCAGACAGCTCTCAGAAGCCATACTGTCAAGGGACATGGTTGTCATGAGTGACCTAAACTATCCTGACATCTGCTGGGAGGAGCTGCCAGCTAGATCCAAACATTCATGTAGGTTCTTAACCTGCATACAGGACCTTCACCTAACACAGGAGGTATACGGTCCCACTAGGGGAAATGCCTCACTAGATTTGGTGCTGGCTATAGGGGAGGACTTGGAAGGGGATCTACTGACAAGGTAACCTAGGGGATGGTGACCATCACTTAATTGAATTCACTGTCCAGCTTAGGGTGGGAAAGATAACCAGTAGGACAGAAATGCTAGACTTCACAAAAGCTAACTTCAGTGTGCTCAGGTGATTAGTTAGTGAGGCACTGAAGAACAGGAGTATTGGTGAGATGGGAGTCCAGGAAGGCTGGTTATACAAAAGGGAGCATTCCTACAGGTACAGAAGGAGACAATCCCCTAGCGCAGGAAAGCAGGGAAAGGGACCAAGAAACTCTCTTGGTTGAACAGGGAAATCCAGGAAAGCCTAGGGGCAAAAAAAGAGGCATATAGGCTGTGGAAACAGGGGGTAGCTACCAAGGTGGAGTACACCTACTTGGCCCGCACTTGCAGGGAGGCAGTTAGAAAGGCCAAAGCAGGAATGAAACTTAGGCTGGCAACAAAAATTAAAGACAACAAAAAGTCCTTCAGGTATATAGGGAGTAAAAAGAAGGCACAGGGTAGCACAGGACCTCAACAAGACAAACTAGAGGAATTAGTGAGAGATACAGGGGTACAAGGCTGAGCTCTTCAATGAGTATTTTGCCTCTGTATTCCTGAACATGGATCAGGACAAATCTCCCAGTTGGATCACAGACAGGCACAAAAGGGAAACCAGTCCACCAACTGTTAGCGCTGACTTAGTGAAGGGACACTTGGAGGGGCTGGATGTGTTCAAGTCAGCAGGCTCAGATGATCTTTATCCAAGGGTGCTGAAGGAATTGGCCAGTGTCATAGCAGAGCCACTGGCACGACTGTTTGAGCACTCTTAGTGCTCAGGTCAGGTCCCAGAGAACTGGAAAAGGGCCAATGTGGCCCCTATTTTCAAGAAGGGGAGGAAGGAGGATCCAGTAACTATAGACTGGTTAGTCTTACCTATATCCTCAGGAAAACCTTTGAAAAAATTATTAAGGATCACATTTGTGGGAGTCCAGCAGGAAAAACAATTCTGAAGGGCAACCAGCACAGATTCAGAGCAGGTAGATCCTGCCTGACTAACCTTGCTTCTTTTTATGACCAGGTCACAAAATGCTTAGACGCAGGAATTGTGGTAGATGTCATCTACTTGGATTTTAAGAAGGCCTTCCATATGGTATCTCATCCTATTCTCACAGATAAACTGAGTGCCTGTGATGTAGATGATTACATGGTCAGGTGGGTAGACTTAAGGGTTGCACCCAGAGCATGGTGGTGGATGGATTGGTATCAACCTGGAACAATGTGGGCAATGGAGTCCCACAGGCCTTGGTCCTTGGACCTGTGCTGTTCAGTGTCTTTATCGGTGACTTGGATGAGGGCATAGAAAGCACTCTGTCCAAATTCGCAGATGATATGAAATTATGGGGTAAAGTTAATGCACTAGAGGGTAGGAAATGAATCCAGGTGGACTTCTCTTGGACAAGTTGGAAAAGTGGGTAGAACAAAATAAGATGCAGTTCGACAAAGATAAATGCAAAGTGTTGCACCTGGGGAGAAGGAATCACCGGCACGGTACAGGCTGGGGGAGGACCTTCTCAGCAGCACATCAGCAGAGAGAGATCTCGGAGTCATTTTTGACACCAAGATGAACATGTGTCATCGATGTGATGAAGTGATCAGTAAAGGTAACTGCACTTTATCATGCATTAGCAGGTGCTTGACAAACAGGTCCAGGGAGGTGATACGTCCCCTCTACGTGGCATTGATTAGACTGCAGTTGGAGCACTGCATCCAGCTTTGGGTGCTGCACTTCAAGAGGGATGTGGACAACCTTGAAAGGGTTCAGAGGAAGGCTACATGCATGGTTAGGGGCCTACAGGCAAAGCCCTACGGGGAGAGATTGAGGGCCCTGGATCTCTTCAGCCTCTACAAGAGAAGGCTGAGAGGTGATCTTGTGGTTGCCTACAAATTCATTGGTGGGGTGGGGCAGGGAGCAAGGAATAGGAGATGCTCCATTTACTAGGGTACCCCTTAGAGTAACTAGGAACAATGTCCACAAACTGATGGAGAGCAGATTTAGGTTAGACATCAGGAAGAAGTTGTTTATGGTAAGGGTTGCCAGAATCTGGAATGGGCTTCCAAGGCAGGTGATGATGCTCTCCCCTACCTTGGGGGTCTTCAAAAGGAGGCTGGACATGCACCTGGCTGGGGTTATCTGACCTCAGCACTCTTTCCTGCCCAGGGAAGGGGGTCAAACTCGATGATCTACTAAGATCCCTTCTGACCCAAGCATCTATGAATCATATCAATGGTGGAGCATCCTAAGCGAAAACTGCATTGACTTTCAGGATAGTGTCTTTCACCTAGAGACGGAAGCCTAAGGAGCATGATACGAGCAACAATTTTTCCAATGATGTTTAACATATTATTATTATATTAATATTATATATATTGTTGTCACAGTCACTTTTATACAAAAACAAAGGGGATAGTTGTAGAAACCAAGCATCTTTGAAATCTTGCAGTACCGCTTCCTCTTTCCAACAGAGCAGTATATCTTCATGACGCTTTCGAAGTAATTCGTCACTGGCACATTTGTAGATTTCAGCAGGCAAATAGTCATTACTGGATGCCTTGTTCCCAGGAATTGATTTAATGGCTTTCTGCAAATCTTCTAATCTAGGCTTGTTGCCCAAATCCATCATAACTTTGAACTGTGATAATGCTTCGAGCTCTTCACGTTTGATCTCAGTCTCACTGGATTAGAGAATTCCACAGTGTTCAGTCCAGCATTTGAGTTATTTCTGTTTATCAGTAATGACATTTCTGTTTACAACTTTCAGCAGAGCTGTTTTCTTCTTGACTGGACCAATTGCTCATTTGATGCCTTTGTACATTCCACAGTTATCACCCGTGTCAGCTGCTTTCTGAACATCATCACAGAGTTTCAGCCAGTAATCGTGCGCACACCTCTTAGCCTCCTTTTGAGTTTCTCTTCAAGCCTTCTCAGGTTTTCCAGGATTATGCTGTTGGGAAATTTCTTATAGTTGGTTAGCACTGCCCTTTTGTTCTCAAGCAGAAGTAGAAGGGCTTCAAAGTGCTCTTCAAACCAGTCTGCATTTTTCTTGCATTTTTTGCCAAATGCTGTTACAGCAGCATTATACTTGTTAGTTTTTAAGCTTTCCCAAGCCTCAGTGGCTGAGTTGTTCGATAAACTTGCTTTCATTACTTCGTCATTGAATAGTCCGCATTTTTCTAGGTCTTTAGTTCGGCTGATGTCTATCTGAAGATGACTGGGAGTTTTGCTATGGTGGATATCTTTTACATTGATTCTGACTGCAGCAGACTAAGGCATGGTCCGTGTCACAATCAGAACTGCGATAAGACCTCGGATGCAGGATTTCTCTTAGGTGGTTGCACCTGGTCAGTCTAGATCTAATTCGTGCCAGTGCCGACTGTGGATGTTTCCACAATGTCTTCCTTGCAACTTCCTCAGTGAAGTAGGTGTTGGTAACACATAGGTTTTGACTTGCATGAAGTTCTAATGCTTGCTGGCCATTTTCATTCATATTACCAATCCGTATTTGCTCATTTTTTAGTGCAGAAAATTTGTTTCTCAAATCTATTTCCCCTCCAGGAAATGGTCTCCTTTGTCTTGTCTTTATGGTCATGTGTTTGCACAGCTCCTTTTCCATGAGTTTTATCAGGTTTTTCTTCAGACATAAAAACCTTTCATCAGCTGCCTGCCTAAGGATAACACATATAACCAGAATTTCTCCACCGGGTCAACTTTGATACCTCTGGCAGTCTTTGGATCTCCTCAACCTCTGCCTTGGCTTCCTTTATAGCCCTCTCCCTGTTTTAATATTTCTATTAAAACAGAGCCTTCTCCTACAAGCATCTACACAATTCCCCACTCTTTATTGTCCTTCTGATCACTGGCCGTTTCACTTTTAAAATTTTTACCTAAATCAGTCCTGTCCCTTCATTTTGGCTTAAGTGTTACCGTTCTTTAACTGCAATCAAAGATAGAAAGCGTCCCTCATACCTTAAACTCCCAGGCCTCCATCCTACTTACTGCTCTTGGCTCTCAAGCAGAAACTACAAGCAGCAAGCCATGGAGGCTTGGTACAGAAGTTACTGCTTTCCGACTTGTATGAGCAAACTGAATGAATGTGTAAAACGTAGATTGTGAGGAGCGCTTACAACACTGCCTGTACTCAATACAAGATGCAGGACCAGAAACCCTTGAGTCCAGCTCACAGACACAAAGTCCCAGAAACCTTGGATTCATTCAGTGGCCCATAAAGAAACAGAGTGTTTCTCTGTGATCCTGACTTAGTTAATTTCTAATAATCCTGGGCAGTCAAGTACTGGTTTGGAACCACGGGGACCTATCCACGTGCTCGGATGCGTTCTAATTGGAACACTCTATCATCGCCACAATGTCACATGTATAAGCCTCTACCAGTTTAAAAATGGCCACTGACGCACTTTAACTAAAGCTTGTCAAATGAGCTTTAGTACAAGAGTCCTGTGACCATTTTTAAATGCATGGGAGCTTAATACACGTAATGCTGCGGCATTTTAATTAGAGCTGCTCTCCAGGAACCGCTCTAATTAAAACACTCCCCACTCCCACCCCAAGCACATGGATAGGCACCCCATGCACACTTGATAGAAAGCTGGTTCAGACTAGACAGTCTGTTACAGAGTTTGAGGTATGCTGCTGGGAGTCCCATAGATACATACATAGGGCAGCTAGCTTTTTTGTGATGCTCCCACATTTTTTATTAGTTACTGTTGATCAGTTGTCACTTTTCCTGTCATAGCCAATGGTCTTCCTAGCCTTAATGTAGTGTGCCCTTCCTACAGCAACCCCCCAATAAAAAAAACCTTCTGGGACACCGTGTCTGTGATGTTCCCCTTAGGAAAAATCTCACGTTCTTCAATAGAAGGAGAGGAAATTCTTTCACCGCCTTCCCAATCTGCTGCCTGCAAAAGAAGTGATTTAAGTATCCCTTCTGAACCCAGTAGATTTCCTAAAATCTGTACAGAATTTTGTGCCATCAGACAAACAGGGTCATTCTCCTGAGGCCCTAGCGAGTCGAGGCAGTCAGGTTGTCCTGTTTGCTGGCTCATGCCCCAGGAAGGATGAAATAGGATCACCAGGTACTTGGTACTGTGTCACTATCCATCAGTTCTTTTCTAATTGCCTAATTAGCTGAAGCCCTAACATTACCAGGTGATCAGAGGCATTGTGTGTTTGCAGGACAGGCAGCGAAGCCTAGATCCCACGACTCAGGACAATACACTGTTTACTAAGACATTGTTCGAAGGTTTTAAAAAGCATTGAATGTTTGCACTCAAGGCAATTACACTCCCAAGTGTGTGTTTTCTGAAGTGGTCTAATGGATAGTGCAGTGAATTTGGGGGCAGGGTTAAGTTTATCACACAGTCCTTTAGTCACATGCAAGTTTTTGAAGTGCAGTAACACTTAAATCTGAAATTGGGGTAATTTTCCCTTGATTTCAAGTGGAGCACAATTGGGTCTTTCTACTGTACTGTTTACTCTATATGGTATATCTCTAGCCTGGTCTTGTTTTGTCTCCTTGCAATGCAAAGAGAAATTGCCTGAACTGGGTAATTATTAGGATCAGGTATGCAAAATTCTACAGTTTGGGGAAGGGGAGGAGAGAAGACAGAATATTCGGGGGTGAATGAAGCCAACTAAGGCTTACCAGGTGAAGCTGCTGAACTCTATACACTTGTAAAGAAATAGAAAGAGCCAGTTACGTATGTGAGTTTAAATTAGGAAGCAAAATCTTGTCTGAAATATCTTAATAACATGCAACTTTTTTCTCCATCTGAAGGCTTTTGTGGGGGGAAAAATAACTGAAAAGTAAACTGTATTCCTTGTTTTTGGTACCTACAATCCATCATATCTACTCTTACCATCCAGCATTATCCAAGGTGATTTCAGA
The DNA here is from genome assembly GCF_030867095.1 of Alligator mississippiensis. Lineage (NCBI taxonomy): Eukaryota > Metazoa > Chordata > Crocodylia > Alligatoridae > Alligator > Alligator mississippiensis. The sequence goes on from NC_081826.1 coordinate 282,965,979, forward strand.
TGCATCTGCTGCAGTAAGCAGCTGCTTACCCTCAGAAGTATTTTGTAATGTCCTGATGCAAACAGTGTCTTGTTCAAACCAAGTTTGTTTTTGCCCGAGGCTTAGGTTAGTTCTCAACTCTAAACCAAAAACTTTCTGGTCTTGCCTAGTTCATTCAAAAATCACTTTCCTTAAATAACCTCAAAGCCTTAATATGAAATTTCTATTGAGCGGTGTGGGGGAGTGTTTGCATTAGATTCTTGGATCTGAACCTGGCTTACGGTTCAGTTCCAGCACTAGAACAATTCTGGCAATGTCTCGTTTTGAAGAGTTGCAGCTCTAAAGGATGGAAAGTAATGAGAAAAGTTGACTTCTCCTTATCTCCGTCTCAGACCTCCTCCATAATCTTTTTCATTTTAAAATCATATGCTTTTTGATACCACATCTGCCACCGTGAGTCATCCCAACTTTATCTTTTTCTCAGGTGTATTAACTACATATTTAGATGTATTTATTTATTCTTTAAATATTGAAATAAATTTGTAATAACACAAAACAACCACTTGACAGCATGGTGCCTTGTGCCTTCTCATTTGTGATATCTATATTTATATTAACATTTCCTCAGAACAGGGTCTTTATATGTTGCCCGTTATGGGATGGGGGGGAAAACAGTGAAAGTAAAAAAAAAAGGGAAATTAATAAAATTTGGCAAGTACTATTTGGGACTGAAATTCATAACATGGCACTAATAGAATCCACTACAAGAAAGTCCTCCATGTTATAAGAGTGTAAAGTAGGGGTAGTTGAGTTGGGCCCTAAATATTTGCCATCCCTTTTGTAGTTTGTTTTTTCAGAGGGAAAGCTCCGGCCACATCCTTCGTTCTCATGCAATGCAGATCGACTCCCCCTCTTCTTGGTCACTGATCAGCAGGGATCCTAGTTTTCCATACTCTGCAGAAAACCATGGACTCCACATTTTTCCATGAGTGATCGAAAGCATGGCAGTGTCCCACAGCAAGCAGCACCATTTCTGCTCACTTTTATTTTTGCTGTGGTTTTTGCCTCTCATCCAGTCAGTGACACACCTCCCCACCTGCCACTGATTGGCAGAGAGGCAAAAACCAGGGCGAAAATGAGAGAGCGCAGAAATGGTGCCACTCGCTGCCACCATGCTTTTGGTAGGTTGCGGAAAAATGCAGATTTTTGTGTTTTTTAAACAGAGATTTTCCACATTTTTCCTCACAGAAAACTAGGTTCCCTGCTGATCAGCTAGCTAGTAGATGATCAGCTAGGTAGTTTGGTGTTTGGGGGGGATGTGGTTGGGGGCGGCGGGGGGCACTGAACCTCCAAGCCAGGATGAGCCGAGATACCCCATGGTCCTAAGGCACCATGTGGGCTGTGGACCCCTGAAATTTACAGCCCAGGTGAGGCAGGTGGCATTGCCAGAAGCACATGGCACCCACTGCAAGCCCCTGGACAATTTGAGATGCTAGAGGTGACCTGAGCAGCTGAGCCCAGGTGACACAGCAACGCGGGTCCCAAGCCTCTGAAGTGAGAGCCAGAGCCACATGCCGGGAACTGCACCCTCCTGCGTTCTGCCACAGCTTGCTCGCTTGCATCCACCCACCCCCTTGCAGCCAGACCATCACCCATCCGTGGACACCCACAACACAGCGGGCACCACTGCAGACCATGGACAAACTCAACCTGTCTCTTCCCACCCCCACCCTCTTCTGCTGAAGTCTGCAGCCCAGTCAAGGCTTCAACTCCCCCCACCCAATGTTGACTCCCAGGCACTTAAGAGAGCACATCCCATTCAATTGAATTATAAATCTGCATAACTGGCATATCCTTGCCTTTTCTCTCAGGGTCATGATGCACTCCATGCAAGATTGTACCCAAAACACAGATACCCCAAGCACTTGTGTGTAGACAGCTGCCCCTCTCTCCAAGGCACTGCAGAAAGGCACTGATCACATGTATTGAGCACAGCAGGCAAATGGGTAAACAGCAGTTTTTTCAAAGAACACCCCCAGGTCGGGGACAGGAAATACCATGCAGCTATGTCTCCCACACAGATCTGGACAGCCTGCCACGGTACAGGGCCAGGGCCACGCACATCAGCAGGGGGCTCACCCTCTCCCTCGTCCCTACACCACGTGTGCTCGTGGTGCCAGGCCTGGTCTGTAGTTGAAGTGTGCTTTCTGGCAGTCCACCTGCCCCCCATAAAGCCTCCTAAGGCAGGGCAGGAAGGAGTAGGCCAGGCCCCCCACGAGGATTGGGGAAGTGATGACATCACTGATGACAAAACTTGGGGCTCTGGGAGTGTAGTGCCCACTCTCCATCACCCCAGGGAATTGGGAGTTGCACAATAAGTGGGCATCGTCCTCATCAGCTGCATGACATTCAGTAGCCCCGTCATACCCCAGACACCTGGGTTCTGCGTGCACGTGTCTGCATGCGTGTGTTTGTGTGAGTGTCCAGGATGCCTGGGTTCTGCACGTGTGTGGCAGGGTGGAGGTGACACACGCACACAACCCAGGCATTTGCAACATGCACACACACACAGGGCAGGTGCACAGTGTGCTGAGCGCACATATGATCATGATGAGGATGCATGTCATGAGGAGCTGCTGCTGCATCAGGTCCAGGTGGGTGGCCATGATGTCCCCACCAGCCAATCAGGGTGGCTCGGCCATTTGGCTCTGCTTGGCAGCCTTCGGCAGCCTGGAGAGCCCGCGGGGCATGCTGGGAGGTGTGCAAGAGCCACCCGACCTGCTGCGCTTGGGCTGCGCAGGCACACTCTGAGCCCCCCACACCTCCCAGGGCCTAATGCTCGTTCTGCTTCCCCCTGACCCAACTACCGCGGGCACTTAGAGTAAAACTCAGAAGTTAAAGTGCTTCTGCCTCACGCTTCTTGAATGCTTGTACTTAGCCAAAAACCCCAGACTCTATAAACTACAAACTGTGAATCCAAACAAACCACCAAGCAGCAGACATGTAAACAGATTCACTTGCCGCCAAGGAACGAGGACCGCTCTTTCCTCACCAGAGACACTCCCCACACAAACTCCCCAGTTGACCGCTGCTGCTGGTTGGCTCTTTGGTCACTGGCTGGTTGCATAAATGTGCCTCTTCTGTGAAGCATGAAGTAAAAATAAAGCATATCTCCTCTGGGAAGCATTCAGTAAAGTCCATTCCTGAACATGGGTCACCAAGTGTCAGTTTATTATATTGCTGCATTCCCCTTGGGCTCACTGGCAGTAAATGCACTGAATCAGCCCATAGTCCATCAGTCCATAAACGGTTCCCTGATCTTCATTTACTGTCTCATGACTTCTGATTTCCTTTTGCCTCTCTTCTAATTAATGGTATTACAATGCAGAATTTTTTTAAACATAATGTTCACATACATTGAACGTCCTCAATAGGTTGAATCTTAGAGTACCGTCTCGGGACATAAGTTCTTTTGAGCATTTTACCCTAAGCCACTTAGCAGTAAAAGTCCCACTGGAATAATTTTACTGGTAGAGATTGCTATCTTATCTGTTTATTGAGTACCTTTTTCCAATAGGATCCAATGCCAGATATTTTAGAAGAAGCAATAAATCACTCCAAATGTGTTACCTAATTTACATAAATGTATTCACTTCAAATATCTTACTTCATTTTAAGCAGTTATTTCAGACCACGATGCCAGCATGATATGCCATCTATACCCAATGAAGTATAATTCCTGTACTCCGTGACTAATACAGGTATTTCCCAAATCTGAAACCTGCTTCTAGTGCCTGAGCTATTATCCTGGAGAGGATTTGTGATCAGACATCCATTGCTTTCTCCCATTCCAGTCAGTTTTCCATATTCCATGTAGAGAAAGAACAATTGGGCTGCATGCCCAGATGGTTTGATTCAGGATTAAATAAGTGACTTCATGCATTTTCACTACTGGCTGGTAAAAGTCAGTCCAACTCCAGCCGTCAGAATTTCGGGCGACTGAATGACAGTCAGAAGGTCCATGATCAGGAGAAAGTCAACCTAATAATCAGAGATTGTAAAGGAAGAACAAGCTCACCAAACATGAGGAAATACATCAGATTCTGGTGCCCTTTAAAATGAAAAAGGAATTCAGACAAGTACCTGAAGCAAACAGTCCACTGAACAGCTGCAAGTCTGATCCCTTACTAGAGCTGAGTAGCACCTTACTCTGTGAGCAGTGCCACTGAAATCAATGGGTGCTCCTGGGGAGTAGAGTGCTATGGAATATGAATAATGATATCAGGAACTGGCACTACTCTAAAATCTGTTTGGCCAGCCATGCCACAGCTTTCAGGATAAAAGCTCGCAGTGATAATGAAGTTCCACTAGAAAAGCAAGTGGTTGAACATATCCTCTTCAGTCACCGTTTCAGAGAATGAGGCGTGGGACTGCATAGTTGCTTGGAACTTTCGCCCTAAGATGAAACTCATTACAACTCCGCTGATACTTCTCACTTCTCTAGGATGCTTAGTGAGAAATAATTGAACATAGGACATTTTGTGCTGAACAAGCCCAGCATGTTTCACAAGGTAAATATATGGCACGTTGGTGTAATTACCAAGGTCTGTGCCCTGGATGGCAGTGGTGGCAGGGACCGGGTGGGCTGTGGCCCTGGCAACAGCTGCTGTTCTTGCACCTCCTGTAAGTGGGTGCCCAGTGCTAGCACTCCAGTCACCCAACCCTCATTATTCTGATGATGGTACAGCATTAATGGAACCAATCTGGGGATCCAAGAACAATCGTCCATTCCACACAGAGCAGTGCTCATTGTACACAAAAGTCAGGAGCATGTGCAGTTTGGCAAAAAAACTTCAGGATAAACTATCATTCTGACCTTTATTTTGAAAGGCCTCATCGCAAGACTGCTGCCTTCTGCATGCCCCATGCAAGGAAATCAGCCTTTTGTTCACAAACAGAATTGTGGAGCTTTACTCAAAAATGCAGAGAAAAGTAATAAGTTAAACTGGATTTGTCCAAAAGTTGAATAGCCTTCTGGACAATGCAGAATCCACTCCCATTATGAAGGTACCCACCAACTGTAGTTGAATACAAGAAGCAAAATGTAGTTCTTAGTGAACACTAAGAAAGGTTTAGATAGGTTTACTGTCCTCATTCACTTCTCGGTTGCACAGCTCATTCTTCAGCTTTCTTTGGGCTGAAATTTCCTATGCTTGGCAATAGCTCAAAGAGGATTTTTTCCCCACCAAATCAGTGAAAAAGAAAACAAATCTTATTTTTTAATTATGTAACTGCTTTAAGAGGACATTTCTCGTTATGGTTTAATTAAATGTTTGAGTTTCCTGTTACATCCAATTAAAAATGAGTCAAGCCAGGAAATTCACATTTGACTTGCTTTCTAGTCTTTATAGATAAATAAATATAGGGAACTGGGAGGAAATCTGTTCTTTTCCATTAAAATGATGGGTGTTTGAATAAAATATTTTTATGCATACATGTCCAAGTTTTCCACTACTTCCAATCCCTCAACTTAATCAGGTAGATCTATCAGCTGATGTACAGAAACAGTGAAGGCTTGTTCAGTTTATGTAAGAGTGCCCTTACATAAAAAGGTGGTTAAAATATAGGTTTGTCATTTGTTTCTTCCTCTCCACCGACTTTTTAAATGAGATAGAAATTATAAGGTGAATGTAATAGCAAGTCTGTGGAGATGGAGACTGAAAATTATGAAATTCTAACCACTGAGCAACATTTACAACATTTAATAGATTACATTCTAGAAGTGCTGCTTTCCTTGTTAAATGCAAGCTTTAAAATGTTTATGTATTTTAGTCTCTCATGGATTTCAAGCCAAAAAGCAGTGTTAAATCATCTAGTCTGACCTCCTGTAGGCCAGAGAATTACATTTGGTTTTCCCAGAATCCAGCCAGTTGCTTAAAGTACAGCTTCTAGAAAGCCTTGATTTGAAGGCCTGGAGAGAAGAGACTCCACCACTTCATTTGGCAATTGGTTTCAATAATTAATCACTGTCATTAAAAATGTATGCTTTACTATTTCCAACTGGAATTTAGCTGGCTCCAGTGTCCAGCCATTATCACGTGTTATGCCCTTCTTTGCTTGATTAAAGTGCTCTTTAGTGTTCAGTATTTTCTTCTTGTGAAAGTACTCAAGTGCTATTATAACGTCACCTCCCACATTTTTCTGATAAGAAATACAGCTCGAGAGCTCTAAGTCTTTCAGTGTGGCACATTCTTTCAACTCTTGATTCATTTTGTGATTCTTCTCTGTATCCTGATTCAGATAAAGCTTTGACACCACACAACGTTAAGTTTTTTTCTCTGATGATATTCTCGAGGCATCAGTTTGGCAAATAAAATAAGGCTCAAAGAAAGTATAAGACCGTAAATCATTTTATTGATGATATGTTTTTTCTGAGCCCCAAAGTAATGCTCTACTCAAGATCTAGCTGCCTATGCAACTGGGTAAAAGAAACATCTAATGGACTTGTAACTTGTTATACTTGGCATGTGTTAACTGCACTTAAATTGCTAACATCCCAGTATATAAAATTTGCTGGCTACCATCCTTGGCATTCCCTCGATTTGAGGATGATCTCTACCACAGCTCACTGATTGGTCTTGAGGTCCAATACTTGAGCCACAAACCTATCCACAGAAGTTGTTCACCTTCCTGCAAGGAAGAGTAGGCCATAGGCTAGGATTTCTCTCCTTTTCCTTCCTCCATTCTCTCTTCTCTGCTTTGAGGGAAAAGAGCTGCTGCTTGGTTGAGATTTTATCACCATTTGAGTCAGGCAACAGCCAGCTCCTCCCAATTCTTGATGTTAGCATCCATTTTCTTGAGGTATGCCTTGAGTGTATCCTTATAGCTTTTTCTCTGGCCCCCGCAAGGTCTCAAGCCATTACTAAAGTGGAAGTAGAGCACGTGTTTTGGGAACTGAGAGCCCAGCATCTACAGACAATGTCTGTTTGAGCCAAATTGGTGTTTGAAGATCATGGACTCAATGCTGGTAACATTGGCTTTGGCAAAGATGCTGACATTTGTGCAGGGATCTTCCCATTTGATGTGGAAGATTCTCGAGAGGCATTGTTGGTGACACAATGATGAGATTGCAATGAATAAAGACAGTGCTGTAGCAAGGGGGCGGGGGCAACTGCCCTGGGCACTGAAGTGAAGGGGCGCCAACAGGCACTGCCCAGCCGGGGCAGGGCAGAGCTGTGAGTAGCTGATTTTGGGGATGCAGGGACAGGGAAAGGGTGGCTCCTGCCACTGCGTGCACTCTTGGGAAAGCATGGGCTGGGGGGGGCATGTGCCCCCTAGACCTGTGTGCGGAGCAAGGGCAAGGGTGGGTTGCCACTGCAGGCTTTTCCCCGGGTGCTAAACTTCATTGCTATGGCACTGAATAAAGACATGTCAAAGAAGTGGCACAACAGATCCTGTGCTGGATCTCTGAGAGAGGTGGCTACTAAGGTTTGGAAGTGTTCAACTACCTCCACAGTCTTTCCTTCAAAGGTAATTTGGGGAGGAGGGTCTCATTCATTGGCGACGTGTAGGGGCACGTGTGGGTACATGTGTACCCTCTGGGCTTGGCACTGCTCCCCCTGCAAAAAGTGCCACTGCTGCTGCCAGCACCACCTGCGGGTGCTCGCAACTGTCCCCCCCCCACTGACACACTAGCAGCATCTGCAGTCACTGCTGGCCACCGCCAATCACTGCTGGCCACTGCCGATATTGCCAGCAGCGTCTGTGGGTGGTTGCTGACCGCCAGTTGGCACTCACCACCCCATTTTCCACCACCGACACTGCTGCAGCTGCCTCTGGGAGCTCCCAGCTTGCCACTGCCATGCTCCCACCACCACCACCACAGCCACCTGTGGGCGGTCGCCATGCCTCCCCAGCCTCTGGGGGCATGTGGCATTTATGGTCTCATCCATGACCCAGAACAGGCTAAAAGAGCACTTTAATCTTTTGGCCTTTCTCTCAACATCAAAAAGGTCAGTAGGCTCCTCCAAAAAGATACAACATGGTCTGGAGTTTTTCCTCAGTATGCACAAGGATGATGCAATTGTAAATGTATTGCTGATCAAGGATGGTTGTTTTGAGTACTTTGGTCTTCGAGTGAAAACATCCCAGATTGAAGAGTCCTCCATCTGTTCAGTATTCTGTGTCACCACTAGTAGGAAGGTGCCCCTTAAAGAAAACCAAGATGACTGTTAAAAAAAAATAGAGAAGGGAGTTGGGAGGATGACGCATCCTCACTTGACCCCAGTTCAGATGATAAATGGATCTGTCTCCAATCCACTACATAGGATGGTCTCAGTCATCTAGTCATGACAATCATTGTAGCAAAGTTCAGTCTTTTCTGATGCGGAGCATCTCCAAATCATATTACACAAAGTGTGGATCTAACATCTGACTGCTCCACAGAGGTAATACAATCAGGAGACTCTGATGCATGCCAGGCTGGGACTGGCAAATACCACACCTAGGCTCTGTTGTGCTAGGACATATTTTAGTTAGATTGTAGCATGCATTACTAAAAGTTGGAATGTTTTCCGAGGAGGCCCATGGTAATGCTTACTATGATCTAAATAAAACATTTTCTAAGCACAAGAGCTATTGAAAACTGGTATGCTGCAGTGTGCTATTAGAGCTGGGACCAACAAACAGCTTTCTGTCAGTCCCAGCTCTGGCACTGCACCAGAGCTTGTCCCATCCCTAACAACACATTGCAGCATAATAGTTTTCGATGGCTCCAGAGTTTACGACGTGTTTTATTTACACCATAGTAACGATTACAATGGGACTGTTAAGAAAACTTTCCACCTTCTAGTAATGGTTATTACAAACTCAATAAAACACATCTTAATTGTAACATGTGACAAGGCCCCAAGATTATCTGGATTAGCACCACTTGCTGACCCCCACTAGTGTTGCATCATCACCAAAAACTAAAAGGATAGAACACTTTGGGGAATTATTTGCATCTCAGCATCAATGTTAGCTATGTCATTTTATGGAGAAAACTGTATTTGTTCAAAGAAAATTAGCTTAGTTTTTAAATAGGATGGTTAGAGTCAGTCAAATTTTCAGTGAACCTGATTTTTAATGGAAATTGGGTTTTCAGCAAAATTATACTTGATAAACTGTATTTGCCTCCCAAAGAAAAATGTAAGCTTTTTGTAAAAAAAATAAAACCCACCTAACAAACCCAAACACTTTTTGGTTTCAGACAGAATCTGAAATGTTCCAGCTGGTAAAATAATTAAAATATTTGTATACAGAGGTGCCCTGTAGATGGCTCACATGAGTAATTCAAATTGCTTATGTCTCTTTCTTCTCTAGAGGGTAGATTCCTGAGTCCATAAAGAATGGGCTACATTTCCCAGAGTGCACCACAAGACCATCTCCTGTCTTGCTAAGTCATTGGTTTAATCTGGTTGGGAACCCTCACAGAGAATATGGAATATGAGGCTCCCAAACAACGGTTTCCATTAGGCTTCTTGGCAGTATTTTCAAATGTAAACATTTAGGCCGTTTATAGACGTGCTCACCATTTTCTAAACCCATGTTCACAGTTTGAATCAAATTTCAGTTCAAATTAAAGGTTAATAAACTATCATTGACCATCAGGGCAGGGGGCCTGGCTATACACAGTCTATACCGGGGTGGGCAAAATACGGCCCACAGGCCAGATTTGCACCCTCCCCCCCACCAGCCCCAGGCATTCTATCCAACCAGTGAGGCCTCTAAATAAATTATAACAATAATTAATATTTGTCCATAGCTGCCTGTCTAAGCTGATGAGGTACCAGCAGTGGCAGGACCCAAAAAAAGCAGCAGCAAGGCCTGACTGGCTCACCCCCCCGCCCCCCCCAAATCTGCAATCCCCAACTCTGGCCTGGCAACCCTAGGGCTGTTTCTCACCTCCGTTCACCCAAAAGTGCCAAGTCAGATAAGAATAGAGGGGAGGGGAGGACACTGGCAACCACCCCATCCCATGGGGGCTGGGCCAGTTCCTGCTGTGTTCTGTGGTCCCATCCATGCAACCAGGAACCATGCACAGTGAGGGCAGCTGTGGGGGGAGGGGAGGAGGGGAAAGGTGGCAGGAAGGTGGGGAAATGGCAGTGGCAGGTGGGAGGCAGGGGGTGGGGGGGGATGGGAAGCTGGTGGGCAGGAATGCAGCAACTGCTGGACTGAAGCATAGGATGGGAGTATGGGGCCCATGCAAATGGAGGCCCAAGGTGGGCAGCAGCAGCACAGAGCCCAGGCTGACAGGGTTTCTATGGAGCCAGGCTGGCTCTGCCCCTCTCCTTGACAGTGCAGTAGGAACCAGGCCAGTCCCAGCAATTCCTAGCTGGGTCCAGCACCACGTGGGGTGCAACAGGAGCCAGCTGGGAACCATGTGGTGCCAGAGCAATGGGCAGTTAGGCAGGCGGGGTGGTGGAGTGACAGGCAAGCAGGCTGGGGCAGAGCAGTGGGCAGGCAGGTGGCAGTGGTAGGTGTGGGTGGGCAGGGAAAGCAGCAGTCGAAGGGAGGCTGGGTGGGCAAAGGGGCAGTGGCTGGTGGGCGGGAGAAGTGGTGGGGGATGGGGGATTGTGGGGGAATTGATGATGGGCAGGTGCTCTGGGGCCAGGGTAAGTGGGGGCACAGGGCAGGGCAGCAGGAGTGCAGAGCTCAGGCTGGCAGGGGCTCCATGGACACCCCAAATATCCACACACACCAACATGCTCCCCCACCCCACATACCTCCCCACTCCCCCAAACACCATACCACCCACACACCACACAACTATTCATCCCCCACAAACCCTCCACACCCCACACATACACATACCTGCACACACATACCCACAGTTCCCCACAAATGTATAACCACCCACCCATACCCCCCCACAATATACTAGAGTAAGTCTTCATTTTAAGCTATTATGCAATCAGCTCTATGTACACCATGCAAACACATGTAAATCAGTACAGAAATATTTTATGAAATCAAATAAACGTATGCTGTAGTAGATGTTTGAGTTTTAAACTGTAATTTGTTTTTTTCTGGTTCCAAGATGGCAATCTCCTCCAGAAGTACTCCTCTTGGCAAAGCAAGGGGAGGGACTTCTGGCAGAAAAGGTTAGGTGTTAGTGGCGAAAATGCCGGTCCCAAGATGGTGACCAGGGGATGGGGCACCTGTGTGGGCTTATGCTTGGAAGTAATCAGGAGGCAATAATAAGCTTGTTTAACCAATGCTACAATGTTGCAGTCCTACTGGCAGTTATCTAAAGTGCTTTTTCAGAAGCTCTAATGGGTGCAATTGATACTTGGCTAGGGTGAGGTGTTGTTGGCACATTGAAAGGGTGCAGACAGAAATGCAGCTTCCCACTGTAACTGAGAACACACTGCAGGTTGTGTTCAGAGTTATAATGATCCCTTGGACCAAACAGAAGTTCACTGTTGGTTCCAGGGGAGAGGGGAATATAGCTGCTGGCTGTGAGTTTGCAGCCAGTTTCCCCGAGTAATGGCCCCTCCTCCCCGTAAAGCTGCAAAGTTTTCAGAATGGGAGGAGGGAAAGGGAGCAGAGGGAGCTCATTCTAGGGGTTCCCCAGCCAGCACTGGAGGGTGGGGTGGGTGAACGGGAGCCTCCCCACTCTCCAGTGGGGGCTGAAATAACCCCAGACCTAACTCCCTCCTCTCCCTTTACCCCCTCCCATTCTGAAAACAGCTCAAGGCTTGGAGGCAGCAGAGACAAAAGTTACAGAAGATGCTCTGTTCTGAAACATCTTCATCTAATACCTCATGCAATGAGGATTCAGATTTTCACCTGATCAGCCATTTTTTAAACTGTCTGCAGCCATGCACATGTGTTTGGTCACAGCGATAAACTGCTTTCTGTGGCCAGATCAGGCAAAAATTGTCACTTCTGTCTGTGCCCTAAAGGTGTTACTTTGTGCCTGACAGCCTCTGTTGTGTTGCAAAAACCCAATTAAGTTTCCCTTATGGGGATTAATATTTGCTATGGTTATTTGCCGAGTTCCTAAGGACTCATGTACACATGTTAATTAATACAGTTTACATTCAGACTGCCCTTGTCTGCTTTACCTTTAAGACTCATTTAATGATGATTAGTTTATTTGGACTGGAGTCAATTTTAATTCAGATTATAGATGTCCATGTGTATATAACGACAGCTGTAGTTCAGATTAAAGCTTGAAAAAAGTAACATTTATAAACGGCCTTAATTTCACATGAAAGTTTGCAGCCAAAGAATGTCAGGCTTTAATTTTTCACCAAAATGACCCCTCCCCCCACCCATCTAACACACACACACACACACACACTTTTCAATTACAATTATTATACTGTGTTGAAATACAAATTAGCTGAAATAATTCTGAAATAATTAAAAATAATACTTTTTTTAATGTAATAGACTGGCTTGACTTGGTAAAGAGACCAGCAGTTATTTCCACATCCAAATGAAAAGTCTTTTAAACTCTGCAATTCGCAAGCATTTCATCGCTATTTACTCACATCCTTTAGTCAAGGATTCAGAGATCACTTTTTCTTTTTTCAGCTTATTGACATTTAATGCTTGTAGGATAAAGTCTATATGAATAGAAGTTTATGACTCAAGAGCTCTTGAAAACAAGCTACTTTTGTATTGACGTTTCGTGACTGAAACGCACACGAACACACAACACAGATCCCTGTCATTATCCCCCGTGGCAATTGGATTATTGACTCCTTATATTAGCTGATCTTCTTCCAACTTTCTTTTTACACTGTAATTTATAGTGTGCAGCTACTTTTGATACCGTAGAGAGTGTATAACTAAGTAATGGCCATTTCAAAAACACAGCCTATATCTGCGGGGTGGGGTCAAAACTGATCCCCTTTCTTTGGGTTTAGTTTTTAAAAGGTTTGTCAGTGCTCCCCATGCCTGCTACTGGGGAGAATTACTTTTTTTTGAGCTTGCCTGCTCCTGACCTTTGCTTTCTTTTTCCCTCGTGTACTCATTTGGTGAGCTCTCTCCTCCGATTACTCAGCAGGAAACCACTGGCCTCTTCCAGCAGGGTTTCAATGTCTGCCAACAGGTCCCATCACCAGAAGACCCTTCCATTACCGTGCAGCATGTGATCACAACGCTACAAAGCTCAGTTGCCACATCCCGCAAAATGCACGCACCGGCAGGATGAAGGGAACACGCTGCCTATGCCAGATACAGCGGTTCACTGAGCAAGTAAATGGACTAAACTGAAACGAATACCAGTTTAGTCACTGACACCTCACAACATTAAGAGACACATTAGCATTTGTACACTTGCCAAAGAAAATATGCACATGCATTTCCAGTTTGGCAGGAGCAATTAAAAAACCATATGCATCTGGATAGCTTGTTTGAACCATTTCAGGACAGAGGCATTTACTATATATGAACTTGAGAACGTTAAATATTAATCTCTCTTATCAAGCCTACTGCAGGCAGGCAGCCAGCGCCTTGTTTCACTGCAGGGAAGCCAACAAGAATTCAGGGCCTGATTCATTAAAGGAAAAAAGAAGTATGTAGCAAGGCCAGGTTGCTTAACAGTTTTTGTTTAGCTACTGCCTCATGAATTTTGGGGAAAGGCTCCAAAAAATATATGACCTGCAATTTTAAGGGAACCACTCCAATGGCAAGGCAGAGTTTCTAATGAAAGAAAAATGCTTATAGAGAATTAGACATATATCGGCACTGTAAATTACTTTTCCATTCAACATGGGCCGGGGTTACAAAATATGAACTGCCCTGTATGCTGTGACATTTCCCTTTTGCCGTTTTTTGGAAGAAAAGGTAGAAGTCTAGATCTGGTTCTATAGAAAAGACAGTGACCAGTTGTCCTTGAAGCAAACTTCTGGCAGTTTTACAGATGTTTACAACAAAGCCGAAGACAACACATTCACACGAAGGAGTTCAGCCACCGAGGCATAGCGGTCTCAATACACCAGCAGCCTAACTATTGCCAAGCGTTTAAAGAATCATGGCAAAGGAGAATTACAGAAGAGTTTTTAAGGAAGATAAGACATCTGTTTTGTTTTGTCCTCTCAAGTGTGCTTATTTGAAAATTTAAATAGATGATGGATGCTGGCATTGTGGGTTGAGTGGAGGCTGGAGTTGACAACTCAAGACTGAATGGAAATTGATAAGTAGCATGGGAATATGCCACAGAAGGCTTTGAAGACAATGGATCATGTTCGACTTGATGGAGAAGGGGGATATAGTGATAGGAAGCTGCAAAAAAATAGGTGACAATGTCAAAGCAACTGGCAAAGAATATGCTTTTTGAAGCAGTCTGCTGAAAATGGTTTTTACTTAATATCTTTTTCTAAAATCCCTAATCTATCTTTTACTCCTTAGGGAGTATGAAATACAAAAAATAGAAAATAAAATATACAGTATAAAAATAAATACCAATAATGTCATTTTCAAGAGGTCAGAGAGGAAGCAACACCCAACTTCAAAAATCAAATGGAAAAGCAGACTAAAAGGAAAAAGGGAAACAGAAAAAAGAACAAAAGTGTCAGACATAAGATAATGTTTTGAAAATGACCTGAGAAAAGGCAACTGATGCCTGAAAGCTCGTCCAGCAGAAAAGGGAGAAAAATGGGCAAATCTGGGTTTTTGTTTTCCATTTCCTGTTCATCGCCTCTAACTTAGGACACTTCTGATTGCCCCACATAGCAAAAGGTTTCAGAGGAGGATAGTCCTGATTTCCAGAGACGGCTACAAGAACTCTGACTCCCAGATGGTTTCCAATTATTTGTAGGCTGCTCAGAATATTGTCTGACCTGTCTAGACCTTCCAGTCCAGTCCTGTCTAATTTAATATTCTTTGGGTTGGCAGGGTTAACAGTGCATCAGCTATTAAAAAAAACTGCAACGAAGACAAGCAGCAATGGTTGTCCTAGTAGAAATACTGAGTGAAGATGACCTCAGTGAGGGATGGTCAGGGACAAGTTGCCCCAGCATATCTAAGAATTTGGCAGTGCTGCAACAAAGTATAAGCAATATGAAGAGGTTTTGCTACAGATTGCTGCCAAAGCTGGTAGGGACAGAAATCAGTGAGTATTCTGTATAAAATCCTGGCTTCATTGTCCTAAGTCCCATTGGTTTCAAGAGCCAGGATTTTCTCTCATAGCACTATCCTACCAGAAACACAGGAAGAAAGCTAGGCAGGAGCAAATATTATTCTGGTTTTCATTGATATGACCAATATAGTTGTAAATTAATTTACATTTTACCTCACTTTGCAGCTAATCTTACTAGAAATGCACTATTCTTGATGTCTAGTTATTGAGAGAAAAACTCCTAGGATGCTGAATTTCATTTTATTATTGTTCAGTTATCCCTACAGCGTCATGGTCTCATCTAGCTCTCCTTGGAACTGTAAGTCTCAATGGCATAAAAGAGCCAGGAAGTGGCCTGGAACAGCCCCTGGGCTGGGAGGGAGTTTCTCAGGAAGTGGTTAGAATGGCTCTGTGGTCGGCCCATGCCTCCGTCTCTGCAACGGGAGGCAAGGATGGACTGTGCCACCCTCTGACTATTCTCAGCCACTTGTAAGTGGAAGCAGACAGCTGAGTTTAAGGTAGAATAGTCTCATTACTGCCCCTAATTTGATCTGAGGTCTGATACAGGCTAGAGGTGTGCAAAACGGGCCCTATTCTATTCAGATTTGGCCCGAATCGGAGACAGCGATTTAATTTGTTGCTTTGGATCGCTGTCCCCGATTCAATTCGGCCGAATCCAAATCTGAAGATTCAGAGACACAGCTTTAAATGTTTTTTCTATGTACTTTGAGGTGCAAGGTGCAGCTCATGAATGCTACGATACTAGGGTGGATGGCGAATCCCACAGGAGCGCGGGGGGGGGGGGAGGGTCAGGTCCCCACATGCTCAGTGGCAAACCCAGAAGTGAACTGGTCCACTTCTGGGTCCACCGGGAAGCACATGAAAGGATACCACTGTGCCCCCCCCCCATCTTGGCTATTAGCCGTGGGGGGACCCCGGGTGCCCCCCCAGACCCAGGAGGCACCAGTTGCCAAGCCAGGGGTGTGCAGCACTCCCTGGCAAACCCGGAAGTGGACTAGAAGTGCTTTTGGTCCACTTCTGAGTCTGCTGCCGAGCATGCTGGGGACCCCCGTGCGCTCCTGTGGGACGCTCCATCTGCCCCAGCATCGCAGCATTGACAAGCCGCCTGGTACCTTGAGGTATGTAGAAAAAACTTTTAAAGCTGTGTCTGTGCCCAAATCACCAAATCTTTCCAAATCTCTCTGAATAGATTCGGAGGGTTCCAATTCGATTTGAAGAGATTAAAGGATCTCCTGATTGGATTTGGTTTTAGAGATTTGGCCACCGAATCGGCCCATATCTCTGCCAAATTGAATCAACAACCAAACCTTTGCACAGCCCAATACAGGCCCTTGATGTCTCATAACCATTTTAGCTTCCCAGTCTATTCCACCCTGGCGTCTTGAGCATTCCTGCTGCAAGAAGAGTTTATGAAGCATGGAATCACTTTCCTGCACCACCACAGCTCCAAGACATGAGGTTACCACTTCGACCTAAGAATATAGACATCCGCCCCTATACCTATAATGCACAAAACATTACCCTCTTTCTGTGGTTTTTGCTCCAAGATAGGAAGACCATTGTTTGGGACATATGAAAATCGTATCTAGCTGCATTCTCTGGAGCAAATCAACAGTAGTATTTGTTGAATTAGACCCAACTGAAAAAGACAATGCATGATGGATCACTCAAACCTTCTCATTCACATTTTTTTTCAAAAGTAGCCCAATGAAATTAAAAACCATTACTAAAACAGCCTTTTTTTCATTGGGATATCAAAAAAGTGTTGGATGCTGATACATTCACTGATGCTGAAGAGTCCTTTGTCCCATGACTGGCCACTGAAGTCAGTGGAGTAAGATGCAATTCAGTGAGAGGAGGAAGAATATCAGAATTGAGCCCAGAATTTCATTTGTCCCCAATGATTTCCTCATTGCCAGTCTATTTAGATCTAAGACAAATAGACAAGAATTTGCTTGTACAAGAAATGTTCAGCATTGCTTCCCATCTCTACCAATATATTACTGGAATTGTGAGGATAAATGTGTTAGATATTGGGATATAGGTCATAGGCATATTATCCCAATTTATTTATATGGATAATATGCCTATGAAACATATCCCAATATCTAACACATTTATCCTCACAATACCAGTAATAAAATAGGATGTGCCAATTTTTTTCCATTTTAGAGGTGGGAACTGATTCCCAGAGAGAGACCAGGGCCCAGAATCTTAAAAGCATCTAACTTTGCACCGATGTGGACTCGGTTGCAGCTCCTTTAAGGACTGGACATGACTTGGCCAGGGTTACACTGGAAATCTCTGGCTAAGCAGTGATTTGGTGGCAGGTATCCCATGGCAACTAAGGATGGTACTAAACCATCCTTCTTCTCTGAAGTTCCCATTGAAAGTCAATAGGAGTTGAGCACGTAACTTGCATTTGTGCCTTTGTAAATGTTCCTATACAGGAATAAGTCCTCTACAGAATTTAAATTGCTACCAAGACTGTTATGCTGCAGTCCATGAAAACCGGACAATTGATAATAATTCTTAACAGCAGAATTAGATTGTTTGGTTTTGTTCCTTTTTGCAGACTTCAGGATATCCATTTGGTTATTTTTCAAGCATTTGCCTATGCTATGAGGTCCGTAGGCATGAAGCACTCAAAATTGAAACATGAACTCAGAAAGTAATTATGGAAATTTAAATTATCTTCATTTTTGCTATAATACAATTGGCACAAGTGATAAGACCTTGTATTTACGTGGTACTTTTCTACTGAGACTATTAAAACACTTTATGCACATCAACAAACTGAAAGCCAAATTACAGATTGGCCTCATGATCGGTATCTCCATTTTGGCTTCAGTGAACCTAAAAATAGGCACCTGGCCCCAAGAAAATGGTCTGAATAAACATAGTTAGGAACCTGGGACCACTGTACAGTGAATAGGGAGAGAGCGGTGCCTCCAAAAGGCAACCTAAAGTGCATAGGTGCTAATCAGAGAGGGAACAAGAGATAGCCAGGAGAGGTGCATTTAAATCCCACTTTTTCCTAGTGATTATTCATGAGATCGCCCAGGATCAGGGGGGCAGGGCAGGGCTGAGGTGCCTCACTAGCCAGTAGTGATGCCACCCACCTTTTGCATAATACACTAGTGGTTAAAGCACTTGCCCAAGGAAGCGAGATACTGCAATTCTGCACCTGGGAGCGAACAAGAACCTGAGATTCTGGGTCTGAGACCAAAACTGTAGCCCAGGGATGGGGGCAGTCTGCTGGGCAGCAGGAGCCCTGGATTCCAGTCCCTATACCCAGGACTGTTTGTGCACTTTATGCTAGTCATTGGATAAAAGAAAACAGAAATAATCCAGGCTGGTGAGGCTGGATGCTAGGTTTGCCTCCTCCCAGGGAAATGTCTTACTATTGGGTTACCAATTCACTCTCCCTCTCACTTGCTCTGCTTCAGCCCCAGGACTCGCATGCTTGGTTTCTGAGTGACTTGGCTTCTACTGCAAGGATAGAGAGTCTGACAGTTTATAGGACTCTCTTGGATGGTGGGAAATGTGGACATGAATCCTCTCAGGCTGAGAACCTACAGTCCAGGCCTCCCATTTGCTGGGTGAGCGCTCTATCCACCATGCTGTTACGCCCAGGTGGGTGGCATCACTGTCACCTTCAATAGCAACACCATGGTTCTGGGAGAGAATGGCCCTGGGCAATGTGCTTCAAACTGAAGTCAGCACCACTCAGTTGTGCTCTGAGGACACAAAACAGACCAGGATGCACTGGGGATTTAGGCAGAAGTTAGGCACTGCCCCAGCTCTGAGCTTAGATGGAAGTTAAGCACCTTGCTGCTAAGACCAAGATATTTCCAAGCATGCTCCAAAAATCTCCACCCTTTGAAGTGTTTGCAGGTTAGTCAAACATTTGGATGAGATGTTTTAGATGTGGATGATCCTGTCTTGAGCAGGGGCTTAGACTGGATGACTAGGCTTAGTCCTACTTTTCTCTGATTTTAGGGTCAGAAACCTAGGTTTAGGCACCCAGGGGTCTTTTCAGGCCAAAATGTAGGTGTCTGTGGGGCTTTTCAGTGTGTTTAGGGTGCCTCTCTATGTGTATGTGTGTACACACACACACACACACACACACACACACACACACACACACACTATATAATATATATAAAGAGCAGTGTGTGTGTGTGTGTACACACACAGGCACTCATTATACAGATAAGGAAACTATGACTTAAGTAAGACTTGCTTAACATCACATAGAAATAGTGGATCTGAGTTTGGAATAGATCCCAGGTCTTCCGATTCCCAGCCTATGCCCATCAGAATCTAAAATACAGGCTACTTCTGAACATTTTTGTCTTCCTTGAAGACTAAAGGGTAAGTAATATCTGCTGTAAAGGAGGCAGAATTAGGCTTTATATTTTAAACCAAGCTAATTTAAAAATGTTACTACCCTGAGTACTTAAAAAAAACCCCCAAAACCAAATGGATCATTAAGTTGAATCCTGCATTTCCTACAAACATGAAACTAGATTTAGTGTGTGTGGCGGGGGGGTGGGGAGTTCTGGATCTGGCATAAAAACATGTCAGTTGTTTCTTATAGAGATGTGAGCTTAGGACTTTGGTTTTACAGAGAGCACTGATGTTATTAAAAAAGTAAGCAAACACCTTGAAGTCGGGACCCAGTTTTTTCTGAGTATAGCATTGCACAATCAGACAGTATACTGCTGAGTCCTGATTTTTTCAGAGATTAAAAAAGCCCTTTGTTTGCTTTCCTTTTGAGTCCATCACTGGGAACTGATAGCAGAGGACATACACCACCTTCGTAAGTGGGTGACCAGCTAAACTGACCATGTGGTCATCAGACTCCTGTCCTTCAGGGTATGGACAGACCTGCTCAAACAAAACTATTTAAACAGATACCAACAGCACAGATAAAAAGTGCTGCAGAAATACATATGCACACTGCTGTGGGTACTGGGTTATCTCAAACTTGTTATACTTACCAAAAGCTTCCAGCTGGCTGAGAGAAGCAGTCAAATCCATAACGGCCTGTGATCTTCATTATTTAGGGCCTCTAATGCCACGATGGCAAATTTCACCATCAAAAATCCATAGGGCACAGAGCAGGTTACAGTCTGCTTGGGGATATGAAAACTGGGTGATACTTTGTCCTGGAAAAACTGGAAGCCGTTTCAACGATCCACCAAGTCTCCTTAGCATTCTCCATTATGTGTCACTGAAACCACCGGCTGAATAGAGGCAACAAAGAAACTTTAGCCTTGAGCTTAAAATGCCTTTGGACTCTCACAATTAAGTCGTGTGTGTTTAATAAACATTTAAAAACCTCTGGCCTCTCTCAAAAGTTGCATTTGTTTTTTCCCCGTAAGTGCCATTTGATATAGATTGTGGCTTATCTCTTCATATTGGAGCAGGTTCCTCTCACCACTTGCTGACTTTCATTTTCAAACTAGCATGTTTTATGCATTGCCTCACTCCTATTTTTGGGAGAAGGAAACTGGTACCACTACCCAGCACATCCATAGGACCTGCTGGACACTGAATTGAAGTTTATTTACTTTATGTTTGGCACAAACTAATTTCCTAAGCTATGGTAAATACAAGTTGCTGGTACAGGGGACGGTCTTCGAGTTTCCCCACCCCCTGGGTAGGTAGCTCTCTGGGATAAGGCCTACAGGCTAATGGGCTGAGGTTCAATAACAATTCTTTCATGTTCAGAGAGAAAATGGAGCTGGGGGGGTGGGGGGGAAGTAATGATGTTCTTTGACTTGTTGAGTATTGAACATAACGCTAGAATGGAATTAATGCTGGCCTCGGAGGAAGTTTTGTCTCCACTCTCTTTCCCCCCAAGCTGATGAAAGCCATGACAATTGGCAGAGTGACTGTACAAAGACAATCTTCTGAAATAAAAAAAGGGTCCAATCCTTCCACTGAGGTCAGTTAGAAAGCTGCTATCCATTTTGGCGTGTATCTGTATTTTATGTTTCGTTACAGAAAGACTTTGTGCTTTGCTTACCATGTACCGTGTAGTAGTAACAATGCCATGAAACTATGGACTGTCATCACCCCTACAAAACATTAATGTGCCTAATTATAGAAAAGTCCTATAGGCTACTAGTAAGACTGAGAAGAAAGGGAGATGATGGAAAATGTAAACCATTAGAGATTTAGTACGGTGCTGGCACAGCAGAGTATTGAGCTCTCACAGGACGGGATTGTCAAAGGAGTTTAGCTTTGGCCTAATACAGCTGTCTTTAGAGTCAATATTTATTTTGATGGGAACAAAGATAGCTCAACAGTGACCACTTTTTTCAATGCCATTCATAGCGTACATAGCTTAACATCTCCAACCTGCTTTACAGACATTACCTTTTTGTCAGGGTTCACTAAACAGTCCTCTCCAGCTTCTGCTTTCCAACGTATAAGAATGCTACCAAATTAGGAAGAGGCTAACCTCAGAGGCCACGTCCAAACAAGCGTGCCGTGTGGTATGTGGCACCACAGACATGTCTGCAGTGCCACATACCACATATCCCATTATTCTCTATGCTGCAAGGGAGCAGCATGGAGGGGTTTTTTGACCCCTGGATATCCAGGGGTCAAAAAAAACCCATGGAACAAAGAGGTGGAATAGTGCACGTGGTGGGAGCTGCACTTCACTACTGGGCAGGCTCCGCATGGTAGGATCACTGCTGCTGCAGCCCCAGGAGGCCCCTGGGACCCCATGTAAAGCTGCTGGGCTCAGCCCAGTGCTGGCCCAGCCTCCCCAACCCCACTCTGGGAAACTTGCTGTGCACCAGAGTGCGCATGGCATAGGTGCTGCCCGGAGAGAACTAGCACCAGCACAAGGTGCACCGCTGCTAGTTGTCCCCAGGGAACCAAACATCTATGCACATCTGGATGTGGCTAAAGAGGCTATGATTTGGTTTGCGGGTTCAGTTCAGTTGATCTTAATTATGATATATGAACATCCTCCTTTCCCCCCCAGTATCTTTTAACAATACACAGTGGATTTGCTGCTCTCCAAAATACTGTTAAACATCTGGGGACAGTATCTGGCCTGATACATGTGGTTTCTGATAATGAAAAATAAATGTATCAGTCTATTTCCTTAAAAATCTCTGAAATTGAGAGGGACATTTGAGGAGTGGAGTCTCACATTTCATTTATGTAGACAGAACGCCAAACAAAACCCTCATATCCAAACGTCCATATACTGGGGGATGTTCAGATTTGGATACAAACTTGGTCATTTTGGCTCATTTCTAAAAACAAATTGGTTCAACCAATCGTCTGTGTACTTGCCTGGTCCCCATGACTGTACTGACAGCATATTTATATGGCAATGTATCTGGGGTCAGGCAGAAGGCCAAAAAAATCAGCTTCACCTACTTGGTCCTTCTTTGGTGGTCTGGAGAGCGGAAGTCAGGCAGAGTGCATGCTCAACAGCCATCTGCAGGCGCCCTTGCTTAGGAGAGTAAGAGAGAAGTACTGAGACCCCTGCACAGAGCTGCTACTCTGCCTAATAGCTGGTGTCTGGTGCCCAAGCTAGAGTGAGTGAGCAGGGCTTATTTTGTTGGGGAGGCAGATCCAGAGTCAAAATGGAAACCATGGTCTGAGGATCTCTAGGTGAAGTGTCTGGGATGTGCCTGGACACACTGAGTGCACCATCCAATAAAGTTCATACTTGGGCCTGGATTCATTCCTGGTCAATGCCAACAGGACACAGTACAGGCCTGGAGGGAGTTACTAATAAGCCATTAAACAGTCACAAGTTGCATTAGTGGACAGCAGCTCAGTTATTATTTCACAGGGAGTACCCAGAGGTTCAATGGAGCCTGAAAGGTATAGGGAGGGCAGTGTGCACGTTGTGGGCATCTGGCGCTGGGCATGTTCCAAATCCCTAGCCAACAGCTACCACGCCTTTGCTCAGGCCATAGCAGCTCTTTCTTTTAGTTGCAGGGATCCATGGTTCAATTGCCTTTGTATCAGCCAAGAAGGTGATCATCACACCCAGCCTAGGTTTCAGGGAACTCATTGGTTCCACACATCCTTCTGATTCAGCTGTTCCCATCACTTCTCTTCCCCTCCCCCTGGGTGAGAGGAAGGATGTCATGCTGATGTCAGAAGATGCAATGTGCATCTAACTATTCCCTGGTTTGGTGGAACTAGCCCTTTCCCTACAGACAACTTACAGGAAACAGAATACCTTCAAGAGAAGGAATTACATTACCTATGCTCAATGAGTCCAAAGGACTAAAAGGAGCAGTGGGATGAGGTTTCCTTTTAATCCCCGTTCAAAAGCAATTTACTCCATAAAAAAACCAAACAAACTGAAAGCCCTAGCTCCCATTGCATATGTCTCTCCCTATCACTGGCCATAACAGAGAAAGGTTGAGGTACAGAAGGTGAATTATAACAAATATACGGTACTGAAATTGCTACTTACAGAATTGCTGCAGATAAACTGTTTAAAAAGTGGTCCTCAACCTTTTTAGACTCAAGGAACCTCTCGGCAGATTCAAGGCACTCCTCAGAAAATGCCAGCTCTCAGTTTTCACTCATTTTTTGGCTACAGAAAAATAATAGAGCAATTCTGCTGCTGCAAAAACCTCAGAAAGACCACAATAGGTCCAATTTTATTTTAATACCATGGATTCCTCATTGCAATTTCTGGGTTTATCTTGTGAATCATGTTTGTAAACCTAACACTGTGTGGAACCCTGCTACACCCTTGAAGAGATCTCAAGGCTCCCAGAAGGGTGCTGACATATCCTGGTTGAAAATCACTGATCCAAAAGCTTGATTAAAAAGAACAGCTGGTTAAAATAAATAACCAGTTTTATTGCCTTCACTCATGAAAATAAACCCCAGGGGAAAAAATGGCTGGAATAGCAAGAGAAAGGGGGAAAAAAATCACTAGTAACCAGAACTCTTAACCCCGAACCCTGCAACCAGATTGTACAGGTGACTTATGAGCAGATTGTGGATTTTGGGGACAAGATATGAAACATTACATTGTGCTTTTCATTTTTATTTTTTTGTTTTAAGTTTCTGGCAGTTTCAGACTTTTTCTCTTTTCCCATCTTGACCCTGGGATCTTTAGAGCCGAGGAAAGGGAAGATTTTTTTTTCCATTTTTAATTACATGTCTGCCGGTTGCACACAGCTAATATTTGCCAGCTATTGATCTAACGCCCATCGCTGTTATTCTTTAACTTTGGTCCAAGGTTCAAAGTTCTGTCTTCTGTTTAAAAACTGATTTCATTGGTAGGACATGTCCTCCCGCTAATCTAACGGTGATAGACGTGAGTCAGGAGAGTGTGAGGGGGGGTTACTGTAACTCAAAGAAAAACTCTGAAACTCAGGCAGGAAGCTCAATTTCCATAGATCAAAGAACATTTTAGCACATTGCTGCAAGCATGTGCAGGCATGTATGAGTGCATAGAAGCACACACAAAACTGTTTGCATAGTTCCAGGCTAACAAAACAGCTAGAGAGTCTGGTTTGTACAAATACCTAAAATATACAAAGGCACAACTTCTGCTTGCATTGATCTAGTATAAGAGCTTGTCTACAAGGCAGAATGGAGATCCGAGTCCAGCTGATGCTTAATTAAACTAGCTAGCACAGGTACTGATGGCATAAAGCTTTAGCATGCTCTAGCAACTGAAGTACAAAGCCTGATTGCTAGCTCACATGAAAGCTCATGCAGTTGCGATTTCACTGTTAGCGTTACCCGTGTTAGCAAAAACTAAGCTAGAATGAGGGATGATAACCTGGGATGCTGTTACGGCTTCATTTTGCTGTGTAGGCATAGCCTGAACCTGTATTTCACTGGATCAGAGCCAAAACTTCCAGCACCTCACAGAAACGAGCCCTCTGCTTCCTATTAAAGCCAACAAGAGCTTCATGGGTAAGCATTTAAAAGTCGGGTAATGACAAACTGAAGGTAGCGCAGCTATTCTTAACTCTTCTCCAGTGTAGACATTTTATGGAACATTAATGACATGACTATATGATATTTCTCAAGAATAAACTATATTTATAGTGCCTCTATACCCAGTTAAACAGATCTTCCATTACAGCCGTCCAAACAAAAAAAGAAATCAATGTCCCATCCACTCCATTAATCACACACTTTGCCAAATTTTATAGTAAATATAGTCCAATCCATAGATTTTAAGGCCAGGAGAGACCATTTTCACCATACAGTTTGATATAGTCTACAAACTCAGGGCAGAGGACCTCCCACAATAATTTCTGCAGCAATTCCATAACTTCTGTTTGGACTCAACAGTTTCTTTCAATGATATCTTGTGTTGATTTAAAGACTAAGGGCGCATATGCACAAAAGTATGTAGATGACTATCTTCTATTTAGATACCACTGCGTGCATCTTGAATTAATGTGGTTCAAGAAATTCCAGCGCAATTTGCACTAGCTAGCAGCTCCCGGGTGTAGCTTCCACATGTGCACCCAGGATCACAGCAGCTTGAGCCAGGGTGGAGCAACCTTGGGCTGGCAGCAGGCTCGGGGTGGGGGTCAGCCCTGGACTTCAGGTGTTGAGTGGCAGAGGGGCTGGCAGGGGCACAAGAGTACCTAAAGAGCAGAGCCATGTAGTTAGGTGGCAGGCAGGGGTCTGGCCCTCTGCTGCCTGGGCTGACCAGGCACAATTTACACCCAGGTCAGCATTTACACATGCATTTAGGCACAGTTATTTTTGCCATTGTAAGATACTACTGTCCCTGACAGTAGAGTGATGTTTGGATGATGCCTTAACTGTGTAGTCAATCTCCTATCTTTCCTTTCTTTTATATAATGGACAGTTCATACCGCTTGATGATTGGGGGTTGGACTTGATGATCTGCTCAGGTCCCTTCCAACCCGACAAACTATGAAACATTTCCCTTGCAAGAATCAGCTATGTCAAGCATTTAATCTTTTAGCATCGACTCTAGGTCATCTGACATTTTCCCATGCTGCCTGCAAATGAGCATAAATATGCAAGTACTTTCACATTCACTATGTTTCCAGCGCTCTCTTTTCCCTGAAGTCTATGTCACCTTTTTATTATTCAAATTAAAAGTATCTGCATGATTCTGAGTTACTAGGAGGCTCTCATTCTGCTTCCTTCCTACTTTAAAGTTTGCATAATATAGTGTGGCAGTTATGAACCCACCTACAATAGCTGCATAAATGAAAGCAGTCATTGGGTTTTAAAGCCACCCTCCATTTACCAATCAATCTATGGTTTATCTACTTTTTTCTTTGTTGGCTTTCAGAGTCTGAGGGCATGGGCACATGAGCAAATTACCATAAGGAAAGAAAGGAG
This sequence comes from Alligator mississippiensis, assembly GCF_030867095.1. Lineage (NCBI taxonomy): Eukaryota > Metazoa > Chordata > Crocodylia > Alligatoridae > Alligator > Alligator mississippiensis. The sequence goes on from NC_081826.1 coordinate 282,992,449, forward strand.
GTGGGACTCTATCCCAGAACAGCCAGAACAGCTCATCCCATGGTAAAGGAAACCCAGACAATGGTTTAAGTCCCCTTAGTGAAAAAGGAAAGCTGTCATGGATTAGTAGGCAAAGAATAAAGTTGAGTCTAGAGTATGTGGTAGAGGCTCACCCCTTTTTACCTCTCAGTAATTTATGCTTGTGTCCACACTCTGAGTTCAGCACCTGTGTCAACCCTAGATTCAGTTCATTAGTTTGCCAGACCTCCACCATAAGGTAGAAAAGGGAATTATAGAATTTGGCTAGAGGGGATCTCAGGTGGTCATTTAATCCAACCCCCTATTCAAGGCAGGATCATCCTTAGCTAAATCATCCCAGACAATGTTTGTCTAACCTGCACTTAAAAGCTTCTAGTAACAGGGATTCTGCAATTTCTTTAGGTGACCTGTTTGAGAGTTTAACCATGCTCAGAAATCAGAAATGTTTTTTTCTTAATATCCAACCAAAACTTCCTTGTAATTTCACCCCGTTATATCTTGTTCTGCCCCTGTGGATACGCACAGATCAATTGATCACCATTCTTGTAACAACATTTTTTGTATTTAAGAAATGGTATCAAATCTCTTCCTACCATCTTCTCTTCTCCAGCCAAAATAATCCCAGTTCTTGCAACCTTTCCTCATATGTCATAGTTTCTGGACCTCTACTTATTTTTATTTCTCTTCTTTGAACTCTTTCTATGCTGTCCATGTCTATCTGGAAGCGTGATGCTGAAACTGGACTTGTGTTCAAGGTGAGGGTTCACCTTTGATAAACAGATTGGAAAACTCGCTTCCTCTGACTTGCCTATGACACTCCTGTTAGAGAAAAGCACTGCCTGTTTAAGGGAACACAGGACTTATGCATTCAACTGCTCCCTGCCCCCCCCCCCCCGTCTGGAAACACAAACCCAACCATCACCACAGCCAGTTCAGGAAACACTAATTAACAGGTGCTGATTAACTCACCTCTCAACTCCCAAATTTAAGTGAGCAATTAAAATAAGTGGCAGTTGATTGGCATGCCCAGAAGTGTTCCATCGCAATTAGAAAGGCTTTTATAATATTATGGAGAATAATAGCACAATAATTAGTATAACTGTTCGGCCGTATAGCAAAGAATAACGCAATTACACTAACTGCCTTAATAAGGATTTCTGTGGCACTGAGCCAGATTTCCCCATAATCTTCCTTATCTTTACCCAGATCCAGGTAGCCAGTATTTCTTGATCTGGGGCTTTCATGTTTACCATGGTTTTTAAGTTGGTGCCTGTCCAATTTTGTTCATGAAAGTCATTCCTTTTAATTAACAAAACTTAAATCTGAAAGAGACCAGTTCTTTATTTTGAATGATTCAGCAACTTCGTTTAACACAATCATAGGACAAGGAAAAATTGGGACAGACTCTTGTTTTAGCAGTGATCTCTGGGAATTCAGAATTTTCAAGAATTAAATTAATTATTACAAGCTATTGAACCCCACTGAATCACCGGGTTTGTGGTTCATAAATATGCTGACACTGGATAGGCACAAACCAGAGCAGAGAATGGGAAAAGATGCTTAATAATTGTCATTAACACTTTTTTTTATGTGTTATTAAAAACTTTTGACAAGCTGGTAAAGGTTCACAATGCCTTAATTCTAACAACTGTCAAAACTTTCTCGGGCCACGAGACTGGACGATGGTAGCAGATGAGAGAGTAGAAACTCAAAACTAAGCACATGAAATTTGGACAATGAAAACAGCTACACAATGGCAAGTGATGTTACTTCCTTGTAACTCTCTGTAGCCTTTCTACCGTGGTGTCCATTGAAAAAATGGCTGAGAACCATACTGAAAATTGTGGGTCAACTTTGTTACTCTAAGGGGTCTGGGTTCCAGTTCAGGTTGCTGGGCCCTCTCTCCTCCTCTAGCTCTATGTAATGCTTAGTCCAAAAGTAACAATACTCGCCGGGTGGTAGTATCCACTTGCAAAGTTCTGTGAAGAGTAGGCGTTGGAGCCAGAGTTTCACAATCCCATTGAAATGAGTAGAAATTACTAGGTATTAAGTAGAGCAGGGATTTAAAGTGCAATAGCTCTTCCCAGATAATTATGTCCATGTTTGGACACACTTATTTTGGAATAAAAGTGCCTTGTTCCAATTTAGTTCAAGACATGTTTTATTCCCGGAACAAATGAGTCCACCCATTGATTTAAGCAGGAATTGTTAAGCAGGAAAACTCTTTATGTTTAGATACATCCTGAAGTCTGCTCTGTTTATCACTTTGGCTCCTTTAATATGTATATTGCTGCAATAGGATTCAAACTGAATGGAAACCCTACTGGAGTTCAGGCCTGCTGCTGGCTACACAAGGGGATCCTCTTTGTTAATCCACAGGGGATTCTGAACGTGGGAAACAATATTCCTGCCCCAGACTAATGATAATTGGGATGCATTTCCCCGGTCTCCTTAAGAAGGTTCCTTGACAGCAACAACTGGTCCTTCTGAGGCTGACTGAAGTCTTGTGTCACACTCCATCTTTTTTTATTTATACAACCATAGAAACAAAGCACCTCCAGAGGTATAATGCACAGGAACTGCATAACGCAGAAGTCATCACATCTTTACAATGGAAAAATATATACAAGAAATGTTATCACTTATCCCCCATACTACTCAATATAATGATTATATAGTATTATTGAATTTTCTTGCACACATCATGCATCTTTCCCCCCCAAAACTGGGGTGCATGTATTAAGCATGGAAGCTGATTTTTTACCCAGGATAGAAGCACTCTGCTATGGTCCCTACTTCACAGTGCAGCAGCTCTAATATTATTGTTGGGCTATTGGGTTAGTGGCCCATTATTCTTCACTTCACAGATGTTAAAGAACATCTCTCCTTTTTAATGGGCTAATGAAGCTCTCCTTCCATAGCAAAATTTTGTTATCTGCTAGGTCTTCTTGTCTCTTCTATTTCATAGCTCTTTCATAGCTTATTTCAAGATGGAGATCCGTTTTCACCTTTAGCTAGGGGAAAGCAGGAAAGGGAAGGTGAGCCAGCTGAAGATGTGGTCTTGGTAGCTAGAACTCCAGGGGAAAAAATGTGTTCATGATGCCCTTCAGAAAACAAGGTGTGTATTATATTTGGGGGTATGTTTTATGTGAGAAAAATATGATATAATCAAAATAATACTATGATATAATGTAGCCTATACCTAATTCATATATACACATTCACATATATACAGACATATGCTCATTCATAAAATAGAAAATTAAGGTTGGAAGGGATGGAGGTCCTCTAGTCCAACCCCCTGCTCAATGCAGGATCATCCCCAAATAGATCATCTCAGCCAAAGCTTCATCTAGCCTGGTCTTAACCTCCAAGGATGGAGCTTCCACCACCTCTCTGGGTACCTGTCCCAGTGTTTTACTACCCTCCTAGTGAGAAAATTCTTCCTAATATCTAACCTAAACTTCCCTTGCTGCAACTTGAGACCATTGCTCCTTGTTCTGTCACCTGCCATCACTAAGAACAGTCTGGCTCCATCCTCTTTGTAACCACCCTTCACGTAGTTGAAGGCTGCTATTAAATCCCCTCTTCTCTTTTCTGGACTAAATAAGCCCAGTTCCCTCAGCCTCTTCTCATGCATCATATCCCTCAGCCCCCTCACCATTTTTGTTGCCTTCCACTGGAGTCTCTCCAATTTGTCCACTTTCTTTCTGTAGTGGGGACTCAAAACTGGACACAGTACTCCAGACGTGGCCTCACCAGGGCCAAATAGAGTGGAAGAATCACTTCCCTTGATGTGCTGGCAATGCTCCTACCAATGCAGCCCAGTATGCTGTTAGCCTTCTTGGCAACAAGAGCACACTGCTGGCTCATATTCAGCTTATTGGTCACTGTAACCCCCAGGTCCTTTTCTGCAGAGCTGCTGCTTAGCCAGTCAATCTCCAGCCTGCACCAGTGCATGGGATTGTTTCATCCTAAGTGCAGGACTTTGTACTTGTCGGTATTGAACCTCATGAGATTTCTTTTTGTCCAGTCCTCCAATTCTCCAATTTGTTTAAGTCTCTCTGAATCTGAACCCTACCCTCCAGCATATCTACTACTCATCCTGCCTCCCAGTTTGGCGTCATCTGTAAACGTGCTGAGGGTGAATTCCCATCCCATCTTCCAGGTCATTGATGAAGATATTAAACAAAACTGGCCCCAGGACAAACCCCAGGGGCACTCCACTTGATACCAGCTGCCATTGATCATTACCCAGTGAGCCCAACAATCCAGCCAGTTTTTTATTTACCTTATAATCCATTCATCCAACCTGTACCTCCTTAGCTTGCTTGCAAGACTATTGTGGGAGACCGTATCCAAAACCTTGCTAAAGTCAAGATAAATCACATCCACTGCTCTCCCCAGATCCACAGAGCCAGTCATCTCATCATAGAAAACAATCAGGTTGGTCAGGTAAGACTTGCCCCTGGTGAATCCATGCTGACTGTTCCTGATCATTTTCTTCTCCAAGTGCTTAGAAATGGATTTCTTGAGGACTTACTCCATGATTTTTCCATGTACTGAGGTGACGCCAACTGGTCTTTTGTTCCCTGGATACTCCTCCTCCTTTTTATTATTTATTAGTATTGAAAGACTCTAGCTGAGTATCTGGTGAATTATTTTTTTTATCTCTGTGTAGGTCAGGCATGAAGTCCATCTTTCTAACTATCCCTCTTCCGTCTTTTTCCTAATAATTTAACCGATGGAACAGTTTCTTCATCTCTAGGATGTCCCACATTTTAGCATACCACCTTTTCAGTGTGTGGGGGACAGCATGTAGCCCATGTGGTCTAGAGTTGTGCATCATGTGCAGTACGAGCCTAGTGGGGGAGAGGCATACAGCCCCAGACACTTAGAAGTCAGACAGTCCTGGCTTAGAATATTTTGGACCAGTATACTTCAATAATAGCACAAGAAAAAGCTTAGTACTAGTCACTATTTAATATATCAAGTCAAAGCTACTGTATCACAGTCCAAATCACACTTGAACAACTGTAGGCATCTCTCCAAAAGCATAGAATATAAAACCTATTTTCTTTTCATTTAGGGAGTAAGAGAAAGGAGTTGGGCTTAGGCTGAAGCAGGGTAAACAAATCTGATGTTTGGAACATCAGTGGACCACAAAACAAACAGCAGAAAATAAGTTACGGCCCACTGAATAGTTTTAATGGACTATTAATTCACACAGTGTCTGTCCAAAGTAATATATGGGCCCATGTATGTTCTTCACACAATTCAAATTTAAAGAACAGAATTTTGCCCCCAAAGTCTAGCTCCTTCTGAGTTATAATTTGCTAGGGAATCTTTTTGGCAATTATCAAGTTAGTGCAAAGCAGAAGTTATATTAAAGTAATGTGAGATTGGGGAGTTAAACCCACCAGAGTCTGGATGTTCAAGCTGAAAAGGCTCCCACAGAAGCCTGCAGATAATAAGCCTGGTAAAAATAGCAGAATAATCTGAGTAAAAATGAATTGAGTTAGAATAACAGAGCCCCTGAAGGCCAAGGCTGGGAAAATAATCAATGAGTAATCAGAGGAGTATTTATCTTCATTTGAGCTCCCTCTAATCCAGTCAGAGAGACATTTAGAACAGGAACTCTATCTGACAAATTGCCACACCAAAGGCTGGGCATCTCTCTCATGACTGCACTGCACAAGAAAGGAATGGCAATAGGTTTCTGCAGCTTCAGTTTTGGAACGATTGCAAAACATAAAATGTAGCAGTTGATTAAACTGGATGGACTTTATTTAAAATATCAAGGAAGGGAAGTTGCAAAAGGACTCAGCCTCTAGGAGGGAGGAAGGTCTGGATTCTCAAAGTCTTTGCACCCTCTAGAGATGCAGATAAGTACCTATTGTGGGATTTGCAAAAGCACCGGGGACCCAAGTACTAACAATGCTAGTCAACTGTCAAGCCCTCAACAAGTCTCCTTCTTTCCATCTTATAAAGGAGAAACCATGCAGACATCTATGCTGATGGTGATGTCCATATACCAAACCATCCAAATTATAAACCCTTCTAATTGTGACCTAGAAGGAGCACAAGTCTGCAAGCTCTGCCCAGCTTCCGGGTAAGTACTAGTGACTTGCTTCTATAAATAACCATTTTTGCATTGTGGTTGCACTGTAGTTATGTGCTACAGTGCAGCAGCAGTCCCACAATTGTCTCTTCCTATCTTCTGGCCCATCTTTCTCCCTTTACTGCCTGGAAACTGGGTAATGTTATTTAACAACCTCTTCCATTGTACTGTCGACTGCCCCATCCATGCTGACAGCCCCTATAGAATCATAGAGAAGTAGGGGCAGAAGGGCTCCAGCAGTCATCTAGTTCAACCCCCAACCTGACGCAGGATCATCCCTATCCAAACTATCCCATACAATCCGTAATCTAAACTCTACAAAAGACTACCATCAACCCGGACACAACACAGACCTAACACCCTAACTTGCCACAGGTAAAGGAAGGGAACCATGGCAGTCAATGTCCTGATTCTATGAATTGTCCTGCTTTATGGCAACCCTTCTATGAATTGTTCAATATATGCTCAAGACATTACAGTCCCCCCCACTATAGAGGAAGGCAAAACCCACTACAACGCATACCAATCTGATCATGGAGGATGATTTCTTCCTGACCCCAAATGTGGTATCAGTCTGACCCTGAGAAGAGGGGCAAAACTGTCTAGCCAGGAACCTCTGGCTTTGGTTCCAGCAGGAGCCCCACCCCATGTCAAAATCCCAAGCCTTGACTGTAGCCAACACCCAATGCCTCTGCAGAAAGCTTAAAAACAACCTGATGTGTAGCAGAAAGGTGGATGGGGGCAGGGACAATCAGCAAAGTCCAGAAGCATGGGAAATACTCATAGCAGAACATAAACATAGCTATGCCCAAATTGTACCCGACCAGAAGCTGACTTACCTCTTCTTGAAAACCTCCAGCAGTGGAGAGTCGACGACTCCCCTAGGCAGTTTATTCCACTGCCTCAGTATTCTAACAGTGAAGACGTTTTTCCAGATATCCAACCTAAACTTAGTTTGCTGCAACTTCAAGCCATTGATCTGCACCCTTCTCTGCAGCAAGAGAGAAAAGGTGTTTTCCCTCAATTTTATGGCAGCCCTTCAAGTATCTGAAGGCTTCTAACATGTCCTCTCTTAAGCATATTCAAAGCTCAAGTTATAATTTGAGAGCATAGATCCAAGTTTGTCCAAGCATGTACATGCCTGACCTCTCACAACTAGAGGTGATAACACTGCAGGACTTTCCCAGGCTTTGCATATAAGCTTGAGCCTTTAACTGTGATTCACCAAACCCCTGCACAAGAAAGTAATATGTCAGCTGCGAGGCATAATCCCTGGCTCCTACATGACAGCACACTTTGGGCACATGTTCACCATTAACAGCCCTAGTCCAACTGGGAAACCCATTATCTGGATCAGGCTATTATTTCAGGCACATCCCTGATGCCAATAACGCATAGGTGAACAATTTTCATAGCAGCCCTGTGAGCCTCCAAGTCCATCAGCCCAACAGTTAACTTGTCAACACCAAACTGGTTAGAAAAGCCTGCTGAAAAGTGCAGGAGCCAGTTTCCCCAGTGTCGATAGCAACTAGTTTCTGTATCCATATGGGATTCCCCAATAGTGTGCTCTGACACTGGTAGGTTGGTCTTCTCCCTCATGTAGAAGTTTTGGAGCTGCTGTTGATCATTTCACATCGGCAAAATGGTATAATCCCACCCCTTGCTCCACGCTAGTTCACCTGCTTAACAGTGCTACTGCAGTTTTGGGATTAGCTTTGCAATATCAGCTGCATCTACTACATATGTTTTCAAACTTGTTTTGCCTGATTCCTTGCTTCCAACTGTATTCTTTGGACTTACAGGACTTGGTGAATATCTGCCCATGGCAATTGCTTGGGCTGCAATTACAAGGTGCTTCCCCCACATGGATGGGGAAGGAAGTGGGATGGGTTAATGGGACATGCCAAAGAGCACATGGTTACTGATCAGTGTAGACATTCCCTCTGTTAGCTCATGTAACAGGAGCTCAGATAATTATTGGCAAGCCTCCATCTGCTGGAAATTTGACATTGACCAATTCAACTGAGAAAACATTTATTATAATTCCTTGGACATACTTGGTGCCTTCCATCCAGAGGTCTCAGCAGTCATATAGAACAACTGTTTAGCCTCAGTTCATCAGCTGTTCTAAGGAACTGAGGCTTAGCATTCATCTGGGTGAGGGAGACATCACTACTTCCATTTTACAGGAGAGGAAACAAAGGTTGACAGAATAGGTTAATATGCCTAGGATTGCTTAGCAAAATTGTTCATACTCAGTAATAAAACCCCAAAGTCCCAACTCCCAATCCTCTGCATCATTTGTTGGACTATCTGTTATACAGGTACAGTTATATTTACTTCTTTTACTATTAACTTTATCATTTTTAAAATACCTTAGAGAAAGTGCTGAGGACTGAAATCAAGAAGCTCTGTAGAGAGTGACAGAGTACAGTATGTACAAAGATCTCCCCAAGGAAGGAGTAATAATAGGCAAACGCTAGTTCCTTATTTAAATCCTCTTTTGGGGCCACTGATCAAGAAAACATTGCAAAATACTGAGAATTGCCTCAGATAATGCCATGTTGAATTGATTCAGCTTTTTATATTTCATTACAACAGACTTGCACAGAAAAATCTCCTTTCCCAAATGCCTAGGTAGTTATTCCCCTTGAATGAAGCTATCATATTCAGTCCTCAGTGCAGACTAGGAAAGATGGACAGGTGGCCTACAGATCTCAGACTTTCACAATTTCATCCCTGGGTGTTGAACAGCACTTGTCTCAATTTAGTCCACTCTAACCTTCATTCTTCCAATTGTTTTCCATGCTGTTTTATGTCTTTTAAGGCCCTTCTACATGCATCTTTGAGAATGGAGGCATAATGGAAGACTCTAGAGAGATTTTGTAATTTTCCATTCTTTTTCTCAGCCTGATGATTTACTGACTGAAGCAGAGGTGGCCTGAAGAGTTGAAGTGCGGCTGCTGGTTCTACCACTGGGAGGGATGGAAACTGGAAATCTTAATGGGCTTACTTTAAAATAGCAGTGGCATTGCTCTTGGGAGGTGGCCAGAGAGCCTTAGATGGATAATGTGCTTTGGTCAAGTGCTTCAAGATTCTGGAAAATGAAAAATAACCTGTAAACCACATAGTACTTGTACAAGGAAGGCTTGCTACCATGCAATGCATGTTACTGGAATAGAGCCTCTTTATGCCAATGGTTAATATGCAAGAAGCAAGGATTTTTAAGGGTGATTACCTTTTTAGTGGACCAACTGCATGGCTGGGATAAATTTAGACAAGCTTGCAGGGCTTCATCAGGTCTTGCATTTGAAAGCTTGTCTAACTTTATACCAACCATGCAGTTGGTCCAATAAAAAGATAGTCACCCAAAAAATCCTTGCCTCCTGCATAATTTATGGACAATCACAGCTAAAACATCACTCCAACACTACTAAAATAATGGTTCAAATAGATAACTGTGGCATACTAGGAAAGCTGCCAACTTGGATTTCAAGTCATATTGGAAATATTAAAGAAATTGCTGAGCCAGTTTTTGGGAATGCTTACTGGAGGTACTGATATCAATGTATTAACAAAATGAATAGGCATTGCTGGGACAATTGTGCATAACCTTAAGGCTATTTATTTTTTCTGTTGCAAAGATCCCCAGTTAATTCTATGGTGTACTACATACAGTTTGTCACTTTACATTGGAAAAGTATTTAGTCTTGATAAGGAGCAAATGGACAATTGGAGCTGGAGCACAATTGTGCTTGATAGAATCAACTTTTAAAAATGTCGATGCTCTGGCAGTACAAGAGCTCAGAAGCTTCCCATGGAAGAAGAGAAGCTAAAGGTTAGGAGGAATGATATTCAATCATCTTCTTCAACGGAGAAATCAAAAACAGACAAGAACATACAGATTGTATGTTGGGATGGGCCCGAGATAGCTGAAGGCAGCCATGCTAATGGGCGCTTTGAACATATTCCAAGCTTCCTGAAGCAGAAGAAATGTTGGGAAGAGACTGAGGGAAGAAACAAATTACAAACAGAAAATCAAGGGCTTCAAAAATGAACAATACCAGGCTGTAAACAAAAACTGCCTCCGTCTTTGCCTTTGGCCTTGTCTGTGTATCTGAAGAATAAGAATGAAAGAGGCTGTCACCAGTGGCTGAAGAAATGCAAGTAAATCTCCCAGAATTGTTGTCCATAAAGTACTATGAGACCTGACTGAATACTTGTATGTTCAACCAAACTGATCACCGAAAATCTCAATTCAAAATCCAAACAGGTCCCCTTTATAAATGAATCCTTTATTGATTAATGGCAGATATTCCCAGTCATTAGCAGCAGTCAGGCATTTGTTGGTGGTGACTTGTACTGTTTCTGGGAGATGGTGGGGAAAATTTAATGTTTGCTTATCATTTTTGTCATCCCAGAGCTTTCCTTTACCTGTATTCAGTGCCATCCTGCAGCTGTGGTTTGGAAATATGTAGTACTAGATTTACATTTCACTTGATGGAGATTTTGCTGCAGGATAAAACTGCTCCAAACTGAGCTAACAGGGTAAGTCTCAAATCCTGGAGTGAGAGCTTGTTTAGAGGTTAGGTCAGGGAAGTATGGGACAGTTTAATTGGAGACCCCCCTCCCCAACGTACCCTTAGATTTAAGGCTAAGTGATTCATTTATGTTACTTCTCAACTACCTTAGCCATCATAACTAAAGAAACGTGGAGGAATGGGCCATGCTGGAACTGAAGCACAAAGTTCTTGTTTCCTGTTTACCAAAATGATCTTCATATCTGTAATGCATATAATTGAAGCCACTGTTAGTGACAAAGGATATAATACTTGGGACTGATGTATTGTGTAGTTTGATTGTAGCACTGAAATCTGAATCATAGGAGGATGAGCTGGATAGCACCAGTATAGGCTTGGCACGTTAAATTAAGACACTTTCTTTTACTCCATATTTTAAGATAGATTCTCATGGTCTGCTCCAGGGGCCAGCAACCTTTTACAAGTCATGGGCTGGAACAACCCAGCCCTGGTTTAACATGGGCCAGGTGGCTTCAGTGGCATATCAGTGGCAGGGGCTTTCCTCACAGGGGCCTGGCAGCTGGGTCTGTAAACCAGGTGTCTGTAAACTATGTCCACAAGGCAGCTGCTCCCCTGCAGCTACTAACTGCCCCCATGTTGCAGCTGGGGAGGGGGTGGGGAAATGTTGGGGGAAGTGGTGATGCAAATGCAAATTACTGTTCTTGGTCTTAGAATGGATGAAGAAAAACCCCTGCCACTGACATGCTGCAGAAACCACCCAGCCCACGTTGGGTTGGAGCTGGGAGGGTGGGAAGAAGTGGCAGCAGCACAAGTGTAGCTGGATGCTGCCCAACACCAATACAGCCTTCCAGCCCTGCAGGCCGAATACAGTAGTTCCATGGGCTGGGCTAGATGCTGCCAGCCCCTCTGTGTTTGCATACAGTAAATTTATCACTGAGCTTCAGTTTATAGATATTCAAGAATGTCAGGTTGTAAATTTAAGGTAATAGAAGTAAAATCTGCAATGGGAAGATCCAACTCAGATGTAAGGTTTAAATATATAGATACACACATTTGTGTATGTGTATGCATAATGTACTCCCCAATATATATAGACACACATACCCATATGTGTGTGTGCACGCGCATAATGAACCTCCCCCCCAATATGATCTCATACACAAATAATCCCCGAATAAGATACTCACTAGGGCTGTGCGAAGCTTTGCTCACTGATTTGATTTGGCGGGGATTCAGCCAGATTCAGCGGCCGAATCTCCGAATCAAATCAGGAGACCCTTTAATTTCTTCAAATCAAATCAAAACCCTCCAAATCTATTTGGAGAGATTCAGAAAGATTTGATGATTCAGACATAGACGCAGCTCTGAATGTTTTTTCTACATACCTCAAGATACCAGGCAGCTTGCGAATGCCGAGATGCTGGGGTGGATGAAGCATTGCACAGGAATGCAGGGAGGTCCCCAGCGTGCTCAGCAGTGGACCCAGAAGCGGACCAGAAGCACTTCTGGTCCACTTCTCGGTCCACCAGTGAGTGCGCGAGGGACACCCTCCTGCCGCTCATCTCAGTGACTGGTGCCTCCTGGGTCTGGGGGGGCACCCAGGGTCCCCCTGCAGATGATTGCTGAGCCAGGGAGGCACAGGAGGGTCCCCTGTGCACTTGGCAGCAGACCCCGAAGTGGACCGGAAGTACTTCTGGTACACTTCTGGGTTCACCGTTGAGCACACGGCAGGGGCGCATGCTCCTGTGGGACACTCCATCCACCCCACCATTGCAGCTTTCACGAGTCACACCTGGTACCTCGAGGTATGTAGAAAAAAACATTTAAAGCTATGTCTCTGGTCAAATTGCTGATTCTCTGAATCAGCACTGAATCTTCAGATTCAGCCAAATCAAATCAGGACAGTGATCCAAATCAACGAATCGAATCACTGTCCCCATTTCGGGCCAAATCCAAATCGAATATGGTCCATTTCGCATACCCCTAATGCTCACCCTGTTTTTGAAAGGCAGAATGAAAAAAAGATCTTTCCTTGTATTTAGTGGGAGGCGGCAGCTAGGGAGCTGGGCCTGCTCATTGGTCTGCTCCCTGTGGGTTGCACGTAGACTTTATCATATTTTCTCACATACAATGTGCACTTCAATTTCCAGCTGCTGATTTTGAGGGAAAAAAAAAGGCGAGTGCTATATGTGAAAAAATATGGTATACATATTGTAGGCATATTGATTCATATAGGAGCTTAGAGATAACTACATAAAGTTGAGTAGTTCAAGATGAGAATTGCTGACTTTAAACCCACTTGGAAGCAGTTTAGCAGGAATTACCCTTCTGATCCTGAAAACAATAAAGGACCAAGTAGGCATAGGGATACAGGGGCAGTGGGGAATGGGGGGTTAGGAGAAGAGGAGGTTGTATCTTGCATACTATGGCATTTCTTCAAAGAAATGTGTGTAGTGGGATTCATAATATCTACTAATTATTATTAATATAATAATCACTTACGAGTCATCAAGTTTAAAGCAGAAATCATTTTCTAGAATTTACAAATGCTTGGATGGTAGAACTACTTGAATAAATTAAACGGTAGATATTACAATGATATTCACTTACTTCTGCAAATCAACCAAAGAAGGTTGCTGGAAATTCGGACTTGTAACACAAGTTATTTTTTAAACAAAACAAAACAAAGTTTCAATTAGACAAACCATGTATTTGAAGTATAAAATGTTCCAGCTTCCATAATTCTTTATTAAATATTTAACAAGTTGCATCATTTCATTACAACAACTTCATTTTGTCACATTGATCTTTTGCTGTCAGGAAAACAAACTACAATTCCCTTCACTTCTCTTAAGAAAATAAATGGAAAAAATGATTTTGCCCTTAAACAAAACCATCCCCCATTGTTTATCAAATCCAACCATATTTTAAAGCTTTTTTGATTGTGAAAATGAGTCTTGTTTATACGTAGTTTTGTTTCTTCCTTTTTAAAATCAATTTCAAGGTAGTTTAGTATTGTTTCAAATAGCCTCATATTCTGAAGCAATTTTACAATAAAAAGTTACGAAACATTGCAAAATTTCATCTGGAATGTCTGAAACACTTTTTCACCTTTGGAAGTAGTCACCATTTCAGGTTTCAGTTTGAATAAAGGCAAAGGTTCACAAACATAGAGCTCAGCAACATCACCTTCTAGAGGTTTCTACTGGGTTCTGGGAATCAGAATGTATCCACTATGGCGTGGTTTTGTTGAAGTTGCAGTGGAGACAAACTGCTTATAATTCTCTTTAAAGCCAATTATGAACTCAGAACGGATTAAAGAAGTATAAAAACGCAATACATATATGTTCAACTGTATGTGAGTACATACTGTGTATATATGTATATATAGTGGTAAAAAAAAGGAACCAAGGCTACATTGAAGCTAACCTGAAGAAGGAAAACATGATGTCGTAAATGAAAGATCAAAGTAGAAAGACCAGGATGACCTAGAAATACATAGCCATGATTATTCATGGTTTGTGCTTATAAAAAATGTGATAGCAATAAAGGTCGTGCAGTTTGACAGACCTGAGGGATATAGAACATTAATATGGTTAAATTCCAGTTGTATCAAAAGTTTCCTCAGTGCATTGCAAACATGCATCACTTTAGTGCAACATCTTTGAATACATGTCTGATGTGAGAGTAGTTTTTTTTTAAATTTTGAAATTCTATACAAAAGAAAAGCTTTTTGCTATGAAACCAAACAAATGGATGCTTGCAAGATGTCTAATCTGGTACTGATTTTAAGATTTTAAAAATCATTTTCCATATTGAATATTCATCTCTATTTCTATGAACATGCTGTACTTATTTATATACATTAAAAATATGGTTCAGATGACTTACTTTTTCCTCCCAGTTTTAAACACAAAGGGTAAAATTCTGGCCCCATTCAAGCTGATCAGAGCTTTCCTGTGGACTTTAAAGATGCCAGAGTTGCACCCATGTCTGAACAGGTTTAGTAACTCAAAACTGAGATTCGTGTTTGATGCAGAACTCTGCAGCCATAATCACCAGCCTGGAAAGACCAAACACATCACAGTAGCAGTGCATTTCTTTTGGGTGAACTGAGATTAGGTGTGGTACCAACTGTGTGGTTAGTCTGCATAGCAGCACCCTCTACTGATGTATTGGAAAACACTGCATGACAGCACATAGCGAGCCCACTCGCATAAAAAAACGATTCAGAGGCAGGGATGTCAGTAGGATGAGAGACTTTAAAAATAAGCTCTGGTAATATAATGGATTAGCTGCTTTGTTAACTTTAGAATAGAAGGAAGATAAGAGGAAGAAAAGATGTCCAGTCATGAGTTTCCATTGGCTAGGAATGCAAGATGGAATTATTGTGTTTTGCTCTATATAAATTAGCACTCTTACTAGAAAACCAGAGATCTAAAAGACTTGATGTGAACCAGAAATGACAACAACAGAAGTCCCATCTTGTCCTGAAACTTGCTAAAAGTCTATAAACTACTTGCCTTAATGTTTGTGCACAAATGGACAAATCAGTTGGGGGCAAGATTTTTTATGGCCACTGCCTTCTTGACTCCAAATTATAATTTGGATGGATCTATCGTTTAGAATACAAACTGTATTGCAGTACTGGCTTTGTGATTAAGGGGGTGAGCTACCCATACATACTTGGTCAAGGCAAATT
Organism: Alligator mississippiensis; assembly: GCF_030867095.1. Taxonomy (NCBI): domain Eukaryota; kingdom Metazoa; phylum Chordata; order Crocodylia; family Alligatoridae; genus Alligator; species Alligator mississippiensis. The sequence goes on from NC_081826.1 coordinate 283,007,831, forward strand.
AAATCTGAATACAGAAATTAAAAATTAAAGAAAGGCACAGTGTTAGGGCATAGGTTCCAATGGACCAATTTCCTCATTAACTAAGGTTTAATAATGAGACAATTAGCCACTTTTCAAGAGAACGTTCTTGAAATCTGGTAGTAAGGGTTCCAAACAGATTGCTAATAGGCTGCAGCATGTTAGAACAGGAACTCCAAAAAACCTTATCGTGCATCATATTAGACAACACTAAATTGTCAAATACACAGCTCTGCTACAGTAATCTGTAGTATAGAATCAAGTTCCTTTAAAAGGGTTGCTGAAGCATAATATTGTATGCCTGTACCCACACAGGTTATTGCATAACTGAAGATACTTCCCTGGGTTAGAGAGCATACTGTACAAGTCATATTAGCCTTTTCTGTTGTCACAAGGGGTTTGTCTATCCTGGAGATTTTAGCCACTGAACGCGCAAACAGAAGTGACAATTTTTGCTATATCTGGCCCCTGAAAACACTCTGTGACCAAACGGAAGTGCACAGCTGTAGAATGCTTTAAAAGGGCCCCATCCCATGAAAATCTGAACCCTCATGAAATGAGGGTTCAGATGAAGACACTCCAAAACAGAGTGGCTTCAGTAACTTGTGTCTGTGCGCAAGGCTGGGCTGACAGCAGCTCAGCCCTGCTCCAGCACAGTCTTCAGAATGGGAGTGAGGAAAGAGAGCAGAGGGAGTTCGGTCTCCTTTTACAACATGTCATTTTGTCATAGGCAACAAAATGACATGTTGGTTTTTTAGCTGGTGATGGAGGGTGGGGTGGGTAGATTGGAGCCTCCAGAATGAGCTCTCTGCTTCCTTCCCCCCTCCCATTCTGAAGACAGTGCCAGGACTGGGAGGGGTGTTTCTAGGGGAGAGCAGCTGCAGCCTTGCCACTGGTCTAAACAACAGCTGGATTCCCCACTTCCAGGACTCAACAGCAAACTTCTGTTTGGTCCAGTGGATCATTGAAACTCATGGTGTTTCCTATGAAGCGCCATGAGTTACAATGGGGAGCTACTCTTGTCTGTGCCTTGATGCAACTACCTTAAGAATAGCAATTTGTTTGCAATGGTGCCTAGAAATCTGCATCAGTGCAGTTACATCAATATAGCTATGTTGGTGGCTAAACTCGTTATAGATAAGGCCAAGGACTGTTATTCAAATGTGCCACTTAGTAACAGCCTGTTAGCACTAGCCAATGAGAAAGAATGTTTATGGCAACATAAAAAGCTTTGTGCAATAAAGAGATCAGACTGGACAATTCACTTTTCCCATTAAACAATCCACCACCACAGTAGGCAAAATGACTTGCTGATCCAATAATAATGGATAGGTCCCTTTCTGTGCTGTGAGGTTTGAATTCAAGGGACTCTGAGGTTATGTTGACACAAGACAGCCTTGGATTGCATGGCACTCTCTTAACTGGGTTGGGGTGTAGGAGGAGGAGAGCTGTGTTAGTGCACTGTTCTTTTTCCACTAACAGTGCTTCCAATAGTAGAGTTAGCCCTAGATTAGCTAGGGACATGATCTGCCCAGGCTGCACTTGGGAAGCGTCTTTCTAGCACAACTGAATTACTGTAGGTTTAGCTACCTCGAGTGCAATGTAGCAGCTCCATGCACTTATCTGTGCTCGAATCAGAGAATACAAAACTTCTCTATACACCTTTTCTTGCACAGCAAGGTGTGGACTAGCACCTACTGCCTGGGCTTGCCAGGGACTTAGGCAGCTAGTCCCTGTTGATTCACTTCTATTGTTGACCAGACTAGCCAGATTAAATATTTCTTGGACTTGTCTTCATGTGCTGCAATCATACTTCCTGACTATCGCACACAGGAGAAGGGATTGTTACATTTTGTTTGAGAATGGTTTTCCAATGCTGAATGTGCCATAAGCACATCCATGCTGATTTTTTCAATACACTGAAACTGACCTTGGTGTAAAAATACATTACTGAGGTCTACCATTTGTTGGAATTTCTGTTTTAAAGTCATGCATCTTAGCAGATCTGAAAAGACAGTAGCTTAATCTTTGTAAAAACTTGATCTTAAAATGTTATACTCTCTTGTTTGATAGTCCCCAGCTCTACAACAGCATTTGTCTAAAAGGGCTTTGATATAGGCAGGCAGTTACAGTAAAAGCTCTGTTATCTGGCATCCCCCGGGAATGGGGGATTATGGTTAATCAAATATTCTGGTTAATCAAATGTGCACCGTCTGGTGCACTCCCCGGCATCAATTTGCAGGGGGCCCCGTGCAGGTTGCTTTTTCCCCGCGCAGGCTGCTTTGCCCTGGCCCGTGGGCCAAAAAAGGGGCGAAGAAAAACTCAGCTCGTGGCGGCGAAACGGGAGGTCCCCTGGAAGTGGTACTTCCGGTTTCGCTTTTGCCGCATCACTCGGATGCCAGTTAATAGTTTCCTGGCTAATAAAGTGCTGGTTAACACAGCTTTTACTGTACTGCTAAATCAGTTTTAGAGGCAGGAAATCAGGGACAGAAGCAAAGTCGCACTGAGCGAGTTTGGGATTATGCAATTTGACCAAGCCTCTCAGACTGAGAAGAACTGAATGTCAAATTGCTAGATCACATCTCCCTTTATATGCAAGTGTTGGGTCATATTTAAAAGTCCACAATGTGAGTTCAAGGCCCATTGGCTTAAGAATCTTATACAGTACTGTACTGAAATGGAACCTCCAAACATACAGAAATGTTTCCATTTAAGACTGCCCAAAGAAAGAACTGACTCAGAACATTTCAGAGGTGATGCCATGTGGTAGCTAGAGATGTTTGGCACATTGAATTACATTAAGAATATCAGGATCACAACCCACTCCAAAGGTCAGAAGCAATCACAGTAGTGTGATACATCTATTTGGATCCAGTCCACTTCATTTTCATGTCTAAGTTTTCAAATCACCAGACAAAACAAAAAGGAATGTCAGAAAATAAATATAATATAGAAAGGGAATCAACCTTAATCGATGTAGCAATTAAACCACTCAGAATTTCTACATGCACCTGTTGGCTCTTCACCTATTGTCAGTGCACTAAGGTGACCTCCCATCTAGGCAAAGTTCCACCCATTAGTATTTGCTGAATGTTAATAGCTTTGATAAGTTTCCTTAAAGTAGCTTTTACAGTCAGAGGTTATACTCATTAAAGTTCCCTGCTAGCAATTACTGCCTCACCCATTGCTGGTAGTGAACAGTATCTGCTATGTGAAAATGGTTCAGTTCTTGCACTCTATCACCTTGCTTGTGAGTAACGATCAAGTGGATTTTTAGAAGTGGTGAAGTACATGGCAAAAACTTACAAAGCTGAACGTAATCAAATTGCTAAATCTATACCCTCCAGTCTACCCTATCACTGCGGTAACCATTTCACTTCAGTGGATCAAATGCAAGTTTTCTCTTTCATCTTTAATCTATCACACAACAGATGCAACTCAGGCATTATAGTTTAAGCATGCAACATGTCATAGGTAACAAAATTGATTAGATAGCTGTGTATATTAAATAAATCTTTGTGATTGAGTAAAAAATAAAATCACAAAAACAATTGGTGAGAACATGTCTGCAGGCTCAGCTCTACATCTGGATTTTATACATCAGCAGCAGCCAGATTCACAATTGATAGATATTGCACCAGAAAGACATGTGCAGTGAGAAGGAATATAATCACATTAATGTTTAGGATTTAAAAAAAAAGATATGATCTCCATGTGTTACATAAAGTGCCTTTAGAGTTGGTGCAGTTAGAAACAAAACAAAACAAAACAAAAAAATGTTATTTCGATATCATTAGCAAATGCATACAAATAGGTTGACAAAAGAGATCTGGTTTCCACAGTTCCAAATCAAGCAGTGCCAGGTTTCATTCAAAATGCCTCCATTGCAAACAGTAAAGAGGAAAGGATAATAAAAGAATCACTGTACAAAGTTAATGATAGGGTTAAGCATCTTCTTCTATAATGATGCCAACCCTTTCCCAAAAGGCTTTATAGCACATGTAAATATTACCAAGGAATAATGAGGCGATTTCTTTACTGAACGTGAGATTTGGCATGCTATGTTACGATCCTCTCTTAACTTACAACTATTCTACTGATTCATACAAAAATGTAACATCCAATCTGTACTTATTCTTCTGGGTACAGAAAATATTAATGTGCTCAGTGAAAAGGTTTTAGATTTGCTCTGAATATATCCCATTTGTAGAAAATTTCTGACATAGGTTTCTTCTACTTTTCCAATAGGTTGGAGACAAGGCTCAAAATGCACTTTGAAAGTAAAAATGCCACTGGCATCAAGTCCGGTATGAAATTAAGATAAGAAAAATGCTCATTTTTCCAAGCATATGATATTTTTAATTGTAATGAAATAAAATCTGAAAATGTCTAAATCAAGTAAAAAGTAAACATGAGCTGTAATACTATACCTGTAAAGTGATTAATTCCATTCATTGTCATTAGAAAGTATGTAAAATATTTATTAAGGGCTTTGCCTACAGAGGCACAACATAAATAGAACAAGTCCTGCTGAAATGTAATCAGAGTACACATCAACCAGTCGGGTAATTTGCTGTGGAAGTGTCAGAAATACTATCCACAGGTTCTAGTTCAAAACTTCTGAATTTAGGCAACTGCACTGTAGAAGAGATTTGCTCCATGAACCAACATTGTGCAACTGTTCTGTCATAGTCACTCACTGTCCGTTAGGCAAAATTCAAAAGTGCAAGCAGAACTTGCTCAATGGAAAAAGAAAAAAAAAGTAGCTGTTTTAATCCACTCCTTCAAATCCTTGAGCATTTTCCACCGCCATAAGAAGTTTCTCTCGTAAATCTTCAAAAGATTCATAAGGAGGTAAGTCAAGGCGATTAAAGCTGAAAATGAAGTAGAAAAAGTATCACTAAAAAAATCAATTTAAAACTGACAAATAACTGCATATGGTTCAATAATTTATTACGATTAATCATTATAGTATTCTTATTGGCCATGATAACAATAAGTAACAAAAACAGTAATGAGCGCAACAATAATAATAATACTAATAATATGGAGGCTACCTTCGCCTGTGAAACCTATTGTCCTTTTGAAAATAGGTCTCTGGTGCCCTTTTACACTCAACTTCTTTCTGTCCCTGCACTGCTAATAGTAGCTGAACCCAAACCTTGGTTGTGCTTAAGTTCACATTCACAGGTAGCCAGGTGATTTTTTCCGATTTAGACCTGAGGCTGGAAAATTGTTAAAATTGGCTTGGCTTAAAAAATGGTAATTTTTAGTTGCATGTTTTAATAGAAAGTCAGGCTTCCAAGAAAGTTTCATCATTTTCAGAGCTTCAGCAGAGATGCACTGAATTTAAAGGACAGATGTTCATCCTCTGGAGATAGCTACACATGGCAGGCAGCAGGCCCACCAGAAAGCCCTTGGAGAATTTACTGGATAATGAAAACTGTTCTGTAAGATATCTGGATATATGCATGGAAAACCAAAAAATTTAAATTGCTGCTACAGAATACTGTTAAAAAACACAGATAAAGGAGAGCCCTATCTTCTAAATGCTGTAAATTTTAAAGTATTTTTAACCAGATGTGATAAAAAAAAATCAATGACAGAAGTTGATTTTTTCATTTAAATTATGCTTTAAACAACAAAATATTTTTTAAAAATCTAAGAAATGATTTCCTTAAAAAAAAAAAACCATTTAAAATGAAACCTGAATTTAACACAGGAGATGTCAGGGCCCAAACTTATTATAATCCTTCAAACATTTAAATAGTAAAAAAAATACTGAATCCATAAGCAACCATCAAAAGCTCTGAGTTAAAGGCTGTGTGCTCTTTAATATGGCAAAGGAATCGGGGAGGGATAACAACTAACCCTTGTGCTCAAGCTTTATAAGAGGGTGACAACAGATCATGTACTGCTTTTACAACTGGTTCCAAGAACGAAGGCTACCATGGGGGGCTGTGCTGCTGGGTACAAAAGACTAGTCAAGTCATCACAGGTGTTGGGACCAAACCCCTAGATTCCTGATTTCAGGAGCCATTACCATGCATCTTATGAGTGTAATTCACTAAACTCATCTAAGCAGATTATTTCTGCTTAACAGTGTCTCCCCCTACTTGAGATCCAACTGACTCTGTTTTTGTAGAAAAAGTATGTAGCAGTTTACATATCCAGATAATTTGTTTGTTTAAAGAAGATAATAATGAGTCATTTTGTGCATATTGTACAGTGGAGTTGCATCTTACGCAGGGGTTAGGTTCTAAAGTCAGCGCGTTAGGCGAAAATCGTGTATAGTTAAAATTACCCTTGATAATCCCTTAAATTGCCCATATTGGGGGGGTCATCAGGGCTTGATGTTGATCCAGGAGACGATGGGCCAGGCTTGGGTGATGGAGAGTGAGTCGCAGATGAAGTGGTTGGCTCTGGTTCTGGGCCATGTTGTACGAAAAAATACATATCTTTAAACACTAGAATCACACTCAGCGCGGCGAGATGCTCACATAATGAGAGGCAGGAACTCATTGAGTGGAATAGCAGGTGGAATCGTCCGCACTATTTAAATTATTTTTCTCTCTCTTTTTTTTTTTTTTTTGCCGAGTGTGTATAGCTGAATTCACGTAAGTTAAATGCGCGTATGATGCGACTCCACTGTAGTCACTATTTTAATATACCTTCCTGACACAAATCATAAGTAAAGTTTATCTAGCCAATGAACAATAGAACTTTTGGCATCTTCTAATATATTCGTACTATATGGCTGATAAAAATCAGAAAGTATCAAGTTTTATAATTGTTTCAATAAATGCATATATTGATAGTGTACCTCCTGAATCAAACCTAGTATTAAAAGGCCTATTTGCAAGTCTGTATGTTTTACAGATTAATGTCAACCAATGAGAATGTGCCTTTCTTAAGAAAGTAACTGCAATACAAATGAAAGAATTGATTAAACCAATTACTTAAAACAAGGACTTTCTATTTGTTTGTTTAAATGATCTTACAATAATTTAAAATCCACCCACAAACCCTCTAGAATTTTTATTACATTTGTATTAGAGGAATTCCTAAGCGAAAAGCATTCACAGCAGCAACTAATCTTTCGGTGCTTTTGCTTCATAGCTTTTTAGTGCCTGTCACCTGTGGGTTTTGGCCATTTTTTGGCCAACTTCAGGCAACTGAGCTGTGAACTCACATTTTTAGTGAATTGTGACATGACAAGGGCATACGGAGCCTCTTGAAACCAGCTGCTTCTGTGCAAGGTGTTTTCCTGTGGCTGTGCTTTGTTCAGTATTTTTCAGAGAGCTAATTCTATACCCACTTTCCAAGGAAGAGAATAAAAATCATTCATGGAAACTGAATCCAGGCACATGGTGATGAGAGCAAAAACTGCCTGCAGAGCGGTACAGACTGGGGGAAAGAGGGAGGAGGAGAAGGAGAGATTCCTGAAGTGAATCCCAGCACAAAAGAGAGAGATATCAACTCCCTATTTGTATTTTTGCCAATCTTGCTTTCCCATGTCAAGTATCTATTTCAATTCATTAGTTTCTCAGAACAAAAGAGGAAAGGGTGATAAATTTGTAAGACATAGAACAAGGGAAGGAATAGTAATGAACTGCCAATGTGAAGTACTTCTGTTTCTCTTGCTGTGCCCCTCAGGAGTACACTATTCCCCCTTTGTGCCATCTACCTCTCACTGCAAACAAAACCCCATGCATTACCCAGTGTTTTCTGAAGCTCACCATTTCTATCAAGTGGCAGAACTGACTTTAAAATGCCAAGGCCTGAGATTCAGATTCCTTTAAAATCAAGCAACTGTTTTAAGACACAGAAAAATATGTATAATTTCTCCTGATTTTCTTCCCCACAATATTTGACAGGAATCTTAAAGCTGTTAGGACTGCTGAGCTACAGTTTTCAGCTCTGTCACTGACTAGGGCTATATCCTATTTCTCCTTTATACACCTAAATGTCATGTATGCAAGGCCCCCTCTACAGATTTTACATTTATGCTGTGATTAACCCGTTAATCATGGCATAAACGGGGAACTGCTGTATCCAATTTAAAGGTGCCATAAAATGGGAAACAACCCATAAAATGTTCCACATATAATATAGAACATGTTTATGGCTGGTCTGTATGTCACCTTATATTGAGAGTGTGGCCAAGGCTGAAAATCAACTGATCAACCAACAATCAATTGACCCTGGTGCAGTCTAGCCCCAGGACTGACAATTAGTTGACTGCCAACCTCTGGTCCAAGGCTGATAATTGGAGAGTTAAGGGGTGATGACAGTTCTCCTACTGGACATCTTAAACTTTGTACCTGGCAGTTCTAGTTTGGCTGCTGCATATGGAGGATCAGAAGCTCCCAGAGGGAGGGAGCTCACGGGTTAAAAATCCCTAGGAGTGGGAGGCTCCTTGACCTCCCCCTGTAAAGCCCTGTGCCTAGCAGCCCAGCCACAGCTGACTGCATGTCCCGACAGCCCTGGAGGAAACTGACCCAGGACTGTCCAAGGTTGGGGATGACACTCAGCTAATTGTTGGCCCCCCATGAGGCTGTGGCACCTGGTGCTGAGTTTGCCAGCACCTGGTGCTGAATTAATATTCTGGACTCACCTGGCACTGGCAAGTAATAATGGTACAATCAGGATCTGATCCCCAATCCCAAAATCGTGCCTCTTGCCATACGCATGTGGCACAGAAAAAGGCACGATAGTTGGGATTGGGAATCAGATCCCACCGTGCCACTAAATGAATGTGTGCCAGAAGACCAAAGCTTGTTTAGGCCTTTATACAAGCTTTAGATTTTACTTCCATTATTGGCAGGTATGTGTGCAACTGCCCGAAATAAAAAAGGAGGCAGTGGGGGAGCTCTTCCATTTGTTAACCAGTAGCCTGGTCATTATGGTACTTGTCCATGGAGCAGAAGACCCAGATTCTATTCTAGGTCTCGCTTATTTCTCAACAAAGTGCTCCAACCACCAAACCATGGGCTACTTATTACCCAGAGCACCCCTCATCCCTCTTCTTAAAGCTGGCCAGTTGGGCAGCAAGGGAAAGTATAAGGGACCAGGATGAGCAAACCAACGGGCATGATAGAAGGGTGTCATTGTAGAAGGTAGGGAGGGGCCCCGAGTTCCAGGCGCTTTGCTTGATCAGGATTTGGCAGGACTGATTTCTTATATATTTGATGAAATATGTTACATCTGATATAGAGAAAAAACTTCAAGCAGAAGGCATTAAAACTATTATAGAAGACAGTTCCATCTCATTAGCATGGTAGTTTAATTGCCAAGTGCTTAAGGCAATTTGCAGACTAATGGGTGCATTCAAATTAGCAAATTAACATTGCTATCTTAGGGGTAGCAATTTCTGGAAATAAAAGTGTGAAATAAGGTGAAAAAGCTGTCAAGCAGAATCCCTTCTGTGAGACAAACGCATTTGAATATGGCAGCAGCAGCACAGAAGAAACCTCTCAACTTTAAAATGCTTAGAACACAGTCCAAGAGAACATAAACAGTCTGTACCATAACAAAGTGACCTGGTATCAGCATGATTTCAACCGTCTTAAGTGAATCTATATATATTTGTTTCAATAAAAATGTCTGAACCTTTGGTATGCTGAAGGAGAGGGTTAAACAAAGAAAACTAAGAGAAGTAATTATTATTCACTGATGTTGAGCCTTGCTGGTTCCTGGAATTTTTCAGGTTTCATGCCAGAGCCATTGTAAGAGTACATAACTCTAAATGCTTAGAAATTTCTAGCAGTTAGTGCCATGATGGAAATTATCCCAATTCTATAGAAAAGTCCCTTTATAGGTTAAAGGCAAGATTTTCAAACCAAGTTCAGTTCAGTTCAGTGTCAAATTTGTTCAGTGGTGTCCATTCTTTTTTGGCCGTGCAACAATCCAGAAATGCCTTAATTCTATGTTCTCACTTACCATGTGTGAGCTCTGGGCAATTTATCAGGACTTCCCCATTGCTCTATTGTAAACAGCTGAGGACCATTTGAACCTGGACAAAAAGTAAAAACACACGAGGATAAACAGTGGATTTGTGATGGGGCTGCATAAATGCTAGAGCCAACAATTAAATGTTTGCACAAATTACAGGCTAGGTTCTCAGCTGATGCAAATTTGTGTAATTTCATTTCACTTGAAAGCTACATTAAAGCAGTGAAGGACTGTACTCTGCATTTGTAAATACTATGCACTTGTTATTCCATACACCTGCAATGAATGTATAGCGTGCCAGAAACATGAATACAAACCACTGCTGCAAAAGTAACGTGTTTGTGCGTTTCCAACACGTGGAAGCACCACATGCACGTACCCTATACAGAAATAAAATGATGATTCCTGCCAAGGACAAGCTGCATGTATGCACTGATGTCACTGTGGGACTAGAAATCCTTCTGACGCACGGGCCTGACCTTGGTCATCTCTCTACATTTCCTGTCAGGGAGGGTTTAAAAAGTCTCCATAGGTTTTCAAGAGCTAGGGACAAAAACATTCAGTTTACTTGGGCTCAAAATCTCTTTCACAATTTCCCTGGCTCCCCTAACTTACAGGTTTCCCAACTGTCACCTGGGGCAAAATTCTGTTCCACCTCTTACGTGTTTAAGTGGACTTAGGCACCCAACTGTTATTTTATTCCTCCCTCAAGTCCCTGAAAATCTTGCTCAAGTCTCTAAAAATCAACGAATATAAAAACTGTAATCTTACCCATACGGCCAAGTCACAAAAAAGCAGGGGGTTAGGGAAAGGACCCAACTACGTTTTGTAATAACAGTTTTTCAGGGACCTGGGTAGAGTGAAACAGTATTGCATTCAGGTCCCTAAGTCCATTTGGAGGTTGGAATAGAATCTGATCTCATCACGTCCATCAATGGTCTCAATGTTTCAGAGAAAAGAGATTTTAGAGCTTAGATGCACCTATGATCAATCCATTATTAACTCACCGTAAAGTTCAGCAAATCCATTCATAGGCACTCGAGATGTCCCCGTAACAAACTGCAGTAACCGGATACGTTTCTCAGCATCCATCAGTAACACAGCCTATTAACAAATGTGTACAGTCACTATGCTTTTTTACTTCATGCCACAGGGTGGGCTGTCATCAGCTAGATTTTTTTTAACCAATTTTTATTTATATTGCAGGAACTTGACAACATACTTCAAAAAGAGAGCCGTACAGTGTTTATGACCACAGCCATGAAACCAGGCTTTCTAGTCTTAGCCCGAAGAGACTTCTCTCAGTTGCCACTGTTAAAAAGAAAACGTCACACAGCTGTCTGCTGTGGTTTGAATGAGCTGGCATTCTTTTTGGTACAATCTGTACAAACTACTACAGCACACCAAGCAGGTGAATCGCATCAGTAATCTTCCTAATGGAAGGAGATTACAGAAAAGCAAATGACTGAGATTCCTCAAAACAGTCAGTGGCTACTATGTTCTACGATATTTGATTAGTTTCACTTAACAGACAAGATAAATTTGCTAGAGTCAGAAGACAGAGATGGAACGCAAAAGGGAAAAGAAAACCAAGTGGACACTGCATTTCAATGCCAAATTATTATCCATCTTACTGTTCTGAGGTGGTAGGCTTGTATCTGTCTATTATGGCTATTCTAACCCCTTGATATATAAAAAGGGCAAGAAAGCACTGACATGTTTTTGATCTGCTGCTTTTATGTAAGGCAAACATCTCGATGTCAGTTTCTAGAATATCAGTCCCAACTTTTTCAGTCTTTTATGCTCCTTCCAAGAAGGAGCTCTCATTTAATGAAGCAGACACTGCTCCCTTCCTCATGAAATAGCCCAAGAAATACAAGTTCATCTTCAAGTAAGAAAATAAGTACAAATGAAGAATGAAATTTCAGAGAGCCACAGAGAATGGCTAAAGGGCTGAACACACAAACTAAACTGAGATTGTAGGTTAGACCCCCATGCTGGTACAGGCACAGGTTAACACAGGGCAGGAAACAAGATGGATCCCTTTCTACTGTTCCTCAAAGAGGACATGCTCCTAATTTGGAGAGGGGAAGGGGAGCAAAAACCCAGTAATATTAAAAAGCCACTGGCTAGCTGAAGTGTGCATCAGATGGATTTAAATTATGCGGAGAAATCTAGGGAGACAGAAGAGCTAGAAGAAACCCAGTGATGGTAGCAGAGAGTGAATCAGACTGACCTTCCCATGGCAAAATGGGCTGTAGGTTTAGAGGCATCAATTAATGGGGAGAGGAAATAGCTCCTCTTCCATGAGGTAATGAAGAAATATTACAAAAACTGAACACATATCATAGGGTTAAACAGTATGCACATGGATACACCAGGCGTAGGATGTGGGTTGTATGTAAGAACATAAGCAAACCCAAATGAGTTTAATGGCCATCATTAACATCTATATTTCTATGAACATCTGTAACCCTATAGAAATATTAACCAAAAGTCATTCAGCTAGAGACAGGCCTGAACCTAAACCCCAAATTCAAACTTCATGGCTTGTGTTTAGATTTAATTTACTCTATCTACTAAGACACGTATCGATAGTAATTGGGAGCTTTTCATCATGGTTGTCCACATACTAACACACATAACAATAGTAATTGGGAGCTTTTCATCATGGCTGTCCAGCTTGAATAAATGCTGTTCAGCACCCTCATTGAGGATAAAAACCTCAGACCTGACACTACTGTATGCAGTATGATGCTGTACATTTGACTCTCAGAAATACAAGTATAATAAACAGAATGTGGTAAATGTATTACCTTCCAGAACCACTGGATTAAAGGATGGTTTGGACAGTATCCGTTCTTGTAGATCGTATGTTGTCTCCAGTCATTAACATCAACATCTCCAAGGCCACACATTAGTAACTACATATAGATGTAATTGTTAATAGAAAATAGTACAGTAAGGAAACCACCGTACCTATTCTAACCCTTCTCTCTGCTGTCTCCCTGTTTTACACTGCTAAGCAACGGAAATACAAATGCAAAGAGAAGTCATACTGTTTCCTCAGTAGAGTTCTCAAAGTATTTTCATGTCCCTGTAGTGCAGAGGACACTATAATTAATATGGTTGCTCCACAGAACACAGACTACATCTTTTATTGCATTCAACATAAAACCACACAAACTGCCAGCATAATAATGATGGCCCTGGTTCAACAAGCTATTTAAATTCAGATGCTTTAAAAGTATGCACATACTTAGGCATCTCACTGAATCAGGGAGTATATATTTTTTTCAATTCAATGAAAAGCACTTCCCTAAACTCCAGTCATTCTTATATGAAAAAGAGATTCCTTAGACTAAATAACTAGAAAGAAAACCTTCCCACTCATTACTAATTAGTGCATCAGCACCCCCCACCCCCTCCCAGTATGTACTTCTGGACCTGGGGTGGGCAATTATATCAGCTGGCAGGCCCCTTAACGAGTTTTGATGAGCTGTCAAGGGCCACACAAAAAAATCTTTCAAAAGATATTTCAACAAATTATAGGTAAGAAACAAATTATATACTAAAAATCAAACTATAACATATAGTTCATATAACAAATCTACTATAACATATTTTAATTTTATTTCAAAAAAGATTTTTTGTCCTGATTTATGTTTGAATAGTGTATATAGAGGCAATTGCATAATAGCTCAAAATAAAGTCTTACTCATATATATTGTGTCTGGGGAGGCTGAGGGGTTGTGTGAGGGGGGTGGGTGTGCATTTGTGAGGTGCTGCCTGTGTGCTAGGTTCCAGGAGCTGGCTGGGGAGTAGGGGGGGCGATGGAGGGCAGGGAGTGTGTGCAGCAGAGGTCGTGTGGACAGTGCAGTGCAGGTGATGTCTGTACCCACCCTGCCACCTGTGGCATTTTGCATGGGGCTGAGCCCTACCTGCTCCTTCCTGGGGCAACTCACACTGCCTTCCACCCACCCAGTGCAATGAGTATACAGCTCCAGGCAGCCAAGTGAGTGAAAGGCAGCCAGGAGCTGGAGCCCCACATGCTGGGGCAGGAGCTGCCCAGCTGCAGTTTCCCATCGCCTGGCTGGGCACATGGTGCCCAGCACATATTCCCATGGCCACCATTGCTTCCTTGTGCTATCTCCTGCCTGGAGTGGTGCAGCAGGACCAAGAGGAGGAGAAGCCGCTGGAGATGGGGAGAGCCAACCATCACCTGGGCAGCTGCTGCAGTAGTGGGAGCAGCCTTGCTGGGAAGTTGTGGACACTGGCTGGGGGCATCAGTGGGTGTGGGCGGGTGTGCAGCACAGACTGACTTAGGTTGGAGCACGGCCCCATGCAGAGAGCTGCGGGCCAGATGCAATCAATCGGTTGGCCAGTTCCAGCCCACGGGCCACATTTTGTCCACCTGTTTTAGACTGTTCAGTCCAGAATGGAGAATATCTAAGAATAATGAAAAATGCTGATCTTCTGTCTCCAAAAGTCATTTGAAAATACTAACCTCCAGCTCATTTTCATCAAAAATTTTAATCAAATCAGTAGGTAGGAGTTCTGTGAATCCCTGAAAGAAAGAAAAAACAAAACTCAGTCTTTTCTTAGAGCTAGATTTAACGTTATCTAATGTTTATTTGGCTGATATCCTTTAATTTCTGAGTAATCTTCCTCAAGATTAAGGTACGTTCCCATACCAGAGGATTTTTGAACCAACAGATGTATGGGGGAATAGAATTTTTCTCTTCTTCCAACAGCTTTAACTACTATGTGGATTGCATAAAAGACAAACCAGGAAATTATTCTGATGAGTAAATTATTGGGCAGGAGCAGGAACCAGTTGAAATCAATTTGGTGTTCTGTTAATTAGTGACTATTGCAATATCAAAGAAGCCAGAGCCTGAAAAAATTTGTGGCAGCAGATGGAGCTGCAATGAAATTTGAAATACTCAAGGGAGTATCAAAATGTAGGATCTGTGGATTGCTGTGTTCCAGGATCCATGATTGCAAGGAAAGCAGTGGGGCACACAAGCATTTATGGCTGGCAGCAGAAGAAGGGAAGGGCATCGAGAACCGAGAATAGTTGAGGGTCCCACAGGAGAGAGGCAGCATTAGAAATCTATCATTTAGAAGTCCGGGATTACTTAATTTCGAAGATGTTTTAAAGTTAAAGAAAATGGATACATTGGTGGGAGGAAGAAGGGGGTGTAATACTGGAGAACAAAACTCTAAAAATGTTTTCATGATTGCACTAACTTTTCTAAGCATTAAGTCCTTTTGTGATCATGCCAAATCTCTCAATCCCAAATCTGACACTTGAAAAATTCCACACAAAGATGAATCTGGTCCAATCAAAATCAGTATCTATTAACTAAAAATATCATTTGGAAGATAACAGCAGCTAATGAAACTTACCTCCAAAAAAGCATTCATTTGTTTCTGAACTCTGTTTACAAACCTCCACTGGATGACTAAGCTACAGTAGATAAACAAAAACACTTCCATTAGAAGATAAAACAGAACATACAGATAGTTTAACTACTCTACTGAAGCTCTAAATGAGATGCTGGAAACACTGCAAACACTGCTATAAAAGTAGCAGAGCATATAAAAGGAAAAAAATCTTCTAATTCATGCTGCTGTTTTGAAACCTACTGAGCACACGATATGTTTGTTAATTACTCAAATGTTCTTTGGGAGGAAGATAAGATGGTTCAAACACACTGATGAGAATAAAAAAGTAATTCCAGTGAATATTTTTTCACTTTAGAATTTGACAATAAATGTTTTGCACATATGCTTAAAATTTTTTAGATATGACCTTTCCACATCATTAAAAGGTTTTCGGTACAAGTACAGAGATGACACAAAATTAATCTTTTTGTTCCTATGGAGATTAAATTTGAAGTAGAACAAGATAAAACAGCCGGGTCTCTGATTAAAATAGCTTAGAATCTCTATGACTAACATCTTTAAAAAAAAAAATAGAGACCTAAAGTTAGCCTTCTAGTTTCATATCTACCTTTATTTATTTTAGTAATCTAAATAAGCATTCTCTTTTCCAAATTACCTAACGTCTAGAAGTTTCTAATGAATGGAAATACAACTACTTCTTGTATTTAAATATGGGCTCAGGAATTTAAATGTAAAGGGCTATTGCTTAAAGACTTGGCTTCTATGTTCATATATGTAGCTCCACGTTGATGTTATGAAAGTTATTCCACTCATTCAGTTAAAAGCAGAACTTATTAAAGATAGCTTTAGGCTGAATTTCCATTGATTAGTTTTAACCAATGAAAAAGAGAGAGGCCAGGACAAGAACTCAGCATGTCCTTCTTCCAAGTCAACTGTTCTAACCCCCAGACCAGGGGTGAGCAAAATAGGGCCTGTGGGCTGGATCTGGCCCAAGTGACTGGATCTGGCCTGTGGCGGCCCTGCAACAAATCACATAAGGCTGAGCCCAACCTGCTCCTGCCAGGGCAGTGTACACTGTGCTCCTGCTCATGCCTGCTGGCCCAGGCCCTGATTAGCATATGCAGCTTCTGGCAAGGCTGTTCCCGTGTGGCTGCAGCTAGCCAGGTGTTGCTCTGCCTCCCTTGCCTCCAGCAGGAGACACTCAGCTGAAGCTTCCCCTCCCACCTGCCTGCCTGTGAGCAGAGAAGAATAGCACCCGGCCAGCTGCAGCCACACTGGGAACAGCCCTGCCAAAAGATGTGCACTGGCTGGGGCCGGGCTGACAGGCATAGGAATGTGGTGCAGGCTGCCTGGGCAAGGCTTGGCCCCATGTGGAGCACCACATGCACTGCCCAGGCAATCTCTGCTTCATGCACCCCCTGGCTGGCTCCCAGGACCTAGCACCCAAGCACCCCCCCCCCCCCCACCACATATGCACACCCCTCCCCCCACACCGCAGGGTGTGCAGGGAGGGGACTGCAGCTCAGCCTGGGCCCAGGCCCCAAGCTGTCACTTCTCTGACTTGGCCCCATGATCTCAGCCTTGCCCACCCCTCCTGCTTCCAAACACTATTCCCCAACCACCCAAAGCCCCATAGGGAGTTTTGGTGAGTTGTTGTGCAGAAGAGGGGTAGGGATGCTGATCTAACCTGTGACAACTCATCAAAACAACCTATGTGGCCCTCGAGTCGCAAATAATTGCCCACCCTGGCACTAGACCATAAACGCAGATGTCCTCTGGCTTTCCCTCATGCTGTAGCTACAGATGTATGCACCCTTTTGCTGTCCTCCCCATTCCATGACTCTTGCATTCTGCCATGTGCTGCCCCTACACCATGTGCTGCCCCTGCACCTGGACAGGGAAGGGGCTAGCCAGGGATCAGAGTTTCCCAGATGGCTGTGTCAGATGCTGGCAGCTGGCTCTGCTGGCAGCCATGTAGCCAGAAGCTGGAGCTCCCCCTGGTGGCCACAGGGGCACATGGCAGGACTGCAGGACCTGGGACTAACTTTAGTCCCAAGTCCCATCACGTGTAGACACCTGCCAAACATCACTTAATGCACATTAAATTTAGTCGCACTTAAATGCACATAGTGCGTGTGTGTTTATGTCAATATGTTTATTTACATACATATGAGTATGAGTGAGTGTGAGTATGAGTACGCACCAACTTGAGCATTGGTAGTGGAGAGGGGGGAAAAAAATCCCTCAAATTTTTATGGGAAGTTCTGTTTTTGTTTTTTTAAGATATGCTAACTACATATTGTGAGAATACAACCATGATTTGAGAAAGTTCACAAGTAAAACCTACCTGCTCTAGGTATTTGAAAATATCTTGGATATTCACATAGAAAATATTTAAATGTAAGCATAACTCAACATATTTGCAGAGAGTTTTTCTATATTACTTTGCATATAGGTGATAGAAAATATGCTTTTATGAATGCTTAATTTTTGCATCTGAAAATATAGTTGTCAGGCAAAACACTGTCAAAAGGAAGAGAAAAGCAATTATTTTTGTAAATAAATTCTATATGGCAAAAGCAGCAGTTGAGAAAATAATGAAAAGGGAGAGCAATCTGGAATTTTTTGGTTCTCTCTCCCCATCATAGTCAGCCAATCATTACAAACCTGCAATATAAAGTAAAATGCAGCAACTTCTCTTTTTACAAGTTCAATTCAAGGTTAAACAGGCATGTAACACACAAGCACCTCATTAAATTGCTAACAGTGTGCTGAAAAAGGTAATGTCATATAATATATACAGGAAAATGTTGTTTGTGTCCTCTTATTAATAACTTAATTTAGTCTTTATTATTTGCCTACTAATTGTATGTCTTAATTAGCTAGGCTGTTCATTCTTTATTCTTTTTTTCCATTGAAAATTGTATGTATAGAAATAAGATGTTATTGTTTAGATCTAGACCTGTTTCTGGTTTGGATTTTATATGAATAACTAAACCACCCAGAATAGATAGCGACCCAAGTCTTGACTGTTTGGTTTGCCAAAATATCAAAAAGAAAACTAGTGGTATGGAGTTCTTTAGCCTTTGGTATAATTTGTAGAATGATTTAGAATATTAAAGTTCAAACAAGCAAAGAACCAGCTCTTAGAAAATTGATGTTAACAAAAAGAATTCTTCTCACTGACAATCTGTCTCCAACAGAATTTATATTACACAGTATAGTGCCTTATGCATTAAAACCCTTTTGTGGTCTGTTAGATTTTAAAAGGAATGCCGTAAGTACATACGTACTCTATATATTCCCGTTTGTTCTCATTTGTTACCATGATTTCTGATCCATTAGGCTTCAAGTCAACTTGATAAGTCTATTTCAAAAGAAAAAAAACACAAAACAGGAAATTATTTCCAGAAATATTTCACACAATATATTATCTTTAAGCAGAGTGCTAGAAGTTCACTGAAAGTTATTTTTTACGTATGAATCTATTCAACTACTTCCTTTAATGAAAAACCCCTCTCTTCCCCATTTTCCCTGGTTTTGATTGTCTATTAAAAATGGCAAATTACTTAATAATGCATCGAGATGCTTCATATTTAAAGACAACATCACTGAGGATAACTTGCTGTATGATTTAGGAGCTTGAATTATATACCATATTTCAGTAGCAAATGAGCAGATGCGGCTACATTTTGTGTTTACTATTCAAGCTAGTAAAGAATTAAATTAATGAAATTCAGTAAGAAATAGTTTATTGAGTGAAGAACACAGATTGGCTGTGTAGTGAATCCTGGATTATTCTCCCCCCACGCCCCGAGACATATCCCAAGACATTAAATGATGCTTTGGACTGTTCTACCGACATTACAATATCGGCTCGACTAGCAGGGGAAGGATTTTCCTGTGTACAGTCACCAGTAGGTTCACTGGCAGATGCGCCTGGATAGTTCTACTAATGTTAATGACCGACTCACACTGGATACTAAGTAATGTAAAGGTGGCACCACTGCCTTCATCTTTCTTGAACTGCACCAAACTCTGTGCTTCATACAAAGCTGCATTCAATTTAATTTCTGATTTAGTAAAGAAATATTAAGTTGGTTGCAAGCACTTTTTGGGAACTGCTGACCATCCTTCTTTTCCAAAGATAAACCCAATGCAAATATTCAGAGAGCAGGTTAATAAGGTTGGAGACAGTGAAGCCTAGATTGTTCTCCTCTCTTCTCCAAGCACAAATGATCCCCTTTATCCTGAAGAGAGATGTTACTGATTTCTATGGCCCAATTTCTCCTTATTGAGACTGCTTGTGGGGGCACATTTCACATGTTTGGATCAGTGCAGGGGTTGATGATGGACATCATTCCCTCACGTGCCCTGTGGATCTCATGAGACACTGCTTTTTCCACCAAATATGTGTAGTCCCTTATTAGGGTGTTGCTAGGGGCAGAGCCTGTCCCCTATTATTAAGCAGAGCTGAAATTCACTTCTGAATTCTCCCCCAAAAGAGATTTCACACTGAAAGGCTAAATAAAAGAAACAGTCAGAAGACTGTTTATGTGGATGACAAAAAAGTACTGCAGGTTAGACCAGTGGTGCTCAACCTCTAGTGCACGGGGCTCCCCAACATGGCAATTAATGCTGCCAAATTTCCAAGCCTCGTGAGGCAGGTGACAAAGCCCCATAATCAGGTCTGAGGCAGCACCTGCAGACCCAGGGCAGTGGGCCTGATCTGGTACGTGCAAGACTGCAGCTGGGATGGCAGGCCTAATTTGGCATTCATGGGGCTGGGGCCGGAGCCAAGACCAGGAGCTGTAGGTCTTATTCAGCTCACTGGGACTAGGGCTACACGCTGACCCTATTGAAGCCAAGTATGCGGGGGCCTGTCACAGAGCACTGAGGTGCCCTGTTCCCGAAGAAGGGAAACTGCTAGGGCTTCCTCCCTAGTAGGGAATAAGGAGCCCAGCTGTGGGTTGCCGGGGCAACCAGGGAAGGTCAGCTGACCAGAAGGGGCAGGGCCTAGCTCCCTTATAAACCCTGGGGCTGGGGCCAGAGTCAGTTCCCTGCCAGCGGCCCAAGGGGAAGGAACTCTCTCAGGGAAGAAAGGGGAGGCCGGACTACAGGAGCAGCGTTTTGACACTGCTGAGGGAAGGAGTATTCCCCGGTAGGCCCAGTGTTGTTACAGCCAGGCGGCTTATGTTTACGTTATAGCCAAGAGGCTCGAGTTTCTGTTGTGTTGTTGTTTATAACCGGTGGTTTGGGTGAGGCTATTAGGGGTTGGAGGAGGCCTCATAGGGGACTCACAGTGGAGTGTGAGGACCCCAGTGCCAGAGAGGGCAGCATTGCAGAGAAGCCCCCGGAGCGGGGGCAGCGTTACGGAGAAGGCCCCAGAGCAGGGGGCAGCTTTACTGAGGAGCCCTAGAGAAGGGGGCAGCCTTACTGAGAAGCCCAGTGTGGGCAGTGAGCCCCGGAGAGGGGGCAGCATTGCTGAAAGACCCCAGAGAAGGGGCAGTGGCTGAGAAGTCCCAGTGTGGACACTGAGGCCCCAGAGAGGGGGCAGCATTGTTGATCAAAGGAAGGAAGGCCCGGAGAGGACAAACAGGGGCCAGATTGTGATAAGGCCAAGACATAACGGCTATTCCTTCGGCAAGGTGTGGACTGCGGTGTAGGGGAGGAAACGGAGCCGTGGATAGCGCCCCCTGGCAGCGGGCAGTACAAGGGCAGCCTCCCGCTAATTAACATCAATTAATTAATTAACAGCAAGGCATGGCAGGCGAGAAGGTGGGCGGCTGCCCCAGGAACAGGTGTGCGGGCCACATTTTAGCTCGGCCCAGAGTGGATATCTGTTACAGGGCCCCAAGGGCCCTGGCCCCCCTCAGGAAGAGGACAGGATGACCACCTGTCCTTAACTGGGCAGGACAGCACTGAAACAGGAACATCAAGTCCCCATCCCAGGCTGCATGACTTCAGGACAGCATTTATCCCATATTGCCAGTATCATGCAGGGATCCAGATTTTCCATTCATTGCAGAAAAACATGGAAAATGGTGGGTCTCTCAAAGGGCTCCACGGAGTAGGCTGCAGGCTGTGCCATGAGCATATGTCCACATGCACACATGCATGTGGCCAGGAATACAGCTCCAGGAAGCAGTGGAGAGCAGTTTCCCCAGCTGCCTGCAAGGTAATTCTATGGGGGGAGAGAGCAGGGAGTGGGGCAGATTGAGGCCCCCACAGTGAGGAAGGGAGTGGGGAAGGGGCTGGGCCTGGGAACACTGCCCAGCCAAGGTGGTGCATAGGGCCCAGGGCTGGGATGGGGAGTGGGACAGAGCCACAGGTGGCTCATACAGGGGGCAGAGGTACCTCCCTGCTACTGCACACACTCGCAGGAAGTGGGGCACGGGGGGGCTGCTGTGGGGTGGGCAGGGGATACCCTGCCATAGCAGCTCAGCTAACATGGGGCTCCTTGGGGGAGGGCAGCATGGTGAGGAGCCCCAAGCCTGAAACAGGCACCCTGCATCTGTGTCCCCCTGCCACCCCCAGCTCTGCTCAGCTTTGCTCCAGTGGTGTTGCAGGTTGGGGGGGAGGAAGAGGCATCATCTTAGGGCCCCCCCCAGTAAAAATAAAAGTCAGTAGTTGGCACCTATGGTGACCCCATGCTGGGTCAGACCCATGGACCTATCCTGTGCACTGGATCCAGCCCACAGACCGACCCTGCACCACTGATATAGCTTGCAACCTAGAATAGTTGAGGACCACTGGGTTAGATGAAGTGGGGGACAGCTATCAGAATTGTTAGACAAATATCTTGAGGAGTTAGAAAGAAAAACTAGAACAGAAGTCATCCTGAAACTGATATGCCAAAGAGACAAGAACATGATAGATACTGCTGTTAAAATAAATTGCTAGTTACAAAGTATTTCTGCTGATAGCACAGTTCTAGAGCTGATGAAGAGAAAAACCTTCAAAAGCCACTCATTCCCTCACTCATTAGCAGATACTTAATCACTAGAAGTGTTTAAGGATTTATAGTAAACTACAACCAATGGTCTAAGAGAAGGAAATTAATTTCCAAAATTCAACAAAAACTATATGGGATGGGCACCCCACACACCATAAAATGAGTATCTTTTCACTGACAGACAGAGTAGGTGATGGAACCCAGAGAGAAGAGGCATGAAACAACATGCTCCAGAGAAGCAACTGCAGAGAAAAAGTAACCGAAGTATTTCTCCACGTGCTGTAGGAAAATATTTATTGAACATTCCTGAACAACCCTTGGGAATAGGCAAAGAGCAGCAAGCCCGCAGAGAATCCTTCACAAGCATTACTTTAAACTCAGGTCATGCTGTGATTAGGTATTTAATCATACTGCAGACATAATAAGACCTAATTAACTCATTCTAGTGCAGGATATATGTGATTGGACTGTTTTTGATCCAGAGGTGAGACAAGGACGGGCAGGCACTGTTTGACTTCAGGTGTAACTGAACTTGGCTACCTTCTACCTCGAAGTCCTAAAGAGTGAGTTGTAGTGGAGCCCAGCCGTGGTTCAGTAAAGCTGTTGACTTCCCTATTATATCTTAGCGTTTTCATTTCAAGAGTTCCCAGTAGCTAGGGAAATAATAAACTAATTGCCTTATTAAAATGGATCTGAGGAAAGAGGTGATAAAATCTATCAATAATGTACAGCACTCAGAGCAGACAGACTCCCAGCTGTGCAGTACCCTGAAGGTCAAAAAATGACAACAAAGGCAAACCACAAACTAGCTACCCTCTCAAGAGCAAGTGGGATAATGATATTTAGGTCACAGATACAAATAATGGCATGCAAGAAGAGGGGGGTGAGTTTTTGTTGCCTGTGCCTCTCCTTTCATCAGAAGCTGTGCAGCATTTAAGCAATGGCAAGTAATATCTTGGTCATTAAGAGTTGTGAACGTGGCATAACCACAGGTCTTTTCTTTTCCTATTTTTAAAGAACCCATTAGGCTCTCTGCATCTTTAAAATAGCCACTGTATAGTTCCTAGCTACATTCCTAACAAATGAGAATCATCTGTAATAGTTACCAAAATCCTTCATTAAAGAAGAAATTAGAATAAGAATAGGCTAGCGGGCAACCTACACACAACCTCAATTCTGCAATGTTCTGTAGCTGACCTGTGCAATGACAGTGATATAGGTGTCCTCTGGGAAGGAAAAAAAAGTATGTTAAAGGACTATTACCTCCACACAGGAGAAATAATTAACATTACGGAGCTAACTGTAAATATGGCATTTCCGAACTTTCTAATGTTTGACTTGGCAACCGAAATGACTTCCTTTTAACATACTTGTAGGTCTTTTCTTGGAGAAAAAGGTAGAATTCCTAATTCTGTCAACTAAAGACTCAGCTACCATATATTATCAGCATCATGCAAGCAAAAGAATGGATGAATGTTGAATGTCAAAGCAGCATTTTCCTTTTTCTATCACAATGAAACAACTATAGTCAGATAACTCTGTAGTAGCTCTGTTGGGCATCTAGTCTTGCTAATAGCAGGTCTGGTCTTAGTCCAGCTCCTGAGACGCACATCACAGAGACCAGCATTAGAGCTAGTACACCTCAGTTGAGAGGTACTGAATGGGTTTATATGAAGTCTATTATTCCCTCATTGGGTACCTTCAGATTGAGTGAAGGCACACCCACAATATGGCATTGGGAAGCCGTGTTGCCACTGAAAGCTGAAGTTTTTATTTGACAAGAGAAACAATAGAACAGAGTTGCTAGTATACCACGTTACCAAAAACAAATATGGAAAAAAGCACATCTCTGGAAAGATGATCTGAAGAAATATTGTAAATAGTATCTAAACATTTCTTCAATGAATTCATTTAGAAAACAGTTTTTCCTTTACAGAGGGTGAAGAGAAAACAACTCAACATGCTGAACACACATATTGGCACTGCCACCTTTTATGGAATTCTTATACATGTACAATTTATGTAATCATTCACCAGTTTTTATATCCTGAGTATGGCAAAAGCCATGTAGAAGTCATATTAGATTTGTTTGCATCCAGTAAAACAGGACTAAGAAATTCCCAATGAGAGTGATATTGAGAAGCAGGGAAGTTAAGTTAATACACATAATAAATCAGCCTGGTCTCAAAATGTAGCCTGCTGCCTACTAGTGGTACACAAAGCATTTCCACATAATCTGCAACATGAAAAGACACATGCCCTAGACCTGCCTAGCAGTGTAGGGAGGCAGCTAGGCAGCCAGGGCACAGGGACAGCAGCCACTCTTTTTTGCCCTATTTGCCCTGCTCTAGTTATGCCATTGTGCTTGCCTCTAATTTCTAGTCTTCTCACAGTGTGTGTTGATGTTCCCCTTGAATACTCAATGGGAATTTTGCTGCACAATGGGAATATTCAATGGGAATTTTGCTGCACAAAAAACAGAACCTGCCATTTTTTTTTCAGTTAGAATTATCAAGCCAAGATCAAATTTGCTGATGACATCAGAAGTAGGGATAATAAGCATGTTTTGAGAGAGAGGTGGGATGCAGAGACAGTAATGAAACCAACCTGCAAAGTCATCTACAGTCAGAACAGATGGCTGAAGACAATAAAAAGAAATTCTCTCTGAATAAAAAGTCTTACTACTGAAGGGACAGAATTGACACCAAAGTGACCTAGAGTCAGAGATGGCTGCAGATGAAATGAGATTCACTGTGAATAATATCCCATACCTAAAGGGAGGTAAATTACACAGAAATGAAGCTCCACTCATCATGTTACTTTTCATCTTATTGCTTTAATGCTCTCCTTATGTTTTTAGAAAATGAAACAGTAGAAGTTGCAGTAGTGAGAGCAGTACTAGATGACAACTAGGTCAAAGCATTCCCAAAAGTGTGCGTGTGTGTGTGTGTCTTGATTTAGGAAAAAGCTAAGATAGTAACTGGACTGGAAATCAAGAGGCCCGATAAAAAGAGGTAAAGCTATGCTAAAGATTTAAACACACACACACACACACACACACACACACACACAACACAACGAAGTATATTTGCAAAGAATTATAAACGTTACTAGACAAAATGCGGTATGTTTGGGTCATTTAAAAAGATGTAGCTGCCTGCACACATTTGTGAAATATCTAAACTCCATAGCTAGATTGAAATCAACAGTAATAGGGGAGAAAAGTTACAAGCTGAGGCAGATCTACTAGTAAATATCATATGCATTGCATTTCCCACCCCCATGGAGAAAACTCAAAACCTGTATCTGCACACAAAGCTCCTATATGCATCACCTGGCCAAGGACCGCCTCAGGGCACCTCCATTCAAAAACCGATCTATACCCACGAAGTGTGCTTTGTTAAAGTAAGATCAGCAATCTCCAGGGGCTGACTGATAACGCTGAGACAAACTATAATGGCTTGAGGCAACAGTTTTTGACCTTTTGGGCCTGCAGGCCAGATGAGAGGTGTGGGAACGGTCCATTGGGTCAGAATGTGCCCCCTGCATCAGAATCATGCTCCACGCTGCTCAGCTGGCCCCCACACACAGTGATTGAGCTCTGAGGCCCCATGCCACCCATGGTCACCAGGATCAGGTGCAGGGCCCTGCACCACCCTTCGTCCCCTGTGTGCTGGGATCAGGCCATACTGCCCTACCCAGCCTGCACATACTGGGATTGGACTGCACTGCCTCCATCTGGCCCTGCACACCCAATCTAGTATGCAGGGCCACACAATCTGGCCCACGGGGCTCTGCATGGTCTGGAAATTTTGCAGCAGGGGAGTGGTGCCACTGCTCCTCCACTGGAAAATTTTCGGACCTGTAGGGAGCCCCACAGTGCCAGGGACTGGACCTACCCTGCAGGCCAGGGGTTGGGCATCCCTGGTTTAAGGATATGTTGCTGCACCAGAAAACTGAAGAGCAACTTCTATTGATGAGCTGTACTTTACTTATTTTTCTTTAGTCTTATCTGACTGCTAAATGCATGTCCAGGTGCAACACTTGTGGTTCATAAAAGAGAATTATTGGATACAAAGTCTCTTTCTGCGGTATCTGCCTAATGAATGTGCTAATCAAAGCAAAACGCCTGACTTTTAATTCCACCCTTTAATTCTCCTTTCCCCAACCACCTTTGACTTAACATTACAGAGACATTTTTATGATTCTACCAGAACCATAAAGCATAGACTTTCTCCTTTTCTTTACAACCCTGAATGTCCCAGATAGAGGCCATATTTTTCTAAGACAAGTACTGCACAACACTTCGTTCAGTAGCAGCCACCATCAGAATTTAATCAGCTGGGAGGGCTGCTGCTTTGTGATGAGAAGCACCTCTCACCACTGGTCTTCTCTAGCTCTCCTATAATCTTAGCTAGCCTAGGAAGAAAGAGAGACCACTATTCGAACCCCGCATATGAATAGACATTATTAATACATGAAAATGCTACTTAAATTACCTGTTGTGAAAATATTAGTGCTTAGAGGTGGCTGAGAGGGAGAAGGAGGACACCATTCTGAAATCACATTAATGATAATTTCTGATAACCCATACATACCTGTCCAAAGTTTTCCTCATCTATGCAAAACATGAGATCCAGCTCTGTTGGGTCATTTTCCAGGATCCATTTCAAGGAATTGTAATATTCACTATCCTATAGCAACAGCATAGGTTAGTTAAGCAGTTTTTGAGAATAAAAATATTATAGACTATTAGAATCTAGTTTCAAGTAAGCAATAAAAATAAACCTAAAAATCAAGTCTCTAGAAATAAGGAAAACAGACTGATATCCATAAAGTCTTCCCTTGAATTTTGGTGTAATATAGTAGAGATCAGACAATGTGCATTATTAATTTACATTATAACAATCTGAAAGACTATATTTTTTTCATATATGTGCCTTAACTTGTTCATGATTATGTTACTCACACAAAAAATACCTCAAATTAGAAAGGTATAATAGCTTGATAGTATTTCCTATTTCTAGACCAAGCTTCATATTATACATAACAAAGATCACCACCGTATTAAAGTTGATACAGTTTTATGAAGTTGTTTATAATTAAAGTGATGAAACCCTAAAAAGTTCAACCACAACAAGATCCCATGTATTTTTCTGGAAGGCTCACATCATAACATTTGTCCTTGCAGAGCAAGACAAAACGAAAAATGGAAAACCTCACCTGTAAACGTGACCACAGATTTTAAAGTTAAGAACAAGAGCCAAGAGACCAAATGCAAAGTTTTCATTTAAAACAAGATCAGAATAGGATTTATGCATGTGTCCTTAATGCAAGAACTAGCCAGCTAAAGCCTAGTGATTATGACAATGATGATGGTAGAAGAAGCAGAGGTCAAGCCAGTTAAGCACATTTTTAAAGCAATGCTTTCATTGCAATGGGCCAGTGATTGAAAAATAGCAATGACACTTGAGATCAAAAATCACTTGTGTCCAGCTCTTTTTCCACTGAACAAACTGTCAAGAAAATCAGAAGAGCTGTTGCAGAGCTAACAGCTAATCGGGAGAGTTGGTATTGCATCTAATTTCAGGAAGAGCAATAGCTTAAGACAGGGGGTGTCAACAGGGGGCACACATACCCCAGGGGATACTTGAGAAGGCCCTAGGGGGTATGCATGGGCAGGTGGGGACAGATGCACCATCCCACATGCCACACAGGCGCCGACTGCCCGGCTAGACATGTGGGAAGCTTGCACGCGGTAGCTGCTGCCACTGCGTTTGGCCACGTGCCCCCTAGGCTCCACATCCAGCTGCCAGGGGTACACTGATCCAAAAAGGCTGAAAACCCGTAGGTTAGGATGATTTTTCACCATCCCAAGACAGATCTCAGAATAGATCTGTAAGATGCAAGAAAGATACTGCACAGTGGTTATGATGGGAGAATTAGGAAGAACCCAAAGAATTAGAAGGAGACGAGAATAGTATCAGCACACTGCCTTAATTGAGACCACAACTTCATGGACATCACATAGCTAGTTATTAGTTATATTTAATATTCAGAATTTTTCAACTTTGATACATGTTATGTCTACACTGGGGGCGGAAAGTGATATTACATCTCAAAGGCTCCTTTATTTTGCAATGTGAACTCCTGTTCTATGAATAAATGCTACCCAAATTAGCATCAGGCAGTATCAGTGAGCCTATAACTATTGAGAAAAAAAAATATCTCTTTTCCCTTAGAAGGGCAGAGTACTAAAGAGCCTGACAGCACTTCATGGATGGGCGAGGAAGTGGGGGGACTGAAAAATGCACGAAGCAAGAATCAGAGGCATAAATAAAAACATAACTTATATTATAGGCACTGAGTCTGTCAAGGAGAAAATTATCCAGCAGGTGACTACCTTTTCATCCTCCACAACTATGACTGACTTTTCTACTTTCTTCAGAAAGACTAGGCTAATTTAGCAAACCAAAACTTATCCTCCCCTCTAATACCAGAGCTGCTTAGCTGTAGAACATACCACTTGTCAGTGGTTCTACTGATAGTGGGAAGAGAAGCAACATAGTAGAAAATGTAAAGTGTAATACACTATCTCATATTGTTTTCCCTTACTGACTTATTTCCCCCCCTATTTTTAAGTGTGCTACTCTAATAATCAGTCTCTTGGCAGACATAAATGACTACTTGACTTAAAAGAGACAGGTGTGGTTCCCAAATTCTCACAGCTCTAACCTTGTTTACCATTACACAGTTTTTACTGGAAGTATTAGCTTTTATAATTTCCCCAGAGGAGAAGTTCACATCATTGACAATACTAATAAGATTTAAATGTTCACTTACCACTGATTCCATGTCTTTCAGAGTTATTGGTTTCCCCAGCATCATCTTATAAAAAGGCCTAATGAAAAAGCCTAAAAAATGAATCAGAGAATGCAAGTAGAAGTAGCTAGATTTAATTTTAAATTGTACTTTTGCTTTTTAAAGATATTTTATTGATATAGCAAAGCAGTCTTTACACCTTCAAAAGAAATAATATGGATAGAAACATAGAAGTAAAAATACCACATTGACCTCAGAGTAGTAAGTGTAAAACAGAAAACATTATAAGCAGCAATCACTGATGTGTAAAGTGTACTCCAGTAGTAATAGTAGAGACAGGGTATTTCTAGGGATTAACAACCTGCAAAGAGACTGACACCCTGAAACTTAGGAAAGGACCATTAACTGTAGCTACTCATTACAACAATTCCTAGGAAGCATCCTGTGCCAAGGTTACTGTCTTCGTTACAAGTGATCACTACTCGCAGTTCTCCACTTACTCAATGCACCCATAACCCAGAATCAGTATCTATCTATCCACTGTCATTCCTATAGAGCATTTTAAAGAAATATAAATGGCACTAGCACTGTCCACCACACACAAAATCAACATTCCTGTATGATGCACTGCAGTACTTTTAGGATATCATTTAGGAATGTTTCCTTATGATTTTTTAAAACAATATACTCAGCCTCATGGATGAGAGATGAGTGCAAAATCCACCACCACTTTTTGCATGCTGGGTCAAGGTATAGATCTTTCAGGCTTAAGCACACTGGTATTATTGCTAGGTTTGCCAATGGTAAAGACATTTCCTTCTCTTAGTACAGTTCAAGTTAACATATGTTTCTCATCTTTTCTCCAAGCACAGCACCAAAGGCCCAGTTGTTCAGCCTATTGCAACAGCTGCTACTTAGGCCTGTGCGAAGCAGCTAGTATTTGCTTGGGATTCAGCCAATTCAAAGGACAGTGATTCGAATCACTGTCCTGAATCGATTTGGAGATTCGGCTGCTGCCGAATCTCTGAATTGCCCAGGCCCATCCCCCACCCACTCTCCCAGCCCGGCAATGGTTGCCCTGCCTGCTCCAGCTCCTGGCACTTTGGAAAAAAAAAAAAGAAGTCGAGACTCACTGGGTGCAGCCAGGCGGGGGGCAATCTCTGTTGCCCCCCACTGCCCCATGCTGCAATCTTTTCCAAAGATTCAGAGAGCTTCGAATCTATTGGGACCTTTTTATTGGTCACCTTGATTCAATTCAGATTTGGAGATTTTGCCACTGAATCGGGCCGAATCTCCACCGATTCGAATAACCACCCAAAGCTTTGCATAGCCCTACTGCTACTGTTAATGGAGCTACAGCTAATGGGATGGAAAAGACTTGAGATTACAGAATGCAACTGATAAGGTGCCAGGTTGCTCTGAGAAGTGATTTTATAAAACCAACACTACGAGGGTCCACAGCTACTAGGTCTCAGAGACTGCAAGAAAAACGCACTGAGATTTAAAAAAAAGTCATTTTTGTGACTGTCTGTTGGGCTCCTTTTTCAAAGCATACAGGTGAATAAGAATTCTAAAAATTAAATTATTCCTTTATTGACACCTGTGCAAGTTCTTGGTTCCCATGTGATGTGCAAAGACATGTCTGATTTATATATAGTAAACAAATGTGCCAGTGATGCATATAAAGGAAGAGAATGCAGCCCATTAGCGGTGCTAGCTCTGCAGGATTGATGGGAGTATAGCTTAGTAAAGTGACATGTGGACCTGATCTGCTGAGCAAGGCAATTTCATTTTTACATGAGCATTTTTAAAGCAGGACTGCAATTTTGGGCAGATTTTGTCTACTGTACATCACATAAAGAAAATACTACACAATATTTCAGCAATTGATTTCATTTAATAGAAATCTGGGACTAGGTTTTGTAGCTATAAAGCATAAAAAGGACACTGCAGGATGACAGTTTAAGCACTGTGACAACATTTTTTAATATTGCTTTTTTACTGCAAATAACTTACCATCTAATAACTTCCCATGATACACTGCCAGCCCAGCAACCCGGCCAATAAATGTGAAATAGGACAGATGATCTTCATTACAAAGGCCTGAATTTGGATTAATCTGAAGAGTATAGTTGTCCCTTTTTTAGGAGAGAAGGAAAAGGTTTATGCAGCTGACATCAAATTGATTAATAAGTAGCTTGAGGGTTTTTTTTTTTGTTTTTGTAACCAGATACTACAATATTTTCATTTAACTATGTATTCCTTGCTAGCTATATCTTACACACTGCTGACATGAGCTAGTCAAACTATAAGACTAGTCTCTACTGATATGGTAAATGTTCCAACTTATGCAGCAACAACCTTTGTCCAAATGTAGCCAGTAGGGCTTGAGAATGCCATCTTCTAACTGTGCACCCACAAGTAGAAATGTTAATTTTAATAATTTTTACCACTACAGATTCACTGGATCTGATCAAACGTCACCAGATCAAAACACACAGGTAGATGTGCTTCCTGTTCTGAGGAGTTTACTAAGACTAGACCTCACTGGTGATGGATTTTTCCCGAACACAAAGACTGTAGCTAATGTAATGGTAATTAATACAAATATCTATTTAAAAAATGTGTTGAGTAGGAGACAGTATTTTGTCCTGCTGGCTGTGAGGATGGTAACACAAGTTTGATCACCCAAGCAGACTCTGGAATATGGAAGGAATATTATTTTACCATGTTTGTATACCGGGAACAAAGGAAGCACAAAAACAAGCAAAAAAGAATTCTGAAAAGGTAAAGTGAGACTATAAATAATTGCTGATTCCAGTAAAATGAATGGTTATCTGGCTTCTGGAATGTAGGTCACAACTTGGGGTCCTGAACCGATGGCTGGCAGAAGTAAAATCACATCCAATTTTGCTGTCACAGTCCAATTGGAGCTGAGACAGTAAAAGCCTGACTCCGCTGAAGTCAAAAGGCACAACTCTCACTAATTTCAGGGAAGCCAGGTTTTAATCCACAGAACAGTTTGCATTGGTGGTGCTGTAGCAAAACCCCCAGTTTTTCTTTTTTTTTTTTTTTTTTAATTTTAAAGTGTATTCCCCTCCCCTTCCCCAACCATGTCTGACTTTTTCTCTCCCTCTCTATTCCCTATAGGTAAGTATAAGTGAGCCAAGACATATGATAAGCTTCAGCATTTTATTTTGGTAGCAAGTTTTATTTGTTTTATCTTTTCTCCTTTTTTATATTGTATAATTATTATGTTTGTATTGATTTTTACTGTTCTATATTACTGTTTTACTGATACTATATAATTTAGGCCTACATATGTAAGTTAGTATGAGTCATGTCAAGTTTCCATTTTGTTTGTCAAGTCTATCTTGTCCCCATGCCCTGTTGTGCAATGATGTTGTAACCTATGACTCACACCTAGCCCTCCTATGCAACTTGGCTCCTGAATGAAGGGGGATGAATGAGGGTGCTTGACAGACAACGGCAGTAGGTCTAAAAATAGCTCTCTCTGAATGACCGAACCATCAACACCAATACCTAGACCAACGACCCAGCCCTTGGAATCACCCTCAGCATTCAAGAAACAAAAAAGATGAGGCAACCCACCATTGTGCCAAGGCTGCACATGCTCAGTAAGAATACGTGGAACCCTCTGGAACAGGACTGACATTGCCTGGACATGCCCTCCCCATAGGAGATCATAGGTAGTCTGCCCCATAAATAGGGGTAGTGAAGACTGACTCTTTGGGATGCCATTTCCATCTGGACCAGCACCACACCACACCACCTATCCACCCAGAGGCCCTGCCGGCAACTCGCTCTGGACAACACCTACTAGACAAAGACCTTTTTCTAGCCTGGATAGGTAGCTATCACCCCCACCCCCTCTTCAACTAAGGACTTGGACTCTGTTTCTCTTCCCTACCTGGACTCCAACCCTTCCACTGAGTCTCTCTTTCTCCTGCTGCCATTGTGAGTGAGTGAGAGAGAGAGTGTGCACGTGTGTGTGTAGGAACCAATAACTTCATGGGGCTGTGTAGTGTGTTGTCTGTTTAATAAACCTGTTATTTTGAAACCCTGAGTTGGGTTTTTGTGTTTCCTAACTGTTTTCTCCTTGCCACCACTTATCTGCCCCCAAGCTCCCAGCTGTCTGCCTCAATTTCCAATCCCAAGCTGCCAGGTTTCTCCTCTCTCTCTTTCCTGGCCGTCTCCGCCTTGCCACCGGGCTTTTTCTCCTTGCACCAGTGACCTCGGGGCCACTTGACCTTAAGTAACCCCAAGCCTCAGTTCCTCAGCCAGCTCTAGTCTACCAGTTCTAATGCCGGTTCTGGCAACTTTCATGCCTTACACTTTCTCTCTCACCTTAACCTTTTCCCAGGTATCCCAAATACCCCAAACACACACATATATACCGTACCATCCAAGTTAGGAACTCACCCGTGTGTATGTGTAGGTGGGTGGTTTGTGTGTGAACTGGTGAATATATATGTCGTTGTGTGTATGATACACGAATTAGTGATCCGTGTATGTGTACTGGGTGTGCGGGTATGACAATTGATTTTTGTCTAACTTTTGGTGTGTATAGTGTGTAGGTGCTTGAATTGGTGCTAGGTATGCATGTACCTAGGCTGGTAATTTTGGATGCATATGTGCCTGAGTTGGTCGAGTGTGTGTGCATGCCTGGTGGGGGTATATTAACCTAGTGTGTATGTACGTGCCTAATAGATTTGTGTGTGTGTGTGTGCGCATGCGCACAATTGTACACCAGACCTTCCTGTCTAACAGCGCGAAATTGAGATCCTGAGTGTTGGCATGACCCCACAGGACAGCAGTGCTCAACCTTCCACCCCCATGGGCCAGATGAATGGCATGGAGCCAATGTGCAGGATAGATCCTGTGCACAGGCTTGGTGCGATCTGGCTTGCTGGCTCGGTCACATGCATGGTCCAATCTCACACGCTGGATCCAGTTGCACACCAGCCTGACCTCATGCCAGCCCAACCCCACATGCCAGACCTGGCTGTGTGCCAATTCAATCCCACACACCAGCCTGACCTTGCACGACGGATCTGGCGGAGTGACCCCATGTGTCAGCACCATCCTGTGCATCAGGAGAGCCACTTCATCTGCTTCGCGGGGCTCCCCATAGGTCTAGAAACTTGGCAGCAGGGAAGAGGCAATTGACACTGCCAATGCACCCCCACTGCCGAAGTTTCAGATCTATGAGGAGACCCACCCCGGCCTAATATCACCTCACATAAAGCTGGCTCATGGTCTGAAAGTAGAGCATCACTATTTTACACAATGGTCTCCTCGCACTGATATGTGGAGTAGCATGAGTTCTGGGGAAGAGAGCCTTGCACGGTCCTTCTTCACTGAAGGCAAAGAAGCTGTGATAAACAGCTTTCAAAAGAGTAAATCAAGAGAAGAAGAAATGTAAAAGGAGACAGAAGTGAAGGAGATCCTCAGGGTTGTGGCTTTCTAATCCTACCTGAGTTATCCAGCATCTTCCTTTACATATTAAAATGTTTATTATTCAAAGGCGAGAGCTCTAATTGCATTAGGGCCTACTCCACCTATTAGTCACTTAAGTGTGATCTTACTCCAAGTTCCTGGAATCCCTAAAACACTGTTAATGTAAAAGGTGGGGTGGATCTTCCCTTTTCTTGCTATGTTTTTGTGACAGTTTTAAAGCTAAGATGTCAGTAACAGTGGATTTTCAGGGCCTTGAACAGGGTGGAAGAGGATCACACCTGGGCCATTGTCACCACTTATATACCACATAGTAATTCTAGAGTAAGAGGTTTATAACAATGACATATAGCTATAGCCAGTCTTATTGGTGCCCAGCACATGTCAGGTGCAGAGCACCCCACAACATGTTACTACATAACATTACTTCCATTTGGTTTGGCACCCCCATGCAAAGCCACCCAGTGCCAGTGCAACACTGGCATTGCCTTGCTACAGTACTGAATCTACAGAGGTAGTTTTCTGTTTTATTGTCTGTGGA
Organism: Alligator mississippiensis; assembly: GCF_030867095.1. Taxonomy (NCBI): domain Eukaryota; kingdom Metazoa; phylum Chordata; order Crocodylia; family Alligatoridae; genus Alligator; species Alligator mississippiensis. The sequence continues at coordinate 283,043,011 of NC_081826.1, forward strand.
CTGAACACATCTGTCAAGATTTAAACAGTAATGTATTCTATACAGCAGAGTGTGATTGAATGAGTACACTAATAAGTAAGTGATACTCTGGATACATACATATCTACAATGTGAATTCTAGATTAATTTTGTTACCAAAATGTTTTTAAAAAACCAAAACCCCCCACTAAAAACAGGCTTCTTAATACATAGGTTAAAAATATGCCATCTGCAACAATTTCTTACTGCTATTTTTAATGACAATTTTCAGTTTAATGGGATTTCTTTCAACTTACAACTGATTTTCCCACCAGACTGAATCTAACATTTAACTAGTTTTATTTAAAAATTATTCATTCATGGTGGCATACATCCAAATGAATGAAAACGATCTTTTCAAAAGGCAAATATTTTTCTACTGAAATTCAATAAGGGATAAGTATTTTGAGCTAGTTAATACAATATATTTTACAACCTTGTGGTCTATAATGCAAATAAGTCCCCTTTCCCAGGCGCGCACATTCAGAGAGAAACAGGAATTCCCTAGTTACATGGTCTCTTGTTCATCTAGTTTACGACCTACTTAACACTTATTGGAAAAAGAAGCAAGTCTAATATTGACACCTACACACAGAAAACATTGCCTGTGATAAACAAATCAATCTTTAGCAACCGTATTAGCAGTTAAGTACATGACATAGAATTATATTAACTGGATTAAAATAAAGACATTTTGAGCACAACGAATTACATTTGCACTCATTATGAGTTGCCTTTACATTGTCAGTGCAGTGTAGACTGGCCTAAGGGTAAGTGAAGAATTAGCTCATGAGAACTAAATTATAACCCTGAAACACGAGAGCTTTAAACAAGCAATACTTATGTACTGGACTAGGAGTGTCCTACATAGAGTACCTTCCCTTACACTTCTGTTGGCTCCACAAACACATAAAGAAAGGTGCCTGTTAAGGCAATGCCAATATTATTAAATAAAAAGGGTTTAAGAAGAAGATTTCAGCAGGTTCTCTGAACAGGGTATAAATATAATGTCATATTGACATTTCATAATTGGCATTTGTTAAAATATGCATGTAATATATCTGGAAGGACAATCTTATCAGGTTTTCTTTCACCCAGGTACTAATTTGCATCACTTAGAAATGGAAATATATTAAAGGACACTTACGTTGCCGAATATTCGAAAAGACCATAATAAGGATTAAACATTTCCTTGGACAACAGAAAGAACCATTCTCTGGCCACACCTCCATAATCAAGTCCTTTTTCCGCTTCAAATTCAATCCAGAGTCTGGCTTTTAATACATCGGGTCTCTTCACGGACATGATTCTTCTATAGGACTCCTCAAAAATATTATTTCTGTGGAGTTTCATCTCAAATCTGTTTGGTAGATCAGCCTACATCAAAGGAAAAATATAATTCACATTGATCTGGTCTTTATGCAAGTGGCAGTGGAAATAAAGATGGCAGTAAAAATAAGGTAAGTATTTCCAGAGTTTCCCATTCTACAAGATGCTGGCATTTTGTCTCTCCTAGAATCTATCATCGTTCTTTAGTTATGGCCCACCTACACCCTCATGCCTACATACCAGAAGCAGGATAAAGTAGCAAGAAAGACACAGAGGAATATATTTCTGGGCCCTATTTTAAGAAAGCTTAGTTAATAAAAGGTAACACAGCTTCAGGGAACCTAGCCAATCATAACTGTGAAGACCACAGCTGCATAATGAAAACTGTTACAATGTCATGGGGAGTGTAAATTTGCATTATCAAGATTCTCAGGTTTGGGGAGCTCTGCTCCAATATATATTACAGCTAAGGCCAATCATTATTCCAAAAAGCAGCTGAATTTAGACAAGGCCAAAGAGAAATGGGGATGTAAGGAGAGGGAATAAACGGAGTACAAATAAGGTGGGATACAGACAAGTGGCAGGAGAATGCAAAAGAAACAGTCAGTTTCCTGAAATAGATCTCTCTCTGCTAATCACATTTTTTTATTGCATCCAAGAACTCAATGCTATTTAGAGCCCATGAAATGCTGCATTTTAACATAGTGAAAGAAACACTGCCTCACAGGTAGGGATGCATATTTAAGGAGCTGCTGATGTACAGGAAAAGAATACCTATAGGACCCCTGTGACATGTTTGTTTGGGGCTGTCAGAGCTCTAAGACTATTACCAAGCTAATCAATACCACAGGGAAGTTAATATCGAGTTCTTGTCTCTTTCATTTTATTAAGACTTCTAGAGCTGGTGAAAGATGGTACTTAGGAACAAAAGACTGGAAGAGGACCTCCAAGTCCTCTTTATTCACTAAACATGTGCTCAACAAAACAGTGGGAACACAAGTTCTGACTGTCTTTGGAAAGACAACTGCTGAGACTGAAGGAGTAGTACAAGTCCTTGCGTCCATTTACATTTGAGCACGCCAAGAGGAAAACTAATTAATCTCAACTATGATTATATGCTTTGAGAGGCAGTATTATTTGTTACTGCTTCTTCACTTTTCAATTTACAAACAAAAACCTGACTCAAGGGCTCAGTATCAGTTTTGGGTGAGGGGAAAAAAAGAGAGAGAAATTCCTTGATCTGTACAGGAAAACTGCAGTCTGTTTTGCTTGTTCTTATTTAACTACTTTGTTAAGATAAGTAAAGAAAACAGGAAAAGGTATTGCAACAGCGTGCCATGGCAATTATTATCTATTCTTGGAGCAGTCAGTTACATTTTTCACCTCTACCCCAAAATAAGCATCTCAAACACAGAATGGACAATTACTCACTGGTTTCTTTAATTTCTTTCTGAAGTAGTCATATTTCTGTTTGAACTCTCTGGAATAGGGAACAGCCTGGTAGAGAGAAAATTAAAAATACAGATCATGTAATGCATCTTGCAATCTAATACCTTGCATCTTCTACAAATGTTATTAACAATACCAACACGTTTAAACATATGCTTTTTTCTTCAGCTGTGATTTGTTCCAAACTTGTTTGTTGCAGAAAGCATATGAAGTGCATGCAACACAATGTTCCCGTTACACTGGAGAAACTAAGGCAGAGGTTTTCAAAGAATCAAATATTTTTTGCCTCTATGATTTACTATAATGACAGACCATCCTTAGTTTTAAAGAAAAGTGTGAGGGAATAATCAAAAAGGCCCAAAAAATAGGATTCACTGACAGAGACAATGTTCCATTTTAAGAAGCCATAGGCATTCTTTTATATAGCTGCTATCATAGAACGGGTGTTTCAACAATGGTCTGGCAACATTGTCCTCGGATTTGTTCAAACAGTAAGGCACAACCCATCACTGAAGTGCTCACAATAGAAGGGCATGATCTGAAGTCCACAGAGTCCTTCTATACGTGAATGACGCATGCCCCCTGGTGACTGGGGGGGGCATGGCGGCGGCAGGAGCACGGCAGGAGCAGCACCGCTGCAGTAAGCTGGGAGCTCCCACATACGCCTCTGGCGTTGTCAGTGGGGGGAAAGAGGGGAGGGAAGAAGGTGCCGAGCGCCAACCAGGGGTCAGCGACCAGCCACAAATGCCACTGGCTGTGTCAGCAGTGGGGTGGCAAGTGACGACGGCCTACCGGTACTGCCAACAGTGTTGGCAGCACCTTTTTGTAGGAGATGCACCACCACACTCAGGGGGTGCATGTACACCCACGTGTACCCCCTATGCATCACCCCTGCTTCTATACGCTCCATTGGCTTTTGGATCAGGCAGACAAAATCATTAGAAAACCAAAGTTTTATTCCCATTTTGCAGATGACATCTTTCAAAATGAAAGTGAGAGCACAACCTGGGGTAGAGTGAAATTGTGATAGTTGTGGTGAGTGATCTTTGGGTATGTTTACATGGCAGAATGCAACGCCTCGCAAGAGATTTACAAGTTCACACATTCAGAATGTGCTATCTTAGGTACAGGAAGCACAACCACATTCACATGGTGCTGTTCAGTATCTAATTTCTAGATGATATGAGCGCCAATAAAACTATTTACAACATTATTTAAACAAATGCCTTCATGCCAAGAATCTCAAACATTTTGCAAAATAATTTATTCCATTCATCCTTCTGGGGTAAGCAAATGATACTGCAAAATACTAGCTCTTTTGCACCATTATTGTGCAGACACCTTTGAAGCAGAACATATTTCCTTGGTGACAGCTTAAAGCTAAATAGAAAAGGATAAAAGTGTAAAAACTAAAATAGGAGAAAGAAATGTTGGTAGGTTGGAATTATAGTTAGCAGAGTGGGAATTTGGAATCTGACATGTATTGCCCTGTCCCACAGGAAGTGACAAAAGATCTCTTGTCATAATTTATTTAGCTTGACTTATAAGGGTCAAAAGGCCTCCCCTTTGAGATTCTAGGGTTTTTTTAATATGCAATTTATGATGAAACAAGGATACAAGCTGAATTGAATGCAAAAGTCAGGGGAACTTTTCTATACTTAGACTTTTCAGCTAATGATATGAGACCCCAAAACATGTAGTTGTCTTAGCCACAATGGTAAGGCTAAAAGATCTAATTCACCATCCTTACGATTTGCAACTACACAGTCTTCAAACACAGAAACCATGAAGAAAAAAAGCTTTGAATTAAAAATTGAATAGGTTGTAGTCATGGTAGTCACGTTTCTGTGCAGACAAGTTTCAACATCTTCCCATTCTCCCTAAGACCTATATGTTAAGGTAATTTACATAGGCTCTTAGCTTTCGGATTTCATAATACCAAAGGAAAACAAAGGATTTCCTGTCATATCATAAGCTTGCCTTTACCCTGCTAGTCCTTCAGGCCAAAGAGGACACCTATCAAAACAGTTAATACATAAACATGGAACAGCTATAACCATCTGAAGTATGCTTTCATGGGGCAGAAAAGTCATTACATTCCAACGCGACACACACTCTTTGAAGGCTACACTGCAAACTTCTGAAGTCTGGTTCAGGTCAACACTTGTTAGTGTGTTTATCACTGTCTGGATATGGGTTAAGGGTGGGAATGGACAAAAAATTAAATTAACCTCAATTTCACTAAAATCACTTGTTATTGACCATATTCATTTAATGAAATTACAATGGAACCTCACTGGCTTAAAGGTATCATCAACTCCAAATCATGACCCAAGGGCCATTACTATTCCAATCAAATTTCTTCAGCCTTCCTCTGGAAAGATCTTAAGGGGTGGAATCCTGATGATCTATAAAGCAGTGCAAAGGGAAGGGCTGAAAATAAGTTAGCTTATTAAATGTTTTGAAAATATTTGAAAGAGAATAAATCTATTTATTCATTTTCCTGAGACTGAACACTGTTCTGAAAATAATTTATCTAAACTGATCCTTCTTGAACCTAACAAGCCCTACCCTCCTGACCATACCCTCTAACCCCAACGTCCCACACCATTCCACCACTCCTCTTCCGTAACAAGACACAGGTTTTTTTATTAGCTGTAAAGCCTGTAAATGGATACTGTGATTTGTCAGCTCATGAAATTTTCTGTCAGAAATGACCACCATAGGGAACTGAAGATTTTTTTCTACTCACATTTCCAGACTCATCACAATGGGAGATTTCCACATAAATCCACATCCCTGGGGCCCAAATTCTGAGAATTCAGAGCAGATGTGGATGGCACAGGATTATTTTGCTCACATGAACATTTGAAAAGAGCCACCCTTTTCTCAGACTTCCTTTAAAAGTTCATAGAATAGAATACTTTAATGAAAGTGAGTGGCCATACCATTTGGGTTTGAATAAGATGAGCATTGGTGTATTAGGGATCTTTTCACATCAATCAGAATTTTTCTAGCGCATTAATAAAACTGCAATTTAGTACGAGCTATAGTATACTGTGGTGCTTTTAACTTGCCTTTTGGCTTTTAAACAGACTGCTTCACCCTAAATAATTAGGTAGTTCTACACTGTACCATGAAAGTGAGTATGTAATTTAAATTGAATGGAGTAAAAAATAGGAAGCAAATGAATAATCTCTGAGGGCAAAGGTGCAGGTTTGCCTACTAGGGTATAAACTGAGGAGAGCGAGGGAAGGGGAGAAACACACACATACACACAGAGAGACAGGCAGACACAGACTGCATTTTAATATTTGAAAGATGGGAGAGGACAGAGGCAGGGAGTCCAGAAAAGGATTTCAGAGCAAGTTACTGTTGATAAATATATGTTTTTATTTATATTTTCAATGCCTTTTTCTTGATGCTGACGGCAAAGTAACTATGCAACATTAAATTGGCTATATAGCTTCTGTCTCATTGCTACAACAGATGGTTTCAACAGTGAAATTCTGCTTTGGAAAAGGGTATTCTTGTCTGAGGGACCACCTTAATGCTAAGGCTAGGTACAGACATTCAAAAGGCTGAGGTGGAGTCGATCAAACCTTCGTGGGTTTCTCCAAGCTGCATAGATTGGATCAGGAGTGAACAGAACAGATGTTCGCCCTCTGGGGTGGGGGGGAGGGCATGAAGATACCTGCAGTGGCCAAGGCCAGCACGCTGGGGGCACTCTCGTATGCCTCCCTTTGCCAGAGTCAAATGCAGCTGAATGCCTGGCCACCCCCGACTGCCTGCTGGGGACACCCCCAAGCCATTGCTGTCAGCTGCAGGAGGGGGCAGCCAGCACAGAATCTCTCCTCAGCCCCAACCCCTGCTAGTAGTCGACTGCCAGTGGCAGCAGGGGGAGGGGGAGGAAACAGAGGCCTCCGCCATGCAGACCCAGCCAGAACACTTGGGGGAGGTTGGTGCATGCCAGGAGCTTCACTTCTCCCCCACTGCCTGGCCAGCATGGCTTCCCTCCTCAGCTCCACCCACCCATCAGCTGTCAGTAATGGGGAAGTGGAGGATCCCACCCCGCCCTGACCCCCACACCAGCTGCCACAGTTGGGGTGGGGGCAGCATGCGGTAAGGGCTTTCCTTCTCTCCTGCTGCCTACCCCAGTGTGGTTTCTCTCCCCAGCCCGACCCCTGGCCAGGCAGGGGAATGGGGGAAAATAGAGGCCCCTGCCCCATCCCAGAGCCAGCACAGACTGGGGGGCTGCGCAACAGGGGCTTGCTCCCTCCCCTGCTGCCTGGCCAGCACAGCTTTTCTCCCTAGCTCCAATCCCTGCTAGCTGTCAGTGGTGAGGGAGGTGGGGCGGGAAAATGGAGACCCCTGCCACATGGACCTGGCTCCCCCAGACCCAGCCAGAAGGCCACATGATGGGAGCCCCTGCTTCCCTCCCTGCTGCAGACAGCTGGCTAGCAGTGGGCTGGGCTGGGGAAAGAAGTCGTACTGGTTGGGAGGCACAAGAGGGGGGCCTCTGCTCTCTCCCTGGGTCCCCCTACCTGCCCAGCTGGCAGACGCAGGCAGGAGGCAGGGCGGGGGAACAGAGCTGTGCTGGCTCAGCTCTGTGACAGCTCGGCAGCAGGGCAGGAGTAGATGAGTGAAGGCCAAGGCTAGCCTGCCCACCCTATTAGTGGGGGTTAGCAGGGACCTGCAAAGCAGCCTGGGATGCCAGGGGACTGCGACCTAATTTAAGTCAGGAGGGGATCTGTTAGAGAAGTTTGATAGACTGGTCTGACCTAAAACAATTGAATCTGATATTACATCCTTCCAGGTCTATCTTAGACTGGGTTCTGCCTTTTTTAAACTGGCATATGTACAGTGAACTTCTGTTCTGCTACAGGTTTAGACTGGTTTCTGATTGCTTATACCGGTTTGTATATAATGTCTTTACCTAGCCTAAATGTCAGGTAGAGAATAACTCCATCTCGATGGAGATGCTTTTTTTGTGCAGCTCTAGAAGAATGAAAGTAACATAAAATAAAGAAATTCCAAGGATGTCATACCTGTGACCATCCATCTATTAGCTGTACAGTTTCTGAATAGAAAGAATTTTCATAAGAGAATATAATGCTCTCAGATTACATTTCTAAGAGAAAGCAAAACCAAGATTATGGGGAATGTAGGGATTTATGGGAAGATTTACTCACCACGTATTTTTCTGGGAACTAAAAAGGATGATGATATCATTTATGCTAAGATATAAAAAAATAAAAGGCTGAAAAGACTCCAGGGGAGATAGATAGGGAAGGTCTGAGATAAAGAATTTGCCTCAATACCTCCCCTGGAATAGTGGATGGGAAGGAAGGTGGGGAGGCATGTTCCAACACCTGCCCACAAATGCCATGCTGCTTCTTAGGATCCTTACCAGTTATGGTACTTTAAAACAGTCCCCACATCACTCTTATCTATGCAAGAGGAAGAGATGAGCTCAAAGAAGCTGCTGCAGAGATGAGCACTCTTATCTATGCAAGAGGAAGAGATGAGCTCAGAGAAGCTGCTGCAAAGAGGTACCTAGTCACCCCTCCAGACTAGCATAAAGTGGACTTTTGAGACACAACAATAAGCATCACTGAAAATTTATAGTGCACACAGTACTTACTGGACCAGTAATAGCTGGGTTCTGCAGTCTGGGATCTTCCCACTGGGTAATTTTATTATCTGGAAATAAAAGAGGATACTGTACCATTAATTCTCTTCTATCACTCTGAAATCATCTTTTTTTTTAAACAAAATTACATCTGCCCCTCACCTTCCTACAATGCCCACAACTTAGTATTTCAGGGTTAGGAAAGATGGCATACACCCCTCATCCATTCTCACCCCATCACACTGTTTAGTTGGAAATGCTCACTCAAAAATGCAAAACTACTGTATAGTCCAGTATATTCACACTGCTATATTCACACGCCCACAGTGTTGATATTTAATTGGTAGATCCTTTTTCTTCAGGGATTTTTAACTTGAGCCTGATATGCATTCAACTTTGATGAAGCATACAAAATTTTCAGGCCTAAAGGTTAAAAGAACAAAAAACAAACAAAAAACCAAAACAAAAGACATTTTAAAAAATACCTAAGTTTTGCAATTTCAAACGTCCCTCTGCCCTTGTACAACTTTAAATCATTTCCAATCAAAATCAAAAAATCCTGACCATCATGTGGACGTTAAGCCATCCAGTGATGGAATTCTAGTTATTGTAATTTTTTTAAAGAATACAGATATTTAAATTAGGGCCTGAATTACAATTGGGATATAAATAGGCTCCACTGGACAAAGAGATCCTAATCCCCGTCTTTACTAACAAATCTACTATATACATTTTTGCCTTTCCATACAGGCAACAAGAGGCACATTTTGTTTTGATCAAAGAGATTCTTGCAAATGATACAATGGTAGCTCAATGACGTTTTTATTTGCATGTTTTCAGAACACTGGTAGGGCAGTGGTTATACACAGTATTACACTGATACTTTTCCCCCAACTCCAGACAGCATGTCCTAATAAAATTCTAAACATAATAGAACCACAACAGGAAGATGGTATCACAACAGTAAGGTAATGCTCCAAAAACCAAATAGGTGATATTTTTCATGGTAAAGCCTTAGTTAGCCATTTATTTCATTGAAAGGGCAATAATACCCGCTGCATTATTATAAGTGCGGCTATGCACATATTTGCATGGTAAAAAAGTGGTCAAGGTTTTGGAGATTTTGGGGGGAGGGGAGGGGCAGGGGTTAACAAAGTCTATAAATTGCTAGCTTGGTAATAAATATATTTGCCAAGTTTTCCATAAGATTATTGTAGGTTAACATTCTATGTTGAAATAAGAGAATTTTCTGTTCATTTACAGCTGAAACAGACATTTCCGTTTTTAACATCTGGATTTAATTGTAAAATGACCCCAAATAAATTGGTTTGCCAAGAACTGATATTAAAAAAAAAAAAAGTCACTGAAGAAAATTTAAGGAGTAAGAAAGATACAAACTTCCTGCAGCCTTCTTTTGGGCACGTGAACACATGAGCTTTAATGTGCATTAGCCTATTTTAAAGCGTATTAGTGCATCACAAAAAAACCCATGTGCTTTCACTAATGTGCATTAAAATAGTCTAACACATCTTTTTCTAGTAGTACCTCACAAAAGAGGTATTAAAATTAATGCAAATTAGAAAAAGCACATTAATGAACGTGTAGATGCACCCATACGTTAATCATTCAAAATTAAGTCACTGGTTTTGGGTTGCTCCTTATATACATGAAGTATATTGGTGCTTATGGGACTTGCAATGACAGCTCTGGGGATTGAATAGTCTCCAGAGAAGAGGGGCAGTAGCAGTGCAAGCCTCCTCACTTTGCCCCACCTATCTGGCTTCAATCTGTTTTGGAATGTTCTTTTCATACTTAACCTCCCTTCTGAGCCTACCAACCAAGGGCATGAATCAGAATTTGTCCAACTATTTGAGTTGGTCTAATAAAAGAGGTCAGATTTACCCAAAGAACCTTGTCTGCCTTGGTTTTCTTACACACTTTACTTGTTTTCATGTTGCTGATGTTCCAATGATATACATTACCATAATCTTTTATATGGAAATGCTTTAGAAAATGTAATGCTTTAAAAACTGCCCATTTTAGGAGGCAAAGATATGATGACCAGATTAGTGCACTGTTAATGCGTTCCTCGGTCAACATAGTCATAATCAGGTACCCTTCCCAGAATATGATTAGCTTCATGTCTAGGTTTCTTTGACTTACTTGTGACTTAAACAATTTGCAATAGGTTAAAAGGGAGGCTAATATTACCATATTCCTGCCTTACTTCACTCTTATATGGCATGAATGTCATCATGTTTCCTTACCAATACTGTGAAGACAGACACTAATATTTGCATTGTGGAAGGCAAGTCACTGAACATTCTGTACTGTCATTTGCTTAATCCTAAACACAATGTTATCACAATGAAACTGGAACAAGTCCACTGTGATACCATTAGTTTCACCTTTGATGCTGGTCTAGTTGTAACAAAAGGTGTAATTTGAGAACAATGGTATTTACTAGAAACAGATATCACTATCAAACATGCTTCTTGCAAAGTTTGACATCCACAAAACTAAAACAATGCATCTCAGGAAGAGGGAATTAGAGAAGAAATGTCAAATAAAATGTAAAATGTTTGACAGTCATTCCTAATTCACTGGGGAATTTTGACTTGTACGTAAGTTTAAAATTTCCTTTGCATTTCAAAACTACAACACATGCTGAAACAACTAAGGGACCTGATGATTTTAACTCTCAAAGGGCAGGTAGTTACAGCAAGTGTAAAGGTGTTTCACATCAAGCTGTTCCCTTCTTTGACTCCTAAAGGAGTACAGAAAAAAACTGCCAATGTTTGTAGGCACTTGTTGGTTAATTAAGTTAATTACTAAAGAAATAAAGACTAATAATAATTCATAGCAATATATGAAACAGATTAATCTAGTTTCTCTGCAAAGAATGCATTATTTCCATTCCTTATTGAAAAACTATTCATGCAGTTTCAAAATTCATAACCTACTTTACAGGCAGTATTTTTAAACCAAGGTAATATGCAACTATGGATAAGTGCAGCAGTTAATGCTACTGAGAGAAAATGGAAACCATAATCCTGTCAGGTAGATATAATGGTTTAAGATTTTAATTTTACAGGTCTTGTGTGGCTTCTCTCTCCACTCTCAATTTTGTTTCAAGACCTCTTTTGTGAAGATTATGCCATTAATCATAGAAACCTCAGGAAAAAACCAAGCTAAAGGTTAAAAAGACTTCTGTTAGACTACAACTATATTTTAAAAGAAAAACCAACAGAAAAAAAAAATCACATGTTTGTTTGGAGATGCTGTAATAAGACAAATCTACAATGAAACATCATTTACATTGGAACTTCAGTACAAGAACTGGCTAGATATTAATGGATTGGGTGCAATATAACATGCTACAAATAGAAAATAAGGTCAGAATTGGCATTTCCACAAGACCTTTTTAAGGAAGTGGGAGGCAAGAGTGCTTAGGGTCATTTCTTCCACTGCCTATATTTGGACTTGTGGTTATATCCTCTTTTTTCTCATCTTATTTTCTATTCCTAGTGTGTATTTTAATTTATTTAATAAAGTGCAAATAAAGCCATGGGATCATCAACGACGACAACAACAACGAATCCAAAATATCAACAAAAACAAAGAAATATCACAAATAAAAAATGTTAATGCTTCACAAGATCAGAGAGGGACAAAGCTTGATGAGCCAATTAAAAGCAAGCTTTTGGTGAATATACAGTACCGTATGAGGGCACTAAGTCTCTGGTATCAATGTCTCCACATATCAACACCTGGCTTCCTAAATGAAGAGTAAAATTATAAAGCTTTCACTTCAATATTTATTACCTCCCTTTGTCTGCTTGTTGTAGTACCTGGGTGCTTACTTACTATGGTCTATATAAAACGTTCTTCCATCCAAATGTATTCTTTCCTCCCAACCAGGCTGGAGAGAGAGAGAGAGAGAGAGAGAGAGAGAAAATGTGAACTAAAGCAATACTACTGTAGCAAGTAAACTATTGCATTACTATGAGTCAGGCACATTTGCCTATATCTACTTATGATATTTATTTGGGTTCATCTTGCAGAACAACCAAGGAACCAAGTTTCCAAGGTGGACTGGCTGTTCATTTGGACAACAAGCACATCAAGTTATGACAGGAAATGTTAACAGAATTTTTGGAAAGGATATGAAACCTACTACAAAGCTTACACCAAACACTAAATTTATTGGGTTTGGAGGAGAATTTCATAAAGAGTTAATCATCTCAAATCTGTATAACATAGGGGTTTTCTGGTTTTTACATTTTCCGCAGATACCGGTCATCATCAGACACAAGATCCTGAACCAGGAGGTGCAATTTGTCAGATTCAGTGCAGTAATATCTACTTCTTGACCTCCCATCTTTAAAATGATTACATTAGATGGTAAACAAGGATAGAAGACAAAAGACTTCTTAGTACCCTGCACACTATTTACTTTTGTCACTGACCCTGGTTCTATATTCTACATCATGTTCAGCCTCATTGACAACACAGAAGTTAAACTGTTTTAATTTCAATCGGTTTTAAACAAGTTTAGTAAAGTATGTGCAAAAGCCTGTACAGATACTCTTGCTGCAGTTTTAAAATGGCTAATTTCACCTCTGTTTAAAACATGTTGATTATTTAAATATACTCAGTGACATAAGACAGGCTTGCACTGGTTTAAGGGTTTTAAAACAGTTTAAATCAAACTATCAATTATATCAGAGTAACTGTAATGAAAACATCCCTCCCTGGACATTGCTGCATGTCCACTTTATCTGAAATATACTACTGTAAAACACCCTCTTTATTGCCATTTTTAACTGCTCTAACATCGTGTTGTAACCTGCAAGCACATAATTACAAAGATGTCAAATCAGGCCTACATTAGGAACAAGAGAGACAAAAGTTATGGTGCCTAACAAGTTATATAACTTAATTAAAAGAAAAAATCTTTTTTCCTTCATCTAAACAGAGACAGGTAACCATGCTGGTCTGAAGTCAGGCAGGCAAAAGACAGGGCAGGGTGGCACATGACCAGTTCAATAAGGCATAAGCTTTTGTAGGCAACAGCATCTTTAGAAGTAGGTTATCACGAATACCAATTACTCTCTCAGGTGCCATCCTCTGCCTAACATAACCAGGGGTAGTTAAACTTCCTCCCACTAACTTAGAAGTTGATTGTGCTACAGGCAACCAATAGCCTTTCTGTATTTAGGTGTCCAGTATTAGTGCCATTTCATCTGAGCTTGTTACCAGCAGCAGGAAATAGTTACAAAAGATTCTCTAGTGACAAAGCTAATGAGTGTTATTGTTATCAGGCATCAATAATCAAAAGCAGTCAAGAAATCCAAATTTTCCCACTATCAGTTTTTGTCTTTAAGAATAAAGCCTTTTATGAACTCAGAAAGGCTATGTAATATATTCTGACTATGATGCAAATCAACAGTACATTTGGATTAAAAAATAATGCAAACGTCTCTCAGGATTAAAGCAGTAACGTTTTATGCAGAATGCAAAACTATCATTTAAAATCTAAATTAAACCTAAATGGTACACCCCTGCCTTATGCTCTAAGAGATTGGGGGGGAGGGGGGGAAGGGAAGTAAGCTAGATTTTTTGAATGCCAAGAAAATGACAGAGGCAAAGACATTGTTACCTTAGCAATTGTTCCTGGATTACACAGGCCTTCCCTTTCATTCCAGTGATTCAAGTTTATATAATGTTTTTGTTTTCATAGCAACGTGTAATCATCCAAAGTCATGAAGCCAGTAATAAAGACACAGTTAAAGCTTCTGCAGTTCTTGAACTTTTAGCTAAAGAGGTATATGCTGAAGCAAAGCTAACAAATGATCAGCTGCTTCAGAAACATGATTAGCAGGTTCCAGGAAGCATATTCCTATTACACTAGTCAAATTGTGAAGAAGCTCTTTTGAGTATAATACACACACATGACTTGTCTGAGATGGCAAAGCACAGATTCATACTCTATTGGGAAAAAGACAAATCCAGTCTCAAGAGGTCTGAGTGCATATTACGAGACATGTACATTTGACACTTACAGGAAGAGGGCCCAAATCATTAGGGTTCAAAGAAGCTTTTGATCTCAAATGTACTGGAAATTTCAGTCGTGGATCTTCCTGTAAGATAAACATGACACGGTAAATCCTTAACTCATAACAAAGATGCTCAGTTTAGTGCTTAGTTTTAATTTTCATGATTTTAAAATAATAGAAATGAAAATAATTTTCATGAGGCAAAATAATGATGATTGTAAGTGATTGGAAATCATTCCTTAAGGCCAGGTACAGCCATTACACTTTTACCAATATAAGTGATTGGAAACTGGTCTATACCCATAACAGAACAGCAGTTCAACACATAGACTGGTTTCACAATAGTAGAATCTGGTCTAAGATTTGCACCCCCCAAAAGGGCAAATGTGTGTTCTGTTCATATTAGAATATCATTTTGTAAGGCTTTCAAAGCCACGTGAACACCTTATGTTAGTAAAGATGCTCTTATCTGGTTGCATTAAGTGACATATATTGTATAACAGTACCAAATATGGATGCTGTCCCCTTTTGTTAGTCAATATTCAAATCAGTAAGACATTTATGGCACAACGAGCTGCTTTACAAATATTGCCAAAGTGCAAGCTTGCAGGCAGCTATGAAAATCAAACACAATAAACCAAACATCTTGTCGAATAACAATTCACAATATGTTTGGGGTTTTATTCCTTCTTTCCATTTGTCATTATTGTTCATTCCTAATTTTTTGGCACACTGCTACGTAGTCTGATGACATCCTTCTTTTCCCTTACTGTTATGCATAGTGATCAATCAATTCCCCTCTTGCAAAATTCATCTGGGTAGGAGTTTTACCCTGCAGAATTTACTTCTGAAAACAAGTCAGACTTCATAAGATGCACCCAACTGGACTTAGGTTTCTAACAATTATTGAACACAAAGCTAATCAAGCTCAAGTACATTCCTCTCTCAAAACATTGTGGCTTGGGCAACTAAATTCAGCGTGATATGTGAGCATCTTTTGGGAGGAGAGGACATTATGGACTAGATTGTGCCATATTATTTGCAAACTGCTACATATTTGCAAGTTATAATCAGAGGTGGGGATTGAAAGTATATTTTGGTTTCAATATCACTTCATCAGAGTAGTTTGTTATAGTTGCCTTATTCCATAGCTATCCTCTAGTATTTTAAAATCAGGGAAGAGCAAGAAGACTCTCCTTAAAGGGCTTGTTTTGACAGATAAAATAAAACATTAACTCCCCTGTTTGCGCCTTAATGGTGAAACCAGCTCAAAGGTCTTGGTTTCAGACATACACCACCAATTTGACACTATTTCCTTAATATGAAAGCATGAGAACTTGTTGTATTTGCTACCAATACAAGACTTGTAACCAACAAATGTCACTACATGATTTAGCCATTTAAGCCCGGGAAGAACTGAAAAAGCAGTTTGGCCATGTTAAGATTTTTTCTTCTTTTTTCAGAATGATATACAAGAGAAACTTGGATATTTGTAGCAGAACAACAAATTCTGAGTGCTGAAGTAAGGTTTATGTTTTCCCAATGATTTTTTTTTACTGGCAGAGAGAGGAATAATGATGCAAGAACTCAACTTCTCTAGGGATGCCATTTTCTGGATGTCAGGTTAAAAAAAAAAAAGAAAAAGATGGTTGGCAACGGGGCCTCAAGTCTTTGGAATGGACTCTCTCCATGGTCTGAGGCAGCTGGAATTTACTGTCCGTCAGAGATGCCCAGAAAGTCTCATTTTAAATCACATGAGCTTTTAGGGACAGTGACATTATTGCCAGATGATGGTGGACTATTTTGTTCTATTCTCAGTTTATTTAGTTGTTGCGTTGTTGGAGAGGGGAGGAGTTCTCCAGCTTTAATCCACCATATTTTAAAAGAACTATTCAGCGGACAACAGTAAAATGCATCTCTCTTTGGCTCTTGCAGATTTAAAGAAACAAATCAGCCGGCCAGAAGAAAGTAATCTCTGTTTCATTATTTTGGATGGAGGAAGAAACAGATAAAGATGAGCTTCTTACATTCTTTTTAATATATACACATTACGTTTATGGTGCACTGTGGTAAACTAATGTAAAGAAATCCTAGGAGAAATAAATCCAAATACAAAATTGTTTGGATTTACCTGGATTTACCCACATACACAGCTATTTGGACTGCTGCAAGATCAAACCTAACAGCCATTGTTGGAGGCCCTGAATGTTTGTGGTGATTATTTGGCATCAGCATGACATATAACAAATGAAAGTGCATGCTATTTACAATTAAATCCAACCAGCAACAATTATATTGCAGTGATATGTGGAAAAGCTGGAATATTCAATTTCTAAGCTAGCTCAAATTACTAAAATCAATAGCTTGTTTTGGCAAGGCACAATGAATCCATATGCTAATCCATCCATTTTTTTTCTTTTAAAAATGTTCACCCTCTATTGCTAGAGTTCTAAATTCAATTTGGAGATTTGAAATAACAATAATACAAGTATAAGGTTTAAACTGCATATTCATATGTAAATGATAGAGTCAAGCTAGTTAAAACTATAAAAATTAGCAGCCTCAGCTCAGAAGGCTACAAATTCAAGTTGGCACTGCATGTAAACTCAAAACGTTCTACTAAAATTTGAATGCCTGCCTAGATTTAAGTCTTATCTGAATTTAACGAAGAAAATTCTATTAAAATTTTTTAAAAATGCCAAAATAAAATGTAATTGTTCAACAGCCTATTATAAATATGCAATCATGAAATTTTAAAGTTACTTACTAAACCTTCAATATATTGTAGGCCAACAAACAAGCATACAATTTTCATAATCGATACCATTAACTCCTTAATTGTGCTGACATGATAAACTGAGGGCGGGGAAAGGGGGGGGGTTCAGATACTTTGTTATTCGATAGACTGGCACCAGGTCAAACCTGTCTTTCAAACCCAATATGCATCTTGACTATTTACTATATTTACTCAATGTAAGAACCCCGATTATAAGACAACTCCCCAGTAATTAAATGCTATATATAGAAAATGCATTAATTTGATATCATTTGCCAGGAATAGCATGTAATTCTTGGAGGTTTACCTCAGATTTGTACTTCTCACGCTGCTATGGCAAGGAAAATAAAATCTGTGGGGTTAGGTAGCCCCTTTGCTTTCTGCTTCCCCTTAGCTTTTTCCCCTGGTAGCCTCTTCCCCACTATCCTTACTGTCAGATCCTGCTCTCCCTAAGCACATGGAAGTGAGGAGCAAATTAAAAAAAAAAATAAAAGCTTGAAAGAAACACAGCAGTAGCAATTTCTTTATAGTACCCAGAATTGATGCATGTTACCTTTTTTTTTTTTTTTTTTAAACTGCTGCAAGTTTTAGCACAGGTATTCCATAAAAATACCTTTAAGTAGCATTTTGGCACCTATTTACATAGAGTACAAACTTTGCATGATATTAGTGCAAAACCAACAGGCTCATGATTTACCATATAGTCACTATATGGTAAATCATGATCCTTTTGGCTTTGGAACTATATTATAGTTCATTGGGCTGGGCCTCCGGAGAGTCAACTGCATTTCAAACCATGGTGACCCTACAGCTCAGCAGCGCTCAGTATGTGTGCGCTCTCCAGATACCCACCCCCACACACAACAAAGGAGCCATGTACTAATTAGCCCCCACTCATGACTGGAACTGGGTGTTCTTGTCATGAGTCCTGGGATCCTCTAAAAATTATATGTAGATGAGGCACAGGGCAACTTGATTCTGGCTCTACCTCATGGAGGGCAGGGCCACACTAATCATATGCACCAGGCTGAGAGAGGATGACAGATGGATTCTGTGTAAACTATTTGGTTCCCCATTTTGTGATGTTAGCCACACATTTAAAACCGACGAAGAAAAAGGAATAATTGGAAATGGGAAAGAAAGGTGCAGATCAGCTGAAAGCGTGAAGAATTGTAATGTAGGTAATGTAGTGGCTCACCATGACTTGAGAAAGTCAGTGTTGAGGGGGACTGCACTTAGTGGACGCAACTAATATACCTTACTTAGATGAGCTGCACTAACATATCCTTGTGGTAGGTTCCCATCAGCAAGTTTACCCAATATGGGCAATGTACTTTATAGTCGGAGTCAGTGAGAGCTGCATTTAATCAGCTTCACAGTTGGTTTCCATTATTGAGCACATGCTGCTTTTAGTAGCAATTCAAAGATAGACGATGTATTTAATACAGTCTCCTTGTATGCAAATGTAAAGATGAGGGACTTTTTTTCTCCATGCTAATTACGAGGAAAAACCTTGTTTTGTATTTGAGTAAATACAGTAGTTTTCTCCAAAAAATCAGTTGTATTATGAGGGTAGCTATCACTTAAGCATCCTTCATCATCAAAGTGCTTAATTGTGTGCCTAAGTTTAAGCATGGGCTTGAGTCTTAGTGAAGCCAATGGAATTATGCATATGCTTCAACAGTTTGATGAACTGGGTGCAAACACCAATGAATGCGCCACTGTATAAGACATGTTGGTCCATGTAAAAGAAACTACTCTTCTATACTCATTATGGAGATTTTCAAAAGCACTAATAGGATTTAGATGCCCAACTCCCACCAAAAGTTTTTCAGGGGCATTTGGGCCTTTGAAGAATTCTCTTTTTCTATGATTATATTTAGGCTAACAGCTTCCTACAGTTCTGATCTCAAAGCTAAAATTCTGGAATGCACAAACACCAGCAACTTAATCCAGTTCTTTCTCAAGGCTGCACCCAAGCTGAATTACGCCACACACAACTATGAGGCAAAATCTTCATGGTCAAGCAGCAAGAAAAAGAAGCAGCTTGCCACACTTTAGTAATTTTTTATTATTTGGGTTACCCTTTTAATATCATGGACAATTGGAAAAAACAAAAGAAAAAGAAAAATGCATGTCACTGCTACAAGACAGATAACATAATAGAAACAATAATGGGAGAAAATATTTCTATAATGGGAAAGAAGTGAAAAGGGCAGTGAAATACAATAAAACTTGAGACAGCCTCCAGTTTAAACAATGGACCCAAACCACATTAGACTTGTGCACCTCTGAAATCTAAACTCAGATTCAAATTATGCAAATGGAGCCAACTATTCAAACTCCGGAGTGTTCAAAATGTCCTGGTATCTACGGATGGAAACTAAATATAATATTATTATTTGTTCAAAATAATAGCCATCTAAACTGATCATCAAGTATATAGTGTATAAAAGGCAAGAAGTTGAGATGTATAAATCTACTACAAATGTACTTTCTGTGGCGAAGTGTACAGGCATAAGACTGCTTTCTAATAGTAGGAATTACAAAACCACAGCTTCCTTGGGACATGAGCTTTCTAGGTGTATTATCACTATTCATCTGTGTGTTACTACTGCAGAAGTTCAAGGATGCATTCTCCTAGTTGCTCTACAAACACATGATGCAATTCTCCTTTAATTAAAGACAAGGCATGACAAAAAAATTCAACAATAAAAAGTAGGTGATGCAGGAAGGAAGAGAAAGACAACATTCAGAAGACGCTAAGAGACTTAAATTCAGGAGCTAGTATTCATCTTACCCAGGTAGTGGTTTTAGTATTGTGATCAATGAAGAAGGGCCTGCCATTTGGAGCTATTCGCATCTCCCAGCCAGGGGGCAAGAAGCTCTGTGTCACTTTGTGTTGTGGTTTAGGAGAATTATAAGGTGAGGGCTGGGGAGACTGAGGATTCGAAAGGGTATCCTTTACAGCTCGGCGTGCAGGAGAGTCCTTGGAGAGTCCCTGTGGAGAACAACAGGAAGATTCCACATATATCATTTATATCATATTGTGAATGATACTTGATATCATAACAGTTGAATAACAGTTATTCAGCAGGGATATGAGCTATATAAACAAGGTAAGGGTTGATGATGAATTCTATCCTTATCATTCATTTACGTTGAAATTTGCTCTTCCTTTCTACATATTACACTTTGGAAAGCTGTAGTGTTCTATCACTTTCCTCAGCCAGTTACATAGCTATGGAATCTAAAATCTTTCTATACTGCCTCCTCGTAAAGATAGAAATTAAATCTTATAGAGAAAAAGACCAAAATTCAGGCAATGCTTCACTATATATATCACACTATCTGATTAGAAACAAGAGGTGAATAGAAAGCAGTGTTAGATGAACTGTTAGATTATTCCTCTATTCCAATCCATATCAGTTTGCAGAAAATTCATATTTTAAATAATCAGCTTTAATCTTCTTTTGCACTTTATAATCTTGGTTATCTCCTACTAAAAAAGTTGCTTTCAACTGCCTGGTATAATTTGTGCTACTTTTTTACTAACCAGAAGAGTACTATATATCTATACACACTTATTTAGAAAATTAGTATAGCTGATTTGCATAGAATAATTTAGTATTAATATATTAAGATACTTAATTGTAAACGTTTTTGATAGGAGAACAGGATGTCTTATTCTTTACATAACCAGATTTTTATTTATTTTTATTTGTTCCAAGCTGAATTCAAATAGAAATTAGAATTCACTTAAAAGTACACAAAAATGAACTTTATTTTTGTGGTAAATTAAATGAATACATGGAAAGTATGTATGAATGGAAAGTACTCAAAAGAATACATGGAAAGTTAATTAGTAAAATATGTTTTACATTGATAACTGACTCATTAAATGATTGCAGTCAGTCACCCAAGCTGATATTTCTTCCCTATTTTATCCTTCCAAGATTTTAAAACCAGCAGGTCTCACTCTCTGACACTTATGCCTTTTTAATGGATTAAAAAAGAGGAAAAAACAACCTTCCCCTTTTTTCAACTCCCAACTGGCTTCTCAACTTTGACTGTATTAGCCACCAAACAGAACTACTTAAAATGGAGAGAACGGTTTCTCTGCACCTGCCGAAGTGGCTTCTACTGTCAAAAATTAATAAAGCACTTCAGCAAATGCAAGTCCAGGTGCTTAGCCAATGACTGACAGTAACTCAGTAGTTGGTTTAAAATGTTGGCAACAAATATTCTGCTTGTTATATTCATTTAAACAATTCAAAATTGTTTGATGTATGTTGCTAGATTACAATAGGTTAGGGCCTTACCATTGGGTATACATTTTGATTTCAAAGTTATTTTTTTTTTTAAATAAACCTGGGTAAAATTAAGTAACATTCTTTTCTGATATTTAAAAAATATCTATCTATCTATCTCCAACATAAAGGCTTAGTCTTCACTGATTGTTGCTTCATTGAGTGACACAGATCACATTTTGGTCCCTGCTGCCAGAACAAAACTAATGACTACCTAATAGAAAATACCCAGGCAGCTCAGTTTCAGCAGGTTGCCTCCCACAACACTATTTTCCATCATAGTGTTAAAGTTCTCTCCTGGGCAGTGAGAGATGTGGGTTTCAAGCCCTTTATACTAAGAAGGTATTAAGCCCAGGTTTTCCATTCCTTTGTTGAATGCTGTAACAGCTGCACTATTCAGCAAAACCTGGTTACTGCCTTATTTCCCAGTATTTCATTGAACTGAGTTAAATGTGACAGCTCCCTGAGCACACACAGGGTGCATTTATGCATTCAATTAATATGCAGCAAGAATCTCTGGTGTATATTGCACTTTAGTTTATTGCTTTTGGGTGCCACGTTTGAACATGTGCCCAGGATCGCACTGTGTTAAATCAGGTTAGAGTAGCCCCAGCTGGCACAGAACTTGAGGGGGGCACTGCTCCGACCCAGAAAAATATGATGCAGGGGCACTGGCTAGGGCATGAGAGTGCTTCAGTGTGGGGCTAGCCAGCAGGCATCCCCTGCACTGAAGCACCCTTGTGCCCCAGCCAGCCCCGTCAACATCTACATACGCATTGTTTTAGAGCAGAAAACTCTGCCGTAGGATAGTACTTGTATTTGGAAATACTAACCTACAACCAAGTTAATTAGCTTACTCCATGCTACTAGCTCTCCACATGTAGACACTAAGATGTTTACTGCAGAGCTAATTAGGCAACTCTATGGTAAACATCTCAAGTAGATGTGCACATAAAGGAACAGGCCTCTCTGGGGAGTTTGGTACCATGCAAGAACTAATCTAGATTATAATGGAGTGAATGTTAGATACCTAGGAAATAAAACTGGAAAAGTTCTAAGTATGCGCAGAAGATCAAGTACAAGTGAATAAGGAACTTGGAGGCACCATGTGAACATAGGATTCAACACCATTTTGTGGCTTGTGGAGTAGGACCAAAAAATGGATTGTTCTTTAGGATTTAGGGGCATTTATTGATGTGCTCTGGAGGGGTGGGGGGGAGAGTGCTTTAATTAGAGTGGTTCCAAGAGCTGCTCTAATTAAAGCACCCAGAGCATCATGTATATCAACATCCCCATGCTTAAAAATATGGCGGTGGGGGTTCTTTAACTAAAGCTTGAACAAGATTTAGTTAAAGCACCCCACTGCCATTTTTCAGCACAGGGATGCTGATGCACATGATGCTGGGAGCTGCTGGAGCACAGTAATTACTACGCTCCAGCAGACTCGATTGAGTCTGCTCTGATGTGCTGTAATTACAGCACGATGGAGCAGACTCCCTGTGCATATATAGGTGCTCTAGGTTCCTAAATCCTGTTTAGGCACCTACAAAACAACTATGGATGGACCCCTCAGTTACTTGCACCCTGATAAAATTCTTCGAAAGTTTTCTTGAGGAATAAATAACAGCATATTGTTGTAATGGAAGATTATGTTTAATGTGAGTGTATGAATATAAATAGCCAAGATACTAGATCTCGCTGCCTAAAATTACAACTTTAAATACATATGTATTCACAACTGGATGCTGGATGCTTAAATATGTATTTCAAACTTTAGTCTGTTCTCTTCAGCATCACAACACTTTAGGAATCAAAGTCACATTTTCAGAAGTGACAGTCCCACTGTCTTTAAGTGCATGTAGGCTGCAAAAACTACTCTGGAAAAATTTTTGCAAAGTTGACAGCTAAGTCTACATCAACAAAAAATTCCTAGAATTATCTTCAAAAGTACTAAAAAAAAATTAAAATATCCTACTGAAAGAAAAAGAATACAACCCAAAAGTGTTAAGCCAGTCTTCCTTCCAAGATTTCCAAACTCAGTCTGCATGGCCTTTATTTACAGTTCACATCATCCACCTTTCAAAATAAATGATTCAGCTTTTGAGACTATTTCCAACTTGATGTACTAATTTTAATTTCTAATTTGACACATCTTAAAAAGGAGTGACAATAATGCAAGTAGTATAGTGTATATACACACACAGTGAAATGAGCTAATGCTACCAAACAACCCTGCAGGAGAAAGGATATTTCCCAAACCAAGCAATGACAGAGCGCTGAATAAGAAAGAATTAGGTAATACTATTACACAAAATAAAGGTACATGTGGAAAACACTGCTTCAGAAAAGAGCATCGTTGCAAGGCAAAACAATAGATGAGGAAAGAAGAATGGTTGGCTGCAAAACTGGAATGAATATAAAAGGTTAAAAGACAACAGAAAGAATGAGAAGTCAGTACAGAAGCAATCCTTGTTAGATGAGACACGACTTCTCACCTCAAGTGGAGCAGATAAAGTTACTGTGGGTGAACTGAGGCTACGAGGCCGTCTTATCTGAGGTTCACTGAGATGGTTGTTACTGTTTGTTGCTGACCCAACTGCACCATCTTCTGCAAGCTAGTTCAGAGGCAAAAACAAGTTTAGCTAAACATCAGAATTATCTTAATCCATAGTTAGACTGTTAAAAAAAAAGCTCTTGCTATTCTGTTAATTTTTTTTAAAAATAAGTATTAAACAGATTAATTTCAAAAGCCATGTTCAATGGAAGCAAAAATTAGTCTTATTAAAATAATAAAAAATGACCCAGGCTACCTATATTAAGTGCTACATGAATAAAATCTTCCTTTGGAATTGGAATCTAAAATGTACAATTTACTTTACGCATCTGTCTCAAATTTTGACCACTGTGTCCATAACTACATTTTTATTCTGCCCTTAACAGATACTTAGCAAAAGAATTAACTTCAGTTACTGTAATTCTTCACCTTCATGGTTACAGGCAATCACTTTGTTCTGAATTGTAACCACAATCTATAACTTGTTGCTGTTTAAGAGCCTTGCTCTTTCACATGGGATGTATACCCAATATATTTTAAGCATTTTGTTGCAGTTTTTAATCAGGATAACAATCTTCATACCTGCATAATGGGCCGAGTCCAAGTTGTGGTTCGATTGTTATGATTGACATAATAAGTACGTCCCTTAGCATCTTTCCTTTCTTCCCAGCCTGAAGGTAAGCCCGGTGTTGTATGCACATAGGCCACTGATGGCTGTTTATGCAAGAAATTACCATATTGTTATTTGTGGTAACTTGAGAAAGATTAATTATCTTCAGAAATCTAAAACTTTTTTTTTTTTTGGATGTATGCCATTCCTAAACTCCCACACCAGGAAACTAACAGGGGTTACAAAAATGAACCAGAAACTATGCATCATGATAGAAACTGCTTTCACTTTTTATGGCTTTCCTTTGTTATTTAGCCCCTGTAGCTGTGATGGTAAGAAGCAGTAAGAGAGACCATTTGGTGGGGAGAAGAAAACAAAACAAAAAAAACTTATCCTGTCTTTGCTATGGAGAGACTAAATAGTCTTGGGTCAGTCACAACCTCTGCCTCATTTTCCACATATCTACCCCAAAGGCTGTTGTGTAGGTCAAGTAGTTAATCTTCAGGCAAGAGTTTGGGACAATTAAGGGAGAATATACAGAGTCACAGTTGGAAGTTCTGATTATTTTCCTTGGGACCCAAAATTCACTTTCAGATCTGAGGGGGTTTGGGGTTTTTTGGAGAGTAAATGATCATGAAAAGAAAAAGGCAGTCCTTCCACAGAGAGACGACACTCTTCTGTCCAGTGCTATGTTAACAATCCATAGAATAGTAGGACATGAATATATAACATGTAGCAACATATAGATAATAGCAGTGTGAGAAAGACCAGTTAACAATACAACAAGGATACCACAATTTAACTCTGGAATTATACAGGAAACCAAAAATCTATATGAAGCATGTGAGTCAACAAGAACATTCACTGTTTAAGGCAATCAGGCTTTAATTCTGGAACAATATTAAAAGGGAAAAAATATATTACACTGCAAAACGTAGGGCCTCCTCATGGAAAATGCTCCTGAAAGAATATTTGCTCATATTTCTCAAATGAAGCCTCATTACATCCAAGCGCATAATGCAGTGTTCTTAACATGATGTGATTGAACCTAAATCATAGCCTTTGTTCAAACAACTCTGTAAATATGGAGGGGCTCTCACTTTGGATGAATCATGTCCTTTCAGACCTTCTGTAAACTGCAGTTTGGTATTTCTGCTCCAATGCTGGCTAATAAAATTGCTTATCAAGACAACAGGTTTTGAAGCCAGCCCATCTGAATCTGCCAAATTTCATAGGCTCGAAGGCATGTAATGGAAGAGTTAACATGATCAAAACAAGTTGCAACTTGTCAAGCTGTCAACGTTTCATTTTTAAATTGGAGAGTATTGGGGTTTTACCACACTGCTTGTGCATACGGAATTGAAATGGCAATCTGGATGCACACTCCAGGCTGGCAGCTTTTGTGATAACACTGCATAGAGGAAGCAGGTACAAAAGGCTTGCCCTTTGCAACCTTCCATCTGGTAATTCCTAACCTTTGAATGTTTAACTCTGCAGTCTCAATGTGCTTTCACTTTTTATGTTTGTTTATTTTCCTCCCTATTAGACCAAGTGACATCCTAGCTTTATGCCCCTCTCGCTCCCAAATGTCACTTGGATGAGGGAATGAGAAATGCTATTCTTATTGCCAATCAGAGAAAAACAGGACAGATGCTTAGCTCGCATAACTGATGCAAATCCAAATTAGCCTCAAGTTTAATAGGCAGCTATTCAACAGAAAATTGTCCAGAGAGGATATCTTTAATTTTTGTAGGACAATCTTCCTGGCCTCAAGTGAATCCAAAAGTAGGAGGGAAGCATAAGGAACTGCAAGGTGTCCTGCAGTATATTGTCAATAAGCTTAGATTACTACGAGACTAAAATATTGGGGTTCTCTTTATTCTTATCTCAAAATTTTTTTCATTAGCAGGTAACTGATTAAACCAAATACTTGTATCAGGACAAAAAAAAGCAAGGGCCAGACCCTAACTATCTTGCCAGTTTCTGTGTTATGCTTTAGTCCATCATCTCTAACAACCATTCTAATAGAAGGGTGGCTTTGAAGCTCAGGAAAAATACACAAAGGCCCTTTCTTAAAGCAATGTGCTTCAATCCATGGCGTTCCTTTGGTAGATGACAACAGCAAACATAGCATTGTCTTATGGATATAAAATAAGCAATTCATGCTCACCATGTAATCTCAAGTGAAAATTCTGATGTTAAGGCAGTGTATCTGTGCTAGAATTTACATGATTTGGAAGGCAGGGCAGGGTGAGTGGAGAAAAAGTCAGTTTTTAAGCAATGAGACTCGCTGTGACTGTAGCACCTAAGCTTCATGTTGTATGTAATAATGCAAGTTCTTGAGCTGGAAGTACTAGTTCTGATATCTGAGCCAGTGGAAGGATCTGTGTCAGTATCTGAGCTGCAAAGAGCAGTTGTGCCTGCATTTACACGCTGTTTTCTTAACAATCTGCTGCATGAAAGAAGATTTAAGAGTCCTTTTCAGACTGTTTGGAAAAGAGAAGATAGTGTTAATATATGTTCCTGAAAGAAGCAAGATACTATACTTCACGCACACACGTACATGCGCACACACACACACACACACACACACACACACGGAAGAGATTAACTGTAAACTTTTGTAAATGTCTGACAACAGGCAGTGGCTGGATCCGAGAGAAAGAGGAAGCGGAGAAACACAGGCATGCTTATTATAGTCACCCTTTGCTCTAGAGAAGAGATTTCTCCAGTGCTCATTAAATCTGGTGCAGCCTGCAATGAAGCCATACTCTGAAGGCAACAACCCTGCACACAACACAAAGGGACATATGCTCCAACAACTGAAATAATTTTTTATAAAAATCTTTTTAAACATTCTTTTCAGATGTCAAACTTAAAAGGGCAAAGAATGTAGGTGACAGCTAGTCCTTCATTGCTTGATAGAAATCAGATCAGAAGGTGTATCATTTTCACTTTAGAGCACAGTGTGTGTTAATGCACTTTCAAGCAAGCTCAGGGGGAAGATATGCAGCTGTGCTGACGAAAAGAGAAACAGACCATGTAGTCAGAGGTTTTGCTAAGAACAAAAGATCTTCTGTTGGTTCTCAATGTGTACTCTTTGCTCATTTTGTTAGAAATAGTAGTTTCTTTAAGCCAAGGAAGGATGGGATGTCGTCTTTCTTTTTGCACAGCTTCTAGAATTCTGTATTATTTTTTCCCCATCTAGACACCTCAGTATGAAGGAGTATTCTTTATACCTACACAAACTCATTAATAACCAATAGGCACTTAAATATGATGTTTTATAGGCAAAAGAAAGTCCCAAATTCAATACTCAATCTTGCAAGGTACTAAACACCTTTGAGACGTTGAGTGCTTTCGATTCCCATTGAGGTTAGTGGGAATTAATGACTGTTAGCATTTTGCAAGATCAAATCTCTGATATGTAAAACTGGCAAAAGAAATCACAATCTAGAAAAGCGAAGGGGGTAGATGGGTAGGTCAGATCAAATATGCAGCCCTCAGAAAAAAAGGCAGCCTTCAGAGTATGAGGGGTAAAGTACATTAACAAGAGATCATAGGCAGTTTAAAAGAAATTTTTGAAGCTCTTGACCCAAGACAGGTCCCAACCAAATCAGCAGGAAAATTACTGAGCCTCTAAGCACAGAGTGGAACATCATTCTTAAATAATGAGCTTTTCATTTTGGAAAGACTTCCACCAAGTCAGGCTAAAGGATGTACTTGGAAAGTAAAATCATCCTTGACTGGAACAAAGTAACAGCTTCTGCTACTCATTGATCAAATAATTGTTTTTAGCTTAAAAATCCAAGCATTACTTTTGGCATCTTACACTTGGAACCTGCCCCATGAAAATCGCAGGTAATTCAGGTGGTAAAATGAAGTAGTCTTCTGGAAATATATGGGCAAAAAATTTAGGGGGCGTAAAAGCTTACCCTCCTGCTCTAAGTCAGTCAGTTACATACATCATGGGACAGTTACAACTGTCTTTATTTTAGATCATTGTACAACATTTATTTGCCTTCAGTAACTATGGACTTTGAATATTCATTTTGTAACTTGATACATATTTTTAATCTGCAATCTTCCATGCAAAATTGAGTTGAAAATAGCGTTTAAAAACTAGAATGCCACATTTGATATCACTGTAATGAAGAGATGTCAGTAGACTATGTGATTGAAGCAGTTTAATGTACCAGAAACCATGAAGTTCCACTGCTAGAAAACAGCAGCCAGAAAAATAATAAATGCTTGAAGGACTGAAAGTTAAACCTTAAAAACAAACATCACTAATCAGTTCTTATTTGCATCAAATTTAAGTTCAATGTTAAAAATAAACAAAAAACCCTACTGCCAGGTAATGTAATATGCACAAATATAAAATGGCTGAAAATATAAGTAAAAAAGAAGCAGTTTACTGTATTTTTACCTACAAAGGATGGAACGATGCAACAGATTAAAGCCTGTGATGCATGGCTGAATTAGATTTAATTTTACAGTCCAGCACTATCCTCTGCCATTGTTAATTTGTTCATGGGGCACTGAACTCTCAGATTCTCTTATTTTACCCTTCGTTTGCTGACAATCTTGAATGCAAGTATAAGAGATCTTGATTGAAATACACTTTCTTGTAAAAACACAGAGCAACCCAAGAAACTAAAAACCATATGCTTTACAGGACTGAAATAAGGCTACCATAGCTACAGACATCTCTGAGTTGACTGACATAACAAAATGTTCAGGCCTTATTCATAGCCAATGATTTTGCATATGTTCTTGTAACAATAATATATGCTGTATATGTACCATGTTAAGGAAAATCATATTGTGAATGACAAAAATTGCTACTGACAATATCCTGGTGGGACATGGTGGCTATCTCTGGACCACTGAAGATCGCTGTTATTTCAGCAACATATTTCTCAATAACTCCTGTTCTTGAGTTATGCTCTTATCAAATTCCTAATTCTTGGAAATCTTACTGCATTCTCATAGTTTCATAGTTGGTAGGGTCAGAAGGGACCTAAGCAAATCATCAAGTCCAACCCCCTGCCATGGCAGGAAAAAGTACTGGGGTCAAATGACCCCAGCAAGGTGTTTGTCTAACCTCCTCTTAAAGACCCCCAGGGTAGGAACCAGCACCACTTCGCTTGGAAGTCGGTTCCAGATCCTAGCTGCCCTGACTGTGAAGTAGCGCCTCTTGATGTCTAGTCTGAATCTACCCTCTGCCAGCTTGTGACCGTTATTTCTAGTCACTCCTGGTAGTGCTCGGGGGAACAGGGACTCCCCCAATGCCTGCTGGTCCCCTCTGACTAGTTTGTAACAAGCCACTAGATCCCCCCTTCAGTCTTCTCTTGTGGAGGCTGAACAAGTTCAGATCCCTTAGCCTCTCCTTGTAGGGCCTGCGGGTGGCCCTCCTCTGGACCCTCTCCATGCTGTCCACATCCCTCCTGAAGTGCGGCGCCCAGAACTGGACGCAGTACTCCAACTGTGGCCTGACCAGTGTCACAGAGGAGAAGGATCACCTCCTTGGACCTGCTTGAGATGCATCTGTAGATGCACGACAAAGTGTGGTTGGCCTTCCTGACCGCGTCCCCACACTGTCGGCCCATGTTCATTTTGGCATCAATAATGACTCCAAGATCCTTTTCTGCCTCTGCACTGATGAGAAGGGAGTTCCCCAGCCTGTAGGTATGCTGCTGGTTCTTCCTCCCCAGGTGCAGCAGGGGAGGAAGAACTTGCTCCTCCCCTGACTTGCACTCGTCAGTGTTGAAACCCATCCTGTTCTCATCTGCCCACCCCTGTAACCTGTCTAGGTCCAATTACAGCCTATTCCTTCCTTCTAGTGTGTCTTCAGTAAATTTGAATAGGGTGTTTTTTACCCCCTCGTCCAAGTCACTGATGAAGATGTTGAACAGCGCGGGTCCAAGGACCGAGCCCTGGGGACTCCACTACCCACATCCCTCCAGGTCGAAAATGACCAGTCCACCACCACTCCCTGGGTGTGGCCCTCCAGCCAGTTAGTGACCCATTTGACTGTGTAGGTGTTGACGCCACAGTTCCCTAGTTTTTTAATGAGAATGGGGTGAGAGACAGTGTCGAAAGCCTTCCTGAAGTCCAGAAAGACTATCTCCACTGCTACCCCTGCATTTAAGGGTTTTGTGACCTGGTCGTAGAAGGCCACCAGGTAAGTCTGACAGGACCTGCCTCTAACAAACCCGTGTTGGTTGCCCCTAAGCATAACTTCCCCTGCTGGCCCCTCGTGGACATATGCCAGGATAATTCTCTCAAAAAGCTTACCCAGGATCGAAGCAAGACTAACTGGCCTATAGTTTCCTGGGTCCTCCTTCCTCTCTTTTTTGAAAACGGGAACCACATTGGCCCTCTTCCAGTTCTCTGGCACCACACCAGAGCACCACAAGTGCTTGTAAAGCCGTGCCAGGGGTCCCGCAATGACCTCCGCTAATTCCTCAGCACTGTGGGGTGGAGGTCGTCAGGATCAGCTGATTTAAATATGTCCAGTCCCTCCAGAAGTTCCTTGACTAGATCCTCACAGACCCTAGGCCTGGGTGCGCCTCCCTTGGGGCCTGAGGGGGTCCCGGTGGACAGGCTGATCTGGTCCCTGCTCAGGAAAATGGAGGCAAAGAAATCGTTAAATAGGTTAGCCTTGTCATCTGGTGTGACAACCAGATTTCCTAGCGCGTCTTGCAGAGGCCCCACATTACCCAGTACCTTCTTTTGCCCCCTATGTATTTAAAAAAGGACTTCTTGTTGTCCTTGATCCAGGTAGCTAGTCCCAGTTCCATCTCCGCCTTGGCCTTCCTGACTGCCCCCCTGCAGCATCGAGCAACCGAGGTATAGTCCTCCCTGGTGATGGCCCCTCCCTTCCATTGGGTGTAAGCCTCCCTTTTAGCTTGGAGACATTCCCGTATGCTTTTGGTGAGCCATGGGGGCTTTTGCGCCCTCTGCTAAGGGAATTCTCTCTTATGCAAAATCACAAGCTGTGTACAGTTGAGCTGTAAAATAATGTAATGTAGAAGGTTTGGAGAAGAAAGTGTAAGTCCAAGAAAGATAAAGAACAGGGGGAAGTGGACAAGTTACTTGGACAGGAAAGACAAGAAAATTATAAATAAAGAAAAATAAGATTGGCAGAGACACGGAGAGGTCTTCTAGTCCCATCTCCCATTAAAGGCACGACATCCATTTCTAGACAAGCACAAACAAATGGTTGTCTAGCCTGCACTTAGAAACTTCCAATGATGGAGATACCACAATCTGTCTAGACAACTTGTTTTCAGAGACAACTACACAGAAGGGGAAAAGGAATCAAAGGAAAACTAAACAGTATCTGCTGGGGCAGATCATGATACTTTGATTCATTCACTTGCTAAATGAATGCTAGTTAAAAAGATGGCAGTGCTTAACGAGCTTGTTTGATTAGAAGCGTTGTAGCTTGTGTGACTGTCAGCCAATGGCTTGCTTTTTTAGGGCTGTATGTACTGTACATGAAAGCAGGTTATTGTTATTTTTTACAATATAAAATTAAGTGAAATTAAATATAGGATATGGCTATCTCAGAACTGCAAGAGAGTTTTTGAACTGCTCAGTCTTTATATCTAGATTTCTATTCAATACAAAATTAAAAGGATGTATTTAGTGAACAATGCAAATACCTGGTTTAATCCAGGTCTACACAGAAATTTACTGGGTGGCAATGAAAGACAGTGCCAACAAGCATGTGTCTGTGCTAGTTAGTCTGCTTACAGCACTGTGTAGATGCCTCCAGCCTGGGAGGCAGCTTGCCCAAAGTACTGCAGCACTGCCACTAAAGCACAGTTTACTATCGTATACATCATAGAGTTATGAGGAGACAGTCACAAAGGAGAGGGATGTAGTAAAGATGCTACATATGGCATCTTAAATGGCATTAATTTCTCTCCTTCTTTAGATCATCTCTTAACTCATAAATTGATTTAACATATTTGCAGCATTTTACCTTATTATGAACTGGATTTTCTAAGTCAATAAGTGAACCAGGCAAAGACATTAAAGCCAAATGAACCTGAAACCAATCTGGAGAAACAGAAATCTTGTGCTCTAACCTAAGCTCTGTATTTAACATGAGCAGAACAGAATTTGCCTTAGTGCATGGCACTGAAATGAATGGCACTGACATGAGAAGATTTAATAAGATCCTAACTTGTAAACTCCAAATCTTCATAAACAGCAGTAATAGACACAATCTTTAACATCCAAGAGTTGGGCAGAGAGGGGGGTTGGAAATAAGAATGAAGTACTACAGCAGAGGATTAAAGGGAAACAAACAGGACTAAAAATAAGGCAACAAAAATGGAAATGACTGAGATGTTTGTAGAAAAATGACCCACACAGTTTAACAAACCAGGCATTGGATTGGGCTCTCCAAAGCAGAGGGCAAAGTGGGCTCAAGACAACTTGGAGACATACACCAAGGCAAAACTGAGAATCATAAAAACAGAGCAGAAAGAAACAAAAACTCCTGTACAAGACTGCTAAAGATGGGAGAATTGTGGGGGCCATATGTACCAAATAGAAGAAAGATGCATAATTAATTGACTAACTTTCCAAATGAAAACATGAGATCAAGAAGCAAGTCATTTTAAATAAATTGGACTGCAGCATTACATTCTGTTTAGCAGCCCAGGAGGGATTCTCAGAGTCATGCCACTTTTTAAAAAAAAGTTCTCTTATATAAACAGAGATGGAAACAACATATTCAGGTATTTTAGCTCAGTCTCTGACACTGTTACTGCTTTGCTCAGTTCTAAGCTTTACAGATCATCTCTCAAGAAATAAGTTAGCTTCCTTGGATGCTTTCAGGAAAAAAAATACTGTTGAAAAGTAAACCTGTTAAAACCAAATGTACAAATTTTACACACACACACACACACACACACACACACACACACACACTATATATAATGTACATCAACATACATGCAGAGAAACACCTATCTTGTATAAACTATCCTGGGTTTTTGGTTGTAGCCGTGTTGGTCTAAGACATAGGCAGGCATGGCTCTTTGAGTAGATGTGATATCTTTTATTAGACCAACTGACTAGTTGAGAAAAAGTTCTTAGCACACTTTTGGGCACAGTCACTCTTCTTCAGGCACAAAGCAGAGACTTGCTATGCCTGAAAAAGGGTGACTGCACCCGAAAGCTTGCTAAGTACTTTTTCCCCCAACTACTTAGCAGGTCTAATAAAAGATTTTGCATCTACTCAAAGAACCTTGCCTGTCTTGCATAAACTATCACATTTTACTCATCTTCTGTAATTGACCTAAGTGAAAAAATAAGGCCCACTGCAATATCTCAGGCAGATGGAATACTGTTATTGAGTAGAGCAATGCTTTGTGAACGTGCATTTATTTCTTATGAGCGTTCAAGGTTAAACCTACAGACACACCAAGGACATATCTACACTGTCTCTGTACAGTGCTTGCAAGTGCCACTGTTGAAGCCCACATACTCCCTGGACATGGTGAGGCAGTCACCTTAGAGCAGCCCTGAGGGCACGCACAGGAGCACCTCTGAGACAGGGATCCTAAAAGGAGCTTTGAGCACTCTCTCATGACCGCTCACTCTGAGGAGCTGAGGCATGTGCAGTAGGACTGGCAGGGCATGCTTCATGGCAGCTCTTCCAAATGTTACACAGAGGCAGTCTACGCATGGAGCATCATAACTTTTAACTGGTAGGTGCTTGGCTCCTGGTGAGAACTGTACACCCTGAACAAGGCACAAGGCAGGGAGTTAGTTTAAGCATCCCACCCAGAGAGTCCCAACAGCCAGCACAGCAACCAAGGAGTCACTTGGCGTCAAAACACTGAGCAGGGAAGAAAGAAATTGAGAATTTTAGCCCAGAACCCTTTCCTGGCTTTGGGACGCAAGTCATTTCTTTCAAAAACAGAGCAGGGATCACTCCTTTCTTTTGAGACATAGATGTACCTAACTGGGTTGGGCCCACAAGGAGATCTAAGTGAAGCAACATCTAGTTTGCATATCCCACTCCAACTAAAGTGTGAGGTTAAGTGCAAAGATCCTCAGCCCTGTGAAGATACAGACAATTCTGGGCCTGTGCCGAAGAAGAATGCTAAATGCTTATGTGACAAGGGGTTATGGTAGTGTTTTGAGGAACACTGTTCTGGACTACAAAGCCTAAATTTTGCCTAACTTACTTTAGATGCCTAAATTCTTTTTGTAATTTGGGTAGAAATTTCCATGGTATTCACAGAATCAATATGACTACAAGCATTGAGCACCAATTTCCCCTTACTGAGCAGCAATATACTTAGTCACAATATCCAAAATGTACACCTATTTTGGAATTCATGATAAGGTGCTCACAAAGTAGCTCTAATCTGAATTCAGCTTTTGCAACTCTGGTTGCAAACAATGGTTGCATGCAGAGGTTAACCTCCTCCCATAAAAAAAACAAACCCCCAAATCAGTGGCCCAGCACATACTCAGGCAAGGCAGCGTGTTAGTTGGACCTGGCCTGCCTGATGTCTGTACAGATCGGGCCCTTTAGCGGAGTTTTTTTGGCACTTATCTAATAGCCGATTGAACCAACTTCAGATAAAAGCACCAAAAAGCCCCACTGAAGCACCTGATCTATGCAGATGCTATGGAGCCAGGT
Source organism: Alligator mississippiensis (assembly GCF_030867095.1). Taxonomy (NCBI): domain Eukaryota; kingdom Metazoa; phylum Chordata; order Crocodylia; family Alligatoridae; genus Alligator; species Alligator mississippiensis. The sequence goes on from NC_081826.1 coordinate 283,078,426, forward strand.
TGAAGTAACGCGCTACTGCTTCCAGTAAAGTGCAGTTTTTTTAACATCTGCAAAGCCAATGTGTTTCTAAGTATCTGCCAACCAAAGACTGGCACTACATTGGGGATCAATACCGCACATTTTTGCCTGTTCTATGTGGCTCTCTATCCTCAGTTTTGCCCTGGAAGCCAAAAGCACTTTTTTGTGAAAGGCACTGACTCTTAGCACAAGAAATCCTTTACTGGTTTTGAAATTTAACAAAGAGCAAATACATGAAGTGCAACATAATGGGTCTTCATTTTGTCAGTAATGAGCACATACCGCCACCACCACCACAAATAAATCAACCTTAATTACACTGGCTTCCACTGACACACACATATATTTATAAAATCTCAATATTATTATTGCTACTGTTATGAATAGGACACTCCACTGCTTTATATTTACATATGAACAGACTAAGCACATGGCATGCTTTGACAAAGTCTAATGAGATATGAAAAATGATTTAGTGATAGAAAATGTTCAATAGTTACAAACTAGAGCATATTTTCGAATGGTTCAAGGTAAAAACATCCAGTCTCAGGCTAGTGAGTGAGGACTGGAAAAAATCAAGGTTGGCAATAAAGTACAAGATTCTGTACTGAGAAGTGTATGGTCCCATGGTTCTTACAGTTGCATTAAAGCCTAAGAATTACACTGAATTAGTCCGCTGTGCATGTTAGGAACGTAGATGCACGATCAGCTAGCAAAGGTGGTAAAAACTATATTTCCAAAGTGTCTGTTGGTTTTTAAATGGCATTTTAACAATAAAAAATTAAGCACTGTATAAGTAGTGCTCAATCTCCAGCCTAAGGAGCTGTATCATTCAGCACAAAGGACTCCCCATGGGTTGGGAAGTTTGACAGTAAGCGAACAGGGGGAGCGTTAATGTGGCACCCTTGCTCCTAAATTGCTGGACCTGCAGGAAGCCCTGCAGGCCAGATAATGTGGCCCTCTGTGCTACATCAGCAGTCTATGGTGCAGCCAATGTGAGGGGTCATGTCATGGCTTGATGCAATGAGCAGGTTTGGGGAATGCAGCTGTATCTGGTGCATGGGACCGGGCCGGTGTACAGCTAAGATATGGAGCATGGGACTGGGCCAGCGGTCAGCTAGATCTGAAGCATGGGACCAGGTTGGCACATGCTGGATCCAGTGAATGGGACTGGACCAGTGCACAGGATCACAACTGCACACCAACCCTGTGCCACTCATCCAGCACACAGAGCCAGAAGGCTGAGCATCACAGCACTTACCATTCAATTTTATGGCAACTCAATGGTATTTACTCAGAGGGTAGCTCTGTCTAAAAATCATTTACCTTTATAGAATTTAATACAGTTTTGATATTATTAGTATTTACTAGCTGGATAAAGTATTTCAAACACACACAAAAGACAATATCAACATAACTATTGTTTCAGAAAAAACTTATTGTAACCAGCATACTGCTGCTGTATAAAAAAAATGTTCATTGCCTTACAAGATCCTAAACCCAACCCACAATTTATTTACATAAAGTGTTTGATAAAGAGTATTATTACCGTTGGTTCTTCACCACCTGTGACAGTTGAAGAACGAGCTCTCCTAGATGGACCACTCTGCTGTTAAATGATAATTAATGTTACAGATAAGTATATTTAGTGATGAAGGGCATAGCTTACTCTCATATCTTCAGGAACAAGGAATCACAGCCACTCTCTTACACACTTTAATGGAGAACAATTAGATTATAATACAATGATATAAAAAACCATACCACGAAAAATGAAGCCATCAATCACTGATAACATCCTCAGATGTACACACATTACTGGTGCAATGACTTCCAAGACTGGGAAAACTAATTTGTAAGAGTTCTGGTCAATGATTCAGTATATTCACTACTGCTGTGATAATGACAGAACCTTTACTGTAATGTAAGGCAATTACATCCTTCAGACACAAAGGCATTATATATGTTCAGCTCTACAAACAAAGTTCAGCCATTTAGAAATGAAGAGGCTATATTGCAGCCATCAGCGAGTGCTAAGCTCTGTGAAAAGGAGAACCTGGTATTCCAAGTTTTAAGAAAGGAGCAACATTGCCCTGCAAAGACAGCTTACTTAGGAATAAGGTGTGGGTTAAGTTGGTAGAAGAAAAATTACTATTAGTCCAGTAGAAGTTGAAGATAGGTCAGATCAAGTAATGTTTTCAATTCTGCTGCTTTAAGTTCGAGGTCAACATTTATAAAACAACACACTGGAAAAAGAATTGTGACAAAGCCCAACCTTATACACCAGAAGAACGAACCCATTATTGATAAAAGACAAAGAAAAATGAAAATACAGAAAAAGCAGATATCCAAGAGACCAGTGCAAGACAACCATTTTTATCCAGAAAAGAAAATAGGTAGATAGCACTTTAGAAGCATTTCCATTAGACACATTCCAAAACATTTATCATTGTAATACCATATCATCTCAGAATGATGTGTAGAATGACTGGATTCTCTCTAGCTTTACAGTGCATTAAAAATGAATAATACAAAGAAGTGTGGAAAAACTATCAACTGTTTAACAAAATCACATTCATATAAATGAATTATCTGACCAATATCTAACTAAAAATAAATAACCTATAATAGTTTAGTAGCAACAAATGAAGAAAGAAATCCTGGTTATCACCTTACATTATTTTGTATTTATCCAACATTCCCATGCAAGTGTGAAGAATACTTTTCATTTGTAAGTTCATATATATAATAATAGGGATATGTTAAGATTCTAAAGGAAATGTCCATTTTCTGGACATGTCACATGTTTTGAAGTATTTTGAAAAGCTGAACCCAAAACCTAATCTACAATTGTGATTTAGCTCATACTGGTGCACAATTCTTTGGCACCGTAGAATTAAATTCAAGGATAAGAAAATGTACAGAACTTCCTGGGTATCAGCAGCAAAGGCCTATGTAGTTATAGAGTGACACAGAACCCACAGCTACCCTTTCGAAAAATTCTCTCAGTACCTTTTCCTGTTAAAAGGGATTCAGTTAATTTCTTAGATTGGATACATTAAGAAAAAATAATGCATCATACGGGTCATAAAATTAGCATGGATATTAGACACAAATGTTTGACTTTTGCACGAACCAATGTAAAGAGAAGCACTGTGAATAAAGCTAGGTGACACATTAGATCAGTTTAAAAAAAAAAAAGTAGGTAAAGTTTCTACTATTTAGTACAATATGGGTGCATCTACACAAGATGTTTACTGTACAGTTGATTAATTAACTGTGCAGTAAACCTCTCAGCATCTACACGTGTGCCTCTAGTAGGGTGCATGAAGCTAATCTAGTCTGCAACAGGATAGTCTTGTAAAATGCAAGTACTAACCTGCTGTGGAGTTTTTTTGGGAGGAACAGCTCATAAGTAAACACTGCCCCAGCTGGCTGCAGCATAGGGTGCTTCAGCGCAGGGCTAGCTGGCAGGCAGCTGTGACACTGAAGCACACTGTGCCCCAGCCAGCTGTGAAACGGTAAGTAGACAGGAGAGCCCAAGGTTGCTCTCCTGTCTCCACATGCTGCAGAGCCCCGTACTGAGGCATGCTGTGTCTCAAGTAGCCATGAAACAGCCGCCTGGGGTTCAGTATGCCTCGAGATGGGGGAGCAACCAGCCTTGGGCTGGAAGGTCTCCTGTCTCCATGTGCTGCTCTGCGGCTGGCTGGTGCACGTGCAGAGTACCTCAGTGCAGGGTCTGCCCGCTGGCTAGCCCTGCGCTGAGGTACCCTGTACTCCAGCCAGCTCCACCCCCGCAGCACATGGAGCCTGGTCAGAGCAGCCCTGGGCTGGCAACCTGATGCCTAAGTCACCTGCCAGCCTGGACTGCTCCAACCGGCTTCCATGTAGTGCGCACGAATAAATTGGTCCACATTAATTGCATGTGTAGACATGCCCTGGGTGCATTTTTTCACATTTACAAAATAGTAGTGATTTTAATTCTCCTCTCAATGGGTGTTTTGCATGTATGTATGCATGCATGTGTGTGTCCGTGAGAGACAGCAAGCGAGTGCAAGCCTGAGAGAGTCTTTGAAAAACCTGGACCAAGTTAAATAAAATTGACACACAAAAACAAAAAAGTCTATCCACCCACTCAAGAAGTTCAATGGTTACTGAAATATCAAGTATGGATAATGTAAACTAGGCCTGTGCTAAGCGGCTAGTATTTGCTTCGGATTCGGAGATTCGGGGGACAGTGATTTGATTCAGTGATTTGAATCACTGTCCCAAAGCAATGCAGTCAAATCTCCGAATCAGCCAGGCCCATCCCCTGCCCACTCTTCCATCCCCCGCACTGGCTGCCCCGCCCGCCCCAGCTCCGGCACTTTGGAAAAAAAAAAAAAAAAGCCCCGACTCACCGGGTGCTGCCAGGGGGGCGATTCCCACTGATCCCCACTGTCCCACGTTGCATGGGGGGGCTCTGCACAAGCCCCCTGAGCCCCCCCCACTCCCCCAGCCCCACCCCATGGCTGTTCCACCTCAGACCCTTTAAGAACCCCCCCCCCCCCGAACTCACCAGTTCCTGCCTGGCAGGGGGTGATCCGTACTGCCCCCTGCTGCCTGGAGGGCTCTTCCATGTGCCCCCTGAAGCCCCGAGACTGCTGCAGGAGCCAGTGAGTCTGGGGGGGTGGGGGTTGGCATTTTGGGGTTTTTTTTCTTAGAACTGAGGTGGGCAGGGCAGCCATGGGGGGGCTGGGGGAGTGGGGAGGTAAGGGGGCTCGTGGAAGAGCCCCCCTATGCAGCATGGGGCAGTGGGGGGCAGCAGGGATCACCCCCACTGCCCGGCAGCACCCAGTGAGTAGGGGCTTTTCCTTAAGGAAAAGGGAGGGGGCTGTAGGAGTGGGTGGGGGTCGAGAGGGGCTGGGGGAGCAGGCAGGGGATGGGGCCTGGCAGGGCATCCCCTATAGCCCCTCCCTGCTCCTCCAGTGCCTTCTCCCCCGCCCCCTACTTACTGGCATGGAGTCTGGCTCTGGCTCCCTGCTGCAGTTTGCGGGGACTGCTCAAATCATTGAAGCTATTCAATGATTTAGCTATTCAATAATATATTCCAAAGATTCGGAGAGCTTTGAATCGATTTGAACCTTTTTCCTAGTCCCCCGATTCATTTTAGATTTGGAGATTCAGCCACCGAATCGGGCCGAATCTCCTCCAAATTGAATCCACACCCGAAGCTTTGCACAGCCCTAGCGTGAACTTGTTTCAAAATATACCTTTCACCTTTCAAATTTCAAGAAAAAAAAATCCACTGATTTTGCCCCAGTCTAAATAGTTATGCAATTACATGAATACTTAAGCATAACTATCTTGATGCCAACATTAATTTATTTTTAAAGAGTCCTTGTGTTGCTGTAGTTGTTATGGTTCATAATAGGTAGGGTGATCATATGTCCTGGTTTGACTGGGACTGTCCTGGATTTTATATACCAGTCCTTGCTGGGTGGGGAAAATTAAAACTGAAGTCCCAGAATCGCAGAGGTATGGGGCACAGTCTAATGGGGAGGCAGAGTGGCATGGTATGCCAGTCAGGTGGGTGGCAGGCACCATGGTAGAATGCCACTGCCTACAGCAGTGCTGCTGATGTGAGAGAGGAAGGGGGGCAGTGTCCCGGATTTCCTCAGAAGTAATATGGTCACCTTACTAATAGGATAGGGATCATGTTTCTAAAAGAAATTCCATAACAAACCTTACTTTTAAAAAACCATTAAAAAAAATATTAGGGAAGATTCCTTCAGTTATACTAATTTTAGATCTGACAAACGTAAAAAAAGACAGAATTAGATGCAAAATTCCCACTCACTTCAATGCAGTAGGATTTCATCCACTGGATTAATCATCTTTCTTAAATCTTTTGTAAAAATGAGTATGATCTCACTACTATGTGGTTCTGTGCATTGTGATGTTAATTTGGTATCAGCTACAGTTTGGGATACGTATATTGTACAAGTTAAATGATAAACAGCTAAATCCATCACCACAGGAAAAGGTACCATTCAGAAGCAGAGTTTTTAAAACCAGAATATAGAAGATAGATAAAAATTAGCTTTTGTTTACCAGTGATAATTGAGACTGTTCAGCAACTGCATCTGTTACGCTGCAAGACCTTAATCTTGATGAAGGATCTCTTTGCTGAAAATAAAAAAAAAGGAAAAATGTTCTCAATTACACTACCTTCAACATAGGATTTGTATTTAATTGCTTTCATTTCTAGTTTTCAGCATTTTTTCTGCAGGAGAAATAAATAATTCTCATCTTGCAACCTCTCTCTCCTTTACGTATCTATAAAACCTTGGCAAGCAGTCAAGAGCAGGTTTCTCTTAAATCCTCGGCATTCCAATCCTCGGCTGTTTCTTTTTGACCTTGTTTTGGATTAAATGGGAAAGGAAAGTAGTCAGCTATGCATCTTGTACTGTCATCTTTAATAGTCCAGTTTTACTGACATACTTCAAAGGACAGAGGAGCTGGATGCTCCTCTACTTCTCTGGGAAAACGCAAAGCAGATTCAACAGCCCTGTAAAAAGTAAAGTGGGGGGGGGTACGGCTGGGATTTGGGGAGAAGGGGACATACCTAAAGTGAACAATGAGTGAAAAGTATCACAATGCCTCTGACATCAAGTAGCTCCAAAAAGACAGCTCAGGGACGATGGGAATAAAATGCCAAATACAGTAGAATGTTGATTATCTGGAATAATTAGTGCCACTATCATTCCAGATAATCTATTTCTCTAGAAACTCAAACAGTGCATCATGAAATGCTATAAACTATATTTTAATTACTGTGCAGCAAATATTAAAAGGCAAAAAGAAATAAAAAATGTTACTGTGTAACGTTTTAAAATCTCAAAGCACTATTAAATAAACAACATACAGTTGTCTCATCAACAACCAAAACCCTACTGCGGCTGGATGGTTTTGTTACTATAAAATCTTCGGTGAACTGACTTTCACAAAACTCAGCTTCCAGATAATCAACTCTCTACTGTATGAGAGAGCATGAATGTCTGCAATGCAGCCCCTAAAAAATTTCCTCTTCCTTCTGGAGATCACCTGCATAAAGCCCTCTGTAGGAATGAATATTTATTGTCCATAGAAGGGAATGGAAAAGTTCTACTATCATGCAGGCATGATTATGCACGCAAGATGTTTCTGCATCACATGACAAGAGGCTGCAACCTCTGCTGCAGAACATAAGCTGGGATACTCGCCACGGCAGGGCTTTGCTGTTGTCCTGGGTTGGCAAAACCAACATATTTTTACATATAGCCCTGAGAATCAATTCCTTAATAGACACTAGCTTTAAGAACATACACAGGTTTGAAATGTACAATCAGCAGTTAATGACTAATGGAAGTGCACTTATTGGTAATATGTAAGTGACACAAACCCGAACACCCACTAATTATGGGGATTAGGGGGACTATTACTCTTAATCCTCTATCTTTCTGTTTAAATTGTACCAACAACCATACTACTTGTAATAAAAATGATACTGGAGATGCTGTAAATGGTGTTATTAAGCATGTGTTTTCTTGTGTGCATGCTGCACTCTCTCTTAGAAGAAAGTTTTCTTCTGTGCTTTTATCAGCTGCTGCAGAACTTGGTAGAAGTCGTGATATTCTTATCTTCAATCAGCACAAATGACCTTCACCTTGCACTGTCATGCTAACCTTTTGTCTTAAAGAAGTAGTTCATTTATTTATAGTTATTTTTAAGATAAGGATCACCAATCCCAACAAGTTCTAGTCAGGTTGCAGTGCTGCTGTAGTCAAAATAGTCAACGAAAGGTCGTCTTCAGTACTGTAGTAAGGGCAGTGACAAGGCTGCACTGATGCTGGGAACCCTTGCATTGGGAGTGGGGGTGGGAGGGGGTTATTCCTAAAGCAAATGGAAGTGATGTTTAGTTACTTGTGTATTACTTATTGTAAAAACATAGTTCTGGACAAACTGGCCCCAGCAGGGGAACCTCGGTATAAGTTGTACAGACTGTCCTATCCCTGTGCCCTGCTGCCCAGAGCTCTGGAGGGTATGGGCAGGCAGGAGGGAGCAACACATGGGGCTTGTTTGCTCTTGCCCACTACCACAGGTAGCAGGGGGAACTGATGTGCTCCCACTGGCTGAAATGGGCCTGTTCCCATAGCCTGGGCCCTCCTCCAAGAGTTGAGCTTGTCTTCTCTCGGCCATTCTTTGTGCAGGCGTTCTTGCTGGCCCTCATCTTGGGCTCCGTATCTCTAACCCCCATCCCCTTCTGTACATGGGCTATACTACAGACCTTGGCTGGCCCGGTTCTCACCACTGGACAGAGTACGGGCCAGGGCAGGGATAAGCTTAGCTTCCAGGGTAGGGCCCAGGGTGCAGAAGCCTGCCTGGTTCAGCTGGGTGGGATGCACCGGGTCTCCCTGCCACATGCATGGATGGACCAAATTGAATGAGCCTCATACTCCCCTGGAAGGTCCAAGCCCAGAGAGGATGGAGTCAGCAAAGGCCCCTGGACACAGCCCACAATGAGAGAGACCTTTCAGCCACAGATTGAGGCAGGATGAGATACTCTGGTGCCAGGGGCAGAGGGTGGGAGGTCCTGGGGTATGGCTGGGCTGAAACACCAGTCCCAGGAGCCTCCTCAGTTTCTGTGTCCAGGAACTTCTCCTTCACTAGGTCAGTTTTTGAAAATAGGGCTGTCCCAGCTGCACAGCAGGGTCACCCTACAGAAAAGCCCAGCCCCATAAGCGGTTTCTCCTCAGAAGTGGTTTGGGAGAAGGGCATGAGCCATCTAACCTGGGGGCTGTCAGTGTGAACCACCTGCAGCCAGGAGCTCTTCTGCTTGGCATTCAAAGAGCCACCTTTGGTTCAATCTATGAAAAAAAAAGGTGCTTTTCAGCTCAGCAGACCAGAATGATATTGGCAACATTTGACCACATGATGTTGACACCTGGTTCCTGAGATGAATCATTTTCCGATTTGCTCATTATTTTACAAAGAGCAAAGGGGAAAGAAATGGCAACTTGTGATTAGCTGTTTAGCTTGCTGGGCTGCCCTTGAGCTCAACCATTCTGCAGTGCCAAGAACCAGGTAAGAAATAAAATTTTCCAAAGACTCACGTTCCAAATCCTTGGCTCCTCCAGCTTTTGGCAGCAGGACAGCCAGACTGCTAGAATCTTAAAGATGGGAAGGCCAAGGTATGTAAGGTCGCTTGATGTAGCCAGATATCAACATTGCCTCAAGGATTTTTTGACATTACATAATAACTATTGCTACCGTCAAGCTCAGCTTCAGTCACTTAAAATTAGTTTAGAACTACCTAAGGTCTCTGATTGGACAAGAAAGATTATCTTACTTGGAAATCCTGTCAATTGAGTAACATATAGTGAATCTGCTAAACTACGATTCCTTAACTGACAAGTTTGCTATGTTAAAGGCAAAGCAAATTCATATTTAAATAAGATGCCTGCTGGCACAGGATTTCATAAGAATCCTGGAAAATCTGAACATTTGTCTTTAACCCCAGACTTTCTTGAAAACTCTAGAATTTATATTAATTTGGGGTAATGTTTTAATAAACATTGTTTTTAACATTGTTTTTAAACTTGAGAAGGGGCTTGTTTCATGAATTAATTATAGTTTATTTGTTTGAAAACAAGAGAGTGCCATTTCAATTGCAAACTTTCTAGTACTTCTTTCTGTACATGTTGCAGGGTTGTTGGTTGTAGCCATGTTGGTCTAAGGACATAGGCAGGCAAGGTACTTTGGGTAGATGTGAAATCTTTTATTAACCAACTAAATAGTTGGGGGAAAGATCTTTGAAAGCTTTCGGGCACAAACACTATTCAGACATTGGGAGACTCTGCTGTTGTTCTGCGTTCTCCAAATTGGAAAAGAAGCTGAAGTAAACAAGAAGTCTGTGGCATGCAAATGAGTGCAAGTTTTGAAGACAAAGGGTAGAGACAGGAGTGGGGGAAGAGGTAGGGAAAAGTGTGAAGGAATGCAGGTGGTCAGCTAAAGGCAGTCAGATGTCAAACAGGTTGTAATGGGTCATAAATCCAATGTCTATATTAAATCCTTGATTTTTTGTATCCATTGCAAAACATTACAAACCTGCGGCCCCCCCCCCATTGCCCCTCCAACCTGTCTTTTACCTACTGACCATCTCAATTTACATTTAAAATGACTGGCTGTCTTGCATACGTACTGGCTGCTTTACCACTCCATCCAGGAAAAGCACAGATCATCTGCAGACCCTTCCTCCAAAAGCTTGCAAAGAAGAATTTTTCCAACTCTCTGAGTTGGTCTAAAAAAGATATTGGATTTACCCAAAGAACCTTGTCTTTTCATACATGGCACTCTGTGTTGATACATGGTGCTACATGCAACAGCTTCGCAAACTTGTGATCCTCTCTCGCTTTTTGACACTAATTTGGGTCTGTGCTCTTTTCTATTGTTATTATATCATATACAACAAGTGATTTTTCAAAAAAACATAGTAGCACATATGGGACAATTTGCCCACTACGCGACTTGCACTGGGTGCCAAAATGCCCAGCTCCAGCTCTTTTGTTGTCTGACCTCTCCCCCCCAGCTATAGTTGGTCCAGGGAAAGATGCCACAACCCCCCCCCAAAAAACCCAAAAAACCCCTGCCTTTCAACAAACTCTGTTTATATTCTTATATTCCCTGTCTATGAAGTACCTTGCAAAAGCACAGCACAGCATGCAGAGCTTAGCGAGTACAAACATGAATGCAGAGAAGACTAAGTGCACTGCCACAATTTCTTAACTGTTGACCAGGGAAAGAGCACTTCTGATGTTAAGGCTTCTGTCTCCCTGCCTTCTACACCACCAAGAGGTAGAACCCTTGATATTGCAATCTATAGTCTGTCCAGCACTTATGCCAAAAAGACTTACCTACCTGTCCATGCAAAGTTCTAAATTATTTATCTTAACAACTTAGATTTCATCACTGAAAAGAGGCATGTTAATTACCCAGCTTCCTAGGGGAAGACTGAGATTAATGTCCTCTTAAAATCAAATTTTATTTTGATAATCACAGTAATAACATGTCTCTACTGGTCATGCTATGAATTAGTTCTCATTACTGCAAGGCAAAGTATTGCCCATCTCATTCAAATAAGGCATCTATTCAAAACTTGTGAAGCAAGGCCTTAAGATTAGTTTAAAACTAAGGATTTTCTTGAAAAATAAAAGTTCCTAACTTGCTTTCAGGATTCCAAGTTTTTGCCCTTAGTTTGACTCCATCTTTTATGCTTTTCTCTTTAATCATTAAATATTTTATTTGAAAGCTGAAATCCTCACTTAAATGACTTGACACAACAAGTCATAAGACTTGTAATAAACCATGTGACTTGCTAGTACAGCATATGGCATAATGAAATACTGATAAGGGACTTAGATTTGATTGCACATTAACTGAGTGAGGGTAAGAAAAGGTTAGTACCCACCACCTGGCAGGGATCTACCTGTATGTCCAGACACTTGTGGGTAGGCATTTATCTAACAGCTGGAACTGGTTTTTGCGACTCAAAGACCACAGGACCAATGCCATCTCCTGTACTACTTTTCATCTGGGGACCTTCTTAATATCAATGTAAACATTCAGTTCTTAAAAGGGGGGGGGGGGGAGGGGGAGGAGGGAGGGCAAGGGAGGTGGTTTCTAGTTCCTTACCCTCTTGAGAAGACTGCTTCCAAATATTGTGAAGGTTGAGAGTTCCTTACATGCCAGGAAACTCGCAGGTTATTTCCCGTCTATGCCGCAGTTGCTAAGGCCTGGTCTTTGATCAAAGAACTGACAGATCCCTGTAGCTACTTGCTCCTAAACTGAGAGTTGGGACACATGCCTGTCGTGACAGAAGGTGAAATTCAAAAGGTTATCTAATCCAGCCCCATACTCATGGCAGACTCATCCATGACTAAAGCCTTTCTGCCAAGGATCTGTCCAACCTGCTTTTGAATGTTTCCAAGGGTAGAGAGTCCACAATTTCTCTAAGTAGCCTGTTCAAATGTTTGATCACCCTTATAATCAGAAACGTTCCTCGATATCTCCAACCTAAATTTCCCCTGCTATAGTTTGAGACCATTGTTCTTAGTCCTCTACCCTACAGCCAGAGAGAAAAGCACATCTGCATCCTTTCTATAAATCACCCTTCGGGTACTTTTAGACTTATCAAATCCCACCTCAGCCTTCTCTTCTCTAGGTTAAATAACCCACATTATTTCAGCCTTTCCTCATAAGTCTCATCTCCTGAGCCTCTGATCATTTCTGTTGTCCTGCTCTGGACGTGTTTTTAAACTGTCCACCTCTTTTTGAAGTGTAAAGTCCAAAACAGGATACAGTACTCTAAGGTGAGACCTCACCAGCAATGAACAGAGCAGAAGAATCTTTCCTTTGATCTGCAAGTGACACAACCCAGTATGGCGTTGGGTTTTTTTTTTGACAGATGAGCACACTGTTGGCTCACAGTCAGCTTATGGTACACTGTAACCCCCAGTCCTCCTCTGCAGTACCACAGCCTAGCCAGTCATTCCCCAGGCTGTATTTGTGCATGCAAGTATTTCACAGATTCACAGAAGTTTAGGGCTGGAAGGGACCTCGTGAGATCATCATCCCAAGCGCAGGACTTGGTACTTGTCCTTGTTGAATCTTATCTCTTTGACTGAGGACTATTTTGTCAGGCTGACCAGGTCATTCTGGATCCTAGTCTTGCCCTCTGGAGTGTCTGCAATTCCACCCAACTTGGTGTCATCCACAACTTTATTAAGCACTCGATCCCATTGTTCAAATAATTAATGTAGATATCAAGCAGTACCAGACCCAGGAGAGAGCCCTGGTGAGCCCCACTGACACTGCCCCCCAACTAGACATTTAGCCATTAAGGATTACTCACTGAGTACGATGATCCAACCCATTAAATATCCACCTTACAATACTTGCATTTAGTTTCCATTTCTTTCTCTTGTTAATGAGAATGTCATAGAAGACCATGCCTGTCTAAAGGCAAGGTATACCAAATCCATAGTTCTCCCTTCATTCAAAGAGCCTGTCATTTCACCCACAAAGAGCAATAAAGGAATAGTGAAGAGAAGTAAAGGAGGGATATTATACCGAGAGTCTTCTAACAAATCAAAGATGGAAGGAAAGAGGAAGAAAGAATAAGCATGTGGGCCAACGCATTCTGTAGCTGCTTTCGAGGGGAGGGGGAAAACTGATGTTAAGGAGCGTGCATCAACCACTACACTGTTGCAGTTCCCTCTGTGTGATCCTGTAGTGCTACAGGATCTAGTTCACTCCAACTGTGACCTTGAATGAAGCTAGGTTAAAGTTGAAGTGGTTTTGCAACACTTGTACTGCTACAGAATCATGTCAACAACAGCTGACTCCTAACAGCTTATATTGGTTTCCTTTGGTAGCAATATGACTATTTCAAGTGACTGAAAAGATTGGAGAACAAAGGAAGCAGAACCAATAAGCATTTTTGGATAGTGAATTTAATCTATGCCTTACCATACCAATATTTTTGTGATAGCCATCTTATATCATTAAGCTTGGGGGCGGGATGGGGGGTTGGAGAAACTTGGGGGTATGTCAGAGTACTTTAATATTATTAATTATTCTGTAGTATGGAAGTAAAAAACGACTAAAAAAAGAAAACAGCTTTGCCAGAATGTACACAAAAACCTGCAGCACATGCGCACCTACTGGCTCAAGACAGGGCTTATTTAGAAAGTTACCCAGCATGCATCCTGGGCTGTGTTGCAGTACCAAGGGCTCAAAGGTTCCACTTTTCCACCTTCATTTAATTTGGCATGGGCCCCCTGTTTGCAGTCGCTGGAAGTGAAGGATGAAAGCAGGGAGGAGACTGAGGAGGCAGTTTGCTGGTGAGCCCTAAGGGCTTATTCTCTAGTCCTTTCAAATACATTCTAATTCGGACCCTGCTCACAATGTTCCATCCTCAAATAAAAGTGTGAACACGTGGCTTTTTCATTCTGTTCCAGACAGAAGCTAACACCTTCAGAGAGACTGGCTCTATTAATACACTACCTGAAAATGAAACACAGATCACGGTCCAAGCCTTCCCCTTAGGTTTGGCTCCCGCAAGGCTTACTCAGTCTCTTCCCCCCTCTCTTCACAGAGTCACTCCCATCTCCCTTATATTTAGGATGGAACTAAATGAGCCATTTCCAACCATGAGTTGCAAGGTTTCAGCTTCCCTCTTTAGGAACTGCACCTGCTAACTAAAAAAGATAAACTTTCCTCTACATTAAAACAGCACCACATACTGTACTGGTTTCATAGGACATTTGGGAGGCCATTTGGCCTAAAATCAATGATAACTTGTTTCTGTTACTCTCATTAGAAATCCCACAAGATGGAAAAATCAATTAGCTGTACTCTTCCTTTCTAGCATCAGTAACTCCCCCCCTTCACAATAGACTTCTGATTTGCCACAATTAATTTTGCTGACAAGCAGTGCTTTCATGTCAGCTGTTTACTAGATGCATTGCTTTTCTATACAGTCTGAATAGGGCTGCAAGTTCCATACATATAGATCATCCTTTAGGAGCTTTCAATTTTTTGCACTCTCATTACTTTAGGTATTTTATTTCCTATTTAGAAGAGTATAAGAAATAAAGTATGAATTAGAATGCGCTAAAATTATACAAACTCTCTCGCCTATTTAAAGAATGGCTCAGAATGGCCCTCCTATGTGTTACAGTAACACAAAAAATAGCATGAAGCAAAATAATGAGGAGCATCTTAGAATCTTCAACCCTCCCCCATAAGGTCCATATTTGGTTAGATTAAAAGTATTGGGCTCAACAGTGCACACTACTGAAAGATCAGCGACTTTAAAAAAGAAATATAAACTCATTATACACCCAAGATGTGTGGGACAAGACTTGCTTCACAAATAATGTGATCAAGATTAGCAACTTGAGGTGCAGTCTTACACAGATGTATATACAGTGTTACACAGACGTATTTATGTATCGCATGATAAAAGAGCTTCTATACACATACATATATATTTAATGATTCAATGTGTTTTCTTACTTTGAAAAGTGCTCTGATTATAATTATGATTGCGATAATATGCAAGAGAAAGCACCTAATGGCTCTGTAAATTAGCCAGTTTATAGCAAATATTATTACTTGGGTATCTTAATGAAGACAAATTCCCAGCTCCGGTATTTACTCGTCAAATAAAAGATGCTAGGTCCTGTTCCTGAAATTGGTCCAGTGTGGATAGACCCCTCTGGAGGACCACACAAGCATAGAGGTTTTACCCTTTCAGCTCTTCCTTTTTCTAACTGAGGTTATAGTTTACTGGGCTAGTCTGCAGGTGACATTGAAGTCATTGTAAGACATCAACTGAAAAGGATTTCCGAATATACCTTACAGCTACTTTATTTTATAAAATCATATTTAAGCTGAACACAGCCAAATTTAGACTCCTTATCTCCTGAACAAAGGTACCTTGATAAGATGTCCCATTAGACTGCAATATGTTCAGCCTCCTATGTTTCATTCAATATTTGCAATTGTTTCTTTTATCAGAGATATAAGACATGCCTAAGCCTGCAATCATATCTCTCTTCTCTTCTGTGATATCAGTCTTCCTTGATTACAGGATATTACAAATACAAGTTGTAACTTCTCATCCTAATGAGGAGAGAGAACATACATATAGGGCTTATAAAACCTTGATTGACTGCTTCAAATTACCTAAAGATTCTACCACAACTAAATAGCTACAATTATATTCTTTTATAAGCCTTTTGATATTTGATCCAGTTCAATTGTGGGGTCTTTGTCAAGAGAATAATACTTTTGATAAAATATACATGCACGTACAGGGAATTGTATTCATAAAATAACTACTGTTGTAATGGTCTGATCAAGCTAAGACACTTTCAAGAGACAGATTTTTGCAAATTGTTGATTGCAAGTAAAAATAAAGCAAAATGATAAAACTCATCAGAAGCATAATACTTTTTTGGAAAAAAAAACAAGCAGTGTGATTTTAACTGTAGTAGTTTTGCCACATTTCACTCAGAGAAAAGAAAGTTAAACCAAAATGAAAGAAGGCAAGTTAGTTATTTTCTTGTTAGTGGTATTTTGAATGGTGAACTTCTAACTACATACATTGTACAGTCAATTTTAAAGAAAGATTTCCTATTAAAATTTAGTGCAAGTAAAAACTTAGGATAAACAGAAAGATTTCTGTGTTCATTTGCAAAATGCTAATGAAAACACAACACACAATAGCAAGAAAGACACAGAAACAAAGCACCGCACTCTGTAAGCTAAACAAACATTGCATTGTAGCACTGAAATTCAAATCAATATTGCTGTATCTTGCAGATGCATGACAAGCGGTAAGCAAAACCAACAAAGCTCTTTTTAACTGAACAGCAAAGAATTAACAGTGAAAACTAAATAAGACTTCAAAATGTTTTACTTTAAGAATTCAATCCAATCTCCCACTGACTTCAATGGAATAGAATTTCAGCCACTGTTTATGAAATACTGGGCAATCCAAACTGCTTAAAAAAGTACAATGGTTTAGTACAGTATATTGTAGTATAGAAAGTATAGATACGTAATTAATAAAATAATCCTGTCCTTGTTCAACCTCAAATATCAAATTATGAGACAAGGTTGAAGTTACCAAAAAAGGAATCCCAGCCTACAAATATGAATTAGTATATTCATAATGCCACCAAAAACAACTGCCCATACATATGGATGATTCAGACAGTCAGACACTGTATCAGACATACAGTCACAGAGGTCTGTTCAGTAGTGTATCTAGTGAGCACAATACTTACTATCAAAGAACTGAGTTGTTCCCCATTGGAATCAGGAGTGACTTGGAGCCTTCTGTTCAATTCATCAGACAGCTCCTGGGGACTGGTCCGAGAAACTGGAGAGGCCGGGGGAGGTGGCAAGGACAGGCTTAAGGAATCTCCACTTGCACTCACTTCCTCTGAAATAGTTTCCCAGGGCTGACAAAAGGGAAAGGAAAAGATGATAGCAAACATTTACCACTGCAGATCTCTCCTAGCTGACCCATGCTCTTGCAGCAATATGTGCATTTTAATTGCTTTGTGACAAGTCTCCACTGGGCTATCAGTGGAAATAATAAGGCAGACATATAACTTTGAGTACCTTCAATGCTGCCTACAATATCACTAGCATGTGCTAAACAGTTCTGCTGTTTAAATATTGCATAATTGACTTCAGAAGGAAGGACAGATGGATGGATGGTGGGATGGACGGACAACTACAACCTCTGTAATGAGGCCAAAGGTCACAAGAAATTAAGAGTAGTAGCTATTCTAGTGACAATATTCCCCACAGTGCTACAGAAACCATGGTTTGGGTGTAAACATACAAATCAAACTAATCAACTGCAGATGAAAGGGCGTTAAAGTTTCATTAAATGTACTCCCAATGGAATTAAATTTTATTAATTTTTCCTTCTACTGTTTGAGTTTGTTTTAAAACATGACCACAATCTGCACTGAGATGGGATTAACATACAGACTTGGTGGCTAGGGACAGACATTCAAAAAGCCAGAGCCTGAATTGATTCAATCTTTGCAGGTTAGTCTAACCTGTGTAGACTGAACCAATTCGTAAGTGTACAGACATTCACTTTTGACTCAGGAAATGCAGGCACGTGCCTGCTGTGGCTCAGGCCAGAAACCGGGGGGTGCTAGAGCAAGCCCTCAGCTGGAGGGAAACTAAGCTGAAGAGGGGCATGGCCAGGACCAGGCAAGCCTGCCCACCCTCATCTGCCTGGAGGTGGAGGGGGGCAGCAGCTCTTGCCAGGCATCCCCAGACCTCCACCCCTCCTCACTTGCTGGCTGGCAGCAGGAGCAGGGGCGGGGTCAGACCCTGGTAGCGTGGGGGGAAGTGGAGGTTTAATCCCCCCATTACCCCGGGGGAGGGGCAGTGTGGGTACTAACAGGCTCCGCTCATGCACCCGGGACCATGGGAGCCACATGCCAGTAGCCTAGGGCAAGGGGTGCAGGTTAATCTCTCCATTCCAGCATCAGTGGGGAGCACTGGTATGGCATCCAGGGCCGAGTCCCTCCAAGAAGCATCCAGCTGGATGCAGGGAGGGACTGAGGAGAGGGGATGTGACCTGCCTGCAGGGGGAGGGAGGGGGGCTGGGACTAGTTACAGTCGGACTCACTTTTGCCTCCTGCTGAGGCAGCGTGCCCAGAGCTGGGATGGCCCCAGTGGGTGGGGGGCAGCACCTGCCACCTCCTGCCTCCAGCCCTGCATGGGGGGCCAAAGTTTGCAGGCAGGCCGCATCTGCCGTGTGGCTCCCCACCCCCTCCCTCTCCCAGCAGAGGCAGCGGCACAGCGAACTATCATGGTGGGCGCAGGTGAAGCACTTGTTGCCTACCGCTGCTCAGGGTGGGCTACTGCAGGCCTGGGGCATGGGCCATAGTGGGGAAAGGCAATGGACTGCCACAACCCAGTCCGGTCTGGCCCGGCCACGTGGTCCAGGGGCCTAGGGCAGCAACTGGTTGGCGGCAGTCTGCTCATGTGCACCCGCCATGATAGTTCGCTCTGCCACCACCTCTGCTGGGAAAGATACGGGGGCAGGGAGCTGTGCTGCACCTGCAGCCTGCCTGCAAGCCACAGCCCCTGCACAGGGCTGGAGGCAGGGGCAGCAGGTGCTGACCCCCACCCCCTAGGGCCATGCCAGCCCCAGCTGCGCTGCTGTAGCAGGAGGCAGCAGTGAATTGGGCTGTAACTAGTCCCAGTTCCCCCCTTGCCACCAAGTCATGTCCCCCCTCCCCGCAGCTGGCTGGCAGCTCCTTGGAGGGACTTGGCCCAGGGTGCCATGTCGGTACCCCCCACTGCTGCTACTTGCAATGCAGAGAGTAAACCCCCCACGTTCCCCCAGGCTACTGGCATCTGGCTGCCGCAGCCCTAGGTACACAAGTGCAGCCTGTCAGGACCCGTGCTACCCCCCCTGCAATGGGAGGATTAAACCCCTGCTTTCTCTCAGGCTACCAGGGTGTAGCCCTGCCCCTGCTACCAGCCAGCGAGTGAGATGGGGTGGGGATCTGGGGATGCCTGGCAAAGGCCGCTGCACCCTTGCCAGGCAGACCTGGCAACACTACAGAGCAGGGTTTCCCATCCCCATTTTTTTCTGACCCAGCCAGAGCAGAGCAGACCCAGATAGTGCTCCAGCTAGGGAGGAGAGGAGTGGAGCCAACCCTGCCTGGCTGGAACAAACAGACAGCCCAGCCCTGCCAGGCATGCTGGAGTACTGATTTAACTTAAACCAGGAAGGGGTTTGGGATAGAAGTTGCATAAACCAGTTCGTCCCAAGTCAGTTAAGTCTGAGAACACATTCAACCAGGTTTACCTTAAACCAATTTTGGCCATTTTGAAACTGATTTATGAGCACTGAACTTATATTCTGTTACAGGTTTAAACCAGTTTCTGATCACTTAAATTGGTTTATGTGCAACTTCTGTCCCTAGCCTTAAATAACAGCATTTTACAATGAAATGCTTTATGGAAATTGTTCTTAATACATACAGGGTATCAATTATAAGTGAAAGATGAGAGTGCAGCATGGTCTCAGCAACTTCTTACTTTCTAGCATGACTGGCATGCAGAAATAAAAAATACCTACTAGAATATAAACTGTTCCTTCTGAATCTTATCATAAAATACTCAAGAAAACTGAATGAAACAGCCAGCTTCAGTCTGAAAGACTGCTTATATTTCCAAGCAAATTTTATTTACTCAGTTCAAATATGTGTAAACCAAACATTCAAATAGTGAAATGCTGCCTTAGACTTACGGGGGGGAGGGGGAACAAGAAAAAACCCGTCTTTTCCACATTCAGAGTTCATTTTGTTAATGTGATTACTTAAACTTCTTTCTTAAACCTCCCAACCAATTTTTCAAAGCTGAGCATAGAGGAAAAATGTATTCCTTAACCTGCCCATAGCAACCAATGTACAAAACTAGAAGTCTAATTATCCTAGAACTCTCCTGTGCTTTTATTATTTGATGTGTGTATACATGTCAGATATTCAAAATTTGTATGGCTCTGAATACACGGATTTAGTTAGGTTTTATTTTACCCAATTACCACTAGAATTTAACTCAGGCAGTTATCGCAAAAAGCCTTGTAAAAACACTGGTCTGAAAAGATACTGCTCAATATAGTAGAAATTAACTAACTGGCAAATAAAATGCATCTGTTTGGGTAGATTATTTTAAAACCATAAAACAGTTTAAATGCTGAGGAAATTATTCCAAGGCTGATACGTACTTCAGGTATATCTCCACTGTCCATGGGCTCTGGCTCCAAATCTTCACTAATGTGTCTCCGAGATCGAAACCGTCTATGAGCCGCCTCTTGGTTTATTTGTCTAATGTTGTTGTCTGATTCAGATGCCATATCACTGGCCATTGTGGAAATGAGAAAATTGGAGAGGAGAGGAGAATAAGACAATGATTATTACCTTTAAATTAACACACATTTCCGTATACGAGATCTTCTGTCACTTTGCTTCCACTTCTACATTTACTTCAAACCTTGGATTCTGTGAGGGGATTGCCAATCACGGAGGATAAGTGTCAGAGATTCTGCAATATGGATGTTTTCAAACTAAACTGACCTGGGAATATCATCTAATTTCATAAGGATTAATTATGTCATCACACTTTTCAGTTTGAGGACTGAGCACATCATTTCAAGAAATTCAAGGGGCCACAACCAGTGCTTTGGGACTGGTTTCCTGCACTGCTTCACCCTCTGTATAAGGGAGAATTGAAAAGGAACATGTATTTAAATGCACTGCATTCCAGTTATTCCCCCCCGCCATCCCAAAAAAAAAAAAAATGCCCTGAACAAGATACTGTAAGCAGGAGGAGGAGGATTTGCACAAGCTATTGTGCTTCTGTGCCAGCTGGGGAAATCCCCAACAGCTAATTTGCAGGTGAATGAGTGGAAACCACCTTAATATTCCTACTGGGGATCTCCCTGACCTGAGGGAAATCCCTGTTATCTATGCAGCCCAGGCCCCACCTTCTTTGCTACAGCCCCTGGTTCAGGGAAGATGTTGGGTGGGCAGATGAGGGAGGGCCAATACAGCCTTTGAAGTTTGAGCTGCAGCCTTTAAGAGGGATTTAGGTTAAGAACAAGGCTTTGAAGGGTACAGTTTAAAGCCTCAAGTGCCAAATGCAACTCACAGGCTACATACTACACACACAGACCATGGTATAACTGTCCTCATTTTCTCTTTGGCCAGTGGCAGTATCTGAACTAGGGACACGAGAAGATACTTATCCTTCTAGCAAATCAGACGACACATTCCTTTCCCTGTACATCTTTATGCATAAGCATAAATGCATGAACAACGCTGGGAGCAAGGAACTGAATCCAGAGCTCCCTTCCTCTCCCTCAAGGGAACGCCCTCCCTTACTGGGCCTCAGTCAAGCTTGTTCTTGCTGCCTCTCCTTCTGGCCCAATGATTTTTAGCTGCCTAGTGGTTTCAATCCTGCCTTGTTCATAGATTGGGGGTTAGGTACTTCTCTGAGAAGTAGGCGATGTGAACTAAAGTACCCTCTAACTAAATGGGGCCTAGAACTCAGCTCCCTTATTCCTGAGCAAGTGCCCTAACCAGTGTGCTAACAGGCAAAAGAGGAATGGGCCCTCCTCCTCGTTATCCTTCTCAACAAGCAACAACGAGCTGCACGTACAGTCTTAACTTTAAACCATGGCTCAGTTAGCGTGGCTCTTCTCCATCTAATGTACTGGGGGATTTCTGTACTGTTTATTTGTTTCCCAGATGAACCAGAGCCCAGGTGCAGGTAGACTGCTAAGTAGCCATTTTGGGTCTCTTCTGAGCATGTGCAAAAGCTCAAGTCCAATTGTCTGGGGATCATATTAGGCCAAAATTGATGTGCATAAGGAATCTAGATGTCTTAGTCAGTTTTTGCCTCCTGGGCACAGAGGAATAAAATCTTTGTGGTTAAGATGCCCGAAAGCAGACCAAAGACCCAAAGAAATACTAGAGATAGAATAGGCTTCGAACCTAGGTATATTACAGGGATGTAATTACCTTGATCAATCAAACCTGAAATCTCACTGAAGAATGGTTTGCTTGCCATGACCATAATTATATGGCAACCTAGTAGAGATCCATCATTCAAAATACAGTATGCCAAACTCCATTGTAACAGTTTGTTTTTTAAAAATAAGGCAAATTTTACAAACTAAGTGGCAAAATATTGTATTAAGCATTAGTAGAACTATTATTTTTAATAAATACATAATAAGTGCTCGAGTTAATGCTTGCATATTTTAGTCACTAGAATTCTGAATACAATAAACAAACAAATCAAGTAAAGCAGAAGGCTCTTAAGACAACCCAGTGGGCATAATATAAATTATGGTGATGGATATAAATGCTCAAGCAAGAACACGGGACATTTCTGTAATAACAGCTCACTGAAGATGAATAGTTGCATGTGAAAAAGCAAAATAAATCTAGATGGTTGACTAACGTCTGATTTCTGTGCTCAACCTTCCCTACTCAATCATGCATATAGCCTTTAAGCCTATCATATTTTTAGAAGTGTAATCATGAGTAATGTAGAATTTAAAAAATTAAACAATTCTGAGAGCAGCATAAGAAGATTACATAAATTACAGTTTGTACACCTATATCAGGATTTCCTTGGAAAGCTCATTAGATTTATCTTAATTTAAATGTAATAAGCTTTCTATAGATTTTCCTTGCCTTTTATAGCAGAATACTTTGAAGATTCAGTGCAAACCTCCCAATATCTTAAACACATTGCCAATTACCCACTGTTCAATTTCAGTTAACTGCCACATGGACATAAAAGTGTTTTAAAAATGGCTTCAGACATGATCCTTAAAACACAAGATGAGCTTTGAAGCACTTCCTTTTGAATATCCCTATGCTCTAGCAGAGCATGATGGGGGTTTCTCAGTCCTTCAGCACCCCACAGTTCCCCAGCAACCCATAGTGCTCTACTGCAAACAGCCAATGAATACTCTCCTGTGCACTCAGCTGCCCCTAGGGACCCCTGGAGGCATATTCCTTTGCAGGCGAGGATTCCTTCACTGTATTTGTGCTAAACACACCATTAGGAGACAACCTTGCTGAATACCTGGGACACTAAGTGAAGGACCGCGGCCTCTAATTCTCAAAAGGAATGGTTTGAGAGAAATAACCTCTTAGGCTAAGGACTGATGTTACACATAAACTGGTTTAAGTAATCAGAAGCTTGTTTAAACCTGTAACAGAACATAGGTTCAGGTAACATAAACCAGTTTCAAAATGGCCAAAACTAGTTTAAGATAAACCTGGTTGAATGTAGTATCAGACTTAACTGATTGAGCTCAAATCAGTTTATGCAACTTCTGTCCCAGACCCCTTCCTGGTTTAACTTAAATCAGAGTCCCCCAGCATCCCAGCATGCTCTGCAGCCCTGGGCTAGGCTATGTTCTCAGCTCCAGAGAGCAGAGCTGTCCCTGCCCCTCTGCTCCCTAGCTGGAGCATGAGTGGGCAAGGGCAGGGGTGTGGCCAGATGTCAGTCCCCGGTAAAGAAAAGGGGGCAGGGAAGAGGTTTTTTCACCCTTCCCTCCCCTGTCCCACCAGCATGAACCCCTGCAAGGTCTGACAGGCATTTCTCCACTTGCTCCTCCAGTGGCAGGGGCATGGCAAGCCCTGACAGTAGCCTCAAGTGAACTGGCCAGGGAGGGGGTTTAATTCCTCCCTCCTGACCCACTGACAGACCTGGGCCGGGGCCTGCCTAGCGCTCTCCCCTCACTGCTGCAGCAGCAGGAGCAGGAGCGCAGCCAGATGCTGGCCAGCATGGCCCCCTGAGGCAGAGGGGACAGGCAGAAGGTTTATTCTCCCCTTTACCCACAAGAGACAGCAGCTAGGGTTTGCCCGCCCTGATGATCACTCCCTGAGCAGGGAGAGTGGCAGGAAAAACCCCCTGCCTACCCCCTCCACCACATGCTGGATGGAGGGGGGGGGGGAATAACCCCCCTCTTTCCCCCTTGTTTAAGGGGGCCATGCTGGCCAGCCTGTGGCCATGCCCCCAGCCCTGCTATTGGAGGAGCGAAGGGGCAGGGACCTTGACAGGGGCAGCAGCCTCCATCATAGTTTTCCTAGGAGTGCATGCCTCTTCCCGGTGGCAGGCTGCACTGCAGGGCAGGCAGAGCTGCCACACACTGCAAGGGGTGAGCAGTGGCAGTGCTAGGGAGGGCTTGGGAGGCTATGGCCACCTGTCCAAGCCCTGGTACCATGCTCACCCTGCAGCAGCTCTGCCTGCCCAACTCTGCCCTGCCCCCAGCTCAGGTCCCCCCCCCGGGAAAAGGCTTGAACTCTCAGGAAACCATGAGAGTGGCTGCTGCCCCACCAGGGTCGCTCCCCACTCGCCACTTCAGTATTTCCCTCCTCCCCTCAGCATCTGGCAGAGGGGGCAGGGAGGGGGCTTATCCTGCCACTTGCCTCACACAGTGAGCTATCAGTGGCATCGGGGCTGGCAGACCCTGGCTGTAGTCTCCGAAGGACAGAGTGGAGTGGAGGGGGGGAATAATCCCCCTCCTTTCCCACTCTGCTTCAGAGGGCCATGCTGGCTGGTGAATGGCCATTCCCCTGCCCCTGCTGCTGTATCAGTGAGGAGGGAGTACCAGGCGGACCCTGGCTCAGGTCCATGCCAGTAGGACAGGGATGGGGGAATTAAACCCCCTCCCTGGCCAGTTCACTTGAGGCTACTACTGACGGGGCTGGCCATGCCTCCTAGCATAGCTTCCCTGTAGCTGAGGACTACTCTAGCACCCCTCCCCGAGCTTCTGGCCTGAGCAACTGCAGGCATCTGCCTGCATTTCCTGAATGTCTATTTACTTGCAGATTGGTTCAATCTAGGCAGGTTAGACTAACCTGCAAAGATTGAATCAATTCAGTCTCCAGCTTTTTGAATGTCGGTCCCTATTCTTAAAGATAAGAGTCAAGAGAATACTCCCAGATATATATCAAAGTTCACATTAAACTTGTAACCCATCTGTTATGGTAAAGAACTATGCAACAGTATGTTTCCTTTTCTTTCCTTGAAAAGTCTTCAGCTCTCCTGAGTGAAAATAATTTTGTTTGAAAGAATGAATATCCATACTTAAAATCTTATTTGGCCCAAGCAATTTATTGCAATTCTTTAACACTTACATTAAAGTTGGCCGATGCCACTGAGTTGTCCTGTTGTTGTGGTTGACATAGTAAGTACGACCAAGATTGTCCACTTTTTCTTCCCATCCAGGAGGCAGTGGAGGTGGCGGTAACTCCTCTTGGCGATGAGATGCAGAATCATTGGAATCAACCACTTCCCATCCATGCTAGGAGTAACAATAAATACTGATTACAAAGTTTAACAACAACAAAACGTTAAATTGCTATAGGATTTTTGGGCTACGTTAACTGATTTTTAAAAGTGATGGATAACAATGAAAGACTATTTAACTATAAAAGCTGTGCTGAAAAGGGAACTAGTCTCACTAGTACACAATATGCCTCATTTCTTTGGAAAACATTAAGTAAATCAGTATGACCTTTTCAAATGGTGTAATTTATTTCAGCTACCACTGACTGAGTTATGCTCAGCACTCTGTATAATGTTAATGGTCACTGAGTTTTATGTTCACATCTCTACTGAAATTAGCCAATTAATTATCTAAGTAAAGAAGTAGTTAGGACACCTATATCTATGTATGTATTCACTTATTTACAAATATTATATTCTTCATCCTTTTCCCAGCCCTCAGTAAAAACACTTGTCTTAAGCCCCAAGCTTACAATCAAAACTGCTAGCATCAAGCCCTGAATCTGTGCAGAGCCATGCTGTCTTCAATTTCAAATAAATCTAAAATCCTACGATTCTAATTTTTTTAAATATTGTTAAAGAATAGTTTTATCTTACAAAATTACAAAAGCCAGAGCAGTTGGCTTCCATGTTGTTTCCCCCATAAGTATGTCTACGTCAAATTTATATTAGCCATTACAAAATTGTTTTTTCCCCT
Source organism: Alligator mississippiensis (assembly GCF_030867095.1). Taxonomy (NCBI): domain Eukaryota; kingdom Metazoa; phylum Chordata; order Crocodylia; family Alligatoridae; genus Alligator; species Alligator mississippiensis. Next base: position 283,104,590 of record NC_081826.1, read on the forward strand.
CATTTGCTTGATTCACAATCTGAAACCAGTACGTCAGTTTGGGTTCTCCAATTTATGTATCATTTCGTAAAACATTCTGCAAACCAACCCCCCCTCATTCTACCTGCAAAATCTTCCTTCACCCTCTGGTCTTCAAACTTACTCTAGTTTCTCCCCAGCAAATCAAGTGCTTTGCTTAACTGAGGTTTACTAGCACTTCACTCCTATTGACTTCAATTGCAGTAGTTGATATTCAAGCAGGTAATGTTCAGCCTCAAAAGATTAGGACTTCATGTGAGCTAGAAAGGAATCCAGTTCACCAGAAGTCATAAAAATGACTTTTTGACAAAGTCAACAACTCTGAATATACAAAACACAGAGTCAATCTTTTGAGTAAGATGGTAACCATTTTTACAGTGGCTGTACAATAGCGAACCAAAACTTGTTTTCCAAATATATTTTCTTTGCCTTGTAAGTAATTCTTTAACCACACAATTACCGCTGGCATAGTCATATATTATTTGAGGTCTGCCTACATTTTCTAGTTTGAGTTAATAATTACTTGAGACAAATTGGCTAAATGAAGTCTTCATTTAGGAGGTATATTTTAGGTTAAGTCACTGTTTATCACAGCTGTATAATACAGTTATTGTAAACTCAACATTATGCTATTTTAACCCTGCGCCTTGAAAAAAAACATTTTTTTTTTAGAAGTAGCAATGCATTTATTTCCAAGAGATGCAGACAGAATGTATTATTTTTTTCTACATACACCTATTTAAAAAGAAATAACATCACATTTTTTCTCTGGGAATGAACACAGCTCTTGCAGCAATACAATTTTGTTCTTGCCATATGGACATTTGACTGCTATAGACTAACCTTATGGTAAAGCAACAGTTGGACTGCAACTGGCATCCACTGTACATACTAATCATAATTAGTATTGAAAAAATGATTGGAGAATATTTCATACATTTACTGCACAGCACAAGGGAAATGCTGTGACTGAATGAGCTTTATATTCTGAAGAGTCAGTCTGGCCAAGAAAATAATGGAAAATGCATCACGACAACAGTCAATTCAAAATGATCCTTCTAGAAGCAAGCTTTATCTAACATAGTCTGCTGTACTTATGCCAAATGCAAAAAGCTTGGATAGATTTTTTTTTGAATGTTTCTATCCACTACATTTCAAGGATTGGAGAGTTTTCAAGAATGAATGAAAATAAAAACACATAATAGAATTAACTGAGTAAATTCAGGATTACTTCCAACAGCTGACATTTTTGGAGAGTACAAAAAGCAGCAGTTAATATTTGTAAGAACTAAGTGGGAGATTTAACTTGTTACCAAAAACTAAGCATTACCAACCACTATCATTAGATATCCCTCTCGCTAGCCTGAGTAGCTGTTCCTATGAAGGCAGAAACAGACAAGAGCAGAACAGGCCGTCAGGAACATGCATGCCTATTCAAATATCCCTCTCCCTCCTGCAGTCTGAAATGTATTAAGACAGACAATGGGGAGGAGAAGAAATGAGGTAAAGTGAAGAGGAACGAGAAGAAGAAATGAACAGGCTATAACCTGCACGACTGAAGTATTAAGCCCATCCTTCATGTAGCCCAAAAGATAGGAAAGACCCATTTTCTCCTGGTACCCAGGGAAAGTGGAAGGAAAAATTCCCCACTACTTAATAAAAGAAAAGAAAATCCTGTGTGTCTGGTCTAAGTAGAAAAAAATATAAAACAGACTTTCCCCTCTCCTACAAAATGTGGATGACCTCAGGAAAGGAGACAAATGTTCACATAAGAAAGAACATGTGCATGTCAAAGAAGGGAACAAAGACATCCCGTGTGCAAGACTATGGAAGAGATTAGGTCTAAAACAGGAAAAAAAAAGGGACTCAACCTGCAACATTGCATTGGATTAGCAGCAAATCCAGTCCTATCTCAAGCAGTTACCAGAACCTGAAACTTCATAGGAAGGGGCAAGAATTCTACAGAAGGCATGCAAAGAATAATTTAACCCCAAATAATCCTTATCCTTGTTTGTGTTGGTCGGAGATTGCCGTAATACCTGAAGCAGGGTGTTAAACATCCTTTCCAAAATACCTGTCATTGGTCATGGTACCAGATATTCTGAATATCCATATAAATATGGATCGTGATATCTATACACAACTGCATCTTTCTGAACATTGTTACGCTTCATGTCAATAATTTTAGTTGCATGTTGTAGAAAAATATTCCTTTGCTATGAATTTCTGTGACCTGTTCCCTTGTTCTTGAAATATGAAATAAGGAAAATTGATGTTCTTGTTCTAACTCCTCTGTGCCCATCATTTTGTTTACTTTTTTATTCCCATTTTACTCATCACCATTCTAAAATAAATCACCCTAAACTTTTCGATATTCATATGGGAGACTTTTAGGCATTGCAATATCATTTCCGAAACAGGTGACCAGTATTATGCAAAGCATTTTAGGTAAGGCCACAGCGCTGATTTACAGAATAGGTATAAAGGCATTACATGTTTTCAATGCTATTCTCCAAACTATTACTTCTATATCCTGACATCTCACTACTCTTCTTTACTGCAATTACATACTGAACAGATTTTTTTTTAAGTGTGTATTCAATGACAGCCAGCCTCAAAGAAGTAACAGTAGAGCAGTAGGGAAGGGATAAGAGCAAATGATAGAGAAAAAGGGTTTTGTTTTTTTTTAAAGTGAGAAAACATGAGAGTGAAGAATAGAAAACTGAGTGAGGTAGTAGGATGGGATGAGTGTGAAACAGTAATCTGGAAAGAAGATCTACCAGGAAGGAACTGAAAGGAGGGTGATGTTAAAATATATAAAGTATTACTTGTATATGCTTTAATCAATGGTATATTGATTATTAGAGTCTATATTTAGCACTGGTGATGCCTCATCAGGAGTACTGGTCCAGTTTTGGGCCCCACACTTCAAGAAAGATGGGGAGAGACTGAAAAGAGTCCATCAGAGAGCAACAAAAATTAGAAGTCTAGGAAGCATGACTTATGAGGAACGGCTGAAAGGACTAAGGTTATTCAGTTTGGAGAAGAGAAGAACCAGTCTTCAAATACCTGAAGGGCTATTCTCAGGAGGATGGAGATAGCCTTGTCTCTGTGACTATAGGGAACAGGACTAGAAGCAATGACCACAAATTATAGCAGAGGAAATTTAGGTTGGAGCTTAGGAGGAATTTTAATGTGCCTATACACGAGCAGGGAGGCTGCTCCGACATACTGTAATTCCAATAAGCCGTATAATAATAATAAATAATAAATTCCAATGGCAATTACTGAGCTCCAGCAGCCTCCCACATCTTGTGTATCAGCATCCCTGTGCTTCAAAATGGTGGCAGGGGCACTTTATCTAAACCTGGTTGCACAAGCTTTAGATAAAGCACCCCTGCCACCATTTTGAAGTGCAGGAATGCTGATACATGAGACATTCCAGGTGTTTTAATTAGAACAGCTCTTGGAGCCACTCTGATTAAAGTGCACCTCCCTCCCCCCACTCCTGGAGCACATGTATTAATGCCATTTGACTATGAAGGCGGTCCAGCATTGGAACAGGCTACCTAAAGAAACAGTGGAATCTCCACCCCTGGAAATTTTCAAGAGCAGATAACACGGACACTTGGCTGGGATGGTTTAGTCAGGGCTGATCCTGACCTGGGCAGGGAGCTGGACTAGATGGCCTTGTGAGGTCCGATCCAGGCCTACTCTCATATGATCCTATAAATCAATACAAAAGATAAAAACACATGCCATATAGGGATGTAAAAACATGGCAGTGTAGAATATTTTCCTTTGAATGAGGAGCAGTGTAGAATATTTTCTTCCGACGAGGAGAACAAACCCAAAACTTAAATAGACTAGCTCACAGGAACAAGGCATGGAAGACCTAGCAAAAGCAATATGGCACTGATAAAAATGCAGTGCTGATAATTCATGATGTGAGAGGACAACCTGCCCTGAGTCCTACAAGCAGAAGAATTGTACAAATCTAGTGAGCAGAGACAGGCTTCATGTGTCTGATGAAATTAAAAGCCTATAATTTAGTATCACTTTTATTTAAAAGGGCTTTAATGGGGGGGGGGGGGTGCGATAGAAGCAAAACAGTTGTACAATAATGGCCCTGCCTAGCACTGACTCACGAAACTGGCAGCAGGGACTAAGACAAAAGTATACAACTGTAGTGAGTGGGGACTTGCTTAGCTCATTCTTTAAACACGATATAGTCCTTTATTTGCAGGGCCAGTGGCCTCAAATGTATGCCACAAGTGTATATCAAAATTCAATAACGCAACCTTAACATAGTGTGTAAGGGTGCACTCACAGTCCCGAGTCTTCTCCAGCCCTTGAGAGGTGCCTCTGGCTTCCTGCTGCTCTCTCTCACTGCTGTCTTTGACTCACTTCTCTAACACGGTGCTGCTCCTTTCCACCTTGCAGCCCTGGATCTTCTCCCAGGCCCTATGTCAAGGACTAACTCCCTCTCTCTCTTTCACTTCCCCACTCTCCAACCAGTTTTCAGCTTGCAGCTTCTCTCCCTCTCTTATATCTCAGACCTCTGTCTGTTCTCTGGCACCTTTCCTCAGGCACCTAACTCTGCACTCTGGCTCCTTTCCCCAGGAGCCTAACTCTCCTCTCTCGAGTCTCTCTCCCTGAATTCTTTCCCTGGGAGCTTTTTAACTTCCTTCAGTCAGCCAATTATCTGTCACACCTGGGCCAGTCCTCTGGACAGGCCTGTAATTAAGCCTTACTACCCGGAGCTGTGGACCAGCCCCTGCAAACCAGTAGCCTGCTAAAGTCATCCTAGGCAGCCTGTAATCAGTGCCTTACTGTCTGCATCTGGGATGTAGCCCCTGCAGACCTGCTGACAGCTACAGCTGGACTTGTAGCCTCTGGATGTACAGCTGAATGTAGCCTCTGCCAACCAGCCTGCTACAACAGCATTAAATTGTTGTGGTCAATTTCTATGCAAAAATTGTCACTTGCTTTTCCTTTGTTTGGTGTATCATGGCAATGCCATGAGATGACATTCACATTTACATACAGTTGTTTCTTTTTAAAGGAAAATAACTGTAGTACTCTCTTTTCCAGTTACACATTAATCTTTACAGCGAAATTAATGAAGTCTTAATCAGGTACTCTACCTCAGAGTCATCTCTTTGATCATTATTTTCATCCTCTTGTCCTCCATTTTTCGGCATATAGGCCATCTTCAGTCTCAAGAAACCCTTTACCCGAGATTTGTGGCTGAAGAACAAAAACAACAGTAACTAAGACGAATATGAAACATCCTTTTTAAAACCAAAATATGTTACATCCCATACATTTTCTTAGATACAAAGCTCTTCCCTCACCTTCTTGGTCTGAGAAGAAAATCCTTAAACGTGTATGGCCGTTCCATGGTTGGGTCTTCTGTCTACAATGAGAAATGACAAATTAAAAGTGTTGAGGCTCAAGAAGATGCATATCGTATACACCACATCCAGCAAAAAGATGTATTAGCAAAATCTGTGTATGCACTGAGGCAAGCCAATCTTTGTCAGTTAAGTGCATGTTGGTACTTCATTATTGCATAGCATGTCCACTAGATGTCACTATCAAAACCAATTTTAGTATATGTGCTGCCGAAGTGGGCATGTAAGCCGGACCAGCGGTCTTTGCCATTACATACACAAATACTTACATATTAAAGAAGGGAGGAGGGGGAAAAATGACCAAAATGAGACTCTAAAATATTAGTGCAGTACACTGGGTCCAGTTGTACCCAAGACCATCAATATCAAAAATTATATAATCTATGCCTCCTAGAAAAAGATAAATACTACTAATTTATAGAATTAATTCCCGTTTTAGGATTTAAAACACTTCAGATAAGACTTCCAACACCATGTGAGATAGATGAGTAAAACTAGTCATCACATGAGCTTTGTGATATCTGAGGTCTTGCTCTAGGTAATGAGGTCTTTTTTATACATTGTAAGTGTCTCATTTACAAAAATAAATTTCTAGCCTTCAGTTTTCTGGATAGAGGCCTGGCAACATGAACTATAAAGCCCCAAGGACCAGAATGTAAATAAAAGAAACAAAGAATTGATATACATATGAAAAAATAAACAATGAAGCAAGCTATGAATATATATTTTTGATGTTAGGTAAGTAAAATTTTTAGAAAACTATTTTAGTCAGGTTTTTCCCCCTCCCTTCTTTCCTATATTTGTAAATATTTATGTATGTGGTCGCAATGATACCTGATCCAATTTATATGACTTCATTGTTTCATTTTGGCACCTGACTGAAGAGGTTCGATGGGGCTGGCAATAGTGAAAGTACGCAGTGGGAATGTGAATAATGCTCACACCGAGGTAAGGCACATCTTATTTTCTGATATGACAAGCACCCATAAAATGTTGAGCAATTGCTCAGTATCCCTTAAACCAGGTCACAGGTATTTCAAATTAATGTCTCCAGTCCCACCAAATAAGTGGACACATCTGAAAATGTTGGATCAGCTAACATTACCACTGTGGGTAAAGCTGGAAATCACTCCCCAAGAACACTGACTTCTAACATGACCACAAGCATAAGGCACCCTGTCTCGTGAAGCAGTGCAAACTGAAGTCTTATTGTATGTTTGTGTTTCAGAATAAAACCACTTCCCTTGCATTTCTAAGAAATGTGATGCCTTGCCATTTTTTCTACTGTGAAAAAGTTCTCCATTCCCCCTGGTCATTTCCTTAATTCCTTTTTTGCACTTTATTTTTGTGAGTTCATGGCTTCCTTCTTCCTGAGAAGCGGTAGTTTTTAGTGGATAAAAGTGTAAAATTTGTATAGGTTGAGATTTATTACTTATATAATACACTTTATCTTCTCTGAGTGCTATATAGGAGGTAAGCAAGTAATTCTCCTAGGTGTTTATTTAGTTAATCCCATTTTCAGATGATAAAACTGAAGTACAGAGAAGAATAGACACCAACTGCATGGCTTAAAGGAGAACTAAAGCAAAGAATATTTCACAGCTATATGACAATACTTCTCAGTATCATACAGAGAGACTTAATGAAAAAAGGATTTTGTTTTCAGTTTTACTGATCAAAAAAAAAATCATTATAATGTTACCCAGAGCATCAAAAATAGAGTTATCTTATTACATTTCATGTCAATAACTGAGTACGATGCAGTCTGGAATCTTAGTCATGCACAGGAAAGCATCAAGTAGAGACATTATCACATCATCCTAGAAAACCAGGGGTGCAAGTGCTAAAGTATCTGTCAGAAGCTTCTCCACTGTAAATTTTTGGACAGAAGCTGGCCACACGTTGATTCCTGAAGTACACTGGATTAGTGAATGGATTTGAAGTATGGAGCATTTATATTATCTAGTGAGCCTCAGCGAAAGGAGATGTGGGGGTTAGATGGTGCAGGTTAGATTCCTGCAAATTTACTAGAAGGGCATTCACAAGCACAGCCTCAGGGTAAATGAGCAAATCAACAAGTCTTTAGATTCTATGTATGCAGAGGCAATCAAGGAATTTGGGATGTTTTGGAAGAATATTTTGATTACTAGATCTTGGCTAAAAAGCAAATGCCTGATTATGCTTCCAATAAAACAAATCAGAGGAAAAGAACAGTCATCATTGTACTTAATAAAGGGGAAAACAGGGAGCAGCTAATGCCTCAAACTAACTTACACAATGTGTGGCACAGTTATGCTTCTATTTCGGCTCCTACTCATTATTTCATTTTGAAAAAGTAATGTTGACTAAAAAACGGTATTTGAATATACCTTATTCACCAAACCATATGTGCACTGCAACATCTTATGTGGCTTAATGTTCTATTATAGCAGCAGGGTTTATCACATGTTTGTAATATGAAGAATAACATACTCCCACACATTACAGTGCATATATGGGGGGTGTAAATCACTCTTTTCTCATTAGGATTTATTTTCTTCCTAGCAACATGATAAGGCACATCAGACTCTTTACACTACTGTAATTTGCAAGAAGTCTATAATAGCATTCTGCCTCAGGGTGACTTTTTCTTTAAAAAAAAAAAAAAAAAAAAATCATAAATAGCTCCCATATAACACAAGCACACAACTAAATATAGCATGAAAAATAGCTATAGAGCCTGTAGGAATCAAGAAGTCACCTTTGTCCAAATAAAAAGAATATCCCTTCTAATAAAGACATTTTTATACTGGTATAAGTATTTTCCATTTGCATCTACTGTTAGTATGCTCATACACTTAGCCGGAGAAAACCCTCATCAGACAACAAGAGGCTAAGATATGCAGCATTTAGTATAATAAAATATATTTAAACAATGTCAAGCTTGAAAACAAAACAAAAAACCCATTAGTATATCAGAAAATCTATGCCAAGTTATAAAATGAAGTAGCTTCTTTGCTTTATTTACAAAACTAGTTGATAGAAAGCCTGCCAATAAATGAAACAAAAATGTGTAAATATTTAAATATGCAGAAAATAAAATTACTGATGTTTAAAACTTTCTGTGTCCTGGAGCTTTCCCATTTGAACATTTAGCTAGTCAATTCAACATTGGCATAGAGTGGGAGGTAGAACATGCAGAGCACAAAAAAAGCAAATAATGGGTGCATCCGTATCTGCACTTTACTGCAGAATTGACTAATTAGCTCTGCGGTAAAAGCGTCACTGTCTACACGAACGCCAGTGTTATAGTGCAGAAGATTAATTAACTCTATCATAAAGTGGTGAGCAGTACTATCTTATGATGGAATAATTAACTGCACTGAAACTCGTGTAGACAGTGAACAGGGTTGGGTGGGGAATGAGGGTGCAAAAGTGCGGGGGCTGCTGCCTGCTGGCCTATGTCACACTGTAGCACCCTCGTGCCCCATCCAGCCCCTCTGCCACCCAACGCCAGTGCCTGGAACCCGGGGCTGACCCCTTGTGCCTTCTGCCAGCCCGGGACTGCTCCACCCCAGCTCTAACTGCTGCGGTCCCCAGTCAGTGCACATGAAGACGCTTCACCTGGGAGCAGCTGACTCCAGCACAAACTTTGCCAGAGCTTATTCAGGCACACTAATTGCACTTGTAGATGTGCCCAATATGTAAGAAATCTGTCCCAGTCTGTAACCACCATTTAAGGCTTGTTCATAAACAGTAAACTATCAAGCTAACTGTCTTTAAGCAAAGGATCCAGCTGTTCCACTCTCCTCACTGATACAACTGTAAAGAGTTGAACAATGCTGAAACTCTGGCACCTGCTCACTTATTTTTTCTAAAGGAATAACTTTGAGTCCCTTTAAGCACTGACAGTTAAATCCTGGCCCATATTGGAATCAGTTCAAGTTTTTCCATGGGACTAAGATTATACCTAGGATTCTACTTACGGATTCCTGAGCTTTGAACAAATTCAAGTCTGCAGCTTTCCAGAGGGATGGAATATAGGTCAGCTAGAAAGCATAAGCTATAAAACCTGAATGTGGAGTTTTGTATTGCACTGGCAATATATCCACATGGACAGCAAAAATATACCACTAGAATTCAAGGGGAGAGTCTCCATCTTTGCTTATACAGTTCAATGGGGATTATAGTTACCCTATCTGCCCAAATCCAAGTTGACTTTGAATTAAAAACAACCCCCCAATAATTAGATTCTACGAGAGGAAAACATTATATATGTTGGCCTAACCCTGCACCCCTTACTGCTCCTTGGTCCCCTACTACTTGCCCCCTTTGCTGTCATCCCTCTTCCCTGCCACTGCTTACCAATGCGGCTGCTCTCGCCACAATGGTCCTGGCTCCAGCCAGGAAGCAGTGGCATCAGTTCTGGTCCTAGGCCCAGGTCGCGGCTGGAGCCAGAGCTGCAACAGCTCCCCTGTTGCTATGCAGTCCCCTGCACTTTTCCTACATTGCAGGCCACAATGTTCCCCACACTGCCCACCCCATCTCTCCCAGTCTCACACACTGTGCAGTCTCCTTGCCGCCCTGTGCTCATTCACCTCCCCCCATACACACACTTGCACCATGCAGACTTTTCTGCACTTCTCCCCACCACTCACTCACACTATGTGGTCTCCCCCATACCCTTGCACAGCACAATCTCCCTTACCTTCTCCCCACCGAGCACAATCTCCTGTGTCCCCCACCCCCTCCCCACAGGGCAATCTCTGCCCTCTACACTCCCCTCCCCACACACAGGCACTATAGACACCTATACACATACATTGAAGCTGCTCTGATGCACTCTCCTCCATATCCTCCCCCCTCCCCCAATACATACTACCTGGTCTCCTTCACACTCCCCCTGCACACCCCCTCCCCTGCCATGCAAGCCCCCCTTGGGCAGGCAGCAGTGGCAGTAACAGATAGCTGTTGTGGTTCTGGCTCAGGTCCGGTAAATTTAAGTACATGCACTAATTTAGGCTGGAATTTGGTCTGCTATGTTGAGATTGTATTGAACCTTTGGAAGACTGAGAAGAAAGATAGAGTCTTACAGAATTGAGTTACAAGACAGGCCTTCCAATTGGAACTCACTCACTTTCCAAAAAAAATGAGAGGTACATAGGGGACCAGTGACAATTAAATGAATGGAACTCATCATCCACTTTTATCAGAACAGTTCAACAACTCAATGTTTTACAAGGACTTATGAATCATCCTGGGCCAATTATTTTTTAATTAATCATCTTTCAATTGCAGCTCTGACCAGTAATAAGCTCCCCAATAGTTTCATTACAACCAATGGAAAAGATACACTACTTTGTTCCCAAAAATTTATAGTTTTGTGTGGCTTTAGAAAAGCAAATCTGTCAAACTGCAACTTTACCCAGGCCTGTTTTGCCAAAACAAGTGCCACTTTTTGCCACTATATATTTGTGTCCAACACGAAGTCGATACTAGCAGGCAAAATCCAGCTTTTATGTCACGTGAATAAAACTATCCCCACAAACGGCACATGATTTCCCTTGAACTACAGCCATCAGCAAAATGACCATGTGGACATGCTCTAATGACAGCCATGCCAACCGCTGTGAAGGAGCAGGTCTCTCTCTCTATAGTGCACCAGGTTTTCTGCTGACATCTGTCTGAGTGAGAACACACAAGATTAGGAAGAGCTGCAAACTATGCATAGCTCCAGAGAACCAGCAGCGTTGGCAGCTGAATGTCAAAAACTCTGGGAGAGAAACTTTCTAGAGCAGACGTAACCTCAGACGCTACACTTACCACTTAACCTGTCAGTGGAGAGTTCCAAAAAGTCCAAACATCATGAGAAGGAGAAAAAGTTGCCAGCTGTCAGTGTTTGAGATTTAACCTGAGCTGAGTATGCACTTTCAGATGATCTGAGAGAATTCTCCCAGGTCTGTTCTCGTGATAGAAAATCTTATCTGAAGACATTTGAACAGACACTTGAATGCTGAGCCCCTGAAGTACTAAGCTTGCAGTGCTGGTGCTGCACAGCCAGGGGGTCCTGTGTGCCCATCTCAGTATGCCTGGCACACTCCTTCAGCCTGCCCCAACATTGAATGGCAGCACCAAGCAGGGCAGCCTTGCCTGGCTGACAGACTACCTGTGCCTTCCTGTAGCACAATGTGGGGATTATGAAGGGGGCATTTTCTGCTCCATGCTTAGCTGGAGTAACAAAGTCCAGTGAGTGACACACTTCTGGGAGGAGGTGAGGGAAAGGGGGGAGAGGGAAGGAGGGGAAAGGCAAAGTACCCTTGGATGCTGTGACTTCTCCCAGAATAAACTTTCCTGGGAGTGATTTAACCCAGGTTGTCCCAGGTTATTTTTCTCTTGAAACAGCCGTTTTTGCTCTGGGAGAAAAGTCTTGAACATCTGTACACTCATGGCTTCACCTGAGAGAAGGGCGACTACCTGGAGAAAATAAAGGTCTGTACATGGCCCTGGTCAGCTGTAGATAAGTGCCATAAAAGCTAAACAGATACTAGGAGAGCTTTTAGTTTTGAAATGTCACGCAGCATATCTAGCAATGAATATCAGATTACACGAAGAGCTGTCAACCTGCAGCCCACGGGCAATATCGAGCCCATCGCGCCACTGGATTTGGCATTGAGCTAGAGGGGCTTCAGAAATGCTTGGTGGCAAGGGTGGGGAAGGAAGGTTTGCCTGCACTATACCATAGCTGGTTGGCTTTAGTGGAAGAGGGCTTCACCCATACTGTGTTGCTCCATAGCCCAGTGGCAGGTCAGGTAGCAGGGAGAAATGGCAGCAGAGACCAGTTCCTAGTACCGGTCTGCCTTGAATCTGAGTTGGGTCATTCTGGCTTGTAATTCAAAAAAATATTGCTGACCTCTAGATTATACTAAAAGCAAGCACAAAGAAAGTAATAAACACATTTCTCCTTGCCAGCTCAATACAAAAATTGAACTTTCTGTATACTGTTTCTTCTACTCAGATTTGCATCATTATTCCAAATATTTAAGTGTTGAAATTTTTAAAAAAAATTGCACTGTACTTTCATTCACTATACCATAGCACAGTAAAAAATAGACTAGTACACTTTAGCTGCAGAAATATCTTGAGTACACACTAATATATATTAAAAGCTGCAATTTATTTATTAAGAATGGAAAATTACTTGAATTATTATTTACCATTTCTAATATGAAAGAAATATTACATCTATACTGTTGAATATTGGTACTCACTTGCATTATTATTTTAGCATTACTTGGATTGGAGTTCCAATTAGTACTTCAAAATAGTGAGATTACTTATATTAGTCAAATATGCTACAGTAAAAGAGGACCCTCTTTAAGATAGCTGTATTTTTAATGTTTTTTCTTCTTTAAAAAACTAACTCACTCCCTCACCTACTGATTTCTACAAGTGGCTGCTAATCCCTGTAGTGCTAATCCCTGTAGCAGTTGTTTTGCACAGGGACTGGCTATCAAGAGAGTTTTCTGGTAATTTAGGATACAGACAAAACTTACTGTGAACTGAAAGGTGCTCCCTCACATGCCCACATGTGTGCGCCTACCTTATGCCACACACAAAAGTGAAATTGTGGTAGTTTCATTCTCAATGACAGGAGTAATCTCTTTTGGTCTAACTTTCATCTGCCAGAGGATAAAGTATGTACATGAGGTTCTTGATGCCCTGTAGAGCCCTAACTATTTTACCCCACAGTAAATGGTTTGCATGTATATATCCTTGCTCTATAAGACACCCAGACACTTGAATGGGTGCTTCTTAAATCCTTCCAGGTTCTCATATTCCAGGCTATAGTTATGACTCTGAACCAGTGTTCAAAACAGATACGGCACCTTTCCAGATAGGGCACAGACTGTCTTCCCCTAAATGGCATGCAAGCTTATTTCAACTGACTATGCACATAACTAAAGCGGTAGATACGTCACTAGGAAAGGAGGAGCTGAAGTAGGTTAGCAATGGAAAGCAAAGTAAAAGCTGTGCATGTTAAGATGTTTAGAGGAAAGAGAATTTGCTTGGCTCCCACAGAGCATGTCCATGCTGCTGCAATGGTACCCCTGAAAACACTGCTGAGAGGCATAACCTTCTCCTGCCGATTTGTGTTCTGCATGCCTCAAACGAGTGCTTTAAGGGCCCTGCTGTCATTCTGGAAATTGTGGTCTTCAGCCTGCGTGAGAATGGCAGCAGAAGGCACCCTCAAGGTGCCCTCTGCTATCTAACATTTCAAGGTTTGACTTGTGCAGAATAGGATGAGAGGGTTAGGATGCATTTCTTGGCACTACTCTTAGGAGTGCCATACAAACAGCATGCTCAGAGAGGGAAACCATCCAAACATGAAAGAAAGTTACAGGATGAAAAGAGGACATAGCAATAGTTAAGGAGAGGAATAACGAGGGCTTGGGCTACCAATGCATTCATCATTTAGCACAGGGTAGAAGAGGTGGACCCAAGGAAAAAGCAACAGAAGTGGATGACAGCATATATCTGCAATAAGGACTTTTTTAAAGAAAGGCGCTTTCTGAAGGTAGAAGGAAGAGAATCTCAGATTACCTTCTTTCTAGTCCCAACAAGCTCAAGGAGCATGTGGGGTCATTGTACAGAACCAGGGAAGTCTCCAATTAGCCACTAATACTGCTGCAGTAACGATGGGAGATCAGACTGAACTACTTGTAGAGACAAGCTGCATAATGTTTATGGAAATTTCTCACATGGGGTACAGACCACAGACAGGATGAAGACTTGGACATTTCTTACCGGAAGATGATTAAGTGGGACGTCTACTTGACCGAGGAAGTCGTCTCTAGTCTGTTAAACAGAAGAAAACAGAAATTAGTTCATTTTTAAATGAACAGGAAGGAGGAAAGAAGCTAAATGAAACACAGAACACCATATAGCTACCACAAGGACCACACTTTGCCAGCATTTTACTGTGAATGGATTCTACCTCCATAACTACTTCTATTAAGCAGATACAGTTCCCACATTTCATCAGCGTATTTCCAAAATTTCTGCAGTGTCCTTTAAAGTGCTTTCCTAGTCAGCAGTACAATCCTCAGGTGTTGCCATACTTCAGCTAAGATTTTGCCTGATGACCTGTTAACAGGCAGAAGGCACGGTAGAGTTGTACCTTATAGACTGAATAAACTGCTAACAATGGTAAGTCTGAAATACGATTAAAGGTAAATTTCTAAGCCTTCCACTAGGATTCCTGGCATTATGCAAGTTACAGATTCTGGGCATATACAAGCTAAAAATAAGTCACCACCTATGAATTTAAACTTAAAACATTTCACATTAAGCATTTTTTCATTTTAATGGGGCCCCATTCACATGTACAGTGCTATTCTCTCCTAAGAGGCACTAGCCACTAAGGATAAAGCTGGATGAGGATATATAAGCACTTTTCTCTCATGAAAAATGTGTCTAGAACGATACCACAAACAGAGCAATTGTTTTTATGAATAAATACCAGGCTGATCTCAATGGTTCAGGATAAAGTAACTTATGAGATGCAATAACTCATCCCAAAACCAGCCTTCTTATTACTTTTTCACTTCACTTCCTGGTGGTCTAGCCTACATTATGCATGCTTCATATGGCCTATATTACATATGCTCCTATTTTGACTACAACAACGTGGCAACTGATCTAGTTAATGTATTTGGTTGCAGATACACCAGTTACATCTGCTTGCATAGCTCTG
This sequence comes from Alligator mississippiensis, assembly GCF_030867095.1. Classification (NCBI taxonomy): domain Eukaryota; kingdom Metazoa; phylum Chordata; order Crocodylia; family Alligatoridae; genus Alligator; species Alligator mississippiensis. The sequence goes on from NC_081826.1 coordinate 283,119,758, forward strand.
CCCACACATGTGGTTTTACTCCTTTAAGGTATAGGAAAACTGCGTGCAGACACGTGCTGAGAGAGGACCACACAGGTAAAGCTTATCCTTAGGAAACGGTGGTAACTATACTGGAGATATTTAACAGGTTTCACGAAAATAGCTTGATCCAAAATGGGGATTCGCAAACCATACAGGTAAACTCACAGGTGGTATGAGAACTAGATATTCCATCAGTTCACTTCAAATCAATTTAAGAAGATGCTACATAAACTGTCAAAGTTTGGGATCTGCTGCTCTACACTCAGAATCAGGATTGCTCAGCATCTGATTTGGCTCTGGCTTTCCTTTTCTGATCTTCTGACCTCCATAAAAAGACGTCGTTTCAGTGTTGTGTTTTACTCAAATAAGGCAGAAGGGCTCTGGATTTGTATTTGGATGAGACTGCCCTACTTGGATTTATTGTAGATCCCTTGCTGTTCCAAGAACATGCTTGCCAGTCTATAAAGCTGATTTACTAAGTGAAGAGAGGAACATGATGCTGTATGTTTTAAGAATTTGCATATGATGCTTGAATGACTTTTTGCCTTAGTGCATGAAATACCTGTAGTTCCTCATTCACCTACCTCTCTATTACTTGATACAACATCAGCTACAAGAATAGCCTAAATTAATAATTAATAAAAAATAAAACAGAAAAAGATGCGAGGCTTCAAAATGTATACAACCTGCCTAAATATTTTTGTTGTCCTGCACTCCAACCCCATGATTGATCATTCATATCTAAATAAAATGGTAAATTCTTTGGGGCAAGGACTATAATTTACTACTTGTGCTGAACAGGATCTCTGGTATAGAATACCTTAAAAAACCCCAAGCATCTCAATAACATTTTAAACTGCAAAACAATGGTAAACAGAATACTCTGGTTCAGCAACAATTCTCTCTCTCTCTCTCTCTCTCTCTCTTTTTCCTCTCCAGCCCCACAAGAAGGCAAATGCTCTAATGAAGTGTCAATGGAGCTGTTAAGGAACTCCTTTATCTTTTGGACTGGATATAGATTGATGGTCCCAAAACATTCACATGCTTTTTAGACCATCAGCAAAGGGGAAGATGTTTTCCAGCAGAAGTTGCTCTATATAACTTCATTCACAATAATTACAGTGCTATAGTGAGTGTCATGCAACATGAATACAATTTTATTTTAGTGTTACTTATACTGCTATTAAAAATGCAAAATGAGAAAAAATGATCTCATAAAAGCAATGTGACAATAAGGCTAAGAAAAATAAAAACACATCTGCATTTCCTGTTTTTAAGTTTGAGGTTCCCAGTGCATACTCAAATCCTCCCATTTGCTTAACATCATGATCTTCAAGTTAAATGAAGATATTATTAAAGATCCACCATGCATACAGAATAGAGAAAGTCAAGGAAAAATAGATCTTCGAATTCTAAGTACAGTACATCAGAACAGAATATCTGAAGACTACCGTGATAGCATAGAGAATTAGGCTTATAAATAAGTTAAATAAACCTCGCACTCTCACATTCATGACAGATTAAAACTGAATTGAAGGCATGGACATGAGAGGTTTAGCACCCTGTTACCAACTTTGTATCAAGCTCACCGCTAACACACACATATTTTGCTTCAATACTGTATTATTTACAAAACAGCATTAGATTTTAAATATTCATATCCATTGGTCTATAAAAGGTGTTCACATAGCCCAGCCACTTTTAAAAATCCCATAACAAAAACCAAAACCTGGGTCTTGCCTGTTTTTGTTTTGTTTTGGGGTAGGTTTTTTTGGCATCTTACATGCAGTGAACTTGCCAGTCTGAGCTCACTGCACTGAACAGAAATATTCCTGTTCCACTATAAACAAATCTCAACAAAGCTAATGATAAAAGAGCTCAAAGCTAAAATTAAAATGAGAAAGCTCCCCATTTCTGTTTGCATTATGCCTGTCAAGGGCAACACTTCCATATTAAAGCAAAGCTGATTATAAAAATAAACTGGAAAAATCAAGTCAGCTAGAATGTCAGTAGTTTGTCAAGTACAGAACAAGAGTGTATAAAGCTAACTGGCCGAAACAGGTGCTCTCCAAGTGACTATTGGATGCAGCGTTTAACAGAGCCTGGTTTCAAAACATGCCAGTGTTGCCAAAACCAATGAAGTTACATAAACAGACTATGTGAACGAAGGGCACTTTTAACAAGCATAATTTAGATCAGAGACAAGGGTGGTCAGTGATAGCGTAGTCTAATCCAATGACAAGAAATAAGGCTATTAAATCAGGAGGCTTGAATCCTAATGCCATCTCTGCCACTGATTGGCATAACTTTGGACAAATCTATTAGCACTCCTGCATCTCATTTTCCCAGTATCTCCAGTCACCTTTGCTAATGTCAATGTGAGCTCCACAGCTAAGGCGCTATTTCGTAGTTTCTGCCCCCCACCCCAGTGTGATGTGCAGATGTGCACAGTATAAAACTTCCAATCATCTACAGCAGTGTTTCTCAACCCATGTGCCATGAGAATATATGAATGGGTTGTAAGCAAACTTTAAAAATGAGGATCAACAAACTTTAAAAATAGATTCTCCTTTAAAAGAGAAAAACATGGTTAACTGTGGCTTTTCCTTTGCAGGCTGGCAGTCCCAGCCTGCGAGGGGCTGCTTGGGGCCCCCCTACTCCACTCCCCCTCCCCATCCTGCTCCACACACCCTCCCTCTGCCCCACACATGATGGGGCTAGGGCTTGGGGGCACCGTCAGGAGAGAGGGGCACTGGGTTGGTACGGGCCATCAATGTTGACAAATGGGTCCTGGTACAAAAAAGGTTGAGAACCACTGATCTACTGAAACCCCACTGATGTAGTGTTGCAAAGAGAATAATGACTAATTAAAATTAACTTCAAAACTTTTAATGATATGCCTGGAAACTTCCCCTTTGGAACTAGTTTTATTTAAGAAGAGCAAGCTTGAGTAATTCTTTAAAAAGGTATGCTACTATAACAATGTGATTAATACGCTGTAATGCAATGCATTTAACCTGGCTAAAAGCTATTCCATAATGCATGTCATCAAGAAATATTAAATATTAATTAAATGGGTCTCAATTTCATGTGGTAAATAAGTTGCAACTATTTTGAAGTTTGGGAAACTGAGGCAGCTTAAATCTCTTTGAGAAGGTCACAAAGCAAGCTCACAACAGTTGGAAATATGGAGGGTAGGGGATGGGGTAGAATGCCTAATCTGTAGTCCTGTGCCTTACCCTCTTCTCTACGAGCAGCAGACAGGAAACTGAATACCAGCGAGAACCAAGTGAAAGTGATGCTCCTTATGAACTAGAAGCATGTCACCCTGGCCTCTACACTGTGTAAGTATTGAATCAACATAACTGCATATCCTCTGAGTACTGACATTTCTTGTGGTTATTTTTAAGGCGGTAAAATGCTGCCAATTTACCTCCTCAGTTATGTCCTATTATATCATCTACCACACTAAAACTGCATACAAATCAACCATCTATTAAGGATTTTGGTCTTTTTAATCCCAAGAAGCCACAAATTTCCTCAACATATTACAGACAAGACTGCTCCGACGTCTTTTGTTGGTGCACTAGTCTAAATTTTAGCAATGAATTATCTCCAAATCCTGTCACTTCTCAGTTACACTTTAACACACTCCTTGTGCAAACAAGGAAAGTGGTTCACCTTTCTATCCAAGTTCATGGGTACACAGCTTAACTGACTCCTCCTTGCCAGAACAAAATAATACAGGACCTCTCAGAAAGGAAACGAAACAAAATCAAGAACCGCATTCATTAGCTAGACACTGCATGCCCTCAGCTTCCAGTACTGTGTTATCTCGGAATACCACGTGTTTCAAGTATTTCACTAGGATTATAAAATGGCTTTGAATGTGATAGAACAAAAACAGTGAAAATGATGTTACATGCCATTACCAAAGGACAGTTTATAAATAATGAAAGTCATACTGTAAGCAACAGAGTACAAGTACCTGGGCTTGTTCTCAATGCTGGGCTTATGAGAACATGCCCAGCATTGAGCCAGCCAGTGTTACTATACTTCCCAAGCTGTTTCAGAAGTGTATAGACCTGAACAAATATTCCTTACAAGATATTCAACTGCTATTAATACAATACTTTAAACAATAGACACACATACCGCAGCTGGATTTGCAGCTAGTCCAATTTGCTAACTGTCTATTATTTTAATTCTTTCCTCTGGAGGAAACCATTTAGAACAAGGTAGAAAAGTAGATTAAGTCCAGAAAAAGATTATTTTTGCAGAAGGGTGGACCTAGGACCATGAGTTTCACTTGTCTCTGTAGATCTGTATGATTAGTAGGGCCCTACTGAATTCATGGCAGAAGTGGGCTGTGTGGCAGCTCCTTTAACCTTGCAAGTTCTCCCACGTGCCCTCCCCTGCAGATTGGTGAAGGGGCCCCATCGCTCACTCCTGATCATCAGGGGGCAAAAACCACAGTTTTAGACATGGTGCTTTTTTGCCTCCTGGCCAGTCAGCAGCAAGCATCAGGGCCACCAGGGCCCCTCTGCCAATTGCTGGGGGAAGGGAGGGGAGGAGGGGTGTACAGGGAGGAACCTGCAAGATTAAAGGAGCTGCTGCATAGCCCACTTCCGCCGTGAATTTGGAAGGGCCCTAATGATTAAGTGTCTACATGGAAAGCTATCCTCATTCGAGAACTACACAGCTCTGAATTCCCTTTTGCAGCTGTGCAATCACTGAACTTCCATGTACACGTGGCAAGAGAGAACGCTACTTTGTACTGAAATTTGTAACGAAAATTTTTCACTCCCAATTCACTCTTTTACCATTTCACGTCAAACTCTAAGCTGTGATCCAAAGGATGAGGTGACCATAGTTTCACTCTACACAGTGATAGCATACAGGTGGCATTCTTCCACTTATGGCCTCCATTCTGGATGAGAGCTTTCAGGCCACTTACCTAAACAAACTGACTGTGATTTGAGAGGGATATTGTTTCCAGTATTAATTTTGGCCTAAAATTTGGCTACTTCTTAAACCTCTGAAACCAAAGTTGTTGGGATTTTTTAAAATATCACCCCCTCCTCCCCCCACCCTCATTTTTTGTAAACAAATGTTCTTGTTGCTCTTTAGAGAAAAGTAGTGAAACAGTGCTACCCAAATAAGGAAGTCATGTTTCCTCCAGTTCATTACACGTTTAGCAAAAGATAAGAATAAGGAGTAGAAAAAAATGGTGAGGAAAACCTGATTTTCCATTAATGCGCTATACACAGGTTTTAAAATATGTATGTATAGAATCAACATATTATAAATACATATATGTTAAAAAATGCCCTTCCCTGTCAATTCAATGTTTAAGAATGGAACTTTACTGTAAAGCTAGTTTTAAAGTATGCATATAATAATGTGTTCATCCATCAGTCTTTTTAGTATCTTACCTAAGCAAGAGGAAGTTCAGTTGCTTGAATTAGAGAGATTTTGGGGTATGATATTTCTGAAGATATTAAGTTTTGGTAATACATATGCACACTATATAAGTAGTGTATGTATTTGCCCACCTCACCAGTCAGAAGACTAGGTTTATTCTTCATTAATCTATCATATGGGATAAATTCCAATCTAAGGTTCTGTAACATTTGCCAAAAAATCATCTGTCTGTCAGTAGAAAAAGCCCACACCAGAAATTACTTGTGACACCAGATATCAGGGCCAGTGACTGCCCAAACGACCTGACGCTTATTTATAACCACACTATGCACAGAATTCCAGGAAGTGCATGCTGCTCTTCCAGAGCCAAGTTTACATATTTATCATAGCAGAGCTTTAAGTTTATTATTAAAATTCATACTTTATATGATGACATGCCATAATATTTCTACCTAAAAAATGGTTGTATGACAATAAGTGAGGTGGTCTCTGATACCAGCATTCTGAGAGCATAGTTAAAAACATGTATATGTATTACAATTGCTGAATTATTTCTTTGAACTCAGTATCTTTATGAAACTAGTTTGAAATTTTGGGAAACTGGTCATAGCACAAAGAAAAAAGATGGCAGCATTTTTTCTTCTGAGTTACTAACACACAATTTGTCAAAGCATATGAATTTACTCCCACACAGACTTCAATAGGGCTAATCAAAGTTAAACAATTTCCCCTTCTCCTTATGAAACACTGGATAAATACTTTATCAGAAGTATCTGTAGCTTTTAGCTCTAAGAGGGTGCATGTACACAAGAAATTAGTGTGACACGATAAATTCTGGCACAGTTTGTGCCAGAGAAAACTGCTCCTGGGCGCAGCGTCTGTACATGTGCCCAGGGCCCCAGCACTTTGAGCTGAGGTGGAGCAGCCCTGGGCTGGCAATGGATCCTGGGGGGTCAGCCCCAGGCTCTGAGTGGCAGTGGAGAGGCTGGCTGAGGTACAAGGGTACAAAAGCGCGGGGCTAGGTGGCAGGCCGCCCCTGCACTTTAGAACCCTCATGCCCCAGGCAGCCCCTGTTACCGTCTACACGTGCATTTTGGTGGAGCAAATTACTCTGCTGTAGGATAGTACTGTTCCCCACAGCTGACTGGCAAGAGACATCACGGTTTAGAAGAATGAGTCAGGAAGTCTTGGGTTCTACCTATCCAGGCTCTGCTACCAAATTACTGTGCGAGTTTTGGTGAGCTACCTCATTGTTCTACGACTTTTCCCACTTCCAAAACAGAAATATAATTTTCATCACTTCACTATTCCTAGAAGTGTTCAGAGGGTTCATGTGTAGACTATACTCAGAAGCAACAATATTCTTTTGAACTTTTGAAGAAGGTAGCATATAAATTACTTTAACAAAAGTAGTGTACATGCATTGCCTTCACATCTTTAGATGATTCATTTTAATCTTCCCATGTGTCCCACTCATTAAATTGCCCAGGGAAGAACATACCATTCATTGCTATCATTTCTAGGTATCTGCCTCCTTCTGTAGTCATCACTGCTAATTATTAATATTTTGGTGACATAGCTAAGGTTCTCTCCACAACTAAGAGGGCAGGATATTGTTGAAATAATACACATGCATTATGTTATGGAGCAGTGCTCTAGCACAGGGGTTCTCAACCTTTTTCTTCCTGAGAGTCCCCCCCCCCCCAGCACTCTATAAAAACTCCATAGCCCACCTGTGCCACTACAACTACCCTGCTCCCCAACTCTGCTTGTCCCAGATACAGCAGGTGGGCCTTGGCAGTGGGGAGCCCCATGGCCCCACTCACCTGAGCAGTAGCAGTGCAGAGTCTTGCCCACCTCCACGCGGCACCACCCACAAGATGGAGGCTGTGGAGTTGGGTGAGGCAGACCCGCCCCCCACTCCTTCACTGGGACTCACCTGAGCTCCAGGTAGCTCCACCCCGCACTGGGCTGTGCAGACTCCCTGAAACCTGCTTGCAGCTCCCCAAGGGGGATCTGAATCTGCAGTTGAGAATCAGTGCTCTAACAAACAGTGAGAGACTTGGATGCAATGCTCTAAAACCTTTTAATCTTCTCTAGAAGCCATATATAGACCTCACTTATGCTTGTAAAGCAGTGAGTTTAAACCTTTATTTAGGATAAAAATACAGGTAGTGCTTTCTAAAAACCCAGTAGAGCAGGGGTGGGCAATTATTTCAGCCGGAGCTACTTAATGACTTTTGGTGGGCTGTTGAGGGCCGCAAGGGTGGTCCCACCCCTTAACAGGTATCCCACCCCCTAATTTCTATTTTGGGACCAGAAGTCCCATCCCTTAACTCCTGACCTTTGTCACTGGAAGTCCTTCTCCTTGCCCCCAGAAGTACAACTTTTGGGAGGGGGATTAGCCATCTTGGAATTACAAAAAAACCCAAATCATATACTAAAAAAATCAAACACCTACTATATGTATGTTAATTTTATTTCAAAAACTTTTTTTTCCCCTGGTTCACATGCATTTGCATAGTATATATAGAGGTGATTGCAGTGCTGGGAGCCCCAGGGAGGTAGAGGCACACAGCCTGCCTGGTCCAATGATATACAAGCTCTTAAAGCCCGCTTCCTGCCTGTTTTCAGAGGGGCAGCTGCAGACCAGTAATAACTGTTTTTTTGGAGGGACTTTGTGGGCCAGATACAACGGCCTGGTGAGTCAGATCTGGCCCCTGGGCCATATTTTGCCTGCCCCAGCACTAGAGAGTAAATCTGTAATGTTCAGGAAAGAAGAGGAAATTCCGTGACTTATAACGTCTCTCTTTTGATTACTGACTACCATCTCTAAAAATATTTCCAAACCCATATGGGGTTTGGAAATATTTGCCCAGGGAAGGGGAAACAGAATTTTTTCAAGGCCAAAGCAAGAATGAGGAAAAAGGTACAAAAGAAAAAGCCTGCTGAAATGAAACCATACACAGAAGAACCATGTGCAGGGTAAACAACTCAAGTATTTCAGTGAACATGAACATACTATACAATTAAAATACCTGTATTCTTAAGGAAACAAGATACAGTGCACTCAAACTATGCACTTCCTTCATTGCACACAGATTATGAAGACCTAACTAAACAAAAACCTAAAGTTGAGAAAGGTATAGGCAACTGAAAATAAGCTCTTCTAAAGGGAAGTACTGGGCATCCTTGCTAATAGGCAGAACATTACAAGCCCCACTTTTATACTATTTCATTTGAAATCTTTCCTTATGTATCAGTCCTTTCAGCCTTTTGGATTTAACTTTTTTCTTGCCTTGTGGTATTCTCCACAAATGCAGTTCATAAACCATATTAGCTTTATGGTACCTTATCATGCACATTCCTAATTTATTTAGAGTCTCTCTCTCATGGCATTTCTGCTTTCTAAGTACCTCACTCTTACTGAATAGCTTATATATCAACCTGATATACAAGCCTGGCTGCATTGCATTCCTTTCTCTTGCCCATATTTTAAAGATAATTAAGTAACCTAATCTTAATATAAGAACTTGATGATTACCCCTCCGTAAATTACCAGGCTTTATTCTTTATTTATGAACCTCTACATAATTTTCCATCCTCATGACATTCATGTCAGCGTCTAATTAATTTTCCAAGTCTTATCTCATGAGACAATTTTTTAAAATGTGTTTCATCTACTAAAAGGAATCAAATTCATCAGGTGAGCTATCTTGGGCTGTTTATCATCTTCTTGGTGCTTAGAAAAACCCTTAAATATTGTTCCTTACATCACGAACAATGGGAGTTAGACAGTGGTTTCCCAGTTCATTTCCACTCCTTTCTGTAACTGTTCACAACACAATTGTTCTGTTTCCCAGTTTGTCATGACATTGTATATCCATATATACACCTCCACATACATACATACATACATACATAACCAATGAACAACTTAGTTCACCAGGTACTACCAAAGACTCCCCAGAGAGGTTTTTTGCTCTGCTACTCCCAAGAAGTTCTGATATGAAGCTTGATACATTTATTAATCAAGTTATATAGTTGCCTGAGCACTAGAACTGATGACACAGGAGATGCTTTCCAAATCTGTCCTGTCATATACGTCACTTGACTTTTCACTGCTACAACATGGAGCTCAGGCCTACAAACTATGGTATGCAATCCAAATGCCATTATCTCCCTAGTTCCTTCTTTTATTCTTCCCTTTCCGTGACCACCGCTCCTTCTGCCTAGAAGACCAAACTCACAACCAGTGGAGAGCGTGTAGATGGATTTCATTATATGGCATAAGTTGTTATGATGCATGCTCCTATAATGCTCCTATAATGATACAAGACTAGCAGCTCTAATTGTTTCATGCAGGGTAAAGTTTCACTCAGGTTTAATATTAGGATGATATAGCTCACTTATTTTAGTACAGGAGCGAACAGAAAAGTCCTCCAATATTCCTCATGCTTTCTACTTCCTCTCCCTACTTCCTGAGGGTACAGATGAACTTAACAATTGTATCACTGGCAAAGGATACCATACAAGCTATTACAGTGCAACTATTATATCTGCACGATGCTGTAGTAATACAAGTGTAGCAAAACCACTCCAAATAGGTTCATGCTTCTGCGCCCAGACTAAGGAGCACAGACATGGGGAGTGCTCCAGATGAGGGGTCACATTTTACAGGTTAGCAGAATAGCAGGACGCTGTCAGGACGGCAGCTGAATAGCAAAGCTGTTCTAGAACATGCAAGATACTTCAGAAGTATACTTCAGCACTTTTCACCTTAAAATGGCATTCCTTGCTGAACCCCACACAACAATGGTATGGAAGTCACCAACAAGACTACTTTTCTGAGTCAAGACCGCTCCGAACTCCAAAGCACTTTCAGTCGGCACCCTGCATTTATCCCCATCTCTCCTAAAGAGACTTAATGTTCAGATTCCCATCATGACAATGCTAGACATAGTCTTCTCTAATAGCAGTAGAAAAGAAGGGCTCGTTCCGTAGAAGGTAATTGCAGCTGCCAGTAAAAAACAAACAAACTATATCAAATTCACGAGAAAAACCTCAGGACCAGCTGAAGTGGCAAAGTTATTACTTCCAGCACATTATTTCTCTTAGAAATCTCTTTAAAGTTAAAAAAAAAAAAAAATGGCAACAGCTGGTTTCAAGATGAAACCTTATAGGGGAAAATCGCATATTGAGTCCACAGAATTTAAAGCTAGCTACAAACAGTATCACTGCAGATAGAAAAAAAAAGAAAAAAAAAATCAGCCAGGCAGTGGCCACCTTGTGCTTCTGCAAGTGTTTTGTTTTGAACCAGAGTGTTTGTTTTGTGTGAGAAACCTCTGAGTCAGCCAACTTCCACGTACACAGCTGAGAAGGGCCATGGGGAGGCAGGGCCTTGGCAGGAAAACAGCCAACATGTGTTGCCCTTTCGAGAGGCCAATCCCTGTGTAAATGTCATTGTTTTTTTGGCATGTCTTCTGTTCTATCTGTAATATGTCCTCAGTGTGGGCCAAACGAGATCGATGCAGCATATGGTAGGGGGGCTGGAGGTGATTCTTCTGGTTTATGCTGGCCTTGGATGGGAAGTGTTGAAAATCCCAGGATAAAGTTCTGGTTGTGTGATGAAGGATATGCTATGGGATACTCCACTGGACCTACAACCTCCAGAGCAGCCAGTCAGGGAATAAACGGATTTATTTGAGGGTGTAAGGTCTATCACCAGCAGCAAATGATCAGCTGCCAGAAGCTCCAATATTTTAAAATATGCCTCCTTTGGAAGGGAACAGGGAAAATGCAAGTCAATCTGCTTCAAGAAAATGGGACTCCTGTACCTTTAGACAGACTGTTAGCATCACTCCTGCTCTTCATGGTTACACCCTGACCCAGGGACTTTGGAAATATGCATCTGTGATTATTCCTTCATGGGAAGAGGACTAGATTTTAAAATGCTGGAGTTTAGCATGTCTATTGCCTGTGGCAGCTGACAGATATTCCTTTAAAGGCGTGATGGGATCTAATCTTCAATCCTAACAATCCTGCCATGCCACACATGCATAGCGGCACACAATGTTGGGATCGGGGATCAGTTCCTAATCATGTCCTACTTTCTAGTGCAGGGGGAGCTCAGGATCATGATCCTGAGCTCCTCCTGCACTAGCAATTTGAAAACCAGGTGCCTGGCAATCAGCTGATTGTTGGCTGGACCGTACCAAGGCCAGCAATCCTGGATCTGGCTGAAAACCAGCTGAGCACTGGCCAGCAAGGACACTGGAGCCAACTGGAGACCCCATTGCAGTACTAACCTTGCCACACATTTAATTTAAACTGTAATGGAAACCAGCCATAAAAACATTACATTTTTGTGCAATTGTGTGGCACCATTAATTCTCTGAACATGTGGCTGGGTTACAATTTAAGATGCGATTAACAAACTAACTGCATCTTAAGCATGTCTGCCAGTGGTCTAAGATGCAAACTTATCATTATTAACTGTAGTGTCTCCAATTCCTTGATTTAGATATTGCTATCTGTTTTGAATCAAGTAGCAACTCTTATGTGAGTGGGGAGAGATGGAAATGTATCTAACCTCTCCAACTATACAGTCAGCGTATTTCTCCATATTGACAGAATCTGGTACCGACATGAGAACTGGGGGAGATATTTCCCATGTGTATGCCCCAAATAACTAGAGACTTGTGTATACCTGAAAAAAAATGACAGTTTCTGTATCTACACTAGGTTGATACCATCAGCAGCTGTTATGGTGGACAGGAACACATTTAATAAAACATGCTAAGAGAACTATTGGGCATGAGGCACTCAAAGGTCACATAAGTCCCAGTTAGGAAAAAAATATTTGCACATTCTTGTCTCAAGCCCCTAGAAATCCAGTGACTGCAAAGCTAATGCACTTCTAAAAGGACCCTGCTAAGTCATCTTTTAAAAGGACCCTGCTAGGAAATATGCAGTTCAGTGTGGGAAAAAATAAAGGTACATATACAGAGCAAAAAGAGGTGGCAGAGGAGAGGGGGAACAGGAAACAAAAATCCATGTCTGCCATTCAATCATTCATTGTGCTTACCTACGCAAGCTACTTCAAAGCGCCTAATCAAAGCTTAGGAATGCCAGGTAATTGAGGACTGATTCACTCCATTCCTTGATGCTATCCAGTGGTTTCAAAAACAATAGTAGGAAACTATGAAAACTAAAGAATTGCTTTACCGTGGCACAGACTGTGCACCATGTGCAGCAAAATAAATCTTGGGCACATTCTTTGTAAAGTTTTTGAAGTGACACCATTCAATAAAAATGAAGTTTCGGTATTCCCCTGTTCACTGGGCAGTGTACAAGGCAGATTGCTAGCACTCCAGAAGCAAGCATGCAAACCACCATTAAAAAAAATTCTAAACACTGGGAGGTTCATTAAAGAACCTGAGCACTGAAGTTATGAAGACCCAATAAAGAAACATAGAAAGAAAATCTAAAGTCCTTTAATTTGTGTCTTTTAAAGGAATCTGAAACTTTGTACTGGAAGAGTTTTTTCTAACATCAGTTCTGAGTAAGCTAGGAAATTACTCGTGTATTACAAAAGGCTTAATATATTTATAACTGTCATTGAAAAGGTAAGTAAACCAGCATGCTCTGCTGCAGAAGCACATACTGTAAACTAGTCATAATCTGTTGCTAACCTAATAGGCGGCTTCAATTTAAAATTTCTATGATACTATCTTAGACAACATCTCTCTGCCACACTGTTTGGAAAGCAATTTGAATCTGGTGTGTTGGCATATTCAAAGTGTGTTGACAAGTGAGTAGTGACTTACAGTACAAACATCTCTGTATCAGTAGTTATTTGAAGTTATGAACCACACAAGTCTGATATATTCGTTTACAAAAACAACATTATGCTGTGGAGTATGATTATATACACAATAGCATTACGTAGCAAAGTTCAACCATATGTGATCCTTGGTGTCATTAAAGTTCATATTTAGAGGACAGTTGTCATCAATTAAAGCTAATGGCAAAAACAAGCCCCAGCTATGCTAGAAAGTATCATTAGCAGTTGGTGATGTAGCCATCACATATTTTTAATGCTTTAAAATTCCTGTTTATGCAAATTACTTCAGATACAGTGCAAAGAAAGTGCTCAGTGGGTGAGGTGGTATTAAGCAATAATGTAAAGCCACAAGGAATTAAGTTAATCTTGATATTTAATTTACACTCAGAGAATTAAGTCAGCATGAAAAGACAATTTTTTGCATGGGGTAGAATTTTACCATTCTAAAAAATGAGATCTGGCTGAAAGAATTGGAGGAAATGTATGAGAACATTCAAGGGGAAATGGTTAAACTAAAGTCAAATATAATAGCGTGTATGTGAAAATCAGCTTTACATTGTAGACATGCAGGGTAACATCTAATCCTATATTACTATAACACAGGTTGATGCCGTGTTTCTAAGAAAGGAATTATTAAAACAAAATCTGAAGTGTAAGACATTTACTGTTTATCTGTAGTACCCTAAAACTATTCAACTCTGTATCCAAGCTACACTGAACATAGAAGACGGTCTAAGCAAGCTACTTACTGAAATGTTACAGTTGTATGGATGAATGCCCTTCCTGCCTTCCAGTCATCGCAGACCCAATTATGTTTATCATTCAGAGATTATTTTCTTCAAAACACAAGGTATCTTTTATAACTACCAAAATAAGCCACAAATGAAAATGGGGAAGTAGGAAAATCATCCTTAAACAAGAGGAAGCAGAACAGAAGTGATTGACATGGTGTGACCAGATAAAGATTTACAAATAGAGTATTAATTTCTTTTTTCCTTTCACCATTACCTAATAATAAAATAATAATAGAACCTATAAGACTGAAACTATATTATAAAAAAAATAGTAGTTCTATTTTTAAAAAATTACTCTGATTAATATAGTGTTTTGATATGTGACCCTGAAATGTGTAGCCTAGTGTGCTTTGCAAAAAGAAAAGGAATAAAATATTTATGCTTGTAGTCTCAGTTCTCAACAGATTGGTCATGTAAATTGGCAAGGCCTTACAAAATAGTCTCTAATCTGATTCAGAAAGGCCATTCTTTAACCTTATAGACTTCCAAAGGAAAAACTACACTCAGAAGTCTGGAAAAAAAAAAAAAGATTTCCAACAGAAATAAGAGGTCAGACACAACCACAATGGTCCTTATGAAAAGATGATGACAAATAAAACAAAGTAAAATACAAAAAGAAAGCAAAACCAAAGTATTACAAAGTAGATAATAGGGAAGTATTCAATTTAGATCTAGACAGAGGTCTGGCAGAGACTTCTGGCACAACAAGGTCTGTCTGGCTTCCCCCTGCCCCCTCCCTTCCCCATCCCTTGCTGCTCAATCAGGGATCCCCCCCTCCCTCCCATCTCCCACTGCATGACCCCAGCCCCAGACACCCTATGCATATGGTATGCTAGCTAATGCTGAGAGCTGTTTGTGTGCGTCTCTCCAATTTCACTGGGACAGGCAGACAGAACAGTGTCAGTGTCCGCTTAAGGCTTTTTGGAGCTAATCAACAAGTCAGCTGGTAATGCCTCTCCATTCCTTCCTTGGAAAAAGCTGTTTAAGAGAGGCTTTTGTTCTGTTCACGGGCTGCTAAACTCTGTGTTATCAGCTCCCTGCTGATGCCCTTGCCTGTCAGGTTTGCAGACAGCATAAAGAAGCAGGGAGAGGGAGACTGAAAAGCTCAGTATCATCAACAGATGCATGCACTGCACACCCCCTTTGCCTCAGAGTACTACCCCGAGGCTGGGGTCTGGTAACACTCCCACCTCTTGAGCAGCAAGCGGGGAAAAGCCTGAGACAGTGCAGGCAGGGTGGGGGTTTACACCCCTCTCTAATCAGAGGCTGCACCATCCCAGGCTTTTTCCCCTCAGCTCAGCACTCTGGAAGGGAAGGAAAGGCTGCTCCAGCGCCCCCCTGCTTCTAACCTGAGCCACTTCAGGCATGTGCCAGCATTTCAGAAGTCCAGAAGCAATGTCTATTTAGTTGCAAACTGGTTCAACCTAGGTTAAACTAACCTGCAACGATTGAATTAATTCAGGCTCAGACTTTTTGAATGTCTGTCCCTAGCCCATCTCACAAAGGGCTGTGTGGGAGATGTGCAAGAGAGAGAACTAGAGAAATTCTCTCCGTGGCAGAGCACTTCCACCTTGGGTGCTTTTGCATCGTGTCTGGATTTCTTAACAGTACTTAATATCTCTTCTTGAAATAACTTGTCACTTCTTGAAATAGAATAAGTGCAGCCTGTTACTGCAACTGATCTTATTTAAGGAAGTGCATGGGCTGCTGGCACTGGGAAATTTTGAGAAGGCCAAACTGCATTGAAAAATAAGTGATCTTCCCTTTGGCTATAGATAGGTGGCATTTAGTATTACATTTCAAAGTTCTTAAGCATTTAGGACTCATTCCCATATCTCAGCTCTATACCTTATTTCCTGTTAGTACCTGCAGTCAAGTATTCAGGAGTTAGAACTAGTCAAGTAAGTTTTTGATTATACAACACTAAGATTTGCAAAGCACAAGCAAGATTATGTTACTATTTTTAGAAATCACACATTCTAGAACAATAAAGGCC
This sequence comes from Alligator mississippiensis, assembly GCF_030867095.1. Classification (NCBI taxonomy): domain Eukaryota; kingdom Metazoa; phylum Chordata; order Crocodylia; family Alligatoridae; genus Alligator; species Alligator mississippiensis. The sequence continues at coordinate 283,135,839 of NC_081826.1, forward strand.
ATTACATTGCCTAGTTATAAAATACTGTGGAATTTTTTTTCTATGGCAACTCTCGAGATAGGTAGTTACTAAACTAAAACATCTATTCACAACTGTCCAGCTGCATAACAAAAATCCTGAGGCTCTGTCTGATCAGCTTTATCAGAAGAAAACACACAATATCAAGTAGTTACCTTTATCTCTGGAATTAGGAGTCTTTTGTGAGTATACATTAAATCACGGGTGTCTAACTTCTGAGTAGCTGAGGCCACATGCTGAACTGGCCATGGTTTCCAGCCCACACACCATGTGTACCACTCACTCTGCATGGGCTCCCTGGATCTTTGCTTCCCAGGCCAGATAAGCCTCACTGCCACTGCTTAGGCAGTCTGAGGTCCCCCAGCATTGGGCTCTTCAGAGCTCCTCCCACCATGAAGCTCTGCCTCACAGACCCCAGGCACTGCATTAGCAGGGACAGTGGGAGGAGCAGAAGCTGGACAGGACCCTCCAGGCTATGCATAAAACCTCTTGTGGGTTGCCCTGCATTAAATAAACATGAAAAGAAAGGGATATGATATAATAAATGAGTGCCACAACAGAATAATGCAAAGGTGGGGTAGTTAGCACTGCTTGTTAATAAGCTGCCCCAAACTTTCCATTATAAGAGACTGTTTTGGAGTTTCTTATAACTTTACAAAATAATAAACATTCCACGGCATTTTCCTCAGGCATCTTTCCTTGGGAAATTTCAGTTAAAATGGTCCAGTCACTTCCAAGAACAAGATTAAAGAGAAGGATGTTTTGTATGTTTTAAAAAGAAAAAAGACAGACAAATTGCATTATCTCATCATTAGAAAATGACAGCACCTCCATTCTTCATTTCTAAATTTCCTAGAGAAGTTGCTCTTATGCCAAGAATGTACCTTTTAAGTTAACTCCTATGAAGATCTGCCTGAACCTGGGGGGAAAAAAACCTCTTTGTTCACTCAGTAGAGACCAGGTTGTGTCTGGTAGCCAAATCCATTGATGAATCCATCTGCATTGGGCATGCTCCAGCTAATGACTTCTGGGGCTGAGCTGTCCATTCCCTAATAAATGCTGCTCTTAGCTACTCAGGGGCAGGGGCCAAATGTGGGATCAAGCATGAGTAAGACCAAGGAAAAGCTTTCCCTTGTGCTTTTAATGTTCTCCCATCTAACAACCAGTGAGGGTGAGGAAGAGGAGAAGAAAGATGGATCTAAATTCAACTGAGTGAGTAATGGGGTTGAGTAGGAGCAGATAGGAAAGGGAACAAGAACCAGGAAGGTACTGGATAGGACAAAAGGGCAGAAGGGGTCAATAAGTAGTAGTTTTACTTCCAGAGCCTGGAATTTAATGTAGGAATCCAGTTTGCTTTCAGCAGTTACATATGCAATCCATTGGCCAAATATGTTTCTCACTCCCTCTTCTACAGGTCAGTCAACCAAGGAACTAACAACCTACAAATAATACTACTTGTTCAGATAAAGAAGAGAACTCTGCTGTAGATCTAAAAGTTCAATTATTCACTGATGACTGAGAATATCCACATTATGTAATGCAATCTAAGCAAATCTATCTGACATGGCATAATACAATCATGACTTATTTAAGAAGTACTTTTGCACTGTTATCTCCTACATGGTTTACGTATTGAGACTATCACAGTTAGGGTACACCTTGAGAAACACCCAAGTCTTAATGCACAAATTTATCACAGGTACATATTAGAAGCGCTACTGGAAATTATATGGCAAATGTGTACCGTTATCCCAAGAAAAGTGACAGTCTGTTCCAAACAAATACTGACATTCCCTTTAATATTTTATATTCCCTTTACAAGGGGAAATTTTTCATGTGCTTTCACTGCTTTCTATTTATATTCAAAACAAAGGATTGTTGAGCAATCCTCATAACATTGCAAATCCCCATCCCTGCTCTCCTTCAAAAGTCTCCTTGGACAAAATAACTTGAAAAAAAGCTAAACCCTTTGCACCAGTTAGGTACCTGGGGTAATGAGAACACTGACTACCACAGCAGATCAAGAGACCCATGTCATTACCTAATGCCCGCCCCCAGACTTGTTGCTATCCAACTGTTGTCTCTCATCTACTTGGATTGCAGTTTGCACTCCAAGGATCCTGTCTTTTTGAAATGTGTTTGTGCAGTGCAGTGGGATCTGGGTCTGTGATGGAAGTCCCTAGGTGATGATGCAGGATCAGTGGCCAAAAGGGAAAGAATAAGCACAGTCAGTGAAATTAACTTATAAAACAATCGCAACTTGTAGTGACAGTGAGCATCTCCTGCATGCTACTGTATACTCTGTCTTTGCCATTGGCCATTATGTAAAATAAAGACACTTTTTCCTTCTTTTAAATGCTATGTTTTTACTGAACTGCTTCTGCAAAAACATTCTACTCTTGCTTTATGGAAATGGAAGTCATTTTTGGTTCAAAGCAAATCAGTGACATCACAATTCCATACTTATTTGACACAACATTTGGACATATCACTTGCTCAAGTGCTTAATAGTAATAAACTCTCTCTCAGTGCTGCAGAAAGTGGATATCAAACACCTTTAAGACAAATCAAAAATGGGTTTTTACAGCTATGGTTAGAGAAGGAATCGAGAGGGAGATAAACTATATATTTTCACAATGTTGATGCATTATAGATTCCCTCTGTGCTAACAAGAAAGATCAGTTTAAAAGGTTTAAATAGAGTGAATATGAATAGCAATGATGTCAAATATTGTGTGTAATATCCAGTAGTAACAGTTGTTTCAAACCTAAAAGTGTTAACAGCTGGGTCACCCAACATATCCATGTACTTAAAGTTGGAGTGCTGTAAAATTTCATTAGTGTGTTTTTTTGTTTTTTTTTGTTTGTTTGTTTGTTTTTTTACAACCAAACATTTTTAATTAAGTGATTAGCTTGATTTCTGAAAACAGTCAGGGAAGCTAGTGTGATCTGAACAGTAAACGCACCTTAATCTAGCAAAGTACACAAGACATGCTATCACCAGAAGCACACTGCTTTGAGTATCATTAAGTATGGACAAGCATTAGTTTGGCTGTTTCAAAAGGGAAATGTTTCAAAAGGTGAATTGCCGATTGGGAGCTCTTATGTTCTAACAACCATTAGGTGTGGACAAGCCAGGAGCAGTACAAATGTAGCAAAACTGTTCCAACTTTAATAACCCTACTTCATTCAGCGTTTAAGTTGGAGCTGTTTTGCTACATTTGTGTCATTCCCAGCTTGTCCACACATAACTGCTAGAATGTAACAGCTGCTGGGCGGTGTGGAACAAGAGCCCCTCCCTCCCCTTTTGAAACCGTTCCAAATGTACGTGTGTCCATACCCTTTGTGTCATTATGCTATGAACATCTATGCACAATTATAAGAGTCTGACTCAAGCATACACAAGATGCTATATCCACAGCTCTGCATCCAGGGGGCTAGAACCATTTAATAAATGGCCATGCTAATATAATTTGAATAAAAAGATGATTGCTCTAGGAGGCAATTACAAGACCACCCCTATACTGCAATATCTGAAAAATCGACACCGATACCCTGGTCTGTAAGCAATGGAGTCAGGTTTGGTCAGTATTTGCATAGTAGATGGCTACTGTACATTACATTTCATACAAGATGTGAAACAGAGGATGGCCTGATTATTGATGGCCATTAACAGTCCCATTTACATTTTTGTAGATGTTTGTTCTGGTGACCTGGCCGAAGTCCAGTCTGGGTAATTACACTCTGCCTACCTAAATTCCCTTGGCATTTCTGTTGATCACGATGTTCCTAGCTTCCTGCCCTAAAAAAATGCTGTGTACTATTTCTACATGCCGTTACACAGATGCCACATTCCCATATAGTTCCCTCTAGATTTTGCTACTGGGCCACTTTCTCCCTGAAGCAGAGCTCCAACTGACTCCAACCACTGCAATGTCAGTAGGCTTTGCTCCTGTCTGCACTTGTGCTGAGGCTGTGCAGCTGGAAGCAGCATCCACATTGCTGACATTTCTTCCCTGCAGTGGGGAATTGAGCTGGGGCTGGGTAGCTTCCAGCTGCACCTGTGGTGAGGCAGCGGTGCGGACATACCTTCCAGGTGCCCAGCCCCACTGCAGCAACCTACCAGTTGAAGGCAGTACCAGTGTAACAGCCGGTGACAAGCAACAGCTGCAGCAGCACAGGCCCCAGAACAGCTCCCCTCTAGCTGGAAACTGCATTTGTGCCCCAGCCCGGGAGGAGGCTGGCAAAAGTGGTGCTGGCACTAGTGCAGCTCCCAACTGCCTGGCCCTGGTACAGTGCAGGCAAAACCTACACTGTACCACCTGGCCCATGCCAGACTGGAGCCAGACTGTTCCAGCTTGTGGCTTAAAAAGGCTGCCGGCTCCTGACCTGGAGTACCTTTAGCCCCAATGGAGTTAATTTCTGTCTAAGATGCAGCAATGTCCTGATTGCTGCTCCAAGGTGAAGTGGACTGGAACACAGCTCTGAATTCCCCCAAATCCTCATTTTACCACCATTCTGCAAAAACTCTGTCATGTCGCAGAACCCTACATAAGACTTCATGATCAGTGCTTGGTGTCAAGCAGTGATGAAAACAGAAACACTTTTGTTTCACAGTTAGCTTATAAATAAAAGCAAGACGGGTTTTTAAAAATGCCATTTCTTTGTTGCTAAGTTGTGACAATTTCAAAATGCTGTTAATTAGGTTATGCTGCAAAATATGTCCCAGGTTTTAACTCAGGCCTAGAAGATTCAGGGAATCAACAAGCTAGTATAGGAAACCCCTTCCAAGTGTGAAAGTACAACAGACTATGGCTGCCTTATGACAGGAGCACTTTGGGGCAGAGATACCATGCCTCGGGCATCACTTTCTAAAGCACAGGACTAAAGGTGGTGTGACTTAAATCTGGGTGCCAGAGATGGTGGCAGTGTTTTCTCCTACCTGTCAGAAGTGGTTTTTTTTTTAAACTCAGCTTCTAAAAATTGACTTGTAAGTTAGACCTGGTGAGATATGGTCCTGCCCTGAGCAGGGGTTTGGAATAGACATCTTCCTGAGATCCCGTCCTTTTTTTTAGCTCTATGATTATATACATAATTGAGAAAGGAGGTTTAGCTCAAAGTTTAACCAGATTTATTGCTTAATCCAAGGTTTACAGTTGAGATACTGCCCATGTGACAGCTATTCAGGAAACTGTTTCTAGGGTTATAATAAACGTGTCAGTGACACAGCATTAAACGCTTGTTAACATTAATTTACTGTATTTACTCAAATCCAAGATGAGATTTTTCCCCCCACCAATCAACATGGGAGAAAAAAAAAAAAATGATCTGAGTACCAGCCTGGGGCAGATGAGGGATGAGCTCTGGCTTTGGACCCAGGCCCAAAGCTAGAGCTGAGCTGATGCCTGCCCTGGGTTAGGGCAGCTCGTGCAGCAAGGGAGGAGGTGTGCAGTGGGGGCAACAAAGGGAGACCGCATGGTGCGAGTGGGGGGATATGGGAGAGACTCAGTATGCAGCTTAGAAGGGCAGGGGAGACCACACAGCCTGCCCTCCTACAGCTTGCCTTCAGCTCCAAGCTCTGGCCTCAGCCCAGCTGCGCTAGGTCAGGAGCTACGGCTATTGATCCAATCCAACTACCTTCATGTTTCCATTCTCTGTCTTCCTCCCACAATTCCTCCTGCTTTCTTTCAGACATACCACTTCCATAAAAGCATAAATTGAAATAAGAAACAAAAGGAATGTATTTTGGGCTGAAACGGCAAACAGTTACCCGTATAACACTGGTTTTACATCATTTACTCCAAAACTAAGCCAAAGAGCTTGAAACATACACATAACTCAAACTGCGTGACTGGTGCTCAGGACATGACAGCAAGCAGCAAAAGCAAGCATTTACCATTAAAATCATTCCCTCTGATTTACACCTTAATGCTACTCAGCTTATTCTCAATATTGCATCAAATTTAAGGATGTTTGACAAAAAATAAATACACGAAGAGCAAATAAAAAACTTAAGTGCCTCAGCTTATTCATTTTGAGAACAGAAGAAACATTGTGCACTGGTTATGCCAGGTTTTACTATTGGTTTCAGACCTGGATAGCAATTGTGCTGCAAAATGTTTTTCACGCTACCATGCTGTCTTCACAGAGAAGGGTTTTAATAGCAAATCACAAAACACCTTGTCACAAGTTTCTGGTCTCTTGAAATACCACAATATGTTACTAATCTCCCTGTCTAGGTTTCACAAATCAGGCCACAGGACTTGCATTAGATATCAATTTACAAAGAGATATTTTTAGTGCAGATTATTTAAAATAAATCTACCCTGTGCCCTCTACTTGTTTGTAAACATTAAGCCTGGCAGCAGAATTATTTTAATTTGTTGCCAAATCTATGAAAGAGCAGCAAGTGAATGAACAGAATTCATGCCAAATTGAGAGGGGGATGCTGAAATGTTAAAGGGCCAGTGCCAACTTTACATTTTTTAAATTTGTATTTTGACATCGATTGTAAGGGGTCTTATTTTTTTTTTAAATTACAAAAAACCCAAAACAGAAGTGTTTTACCCCTCCCATGCTCTGTTCTGAAGTACAGGGTAAGGGGCCCCAACAGCAACAGCCCCCTGTCTTCTCTTTCCCAACCATTTCCAACCCATATATACCTACAACCTATATCTACCTCCTAGGCTTCAGCTTCTTTTTAGTTACTGGTAACATACATTTTATGGGACAGGAAAATACAAGAGGGTCCTTTTTCCTCTGCAATGCACCCTGCTGGTGCATGAGACAGAAAGTACATTTAACAAATTAGGTTCTTTACCCCAATTCAGTGGATCCCAAACTGGGATTTGTGGACCACTCGTGACCCATGAGACTGCACAGAATGTTCCATTGATTATATCAGTGGCACACCCTCTTTTCAGGTAAAAGTTTGATGACAAGTGTGTATAGAGATCTGCAAGAAACTGAGAATTGACAGTGGTCAAAAAAGTTCTGGGAACCCCAGTTCTGCTCTATTTTAGTTCTGGTGATTGCAGTGATAACCTATAACTCTAGGAAAATAAGCTTTGTTTTCAAGTGAACAGGGTACCTTTAAGATTTTATGACCTTATCTTCTCCTGATGCAATATGCTTGCTCCTATTGTGGAAGGTCAGGATGCAGCCATGGACAAAGAATCAGTTTATAGCAACAAAATACATATCACATGCTTCCTTCTACAAAATACCATTAAATCTTCCAGGTCTTGCTCTCCAAGTATACCAACCCTTCTGTTTTAGTTCAGGTCCTAGCCTGTAGCTTAATGAATTTTTCACTTATTCTCTAGAGTAATTAAGAACTTCTAATCAAACTTGAGCAATGTTGGAATGACAGAACAGCACATTTAGACACATGCCACAATTACAAAAAGAAAATGCATGTCCCTTAACTACAGTAGTCTATTTACTTGCCCCGTGAATATAGGATTATATATATGAACAGAAACATGCCCCTAGGCCAGTTTTTATATGCATAGTTGTTATTCTGGTAGGCCTTTATTGGTCTGAGACATTTTGCACCAGTTTGGATATGCTAGGGGAAAAAGACCAGATGGAGAATTCATGAAAATGAGCTTCCCCATATAACTCGCCCAAGATGCTCTTCAGAGATTTTGATATCACAACTTCTTTGGTACCCATGAGAGAAGGTAACAACTTGAGGAGAGGAAAGAATAGGCAGTAAAATCTTCTCCATAATTTCAGTGAAAACAGTTATTTTTTTTATGGGGAGGGACATTTGCCATGAAGTGGCTGCACCTTTCCAAGAAACCATGGGTCAGCAACCTAAGGCCCACAGGATGGATCCAGCCCACAGACTTCAGACTTTGGCAGCAGAGGGCTTCATATGCAGATGATCTCTCAGTACCGACACAGAGACAAGCAGAGACAGTGGCAGAGTCCTAGGGTGCCTATGCATGTGCATTGAGGCTACTCAATGCATTGTAATTACAACGCATCAGAGGAGACTTGATCAATCGGGAACGTGGTAATTACTGCACTCCAGCAGACTCCAACGTCATGTGCATCACTGTCCCTGTGCTGAAAAATGGCGGTGGAAGCGCTTAAACTAAAAGCTCGTTCAACGTGACACTCCAGATGCTTTAATTAAAGAGGCTCTTGGAGCCAGTCTACTGTCCACATGCCTCTGACACAGGTAGGGTGATTACAGTCCACAGCTGTCTTCACAGAGAAGGGTCTACTCCTTAACAGTATACAATAAGGACACCTTACACAACATATACATGGAAAAGGTTGGATCAAAATGTGGACACAGGCCTTCTGCTATGAGTCTCCACATGGGGGTTCTTAGTACAGTACTCCATCCAAGCCATCCAGCTTATACACATCAGGAGGCAGGCACATAAGGTTTCTATCTGACCTCAGGCTTTGTCTGCCCCAAAATTCAGTTAAACTTCATACCATTGAGAAAGATTTCCAACAGGGCTCTGCACTCACTTCTCACGTAGAATGCACTCATTAAAGCAGAGAAGCTGACATCCAGAACAGTTGTTTTATTTTGTCACATAAAAGGTATTTTGCAGGTATTAGTTTTCATTTCTCTTGTCAATCCTAAAAAGCTGGTTTTATACGAATATATTACATCTCTACTATTGTGCGTGGGGCTGATTGCACCACTTATTTTAAAGGATGCCTGGCATTTTCAGTACGAACCTGTTGTCAGTTTCTTGTATGTTTGCCTGCCCTGAACCATTTTGGTTAACATTTTTTGATGCTGAACATTTCTGGAAAATTTCTGTCAAAAACAAATTGAGCCATTTCAGATAACAAGGGGGGGGGAGGGGGGGGGAAGGGGGATTTATTTTGTCCACATTAAAAAAAATCCTGACTTGCAATGTGAAGAATGAAATGGCCTAACTTGAATGTAGAAGGAAACAAGCAAGGAGATGGAAGAAGAAAAGAATGGGACAAGGAGACTAGAGTAGGGGTTAGAAAGGAAATGGAGGTGACAGGGATTGTCTGGGTATGGAAACTGAACGTGGAAGCCAGAAGGCAAATGTTATTGAGGTTGGGAGCCTGCTGGTGGAAGGAGAAAGCTTGTAAGAGAAATCAGCATTTTGGGGAAAATTGGAAGTAGTTAAGCAAGGAGACAGAGTCACTGAGCTAAGATATAAGTTTCTCTCTTTATACTTCTATCAGGTGAGGAATGGAAGAGGGAACATGCTGAGAGAAGAGATCCAGAACAGTTAGAAGCAGGGCCTGGGAATCATTTGGAAGGAACAATGGGACTTAAGGCATGAGTGGGACTGACCTGAAAGTCAACAGAACCATGTTTCCTCTAGTGCACAAGGTGCATTTGCTTTGCAGATCCATCACAGTTGTGTATTCCAGCAGACTGTGATCTGCAGGACCCCTGCCTCATTTATGTTAAAATGTGAAAATTATGTAACGGTAGTGGAAGAACTGCTGGAAGAGAAAGGAAGGTCCCATGTTCAAGGCGATTCAGTGCTGGACTGGAGAACTGAAGATTTCTATCCCTGCTTCTCCCAACGTTTTTCTATCAAATGCTAGGCAACGCACTTCAACCAAACTTTTCACAGATAATCACCACTTATGTGCACCTCCTTTTTGGGTGCCTGATGTGAGACCAGGGACTCGGTATGGTGAAGTGCTGAATACTGAATTTTCTGCTGTGAACACTGTTTGTTTGTTTTTACAAGCACTGAGCAATAGGTGCTTTTCTATAAACACATTATAGAGTGCTGTTCCCAACCCTTTTTGGAATCAGGGTACCCCCACAACTTTAACACGTGACAGCCCTCCCAGTTGAGAACTGTTGTGTTCAACTTTGCTCAGCATTTCCCAACTGGGCGTTTCCACTGCCAGGGAGAACTGACCCACCCAACCCATGCACAGGCAGACCAGGAGGGCTGCAACACACATGCTCCTCCTACATTAGGGTTCTCTGACAACCTTAAAGCAAGCAGGAGAGCTGGCTCATGCTGTAGCCTTTCCTAGTCTGACCCTTCACGGTGTCTCTTGGAAACAGAAGCATTTAGGACAGGTAGAGACGTCCCGTGTGCCTGTTTCTGGAAGGAGGTTTTTTGTTGTTGTTGGGGTTTTTTTGTTTGTTTGTTTTGGGGGAGGGAGGATCAGGCCAGGAAAGGTTGCAGCACCAGCTAGCTCTCCTGCCTGTTTTAGGATTACCAGAGAACCATGATGGAGGAAAAGTGCGCACACATGCCACCACCCTGTGCACAAGCCCTCTGCATTTTTACCTGGCCACTGCCACCACGGTGCCTGCACTGTGGCACCCTGGGATGCGGCAGCATGCAACTGAGAACCAATGGCATGGAGTAATACAATGTTAAGTAAGGTGACAGATCAGGTCACTGGTATCTCAGATTAGGCACCCAAAATTAGTCAGGATGAGTCTGCAAAACAACTGCTTGAAATAAATATATTCCTTTTCCAATGTGTAACAATAATGCAAAATGATTTTTGTCACAGGAATTTTCAGGCTGTTTTTCTGATCAAAGAATTCGGGAAAAGATTTCCTATCTCCTCTCCCTCCCCCCCCCCCCAACCAATAATACAATATTGTCTTTAAAATATTAGCTGTTTAAAATAAATCTTATTAAAGTTCATATTTCATTCTCTCCATAGCATTTTAGAAATAATATATACAAAATTAGTTCATTGTATTACAAAAAATATGTGGACCAGGCACCTTTAATTCTTCCATATCTATATACACGTTATGATACAGCCTTTATTTACATACTCCTATACTATTTCAGACAGTGAACAAAAAGATCAAGCTCATTTACTTTTATGGGATCTACTTAGAATCTGTTCCCATAAAAATATTTGACAGGTACTTCATCACTGTGCCTAGGTATCAACTAGGGAACTTTTCCACCTGGCTGAAAACATTAAAAAAATCCAATTTAATCTTGAAACAGTTTCTTAACCTATAGGCTAAGTACAGACAGTCGAAAAGAAAGAGCATGAATCAATTCAATCAATTCAATCTTTGTAGGTTATTCTAAACTGAGTAGATTGAACCAATAAGCAAGTGAACAGACACTGATTTTTAATTCCAGAAATGCAGTCACATGCCTGCAGTGGCCCAGGCCAGAAGCCAGGGGGCACAAGAGCATGCTTCCCTGCTCACCTGGAGCAGACAGATTGGGCCAAGGCTAGCCCTTCCACTCTGTGAAGGGAGGGTTTGTAGGGGAGGTGCAAAGCATCCTGGGATGATGAGGGACTATGAGTTAACTTGAAACTGGAGGGGATCTGCAACAAATTCAAAAAACTAATTTAAACTAAATCAGTTAAGTCTGATACTACATCCGTCCAGGTTTATCTTAAACCAGTTTTGGCCACTTTGAAAGTGCTTTGTGGGCACTGAACTTCTGTTGTGTTACAGATTTGAACCAGTTTCTGATCACTTATACCGGTTTCTGTGCAATTTCTGCCCCTAGCTATGAGGGGAAAATAAACACTAGAACAGCTTATCTTAGGGAAGTGGTGGATTCACCAGTGCTTGAAGTTGTTACAAAAGATGTTGGCAATGTCTTGTTAAGCTATGTGTCTGAGAAAAAAAAATTGCAATCTGGGAGGGGAGGGAGGTCAGAATGGGTGGTTGTGGTAGTCCTCTCTATCTTTTAATGTTGTCTTCTTCCCCCACGAACTTCGGTGAGAACAGCATTGCCTGTACTGCTCTCACACACGTAACAATCATTTAATCAAATCACATGCTGTAGGGCTTCAGCTGGTTAACCAGCGCTCCTTCCAAGCTCTGTGGTGTGCATGGCCATGAAGGCATGCTTATGCCACGCTGCCAGGCGCGCCTGTGCGGCTGCGCACACCCCACAGCTTAGAGGGAACACTACCTATAACATAACTGGCCGAATATATTCTGGTGTGTTTTCTTTTGGCTTGTTTTCTTTTTTGCCTTCCTCTAAATCAGAGACTAAACATAGATGGAGATTGGACACTGGCAGTGTAGACCAGTGCTCTGATATAGTTCAGAGAATCCTCTCTCTTAGATGCATAGAAAATGTGCCAGGCTCCCACACTCCAGATCATATATTCACTAGTCTCGGGGAAACTTGGTTTCTTCTGTTCTCTGCCTGTAAGCAGAAATTAATTCTCTCTCTCTCTGGTGTCACAAGCCTTGAAGGCCTACAACAGCCTCAACTAAAACTTTCCATCAGAAATGCATTGGTCTAACTAAAACATTTGAGCTTTATATAGGACAGAGGGATGAAACTTAGTGGCCCATGGCATTAAAGGATGGCAACCTAGAATATCAAATGGTCATTTATAGCACTAAACTCTAGGGAACTACAAATAATAATGCAAAAGTCTAACAACTCTAGAGGAGAATTTATTTTTGTTGCTTAGGTATGATACCTTATAAACATACCACAGATGTATATACTGTTTTCTAAATTATAAATATAATGCTAAAATGTACGTTTCCAAGGTAGTAGGACAGGTATACTAGGGACTAGGGAAACATTTTTTTTTTTTTTTTTTTTAAATGTAGGACAGTGCATGGGATCCCAAGCTGCCTAAAGGACGGAAATTCTTTTTAAGACATTAAACACTATATCCTATAACCATCCTCATTAATATTAGTATTGATTATTTCATTACCATAGCAACCAAGGGTCATGAACTAGGGCATCATGTTTGTGTACTACATACACAGAGCAGAGGGGTCTGTCAATACTTCAAAGACTTTAGAAACTAAATATAACAGATGGCTGCAGACAAATGTGGGAGTATAAAAAGGTAACAAAACAACATTGTTCAACATACTAATGACGGTCTTAGTACACCAGCAACATAATCACCATCACGTTTTTGTAGGCATCTCTGCAAAGGAGACATTTAAGGAAAAAGTTGAACAACAACAAATTGCCTTTGCAGATATTTCTGGTCAGTTCTTCTCAGGTGGGAGGAGCAGCCTGGAAGAGAACACGAAGCTGCTTTTTGAAAATTTAAGTAATAAATGATGGAGGCTATGATCCTGGCCTGATCAGAGTTGAGAGATGACACTACAGATTAAAAGCAGGTGTTGAAACTGAATGACAAAGGAAAGCTAGTGTGCAGATAGGCCATGTGCCAAAATATAGTTCATGCCTGGTGTAACAGAGATGAAAGAGCCAGCACAGAGATGATGCAAAGAACCGGGCAAAAGTGATGGGCCATGCAAAAGATCTCTGAAGCATCATTCTGAATGAGGTTAGGATATGGAAGAACAGGTTGAGAGTTCTGTTTTAATTAAGCTTAGCTTGATCTGACAGGACAAGATACAGAAATAGATGCAAGGGACAAGATTTTAGTTTGGAGAGAAAAAGATAGGTACATCTGTTAATTGTCAGTATCTGACCCAGACCGGTCCAGGGACCTGTTTGAGATGCAACAAACAAAAATTATACTACTTTAAAAGAGGGGTAGGAATTTACCAAATGTGCATGTGCATCAGTTAGTCTGTTGTAACTCCTTTTTATGCCCACTCTTATCCCACAGTTAATGAAGCTAAACCAGGAGAGTTTAAAATGAAATAGCTGCTAAATTAACAGTCTAGCCCAGTCTATCTAACCTAATGTTGGATAGAGTGATGCAAAAATGTTACATCAGATTGACTTGATGCACATTAGACTCTTTCCCCCAATTTTTAAAATCAAAATATTTGTTTCATCTGTTCATACCCAAAGGTATGAAAAAGCTGCTGGCCATTGGATTCAGTAAACTGGGTCAAGTACAGCTGTTTTGCAAAGAAGATGGCAGATCTGAGAGAAAAGAGAACAAAATAAGTGTTACCTTCATCTCTTAAAATGCAAAAGGAGCTCAAGCATAAACTAAAAAGAAGAGTTTAAGCCTTAGCTTTCTGATAAACTCTACCTGAGAAAACTGTGATCTTTCACAAGATCTTACTGGAAAGATTTTTTTAAACATCTTTTCATTGGGAAAATAACATTTTTCAAAAGTCAGAACTTTCTAATGGCAATTTCTGGTCAAAACAGAAGGCAGAGAGTGTGCAAGAGCAATCCCAAATAGCCAACAGCCCCATGGGTATGACACCTATCTGCCAGGTAGGACACTGAGTTTCAAGGTTCTGTTCTGCCTAATCCTGAGCAAGGTTTAAAGGTGTCTCCCTATGAGTACCCTAACTAACTTCACTATAGACTCTCTCTTTTCTCTCTCTTCTCTTTAGCCCAATGAACACCTCTTAATACAAAATGGAAAAGCTTCTCTAGAAGAGGCTAAGTAAGCAACAAATACTGTGTTAGGGAATTAACATGTGATAGGGATTCATGTCAGTTCGATCAGGCAGAGTAGGGACTTGAACCTGGCCTTCAGTATCTCAGGTATGGTCCCTAACCCTAGGCTTCAGTCCATTTTACACTGCGTCTGTCTCCACCTCTCTCTCATAATATTTTGCATAAGAAAAAAAGATAATCAGGGCCTTTGTTCTAGTCTAGTGCAGAAGGGCAAAAATTGGAGGGGGGGATGGAGTTTGAAGGGAAAAAGGCAGGAGACAACAGCTTCCTTTTTGTTTTCCTGAAGTAGGGCAGGATCTTTAGAGGATATTAAGAAACTGCCCCTAAAAATGAATGCCACAAGAAAAAACATATGAAAAAGGGATTTAAAAATATTTCCACAATACTGCTGTTAAAGTACTTAGTATTCTGAGCCTCAATGCTGGTTTAAGAGATTTGTTTTTAGGTCTGAGACTATTTAACTAAATCAGATGCACTTCATTCAAATTAACTGGATAAATATATCAAGGCTAGTGGGACCTTTTAAAGAAGTCCCATAGCCATAAATCAGTAGTACTGATTTATTACTTGTCAAGGCACCACAATATGAGGATGCACCATGGATAAATCAATAGACAGTATTACTATATCAATGCATCAGTACTTCAATATATTTCACAATCATGTGATCAAAAATGCCAATGCAACTTCCTGCTCCAAGACCTAAAAGTGAACTGTTCAGCTGCAACTATTTACAAGAATCTCAGAATACTTCCTAATACCAAAATGAGACTGAAGATAACAGAAAAATACAGAAAATTCTGTACACATTTGTGTTTGGGGTCTTTTATCAAAATCAAGTTTGATATGCTGTTTTAAGCCAATCAGTTAAGGGGCAAGTAAGTGGTCCTGAAGCCATTACATGGAT
Source organism: Alligator mississippiensis (assembly GCF_030867095.1). Lineage (NCBI taxonomy): Eukaryota > Metazoa > Chordata > Crocodylia > Alligatoridae > Alligator > Alligator mississippiensis. Next base: position 283,151,060 of record NC_081826.1, read on the forward strand.
ATAGTACAGGCATTAATACCACACTGGCATGTATTCCGTTCCAAACTCCTCCCCAAATCTCGGTTCCAAACTCCTCCCCAAAAGTTTTTCCATATCTATTGCATCCTTACATACATCCTTCTGCATCACAATACTGTACCTTTAGTAAAACAATTACACTAGTTCCTCAAATAATAAATAAAGAGCTTATGGAAGTTCTTTTACTAGAACAAGGTGAAGATTCACAGTGGTTTGGAATACACAATTTCCTGTGCTGCAACACAACAACGCTTCACCAAAGCTCAGTTCCAACAGTAGGTAATAACTTATTCTTCAGAGAAATGCAAAAGAACCCACAGCCATTTATTTGATTTTTATTAAACACTTCAAGCACTGGACAATGCTACAGATATGAAAACAATTATTTCATAATGATGTCACATTCATCTTACAACTTGAACTATGGGCATGTATAGTTTTTCTAACAGATTACACAATGGATTTGTATAGGATGGTTTGGATAGGGATCATCCTGCCTCAGGAAATGGGTTGGTTGGACTAGACCCTGTGGAGGTTCCTTCCAGCCCTACTTCTTTAGGACTCTATGACATTTCATTACATTTACCTCATCATGCAAAAGCACAAGTAATTGGTTGCAAAACCTAGCCTGTTTTAATGGGATTGCAGAATGACATTTACCTGCTTCTGTGAACACACACGCACACACACACACACACACACACACACACACACCCCCATGTATAGGTTTAAAAAATTGACAATTCAAAACTTAGAGATCCACAGTCATGTATCGCATTTCTTAAAGTAAGGCACATCTTTTTTACCTATTAGAGAAAGGCTACATCTTAGATAGGTCAATTTCTAAGAAAAGCACCAGCTGAGATCTATTTAAACTAAAATAATGCATTGAACTACAATAATATTGCTCCCATTCCCTGAAGCAGCAGCCTTTCAGAAACTAAATGCCTATGAAGCAGCCAGCATAATAATAAAAGTAGAGTATGCTAACAGGTATGGGTATTGGTAACCTGTTGAACCTCATTCGTGATGGCGATTGAGGATTGCAGGTCCCCATAAACGTGGAATTACCAGGGGTCTGTCTTGGATCTGTTTTAATATCTTCATTAATGATTTGGATGATGAAATCAAGTACATGCTTTGCAAATTACACTGGTGAGTCCTCAACAGACCAGAGTACTGTGTCTGATTTTGGGCCCCACACTTCATGAATATGGACAGCTTGGAAAGAGTCCGGCGCCGAGAAGCAAAAATGATTAGGGGCCTGGGAGGCAAGACTTATGAGGAAAGGCTGAAAGAATTAGTGTTATTTAGTTTAGAGAAAAGAGAAGACTGAGGGGGAGTTTGATAACAGTCTTCAAATACCTGAAGGGTTATTATAGAGGATGGGCATGGCCTTTTCTCTGTGGCTGCAGGGGACAGGACTAGAAGCAATGGCCTCAAGATGGAGCAGGAGTATTTTAGGTGGGAGATTAAGGAACTAGGAGACTATGAGGATGATCAAGCACTGGAACAGTCCACCCAGAGAAATTATGGAATCTCCCTCCTTGAAAGATTTCAAAGCAGGTTGGATAGACACTTGGTTGGGATGATTTAAACAGGAATGAACCTGCCTTGAGCAGGAAGCTGGATTAGATGACCTTGTGAGGACATTTCCAGCCCTCCTTTCCTATGATCCTATAATTAGCTATGGAAATATACAGCACAAATATCTGTAAAAGGTAAAACAACATTGTGAGACTAATAGCGATCTGTGTATACAAAAGTCTATTTTGTTTTAGTGGAATGACTAAAAACATTGTTTTTAAAGTTAATGAAACATCCCTAGGTCAGTTAAAATAAATCCAATACAAGCTAAGGTCGATAATTTATGCCTGGATTGTTCTGGTTTTTGCAAGCCCTGCACTCACAACTGAAAGCACTCACATCACGTTCAGAGTTGATTAAACACTGATGCCAGGCTTAAGGAAAGGTGGAATCAAGAAGAAAAACTCAGCGTCTCACTTCAGACTTCCTCTGAGCAGTATATTTTGAATTATTCATTACAAAACACCTCAATCCTTTTTTCCCCTTGGCAAACGCATCGTATAGACTCTTTGTTTACAACTGAAAACATAACAAGGACTCTTCAAAAACATAATGGACTTGGTTTGTCTTGTAAACATACACAAGAAATATTATAAAATTCAGATGTTAGATTCCATTGTAAGATTAAACCTGGGAAACTCACCCAAGTGAAGAAGGCCCCTCAAAATCCTCTACATGCAGCACTGAAGCTGTACACTGATATGGTAGAGGCAGGTATTGCCCTTAAGGATGGTGGGGTTAAAACAAGTTCTTGTATCAAGTAAAATTATTTAAATCTAAGTAAGGTAACATACCGGTTTTAATAAGGATATAAATCAGCAATCAGTTAATTTTTAATCTTCTTTTGCATTTGTACTTTTTAGTACGAGCTGTTAAATCATTATGACAAGTTGATTCAAAAATATATTTAGTGCTTTTTTTTTTTTTTTTGCTGATCAGGAGAATAAACTGTAATATGTATTTAAGCAATTATATAGCTTAGCATACATTTGGATTCTTAATTTTTATATAAATTTTGAGTGATAATATTTAAACTAGATAATTAACAATCCTTATTTGTGATCTTCGTTAAGCTGCTTTTGGATGAAATTTTTGATTCAGCTGCAGAAAAACAGGGGGTTTTTTTAATCTAATGAAAACCAATGTAAAATATCCATAATATGCTAAAAAAAGTTTATCAAAATACATTTTGCACATAAAACTGTTTTAGTATAAAAAAGAAACACATAATTAATTGAAATGACCATTTCTGCTCAACCCATCCATCAAGATTTTAGAACCAGATCTCAGCATCTCACACCTTGGTTCTATTAATGTATTATTAGGTGGGGAAAGTAAGCTCTTCTGCTTTTTCAACTTCAGATCAGTTTTTTAACTTTGATTTTTGAAGTAGTCATCGAGCTGAATGATACTTGAATACATAATATTCTCCTTGCAGCAGCAGAGTTGGAGTTTGCTGTCAAAACCTGGTTTATCACCAAACAACTGAAGCAATTCAGTGGCTTGACTTTCTTTAAAACTTCATCAGCAAACATGTACTATTTGTATTTTTTGGTTTAATTTCATTTATTCTAAGAGACTACAGAAAGGTGAAATATCTTAAATGTCTTAATTTCACATTTCATTTCATCTTTAAAAGGGAAAACAAAAATAAACCAATTTAAATTCAGTGCATCCAATAATGCATTTTTAACCTGTCAGTATCACCTCTTCACAGCAAAAGCTTGTTTCAAACGTTTCAAAACACTGAGCCAACACAAGCTACTAGCCAAATTTACTATTCATTGAAAAATACTTTAATTAAGACTATTAATTCCCAAAATTATGTTGAATAAGAAATTCAAGTGCAATAATTTAAGAGACTTCCATGGTTTTAAAAATAAACAGCCCAAATCAGAGGCTTTTTCTGCCTCAGGTCAGGTTTCATCCTCTTGTCCCTCCTTTTCCTTCCCACACATATACTTTCCCATTTGAAAGGTACAAATATTCAGTTTGGGACCTGGGATTACTAAATGTACTGCCAAGCTATTATTTCTATATACAGGTCAAATTTTACCATATTTGCAGTCTGCTCCCACTCTGTTTTTTTTTTAAATATACATTTGATAGAAATGCCTTTCTCCTGACAACTGTGTAAATTGCTGAAGCTCTCAGGTATGTTATTGAAGGTATCAAAAAGCTTACTCATATTCATATAGGCATATACTTACTCGTACATAGAAATGAATTCTCATGCTCAGAAAGGCTTGAGGCTTCTTACTGAGCTCAGAGCAGCCAGGTTCCCCTGGTTCATACTACATCAGTGATTCCTAAAGGATGTATGCGAGCTCGCCCTCTGTGGGTGCATCTTCTGCAGAGTTGACTATTTATCTCAGTAGTAAAGTGTTAATGTCTACACATGCACCCCTATTAAGGCAGAGTATACTAATTAACTCTGCCTTAGGTTAGTACTGCCCGACACAAGTACTATCCTAAGGTGGGGTCATTTACTCCACCGTCATGCATGTGTACGCTGTGACTGGGGCTGGCTGGGGCACAAGGGTGCTACAGTGTGGAGGATGCCTGCTGACTAGCTCTGCAGTGTAGCACCCTTGTGCCCCAGCCAGCCTCTCTGCAGCACAACGAGCCAGGGCAGAGCAGCTCCTGGATGGTAGGCTGACCCCACACCTGTCCCCCATCTCCAAGAACCCCTGAGGTACAGACAAGGGGTCAGGAGGAGCCAGACAGTGAAAAGAGCAGGGCAGAGCAGGGTAAGGTCCTGGCCCTGTCACCCTCAAGTGGCAACAGCTGCTTTGAATTTAGATCTAAAATCTCAGTAATTTTCAACTGGGGTGTTGCAAAATATGGAAAATATATGGAAGGGGGCCTTGATGCTAAAAAGGTTGAGGATCACTGGCATAGACTAATCCTTGGTTTAGAGAAAGATGTATTTAGTGTCATTATTTAACAGTACATCTCAGCACTGGTAGGATTTTCTCTGGCAGGGGAAGGGACTATGTTATATCTTTTGGGGAAGCACACACACAGACGCACACCTCTTTTCACATGTAAGTGTGAAATATGCCACCAATTTTAATCCAGAAAAAAGTATGCCCCATGTACCAAATGTTTGGGAAACACTGTACTACATAGTATTGCTCCCCAAATCTGGCCTGGCTCTTTTGACATAAAATGAATGTGCTTACACAGCGGTCTTCTACTGAACTTCCTTCTGCTTTAAAGGAAGAGTCTGTGTTCAGTAGCTAATTCAACCACATTCTTCATTGGCCCTCTTTAGTGTTGGAGGCTATATTGTACATTAAACTCTATCAAAAGGCTTTCACTTGCACTTCTAAAAGTCTGTCACTTTTAAAAATCCACATTACAACAGGCTGGACTCCACTCTTGGGCAATCTTGGGCAATCTTTTAACATCTGGAAAGATGCCTACTTAAAAATCAAAATGAGATTTGGCATTCAATTTAGAGAATGAGGAAGCACTTGGGACCCAATACAAAGGCCATTTAAGACAAAGGAAAGCCTCCACCTGACCTTCGGTACCAATGTCTGGATCAGACTCGTATCCATCCCATCAATTTCAGGTCTCTGATATCAAAGCAATTCACTGCAACTTATAGTCTTGAGCCATCTGTCCTCTAGCCCTGTATTTTGGAATTAGCAGATCTGTAATCTGAATCAGTTTAAAATGCAGTGTCTGTAGATTTATATTTTAACATTTTACTAGGATTTTATTATAGGTGTACTTATTGTCCAGGGAATTCAAGTACGAAATAAAGCACTTTGATCAATTTATTTGTCTCCTACCTAATTACTGTTGGCCTGAGTGGATAGATAATCAATTTGATGTTTCTGTCATTATTTTTTCTTGCTAGCATATAATATTTTTGTCAGATTCTTGCACATTATTTTTTATTTTTGACTTGGTTTTTGGTAACAGTCGATTTTTGGATTTTAACTTAGTCCATTTGGGATTAATTAAATTCTTTAGAGCTGCAGAAAGCTTGGTGCTCCTTTACTGAGCACATGACAAAGGAAATTTAGTAGTTATTCCTGTTAGGCCAATATTTCAGATTCTGGACCTTACTTTTTGCATTTGGATGCAGTATTTAGCATGTCTGTATTTTTTTTAATAGTTTTGAAAACGAATTTTGTTGGAAGAGAGCTTAAATTTTAATAATTTATCATATTTATTACCGTATTTACTCAAATACAACACAACGTTTTTTCTCCCCTTGCAGGGAAAATGCATGCAGAAAAATGCCCCCATAATCAAATACAAGGAAATCTCACTAAATACACTATCACTAAACTGCTGCCAAAAGCATCATGTTCAGCAATGGAAACCAACTATGAAGTTGATTAAACACAGCCAACACTAAGTGCGACTATTAAACACATGGCCCATATTAAGCAAAGATGCTAATGGGAACTTTCTTTTTTTTTTAAAGTAATTTTTCGTGTTCCAAGCTAAATCAAGTCCAAATCTGTGAGTCAGTTCAGAACCATAGGTGGCTCTACAACCAGCAAACATCCTCCACCCCCACCAGGGTCATCAGATATTTCTACGGTCTTTTGGCAAGCATCCTACGTGCAGGCCCAAGCCCGGAGTCTTGGGGTTTGGATGGCCCCAAGTTTCACCTGCCCTCAGCCATATAGCCGCAGGAGCAAACTAGGGAAGAACCTCCCATTTCCATAAAGAGGGTTTTAAGCCCCAACACCTCAGCAGGTACTAAACCATGCCAGAAGAACAGTTATCCCAGGAACCTAAGGAACACTGCCTTCATGGACCCAGATTCATAGTGTTTCCCCTGCCGGCTAAGTTTCCTGGGAACCTACCACAAGACTAGGTTAGTGCAGCCCAACTGAATAAGATATATTACCCATTAAGCATAGTCCCTCTCAGTGCCAACTCTTTTTCAAGTTACAGTCAGCCAAGACATTGCAAACAGTTCACCCAGAATCACTCTGTCACCACTTCTCTCAGCAGTTTGTTGCATATGATCAATGTGGTCCCACCCTCCATGAGGTAGAGCCAGATCAGGCTGCCCTACACCTCATATGAATTTACATTTTTGGAGCCCCTCAGGGACTTAAGACAACAAGACCAGGTTCCTGGCATGAGTGGGGGCTACTTAGCAAATGGAGTCTTTTTGGCGGGGAGCTGGAATACACGCATACTGAGCAATGCTGAGCTGTGGGGTAACTGTGGCTTGAAATGCTATTGACTCTTTGGGGCCAAACCAAATGAACTACATGGTAAATCATCAGCCTATGGCTTTGGACTAATATCATGCATACTTTGTACTACATACAAGTAGGTGCCAAAGTGGTGTTCAAAAGTGTTTTATGGAATACCTGTGCTAAAACTTGCATCAGTTTAAAAAAAAAGGTACCACACATCAACTATGGATAAACTAAATGCATGGGTATTATATGCAAATTGCTACAGCCATGCTTAATTTAAAGGTTTTCATTTACAAATTTGCTCTTCACTTTTATGTGTTCAGGGCGAGTATGGTCTGACAGTAGGGGGAGAGGGAATGAGCTGCCAGAGGAAAAAGTTGAAAAGAAGCAGAGAGTAAAGGGGCTACTTGAACCCTCCCAGATTTATATACCCTGCTCTAGCAGTGGGAAGGGGACAAGTTCACAGCAGACTTCCAATAATTATATTCTATATCTGGAAACTTAAAACAAATTTATAAAATTTCCATACATAGATTCTAATTATTGGGGGGTTGTCATATAATCAGGGTCATATTCTATTTTAGTACATACGGTATTCATTTGTATAAACTAACACTTTCCACTTCTCTTACTGACGTTTACAGAAGGTTAAGTGAAAACAGCTTGTTTCAGTAAAGTTGAGTTTCCATAAGGTTTCCCATCTTTAGTTCACATTGCCAAAGTCAGTTCTGTTGTGGTGACACATTAGCAGAATAGTGCACTTATATTATGCTTCATTATGTTGAATGAACTCATTTGGCTTTCTCTATTCTACCTCTTCCTGAAGTTGGAATGAGGTCCTTAGCAAGGGCAAGAAGTGAGGAAAGCCTGGATCAATGTGTAACAACCACATTCCTTTTGACTATACATGCTCTTTAGTCTTTTCAAGGTGCATTTAGGGGTCTGTGTATTACTGAATGACCAATCTCCTTAAAATACTATTGTGCCATTGGAATGAATTTGTTCTCACTCAGCCAGAATGTATTATATGAAAAGTCTTCATTAACATAATCCCTCAGCATCATTTCCATCCATTAAGGGCAGTTAATTATGCTATAGGATTGGCTCCCAGGATATTACATACATTTGTGCATGCCTGATCAAGAGTAATACTCTACATTAAGTTAGAAATGTCTAACATCCAGACAGAGGGCCTTCATGGATTAAGCCAGAAATACAATTCATCACGTTAAAGCTGCTGCTCCAGTGACTGGGGAATAGTCCCCCAAAATAGTTGCTGCTGAGCGCAAAAAGTGTACTGTATAACAAGTGTGGACAACACAGACAACTAAATCCTTACTAGAAAGGATCCAGCAAGTTAGAATAAAAGCGGTATTAGGTTAAAATTTAACATTCAAAATAATCCTTTGCTGAAACTGCTAGTTATTAACATATATTCAGAAGTGTGGGTAACATGAAAAACTCTGATGTATTATTGAAAACTGAGTAATGTCTAAAAACTGCAGTCAGTGCCAGGAAAAGGACAGTAAGTCAAAGATTTATTCCATTTGCAATTATGAAAGTGCTTCCTATTTAAGATCCCTATTGTAACAAAAAGTATGACACACAGGCATGCTGGTAACAAGGCAATCTGTTTTCTGGATTTAGTCATAAAGTGTGGGGCAGGGTTACAAAAACGTATGCCTCTGACACATAGCAAGAGTCAATGCACACTATTATTAGCATGAGTGTGGTGCCTCACAGCCTCAGATGGGATCAGTGTCCCAATTTGGCTTAGGTGCTGAACAGACTTACAGGGAGCTGAGAAAAAACAATGGGAAACCAAGAGGAAATGAGATAAAGAGGGAGAGGAGGAAGTTACAACCACGAATTTAGAAGAAGCAGTTTGTTCAAGTCTTCTTGCCAGAAGGAAAGGATGAAGAGATGGGCAGAAAGTGATTGGGGGTAGGAGAAAAGAAATGCATCAAGTCTCAGGCCTTCTGCTGAGGCCATGGATGCAGGTCTCTAACTGCTATCTGCGGCCTAAGAGATGAAGGAAGAAAAAAGTAAGAAATACTCCAGTGAAAAAATGAAACCCGTTCCAGTGTCAGAAAGTCCAGTGAGTCACAATGTAATAACAAAATCCATGACCCTCTCATTTTTCTGGTTCAGAAAAGCAACAGACTTTTTACTGTAACAAATCAATACACATCAAAGAAGCACCAGCACATGGATCTCCACCAAGCTGATAGAATAAAGGGTCAAAATGCAATGCATGACTCAGCTTCAAACAGCCATTACTTTGAGTTCGTAACCATTACTTTGAGTTCGTAACCATTACTACTTCCAAAAAAAAAAAAAAAAAAAAATAATAATAATAATAATAATAAAAAATAAAAAAAAAGAAAGAAAAATGCAGAAAGAACTCAAGCTACCCATGGTTCAAGAAATAAGTTATGTAACTGGTGTTTTTATTAAACACTGAAAAGCAATCTATATGCAACATCCCAAGAACATGTTGTAGTGGAACTAGCTTGGACAATTTGACACTGAATTTGCATAATCCCTTTTGGCTTTTTTCTGAGAACATAAAAAATGCCTCTTTTTAATTAACCCTCTGCATATATTAATATCAATTTCTGCAACCAAAAGTGAAAAGCATCTAAAAACTTTCTGTTACATGCAGTGCAATCAGGATATTGAAACACTTCTCAATTTGAAAGGGGGGCAATGACAAAGGTAAAGCAATAAGAAAATAATCAGTCAACTCCATAGTTAAGCTTTCAGAAGTACACAATGCGTGCTTCCAAAAAAGACATGTTATTGGCCTTTCCATTTTAACCCCCTTTTTTATTAGGATGGGATTTAAATTTAAACTTTGAGACAGTCTCCAAAACAATTAAATGAATTAGCTAGTATAAGAGCTGAGCAAAAAAAAGTTATAAACATAGTTTTAAAATGTCTATGGGGAGTGGGGAAGAGAATCAAAATAAGCAGCAACAAATTTTAACTGTAAAATGTTCATATTAAAAATCCCAACTCTTCATCTCTTGCTACAATTTTAACTGTATTTTAGGTAATGCTAATCAAAAAAAATTCCCAGAATCTTCCAAAAGATGTAAAATTATTTTAAGTCACGGGGTTTTTTTGGAACCCACAAAATTAATGCATTTTGGTCTACTGCCACTGTAACAGAAGCAGCTACAATAGAGGTTATGCCATTTAGTCAGGGCTGGGCAACCTCCAGTCCAGGGACCAGATACAGCCCTGTAGAAACTAGATTCAGCCCACAGCAGGAGAGGAGGGTGTTCATTCCCAGGGTCCTACTGCCTGCACCATTCAGTTTATTCCCTTTGCTGCAGCATAGGAGGCAGCCCCAGGGTCCTAGCAGCTGCCTTTTTCTATCTATTCTTCTCACAACATTGGTGGATGACCAGGGGCAGCCTGCAGCAGGGGCTAGGTCGTAAGCAAAGGCCTGTGGTGGCAAAAACATGCCCAACCACTGCTATTAGAGATGGTGCTAACAACAGCGATCATGGCAGTGAAAAACTAAAACAGACAAGGGAAGCCATAGGTATGGACTTTTCATATTAAGACGGGATGCCAGCCTGTGGCCTGGGAGTGACACTGGCAGCCTGTGTGTAGCACAAGGAGGGGAGGGGATAGGGGTGTGGACAAGATCTGTTCCAGCCTCCTCCCCTCCCTGGGGTCGTCTGTTCCGCCCTCTCTCATGCTCATGTGTCTATCACTCCAGTTGCTAGGCAACCCATTCTTCCTACATACCTGAGGACAGGTATGGGGGGGTGGGGGTGGGACTCAACCCCTCTAGTGTTACTGACCTCACAGCATGGGGGCAGGGCCTTGAGCCATTCACTCCTGTAAGTGACCAGTGATGCTTTTCAAACTGGTTGGTTAGCCTCAAAGAGCACCTGCCCTGATTGGGTCTGGAAGGCGAGGTCAGAAAGGTTATTTAAGGGTCCCTTCTTCCTGGAAGGAGGGGAGCCATATTGGGGAACATGGAATAAGCACGCTGCCTCTGGAGCTCTTCTAGGCTCCAGATGAACACGTGAGTAGCTTACCTGAAACTCATCTAGAAATATAGCTTACTGTAATGTAGAACCGTGTCAAAAGGTGACTAAGCTGGTACTGTTTGCTCTGGGCTATTCTGTGATACTTCTCTAACCTGTACCCTTCCCCAAGCCTACCCTCTTTAACCAATAAAGCTCTCCACTATAATAAGTTTGGTAGACTTGCTGGGAGAGGGATCGGGGCATGCCTTATGCTCAGCTGACTAAGGGAGGTTACTTTTTGTGCTTCAGGCTTAAGGAAGCACCCCAAGTTCTTGCAGTGGGTCAAGCACCCTCAAGGTCTACAAGGCTTGTGTACCCCAGGGGGCACAGGGCCCAAATACAGACCAGAACCCTGGGTGGTGGCAGCAGTGATCCCAGGCTTGCAGGTGTGCTCCAGGAAGGGGTTCAGCCAGTCGTGAGGTGCCCCAGGGGAGGCACTTGGAGCTTGGTAGCTGGTCGGGCACAGTGAGGTGGGTGACTCAGTGCAGTAGCGCCCCTACTGCTCTGCCACAAGCAATAGGTATGAATTTTTCACAATAAGACAGGGGATGCCAGCCTGTGGCCTGGGAGCGACACTGGCAGCCTCTGTGTATAGCACGGGGAGGGGAGGGGACAGGCAGCACAGTGGCAAATGGGGCAGGGAGTAGAAACTGAGTATCAGATCAGGCAGGAAGCACCAGGCAGGAACTAGAAAGCAAAGCAGCAGATCAGGCATAGGAAAGGGATCAGAGTAGGACGCACAGAGGGGTCGGGGGTAATTTGTGGCCCACCTACTAAAAAGGCTGCTCCCACTGCATTAAGAAAATAGGACGGAAACCTATAGCAACAGAAGGATTAGTTCTTGAAGATTCATAGATTCATAGATGTTAGGGTCGGAAGGGACCTCAATAGATCATCAAGTCCGACCCCCTGCATAAGCAGGAAAGAGTGCTGGGTCTAGATGACCCCAGCTAGATACTCGTCTAACCTCCTCTTGAAGACCCCCAGGGTAGGGGAGAGCACCACCTCCCTTGGGAGCCCGTTCCAGACCTTGGCCACTCGAACTGTGAAGAAGTTCTTCCTAATGTCTAGTCTAAATCTGCTCTCTGCTAGCTTGTGGCCATTGTTTCTTGTAACCCCCGGGGGCGCCTTGGTGAATAAATACTCACCAATTCCCTTCTGTGCCCCCGTGATGAACTTATAGGCAGCCACAAGGTCGCCTCTCAACCTTCTCTTGCGGAGGCTGAAAAGGTCCAGTTTCACTAGTCTCTCCTCGTAGGGCTTGGTCTGCAGGCCCTTGACCATACGAGTTGCCCTTCTCTGTACCCTCTCCAGGTTATCTGCATCCTTCTTGAAGTGCGGCGCCCAGAATTGCACGCAGTACTCCAACTGCAGTCTGACCAGCGCCCGATAGAGGGGAAGTATCACCTCCCTGGACCTATTTGTCATGCATCTGCTGATGCACGATAAAGTGCCATTGGCTTTTCTGATGGCTTCGTCACACTGCCGGCTCAGTGATTTAATGCAAGGATCTCTCAGTCTCTGAAGGACAGCAATCATGAGAGACAGTGGCTGAGAAATGAACTCTTAATATCAAGGTTCTAAGTCAGGGGTAGGCAACCCCTGGCATGGGTGCCAGTGCGGTATGCAAAGGCATTTATGCCTAGCACACACACCTTGGGGCAGACGGTGGGGAAGGGGTCAGGGGTGCACTCCCACGACAAGGATTGGGCCCCTTACAGCTGCCCTGCTGTCTGTCCCTGGCACACCAATATCTTACAAGTCGAGGTTGTGTGTGTTTTTAGCATTGCCCAAAAACGCTGCTGACCACTGTTCTAAGCCAATGCAGAAGTGCTACCAAATCATAACTGACAGTTGCTTTATTCCCATGACAAAATAGGCATCTAAAACTTAAGGGAGGATCTATGTTAAATGGCAGGAATTTGTGTTTCCTATTATTGTTGTGACATATGTCTAATATCCTGTTCATGGAGATTTTACTGGGAACTTTTGTCAGAGCTAGAAGTTGCTCTGATTGGGATAATAACTATGAGGAGTGATTAATCAATCTTGCTGCTTTAGGACATAATGTTCTCCTAGTGTCAGTAAGTCTTCCTTGTTCTAAATAATAATAATAATGCCGTATTATTCTGATTTTTAAGTACACTGAAAAAAAATCAATCTAGGTCAGTTCCACTGAGTACCACAATCAGCAGGAACAAGGCTTGGCTAGTCATACTACAGTGAAGAGAAGAGAACAAAGAAACCCTCAGTTATCCCGATCATTTCATCTACCCTCATTCTGAGGAATTTACATTGCATGACTGAAACTTTATCACTTAACCTGCAGAACTGTGGAACGGGATGGGATGTAAGCCAACCAGAAACTCCTTACTTCAAACTGGGGTTTGTCGTGTGTGTAATATGTGCATCCACAGAAGCTGAATGCCTAACCAGCTCTACAAGGAAACCACAATGAGTTTCACGCTTTCACTCAAACCAAACCACACAGTGGAAAGGTAGAAGAAGTATACTTCGAGGAAGGAAGATGAAGAGGAAATGGTTATTACAGGAAAAATAGAACAAGGGGATGCTTTCATATTGCTCCCAACGTAGGGAGTAAGAAGAGAGTTTATCAACATACCAAACAAGGAAGTATTAGTAAATCTGTGCACTGTATAATGCTCAGGGTTTCATCTTCCTGGTAAACAAGGGTTATTTCTGACAGTATCACTCACCTTCCTGTTACCAGGAACTGGTAGGACATTTGAGAATTATTGTTAACCAAACTATAACAAAAACAACTTAAGTCACGGTTGTACTCTTGGAATTAAAACACCACAGATTTGTTTGCATTTTAAATCTAAAACAGAAAATCCTCATCATTTCAAAATATTTTTTTTTTTTTTTTATATACAACTCACTGTTGACTCAGTGTTGAATCTTTTCAAAATTTGCTCCCAAGAACATATTTTAGCATCACGCATAGTAAGCCTCTTGACATCTCATCCACCAAATAATCACCCTTCATAAATAAGTAAGAATTTAAAATTCTATAGAAACAAATAAAGAGATGCTTTAGTACAAATGGCTCTAAAAATGCCTAGGTACAACTAAGGCAGACAAGGTTCCTTGGGTGAATTTGATATCAAGGAACCTTTTCTGCCTATGTCCTTAGACCAACATGGCTACAACCCAAACCCTAGGTACAACTAATCAGCTTTTATGAATGAGCAAGTGATTCAGTAAAAGTCTGAGATGAAAATGTATGTAAACATGACATCAGTAATATGATGAATTTACTGAAACCTTAATCTCTCTCTCTCTCTTTGCTAGACTGTTTATATTAATAGCAAATTTCTATATATCTAGGTGAGAAAAGATTAAAAATAAAATAATAACCATAATACTATCTACATTAGACTGTCATGCAGGTTCATTAATGTACAAAGGCATGTAAGAAAAAAATCTAAGTTCCCACAGAGAGGAAATTACAGCATAAGGTCTAAGCTTGCAGACATGCTGAACTGTACTAACATGAATAGGTCCACTGACTGAAGTGAGGCTGCATGTGTTACTAAAATTAAGCACATACTGTAAATGTTTGTAGGATTTGGGTGCCAGATCCATTATTCTGTTAACTGCATTGGGGCTTCACAGTAGTGCAAGGTCCCACCTGCATGAACCATATGGCAGGATCATGGGACCAGCTTGTAGGCTACACATCATAATCAGGTGAAGTACATTTACAACATAATATGGCAGGACCAGGAAGAATAAAAAAGTTTCAAAGCAGTACTGTTCAGGGTGAGCATACAGACACATTTCTTATATATGCTTCCCACATTGTTTTCCTAGGTTTCCTTTGACATTTTGCCAACTCATGTAATACATTATAGAAATACTATACCTACAGTGGTTACAGGATAGGGGGAAATAGCAGAGGAGAAGCAATTAATGCCAAAAACCCTGAAGAAAAAAAAAAGGCTGCCACTTGTTCATTATTCCACCTAAACTGGGATCACAGTAGACGGAACCTCTGGGAGAACTTAAGTGAAAGTCTCACAGCTTCATTTCACTGGATTAGAAAGAGACTTGGTAAGCTGCAACACTCTTGATATACTTGGAAATAGCTACACTAAAATGACATGCTGTCCCATAGTTAAGGGCACTAGAAAACAAAATAAGCAGAAGCATTTTTAGGTGATTTCAGCTCAGGGAGAACAAAACTTCATGAGGAAAATATCCAAATGAGAATGCATCTATGAAAGACCCTCCCCCCCCCCCCATGTTGCTGAAATTTGCATCCAATTTTTCTCTACTTTCCTAACTCTTTTTTTACCTTGACACACATGCAAATATTGTGTACTTTATTAACAGTCATTTATAGTCATGAGGGTGTCCCTGGCCTGAGGAGGATCTTCCACAAGGCAGAGACTGGCTCAGAGTCAGCATGGCTGGGTATTTAGAGAAACCATTGTTTTCCAGTAAGTCACAAGCAGAGTTTCCTGCCCCTTGGGCAGGGGGCTCGACCTAATGATCTTGCAAGGTCCCTTCCAGCCCTAATGTCTATGAAATCTATGAGTTCAGTTCAGTCTGCACTTTTAATCTCCCTCTGGGTTTTCTCTTAGGGAAGTTTTTTTCTTAGGGAAGTTGCTCATAGTACATCCCGGACGAGCAGGGCAGCACTAGAGTAAGCAGGTACTAAAAGCTAAAGAGCCAAAGGGCAACTGCAGTGTGGGGTCAGCAACAGGATAGCAGAAAAGACAGGAAAAAGCACGGCCCACCAACAGCATGACTATTGGTCTTAGTACCCTCACAGCTGGAATGGCACCTGGGTAGTTGCCTTCTCTGCCACATTTAGCATATGCCAACAGCTCTGGGAGGGAAGCACTGACACGTGTGGAGCCTGCACAAACACAGGTGCTTTTGGAAGAAAATTCTAAAGAACTTTTGTTATTTGGGTGAGAGGCAAGCACTTCTGAGGGTGATATCTTTTCTTTTATTGGACCAACTATGTAATTTGGATAGCGCTAGACATGCTCTTGAATGCAAGACATTCTTTTGACACACTGGTTACAAAATAAAAAAAAATGGAGAAATCCAGAACACTGGATTTTTTGTGACACTTAAGAAGCAAGACCAATTGCTATGAATTTTTTTAATCTTGATTTATTTTAATATTACTATATGCTGTCATGTGAATGAGTCACTTACCCCATTAAAGTTCAAAAGAAAACAGACTTTGCCATCTCAGTTTTCAAGCACATAATTGTTGAGCTTCATGAAATGCCTGTAATTACATGAAATGATTGCCATCATTTCTATATATACCTGATTCTATACTCTAATCAAGGGCCTGGGATCCATTTGGTTTTTAAAAGACAATATATTCTGTTGGTCTTTTTCTTTTTGTCTTTTTTTTTTTTTTAAAAGAAGTGTCTAATTGTCCCCACTGCTTCAGTACATAAAGGGGAAGCCAGATAGGATGGAGCCGGAGGAAGAAACAAGTCACAAAGAGTTCTGAGAAATAGAAGCTTGTCCAAAGGCACAGCTTCCAGATTATACTACTGCAACATGGACATGACAAGGAACCTACACGGAGATATGGCCATATCACTAAAGCACTGCCATAATTAAGTACCGGAACTGACAACTTCTCTCAGGAAGTAATTCAAGAGTATAACAGCCGTGGCACAACAAATCAAGCACTGATGGACTGATGTGGACACTTCCAGAATGCATGCTTGTAGATAGCCTCACTTCCAAGAATAATAGCTTGTTATTGTACAAAAATAAAGCTGACCAGACTTCTGAATTGCATAACACCATGTAGATCTGTAAGACGGTAAACATACTCCCTGCCTTGCCCATTTCCTTCAAAGAAAATCACCAGAGACTCTAATCTGATTACAGGAAATTTGAAAACTGTTGCAATATTGTGTATTATTCATACTAATCAATGCTTATTAGTTTGAAACACTTGATCACTATTCATTATCCTAACAAAAAGCTATGTTTTAGAATACTAGATATAAGCTTTTTTCAAAAACGGCACTGAAAAACCTACCTTTCCCCAAAATGCCAATGGCCATTTCAAAGCCCACAATCAATGGATTTTCTCCATAAAAACAAGAGGGCATACCTTAGTATTAGGTATATTGGATAAAAATCTTAGTTTAAAAGTATTTATCTTAAAAGAAAACATATATTCTTCAAAATCTTTAATTATTTAGATATCACATAAGGTTTGGTAAATGGTATTTTTATAAATATTTTTTAAATAACAGACTCTAAGAATAATGATCTGTGGACCCTGCAAACCATTTAAATATGATCCAAAAAATGAAATAATGAAATGATCCAAATAATGTTACAGATGTAACAGTGTGGGATAATGGGGGTGGGGGGGCGGGTGTGATGCTCTCTATGTTGAGGAACAATACACATCCTTTATAATCAAGATGGGATCAGAAGAGGGGGAAATTGAGGTAGTGTGGGTCAGAATATAAGGGGGTCAGAGTGAAAGGGACTTGGCAGTGGCGGTCTATTACAGACCTCAGCACCAGGAGGATGAGTTGGACCAGGAATTCTCAAGGCAGCTCTCAGAGGCCGTACGCTCAAGGGACATGGTTGCCATGGGTGGCCTAAAATACCCCGACATCTGCTGGGAGGAGCAGTCAGCTAGATTCATAGATGTTAGGGTCGGAAGGGACCTCAATAGATCATCAAGTCCGACCCCCTGCATAGGCAGGAAAGAGTGCTGGGTTTAGATGACCTCAGCCAGATGCCTATCTAACCTCCTCTTGAAGACCCCCAGGGTAGGGGAGAGCACCACCTCCCTTGGGAGCCCATTCCAGACCTTGGCCACTCAAACTGTGAAGAAATTCTTCCTAATGTCTAGTCTAAATCTGCTCTCTGCTAGCTTATGGCCATTATTTCTTGTAACCCCCAGGGGCACCTTGGTGAGTAAAGCCTCAGCAATTCCCTTCTGTGCCCCCGTGATGAACTTATAGGCAGCCACAAGGTCACCTCTCAAACTTCTCTTGCGCAGGCTGAAGAGGTCCAGGTGCCCTAGTCTCTCCTCATAGGGCTTGGCCTGCAAGCCCTTAACCATATGAGTGGCCCTTCTCTGGACCCTCTCTAGGTTATCCACATCCCTCTTGAAGTGCGGCGCCCAAAACTGCACGCAGTATTCCAACTGCCGTCTGACCAGCGCCCGATAGAGGGGAAGTATCACCTCCTTAGTGAAAAAAAAACTTGTCAAAGTATCTCAAATACAAAGGCATTCTTGAAAATAAAAACAAAAGGCAGATATTTAAAATTCCCAGGAGTGGCAGACACATTATGGTAATTATATAAATAACACTACTGATATAGGTGAGAGGTCAGAAAGCTATGGCATGCAGACCAGATTTGGCTTGCTAAATGATTTATCCAGGCTTCACCAGGCAGACAACAAGTAGCATTTCAGCACTGGATCCATTCAGCTGCATTTTGGTAGTGAGGGATTCCTATGGTGTTTGGGTCACATACACAGGTAACGGCTAAGAGGGAAGCACCAGCCCAACTCAGACTGAGCTATGTTATTTTAGCCCTGCCACACCAGAACAGTTGCCAACCCCTAATACGGGCAAACTTGTTTTGGAACTAATGCCAAAAGAGCCTATCTAAATCAGTAGGTCTGAGACCTCAAAAATAACAGTTAAAATTTCAACTGTATTTACCCAAATCCAAGATGACCCGGAATTTAAGATGACCCCCAATAGATTCTACACATGGAAAATTTATAAATTTGATATAGTTTTCTATGTATCAAATCTAATTATTGAAGGATTGTCTTAAATTCATCCCCACAACCACTGAAGCAGGGAAAAACAACAGGGGACAGGCAAGGGAAGAAGCAATGAGGGGCAGGCAGCTTGTCCCCTGCCTCTTGCAACCTACCTCCCTTTGTGCCTGGCCCCTGCAGCCTGGTAAATGGTCAAAAAAAACCCTTGTTCTAGAATACGACCATTCATGTAGGTTCTTAACCTGCATACAGGACCTTCACCTAGTGCAAGAGGTATATGGTCCCACTGGGGGAGGTGCCTTACTAAACTTGGTGTTTGCTATAGGGGATGAGCTAGTGAGAGATCTGCAGATACAAGGTAACCTAGGGGATAGTGACCACCAATTGTTAGAATTCACTATTCGGCAAAAGGTGGGAAAGATAACCAGTAGGGCGTAAGTGCTAGACTTCAGGAAGGCCAACTTCAGTGAGCTCAAGAGATTATTAAGCAAGACACTGAAGGACAAGACCATTGCTGAGATGGGCATCCAGGAAGGGTAGTTGTTCCTCAAGGGACCAATTCTTCGGGCACAGAAGGGAACAATCCCATTACACATAAAAGGGGGCAAAAAGCACCAAGAAACCCTCTTGGCTCAACAGGGAAATCCAGGAAAGCCTAGGGATGAAAAAAGTGGCATACAGACTGTGGAAGGAGGGAATAGCCACCAAGAAGGAGTATACTTCCTTGGCTCGCACTTGCAGGGAGGCAGTTAGAAAGGCCAAAGCAGAAATGGAACTTAGGCTGGCAACACAAATTAAAGACAACAAAAAGTCCTTCTTCAGGTATATAGGGAGCAAAAAGAAGGTGCATGGCTACACAGGACCCCTACAGGACAAACTAGGGCAGTTGGTGACAGATAAGAGGGACAAAGCTGAGCTCTTCAATGAGATTTTTGCTTCTGCATTTCTAAACACAGATCAAGACCAATCTCCCAGCTGGACTATAGGCCAGCATAGGAGGGACACCAACCCACCAACAGTTAGCACCAACCTAGTGAAGGGACACTTGGAGGGGCTGGATGTGTTCAAGTCAGCAGGCCCAGATGATCTTCACCCAAGGGTGCTGAAGAAATTGACCAGGTGTCATAGAAGAGCCACTGGGATGACTGTCTGAGCACTCATGGCGCTCAGGACAGGCCACACAGGACTGGAAAAGGGCCAATGTGGTCCCTATTTTCAAGAAGGGGAGGAAGGAGGATCCAGGTAACTATAGGTCTGTTAGTCTCACCTCTATCCTTGGGAAAACCTTTAAAAGAACTATCAAGGATTACATTTGTGGGAGTCCAGCAGGAAAAATAATGCTGAAGGACAACCACCACCGGTTCATAGCAGTTAGATCCTGCCAGATTAATTTTATTTCTTTTTACAACCAGGTCACAAAATGCTTAGATGCAGGAGTTGAGGTTGACATCATTTACCTGGATTTTTAAAAGGCCTTTAATTCGGCGTCTCATCCCATTTTCATTAATAAATGAAGCGGCTGTGACGTAGATGATTACATGGTCAGGTGGGGGGCAAATTGGCTTAAGGGACGCACCCAGAGAGCAGTGGTGGACGGGTCAGTATTGACCTGGAAAGATGTGGGCAGCAGTGCTCCCCAAGGTTCAGTCCTTGGACCAGTGCTGTTCAATATCTTCATCAGTGACCTGGATGAGGGTGCGGAGAGGATTCTGTCCAAATTCACAGATGACACCAAATCATGGGGCAAAGTAAACACACTAGTGGGCAGAGAATGGATTCAGACAGATTTGGACAGCTTGGAAAGGTGGGCAGAATAGGATGCAGTTTAACCAAGGTAAGTAGAAGTACTGCACCTAGGGAGAAGGAATCTCCAACACACTTACAGGCTGAGATGACTTCCTAAGCAGCACAGCAGCAGAAAGGGATCTCAGAGTCATAACTGACTCCAAGATGAACGTGTGTCATCAATGTGATGAAGTGATCAATAAAGTTAACCACACTTTATCATGCTTTAGCAGGTGCATCACAAACAGGTTTAGGGAGCTGATACTTCCCCTCTATGTGGCATTGGTAAGGCTGCAGCTACAGTACTGCATTCAGTGTTGGGTGCCGTACTTCAAGAGCAATGTGGATCAACTTGAGAGGGTCCAGAGGAGGGCTACTTGGATGGTTAGGGGCCTGCAGGTAAGGTCCTATGAGGAGAGATTGAGGGACCTGGATCTCTTCAGCCTCTGCAAGAGAAGGCTGAGAGGGATCTAGTGGCCATCTACAAATTCATCAGGAGGGGACAGCAAAGAATAGGAGATGCTCTGTTTACCAGGGCACCCCTTGGAGTTACTAGAAACAACAGCCACAATCTGACAGAGAGCAGATTTAGGTTAGACATAAGGAGGAACTTCTTTACGGTAAGGGTTATCAGAATCTATAATGGGCATTCAAGGGAGGTGGTGCTCTCCCCTACCTTGGAGGTCTTTAAGAGGAAACTGGACAAACACCTGCCTGGGGTCACCTGACTGAGGGTCGTACTTAATGATCTACTAAGGTCCCTTCCAACCCTAAGTATCTATGAAATCTATGGAAGTACCAAGCAGTAGGGAGTGGGGAGAAGAAAGGGAGGGTAAGGGTTACCAGTAAAATCTGAGGAGCAGGGAAGCACTACATGACAGGAACAAAAACAAAAATCTCTCTCTTTCCTCTGTCTAGAACCCAACCATTGCAGGTTCTGGCTACTGTATGGAATGCCAGAAGTAAAACTGAGTATGACAGACTAACATACATTGAAACAAATTCAAATTCAAACAAAGAAAAAGGATAGATATGTTTAATTAAAAAAAACTGTAAAGCTTAAGATCAGCTTTGTAACATTTAAGAAGATGCATAAATGTACAAGCAAACATGCAAACAAACATACTATATTAATATATACAGAGAGAGAGAGAGAGAGAGAGAGAGAGAGAGAGAGAGAGAGAGAGAGAGAGAGAGTGTGAGTGTGTGAGTCTTAATTCTAGTGTCCCAGCTGGAATGACAAAAAGGGTAAATGGACCTTGGGTCATATCATGGGTAGTGGTAACTGTGGGAATAGATAGTGCAGCACAGTTGAATAAAAAAAAAATCTCTGTTCAATTTTGCCAAAAGAAATGCATATATGAGAGAAGATTTAGCTTCTCAAAAAATATTTTAACAGGCCAATTTGCTTGCTGTGGACTTTTTTTTTCCCCTTGCAAACCACTCCATCTATCATTGATAGAATATTGCATTCAAAAGGTCTTCCTTTAACAGTGAAAGCCTAGAAAACACCACTCATAATGCAATGATTCATTAGAACTGTAATTTTCACTGGACAGATCTTCCGATTTTATGCCAATATGTCAACAGGACACTGTTTGTTATTTATGTTACTGATACACACTTTGTGTACATAATATTGCTATTAAAGGATAGCTATAACCTAGAAAAATTGCCTCAAAAGCCAGGTCTTTATACAATAGCTGAAGCTATGATTATTTTTTCCAAGTACCTTAATGAGTTGTTAAAATTAAATGCAGAGAATTGAGGAATTATTTAAATTATGTATTTACAATAAAATGCTGCTTTCCATTAAACAACAAAGAACACAACAAGCCGAGTCGTACAGAGGGATGAATTAGTCAGATGTATACAAGCAAGCAGATACACAGGCAGACAAATACTTATTTGCAATATCCTGATTTTGGAAACACTCTGTTAATCTTTTCTTCTCTGCTGTGCTACTTCTTACATCATTTGTGATGGTGCTATTTAAAACAAGAAATTTATTGGCTTCTTGCCATGTAAGTACCTATTATTTTCCAACAGAGATTTGTGACATCAGAATTGTTAGTACAGCAAGAACTCTTTGAGAGAAGCTATATTTTTTAGCTATTTGTCATGCATGATGAAAACCTTTATTACAACAAGGTAACAGTCTTTTATTAACATTTCTGAATTAGTACTGCTATGTGGGCAAGGAACGTTTAATAAAACAGCAGTGAAATATAAAAATATATATTACTGAAGTGAAAAACAGTCCCGATTTTCCATGCTATTAAGGCAGACAAATTTATGCTATTTCATACGCTTCACAAACATGCTATAGTCTCAACCACATGGTACAAGAGGTTGAAGGCAGGCAGGTTGAATGGCCAGTAATCCCCACTGGTGCTTTGAAATTCACTGTAACTTGACTACATAACACAACATACTCAAATGACCAAAGACAGTTTCTGAAAGCTCCTGAATGTGTATCTGACCCCCTGTGAACTCTCAATAAAATACCTGGTTGTATGAATAGACAAATAACAACTAATATCTATGCAACCTACAAATCTCACTGAGGGCATATAACTTATGTCAGGCATCCAGAACCCTAACCCCACCTCTGACGAGGTCTCCTTTTCTCATGGTGCAAAGTTAAAGGTGCAAGGCATCCTCCAGGCCAGTGAGTGACACCTATGTTTGAGAGCTACCCATATGTCCAAAATTTGAAAATGGGAACTCTTCCAAATGATGTAGATGAGAATGCTGCATGGGAGGAGAAGTCATGTTAGGCATCTTCCCTGAGTGTTAAATTATGCTACATTAGTACCTATCAACATATCTATTCTGGGGCCTGACATAGTACTTAGACTATGTGGTCAGTTTGAGGTTTAGCAAAAGATAGTAATGCCAGAAGAAGCAGCAACGTGAAGAAATTGGCAGAAGGCAGCAAATGCAGAGAAACGGGACAGAACAAAAATAAGGAAGGAAAACACGCTGACAAAAGGCTTAAAGGAAAAATATTACTCAAAAATGCTGCCAGTGTTAGGAGCTGAGTGTTTGCTGTGGAAGTGCCAGTCAAGCAAAATAGAAGGCTGAATTGTTGTTAGAAGTTGCTTAGCTGGTTTTTGGGAAATTTATGAGGGAACCCAAATACACATAAGAGAGTGGGATCATAAAGCAAGTCTGGACAGAAGAGGAAACCTTATGCAACAGACTGGTTTCTGTCAGCTGTAAGACTTCAGTAATCCTGTTATTTCCTTAAAGTAGTACAATTAGTATCAAATTCTGTCCTCCCTACCCTACAGGGATGATTGTTAAAAGTAATGCTTGCTTCCTAAACAAGACCCTGTTTACTGGTAGAATCATAGACACTTCGGGTTGGAAGGGACCTCAGGAGGTCTTCTAGTCCAACCCCTGCTCAAAGCAAGACCATCCCCAACTAGATCATCCTAACCAAGGCTTTGTCTAGCTGGGTTCTGAAAACCCCTGGGGATGGAGCGTCCACCACCTCTCCAAGTAGCCTGTTCCAATGTTATACTACCTCATTCCTAAGCTGTCCTTGCTGCAACTTGAGACCATTGCTCCTTGTTCTGTCATCTGCCACCACTGAGAACAGTCTAGCTCCATCCTCTTTCAACCCCCCCTTCAGGTAGTTGAAGGCTGCTATCAAGTCTCACTTCTCTAGACTAAATAAGCCCAGTTCCCCCAGTCTTTTCTCAGAAGTCAGGTCCCTCAGCCTGCTCAGCATTTTTGTTGCCCTCTGCTGGACTCTCCAATTTGTCCATGTCTTTCTGTAGTGGGGACCCCAAAACTGGACACAGTACTGCAGATGTGGCCTCATCAGTGCTGAATAGAGGGGAATAATTAGTGTTGATACAACCATATGTAAAAGCTTTTCTAACCAGACAGACAAACAGATAAAAGACAGAGTGGCAATTTCTAGATTTCTCCAGCATGCCTGACCAAATATCTGCATTAGAGTTGGAGCGTTCTTATAGCTCTGGTGGGCCCAGACATGTGTGACAGAAGCAAGAATTTTTAAATATAATTTGCTGAACCAACAGCACTTTTGGACATCAAGTGCTTTTCTCCTCAGGTCTAATCTTCCTTAGACGCCCTTGCAATATATTTCCAGAAATCCTACTGGAGTTCTACTTGAAATATAGGGATAGAAAAATAAGTGATGGTGACTTCTCTCTAGTTTGATGGTCTTCCATTCGAACGCTTGTCTAACTCCATCTCAACTATGCAGTGGGTCCAATAAAAGATATCACCCTATGAAATCCTTGCTTCTCCTTAATTTCAAATTCACAGACACTTCTGCAAATCAGAAGGCACCATTTGCTATGGAGCAGCATAATATAAAAAAAAAAAAAAAGTAGGAACAAACCAGCTCCATGGAGAATGAAGCTGGCATTGCAAATTGAGGACACTGAATTCTTTTCCCCTCTCCTCTTCTTGCATCTGTTTTGGCTGGCATCTGACACAAGCATTCTGCCTGATGTCACCTGGCCAACCCAGCACTGCTCTGTTACAGCACGCTATTCAAGAGAAAAACATATCTGAAAAGAAAGCAGACAATTCAGCAGCTGGGAGGCGGGGGAACAGCAAGGGAAAAAAAGGTGGTTTTAATCAGTCTTACTGCTTTTCAACAGCATTACTTCAAACCTTGCTGATCAACACTTTCCCCCTCTACAATTACTGCTCTCTTTTTGATAGAGCCTTTTGTTCCATTTCACACTTCTGGACTGAATAGTGACAGGGCAGCACAGCGCTGGCTGGAGACAACACTTGAGACACTGACATCAAACAATGTCCAAAACAGATGTGAAAAACATGCTCCAGCACAATCTTTCTGAAACATCTACTCCATTTTGGATGAACTGGCAACAGAATGCAACTATTTTTAAAATGCGTGTATTGCATGCCCACGTAAAAATTTTTAGCGGTCTGACATATTCCGTAAACTATAATCAGAGATCTTCATTTTTCATGGCGAGAAACCAACTTACCACGGTGCAAAGATATTTATTTATTTATGATGGAGCACCCATTACAGTTAAGTGGAATTATGCTGCAATCTCCCCTCCCATTCTGACATGCAGAGAGCTTTCCAAAACTTTAACCATCTGAGTTCAGATCTGCCATTTCTATCTGCCACACTTAGTTGACATTTTAACATGATATCAAGCCAAGTGAGGACTAGCAAGTTTCCTCAGTATGCAAAAGAGGAGGGTTCTATATAAGAAAGTCTGGGCATTTAAAACATGGGTAGAGAGAATGGAAATTTTTCTTAAATCTTTAGCTGCACTAATTAAGCACAGATGCACTGTACATGCTTGGACAGGTAATTCATTGCACCCAAGTTGATTTATAGTATTTACAAATTCAGTATAAAAAAAAAATATTCTTTCCAAAAATCGAGAAACTTATTTTATTACTTGGCTTTGATGCCTAAACTATACACAAACCTAAAAATACCCCCCCCATTTTAAGTACCTGTGTGTTTAAAATACATATTTATGTTTTCTCTTCTTTCTTATTTTTTATTTGTTTTTCAGTGCTGGAAGAACAGTTTATGCCGAATGTCCTAGAACTGTCAAGAGGTCAAAAGGTGCATAAAGTGCAAATACTATGTTCAAGAAAATAGATCATACAAGGGAAACGGAGATGAAAGCTGCCGCACGTGCTCTTAATGTATAGATTACTTATTTCCAAAAACAAAGCAATTAATGTTAATATATTATAATATCTGTGGCTTTGAGCCAGTGATGTTCCCCCTCTATATAACTTCATTGCAGGACTAGAAAAAATGTTTTTAAGTGCACCAAGATTTTTTTAATGTCAAACAATATTACAACCAAATAATTCGCATTGATGTCAGTCAATAATGTTTTTTAAGTTCCGATTCTCTGGTCTGACACTACTAGAATCTATCTAGCAGTTTCTTACAAAGGTAACCTCTAAGGAGGCAGGTGAAAAATGCCAGTTATGATTAACTCTTCTCAGTGAAAACCAGGCCAAAGCCAAATAGGTCTGATTCATGACTGAGCAGAACATATATTAGGGGGTGTGGGAAGCATGACTGCAAGCCTGTTCGCAAGTTTTTTTGCTTTCCACCCAAAATGTGTTTAGCATCAACAAAATAAGCCCCAATGCTGAGAGTCTTCAAAATTTCCTTTCAGGGCCACGGTTTCTGGGCCTGTCCGAAAGAGCTCAAAAGCTTACATAAACTAGGAATAAACATTCAGTTTATTTTCACAGATCTTCTAGAACAGAATAAGAAGACCATTCATTGATTGGTATGGGGAGAAAGGGACTGGTCAAAGTATTAAGCTTAATTCTTCATATCTAGGCATTTTTTATAAAAACAAGGCTCGTCTTCCAATACAAAATATGGTCAGAATTTTAAGTCCTTCATCTATATCAAAAAGTGCTCTAATCCCATAAAATGCAGTGCTGGGGGCTTTTAGTTAACAAAACTTCTTCATGTGCATACCCAGTAATAAAAAAAATAAAGCTCAAATTAAATTAGAAAGTAGTTAAGGCTTTGTCTACATTTGAAAAGGTTTATATGCTCAATTTTACCAACAAATGCCATCAGAGGAGACAGAGTTTATACTGGAAAAATGTTCTTTTACCAGTCCCCCAGATCTGATATACAAGAAAAAGGATATTTTTTGTGGCCATAAGGCTTTCACTAAAGCTTTTGTCAGAATATCAGTCAGAGGTGCTATTTTTCTCCCAATATTTCTAGCTAGAGTGAAAAAAGTAGCACACTTAAGATGAAGGTGATGATCTGAACCTGGACATCTAAGAAAGAGGAGAAGCCTCTTTAGGCAACAGTAGCACCTAGGAGTTTCTTAGTTGAAGCCTTTGCAATTAGGCAGCAAGGACAGCAGGCGTGATAGTGTGAAGGTCATCAGTAGAGCTTCCTTTGACTTCTACGGGGTCAGGATTTAATGACAAATCTCCCAACTAAGAAATCAGACAAACTTGCTAAGTAATTCTAATATTCCCTAGACCGGTATAGTCAAAGCAAGTTAGTCAGATGTAGCCCCCGGGGGTTACAAGAAATAATGGCCATAAGCTAGCAGAGAGCAGATTTAGATTGGACATTAGGAAGAACTTCTTCACAGTTCGAGTGGCCAAGGTCTGGAACCGGCTCCCAAGGGAGGTGGTGCTCTCCCCTACCCTGGGGGTCTTCAAGAGGAGGTTAGATAAGCATCTAGCTGGGGTCATCTAGACCCAGCACTCTTTCCTGCTTATGCAGGGGGTCGGACTCGATGATCTATTGAGGTCCCTTCCGACCCTAACATCTATGAATCTATGAATCAGGAAAGAAAAACCTAGGTCATTGGTTCTCCAACTTTTTAGATTTTAGGCACCTCTCAGACTCAAGGCATCCCTCATGGAAGCAACTCTCCGTAACTTTTGAGAATTGAACAGCTCCCCATTTCAAAAACTAACTTACTTGTTACAGTGCTTACCTCCATGCAGAGGGGCCTGGCAGTGGATGCAGGCCAGTGGCCAGGCAAAGACGGAGCTTTTGTCTGCACTTATCTGCTCATCTCCTCACACCTCGGGGCATCCTTCAAAAGATCTGGTAGCCTGGCAGTCTGGAATCACTGACTGAGGTACTGCTAATATCCTTATACAACATTTGGATCCACACTGGATGAGCAAGTAGACCCAAACCAATAAGCAGGGCTTCACAAGCAACAACTTCTATCCCTCTCCCTCAGCACATTCAGTTTCTGGTTTATGTCTGTATAAGTTTTGTTGTTCAGTCAGCAGGAAACAGGACAGTGCTTCTCTGACTCACTGAACAAAGACTGAGTAAGTGTCACATGGTCATGCAGAACAATCCCAAGACTTAAAAGCTGATCTGAGCTTGAACCAGGAAGCTCTTTCAAATATTAAGAGGCTACATAAACACAAAAAGATCAAAATCCTTTGACGTTAGTTTGCACCTTAAAAGAACAGTCTTCTCTATAAGTGTATTATAAAAGAAAACAATTATTTTGTCTAAAGGTCAATAGACGCATAAGAAAATTTCATTTCTAGAAAGACAGTATTCCTAGATCGACTGTCGTCAATAGTAATATGTTACTATGTGCTGAATGCAAGCACAGCACGGGACCGTAGGGAAGAGGAAGGAAAAATTTAGTGTCTGTAGCATCTGGAGACTCAGAAAACAAAGCATGCAACTTGATTAGTAAAACATGTCTTAAGTGGGTGGTAAAAGCTTTGGATCTTTAAGATCCCAGTCAAGATTTTCATGAGCTAAATAGATGAAAAAAGACATTTAAGAGTTGAAGCACCTAAACACTAGTTCATTCTGGAATACCTTGGCTACTAAGTATCATAGTCAACAAGGCTAGTCAGAATGAAACTCCCTTAGGAAAAAAAAAAAAAAAAATCTCTTTCTATTGGATTTTCCCCACTTTTAGGATAAACTTTTCCAACTACAGAATGGCTTATATTAAAAATAAAATCCTGCCTTTAGATGGACAAAAGTATATAATAAGATTTTTCATCAGCTGAAGTCTAAGGTAGAGCTTTGTTTTAGCTAACTTCCAGACCATTTCCATAGGTGTCGACTTTTATTGGGGGGTGGGGGCACTACGATGATGGACATGTAGAAAGTTTTATGCATTTCAGGTGACAGCCCTCTTCCCGAGGAGGGCCAGGGCCCTTGGCCCCCATGTACTCAGTACCCATGCCCATTTCTCATCTCTGATGTATTCTTTCTCCTATGAATCGCTGCTTTGCAATTCACACTAACGCAGTGATGCTCAGACTGATAGCTCAACATGAGGAGCTATGTCATATTTGGTGGGAGGGGTGCCATGGCAGGATCCAGCTGAGGCAATGGGGGAGTGGTATTAACTGCAGTGGCTCTGGGCGTTGCAGCTAGTAATGCTGCCACCTTTCCCCGGCTGCCAGTTGGATAATGTGGCTCCATATGCTAGATCTCGCATATGGGGTGGTCCACAGCCAAATCCAGTATGGGGGGTCAGGCCAGTACACAGGTTGCTTTGTGTCCAGAACAGGCATGCAGGACTAGCACACAGGGTCACACCTGCAGACTGGCCCCATGTGCCAGATCTGGCCCGTTGGGCTGAACAGACTGAGTACCACTGCACAAAGAGATTCTGAACCTCAAAACATCCAGTCAATATTTTCATACCTCTAGCCCAATAATACTACACTAGAACTTCCTGCACACAAGGCAACCCATAATAATCCTTCTTCTGTTCAGAAAAAGAAGGTTACGCCCATTTCTTGTAAATCTGGCAGAAAATGTCTAATAATAATTCTTCATCTATTTTAAAGTACATATTTAGGAAGAGAAATGGAATAGGATGCATAGATCAATAAGAGACCTGTTACAGAATCCTGGGAAGTGTGTTGTCCCATCATTTGGCCAGTAAATTACCAGGAAAAAGATCCTGCCAAAGCATTTCTTAAACCACATCCATTCCTAAGAGATGGTGATTTGCATCAGTGATTTGACACAGATGGAAATGCAAGATAAACAAAAGATCATGGCTGGTTAATTAGATTAAAGATGCAGCCTAAATTCTCATTATTTTCTTTTTAACATTCAAGCTGGGACAGAGAAATCTAGTAATCTATCTGACTTACCATACTAAACTTTTACAAGACCATATATGCACTACATTTTTCAGGAGGAACTTGTTAAGCACAGACACCCAGAGGCACATAGGCACATGCCTAAGAGGTTGGAGACCCTTACTATATTGCCAGCTTTCAAATAAGATAATATACACAAGGTCAAAAACCAGGTTTTAGATGAAACATTTCATCTGTGAAATAAATATTGTTTCCTTCAACTATGACAATATTCTCTCTCATTTGGAATTAGTTTTAATGAAACCAATAACTGAGCTTTGAAGAAATTGTAATGTGGTACCTAATGTCATTTGTTTTAAAAATTTCACTCATTAAATAGGCACAGCTTGAAAGCTTTCTGAATTTCAAAAGTATGCTAAGAATATACACCTAGAAGACTATCAAAAGCTCATACATTCCCTTAAGGCAAGCAGTATGCTCAGAAGCTTTAGAAACATAGAGAAGGGGAAAAAAAGACAAGAAAGAGTTATTAAAAGTAATTCGAACCTTTTAATTAATACATCCAGTAGAACTTCATTAGTCCATACTAATGGCTGTAGTTCAGTTATTATGAATTATTTAATCTTCTAAATTAATATGCAAAGGAACACACCGCTATATGACTAATACATCACCAAACATACTGCTCTCATTTTCCAACAAGTATAGTTCACTTTTGTTTATGATAATTCACTGTACTGGCAAGTGTTCTGTGAGTTTCTAAAAATAATGAAGTGTTAGTAATACAGTAACTACTAGAGCCTATTCTTTTAATCCTTTGCAAGGGGATTAGAAAATATGGCTTTTTGTGTTTAAAGCAAGTGAGATGCTGTTCTACTTTTGAAGAGAAACACACTCAAATTTGGCTTCTAAATATAAATAAAACACACACCTTTACAAAATTTGAAGCAAACAAATGTCATCAGGGATACTTTTAAACTAAAACAGATTTAAAATAAATAAATACTTCCCTCCATGTTTGTAACCTAGGAACATTACAGGACTGTGGGACTAGACCAAGTGAAGTGCCTCTTGCTATAACGAACAGAGGCAACATTTATTAAACTAAATTCTTATCCAAGCCAGAAAAAAAAATGGAAACTATACAACAGCAAAAATAATGAGATATGATATAACTTTAATAATGTATGTGGGAAACAGTTTAAATAATTTTTAATCTAAATTAATTTCCTTTGACTGGATCCTTTTTCAAAAATGTTTGGATTTTGTCAAACACATTCGTAGCATATCTCTTTTATGGTTAGGAGTAACCACAGTCCATAGAAGAAGCAGTTTCAAAATTAAAACTGTACTGGAGATCCATATTTAAAAAAAATAAAGGTAAGATGCCTGCAAACAATTTAACAGAACATAAAATATAGAGCTTAAAAGTACTTCATGAAGATCATTACCCTTTTCATCTGCTTGAAAAGTTTTTTACGGTTTGATGAACGTTAGACTTTTCAAGTTTTTGCTTTTAAATAAAGAATTCCACCTGCTAGGACTTCATGGTTGCGTGTCCAATGTCAAAATTCCCATAGGGTAAGTAGCGCCCCACTGTTCCCTTTTTGTGTGTTTATAAATGCTGACAGTACATTATTGACCTAACACTTAGTACTTTAAAATAGATTTTTCTTGAGCTTCAAAGACTGGTATAAAAAAAACCTAAGACTGCAGCCTAACAACAGATGATGAGACCTATCTAATACATGCAGTTTTATACCTGGGTCTCTACTTCATTGGAATTAGCACCTTGTAATGCACTCTATTCTCTCACCCTTTTCTTGGAAACAAAGCACAGCCTGGCAGTGCCACTCTCCAAGGGATTAGTATTCTCTAGTTGGACAAACGTGGAGGATGGAGGCATTTAACAACAGAACTTGAAAACCTGTCTATCTACATCACTTGATACTTGGGGAGAATGAGTGTATTTTGTACCAACTATAGTTTACATACCTGTTTTTATATAGAGATGCTCCAATTCCATAATTAACTTACAAACAATTCCACTGTTAAGTTCCTCCTTTGCAGGAAAACATGGCATATATGTTTCACAAGATTTGGAGGGGCTGTCCTTTACAGATTCAGGGACGAGAGCATGAGTTGGGTGTGTGCTCCCTTAGAACTCAGTTTGTTTGCTGGCCTTCAGGGCATCCTGCCCAGACTATTTACTCAGGATTTTGCCCAAGAGGAGATGAGAGGAAGCAGGTTGGGTTTCTTCTTTATTTGGGGTACTTGAGTTGACCCACTACTAATCTATACGTTTTATTTATATATACCTGCATGCAATCATGTAGACACCCCAATAACCACCTTATTAACTGAAAAACAAAAGCTACCTATATCAGATGGCCTTAGGCAAAACAGGGCTCAGAGACAAAACCCTGAAGGGAAAAAAAAACAAGAAAAATATCTGGCTTTACAGCACTTCTTGTGAACTAAAATCATCAGAAGAAGCTTCCATTCTTCAAGCTCCAACTTATTTGATATCTTTGATCAAGGAGAAAACCCAGTTGACACTGCAATAAACAAAGTAAATCATGGATGTCCAGAATTTTCTGTGACACTGTCTATGCTGAAGTTGTTCTGGCTAGCACCTTCAATGCTAAAACTGTGTCAGTATTTCCATTATAAACTAAGTGCCTTATAAATTCTGCTTTAAAGAGGTTGCTCCAGGCTGAAACTCAACATGCAAGATTTCTGTGCAGGGGTGATGTTTTATTATTGTTATAGAAGTGATGTTATTTCCAGCACTTGCATTCAAAGGGCACTTACACACGTGGGGGTCCAGGGCAGTATAGGAGCACTACTGAATGTGCAAAAGCAATTGGTGACAGACAGGGGGAACAAGGCTGAACTGCTCAATGAGTTCTTTGCCTCAGTGTTCCTAAACGAGGGGCAAAACAAGTCTCACAATGGGATCGTAGAGACACAACAGCAGGGCGCCAGACTACCAAGCGATGACCCTGAGATAGGGCAGTCACTTGAAAGGACTGGATGCATTTAAGTAGGCAGGCCCAGATAAGCTCCATCCGACGGGTACTGAAGGCACTACCTGATGTCACTGCACAGCCACTGGCAAGAATATTTGAGCACTCATGGCGCATGGGCCAGGTCCCGGAGGACTGGAAAAGGGCCAATCTGGTTCCTATTTTCAAGAAGGGAAGGAAGGAGGATCCAGGCAACTACAGGCCAGTCAGTGTCACCTCCATCCTTGGTAAAGTCTTTGAAAAGATTATTAAAGCTCATATATGTAAGAGCCCAGCAGGAAAAATTATGCTGAGGGGAAACCAGCACGGGTTCGTAGCAGGTAGATCATGCCTGACTAATCTAGTCTCTTTCTATGACCAGGTTACAAAATACATGGATGCAGAAGTAGGGGTAGATATCATTTACTTAGACTTCAGGAAGGCCTTCGATATGGTATCCCACCCCATACTGGTGAACAAATTAAGAGGCTGTGACTTGGATGATTACACAGTCTGGTGGGTGGCAAATAGGCTAGAGGGTTGTACCCAGAGAGTGGGGGTGGATGGGTCGGTATTAACCTGGAAGAATGTGGGCAGCGGGGCCCCCGCAGGGCTCGGTCCTTGGACCAATACTCTTCAATGTCTTCATCAGTGACTTGGACGAGGGAGTGAAGTGTACTCTGTCCAAGTTTGCGGATGACACAAAACTGTGGGGAGAAATGGACACACTGGAAGGCAGGGAACAACTACAGGCAGACCTGGACAGGTTGGACATATGGGAAGAAAACAATAGAATGCGATTTAACAAGAAGAAATGCAAAGTGCTGCACCTAGGGAGGAAAAACGTCCAGTACACCTACTGCCTAGGAAATGACCTGCTGGGCTCACGGAAGCGGAAAAGGATCTTGGAGTCCTAGTGGACTCCAAGATGAACATGAGTCATCAGTGTGACAAAGTCATCAGCAAAGCTAACTGCACTTTATAATGCATCAGTAGATGCATGACAAACAGAACCAAGGAGGTGATACTTCCCCTCTATCGTGCACTGGTCAGACCGCATTTGGAATACTGTGTCCAGTTTTGGGCACCACACTTCAAGAGGGATGTGGATAACCTGGAGAGGGTCCAGAGAAGGGCCACTCATATGGTTAAGATCTTGCAGACCAAGCCCTATGAGGAGAGACTAGGGCACCTGGACCTCTTCAGCCTCCGCAAGAGAAGGTTGAGAGGCGACCTTGTGGCTGCCTATAAATTCATCATGGGGGTGCAGAAGGGAATTGGTGAGGCTCTACTCACCAAGGCGCCCCTGGGAGTTGCAAGAAATAATGGCCACAAGCTAGCAGAGAGCAGATTTAGACTGGACATTAGGAAGAACTTCTTTACAGGTAGAGTGGCCAAAATCTGGAACGGGCTCCCAAGGGAGGTGGTGCTCTCCCCTACCCTGGGGGTCTTCAAGAGGAGGTTAGATGGACATCTGGCTGGGGTCATCTAAACCCAGCACTCCTTCCTGCCAATGGAGGGGGTCAGACTCGATGATCTATTGAGGTCCCTTCCGACCCCAACAACTATGAATCTATATAAATGTGGATATCTGCCTACTTCCTTATTTATTTATTTGATTTGTATGCTGTCCTTCACAGCCAAGGTTTACTGATGAGTGGTGTTGGCACTAGTAAATTCAGGTCACAGGAAGGAATTACCAGGTCAGGAATTTCTCTTGCTGTAGTCAAATCCGATTTAAAAGTTGCATGTCAACCTTTCTAGGCAGAGGAACAGAGAATAAAATGGCTTTTATTTTAACAGGGAATTGATATGAAGACTGTTCATAAGTCTGAGGGAAGCATCATTTTATTATAAATTTTGAGTCATTTTATTCTGGTCAACAACAAGAATTTGCTCCATTTTATGAAGTGGCTAGCAGAGAGGGCCTGACTAGCTGAAAAATTATTCTCTTTAAGGATCATGATATAGATCAGGTTATAGACCTCTTTCAAGCTAAGCCAACCACGAACATATACATTATGAGTGAGTGGAAGATGTAAAGAGCAGACAGAAGATGTCACAACATCCACTTGAGAATCACTGTTTTCTATTTGTTGCTAACAAACTGATTTGTAGAAAAAGTAGGGACCAACCTTCCTGTCTATATATGTGGCTTCAAATCCACAGACACGTAACAATAAATTCTTCCTCTAACTCTGGTCTTTGCTCTCCTCTGCTCATCAAGGTGTGTATTTCAGTTTCAAGGGACATTTAAAATGCTCTTCAAGGCCAAATAATCATATACCAATATTTCTATAGTATAGATAATTTTTTTACAATAAATATACCCCAGGCAAAACACTCCTGAACATGGGGAATTCTCACAGTCCAGAAGCCTTGATGCATGAGACGACGTTCTACGAAACAAACATGAAACAAAATAAGACAAGTGGAATTGCCATTTTCCAAGCACAACTGAGAATACCAATAATAACTGCTCATTCCCATCATATTACTGACAAATGAGATGGGAATGCTGCCATTATCTTGTTGGGTTAGCTACAGCATATGCCAAATGTTTGGGAGATTTGCATTTATTCCTTGATATAAATTCCCAGATCTCAAACCCAAGGCCAAGTGAGATCAGAAACACTTCAGAGGCTGGTTATGACAATCAAAAAGTCCTTTACGTTGTCAAATTCTTGAATTCTAAGTTAAGAAAATATCACTGCATTCTCAACACAAACTGATTAGCGGGCACCCACTCAGGAACCAGTAAAATCAAGTTTCACTATCGCCAAAGCCTCTCACCAAGCAGATTAGCAATGGAATTCACAGCACTTTCCTGCGGCAGAAGCCAATGTAACTGTATTAAAGACAAAACAAATAAAATGGTCTCCAATGTGATCAGATGACTATGAAATGTCATGGCTTTCCAAGTGACTGTCAGTAGTGGCTTTCCACATGGAACACTAGTACCTGTAAGCAGTCTCACTTAGAAAGCTTACAAGAATTAGAAACCTCCAAATAAGCTTTTATAAATATAGTAAATGGAAAATGCTGCTGTGAGAAGCAGTAACTAGCAAACACTTAACTCTAGAAGTGAGACTAGAGAGAGAGGTGGTTAGAGGAAGAATGTAAGGAAAACAATTAGAGAATAATATCCATGTTTTACAACTAAAAAGACAACTATCAAAAGTCTTGAAATTCTGGTAACAAGATGACATACTTAAGAAACCCTCAATTACACTGTAGCTATGTGATTTTTAGTTGTCAATTACTTATTGCACATGCAGCACTATATCTCTTCTGGGGGTCTTCAAGAGGCGGCTGGATGAACACCTTGCTGGGGTCGTTTGACCTTAGTACTCTTTCCTGCCAAGGCAGGAGGTCGGACTTAATGATCTGCTCAGGTCCCTTCTGACCCTACCAACTATGAAACTATATGGCCTGATTTAAGGTAATCTGCTCCACTGAATGCTTCCATTTAAGTGAAAAACAACAACTTTGTTATAAATGCATTTTGGAGTCTATAGTCCCATTGACAGGGAAAGGTCCTGCAGTGTAAATTCCATTAAAATCAATAGAATAGAAAGAATAAACTGAACAGAAGGAGACACCTGAGAGAGACGGTTTGTAGCTAGAGCATTTGATGTCTATTTTTTCATCTGGAAACCAAGAATGATAGGGAAAGAGAACAAATAATAGCGAAACTTTCACAATGAAGACCTAGAGTACTTGAACAATTTATTTCTACAGAGCTTGTTAGTGAGTAATGGAAAACAGACATTGTGAACAGGTATTCATTTGAAATTGTAGACAAGTTTTTAGAAAAAAAATGTATGCGTCTACTAGGAGTCAAATGTCAGATTGAGACATTATGTAGAAAGAAGTCTAGCATAGTTCTCTTTTAAAATGAACACTCCTTTATAGTATCTCATTTTCCATACATATATTTTATTTGTCTCTATGTATGGATATTTGTATAGACACCATGAATGCATCGTGCTCAAAGTTAGATTGTAGAATGTCGTATTACACACTTTAGGCCCAATCCATTTTCGCTGAAGTAAATTAAGGTTTTGCCACAGATTTCCAATGGAATAGGACAGATTGCTACCACATGCATTGTTTGTATATTAGTTTTAGACCATTGTAGACTGATTTTGCTTGCATCAGAAATCTGTAGAAATAGAGATTTAAAAAAAATCCAAATAATTAAAAGCCTTAAAAAAAACCCTAAAAGTAGTAAGAGAGAGAGAGAGAGAGAGAGAGAGAGAGAGAGAGAGAGAGAGAGAGAAAGAAATCCAGGCTCCAAATCTCACACTCAAATCTTTCCCCTCTACAAAAACCAAACAGTTGTTGAGGCAAGCTTAATAATTACTGCTGCTAGCTGGAGCTAATTTAGAACAATATTTAAAATGGAGGAAAAAAAATGAAAGTTCAGCTATGATAACTGCAGAACTGATTTACAAGATTTGGAGGTGCCATCTCATCTATTTTTACTACAATTTCATATCAACTACGATGTAATACCACAATGTTTTATTTATCAAATTACACTTTTTGGTTTCAATCTTTCAATTGGAATACTGGATTCTCCAAAACCAGTTGTTCAATACATGAAGTTGTGTAGGTTCAAATACAGCAGCAGTTTGGACATATAGATGTAGAGAGAAATGTACACTACAAACACAATGATATACTGCAAAATCTATTTTTTTTTATAGGCAGACACTCACACGTGTACACAAGTGCATGTAAAGTAAGAGGGCAGTCAAGAGAATTTGCCATGAAACTTCCAAATCAAGATTTTAACAGATTGGTTCCTACTCCAAAGCTGGTCACATGCTTTTACTTTACTCAATATTTTATGGTAACTCATAATGAAATACATCCTCCCTGCCCAAAAACACTTCTGACTAAAACAGAAGATATTTGAAAGGTCATAAACACTTGGTAGCAGTAGGACTGCAGACGCCCGCATGAATGTTTTCACTCAAGATAAATAAGGCTGTAGCAGCTGCTGCCTACAGTGCTAGGCCCGTGCCCTATATCAATCAAATACACACAAACTAGCTGAACTGGAAGAGTCTAGAAATGATTTTACCCAAACAGATTTTACCTTCCAGTTTAGTAAAACAAACACTGCAGCAAATACTGGCCCATCATCATGTGACATCCATCAAAACAATTTTTTTTAGTAATGAATTAAAAGCAACACCCCAGCGAAAAACATTTTATTTGTAAACTAAATAAAGAAAATATTCATTCTTAAATTGTTTTCCTTGTCCAGATTTCCTATAGAAACATGCCTAACAAACTGCCTCCCCCTAGGACATTTCTGGGCTCACTAGAAATAATGTCAAGAGAGCATAGTATATTTAAAAGGGGGGAAAAAATCTTAAGCACTTTAATTTAGGAAACCTGTTTGCAGTGAAGAATTTAAATCCCCTTTGGCCTGAGTGGCTCTGCAACTGCCAAGCAACATGACTGACTAATTAATTTTATGTGGTGGCTAAAATTAGATGCACTTAGAAACAAGCATTATTATTGCCTATAGGCAATCTTAAAATGTGCGTTTTGGGTTATAAATGAATGCTATAGTGAAGGCCAAGTTTAGGAGTACTTTCAGGGGTCCCTTTCTCCATGCTAAGGAAGGTAAGTATTGGGTCAGAGACAACAGAGTAAGAACATCCAAACTGTACAGCTTGGACTCTTCCTCCTGTGTCTAAAGCATTTATATATCAGGTTTGTGGTCACTTCCTTCCCCTGTGAATAGCTCGACTGTTACAGGCATAAGTTTGCTGGACAAAAAACTAGAGGTGATCAATGGAAAATGGCAGTTAAGACTTAAGACTGGGTGATCTGGGGTAACAGTATGTTGAAATGCTGTGGAAGCCTCCCTGACAGAGGTTTAGATGGTGTCTCAAAACTCTGGTCAACTCTAGACTAGGGCCTAAACCAAAAGACTGCCTGTGAATTACCCCAAATTTACAAAAAATTACAACTGGATTAATTTGGATTGAGCTTCACAACTCGCCCTTTTTCTCCCAAATTCCTGCACTGAAACATCCTTAAATTTCAAGGAAAATCGGTATCCAAATATGTATGCAGTTCAGGCCTACTATTACAGATTAAAACTTCTGAAAATAAAAAAAGGAAAAACACTTAATGTTTATGTGACAGAATAGTAACATTTTATTTAACATATTGAAGAGCATGTGTGAACTCCTAATGAAAGGAAAACACCAGAGATATTTTCAATAGGAGAATTCAGAATGCAAAATATCCAGAAGCTGCCAGCAAAGACACTAATCAATACATATACAAGGGGTTTTTATCTGGTACACAAATTGAACAGAAGTTTTTGTGTTCTGAATTAGAGCTTTGAGGACAAGTATTCTTGTATTCCTAATGGGTGCTGGAGTGTTAAAAAGATGGCTATCTTGGAATAACTTCCATACTATTTGTTTTTTGCTATAAAACCTGCAGAGTCATCATATGGCCTTGCTGCATTTAGCAGCTGTCTTTCTCTGCTACGTTTAACTGAAAGAGAGTGTGAGAGAATAAGGCAGTGTACAAGTAATAAAAGGCCAAAATTGTTCTAGCGAGGCTGTTTTCACAGCTGGAGATAGAATACTTACTATTCTATATACAGCATCATTAAGCTTAGAAACTCAAGTGGGCAGTGTTAAATTGCACTATAAAGCAATTCAAGCAAATGACTCCTCTACCCCCTTCAGCTTTAACCACGCTTGGGTTTTTAAAATAATTGTTTAAAATAACATAAAACACAAATTCTCCCTCATTATATGAGAAACAAGCATTATAAGACAATTTTTCACTTTATAATGCAACATCATACCCAAGATGCTGTTAAGAGACACTTATATGCCCAAGATGTACAAAACGAGACGTTACTTAGTGATGTGAAAACCGCATTTACAGTAGCCTGATCACATTTCATTAGACACTGAAGAGGCAGAGAGCACAAAACGGCATATGTGAAAAGTTTTGTTTTTTGGGGTTTTTTTGGTGTAAGAAAAGATGAAGTACAAAAGTATTTTTTGTAATAACAAAAACAATTCCAACCCCCTCATAGTTTGAAAGCAAAATTAGTTTCCTTACCAAAACTTACTATGTAATTTCCAAGCCCTAAGCTATTAGTGTATTTTGCTTTCATGTTAAGTCTGTGGGTATGTGTATGTATGTATACATATTATATTCAGAAAGCACTGTAATATTTGTTTAAAAAAAAAGGAATTCTTTGCACAGCAAAGACTAGCACGCTGCTAAGGCAATTAAGGAACAGTGACACAGGCTCCCAATCCCAAGTCTCTTCAGCTGACGTCACACTGAGTTAAGCAACATGTGAGCCATTAGGATCTCAACAAAACATTACACTTGTAATCATCACTGGGAGCAAAAGTTATTTTAGGTTAGAAATAAAGATGCTTTACAGACTGTTCCAGAGAAATGTTGAGCCTTCTCGTACTAAATGAGTGAAGATCTTTATCTGAAAATGAAGAAGCTTTACTAGATTGTATAGGTTACCAGGGAAGCATATTCAGAGAGGTACTTACTGTGGCCCTGGCTGCTGTGGGACCAGGTGTACCAGGGCTCTCCTGAGCAGGAGCTTGATTTTGTTCTTCAGGACCACGGGTTACAAGAATTCTGAAATGCTGCTGCCTTGTGTTTTGATCTGGTCTGATTTTAAACGTGCATCCCCCTTGTCCTTGAGGAATCCTTTCTACTGAATTGCTTCTAGATATTTCTGACCCATTTCTGCCATTTCCATGAAGTTCTGAATTTGCTCCATCTTCCACAGGGCTAATCTGTTCTGGTCGTGGCTGGACCGGGTAGGAAGTGCTCCTTTCCAGCCGTATCCGGGGATATCTCACCAACCTGTCTCCTTTTGTTCCAGTAAAACCAAAATTGTAATCGCCTCCTATACCCGTACCACTGGCCTGTGGCTGCTGCAACTGGAGAACAAAAAGCTTTTTTCCTGAATTTGCTGACATATCTGGCAGATGCTGCAAAGACCAGCGCCTCAGTTCAGAGGCAGGAACATTGTGCTGAGCCTCAGACCCAAAGGGCAAAAGTGTTACCTGATGCATATCGGCGCTGGAAGCACGAT
The DNA here is from genome assembly GCF_030867095.1 of Alligator mississippiensis. NCBI lineage: Eukaryota > Metazoa > Chordata > Crocodylia > Alligatoridae > Alligator > Alligator mississippiensis. Next base: position 283,192,174 of record NC_081826.1, read on the forward strand.
GCTGAATTCGTACACCACTTATGTTTAAACCTGAAGCTGCTTCACTTCCCTCATCATCTGGGGCAGTAGATGCAGCAGCATCACTCTGGTTACTGGAAGGAATTGTACAAAATATTGAATGGTTACAGGAAGCAGCTCCATTAACCTGCTGCCCTAGTTCTTCAGGCCCCCTGGGCGGTGAATTTTCTGGTGTCACTTCTGGACTGCTTGGCGAGGAAGAACAACTTTCCATGGGTGATGTCAGATTCTCCCTAAAGTCTGAGAATTTACATGGAAGCGTCTCATCTGGAGAATCTGGGGCTCCGCACTCATCAGCATAGCCATTCACCGCTTTGCGCTGAAGGGAAATGTGCATAGATGAGCTCCTTGTTGGGCGCACATCAATACTGTTCAGCAGCTGAGGAATAAACATGGACGTGCTCCTTTTTAAGGTGCCCACTTCTTGTAAATCGCTGCCACCATAATCCGCTCCATGTCGGGAGAAAGGATGAGGACTGTTTCTTCGGGGCAAAGTATGGAATGCCATGAAAAAGTCATCTTCTCTTTCGCGGTCTAGGATCTCCGATTCAGGGGCTGTGTTGCTTCGTCCAGAGCCAAAATGAAACCGCAGCCGATGGGCCATGGTTTTACAGAGAGAGAAAAAGGAGAAGGAAAACAGCAGCAATTCAGGAACTGCCAGAAGTTAAAAACCATAGACATAAACTCCAAGAAAAAGTGTCCCATCTGCCAAACTGTTAGCACTGCAGCACTGATAGCGACAGATAGCAGAAATAGCCCAAGTGGCAAGCAGCATTCCAGGCATGATTGGATAAGAGCAATCAGCGCTCCTACACACTGTCACATAGGGTAGGATGGTTGGAATCACATGACCTGGTTCCCCCTCTCCAATGCAAGCTAGTGATTTTTTTTTTTTTTTTAATACCAGCAAGAGCCTGAAACAGCACCTTCCCAGCTGCTCCTTTTCCATCAGAAAGGAGCGGCCCCAGCGGGAGAGCTCTCACAGCTGACTAAGGCAGCAAACACACTCGGCACTGCTATAAATCTAAACCACATAATATTCACAGGGCACTTTTGTACTCAGCAGAGACAGAGAGAGAGAGAGGGAGGGAGAGAGAGAGAGTTAACTAGAAAAGAAAAAACCACTCTAATTTAGTGTTAAAAAGTTTGAGTCAACGTCATACGCAGATAGGCAAGTAGAAAAGGGTTCAGGGAAGAGACAGACTCAGGCTTGATCCGTTTCGGTGGTGTCTGTTCCAACATTAGGCTACCATGGTAGAACATAAATAAATATTAGTGCATGGTTATGCTTTAGATTTTTCCTTGTTCTTAAAATGATTTAAGTAACAAACTATTTTCTCTGGAAAAGGGCACAAGTTCCACGTTGCCACTGTAAACACAGCATAGCCTATGCTACTCAGTACAGCTTATTCGCTACATAAAAACTACAACAAATAAAGAAACCTTACATATGACAAGGATTTCACACACAACGCAAGAAGCAGAAATGAGCAAAATGGCAGGAGACAGTTTCTTTTTCGGATTTACCAGGCAGCAAAGATGAGTGAAAACTGGAGACGGGTGTGCATGTAGCTTTGTCCTGATTTCCCTTAAACACCGTACAAAAACACTGCCCAGCACTGGCAGACTTCCAATGAGAAAGTTAGCAATATTACCACGAGTCTGATTGCCAGCATGGAATACAGTTATGCTTGCTAAGAGCCAAAAGAGCTCAAAGAACAACGAACAGACAGCATACAACCCAAAATTATAACATCCCCTAAAAATCAGCCCTCCAGAATCTCACTGTTTAAAAAAAAAAAAAAAAAAGGGGGGGAGCACATTTGAGGGCCCCTGGAGTTTTAATACACTTGTTCATGGTTCATACAACAACCAATTAAAAAGAATCTTCAAAAAGAAACAAAAGTATCCCCCATTCAGTAGTGCAGAGAGGGAACTTGTTTGAAAAGCACTAGTTTTGTCAACAGCTATGAAAACTTGTGGGGGTAGGTCAGCCCCCCACTTAGGCATTAAACCTCTGTTTTTCAACAGATTGCTTTCAAAAACAGAAAGTGACCAATTAGAGGAGAAATGGAAGCTACTTTAAATGACAAAATAGCCACGGGCCAGGACAATCCTCTATTGTTTTAACTGGACTATGAGCCAACAACAAGAAAAACATGGGTATTTTCTAAGCAGCAACAGTACTGAAGATTGCCTGATGCAATCCCAGGTGCTATTATTATTTTAATACACATTTCAGATGACAAAGAAGGTTTTAGACTATTTGGATGACAAAGACTTTTTGCACTAATGCTTAAAAACTTGTTACCAAATATTTTTGGTTGTGGCAGGGCTGGGTAGCAGGGGCAACCTTCTCCAATCTCACAGTTCTGTGGTGGCTATGGTACAAGTTGAACCAAAAAATGAAAAAAAAACCCTGACAAAATTAGGCTTTATACTAGTTATTTACTCCCAAAATAAACTGTAACATAGAAAAATAAGTGTTTTGGCTCCCAAAATATAGTCATAACATAGAAATCAATCTAATAAAATTCAGTTCAATGCACCCTCAGCCTAGGCACATAACTTAACACTATGATAAACTGAACCATAAGTGCTCTTTGTTTTATATATATATATATATATATATATATATATATATATACACCACACACACACACACACACACACACACACACACACACATATGCACATTAGCTCCATCTAAAAAAGCACCCCAAGTTACCAAACATAATATCTGAAACGTAAGCAAGAGAAAGGTCTCAAATGTTGCTTTGCAGTAACAGTTGAAAAATACCTTTTAAGTGACTGCCACTAAACTATTGCATTCTGGTTTGACTTCAGGAGGCGGTTAGCCAAATTAGGCAGGCAGAAGGCAGGGCAGAGTGGCACTGTGTAGACTAACAAATTAAGTGAGGTATAAGCTTTTGTAAGCAACAACTCTACTGTCAGATGCTGAGAATGGCATCATGTCCAGCCAAATTATAGCATATGATGAAGTAAGCTATTGTTTACAAAAACGTATGCCTCTGAATTAGTTTATACGGTGACACTCTGCCCTGCCTTCTGCCTGGTTTGACTCTGCACAACACTGCCCTCTGCTGCCTGGAATAAGACCCATTCAAAAGGTTATGATGTTGTCCCACCCACTGGTTAGCCTACAAAGAAGACTACAGCTAGCCAAATCTAACTAAGAATCTCCTGTAGGTCAAAGGGAGGTGGCCTATGTTTGTATAACAGATGATCCCAATTTCTCTTTTGATTAAATGCACACCAACAACCACAGAGTCCATATACCTATGTTGGGTTACTTCCTTACAATATTCCCTAGACCTTTCCCCTTAAGAGTCTGTATGTATATTCTATCTTGCACTACAGTTAATGGAGACATAGGGAAGAAAAAAGAAACTGCTTTTCTATGAATGATCTGTTTTGATGTTAAAGATCTCATAAAGTAATAAAAACATATTCCAACTACCTAGCAAAACTTATTTCCCCTCCCACTCATCCCAATATAGTACACACATTTTGCTGAAACACAATGTACTTATCCTAATCAGAGCAAAATGAACATTTTATGTAATAACACAGGAGAGTGGTGCTAAAAGTGTTGGATTTTATTTTAGTAGTTTACAAAGTATAATATGGCACCAATCTCTTCTACTTTCCCCAGAACCAAAGCATAAAGATTTTTGCACAGATACCTATTAAAGAGTGACAGCTATTTAATCTTATCAAAACGAGCAGCTCATAAGGCTTGGAAGGCTAGAATTTTCATTATAACTTCCCCATTGCAAAAGATGACCTTGGTACAGGAAAATAAATTTGAATATTGATGCTGTAAAACAGACTGATGTCCTGGTTTATGTGCGTCATTTTATGTTCCTTGGTGTAGCTGCTGAAACATCCCAGATAATATGAACTTTTTAATTAGAACAGGGGTCAGCAACCTCCTCAAGAGATTTTGTTTAGCCTGCAAAGCCAAGACATCAGGGAGAATCAGGAGTAATTTGGTGGTGGTAAATAAGAAGTGGTGGCAGCTGCTGGGTCAGAAGCAGCACCTTCTTTTCCCTCCTCCCCCCATGAACAGAGCTCTGTCAATTTGGTATGCCACTCCTAAAAAGTAGCCAAGCCCTGAATTAGGATATGTCAAAGTATCCAAGAATTTAAAGAAGCTGTGTGACATCTGTGCATGGGCCACTGGTAACACCTGAGTCAGAGTGGGGGAGGCACATGCCCCCCCCAGTGGCCAGTCAATCACTGGGGGGGTCCCCACAGCCAATCTCACCAACCGGGAAGCCAGTGGCACTCCTGTGCTTCACTTTGTGTTTAATAAAAATACAAAGAGCAGTACAAGGACTATACTCACCAATCTGTTTTCATCAAACACTTCAAACAGGAGTCGATGATTGGTTGGGTTTACCTATCAGAAAATACAAACAGTGTTACTTTACATTCATTACTTTTATGGTGACATAAGCCATTTATTGCAGTTTGTTAAATAACTAAACCACAACCATAAGGATGAGAGGCCAAAAAGCTTTGTGCCCAGCTCCAATTACGCTTAATGTGCAAGTGCAAGAATGCTTCATGCCTAAATGTGCAGCAAACATTCTAAGTTTCAATATTATATTTCTATATACAGCAATTAATAGAGCATACTATATGCTACTTTCCTGTTCCAGCAGAAAACTCCAAAGGAGAGAGATGTGGCTACTGCATACCAAGAGAGCTATCCTACCAGGCATAGGAGGCTCCATGGTTACTGGACCATGAAAGTCCCTAGATGGCCAGACTGATGGGACTCTGGGGACTTCATTAGTACTGCAGCTGCAAATCCTAACAGGTGATGCACCAAACAGATTTTTAAGAGGCTGTTTCTCTTTTGGCCTGGATTCTGAGATTTTTCATTCAGAAATATACTGTCTTTCTATTATTTACCCTCTGTTCATCTATCTATATGTGGTGACTATTCACCACAAGGAACACTTTGTAAAACTGAATTAAAGGTAGACCACACACACTGTGCATTTTCAGAAAACTTTCCCAATACTGTAGCCAAGGAACAAATACTCCTCTGAATATAGTGGGCTATTCCCAATATTCTACTTGAGGCAACACAAAGAAGATAATCCACACTGGGAAGACACATCTGTGAGATTCAGGGGAAATTCCAAATTTAACTATATTGAGGAGTTTGAGCCACCTTGTGTATGAATTCATTGGGTTTATTTCTGACCAGGAGTTTAACATGTTTGTGTAGTACCTGTTCTGCTGTTAAAGCAACAAGACTTCCAGTAGTCTGGATCATTACAGAGTCCTAAACTGGCCAAGGGCAAGCCAGAGAATATCAGTGAAATCATAAATGCAAGCATATATAGCCAGTTCCTACAAGTCCTGAACATGAGGTTTTTCCACTGGAGGGGGAGCGTCCAGGTATGTGAGCACTGTGCCTTATGATCTGCCCTCCAATGCCCCACCTTTTTATAAAAAGACAATGTAGGAAAAAATGGAGTTACATGTACCAGAGCTCAGTTTCCTGAATCACCTGCCCAGTGTGGAACCAAATCTAAATATACGTGGATGGATAAACATTGCATTAAGCTTTGGGTTCATTGAGCAACAGTTTTCATCTAATTTTTTCCTGTAAAATCTTAAGTGGAGACAAGGGTACAGGTGCTTTTACCACTGGGCAGTGAAGCATGGTCAGCAGTATGCCTCCAAGTGACTGGTTCATCTTGTAGTAAAGGTGCAAAGCCTCATCTCCATTATCCTCCAGCCAGATTGCTAACTGGCCACCTTTTCTTTGGTGGCCAGTGAAGAGATACAAAATTGCTCCTTCTTCCCCTACCTCCAGGAGGTCTCTTCTAGGACAGAATTCAGATTGTTCTGGGACCTTGATTTCTGTATTTAAATCTTTACATTTAAAAGAGATTAGATAGATAGATAGATAGATAGATAGATAGATAGATAGATAGATAGATAGATAGATAGATAGATAGATAGAGTTAAAAATTCTCTGGGTTTACCATGTTTTGGTTTTAATAAATTTAAGTTACGCATCTATATGTTAAACTTATGTTTAGCAAATTATATTCACTGGGAATAAATGCTAACGATGCAATGGTGGGCACCTACTTGATTTAAACTTTTTTCATTTTTACAGCTTGTTGTGTGTCAAAAAGAAACTACCATTTTCCTTATATCCTTTTATGGAGAAGCCCAATAATCACCAATACCTAAACAGAAATGCCAAACTTTATAAGTGAAAATGTAACATAACCAGACAAATTCAGGTAACAAGAAATCTGAATGCATCAAATCCTGTTGCGACTGGAATGGGTAAAGCTGGGGTGAGTCACACACAGCTCCTAGTAGCAAGAAAATTCCTAGGAATTCAGCATTATTCACACAAACAGGTTTAAGTCTGTTTTTCCCCAGAGTACATAATGGCTACTAACAGACGTGGAGGGAGATAAAAAAGGTACACACTTTACCAGAAGCAGCAGCGCATTACTTCCATTTGACTCCACCGCATCCGTGTAGATCGGGCTCTTCAGCAAGGTTTTTTGGCCATTTCATTTAAAGCTGACTCAATCAGCTATTAGATAAAAGTGCCAAAAAAGCCCCAGTGAAGCGACCGATCTGTACAGATCCTGGGCAAGCCAGGTCCAACTAATGTGCTGCCTCTTCTGGGCACATGCTGGACTCGGCAGAGGAGTGCATCGAGTTTAAATTAAAGCTCTGCTGTTTTGTTTAGGTCTGCAAGCAATCTATAGGATGAGAAACAGCTAATGCTGTAAAGATAATTTTAGAGATTTAAAAACAAATCTATTAAAAGTTCACTGGTGCAGTCTCAAAAAAAACCTATTTTGAAATGGAAACTCACTTTAAAGCATTTCTTATCTCCCAGATTAGATATTAACATATATTCCTTAGTAACTATTTAAGTTACCAAATTAGCACAATGGTCAATGGCTAGAACTGTACAAAAAACATGCTGCAGGATACTCCAGTTTTAACAATTCACAATGCCATGCTTGTGCCTGTTCTCAAACAGCTGTTGTTAAAGATTAAACTGCTGAAATTTTACCTAACCTACTTTTGCGAAGGGAAAAAGAGACTACAACTGCCCAGAAATCAACTCCACCCAGAAAAATCTTTGTAGCATCTGAGGATCAGAAATGTTTTTTTGCTCTCACTCATTTCGATTCCATAAATATATGAAGTGCAATTTGGAGCAGTTACTATTTTAATTCTATTATTTACTACTTTTAAACATTCAACTCTAGTTGTTGTGATAAAATGCCAGTTATTACTTGTAACAGAAAACACAACATTTTAGGTTCAGTTCTATCAACTTTAACATGACCTGATGCTAATTTAATTAGTTACAACGAAAATAACATTTATATTTTTCCTTTGCCCTTATGCCATAGGCCAAAATTCACTCGTTCAATTGTCCTCCTTTACTTCTAATTTGTTTGGGGGATTTTTGTCATTCCAGCTCAACTTTCAGGATCTTTAAGCATAAAATAGCTATATAGATTCTTTCATTAAAATTATGCTGTGCTATGACACATTAGGAAATATTTTCCTTATTTGCCATTACATAGACCATTTAATACCACAGCAAACACTGTATACTAAAAATTGTATTTTAGTGAAGAGTTTTCTATCCTTTACATGCATCAACTCAAAGCCTGCATAAAATGAAGCGTTATTAAATTGTGCAACCATCCATTTGTATGCTAAACCACATGTTAATATCTCACTTTCTATTCTGTTTTTTAAGAAAAAGAGATTAGGTGGTAATGTTATCTAGTCAAGTGATTTTTTATACTCTGAAATAAACCAATTAACATGTCCTCCCCACCCACTCCAATGTTTAATTACACTGAGAGATAAGCTCTCTATTATTAGTTATGACAAATAAAGGGAAACTTACTCTAAAATAAAATTCTTCATTCCATTTGGGATTCAGTGTCTGTAAAAGAAAATAGTTTTATTTTACCAAAAATATTTTTACAATCTTAAAAAGTTAGTTCATCCAGGCCGCTGGTCCATCTGAAGGCATTTAAATGTGCATGTATGCTATACCATTAGGTAAAAGTGATAGGGGAAAAAAAGCCCAATCAGTTTCACTGTAAAACCAAAGAACAGAAACATTTATCTTAAATGATTCAAAAACTTCACCACAGAGCAAACCAACCATAGGAGGGGATTTGAGCCAGATGAACCAAAAATAGATGTTCACTATAAATAGGATTCTATCAGTAGAAGGCAAATCATTGAGGACTTCTGCAAAGATAGCATCATGAAAGCCAGAAAACATTTCATTCTTGAAATGCATTTGTTTTAAATAATCATTTTATTTACTTGTTCTTAACTATAAGGATGAATTTATTTTGCTAAAGAAAATTATATATTAGGTTGCAGAAAAAAAGCAAAAGCTCTTTTCTTTGAACTAGTATAGTGGGATCCTTTTCTCCTGTTTCCATAGTAAACAAACACTACAAAGCACTGTAATTTTGTTTTAAAAATTGTGTAGGACATTCATGTAGCCTACAACCTTAAAAAAAACCAACCAGAAGATCATCAAGTTGAACATACTAGTAAATGCAAATACAAGCAAGTCACGCAGTTCAAATTGTAAAAGATAATATGTGGATGTATCCACTCAACTTATTTTAATGTTAAATCCCACTCCCTCCCTCCCTCCCTTCCACACATGCACCCCTGCCCCTGCTTTGTAGGTGCTGAAATAAAGACTTTATCAGCCCTGTTCCAAAGAGTACAGAGTGGAAGAGGGAAAATTAATTCTCCAAACCAGCAAAAAACTTGCATCTATATAAACTGAGGTCAATATATTTTTGGGTCTGTAACCATGTGCTATCCTTAAATACAGGCTCAGTACCAAGTATAAAGCTCTCTCAATCTTATTTCTTGAAACAAAAAAAAATATTTCTTTATTGTCATAAGGAGTTTTTAAATTAACCAAGTGAAGTAATATCTTATACTTTAATTCAATCGTGTATCTGTTTGCCTGCCTAGAAGGCAATAACTTTCGAATGCTTCATCCAATATATCCTACAAATTAGGGATGTAAATATCATTTAAAAATTATCTGTTTAACCTCCTCTAATGATATTGGGTAAATGGTTAACCGATAACACATACCTAGTTCTGGCCAGGGCGTGCAGAGCCAGGGGCGTGCACCTGCCCACCTCACCCCACCACAGGGAAAGGGCTGTAGCCGCCTGCCCAGAGCAGTGTGGGGAGCCAGGGGCTACACACAAACCCACTTGGACATGGCTGCTGCTAGGAGCCACCTTTGACAGAAGAAGCAGCCCTGCCAGACAACACAGCCCTCAAAGCCGTGGGCAGCAGGAGCAAGCGAGGGGTCTTCCCAGCTAGCTGCAGCCACCAGCACACTGGGAGAGAGGGAACAGACTAGCTATGGGTACTAATCCCTGCCTCGCTCCTCCCTCCTGCCTGACCGACGTCTTCCGGTTCCTGCCAGGACACCACGCGGCTTCCCTTCCCCCTTCGCTGCCAGACTGCACCCCACCCTTTTATAAACAATAACTGGCAAGCTATACCTGGTTATCACTGAGCTTATCAGTCACATAATTAATCATTTAACCATTCATATCCCTAAAACAATTTCAGGGAATATTCTAGGCATCAGTGGACAGAACGTACTTATTTTGGTGAAGAGACTCATCTTCTCACGTAAAGGGGAAAAATATCAAACATGCACAAAGGCCCTGTCTCCTACTTAGCAGACCCAAAACCTTCAACTACTTCCCACTGTCTATAGGTCAAAGAAGTGGTGGTCCTGGGGTCGTTACCTTGCACCAGACATTAAAATCAGATGGGAAATGAATCTTCAGACATACACATTAAAAGAGGACAAGGAAAGAAGTGGGTCTACTACAAAGTAAAAATAGAGGACTGTTGAAATTTCTCCTGCATATGGTTTAGCAACTGAATGGGTGCTGTACCTCAGTTTTCTATATGGGGGGAGTTGGAGGAAGAGGGGTTGATGGTGAACATGGGGCAAAGCGATACGTCTGATGGGAAACACAGAATGCAAATGGCGATGAAGCCATACTCCAAGAGTGTAATGCTCTCAAACCAGGGGAGTAAATAATTTCCATCCCAGAATTCTGAAGAGACTGACATACAACACAAAAGATCTATTAGCAAGGATTTCTAATAAATCTATTAAGTCAGGGCTAGATCCATATGATTGGAAATGCTGAGCCTATATTTCAGAAAGGAAGGGATGATCCAGACAATGGCAGGCCAATTACCTACCCTGCAATAGTAAGGAAGGCTTTGGAACAATTTCTGAAAGAAAAAGTAAAGACATAAAGGTAAAATGGGATATAATGTAACACGGGCTTATCAAAGGTAGATCAGATCATGCCAGACTAGACATGGAGAAGATCTAGGTGGGGTACACTGGCGCAGCCACATCCCCCTTCTGCCATCACCACAGTTGCTGTCCTGGGTGCAGGGGGAGCCCCAGAGCCACTCTTGCCCTGCTCTAGCTGCAGGCTATGGGGAGCAGCTGCACAGGGTGCCAGGCTCCAGTGGGAACAGCAGCAGCAGTAGTGAATGGGTTTCCTCTTCCTGCACCTGCTCCCTGCCACTCCACTACCATTATCACCACTGGCCAGGAAGAGGTACTGGTAGAAGTAACCCACCCCCTGCCCTACAGCTGTCTTCAGCTGACATGGCACCCTACACAGTCACTCCCTACAGCTCCTGGCTGGATCCGACTAGGAGGAGCTCTGGGCCTCCCCACAATGACCAAGTCCTCTGGGGAAGGGTGACAGAGGATGGGCACCCACTTAGTGCTCTTGCTCGCAACCTAGCTCCTTACTGTACCCCTCAGTGGCCTGGTGCTCCAGCCACACCTCGCCCCCATCCGCTATGGTCTGAGGGGCAGTGTATCACACCCCGCTATAGGAAATCCTAGATCCGCCCATGGAGCTGGCTATTGTTTCTTTGGCAGACTAACCAATTTTCTAAACAAAGGATATGTGGCAGTTCCCATCTGTCTGGACTTCAGTAAATCATGTGATATGGTGCCAGTAGTAAAAACTCTTAGTTAAGCAAAAGACGACGAGGATTAGTACAAGAATTGTAGAATTGGTAAGTACCGACTAAAGGGGAGATGGCAATAGAAGAGGAAATGTCAGGGTGGTTTCTAGTGGCATCCTTCAAGGATTGGTTTTCTGACCAATCTTGCTTAGTGCTTTCATCAACCACCTTGACACACAAAAAAGAGATGTATGATAATGAAGTTTGCTTATGACATTATGTTGGGAGGAATCATCAATACAGAAAAGGACTGGATTATCATAATGGAAGAACAGAATGACCTTAATGACTTAAGTATTAGATACAGGATGAAATCCAATAGTGTAAAATGCAAGTGAACAAGAACTTCTGCTACAAACTAGACCTCCTCAGCGGGAAATGAGTGTACCTGACAATCAAAGAATGATTATGAGCCACCACTGTGAGACGGATGAAAGAGGCAAATGCAATTGCAGGATATTTTTACTGTTATTATTTCTCTATTCTCAAGCAAAGATTTTATGCAAGCATCCTCCATCTTCCTCAGCTTTTCTCAGGCTTTTTTTTACCTATCAGCCTCTTGTGCCAGGCATCTGTCACCAAGCGCAGCTTATTAATCTTTTGTCCATGCCAGAGAAGTAAGACTTCCTGTTTCTTGTCAGTCACACCACAAAATGTTAACTTCCAACTGATGTTTTCATTTCAAGCTCTGTCCCTTTAAGTCTTCTATAGATCAAAGACATCACATACTGAACACATGAAAGCATTGAGCCTGCTCTCTCTCTACTGTTCATTGTAGGATGTGCCATTGTTCAACAAGGATCAGTCAGAAAGTAAATACCTCCAATTTTTTAGTCACCAAATATTATTGAAAAAATATTAAGCTTACATAGAAGATATGTACATCATCACTGAACATGCAACTATTTTTAAACAGTGTCCTTCTCCGTCAAAGGCCTTTTTCCACTGGCGAATAAGGCCACATATTCCAAGGTTGTATGAGGATTAGCAAAAATAACATCTACTTTTTGTTCCCCCAGCAAGCCGTTGACATGGAGGATGTTCCTGTTGCTGACTTCTTTCATAAAGTCAGAGGTCTATGTCAAGATGGTGAAGACACATGCAAAGCACATGTCCAAACAAAAACATGTCTGGTGCTACTTCTACACAGCAACACTCACCTACACACCAGCTTGTGCACCACAGAGGAAATCTCATCATTCGGATGGACAGTGCTGCCCCTTCTTCCCTACAGCCCAGAGAATGAAGGACAGATTTTTAAGGGTGGCATGTTTAGGATGACAGTGAAGCATTCATTGCTGGTTTTGTGACAGTGCCTGCACAAGGAAAACATCAGGATACACACCCTTGTTCTCCAGTAGAAAAGGCCTCTGGCAAGGAGAGACTACATTGGAAAACAGCTGTGTGTTCAGCAGTGCTGTACACAGTTTTTTGTACAAGTTTAATATTTTTTCAATAATACTTGGCTGAGAAAAAAAATAGGGCCTATGTCTTTCTGAAAGACCCTCATATCTAAGTTGGGCTTTCAGGCTCAGTTGCATATATTCAGGCATTCTGTAGTCTAGATTCTTCCAATACTCTCCAATCTGGACCGTGCTTTATGTAAGTCAACAGCTAAATTACACAAACTAGTAAATCTGGTTCACTGAACCCTATTAATCTGTTTGTGCAGTTTCCCTGTGGCATACCGACTGATTTATATAACTCCCATCTTTAGTTATGCTCATCTACATCCCACACCTGCTTAATTGATCAGGTTCCTCTCTACCTTCTGTTCAGGGTCTACTGCCATGACTTCTGTATATAGAATCTCATCTATTCTCATCAGAATCTTTCTGCTGACTTAGTCCATCAATATTCAAGGTACTTTCAATAGAGATAAGAAGTATTAATCGCAAACCACCTTAGTAAGGCCTCACCCGGAAAACTCTGTACAATTTTGGTAACCCATGTTATCAAAAAATTAATTTGGACTGGAATTGGTTCAGAGGAGACTACTAAGATAATCAGGGGAAAGGAGAGGACACTATGAGAGTAGACAGGAAATGGAGGCACACATGGAGACCTTCCAGCATTTGGTAATACAACAGGGGGTAAAGGGTACAATGGAAAGATGGGAAAATGGGGTACCTTGGTAGGGGAAAAGTGACTGAGTGGCACTGAGCCAGCACTGGGGAAGAACTAAGGCAAAGATATGGAGGGTGCAGAGAATGAAAAGGACATTCTTGGCAATGGTAGGAAGGGGATATGAAGTAGCACATATCTACACTCCCCACCTCCAGATACAGGGGGATGAATGGGGGGCATTGGTATGGGTGGATGGAGACATGGATACATATAGAGCACCTGACATAATGAGGAAAGAGAAAATAGGGACCCAAGAAGGCCCTGGCACAGGAGTGGGGAGGCTGCAGTGAGTCTCTGAGACACTGGGAAAGAGGGTGGTGGTCTGGGAGGTTTTGCGGGTAGAGGAGATAGCATTGTGCACAACACACTGTGCCTAGAGAAACAGTAAAGGGCACAGCCCTCTATTGGTCTAGGCAGGATTCCTATTAGGAAGTCAGGAGTCGGATAAAATCAGAGATAATCTACAGCTCACTGAAGATCAAACAATGATAAAAGTAGATGTAAATTAAATTCCACATTAAAGGCCACCTCAAGCATGTGTCAAGTAGAGAGGTATTAAAGTGGATTTAGGAGAAGGCTAAATGTCAATTAGCAAGCACAACTATGTTTAGTTTTGGCAGGACACAGCCTATCCACTCTAAACCTTCACAATGGAAAGTACGAAGTTATGGGGAAATATTTGTGCTACCTCATACTGGTGCTCTAAGTAACAAATGAGGTGAAAAACGGAAAGAACACAATGGCTCCCTAGCACCTCCAGGTATCTGCCAGTTACTTGTAACCACTCCACTACTTTAAAACTGAAGAGCAATTACAGACCTACAGCACACTTTACTTTGCCTCTCCACTGATCTGTTGTGAAGATCTAGTACTGCAAACAGCTCCATGGGAAGAACTACTGCACCTGCACCTGGGGGGGAACCCGATTGATCTCACCAAGGTTCCTCATGGCCAAAAAGGATCGCCTGCCTGGTACTGGGGCATGACTCAGGCATTACTCATGCACACATACACCTATGACTCATTATTGTATGTGTACACCCACACAGACTGTGCATCATATTGATCATGAGTAGTCCACATTCTTCCTTACAGAGGAAACAGCCTTTTGCCCTCCTCAGGCACTTGCTTATGGGAAAACCATGCCAGCTGTAAAGGCACAGCCTGTCATATAAGAAGTCTAGAATACTTATTCCAATACTTTAAAATACTTTCTTACAGTTTTGCTTAAACCAGACATGCATTCAGTGTGCAGTCGTTCATTTCTAGCAATGGAGATTTTCCAATGCTAGAAATAATCGCAGGAGAGGGAGCAGTATAGATGTTCAGCCTGAAACCACTCCCTTTCCACTGCCCCTTGCACCTTCCAGAGTGATCCCAGTCAGAGGAAAGTGTGGGGAGCAGCAGCTGCTCCAGTCCTCCTGTTTCCATGGGGACTATAGCAGTGTGGCAAAGGCCCACCCACTCCTCACACTGGGGAACCCAATACAAGGAGATGGTGGGGAGCAGCAAGCTGCTGCTACACCTCTCCCCTATCGGTCTAAATGACCATTCATCCTGTCGCCCTCTCTGCACACCCTCTCCAGACCAGGATAACGCTAGTTTCTGGAAAGCACGAAAGCCTTTCTCTGCTACAAGCATTCATTCTCCCAAGAGAAAACCCCACCCAGGAGTGACCTCTACCAGGTAGAAAATGGATTATTTTGCTCCTAAAACAGTCATTTTATGCGGAGAGAAACCGTTTTTATGCCCATACACCCGTGGTTTCTTCCAGGAAAACTACAATTCTCCCAGGAGAAACATAACACCTGTAAATGGGTACAAGCTAACCCATAAAGCTTTACTTTTCCCTTAAAATGAATGTATACATGAAGGTTATACCAGTATAACTACATCTCCATATAGACTTTAAGCTATTTTAATAAGACTCACATAGGAAGCTAAAACTTCAGTCACATATATGTTTTCTACCACTGAAGTTAAAAAGAGAATAGTACATTCTGTTAAAAAAGTGACAGAAAGATGACATCATCATGCATCCTCTTTATGAAAACTGAACCCTCCATTATCAGAAGAAAACCTCCCACAAACCTGTATGGATTTGGCAATTAATCTCAAAACTATTTAAAGAACTAACACTTTGTGCTGTTACTATAGCAATAAAGTAGGTAGACCTATCGGAAAGCAATGAATATTTTACTCAAAGAAACTTCAGCACAATTAAGATAAATTTTGACAAGGTCTACAATTAAATTAAAAGAGCCCAAACACACATTATAAAAGCTGAAAACACAAGTTAAAACACATTTCATTTAAAAAAAACCAAACACATTGGTATGAATAGTAAACACCTGGGATAGTTAAAACTGGACCACACTATTTTTTACTTTTCACTATTCATATGCTGAGTCCCTGGCACAAAAGAAAAGCTCTATCCAGGTGAGTCCCAGAATGTAAGTAGAGAACATTTTAGTATCAGGTACTCCACTTACTCTCTTCCACAAAAGCTACTTTGTTCTGCTGTATCTTTCTCCTGTCCCAAAACTGTGCTGTGCTGTGCTGAACCAAAATATGGACAGGCTTGGATTTAACACAGAAAACTGTTTTCCCCCAAGTTCTAATCAGCTCTTTTTAACTCTCTTTAATGGAAACAACTTTATTTTGGAGGAGGTAAATGGGGAGAGGGAAGAACACTGCACAAAGCCTAACGTGACCTACAAAATGGTAACAAGGGGTGGGCCCTTCCATTGTCTTTTTATTATTTATAAAGTAAATTAAGGTGAATGCTCTCATTTTTTTTTTTTAAGTTGACCTTTAGCACTCACTTTTTTCCTTTAAAATGGAGATCATATAAAAGTAGGAAAAATGGATAATGACAGGACAAATTAGTGAAATTATGCCATTACAGGAAACAGTCATTCTAAAGATTTAGATTGTTATTGTAAAATGGCTACTTGACGTCTCAGTTTCCATTATGAATAAGGATAGCCCGTCATGACTTTTCCTTCAGTCTCTATTCAAATGATTACTTTTCCCCTAATAGCATGGCAGCTAGCCAATAATAAGAAGTATGTCACTCCTAAAATATTGGGTTTTGGATTAGCTAACTAGCTTTCCTAAAGCTTTTCACTAAAAATACCAAAATAAAAATAAGTTAACTCCTCCCCATTCCCTAAATATACCTTTAGGTTTGATTTCAGTTTCAAATACAGTTTGTCTGTTTTTTTTAAAACCCATGTCAAATATCTTTATATGACTAAAGAAAGATTTTGGAAAGAAAAATTAACCCAGAAAGGCTATTTTGATAGAAGTCAATTGTTCACATGACAATCAAGTAAAGAATATTTCATGACACTGAAACATTTTATATTTTAAAGTAAAAGAAGAATGTAGTTTCAACAAGAGGAGACATTACAAAACTGTGCGTAAAGATATCCATATACCAAAATTCGGAAAAGTAAGCTTTCCATCAGTTTTAGTACAGCAGCTGTTTTATAGTTCATAGACTACACTTCACTACAAACAGAAAGCACTGGTCCTTCAGATCTTATTTTTAAAATAAAAATGAAAAAGAATACATATAAGCTTCTATACAGTATCTTTGAATTAGTGTCGTAATAGTACGCGCAGATGAAGCATGCTTCAATATTCTTGGTATTTTTGGAATTTACTGAAATAAGAACTGCACTTACCTTTTTAATAGTTTTTGTTTGCACCAAAGCAAGTTCTCTGTTTTCATCTGCTACATACAGGGAAAGTTTCACATACGGGTCACTGCAAAAGAAGAAGTCACACTGAATAAATAGGTTTATAATTACACTGCCAACTATAACAAACAGATTATGCTGAATTTATACACTTAATCTGGTTTACAAAAATAATGGTATTAAATATTCCTAGTAAACAAATATTTACCAAAAGGCAAAATACCTGTATTATGCCTATTAAACCATTATAACTTGCTGTTGGTTTGTGGCTGATTAAGGACTGATCCTAGCCTAAAAGGTGAATGGAAGTGGCGGCTTTTGTGCATAACAAGGAAAGAGCACCTTTTCTTGAATACAAGCTGTAATCGTAGAACAGCTAGTTATTCTAACTGAAAAAAATCAACGTCCCTTTACCTGCTGTACTCAAATGACAAAACAGAACAGAAGCAAAAACAAGTTTCTAGTACTATGCTTACAATTTGCAGAACTTCATCTGATTTCCTAATGCTGCACCACTTTCACTGAACTGAAATAAATGTTTCACTAAAAGAGAGTCAGGAAGTCCAGCTGAAACAAGAAGCTACCAAAACACTAACCCCTTGAGAACAGAGGGCAAAACAGTCATTGTACACAGCAGGGGCCAATGAGGATGGAGACAGAAATTAATCTTGATTGGCCCAAGTAGCCATAATTTTAAGGAACTGTAAGGTATCTCCTAAAAATCAGTACGGGCACCAGGGAAGGAGTTAAATTAAAAAACCACAGTGGTTAGTTCACTCCTATTTTTTGATGCTCCAGTTCAGGCTGACGTTCCCTGAGCCTATCAGGCCATCTTATTACCAGACCTGATTTAGAGCCATGTCATGAGGGAACAGCTAAGCTTTATAAAAATGCTTAGCTCTCCCTGGGAATCTAATCCCCTTTTCTCATGAAATGGAGCAGATACAAAATTTCCAGGGGCGGGCACTGCCCAACTCATAACCCTCTGTCACATAAGACAGTAGCCAGCTTCTTCTCACAATGGAGATAAAACCTAATAGGAGAAGCCAAGCACCAAAGGTCACAAACATATACATTTTTTTCCTTCTCTTGAAAACAAGAAAGAGACAGGTAGGTTACCAGGGCCCTTTTCTGTTTTGCTACCTGCCTTGCCTACAGGTAGGAACCTTTTTGTAAAGGCAAGTAGTTTGAGGATAACATACAAAGTTTCCCTACCCAAACTGGGAGGTTTTCTAAGTAAGACCATTAAGCATGCAATAGGACTCCACCCCAATTACTGTGTCAGATTGATCTACCTCTTCAAAAATGCAATGCACACCTTGTAGTTCACATCTGAGAGTGACTAGAGTACTGTGAAGAGGCCTTGTGCTCAAATTTGTGCAACACCCACTGAACTCACAATGCCATAGCGTACATTAGGGTATGAACAGCAGCCTGCCTTTCATGGATGAAAGAAGCTGATCACTCCGATCCAGCAAAAGCAGTAATGCACCCTACTGCTATACAGAAGGGAAACAGGATACAATCTACACACTCCAAGCCAGAGTATAGGACTAGAGTAGTCAACCCCACCTGAAGAGGAAGGAAACAAACATACGACAGGGTACTTCTGTACCAAATTCCTCCTGTGCCTCCCTTCCAAACATCAGCACAGGTGACATGGTGCAATTTGGTTTGGTTAAAAGAAAAGTGCAGAAGACAGATCCAGATAACCATCCCTTTATTTAGAAAGATTCAAAGATTGTCATATTGCAGTCCCACTACTTTCCAAAAATTTAACTTGAAATACCTAAGTAAATTAGCGGATATATCACCGAGGTATTAGCAAATGAACGCCACAGTTTGACAACAAAATACCGCAGCAGGGTGAAGGAAAAAAAAATTCCCCATTGCACGGGCTACTACAGGAGACCCTTGCCATTTGCAGGGGGATATGTTCTCGTGATCCCCGTGAATGATGAAACCTGCTAATAAGGCACTGTGTTCATGAACACCATTTGTGCTCATAATCAGTGCCCATGGTAGATGCGGGGAGTGGGAGAAGGGCACGGCTGCTCTGGCGAGGGCGGGAGCCCGGTGGTGGGAACATAGCGGCGGTGGTGGTGGGAGGGCAGCGGCAGGAGCCTGGCAGCAGCAGCGGGAACCCAGCAGCAGCAAGCGCGGAGGTCCCAAGGAGCTCCTGTAAGTATATTTAAGATGCGGGTTCAGCATTCGTGAATATTGGAAACTATGAATGCTGAACCCACGAACAGCGAGGGTTTCCTGTATATGAATGTATGAGCTACTTAAAATGCAAATATATACAGCAGTAAGCACTAAAGCTTAAGGAAAATAATAGCATCATACCCAAAAAGATACAATTCAATGGAACTCATAGATTGTTTAATACAAGGGTGCACAACTCATCCAGCCTTGTGGGCTGGATGACCCACCTCCAGTGATGGGACAATGACTTGTCAGTGACTGCCAGAAATGCTGCATTGGCACCACTCTGGAACTCCACCACCACTTGCCACCTCTTTTCCCCTAACACAAACAACTTCAATCACCAATAGTGACCAAAGACCCCAAATTCGGCAGTGGGCAAGGGAATGGAAGGGTGGTGGTAAACAGCAGTAGCCAGTGGGCTGCAATTTAGCTTCTCCCAGCTTATGTGTCACCCGTTGGACCACCCTAACATAATGCATACTTGGTGCATCTACATGTTCATTAATGCGCCATTATTACGGTGCATTAAGTTTAGCACCTGTAATGACAACTGTAATGACAGGTGCTAAACTTAATGCGCTGTAATCAGTGCTACTGAAATTTAGTGCAAATTAATAGTCTTTTGTGATGTTTATGTGCAGTTGACTAAATCTACTGTGCATTAGCACAGGTTTTGCCTGCCATGATACTGCAGTAAAATTAGTCTACTGCACTCAGAGTGTCTCATGCTATTGTGCTAGCAAATGCTAGGGAACACAATGCAAGCACGATAGCATAATGCAAGAGGCAAAGTAAACCAGATATTCCCTGAAACCTCAGGTTGTTGTGCTAGACTTAGTCAAATATTGTATGGGAATCACAGGTCAGAAAACATTTTTCAACTTCTCTAAATGCCTCTCCATTTTCCTTTCCACAAGTCCTAAAAATAATCTACACAATGCCTTGCTTTTATTGTCTGACATCTCTCAGCACTGACTGACTTTCTCCAAATCACACTGCTGAATCAGTAATGGGCAAACCATGGCATGACAAGGCCAATTCTGACCTTGCCCATGACTTTTATGAAATCACCCGGGGCATAAAAGCAGAACCAAGAACCCAGCCTTGCTGCAGAACAGCAACAAAAATGACCTTGAGAGTACTGCAACCCCCCGGTTGAGAAGGCTGCCCCTCTCTGGTATTATGAGCATAAGTGAAGGCTTTGTTTAGTAGAAGGTTGACAGTCTGTCCTATTTGAGGCAGCCTGTCATCTTCAAGAGTGACCTTTTTTAAAGGGTCGCTCTCTCTTCTGTCACTTTACCTTCCTTTCCCCTTGTACAGAGCTCAGATGTGCTTCAGAAATGAGCAGTTCAGGAACTCCCATACAATGCAGCAAGTGAGGCTGCTAGTCAGAAGACAAAAAAGGAGGAAAAACACCAGTCCTGCAACAGGGACGGACGCACCATAGTTGGCAAATTCATTTACATGTTTTATAAAAGGCAAATGGACAGAACCATGTTTGCTAGCACTTTGCATCAGCCTTAACAGATGAGTAACAATTGCTTGTTACCTGCAACAGAGAAGAGTGCAAGATAATCAGAGCAAATAGTGACAGCCTAGAGCCCACGCCTGGTGTTTCTATAATTTTAAAAAAATAATATTATATTATTCCAAATATTTACCAACTCCCTTTCCCTCACTGTCAATTGTTTCAAGTTTAAAATAATCATTTTGTAACTATGACTACTGTTTTCAAGTTATTTTCATCCCTGCTTACCTATACAATGGAGCTGTAAGATCTATAAATCCAGTTTTGGAAAAAATGCCAGGAGACGCTGCACAGATACTAAATGATCATTTGGTTATTTAAGAAAATATTATGACAGACAACATCTGAGGCCAAAATTCCAAGCTAAAGAAGAAACCAAAATGGACAATTATAAAGACAAATCTGGAAGGTTAATTTTTTTAAATAAAATTTAGAAAAATCTGGAATTAAGAGACAGGTGTGTAGTATTAGCAATCTATGGTTATGGACATGGGCACATTCAGGAGTTTGTAGAGGGGGAGTGTGGGAGTGCTGCAGGGGTGCCTGCACCCCAGTTCCCAACCTCAGTCATATCCCCACCCTTTGTTTCCAGTGACTGAATGATCGCCTAAATTTTAAGTGAAAAGCTTAGGTTTTATCAACAAATATTCCAACTAATCTAAACAATGTTATGGTCAAAGGAAAGATGCTCTTTTCTCATGCCAAAAAGCTACACAGACCTTAAATCGCCTGAAAAGAGAGAGGGGCAGAGCACAGACCCCGTTATACCCCAAGCCCACTTCAACTCCTACTGATGTGGCGGACACTGCCACCGACCAGTTCCGAGTACCTCCTTTTCTTTTAACATTCATTTATTTGTTCTTCAGTTTAATTTTCCAGCCTCATCTCCAACTCACTCAAGTGCTTCTATTAAAAAAAATAAATAAATCAATTTTCCACTTTTAAGATTGTGGTACCCCGATCGTCCCTCTTTCCCAGACTGGTCTCCCTTCCTGGCACCTCACCAACCCAACCATGCTCCTTGTCCATTGTTTTACCCTCCCCGCCTTCTTTACCTCCTCTACCTCACCGTTCTTCAAAGGAATAAGGGATTTGGAGCCATCAAGTCCAAACCTCAGCTATGCTTCAACCACCCTCATAATCATCCTTTAAAACTCCTCATAACCAAAACCATGAGGCATGAGGTAATTGCCAAAGCCGGTATTTTTCTTTTTCAAATTAATTAAACAAGGCATTTCTGCTTGTATGCTTTACCTTTTTTTCTATCCCACTCCTCATTATTAATCATTATTATTTTCTAATTTTGATTGTAATCATTTGGGGATGGGTCCCATCTTGCTGTTCGAACAGCACTTAGATAATTACAGCACATTGCAAAATGCAAACAATAAACCTTATAGCAGTGGTTCTCAAACTTTTTTGTCCCAGGACCCATCCGTAAACATCGATGGCCAGTCCCAACCCGGTGCCCCTCACTCCTGACTCGCGGTCCCCCACTCCTGGCCCCCTGGTCCGTAGGGCAGGGGGAGGCCCAAGCAGCCCCTTCCTTGCAGGCTAGAACTCTGCCAGCTTGCAAGGGAAAAGCCACAGTTTCCACAGTTTCCTATGTTTTTCTTCTTTAAAGGAGAATCCATTTTTTAAGTTAGTTTGCGACCCATTCATATACCCTTGCAACCCACTTTTGGGTTGCAACCAACAGGTTTAGAACAGGTTTAGAAATGCTGCCTTAGAGTGACTGTTAAGGCCAGCACATAATCTAAACGGCTAATGTGCACAGTGTTAGGACTCTAGTAATGACCTGCTTTTAGCAGTTAAAACCAGCCTGTACCAAACTTAATTCCTCTTTTTCCTCCTTCTTTCAGTTTGTATAGTAATAACAATAACTGTGGCTATAGTTGAGCTTTTAAACAGATCACTGACAAAAATAAAGATGTGAATAAAGCAAATGCTGTCCTCTATGACCATGAACTGCTCAAAAGTGGTACGGACCAGAAAATATTCTACACTTCAGTTATGTTTCAGTAAAACTAACAGTGCCATATTTAATTAAACATTTCTAGTACAATACTAGCACCAGAGAGTTGCATTAAAACCCCATATAAGACTTAGGAAGCAGTGCTTCAGATCCACCGAAGGGAGTACTCACACAAAGCCAAGTATTTTTGTGAGCAAATACACAGTTTAGCACCTAACCAGTCACCACATGTACATCAGTGATTAATGGAAAGGTGAATAAGGAGTACATTAATAAAATAAAAACAGGGCCTCAGGCCCAGCTAGTTGGGAGCTGTGACAGGGAAGAAAGGAGTGGTGTGGGGAGGGGAGAAGGGGGGGAACAAAAGTGGCAAGGAGGTGACAATAGAGAGCAAAGGACAGGATGGGGGGCAGCCACAGAGCCAAATGCCAGGGAGCAGGTGGGAAAAGGGCAAGTGGGGAGGGGGCAGGGGTACAGGCACTGCCAGGGGGGCAGGCATGAGGTACACAAGCACAGGGATGGGAGAAGCAGCAAAGGTCAAACTACTTGACTTTCTCATTGCCTGCCCCTGTGCTGCAGGGCAGAAGATGAATCAAAATGACTGTCCAGTAATTAGATTCCTGACATGGAAAATTAAAACAAGTTTATAAATATTCTACAACTACAATCTAATTATTGGGGTGCTGTCTTAAATTCAAAGTTGAATTGGAGTCTTGGTAAATATAGTATGCATATGATTGCTTCTCAGTTGGGCACTGGGCTCTTCCTAGTTAAAATTTTAAAGGAGGATATAAAATATGAAAGCACAGAGAGCAAGGAAAAAGAGAAAATGGAGAAAGGGCCATATTCCACAGAGCTGACCTCTCCCAAGGATAACACTGTCCAATTCCTAAAAAAAATTCACAGCAGAGCATGCATAAAAGAACACACACAAAAGTCTACGCAGCTCCAGGCCAACAACTGGATGGAGGGGAGGGGAGGGGAAAGAGAAAATAAAATAAAAAAAAGACTCAAGTGGCTCGTTCACACAGATACAGCAACTGCTTTCTCAAGCTAGCAGCTGCCACTTAAGTAAACGGTATTATTCTTTGCTAGATCAGCCACCCTGAAGTGATTAAATAGCATGTTAAGGCAAAAATATCTAAGAAAAAATGTTATTTTCAGCTGGAGATCTGGTTGGAAAACACTGTATGACGTTTCAAATGCTCAGCCATATTATTTTCCTGTCATCTGACTAATCTCAAACATGGTCTGTGTGTATATGGCTACATTAAATGGATTCTTTGAAAAGTTATTTCAAATAAACATGCTGAGAAGAAGCAGTTACATTTCACAGAGCATGTATACATCCTTCCAAATCTATTCTCTGATCAGGAATTCCAACTCTTTTGGCATCCTGAGGTAGGACAGACATGGAGATGACACAGTCTTCTTGATAAACAAGAGAAGAGGTACCTCCATGGACAATCTATACATTTTTAGTGATTTTCTCTCATGGAATGTTCTTTACATGTTTGTACGGTGGCAGAAGCATTCTTAGCAGGAAAAATATTCAATGCCATATTGTCAGTCCCTGGTACATTAGCTAACGTCAGGTGCTACATCGTTTGATTTAAAATTTTTGGTACAGGATTAAAAATCCGCTCTAAACTGAGGCTGTGTATACACATTCAAATAACCTGAGAGGAATCTGTTTGTTCTCCTGGTAGAAAAACTAACCTGGAGACACCTGAAAAAGACATTTGAAAGCTGAGCCCCTAAAGAGCAGAGTTTGCAGTGCTGATGCTGTGCAGACAGGGAGCCCCCCTGCACACATCTCAGCGTGCTCTGCAGGTTCCCTTAGTTTGCCTAGCAACAGATAGCAGTAGTACAAAAATAGTCCTGATTGGCTAACCCAGACTGCTCAGGGTCAGCCTGTGTCTCACTGAAGCACAACATGGGATTGTGAAAGGAACATGTTCTGCTACCTGTTTGGCTGGAATAGCAGAGTCCAGTTCAAGTGACACAGTATGCAGGGAAGCAAGGGGGTAGGGCAAAGCACCCTGGGATGCTGGAGGACTGTGCTATGGCTCTTCTCAGAAGGTTAAGTTCTACAGACATTCACTCTCCCTGGAATGACTTAACCCTAGTTTCTCCCAGGTTATTTTTCTCTGGAAGCAGCCATTTTTGCTGTAGAAGAAAAATCCGGAACATCCGTATGATCTTGTTTTTTCTTGGGAGATCAGCCACTCTCCCAAGAGAAACTGAGTGTCTGTAAGTCACCTGATAAAATCACAAAAGTTGCACACCAAGTCATCTGTAGATTTCTATGTGGTGCAGTAAATCAGAACTGGTGCCTTACATTGCCATAGTATCAAAAACCATTGAGCATGTCTTTTCTGGCCATAACTATGGTCTTTAACTAAATACTACTCGACTAAGGCTTTAAAGTGTATAGTATTATTTCCGAGAAGGCCAGCGGAAAAAAGACCTTGAAAACCTTAGCCAAAACACATCCTATGCGGATATTCTGTATTTCTTTGTAACCACAACAGAATCTCAAATAAGCTCCCCTCTGTGTTTCCAAAATAGAAGCAAATGACTTCAAAAAACCTGATGCCACATTCAAATGCCATCAGTATAATACCAAACTCATTGAAGTCAGCATTTTACAACTGATTTCAAAGGGTCAAAATGTTACAACATAGCTCCACTCCTTAGCCAATGTACTTCAGTTTTCAAATCCTGTCCTTGGAGCTTATTGTTGATATAGAAGACAGAGAGAACACTATACTCATAATAGTTTACAGGACCACTTTATCCTAGGGTCTATGATTGGCTTGGATGTCACCTACACTGACATTTTAATGTTGTGGGGAAGAAGAGACTGAAATACTCTACTTAAAAATTAATCATGAGCAACAACACTAGGAAAAAATTAATGTTACTCAGTTTTTAAAGTGACTCAGTTTTAAGAGTGACTCATTTTAGTGTTATATTTCTAAATTTACCTGTTAACCATCAGAATCTATATGAAAAAAAAATATTTAGCCTTTTGGTTGTTCATGCAGTGTTCACTTCATTTATTTGGTGTTCATTATTTTCTTGGTTAAGTGATCATTTAAAACACATGGCACTGTCCCTGTTCCATCGCTGGGCTAGACAAACTTGTCTAAATAACAGAACACACATTATGACCTTGTAATTCCAAAGCACTTGTGCTAAAATAGATTAAATTGTCAGGGCTCAAAGATTTTGTATGTGCATGGTGGACAGCCAAATATTCCAAAGATGAACAACAAGCTTACGCTAATCACTGCAAACCTGGTTCTTTGCTTTGTGAAAACATTTATAAACTAGATATGAATTCAGTTAAAAAAAAAAAAACAAACATCTTCATTGTCCAAGGCAGATTAGATTTTTTTTTTGTTTGAGTGAAAACACAAAATGTACATACTTCCATTCATCTTCCCTAGTAGGAGCTGATATTAACCACCTATCTTGGATAATGGCTAGCTTCGGACAGGCAGGAACATGCTTGCGTGCTTTAACATTCATTTACGTTTAACTCTTACCATTCTCTCTAGTTTTCAAGCCATGTAATAAAGAGAGAACTTCAGTACAAAAAGAAAAGCAAAAACCTTTCTAAAGAAACAACAATGCAAAATTAGCGACAGTAGTTTAGGGGTATATATTTGGGACTCAGCTGATTAAGCACTTTGAAAATGTAATTCTAAAGCATCATTTCTACAATAAAGCAAGTTTGATCAAGCATGACATTACAGCCATTCCAGGCTATGCCAGGAGAGGTGCACGGCTAAGGTCATATCCTCAAGCATGCATAATTAAGCTTTCTGCCAAACTGCTCTTTGTCAATAACAACAGCTATTAGAGCTGAAATCGGCTGCAAGTGTTACACTTCATTGGCAACCTAATTTGAGTCTACGGGGAGTAAGCAAATGGCCTGTGTTTGATTTTAGCATGTTGAAAAATCGATCGGTAAAATCCTTATGGCAACAAGCCCTGCATAGTAAACCACATTCAACAGTGAAAATGGCAAATCCTGTTTAGCTGCTAGATGATCCAAATCTTCATTTGTTTGATTTCAACACTTAGCATCCTCACACACTGCTCTTCAGTTATTTAGCAGCTACACCACCGAGGGCCTGTTTTCAGCATCTCTTAGATTGGGAAAAACTGCAGTAACAAGAGAATTTCCAAAACCTTAGAATAAAGTTGTACTGTCCAATAAGCAAGAGCTACCAACAATTAAAGAAATAACTAGTCAGTCAAGTCAAAAAATGTTTTTTGGACAAGAAATTACAGAAGCAGGAAGTTCTATTCACTGGCTTGCAGTGGTAGGTACATGTACAGGGATTAATTTCTTATTTAAAAAAAAAGATTATGTCCTGTCACCACAAAGAAGCATTGCATCTGAGGATCTTTCATATTACACCAGTTAAGTTTCATAACTTTCACAACACCAAATTTGGCTGTGTCACATCATTTTGTGTCATACAAAAGTCTCCCTGCTCCATCTCTATTACTATCACTTATGTGCAAGGAAATACAGCTTGACCTTCACGTAGCAAGCTTTGTTATTTTTCAGAGCTAGATACTGTAAATAAAAATGAGCACATCAGATTTCAAGCAAATGACAATCCATTATGCTACACTTCATGGGAAATATTTTAACTCTCAATTTCTATTTCTTCAAAACATGGCCAATTGCTTCCTCCAGGCAGCTTTGGAAATGGAAAGATCACTACATTATCAGAAACCTACAAGACTGAAACAGCCTTTTATAAAATTCTGAAAGAGAGAGATTCATTAATGTACCCATGACTAAGTTGTTCACTCAACAATGAAAAAAGCTATTTAGCCTCTATTGTGATCTGCCAGAGGGGAGGAAGAGCAAGAAATATATGGTATCTTAAAAATATGTCCATCTGTCCATCCACCCCACACTGAAGTGGCCATAAAAAGTGCTATTCTTGCCCAACAAAGCAGCCCAGAAAGTCACATCAAGGTACATATTATCCAGAGAGAATAATTTAAAAGGGAAAGATTTATTCCCAACTCCAAGGGAATTTTTTTTTCTGGTTTTGAGATCAAATGAGTCAAAGAGAAAATGATCGTCTATTTGTCTTAAAGCAGAAGTATCAAATACCCATCACACATATTCATTTAATGCTGTGATGGGATCTGATCTCTGATCCAAACAATCATGCCTCCTTCCATGTCACGCCTGCAGGGTAGGATGTGCAATTCTGGGATCAAGGATCAGATCCTAATAATGCCATTCCTAGTTGCCAGTACAATGGGAGTTCAGGATCATAACCTTGGGCCCTCCCCCTCCCCTGTCAAGTTGAAACCTGGGTGCTTGCAGTCTGGTGTGAATCATTGCAGTCATGAGGCTGAGACTGACAATCAGCTCATTGTCAGTCATCCCCAGGACTGCACTGAAGCTAGCTGGAGACTGATGCAGTACAGGGGGCTAGGAATGACATTCATCTGATTGTGGGTCCCACCCCAGTGACTGCACTAGGGCAAGTCCCCGAGGCCCATACACTGGGACATCAGAAAACCTTATGTACAGGCCAGCCACAGTTTAAGATCCCTGAGTGCCAGGGCCCCGGGATCCAGGAAATGTTCCCCAATTCTGGGGCCTCCACGCGCTAGGGATGTCAGAAAACCACATGTACAGCCAAATGCACCATTTTAAAAGTTCCGGCACATGGAGATCCTGGGATCAGGGAACCTCTCCCAAGGTGCCCATACGGCCAGGATGTGTCACATACTTTGCTCCCTGTGACCTGGCCACAAAAACATTACATGCGTTGTGGAATAATTTTATGGCGGGTTTTCCATTTTGTTGTGTTATTAATTGCCCGAGTGTCTGGCCAGGTTACTATTTAAGACATGATTAACAGGTCAATCACTTAAGCGTAACATCTGCCAGGGGCCAAAGATCTGGCTCAAAGAACCCTATCGTTCAGCCCGCAGTGCTGTCCAAGGATCTTGGACTGGACCACCATGGTCCATGTGGCAAACAAGGCTGGGCTGTCATGCACTGAATGTGGTATAGGGGCTAGGTTTGGGGCCTGCTGCACATAGCGCATGAGGTAGGTGCAACATGCACAGCAGGTCCAGAGAACCTGTTGCATTCAGCAGCCATGCTGGATGAACCCTAGTCAGTGGATCCAGTGCATAGGGCTGGTCTGTGGTCCCAATCCAGCCTACAGTCTGGTCCTAAACAGTAAAGTTGTCTTATTAAATTGCCCAGACTGCCAGGTATCCCACATGCAGTGAAAGGAATGCAAGCTTTGGGTTAGGGCATCTTTGAAAAAGTACTGGGTCATAAATTTAAGAGGAATCATTTTACTTATCAATTTGTTTCTAATATGAAGTAACCATGGGAGCTGTTTTTTCTTTCTGTAAAAATCCTAATGGGCCTAATTTAGGTGTAGTGAAATAAGTGTTATAATTTTTTTTATGAAAGCCTCTCCAGAAGAGCATTTATCTATACTTCTTTCCAAATGATCTTTTTATATTAAAGGCCACTATTAGCATTATTGACTGGAGACAAGACTTGTACCATATCCAGGTGGTATAGATATAAAAGTCTTTAAAAATTAAATGTCAGGAACATAGCAAAAGCAAACATCTAAGTAATGAGAAACTGCAAACCAGCCTGTATTAGGCAACAACCAAAAACACGTTTACTTTCATGCTGCCTGCCCTGTTCAGAAAGGACAGAACTGACATCCTAATGAACAAAAATTATAGTAATAGGCACTAGGGCTATGCGAATTATTCCCTCGTGGCGGCTAGCAATTGGCTTGCTAGCCGTATAAGAGGCTTGAGCGGTTTCCGCCCAAGTTGGAGGACTCCACAACCATCTCGTGGAGGAGGAGAAGGAGAACTTCACATCTTGTGAAGAACTCTAAGCGCTGCGGAGGCCAACAAACCCAGTGTGTGCCTTAAGGAGGATACAGGGGCCTGATCAACCTCTAGCCTCTCCCCGTCGCCGCCTAATCCCTCGACGTACCCTTCCCTGCGCGCTTTCATGGAGAGTTGCCTTTTAGACTCTCATCGTAGTATCCAGAGCTCTTCGGGCGAGTTTTTGTAACTGCAACTTAAGCGAAGTTTTTCCTGCCTGCACCGCGACCACCTACGGTGTAAGTAAAATAATCTTTAACCAACCGCTATGCGTCCGTGCCTAATTCTAGTCCGCTGTGCTGAATTCCCCGAAAGCCTCGGACTGCTCCCGGCCCGCATAGTGAGGATCCCCTGCGCACTCGGTGGTGGACCTGGAAGTGGACTGGAAGTACTTCCGAGCACATGTAGAGGGCTCCCAGAGCTCCTGTGGGATTCTCCACGTGCCCCAGCATCACAGCAATCATGAGCCACACCTTGTGCCTCAAGGTATGCAGAAAAAAAATTTAAAGCTGTGTCTATGGCCGAATCACTGATTCTCTAAATCAGAATTGAATCTTCAGATTCGACCGAATTGAATCGGGATGGTGATCTGAATTAACAAATCTAAACACTGTCCCCTGAATCAGGCCAAATCTCAATGTGAATTGAATATGGCCACTGAACTGGGCTGAATCTCTGCCAAATCGAATCAGGGACTGAAGCTTCGCACAGCCCTAAATCCTATGCAAAGGTATTTAACTGCAATTCTAATATACTAATTGGGCTTGTTAGTTAAGTACCCTAGCAGAACACAGGCAGCTTTTATGAAATCTAATATTTCATAGATTTCATAGTCATTAGGGCTGGAAGGGACCTCGGAAGATCGAGTCCAGCCCCCTGCCCAAGGGCAGGAAGTCAGCTGGGGTCATAGGATCCCAAGATATTAGTAGCTTGATTCTACCCAAGTTAAAGGAACACTGCAACCTTAACAAAACAAAACAAGACAAGAACTGTTTTTACTCAAATCTAAGACAAGCCTTTTCCCTCCATTTAGCATATGGAAAAAAGCCCTTGTCTTCAATTTGAGTACAAAGTTGGGGGGGCCAGGGGTGGCAAAGATAGGTGCTGCAACCCTGGCCTTTGCCTATTGCAGCAGCAGCAGCTCTGCTTGGCCTTCAAACTGCTTCTTGCCTCAGACAAGAACAGGGTGGAAGCCCTGCCACAGCGGGACCAAAGGTAAAAGCTGGAGGAGAGGAAACAGAAGCAGCAGAGGGGACCAGGTATGAGAATGGCTGATGTCAGGCATGAAGGTATGGGGCGGGGGGGAGATGGGGGGCAGAGGGGAGCAGCAAGTAGCAGGGAAAGCAGGTAGTAGAAGAGGGGTGGGCAAGATGCGGCTCGCAGGCCAGATGCGGCCCGCCAAGCCATTCTATCCAGCCTCTGGGACCCTTAAAAAATTAGAAAATTAATACTAATCTGCCCTGGGCTGCCTGTCATGCGGCCCTCGATGACTTGCCAAAACTTAGTAAGCAGCTCTCCGCCCAAAATAATTGCCTGCCCCTGCTGTAGAAGGACAGGGTGTGGGGCAGAGAGCATGACAGACAGCAGGAGGAGCAAATGGTAGAGGACAGGCACAGCACGGAACAATGTGGGGAAGAAGAGGCAGGGTCAAATTTGCTTCATTTCTCCCCCTCCCCCCCCGCCTGTCCCCATGAAGCAGTGAGGGGACAACTTTAAATGACAACTCTCCAATAATTAGATTCTATACATGGAAAATTAAAATAAATGTATAAATTTTCCATGCATAGAATCTAATTATTGGAGAGGGGAGGGGTCATCTTGAATTCAGAGTCATCTTGGTTTCAGATAAGTACAAATTAGTAATACAGTAAAGTCAGGGGGTCCATTCTCTCCCTTTTTTCCCTTGCTTTCCATTTTAGTTGCCGATGGCAGCCAAAGACACCAAATTCAGCAGTGGACAAGGTGTGGAAGTAAGCAGCAGCGGCATTCAGCCCCTGGTTTCCAGAGCCATATAAGACACCTTTGCATTAAGTGAATGAAAGACGCACGGATATTTAAAGATTCCACTGTAATTAGAACATTATAGTTTTGATAGTTCAGATTGGCATCTTCCATTTAAAGGCACCAAAAAAAATACACACACACACCCCCCCAAACACACATATATATATACACATACATATGTAGATACACACACACACACACACACACACACCCCCCACCCCATCATGGTGGGGCTTTCTTCCCCTCTTACCCACCTCCACCCTGCCCCGCTCCGTTCCCACCATCAGGCCATTCACCCCGCGCACCACTGGCTGGAGCCCTGCCCCACTAGGAACCACATCCCCACCCCCCCACCCCCCGAGTGTTAGGGACAGACAGACTGGCCAAGCCATATATGGTATATATGTCTTGTGAGAAGTATGACTGGTAGAAGCCAATGAAAGCACACCCATCAATCATTTGTTAGCCGTAATGTAAAAAACAAGAGCAGATTTAGCATAACTGTTTCAGAACGACTGCTTAATTTCACCTACTGGCCTTAGTTTTGCTTACTGTATGATTGCTTGTACACTAAGAGAGCTTTTCTATTGCCAGTTCAAAGTAAGTTAAAGGGAGTATCTATTTCACTTTCTGAAATGACTCATCCCACCTCACTACATGGTCAGATGGTTGCACTGATACACTCTACTCTTAAAGCTCAGGAATTTCACTATAGTTGCTATTTGTACTTTAACATACGAACAGCAACCACCATTATATCTTGAAATGAGGTCACCTTTTACAAAGTTTTTTGCCTCAAAAATATGTTATGCTATGCCTACCAACCAGTAACTTTCTATGGAAGTGACTTATCCTTGTGGATAGTGGATTTACATCCTAGTAATTTTTCCTTCAAAAAAGTGTAATGAGATCCCATTATCATCATCACTGTGAATTGCAATTCCATTCAAACAGCAGTAGATTTTTCTTAGAAAGCTATTATTGAAGCAAGAGGATACCAACCATTTTCCTCCTTAGAATTTTTCATTTAAACTACACTATACTATAACAAGGATCATTACATATACGCTTTTCCTTTCCAACAATCCATAAATAGTGACTTTTGTCTCCAAACATTACTTTGTTATTGCCAACATTGTCGTTCTAGTCTATAATTTAAAAAAACATCACATATGGTGCTTTCCTACCTCCTCTCATGTTTGGCATGAGTTATGTCAAAGAAAATGAGGAATGGGACATGGTTGATGGGTATGTCATCATCGGCTACCACATCTATTTCAAGGACTATTAAGGCCAATCTAGAGTGAAATTGAGTTTGGGCACTAAGATTTAGATCTACAGATGCACCAAAGTCCCATTGAAATCCTTGGAAATTAAGCATCTAAACTCTTTTGTTGAATTAAGGATTTGGCTGGCTATAGCTAAAATCCACAAGGTGTTGCAGCATATGCCTAAGCACCTTGAATCGGGATCTAGGAAAAGTTACAGCAATCACTGGAGAAGAAGCAATTTAAATTGTGAAAAGGAGTAAAGTTGGATGCATTCCTAAAAACATGCAAAGTCAAAAGTCTTGATAATGTCACTAGTTGCTTAGGTTAACACAACTCAGAAATCTGAACCGTCCTAAAGAACAGATTGTTTCCCTAAGGCTAAAAGGCTTGGACTCTAACTTTGAAGCCATACCAATAATCCATAATCATCAGCCCATGGCCAGACTGCAGCAAATTTATTATAACGTTTTCCATCTTGACATATTCTGGACAAAATGCTTTTCTGCCCACAGATGCTGAGAAGCTGAAAAGACAGATGGCAAAAGACTCCTTTGTCTGATGGGAAAAGCTTTTCTTTTTTTCTTTTTTGGCCTGAGAAAGAGACAAGGAAAGTAAATGCAGTGTCCCACAGAAGTTCAGATAGGCAGGGTTTTTTTTCCCCCAATGGCTTTTCAACCACCTGTGCCCTCTCAAACACTGAAGGCTTTGAATAGATTCTGACACCTCTGTTGTTTGCACTTTGGGGAAATCTCACTTTTGAATGAAATCAATATGTGATCTGAGTGATCAGAAGAACTTAAAAGGCTGAACGTTACCCATTTTATCAAAGTTCCAAACAATAAATGTATGACTAGAAAATGCAATATATTTGCTGGAAGCATTGTAAAACCATAAGAAAAAAAAAATCTGTCATCTCTTACTTCAAATACTAGAAGAAGAGCTTAGGATGCCTGAAAAAAAGGAATTAAGTGAAAACCAAAAGAAAGGTATTGATGAGAACAAGAGTCCAGAAGGTAAAAAGTAAAAAGAAAGGGGTTAAGATTTATTATGGCCAGGTTTCTAACCACAGCCTCTGCTAGCAGTTTCTATATAAAAGGAGTTGTGTGTGTGCACTTCCCTTCCGCCATCAGAGCTGCTTCATATATTGCTAACATCAGCTTTTTGTTCAGAACTTCAGAAAGTTAGAGCTGCCTAAACAGATTTAAAGTAAGATGTAATTTTTTTCCCAAATTCTTTGGAATCACCACCTGACCTAACAACCCTGAAACTTCCCCTGGGAAAGAAAAAAAGCTTCTACCTCTACGTACTGGACAAAGCAGCCAGAAAATTCTCCTAGCAACAGCAACAGAGACAGTGCCTCATTAGCAATTTGAAATTTCCAGGTCAAAATGCCCTGAAAGTATTTGACTATCTGCACAGACAGCTGTTCCCTGAACACTCATTTCTTCCATGACAGAAAGAGTACACAAGTGATATACAATTTGCAACTGTTTAAAAATGTAAATTACCTTTTTAATAGGAAAACTTACTATACTTTTTATGTGCCAAGATGATAGCTTTTTTGGGGGGTTTTTTTTGGCTATAGGGAATCATAAGTAACTACTTTCACTGTAATACAGAACTATAGCAAACAATGGATTATGGCACGAATCAAGACAGACAAACTCCATAATAACCAAGGAAGGGATTATATACATATCCACAAATACACAAATCAAAACGTATTGATATTCATAACACACAAATTACTTGTCTAAGGGAAACTGCAGAAGGAAAAATGGAAAAAGAATACATTCCTTTTTAGTTCCCATGAGCTGTGTCTTCACTAGTAAAAAAGAGCTGGTATTCAGACTTCGTTAGGTAAGTCAAGGTAAAATCTTAGTGAGGAAAAGACAGTTTATAGACTTCATGGCTAAGTATAGGCAATCAAAAAGCCGGAGGCTGAATCAACTCAATCTTTGCAAATTGGTCTACACTGTATAAATTAAACTGATAAGCAAGTTAACAGACGTTGACTTTTGATTCCAGAAATACATCCACATGCTTGCAACAGCCCAGGTCAGAAGCGGGTGGTGCTAGAGCACGCCTCCCCGCTTGGCTGGAACAGACAGCTTGGGCCAACACTTGCCAAACCGGCCTGTGAAGGTGCAAAACATACAGGGCTGCTGAGGGACTGAGTTAACTAGAATCTGGAAGGGATCTGGGACAGAAGTTCAATAAACCAATTTAACCTAAATCAGTTAAGTCTGATACTACATCCATCCAGGTTTATTGTAAACTGGTTTAGGCCATTTTGAAAACGGTTTATGTGCACTGAACTTCTGCTATGTTACAAATTTGAAATTGGTTTAAGATCACTTATACCAGTTTGTGTGCAATTCCTGTCCCTAGCCCCAATAAACTACTAGGCTCCCCCAAATTTGATTCCCAGTGAAGACAAGGCCTAACGGGTAGCTGAAAGGTATCAATTAGAAATGTGTTTAAATAATACTTTGACAGATCACCATGACCACCACCATAATAATACTAATCAAAACTTTTAATAGCATCCTACCAGAATTTCTAGTTCTTGGCTTTAAAAAATGGCCAAACATTTCACAGAATCATAGGAAGTTTGGGTTGGAAGGGACCTCAGGAGGTCTACTCCAACCCCCTGCTCAAAGCAGGACCATCCCCAACTAAATCCTTCCAGCCAGGGCTTCTGATTTCAAAACTTCTAATTTATATTTAAATCCATGCCTCTCCTCTGCAAACTCATTCATGCAGTTTAGGTCTGAGTTATCTCCAGAGCTTCTAGTCATCATACAGGTAACTAGGAAACATGAAAAGCACTGCCAAATACTGGAGTTAAATGAGTTCTTCCATGCTCTCCAGCCATATGTCATTTTAAAGATACATCTGGAAGGTCTGTCAAATGTTACATTTACAGAACCTTTCCTCCCCCTGCAAAAAAAGAACCCAATGATTATGGAAAAGAGAAGATATTAAACAACAGCCAAAATTCACAAATTCCATTGTGTCAAAAAAAAGAAAAACAGAACCAAAAATCCACATCT
Source organism: Alligator mississippiensis (assembly GCF_030867095.1). Lineage (NCBI taxonomy): Eukaryota > Metazoa > Chordata > Crocodylia > Alligatoridae > Alligator > Alligator mississippiensis. The sequence goes on from NC_081826.1 coordinate 283,228,107, forward strand.
TCAGTGAAATGTAAAAGTATTTTAAGAGTAATGTAAGAGTTTTCCCGTGTGGCAGTGATGGTGCCTCGTATATTTATCAATTGTCTGGCACCTCATACCTGCCACTGGATTATAAAGCAGGTCTTAATACTTCACTTGTATTCTGTGCATTTTCAACTGAAGACTTCTGGGCCGTGTCCGGATAAGCGCAGACATGCAGTTTCTGGCACTGCAGACAGGTGTTTCCCACGCTGCTACCTTACAGCATGGGAGGGAAGGGGAGGGGGGTTAACCACAGGAGATCCCAGGAGCAAAAAAACCCACACCAAAAAAAAAACAGGGCACTTTATGTGGCGGTAGTGTGTACCGCCCAAAACCGGAGCCTGGCTAGCTGGAACCACACTCTGACTGCCAACTGGGCTTCCTGCTGCACCTGCAGCCCCAGGAGGCCCCCCCAGGACCCCACCTAAAGCTGCTGGGGCCAGCATAGTTGCTAGCCCCAGCCTCCCCTACCACACCCAGGGTAGCCTGCCATATACCAGAGCATATGTGGCATAGGCATTCCCCTGGGGCAAGTAGCAGTGGCACAAGTTGTGCCACTGCTACTTGTCCCCAGGGAAACAAATGTCCATGTTTGTCTGGATGCATCCCTGAGGGCCAAGAGAGACTTCTTTTTATCATAAAGATACTTTCATGGGAAATCTGGTCAGAGTGTCATGTTGAACAAAAGCAGTTCATTTTTTTAAACATGTCTGGCCTAGCTGCTGTACACCACATGTAAGTCCCATCATGTCACCTGGAAATGTTTTCAGCCACTAAGTGAACAAACTCATCATTCCCTTGTGCCTCTGTGCACTAACGGTGATTACTCAGAAAGAACCAACACAGACCCCCATTGAGAGGTCTTCTGACTAGTGAACATGAACATTTAAGCACCTCCAAAAGAAAGAGGTAAGGAAAGTTAAACTGTCCAACTGAGCGAGTGTGATGAAGTTTCATGAGCCTATGCTTTAAAATGCCAGACCACTGGCTGTTTTGGGGTTTTTGGGGGGAGCAGTACTCTCTGTTTTCCTCCCGCACTGGACCAACGCAGAACCAAAACAACCAGCCATAAGCAAACACACCACAGTTCCTTTGGCCTACAAAAAAAGAATCTTACACAATATCTAACACTTTCAGGATACCAACGCCTTTAATTACACCACTGTTTAACCTGGGGTCGTAGGTGTAGTGTTATTATACCTAGTTTGGAGAACATGGCCACATACTTAGAAGTCAAATAACTTGCCCAAGACCACATAGGAAGCAAGTTCCATAGGTGGGAACAGAACTGGCTCCCACATGTGTTCAGATTTCAACAGGAATTCTACCTATCTGATGAAGTGCCATTCAGCTACTGCACTTCTACTAAAGTCATTTCTCAGTCTGACCCATAATTAACATACTTAGGGCTATTTTGACCCATTCTGTCATCATTTTGAGTTGGATTCATGTCATTCCGTTGGAACAAAAGCCACAAACAAAAGCTCTGTGAATCTCAGGCACACTGAACTGGAAATCACAAACATTTAATGAGTTGCTAGACTAAGATGGCTTTCACACATGTAGGCAAAAGCTTTACCATGTCCGTGAAAGCTTACACCAAGAAAGCTTTACAATATAGCTAGTTCACATTAGTGTGGTGCTACAAAACATAGTATATGTAGGCCAACCAGAGCATCAGGACATTCTTAAAGAATGTTAACCTCTCTTACAGAAATTTAGTTACCACGAAACTTGTGGTAGCCTAAATTAATGAGTACTAATAACACTTCCAATTAGCAAGAAAACACCCGTCATTATCTCTACACAATAAAACACTCAGTCTGAGATCCTTTCCAAAATAATCTGCATTCATTTAACAATTGTTTCTGTTACCTGGAAACAGAATGTGGAATAGGGCTCTTTTCCACCACTCTGGACTGACTATACCAGCAGTACTCATCTCAGCCCATGGATAAACATTATTACACATGTCCTTTTCCCAACACACACAAAAAAGTGTTCAAGAAGTTGGTGAAGGAAAAAGATAGTGATTCTGTGGCCAACTACTACTGCTTTCAAAGAGCAACTTCACCGCTCCTCAGAGGTTCCTAGCACCATGTGCAACGCCTGTCCACAGTGTTACGGGTCATTAGGACCCCCAAGGTCTCACTGCCCCACCAGCCAGCTCCGTACTTTCAAGGGTGCCTGGCTCCCGGGTATCCAGTCCAGTGATGAGCTATCAGGGCACCCAGCACTCCTGCCCCTTGAGGAGGAGGGGAGAGGGTGCTAGCTAGAAAATGATATTTAGGGGTTGACAAGGTTCTTTGGGTAAACCTGATATCTTTTATTAGGCCAACTCAAATAGTTGCAAAAATTCCACTCAGGAAACTTTTGGGCGCAAACACTCTTAGTCAGGCCAAGGAAGCATCTGCAGATGGTCTGTGCTCTTCCTGGATGGAGTGGGAAGAGGTCAGTAGGTATGCAAGAAAGCCATCAGTTAAAACTGAAGTGGTCAATAACTGTGTGTGTGGGGGGGACAAGGGAATGAGAACAGCTGGTAAAAAGTGGAGGGTTTACTGGGGAGACAGATGTTAGGCTGGTTATAATGTGTCATAAATCCAATGTCTATACGTAGTCCATGATTTTTTGTGTCCAGTAGACCAGAGGCTATCAACTGGGGGTACGCGTACCCCTGGGGGTACTTTGAAAGGTCCCGGGGGGTACGTAGGGGCGGGCAGGGACGGAGCGCAGCCACCCTTCACTGCTGCCTCACAGGAGCAGGGCCAGGGCAGGGTGGGAGCAGGGAAAACCCCTTTCTTTTCAAGCAGAGCAAGTAATTATTCATCTCAGCAAATTCCCGGTGTGTTTTTAAGCAGCCAATAAAAGTTGAAATTTTGTCATATCTTAAAAACAAAGTTCTGATTCTTTCATTCTTGGCATACACTAAATCTAAAGTCGACTTTTTTTACTATAGGGCTTTTTAGAAGTCATCCTATGTGCCTACTTTTGTGATATGGTGTATTCATTATGCAGAACTACTTCAGAAAGGACAACTTATGGTGTGTTAGTTGCCCAGCTTCACTAGACACCATCATCACTGATCTCAACTTGAAATGACAAATTTAATTTTTTCTTAAATAAAATGCTCAGAAAGTAACTTTAGTAATCGCTAACCACATATCACCTCAAAAGGATAGTTTTAGCATCAGTAAAGACCTACTCTTCTCAAGGACAGAAGATCTGAATTACACCAACACAGATGCACTGAATTTCAGTCAGTGAAACCCTTCCTTCTGCAGGCCAAGATGGGCTCTCTTCATCCATCACCTGGGAGATGCACATCTACAACACTGTATCCCAGTACAAGGGGAAATCCAAGATGACTGTACTGAATAGTACAGATTAACATGCTGCAAGCCAAAAGTATCTAGGAATAGGAAAAGCTGCGTTTGGCGAACTGAGCTTTGTTACCCTTTCTAGTCAAGCCCGTCTAAGGAAAGGAAAGCCCCCATTTTGGATCTGAGCAACCCAAGCGTGTTAGCCTTGAAAGACAAATGGAACTAGGGTAGAACACGGATACCCGTTCCTAGCAGTCCAACAAGCTACGACTGTTCCTATGAGCTGGAGAGGGTAGAGTGACCTAACAAATTACACAAAAAGTGCAGAAACTAAACTGATTTGTATGGATTCCAATTTACCCAACAAATAGAAATGATCATGGAACGTGGGTACCAGCTACACTTACTACAAACACTGGGCACTTATACACGTACAGTGAGGCTACTCCCAATACACTGATTGCCACAATCTAGCAGACACCAGCATCACGTGCATCCGAGTCCCCGCACTGAAAAATGGCGGTGGGGGTGCTTTAACTAGAGCTCATTTGATGAGCTTTAGTTAAAGTGCTTCTGCCGCCATTTTTCAGTAAGGGGACGCTGATGCACTCAATGCTCCAGGCGCTTTAATTACAGCGGCTCTCAGAACCGCTCTAATTAAAGCCATTCCCATTCCCCCCTGAGCACGTGTATAAACACCCTCTGTGACTAGAATATTAAAGCTCTTTTTGCTAAGCAAGAAGAAGAATAGTTAAGGAAGGTACACATTTCCCCTGCTAGATACAGAAGGGGTGACAGAGGATTACTTTTTTTTCCCCCCCACTCGATACATTCAAAGTGGACAAGCAAAGCTTATAAATGGGATTCTTAAAGTAGAGGGCACAAGAGCAGCTATGTCAACAAACAACAGGAAGCTTATGTTTAAGAGGATTGTTCCAGTGAGCTTAACAGTTACCAACAATAAACTATGTGCAACAATAGCAGAAGAGAAGTATGGATTTTACTAGCAGTTGGATAGTGCTGTTTGCAAGGGTCATGACATGACTCAGAACTTTTATAAATGAGGATATGAATGTAAAAGCTAGAAGAAAATGCAATAATTAAATAGTATCAGGACACATGCTATTAGAATGGCAAATGATAATGGGAAAAATTAAAACCATGCTGCGATGTGCAAGCTGATTATTGGTGGTACTCAGCCCCTCACAAAGATATTTCACTGAAGGAGCAAACACCAGGGTTGACTATAATATTATTAGCAAAAAAATAAACTTATTTCGGATTGCTGCTGTTGATAGCAGTGGTTCCCAATCTGTGGTAAGTGTACCACCAGTGGTAAACAGACCACCTATCAGTGGTATTTGTTAACAGATTTATTATAATTACTTTATATGATAAAAATCTGCTGGTGGTACTTAAGGTTGTATTGTTTTAAATTGGTGGTGTGTAATCTGTCAGAGTTTGGAAACCGCTGGTCTGTAGTATGGTAGCAATTGTGAACTGCTTATCAGAAAGTTTACATTTAAGAAAAAGATGAGTGCAATTAATTTTCATAATGTATATATAGCAGAATATATTTATTATTATTATTATTTAGATACCCACATGAGCTTGTAACCTCATTAGGATACAGTAAGATACCGCAATTTTAAGTAGTTAATCACACTTCCACTATGCTTTGCTAGCTATGTCAAGGGCCTTGCTAAGCTTTGCTTAACTTTAAGCTTAGTCAACTATTTTTAAGAATTGTTTTGTAGGAGTTCCTACTTCCCCCCGCAACATCATGTATTGAACTAGAAAAATCATATCTTGAACTTCTTATGTTTCCTCTTCTTAAAATGCCAGTTACCAATAGGAATAATATGTCTTCCTGGTACTGTAGTATTTTTGGTATATTTTTCCCTTTGAGATAAGCATGTGTGTATGAGCTAACTTGGGAGGATTATAAACTATAAACGTGTTAATTATAAGAAGATTTGTGTGAAGCTGTATGCTAAGCTTGCTCCATTTAAATTGCTACAGCTTTGTAACAAACCAGCGATTAGTAAGGTACATTCTATATCTCTAATTATAATTTCTTTAAAAAAATCGGAACATTGTAGGAGTTGGAGGTTTCTGAGCTAATATAGGTGAAATACAAGTGACAGATAAACTCCAGTTAATAAGCTTCACATTCATGAAAAATTGGTTGTGTTGGTCCAAGTTAACTTGAACTTAAAATAAATCCAGAGAAACAAAGCAGCTGAATCGTGAAAAAAGGCTGAAGTGAGCAGGCTGTTGGGGATCAGGGCTGCAGAGGACAAAATCGACTCATATTTCTGTTCACTGCAGGACCAGTTGTCCAGTGTATGGTCCCCCTAGGAGACACGTTCAACACAGGAGTGGCAGAAGGTATCCACCAGATCCAAGGCTCCTTGGGCTAGTGTGGTAGAGGCTCCCCAGGTACAACTGAGGAATGGGTATGAGGCCCTGGCAGCCGTGACGGAGAAGGACAAAGGGGATGCCTCCAGCGGGGATGATGCCACTCCACGCACGATACAGACGACGCAGAGAGGGAAAACCAGGAGAAGGAAATGCTGGGTCCTCATCAATCGGGGACTCCATCCTAAGGGGAGAGGAGGGTCCCATCTGCTGACCCGACTCCATGGCACAAGAGGTCTGCTTCATGCCTGGGGCTCGGATTCAGCACATCACAGGGAGGATCCCGGCCTACATTCAACCCTCAGATCAGTACCCAATGGTTCTCATCCATGTGGGAAATCTGACGTGGCCAGAGGCAACCCAGACTGCATCATGAAGAACTTCGAGGCCCTGGGGGCCAAGCTCAAGGAGACGGGGGCACAGGTGGTATTCTCCTCTATTCTCCTGGTGAGTAGGTGTGGACGGTGACACGAAGCCTGCATTGGCAAGGTCAACCGGCGGTTACAGAGTTGGTGCTGCCACGCACCAATTCAAGGCCTTAAATGCCTTTACACCAATGCTCATAGTATGGGGAATAAGCAGGAGGAACTCACCCTCCAGATAGCTAGTTTAAACCCGGACATAGTAGGGCTCACAGAAACCTGGTAAGATTCATCCCACGACTGGGCGGTCAACATTAGGGGCTATAGGCTAGAACAGGGAGGAAAGGCAGGGGTGTGGCGCTCTACGTCAAAGAGCAATACACATCCTCAACTGGCAGGATGGGGTCAGAGGAGGGGCAGGCTGAAGTGATCTGGGTCAGGATACAGGGGGGTCGTGGGGAAAGGGACTAACAGTGGGAGTCTACTACAGACTTCCCAACCAAGAGGGAAGAGCTGGACTGCGAATTCTTGGGTCAGCTTGCGGAGGCACTTAAGGCAAGGGATGCAGTTGTCATGGGTGATCTAAATTACCCGGACACCGCTCACGGAGGCTCCTGGCCGAGATACAGGACCTCCACTTAACCCAGGAGGTGCACAGTCCTACCAGGGGGAATGCCCTGCTGGACCTGGTCCTGGCCACAGGCAATGACCTAGTGAGGGGACTCCAGGTCCTCGACCACATGGGTAACAGCGATCATCACTTGCTGGAATTTACCATCCAGCGCAGGGTGTCAAGGGCCTGCAGCAAGGCAGTAGCCTTAGACTTTACGAGGGCCAACTTCAATGAGCTGAGGAGATTAGTGGAAGAGGCACTAGGGTCCTGGAGAGTAGGGAAACTGGGTGCCCAGATGAGTGGTTGTTCCTTAAGGAGATGACACTCAGAGCCCAAGGGGTGGCAATCTCAACAAGAAGCAAAGGGGGCAAGAGTGTCCAAAAGCCCCCCTGGCTCACCAAGGGCATTCGTGAATGCCTGACTGCCAAAAAGGAGGCGTATACCCAGTGGAAGGGAGGGGCTATCACCAAAGAGGAGTATACCTCCACCGCCTGGGTCTGTAGGGGGGCTGTTAGGAAAGCTAAGGCAGATATGGAACTAGGGCTAGCATCAAGGATAACAAAAATTCCTTTTTTAAATACATAGGGAGAATGAAGAAAAGCATTGGGGGATAATGTGGGGCCCCTGCAGGATATGCGTGGCAATCTGGTGGTCACACCAGAGGAGAAAGCAGACCTCTTTAACAATTTCTTCACCTCTATTTTCTTGTGCAGGGACTGGGACTCCCCTACCAAGATTCAGGACAAACTCGGGAGCAACTCCGCCAAGCCTAGGGTCAGGGAGGACCGGGTTAGAGAACTTCTGGAGGGGGCTGGACATGTTCAAATTAGCAGGTCCAGATGTTCTCCACCCCAGGGTGTTGAGAGAATTGGCAGGGGTTATCGCAGGGCCCCTGGCATGGCTTTACGAACACTTGTGGTGCCAGATGACTGGAAGAGGGTCAATGTAGCCTCAAGTCCTCAACGTGGCCTTCAAAAACGGGAAGAGGGAGGACCCAGGCAACTTTAGGCCCGTTAATCTTACTTTAATCCTGGGGAAGCTCTTTGAGAAGATGATCAAGGAGCACATCTGTGATGAGCCAGCAGCAGGGAGGATGCTCAAGGGCAACCAGCATGGTTTCATTAGGGGCAGGTCCTATCAGACCGACCTGACTGCCTTCTATGATCAGGTCACAAAATCATTGGACACAGGCATCACAGTGGATGTAGTCTTTCTGGACTGCAGGAAGGCCTTTGACACTATCTCCCACCCTATTCTCATTAAAAAGCTAGGCATCAATGCCACAGCCACCTACACAGTCAGATGGATTGCAAATTGGCTGAGGGGTCGTATTCAGAGAGTGGTGGTGGACAGGTCATTTTCGACCTGGAAGAAAATGGGCAGCGGAGTCCCTCAGGGCTTGGTCCTTGGGCCCGCACTGTTCAATTTCTTTATTAGCAACTTGGACAACAGGGTGAAGAGCAGCCTGTTTAAATTCGCAGATGACACCAAGATTTGGGGTGAGGTGGGCACACTAGAAGGGAAGGACAGATTACAGGACCTAGACAGGTTACAGGGGTGGGCAAATGAAAATAGGATGGGATTCAATACTGACAAGTGCAGGGTGCTGCACTTGGGCAGTAGGAACCAGCAGCATACTTATAGGCTGGGGAACTCCCTTCTCGAAAGCACAGTGGCAAAAAGAGATCTGGGAGTCATTACTGACTCCAAGATGAACATGGGCCGACAATGCGAGAACACGGTCAGTAGGGCTAACCGTACCTTATGCATCCACAGATGCATCACAAGCTGGGCCAAGGAGGTGATCTTCCCCCTCTATGAGACACTGGTCAGACCATAGCTCAAGTACTGTGTCCAGCACTTCAGGAGGGATGTGGACAGCATTGAGAGGGTCCAGAGGAGGGCCACTCGCATCATCCGGGGACAGCAGGGCAGACCCTATGAGGAGAGGCTACGGGGCCTTTAACCTGTTCAGCCTTCACAAGAGAAGGCTGAAGGGAAAGCTGGTGGCCACCTATAAACTTACTAGGGGGGACCAGCAGGGTTTGGGAGAGACCTTGTTCCCCCAAGCACTTCCCGGAGTAACAAGGCATAACAGCTATAAGTTGCTAGACAGTAGGTTTAGACTGGACATTAGAGGGCACTACTTCACAGTCAGTGCGGCTAGGATCTGGAACCAACTTCCAAGGGAAGTGGTGATGGCTCTTACCCTGGGGGTCTAAGAAGAGGCTCGATGTTTACCTCACTGGGGTCATTTGAGCCTGGTTTTCTCTCCTGCCCAGGGCAGGGGGTCGGACTCGAAGATCTACAAGGTCCCTTCCGACCCTACATCTATCAATCTATGAAAACGGGCAATCAATAAGAGTGTTGAAATGTAGTGAGAAAGATGTCATAGAACAAATAGGTTCTTCTGTGTACCTGGAAAGCTTGATCACTGCTGACGGTTCCAGCAAGGGCCAAGATGCAAAAAGAAATGCACTTCACCAACATCTGCTGAACAAAAATTGATGAAATTCTACATTAAGAAAAATGTTGCTTTTTGTATCAAAGTGCAACTGTAATCAATTCTGCATATTAACAGTATTAACTATGGAATGGAAAGAACTGCATTAAATGAAACATGAATAAGGAGGCTAGAGGCAATACAGGTGAGAATTCTTCAACAAGTAGGTGTAAAGTAGACTGATTTTAAGACTAAAAGAAGGCAGGAGTCTGAGATGTATATGAATGAAGAGGGCTGATCTACAACAAAAAGGATTGCAATACTGGGGACAGAAAACAGATGATGGAAAACCAAAGAAAATCCTGCACATGCAAGCAAGGCCCACCTGATCAAGAGGCTGATTAGATGGCTGAATCATACATATATGATCAAGTTGGGCTCAATGAAGCAAGAAATGTTGTATAGGAAAGAGACCTGCAGAAGAACAAACAGTAACAGTTCCTTGGTCCATATTCTTCCTTGTCATGCTCAAAGATGAAGAAGAAACTTATTTTAGGATTATAAGGGTAAGAGAAGTTTCAGTTACGGTTCTACGTATATGAGCAGAGCCACTACATGCATAATGCTGAGGGAAGTATGAAGAATAAAGCTCAGAAAGAAAATATGCATTGTTAAACAAAACTCTATTACATAAAATGAACAATTAATGCTGGTGTGGTTATCTGGAATAGCTGTAGATAAAGATCCATGCGTCTTACCCCCCGGCCATTACTGTATTTACTCACATGCCATGTAAACCTTTCCCACAAAAATCATCATTCCAAGATTGATCCCAATGTCTTAAGTGGGGAAGCTCATTTCTGTGCTGGAACAGAAGTATAGGAATACTGTATTGGCTGCCACTGGCTCTGCTTGTCTCCAAGACCACAGAGAGGGAAGGGCAGAGTATTGTCTGCAGCGTCACAGTTAGTTTCAGCCCTTTCACAGCAGCTGCCAAACTGGCACTAGGCAAAACTGCTGTCAAACTGGCAGCATCTTTCAAAGGATTAAAACAGCATCTTTGGATAAACAGCAGTCAGGATTCAGCCTTCCCAAAACAAGGCATGTGCCTTATTTGGGGGTAGGTAGTAATCAGGAAAGTGTGTTATGCTTTACGCATATGTACAAATTGCATTGCTCAACGCATGTCTATACAGTAAAGTATGTAGACAATAGAAATCACTTCTTCCTGTTGAGACTTGTTCTTTTAATCATTCAAAATGGTGACACTAGTTGAGTTTCTACCATAGAAACAGAAGGGGGAATGGGAATGGATTAGTTATAAAATGTCTGCCCACAACATCCTAAGTGAATCAACAAAGCTTAATCTAATCCATCAAGAAATGACTTGAACAAACCTGAAGAGAATGTCAGAGCATGCACAGATTAACAAAACTTTGCAACATGTGATAAGAAACCTTGTGAGCAAGAACAAATAGAATCCAGGCTAAGAATAGCACCTAAATAAGTCTCTGTTCACAACACTTACATGAAAGAGGGACTGTCAAGGGCTCTGGAAAACAGCACCAGAAAAAGCTTTGAGATGTTGAGTAACCTTGTTCCAAAGCTTTAGAAACCCCTAACATATGCATCATTATCTTGTTTCTTACAGTTTCTCCAAATCTCACATTAATTGTTGTTTTTTCCTCTTTTAGTTTAAACCTTCGACCCTAAAGTATAAAAATATATAAGTCTAGCTTTCATTTTAAAAAAGGCAAGTCTTTATCCCTTGCAGCTGTAAAGAAAGAGAAAATATGAACCGCTAAAAGGCTCAAAAGCACAAGGACGTTCCCCCAAAATTGTATTTATTTCAGATCTTGTAGGGGTAAGCCAGGGGGGGGGGGGATTACTGCTTTTGCTATCTGGGTCACCCAAGGCCAGCGTTCTGTTTATTAAGTTTGTCTTGAAATACTTTGTATGCCAGATGTTATCTCCTGTCACCTTCTACCTAGAAGAGTGATCTTATTTAAAAAAAAAAAGGAAACATATCTAGAAGGAGAGAGGAATGAGCGCACAGACATGCGAGACAGCAAGCCCTGAGCTCTTTTTTTTTTTTTTTTTTAAACACTGCAGCTACTTCCCCAAAATAAAATTTAGCATCATTTATGCAAGTGAGTACATGCCAAGCCTGTCATCTGAAAGGGAACTTCACCTATCAAAACAGCATTATTACTTCCAAAGAAAACTGAAGTCTTAAGCGTGACTGCCAATTTACTTTTGATAGCAATGCAGATATATTCCTTTGTGCTCCCCTACACCACCCTCACCCGCACCCCCTTCTCTGTCTTCTCCTGTACGCATGAAAGCAACTTAGCCAACAGCTCCAGGCATTCTGGCTAGTGTGAGACTAGTGTGCTGTACTTAAAGATGGGGGCAGAAAGGGACTCCCTGAAGTGACATCCCAGATTCACTTCTCAGAAACTTGATGTGATACCTGCTTGAGGTTACAACCTAGGTGTTTTTCTGATTTCACCTTTTAGGCCATTTTCCATCAAAGAATAGGGATTCCAAGTTCCCTTCCGTTCACTCAAACACACACTTCTCTGCTTATTCCTGAAATATCTAAATAACATTTAAATAGGGCACATGACAGTTAACTTCAGGTTTCTGCTCAGAGACATGGAGTAATTTGTCCCCTCCTCTTGCAGACTCTCCAATCCCTCACCTGCAATTCCCCATGCTCCAATTCTGGGGAGTTAACAATGGGAAAGGGGGGTCATGTCTCCTTTTTAAAAAGTGGTTTCAGTTCCTCAGATTGGGCCTTTGGTATCACTAAAACTCTTCACCAGCCTCTTGATTTCTACATGCAGACTATGTGCAGAGAAAGTAAGAGGTGATGCCAACCTCCCTGCTTATATTTTGCTAGTAAGCCAGTGCAGCCCCTCTACAAGGGATAAACAGAAGTGGATGCAAGGTGGCACGGGAACCAGGAGGAAACTCATGGATTCTGGCCTTGGCATTCATAGAGACTCCTTTCAGAGCCAGGGTGGGCAAATATTTTGGCAGGAGGGCCACTTAAGGAGTTCTGAGGAGCTGTCTAGGATCACACACACAAAATCTTTTAGATGATATCATTTTAACAAATTATAAATAAAAAAAAAATCATATACTATAATCAAACATGAACTATAATTTTATTTTATTTTTAAAAAGTGTTTGTCCGGATTTATGTTTTTGTTAGCGCAGTAAAAGCTTGCGCTAACCGGCACCTTACAAGCCGGTAAGTTCTATTAACCAGCATGCCGGCTTGTAAGGTCAAGTGAAACCGAAAGTGTCCACTGTGGCACTTCCGGTTCCCCGAGCCCCGACGGCCTGGGGCAAAGCAGCCTGCGCTGCCGAGCCCCCATGGCCTGCAGCATAGCAGGCTGCGCAGGGTCCGCCTCCCTGTCCCTCAGGGCCTGCGGGAGGGTCGACGATGCCACGGGAGGGGTGGCGATGCCCCGGACATGGCAGGAGAAGCGGCGGTCCAAACAGGCAAGGACGCCCGTTCGAGCCTCTCAATTAACCGGCATATTTTGTTATCCAGCATCCCCCATTCCTGGGGGATGCTGGATAACAGAGTTTTTACTGTAGTGTATATAAAGGCAATTGCATAATAGCTCAAAATAAAGTCTTGCTCTTGTATATTGTGGGGGAGGGGTATAAGGGTGGTGCACATGTGTGGGGGGCTGCCTGCACTCTAGGTCCCAGGAGCCAACTGGGGGTGCAGAGCAGGAGGGGGTGGGGACACGTGCAGCAAAGCTCGCCCAGACAGTGCAAATGTGGTCCCAGCCCGCAGCTCTTCATGGGGCTGAGACCCACCCGATCCTGCAGAGGCAGCCCACAGCTCCCACCTGTGCCTGCTCGCCCCAACCCCAGCCTTGACCAGTGTGCACAGCTTCCCAGTGGGGCTGCTCCCACTGCAGCTGCAGTAGCTGGGTACTGTTCAGCTTCCCCAATCTCTAGCAGCTCCATCTCCTCCTGCCTCTGCTGGGCTGCTCCAGGCAGCAGGTAATGAAGGGAAGGGTGACAGCCATGAGGGTACATGCTGGATACCACGTCAGGCAGGAAGCTGCTGCCAGGCGGCTCCTGCCTCAGCACGCAAAGCTCCAGCTCCCAAATACCTTCCACCGACTCTACTGGGGCTGTCAGACACAGGCAGGAGCAAAGCACGGGCTGCCCCGTGTGGAGTGCTGCCGAGGCAGCCGTGGGCTGGTTCCAATCAACTGGTGGGCGCCCGCCTGCAGGCTGTATCCAGCCCAAGGGCCGTATTTGGCCCAACCTCGCTTTAGAGCCTTAGTGAAGTCACTTATCCTTCCAGCGTTTGTTCCTTCCACGTGTTAAGGGAAGATAATATTCACCTTCACCCAATGCCTGTAGAGGACCAATTCAAGTACTTAACATTCACCAGACATGCTTTAAAGATTTATTCAGTGTGCCTCTCTGAAGCATCAGCCCTATTTGTAGTGATATGACTATGCAAGCTGATTATATTTAAGCAGGAAAGCTAGCTCCTTGAAACAAATATTTTACAGAATGATTTCACTGTAAATTTCATTTTTGTTTTTGGGGAGGCTCTCGTGTGTGTGTGGGGGGGTAAAACTCAAAGAAACAAGGGAAGCAGACACACCAAAAATTTACCATTTTGAAGGTACTATTAGTGAACTTTTAAAAATTGCTATAAGGCAAGTTTAAAAATGTAGTGGACAAAGTAAAAACTACAGGTTAAACATAGCAGCCTATTAAGACCAAATACCTATCAAAAATGACCCATTATATGTCACTATGAGCATTTCCTATGTTGGGCTGCACAAAACAATACAAAGGATCATTCACAGGCTTAGTTTAGGAAGTATCATCTCAAACATTTTGCATAATTTTATCCATTATATCTTGTGCTTTCCATTCAGTGGAATTGATTTGGAGAACAAATTGTATCTCCCCATGTGTATGCTTTTGTCAGAGGATATGCATACGGGTACTTCTAGAACAGAAACGGGTCAGATTTTGTTCTTACTACTGTTACGTAAGTCTCAGACATTATGGCTAAAGAGGAGCCTAAATAATAAAGAAACATTTACTTTCTGGAAGGAAATAAATAAATAAAATGTCCTTACCTTATTCTTCACTTATCATTCAAATCAGCAATTCACTGTATCCAAGAGTTTCAAAAACTCCCTACAACATTAACATAAATCTGAACTCTGTCTTACTTTCCTCTCAGTCTCCCAGTTTCCAAAGGAAGCTCATACCTCAACTGGTGCTTCCAGATATTTAGCAAGGCTTTAACATAACTTAGAGTTATTCAAAGAGCTGATAACTATAATGATGACTCACATCAAAGACAGCTGCAAACAAATGCCTGTGGGTAAAGGAGGGAGTTAAAAAAATATATGCATCAAACTCCACCTACAGTGTCTCCACCCTCCAAGGCTGTTGTTTTAAAATACTGTGTTCTAATAAATAGTACAAAAATTTATTTTGTATTCTTGTCTCTTTTGTCTATTTTTTCCACCACAGAAATACTTCAAGAGCACAAGAAAGGTACAGATGTCTTGGGGGGAGGGAGAGAGTTGGGGGGGAGGGGAGAGTTGCAACAACATTTCATCTTTCAGCTTCTTTCCCTCTCACTTTGACTGATAAGAGCTTTAAAAATTTACATAATTTTACTCTGGAAATTTTTAAAAAGCCGTAAGCCAAAAGGTGAACTAAAAATGAACCTTCTTGCTCAGAAAACAAGTGCCTTTGCCTAGAGCTTTAAGTTTTCCCTGTGTCATTTCAGCCCACTGATTCTTCGTAAGTGTTAATTACTGTGGAATTTTAACAATAAGTGAAAGAAAAGATAAAGCTAAGGAGCACTAGGCAGGCATGGTTCTTTGGGTAGATGGGATATCTTTTATTAGACCAACTATGTCTTCAGATGAAGATGGCTACAACCAACAACCCTAAGAAACACTAGTAATTTTGGGATCAGATATAGTCAAACATAGGGACTCCGGATAACATCTGTGTTACTGGGTAGTGGGTTACAATTGTTGTAATAGACCCTAATATGCTGACTGAATTATGAATGGTTCTGTTAAACTTTAAACAAATGGACCAGAGTAAGTCACTAACCTGTGGGCAGGGGAAACAGATGTTTGAGCTTCAGAAACTGTAGACGAGCAATGAAAAGATTTAATTCACCTATCCAACCTAGCTGAATAGTTCAAGTGCATGAGACGAGAGTTCAGGTCCTTCCACACTACTTAGGGCCACGTCCAGACGCGCATGGATGTTTGATTCCCCAAGACAACTAGCAGCAGCACCACCACTCCGCAAGGTAGCAGTACAGGAAATCCCAAATGTGTGGCGTGTGGCACTGCAGATGGGTCTACAGTGCCACATACCGCACAGCTGCACTCATGGATTCACCCTAGTTGTCCAGACAGAGGAGAATCTAGAACACTAGAAGAGTTAAATGTGTAATTAAAAGGTGACCTACAGAAATCATACAGTGTATCATGTATCTGTATAATTCAACGTGGCTAAGAAATTTGCATAGTTCAAGAAAAGGGACAATTTATGGAAATAAGAATATATCGCCAGGCCTCATCCCCTGACTGCTCCCCCAGCCCTGTCAATGGCTGCCCTGCCTGGCCCCAGTGTCCAGGCACTTAAAAAACAAACAAACAAGCCCCGCATGCCCCGGTTGCTGCAGTGGTCATCAGGACTTCTGGAGGCTTGTGGCAGAAGTCCCTCCCTACCTGGCAGGAGCTGGTGAGTGTGGGGTTTTGTTTTTTGTTTTTTTTAAGTCCTGAGACTCTGGGGCCAGGTGGGGCAGCCATTGATAGGGCTGGGAGAGCAGGAAGGGGATGGGACCTGTTCGATCCGGAGATGTGGCCAATTCAGCAGCGGCCTAATCTCCTAATCAGATTCAACCGAATTGATTTGGGACCGATTCAAATCACTGAATCGAATCACTGTTCCCCGAATTGGCTGAATCCGAATCCAAAGCAAATACTAGCCACTTTGCACAGGCCTACTGAGCATACTCCAGCAGTGTCCCTGGACTCATCACAGATGCAGTGTAGACGTGCCCTAGATATTAAGCTGAAATTGAACAGGCAGAGTAGAGTTTACATCTGACTTGTATGAAATTTGTCTACCATCCTCTGAAGTATCTAGTACAGGTAACCCCCAGAGACAGGCCTCTGGACTAGAACAGACCTCAGGCCTGATCTGTGGTGGCAAATCCTAAAGGTGAAGGCAGGAAAATGAATACAAGGAAATTTAAATCTCTGGATGGTTTGCTCAGCCAGTTTTGACTACAGTTTTGTGGCATGGATACATTTTATTTAAGCTCATTTGGCGACCCTTATTCTGTAGTGTGCAAGCAAGAAAGGAAGTAGCACCAGAAAGAATGAACTGGCAGCATAAAGAGCAAGGAGAAAGCTACAATATCAAGCAGAGAGAATACATAAGCCAAAGGATGCAGAACAAGAGGGAAAAGGAAAGAGCTCACAAGAGCAAGCACGTGTGCACTAATGCTTAGCAGCGAGCATTGTTTTTTAAGGTATGTCATTCCTAGTTCTCACTGATTTCAAAGCAAGTAGGTTGTTTCTTTCTCATGCTTTTCTCTAGGGCAAATGGAAGCAAAATGAAAATTAATTGTTATGGTTAACCAAATAATAGAAGCTACTTCACCAATGTTCATATCATGGAAGGATATGAAGGAGAAGCAACAGTCAAAGAAAAGCAGAGGGGATATGAAGATTGAGACAACATTTAAGACAGACCAGTTCTGGTGAGGTACTGGAACACAAAGTTCACTTTTTCCTAAAATATTTAGGGCCTAATACCATACACACATACCCACACACTTTATCTAGCATGTACTTCATTATGAAGAAGCCCTAATGATGCTGACTCATTTTGCTGAGGTAGTCAGCTCAAAAAGAGAAATGGAGTGTCATCCTACCTCCCCACATAAACAACATGCTATCAGCAATTTTACAAGGGAAAAAAATCCTAAAATAATTCCTTAATTAATCTCACCATTGGAACAGTGTGGAATGCTGACACAAGGGATCCAAAGTCTGTCTGAAATCATCTTACATAGGGTGCAATAGTGTATGCTGAATTTTTTCCTACTGTACAAAGGGATATTTCATGTGCTAATACCAATTATCATCGGAACACATGAAAAGAATTGGAGGGGAAATAAAATAAAGAAAACTCAAGGCCATTAAACAAGTATGTTCTCACCAATCTCACCTTTATCACTTATCACATAAGAACCAAAAGATTTATTTGAAAAAAACAAAAAAAAAACAAAAAAAAACAACAATTCTTAAAACTCTGTAGCCTGGTTTTCTTTGTCTTGAGACTCTTAAATCTCTTTAATCCAAGCCTTTAACTTGTATGCATACTACCATTTAAATCAATAATGCTACCCTGATTTCTATTATCACAGGATCTGGCCCTGGACTGTTTTAAAACCATCTCTACTCATCTTGTCTCAAAATCCCAAGAATGTACACTTCTATTCTGAACACTAAATTGTATGGCTACCTGCCCACAAGAGTGTGTCATGGAAAGCTTCTATAAGACTCAATCAAGTGCAAAATGAAAGAAAAATAAGTGAATGAAAAATCTCTGCAATTATACATAATGTCTCTCATTCTCCTGTCCAAAACCTCTGGCTGCTCTCCAAGGACACACCATGACTAGCTGAGCAGGAACTTCATGCCTGGTCCACTGTCCCTGTAATCTTATATCAATATAATGTTTTCACAATACACTTCCACGATGCCAAGCTACCACCAATGGACACTTGTCCCATTCCCCCAGCTCTTCCTGGCAAAAATTAGTCAAGCTTTAACCAGTACGGATTCTGCATGAGGAAGACTGGAAGGAAAAGCATTATCCCTTCTCCTTTTCCATCTCCCTCTCCCCCCACTCTGGGGAAGTTTCTATGTGAGGGTTTAGAATATGTGTCACAAAGGAAACACTGTTCCTTCTATATTTTCACAGGGTTTCACAGATAGGACAGTCTGGACCAAAGGCACACGATTCAGAGCATCTTAGACTCACCATGCATCACAGAGCTAAATAAAATATTTTCTGCAGGAACAGGCTGTAGACTGAATGATCATTATGAGTGATGAGATGAGTCATTAAGGTCAAGAATATCTGTGAAGACAAATTAGTTATAGAGATGTCAGCTGTAGTATTGGGAACATCATGGCAGGTGAGGATGGACTGTAATGAAGAAAGAAGATTAGTTCTTAACCTGAAGAGAGAACAGTTGATATCTAGGCTTTGAACAGCCATGGGGAACGTAACAGGGCTTCTAAAAGAAAAATCACATGAAGAAAAGAAAGGATCCAAGTTTAATAGCAATCTAAGTGAGGTAACAAAGATAAATTTTTTCTATTACTTTTCCAGAGTCCAGAACATGAAAAGCTGCATATTAAAGCCCTAACATTAAAAGGTGCCCAAGTTCTCTGACCCGGGTGACAAAGATTTAGGTTAAATTGGGGAAATTCCACACCAGGGAAAGCTGCATCTGCAGCTGGAAGAAAAATGCTATTTTGTGCAAACTCCTCAGAGAAGAAACCTTCTTGTCAGGCATCTACACTATGCAGCGCACCACTGACGATTTAATCATTAGGTAGGAGGCCACTCCCTTGGCTGGTAGGAGTGCTGTTCACATGTCAGGCACAGACATGTCTGTACCTGCCAACTGGGGTATGTGAACTTTCAAAGTAACGATGCAGGAGGAAAACCTAAACTTTCAATTAATGAAAACATTTAAAAAAAAAATCTATCATGTCAAAGGATGCCAGCTGAACGTAAAATTTAGTTTCAGCAGTGGCTGGAAATCCCTATTTCCATCCAAAAATGGAAAATCCTCAAACCACTGTAACCCATACTAGAAGGAGACCCAGTTCTTAAAGAGATCTTACCATAATCACCCATCCTAGCCTTTAAGCAAGCACCAAACCTTGCTAACCTCATCACCAGAAGCAAACTCATTATGACCTAAACCACACCCAATGGATCCAGACCATACCAGGACAAGAAATGTAAAACCTGCCAACACATCTCCACCACTCCCACAATACGCACACCCCACAACAGAACCATCACCATTCCTGGATCTCACACCTGCACCTCCAGAAATGTTATACATCTCATCCAGTACAACAAATGCCTTGATGAAAAATATATAGGAGAAACCAAACAACAACTGCGCACCAGAATGAACACATGCCAGAAATCTATCGAAGACAACAATACCCATCTACCGGTGGGGGCACATTTCTCACAGGACAATCGCTTCGTCTCCGATCTCTCGGTTCTAATCCTCAAAGGGAACTTACAAAACACCTTTTGTAGACGAACCTACGAACTTCACTTCATACATCTACTGGATACAAAAGATCATGGACTCGACAGACATTTCTATATTGATAGAAATCTACAGACGTAGTTTTATGACACATGACAACCTGCCTGACATCTGATTCACCAAGTACCTGCCAGACCTGACTTCTTACACTTCTCTTCCTCCCCCCCACTTCCTTCCCTCCCCTCCTTTTCTGCCCTGTCTTCCTAATTTCCAGCTATTTACTTTTTCTGCAGACGGCCTCTTTTCTACCTTGAATTACTATTATTGTACAGTCTCCCTTACTCACCTTTGGCTCCCCCCTCCCCCACCGATTCCCTCCCCCCCCCCTTCCCTGCTCTACCTTCTGTTTTCCTAATTTCTACCTATTTAAATTCTCACTGGCCTCCTGTCACACTTCCAGCTTCTCTCATTCCTTGGAGTCTCAGACCAGCAGAGACTCCCAATGCCTGAAGAAGGGTGATTGCACCCGAAAGCTTGCTAAGAACTTTTTCCCAACTACATAGTTGGTTTAATAAAAGATAATCGCATCTACCCAAAAAACCTTGCCTTCTTTTAGAATATTCTTCAAGATGTGACAACCCAGGCCTTTGTGACTTGTATGCCACGCTGGCATCTGACCACCTTTACAAGCCATGGCCCAGAACAACCTGGCTTTTGTCTGACATGGGCCAGGTGGTTTCAACAGCACATTGTGACACAGGGCTTGGCCTGTGTACCTACATCAGACCCAGGAGCTGGAAGCTGTGCCCATGCCACTGCTTCTCCCTACCCCACACCTGCCTCCTAGCTGCTGCATGGGACCAGCTGGAAGCTGCACTGCCCTGCTGAAGTTCCCCACCGGCTGGAAGCTGTGCCCACACCATAGCCTGTGGAAGGAAGGGATGGAGAGGGGTCCAGGGCAACTGCCCAGCCCTGACACCTCCTTGCTGTCCAGCCCTGGTGTGGATGCAGGCACAGGCAAAGCCCTCCCAGCTCCATGGGCCGGATCCAGTGGCTCTATGGGATGGATATGGCCTGAGGGCCGTATACTTCTGATTCCTGCTCTAGGCTATCTAATGTGATCCATTTAAAGCTACTCTTGCATTCTGTTCTGGGAGCAACCCTATTTGAGAAATGTGGCAATACAACTGTTCAAAAAGCCTCCACCTTCAAAAGTCTGCGATACATATTTCAAGGTGTAACTTTTACACTGGCTTAGGAATTACATTGTACTTTCATCCAATCATGTAACCAAAAGATTAAGCTCCCTTGATCTTCTGTGAGGACTCTTGGTAAAATGCTCATTCCTTAAAACACAATAGGCATGTTACTGAGGAGAACTCCTTCTTGGCAGGAAAGGCAATTTCTCATTTGGTTTCCTAGTGGGGAACAACTGTTTATTGCTAGGATGTGATCTGGAAGGTTACATGAGTGCACTGTTTCCAAAATGGGTTTTGAGATTATAATGTATTTCCTTTTTACCTCAAATTATTGGTAGTCAGTAACCAACAACTGCATGAACCACAAGTTTAGGCTTTTATTTTTTGTTAAATAGAACCTTTACTAAAAAACTGATGGTCTGAATACTAAATATTACACCTAAAGAAATGTAAGTAGCCTCACCAAATCTCAATTCATCCTTCTACCAACCAGCTCATGCCCTGTCTCCACATCCTCCTCTTCCCTCAAAAGATCCAGATAAGCTGCGTGTTCCAGTTCACACTGAAAGCTACCATTTCTCTCTTGGTCATACAAGGCTTATGCTGAGTGCATATCACTTGCAACACAACTGCTAAAAATTACTAAGCTAAATGGCAGTGTAATAAGAGACTCAATACTACCAAGCCCTACCAGGTACCACCTCATACTTGGAATCCTCCTCCAACCACCATTAAGCTTCAAGGTTTCTTACAGATGTTAAAAAAAAAAAAGAAAAGAAAAAAAAAGCACTTTATCAGAAGCAGCAGCATGGTACTTTGACCCAGCTCCAGCATCTCTATAGATCAGGTGCTTCAGCAGGGCTTCTTGTTGCTTTTATCTAAAGCTGAGTCAATCAGCTATTAGATAAAAGCACCAGCAGAGTCCCACTAAACCACCTGATCTATGCAGACATCAGGCTGTGTCCAACTAAGGCACTGCCTCTTCGGGACAAGCGCTAGGCTCAGCATGGGAGTGTGCCAAGTTTGAAAGCGCCAGGTTTTGTTTTTTCTTTTTAACGTCTGCAACCATCCTGCATAACAAAGCCTTCTGAACTGCGCTGAACAAGGCTCTAGGCTAGTGCTCTTGCACTGTGCCCATACCATGCCCTCACGCAAAGTAGAATCCAATCAAGAATCCCCTCTCGCTACTTAGCAATTCATGACCCTCTGGTCTGGCTGACAGCAAGTGCTCCAGATCATAAACTGAAATGATCAAAAGGACTCATAGCATTGCCTGACCTGTACTCCAACTGAAGTGAATGCTGAAAAGTCCTCAAATGGAGCAAGTCACCAGAAAGAATGAAGGAGCCAGAGCACACATTGTTAGCACTCAGCAGAATCTGTTCCCCAGCAACTAAATTCTCTCTAGTGGCCCAATCTGTTAGTCTGGTAAGGACATGACTGAGACCCAATGAGACTGGAAGCTGTCAGTGTCTATATCTTTTCAGAGCAAAACCATATTAAAAGAGGACAAGCTGTACTGTTACACTTTTAATATCAAATTACATCAAGAAGAGAGAAATCTGTGAGGGTCACAGTGGTCAGGGGCCACTGGAAAAGCTCACAAGGGCAGAGGTTATTCAAGCAATGGCTGAAGGGAACAAGAGAAGGAAAAGCAACAACATGAGGGGACAGATCTGGGAGAAGAAAAAAAAATAATCAGCTGTGTGAGCCCTTAACTCATAACTTTTTAATTTCACCTGACAAAGTGATGCTTATTGCATTTTAATAAACTAGCCCTTTAAGCTTTCAAGGTCTACTTGATACCTAGCTCTAATTACATTTTAGGACAAGCAGTTTGCAATATCAACTATCACTGGTAAAATTTGTTTTAATTATGTCAAATCTCAAAAGGTACAAGTTATTGTGTGCAACAGACTGCAGCATTACAACAAGCCAGAGGAAAAGCTAGAATAATGTTTTAATGTAAACCTTGGTATATGTTGTGCGTTAGACACTTCTGAAATCTGTGTAGTTCCTTACAGTTTAAACAGCACAGCTGCATTGCTTCTTTGTTAAAACTGAAGCCTGCATTTTTACAGAGTTTAACAATGAATGGCATTCAATCAGACCAGGAAAAATAAACTATCAAAGCTATTATGCTGTGTTCTAAAGAGTTGTTGCCACCTTTACACAATTAAAAATAACTGCTTGTGCGCTTTTGATGCTTAAAATTCTGCAGCCCTCCACTATACAGTTCTAGGACGTACTGTAATTGTTTTATAGGCTTTATAAAGTATCGCAAGTACCTCAGCAATGGACAAGGATAGAGATTTAAAGAGCACCTACAACATAGATCAGCATTAGCCTTCAGGCACTGGAACAGGAAAAACAGAAAAGTTCATGTTACCAGCTATCAGTAACAGAATTTGTGTTTACACTGAATTACAAACTTTTCTGGAAGCGGTACATACATTTGCTACAGTTCTTGCTCTATTTTAGGGAGATGCTTGATATAACTTGCTACATGGAAAATTAAATCCTCGCCCCTAGTTTTGGCAAGAAATTTAAAATTTTTATTTAAATTTCTAGGCTGTACACAAATTCAAATAAGAACACTGAATTAAAAGATAAGGGAATCTGAATTCCTGGGAGAGCATCCTAAGAAAAATCTGTGTGTGCTAGTTCAACCCTGTCATTAGAAAGTTACAGACAAGAAAAACCATCATGTGACCAGAAGATTCTGACAATCCCTCACCAACTCTCAATAGGTTTGAGGTGGAGCCTAGAAATGGCTGTTTTTCAGGTACAGATCAATATTTCTCTGGGTGCAAGGAACAGGACAAGAAAGACCAGCCTTAAAGCAGAACAAGGGAAAAGTAGGTAGGACATTATGAAGAACTTTCTGAATGCGAGGGTGGTTAACAGGCTACCCCGAAAGCCTGGGAAATCTCCATTCTTGGAAGTTTTTAAGAGCAGGTTAGAGTCTTGACTGACAAGAATTAAATGGAGATGCCTCTGCCTAGAGACAGAGTTGGACTAGATCAACCTGTGCATCACAAGAATATATGAAAGAGCCGCGAACAAACTTTAAAAAATGGATCAAAATTTTTTTTAAAGGAGAAAAACAACTTGCAGGCTGGCAGAGCTCCAGTGCTTGGGGTCGGAGGAAGCGGAAGGAGGGCGAATAGGCAGGGGGTACCACGTGCACGTACACATGCATGTGGCAGCCAGGCAGCAGAGAGCAGCTCTATGGGGTGGGGGGAATACATAGATAATGTGTCAGGGGGATGGGGAGGCAGAGACAACCCACCTACTCTCCAGGGTACAGTCATGGCTTCAGGGAAGTGACGGCAGCTGGGTCACGGACTCAGGATAGAGCTGCAATCCAGCACACACGGGGCTGGTGGCAGCAGCAGGTGAGGCCACCGTAGGCCCCCCCCAATCTGTTACTCCTCCCACTGTTGGCCGTGTGGCTGGTGTGGGGGTTCTGGTAGCAGTGGCAGCTCTGTCCTCCCACGCCAAGTCCTGCCCGCTGGGCTGTGGAGGCGGCTCTTGCCTGGGCCAATCCAGCCAGGCTGCTGCCCTGTGCCTGCTGTGGGTGCACAAATCTGAGGGGCATGTGCCCCCCCCCCGCACCCCACACACTGGGGGGCTGGGGCCTGTGAGCAGGGGGCCAGGAGTGAGAGGTACCAGCAGGGCCAGGGGGCTGTTTTCTACTTTATTTCCTGGGTCAGGACTGGCCATTGATATTTACAAATGGGTCCTGGTACAAAAAAGGCTGAGGACCACTGGACTATATGACCTCTTGAGGGCCCCTACAGCCCTACTTTTCTATGATTTCAGCATGCTTCAACAGAAACACTTCAGTACATTATTTTAACATTTTGACATACAAAACATTCATTTTCCATACACATGATATCTCAGTCAAAGCTTTCTCTTAAAGTAAGGCCTGAGAGCTCTTTTCCCCATATTTATCACTATCCTACATCTGATCTTTTTAGTTAACACTCTAAGAGGCGGTGTCCAAGCCATTCCATTTCAGTTATCCAAAGGCAGCACACACAAAAGACAAGGCTCTTGCACAAAGTACTGGTCATCTGGCTTATCTCCATCTCAGAAACCCTGTTCTGAATTAGCTATTTCATGCCAGAAATTACAAGGTAAACCATTCAAATCTGGTTACCAAAACAAACAACAACTATGCAAATCCTACCCCAAACCAACTCATCATTAATACCCGCAAAAGATGGTGGGAAAGGGGAATCACACACAGGACAAAGTAAATCTCTGCAACAGGGCTAGTGAGTTTTGGTTTTGACCAGAAGGTATATCACTCTCCAAGTAGCCATTCAAGGACTGCATGGATAAATGTGTAGGAGTGGTTAACTGATAAATCTGAGATGTGTGATGTACATTTAATAACAGAAACACATTTTGCAGCACTATCACAATATCTGTAAAAGTAGGAAATAAAAAAAGGAAAAGTATTTTCTTCAAGGATCTGCAAGGATCACCTTAAAGAAGATAGGAAACAGACACAAGTCATCAGACCAGATAGGATTCTTTCATCAAAAAGTAGGTAACTCATGTAAAAGACTCACTTACTAAAAAGAGGTTAGAAAAGTTTATGCTAAGCACAATGAGCAATGGTTAAGCCATTGCAGGTATGCCCATGAACAAAGGTACAGGTGCTACTCATGAAAACTAAGGATACAACAATGAGTTAAAGATGGAATTGTGAATGATGGACATGAAGTGGTATTTCACTCATTCATCAGTCATTGCTGAAATAAGTTTAAATGGGGTTTTTCCCTGTTGAGATTCCCATCACATTCTGCCATCTCAGTCAAATGCATAGCTCAGCAGGAACCCAAAATACACTGGCTGGAAAGAGGGTGCGGTGCAGGGTTGAGATCAACAATTCCCCAGAGGACAGTTTCACACCACCCAGTGAGCAATGCTCCACCCAGGGGGAAATTACTTGTAAACCTTTCAGGGTGTAATTGGATCAGGGTCATTAAGAGGTGTGGTTTATGAAAACGGCATGGGCAGGTGCCTCAATAGCAAGGCAAGAGAAAAATAGTTCATTACACAAAAACATACACATACATGCGAATGCACACTAACACTCTAAACTGGAAATAGAAACAATGGATTTAAATAGGCCAAACAGATCTAAACCAGGGGTATCAAACTCATCCAGCCCCATGAGCTGGAGAAGGGGCATGGGGCTGGATCACATAAGGTCCACAGTCCAACCTCACACACCAGAGACAAAGCTCTAAATAAGGAATAAGCACCCCATGTCACTATAGAACAAGGCCCACTGCTGCACACCAGACACTATAACCACTGACCATGTGGAAACTGGAACAGACTGAAAGCATCCTGCAAATTCAAACCAAGCCACAATGGCAGATACTGCATACTTTACCTATAAACTTCCTGAATGAATGTACGATTTGCCTAACAGAATAACACAAACAGTTCTATTCCCCATCCCCTGCCCCTCAAAGTAGTTGCATTGCAATGCATATTGGTTAAATGTAGACATTACTTAAGCGTGCACAATTTTAAAATGTAAAATAAATGACTTCCAGTTAAATGCATACTAACTGATGCCAGAAATGGCAACAGGGAAGCGGTTATCAAAAAGGTATTACTAGAACCCTTTAAAATGACAGGAGCTGGTCATTTTATGTTCCTCGTCTGGGTATTTCCCATGCTTCTGGGCTTGGTTGCCACACTTCTCCGCTTCTGTTACATGACAGGGTGTTGGGTACTGGCTGCAGCCAAGGCTGGGACTCAAAAGCCCAAGGAAGAGTGTTTCCTGGCTACAGAGTCTTCTCCCTCCTCTCAGGATCA
Source organism: Alligator mississippiensis (assembly GCF_030867095.1). Lineage (NCBI taxonomy): Eukaryota > Metazoa > Chordata > Crocodylia > Alligatoridae > Alligator > Alligator mississippiensis. Next base: position 283,254,690 of record NC_081826.1, read on the forward strand.
GACTGATCTCCATATCTGGCATCAGGAAGGAATGGCCAGATTGTGGGGCTACAGACTGTGGAGGGCTTTTGCCCTCTTCTCTAGTGCAGGGCATGGCCCTCTACCTAGGATCTCTTGAGTGTATATTAACAACCTTTTATATAAGCAGGGTGTTGGCTGCTGTGGTTCCCCTGCTTTACCTGTGGCAAGTTACAGTGTTACGTCAGGATTGATGGTAGTTTTATGAAGGGTTTAGATTATGGATTGTATAGTATGGTTTGGATAGGGATGATCCTGCCTTAGGCAGGGGGCTGGACTCACTAGATGATCTCTGTAATCCTTTCCAGCCCTACTTCTCTGATTGTATGATTTTCAGGGCTGCTCATGCTACAGCCCTGACAGCACTATGTGCCTAATGAGCAGGGATCCTGGATTTTTCCGATTAAAAAAAATTCCCAATTTTCAGTTTAAAAAAAAAAAAGAACCCCAAATTCACTTTAATCATGGAACACCACTATATATATTAGTGGTGTTTCATTTAAATCACGGAAAAATGTGGATTTGGGGTTACTTTTTTTTTTAAACCAAAAATTAGGGATTTTAAGTCAGAGAAAACCAGGCTGCTGGCTAATGAGTATGTTTTACATTAAGATTGGATATGTGCATGCTGCAGAGATAGGGAAGCATCTTTCTTTCATCCAAAGGATATGTACTTAAACAGACTGCAGACTGTCTATTTTAAAGAGCTAAGAAATAAAGCAGCCAATTTATTAATTCTTCTTTGGATATATGCATGAAGATGATAATCATAAAGAACTGACCAGAAATCACTAGTTGAATTTGGAAGACTGGGGCTTTTTGCATGACGGTAGAGTTAATTTAATTTGGCGTTTCTGCCAGTGTAAGTCTTCCAAGAAAACAGCACAGTAAACTGATTGGGTACACTGGCTTATTGGGCTAACAATACCGCAGCTGTCCTCTAGCAGGTGAAGAGAAAAGGCTCAGGGTGTGCATGGGTCAGGTGAGTAGGCTGGATTATTTATGATCAAAAGCCAATTTTCATCTTAAAAGTTATTCTAGGTCATAATGGTCTCTAAATGTAAAGACCATCCAACTGGTGCAGCCAGAAAGTGGACTGAGGAAGAATGACATGAGTTCAGTTTCAAAAGAGCATGCATCTCATCAGTCAGATTATTCTTCTCTGTGCAAAGGACTTGAACTATCTTCCCACTATGAGAGAAAAATCCTCTACAACAGCGTTTCTCAACCCATGGGTCGTGATGCAAAAGTGGATTGCAAGAATATATGAAAGGGTCACAAACAGACTTAAAAACGGATCAACAAACTTAAAAAATGGATTGTCCTTTAATGGAAAAAAAGTGGGAAACAGTGGCTTTTCCCTTGTAGGCTGGCAGCTCCAGCCTGCAAGGGGCTGCTTAGGGACACATACCCTCCTTGGGGGTACACACTCCCCCAGTCCCACACACCCACCCCGTGGCCCACACACTGGGGGTGGGGGGCAGCAGGTCTGGAGTGAGGAGCACTGGGTCAGGACTGGCAACTGATGTTTACAAACAGGTCCTGGTACAAAAAAAGGTTAAGAACCGCTGCTCTAAAAAACAACCAAAACAACAAATAGTCACCTGACATTTCAAGACAACTGGGGCTATGCTTTTAATTTTGTGGAACAGATGAAATATTAGATCCTTCTGTCCTTTCTCCACATCTGTTTGCTTTCATCATCTCCTCTTTCTTGTTTTTGCATCTTGCAACTACAAGAAGGGTAATTTGAAGAAGAGGAGAGATTTTCAATACTGAACTTTATAGAATCAGATTCTAAAGGTGCCTATAGCATAATCAGTACCTACTCAATTGTATTAACTATGGAAAGGTCAAGGATGCATGTTATAGCTGCTCAACTCATAAATGAAAACTAGACAAAAGCAGCAACTTATGATAAATATAAAGTATCCAGGTTGTAGCCATCTTGTTCTAGAGGAAAAAGGCAACAGGACTCGTAGTAGAGATGCTATGCCCTCCATTACAGAGGAAGGCAAAAGCCCTCCACAGTCTGTACCCCCACAATCTGGCCATGGGGTAAAACCTTGTTTTTAGAAAAATCTTGTTGGTCTACTAAAAGATATCATCTTTACTATAAATACTGATAAATAAAGAAGCAACCTTCCTAAGGTCCCCCTGAAACCTAGCATATGTACCCTTAGTCTAGTTAAAGTCTTCCATCACATACTGAAATTTGAGTCTCATTCAGTGATACTGTCTAGACACACAATCCTTCAGAGGGACACTGATGCTCAATAAAAACCTTAAGCCTTAAAGCAGCCTGTTGTCTTTACTCCAATATGCCAAAAAGTAACCAATCAAAAAGAAAGTTAGATGGTTTGATTTACTTTGGGTGGGTTGGGGAGGGCAGGGGAGAATGATGATAGCAGGATTTGGAGGGGATGATGACACTCTCACCCCCCCCCCCACTTTCATTACAACAGTTATTATTTTCAAGTTCTGAAGACAAAAAAACCCTAAGCACTTAGCTGATCTAACATGCTTCTAAAAGAAGAGACTTGAAAGCTAAGCACGCCACCCTGCCCCTACGTTACTCCATTATGGATTCATACTGCATGCTACGAACACAGAGATTGACAGCTGTTGGCAATACATTGAAAACAAAACTTGAGGCAGAGACAGAAAAGTGCACCAATTTTTTTTCCTATTACAGAAACAGTGCTCATTTTGCCCTAAAAAACCAAAATAGGCTTAAAATGAGATACCATGGCAAATATTCGTACATGCAAAAGTAAAAATTTTATTTGGACACGACTAATCAACAATCGTAGTATTAAAAAAACAAAAATACGATTTCAGGAGTTAGACTTCAAAGCCAATTAAGAACTCAAGCAATTATCCACCAGCATGTGGTTTGGTTTGGGTAGATTTTCCTTGAATATGTGGCAGGTCTCAATGCAACAAGATGCATGTCACTAACCCCTAGCTCTTGGGCAAATGTATTTTCACAGTAACGGCCATACTTCAAAGCAGGCTGAATTGTTCTTATAACCTGCTCTTAATTCCAGCCAAAATTAACTGGGCCAGAGGTACTGAGACAGAGAAACCCCTTGGCTAAACTAGTCTGCATTGAAATCTTTTGCATATCTTACATGTGCATCAGGATTTCAGTTCAGGGCAGGTGGAGCCTGACTGCTTTTGTTCACTGATGGGATGATTAACATATGAAGAATGCAATGTATTCCAATACACACCATAGACATTTAAAGCAATAGAAACCAGAACTCTGGTATACTGCCTGGCAGCAAAATAGCTTAATAAAAGCTAACTGCTGTTACACCTGCTCCAGTTGGCCATGGGAAAGCCTGAAAAAAACTGGTAGTGCTGGAACAACCCTAAACTCCTTTAGGCTAATTTTAGAAGCATTTTAATTTGACTCTATAAAAAGGATGAGGAGTTCCCCATCAATTATTGCATTTAAAATTAATGACAGGCAGGAGACGTCTGGTAATATCTTTTATCATACTACCTATACAACTGGGACAGTAGGACTTCTGGGAACAAAATGCCCTTTCTTCTATCTCACAGCCCTTGCCCTAAAGAGAGCTATGCAAAATACCTTCAGAAGATGGACCCCAAAACAAAAAATTAAATGTAATGCTACTTCTGACTGTTATGTTTGTTAAGCTTTAGTCATATAGCTCTCAACTATCAACAATGTATTTTTATCTCGTCTGATAAAGAGAACTGTGGAATGCCAGAAAAAAAATCTCTCTTCAGGCACTAATAAACAGAAAGGGCCACAGAAATCCACATTTCTGTATCTGGGCCCACTATTAGCAATAAACCATGATAGCGGTGCTCTGATATTTTGGCAGCCAGTACCAATAGCCAATTTTTAAAAAGGCATATCGGCCAATACTGACCTGACTGCTGATACCAGCCCGGCAGCTTTGAGAGGTGAATGCAGCTGGGAAGTCTGGTGTGGTGGAAGGAGAGGGGGAAGGGAAGGGGGGGCAGATCAAGGTCCCCGTGATGACGGAGGAGTGGGGTAGGGCTGGGGCAAGTGCTGCCCAGCCGGGGTTGGGTAGGCATGGGATGGAGCCACGGCTTGTCCAGGGGCTATTATAAATACTCCATGGTATATGTAAAACAAGCCTTCTACTACTGCCTCGCTAATTTTAGCCATGACAGTTTCCTTACGCAACTTCCAGTGCCTCACAGTGTGATGCAGAGATGCCATTCACTATATTTATTCTGTCTAAAATCCCTAAATTGCCTTTCGGAGACAAGGTCTCAAAACCAACTGTAAGAGACACTAAGTATGAAAGAAAGACAACTGCTTTGAAAAGGACTGTTAATGCCAGCTTACTTCAATTTAATAAGCCTCAGAAATGCAGTAAGCAGGCATTTTGTTTTCAGTGCTGATAAAGGCAGTACAACTTAGCTGAATGTGCCCAAAATGAAAAGTTGCTGAAATTATCAGATTTAAAAATTCGTACTGAAGATCACATGAACAGAGCAAACTGCTCATCTACAAAAAGTTAACATGCTTGTAACACAGTACTGGGAGGCTTCATATTTAATGTCTCATGTGACATCAAAAACAGAACTTGCTTGGTGTCCAAAAATGTTTTTCTCTTCTCTCTTTCCTGGGGCTGCAAATTCCCTCTGGTCCACCACTGCAACGGGAAACTGAAGTAATGCGTTTCTCCCAGATTCTTCAGAAACAGGATTAAAATTCTCCATGACATTTTGCCCTCTGTTTTACCTCTGAAAGTACTGAATCACTAGTACCTGTACCTTCTAGCACCATCCTGGGACACAGTTTCAATAATATCAATTACAGCACCTTGACTTTTCCCAGGCTCAACTATGTTACATTTTTGAAGTAGTCATATTCTGAACTGTGTGTCTCCTGCTCACCCACCACCAGCAATTTTTGGATAGGAGGCTGCACTGAATTCAATAAACAGTTTTCTTAAACTATCTACTATGTGTTTGACAGAAAAATAAAGTATTGTAATACATGCTGGCAGATACCTAGTCAGAACAGGCCAGGGGACGTGCTGAACAGCAGTGGGTCTCAAAGTTGTGGCATCACTTCTGTGAACATCCTCAAAAGCAAAAAAGTACCAGGTCAGGTCAGCCTTCCTGGACTCTCTTGGTACCATGAAACCACTGTGCTACCAAAACCCTGTACAGGTTTCCTGCCAACTCAGTTTTATTAAAAAGGCTACTGGGTTTTCAGTTGTAGCCATGTTGGTCTAAGGACATAAGCAGGCACGATTCTTTGTGTAGATGTGATAACTTTTTTCCAGCTAAATAAAAGTTCTTTGCAAGCTTTCGGGTGCAAACACCCTTCGTCAGGCATTAAAAAGGGTACAGCACTTACACTAGGTATCAAATGGGTTATGCTGGCTTTCAGTGCATACACACGTACAAAAGTTACAATAGTTCAGTGGGCAGGTCAGTGTCTGGACAGCAAGTAGGGCATTAGCCAGGTAACTGAAAGTTGCGGGGAAAATGGTGTTGTCTGGGGCCAGCAATAGGGCCCTCACCATCTGCTCCCACCACTTCTGGTCTCTGTTGCCACAGCTGTCTGCTCTTGGCTGCTCCTGTCCTGTCTGGATCCAGCAGAGGTGCAGTGAAACCCATGGTAAAGAAGCTGCGAGCTCAGCAGACACCACAGCGACCCCTGGTGGCTAACCAAGGCCCCTGCAGGTTGTCCCTTCAGTATTTCACTTAGGGCCCGGCACTGCAGAACAGCTGTCATATGCATCCATATTACTCAAGACAACACGCTCTGACCTGGAGACCTCAAAAGCAGAAATCCTTTCTGCTCCACACTGATTACAGCTGTAATCATACATGTGATGATCTCACAGCAGGAAAGCGATAGATCTGTGGAACAGACTTGGGAGATGATCTCTGCAGTTGGATTATATCAAACATACACTTTACTGGATTATATCAAACATACGGAGCATGTCATCATCAAGAACAACAAGGATGGATGGCTTCAAGTGCAACTGTTTCTCATATTTGCATGAATTAGTTACAGAAGTATTAACATGGTTATAGAGTTTGAAAATTGGCAGTGAAGTCATGAATGTGGGCAATGGGATGCATGAAAATGATTAGGAACATGGAGTCTTAGAAATGTCACACAGTGGGAGTCTAAAAGACTCGGACATAGCCTGGATACAAGGACACAGAAAGAGGGCCAAAGTCGAAGGCAGTGCTGCAGTTAGGGGCTTATGTGACAAAAAGGATGGCGGTGGTATGCAGAGGAAGACAGAAAAAGGAAGAAAAAGACAGGGTTTGATCTGAAGAGGGAGATAAAGGCTTTGGGACACATTGAACTTGAGCTGATGTCTAGGAATCCTTGATGATGTCTGACACGTAGGCCAAGATTTTGGATTGGAAAGAAGCAGCAAGGTAGCACCAGAGAGGTAGATCTGTGAGCTGTCAACAGAGAGGGAATTCCTGCCTCTGGATAAGGTGACTGCACAACAGCAAGGGAAAGCAGAAAAGTTATGTGTGTGGCCATCTTCAATCACAAAGGCAGCTACTTGTGTTTCATCAGTGGATGAAGCAATACCTCTGGGTTATAAATTATCCACAGATCTTTGGACAGAAGGGGCACTAAAAACTATCAGAGCAATCATTTTAGTTACTACTGCTTTCTACTTAATAGGTTATAAAGGTTTGCTCGGAGCTTTATACCTGCCCAACATGATCATTTCACTGGTTCCATTTAATATGTTCTGGATTGCACAGGTCAATGTTCCAAGACCTAAAAATACACTTTGTGTTATTGCAACAGTTGACTCCTGTTAAACCTTGAAGAGGTAGAACGAGAAAAAGGTTTTACTGTTTAAGCATTGGTTTTATTTTGTTACACTGGTTATAAAATGTTCTGTCAGAGGATGTCTTAAACACTTCCACTTGACTTTTACACAGTACCATGCACTAACCTAGTAGAAAGGCAAGTATATTCTTTAAAGATTTTTCTTTACGTTTTTTTCAGAATATAAGAAGCTTGTCTCCTTACAGGAAAGCTGAAGGTTAAATGCTGCTCAGTTATTCTGAACTTACAGAAGTGCAGTCTCCCTGGGTCATCAACGAAAAGCAGGCAAGTTAGAACTTTGGAGATTTGCAAAAGCTTAAGAGAGACGAATAATTTGCAATACAACACATTTCTTTTGTCATTACCAATAATTGCAGTGAAGCAAAGGCTTTAAACAGAGCCAGATCCATTTCCTCTTTCAAACTATCTGAAACATTTTTAAGCACTTGTTTGTGCTGTTCTTAGAGCAACAAGATCCTGGTACGTAACTGCTGCTGCTAGGCACTGTGACAATACAAATATTAGCATTATCAGTAAGTATTACTTACACAACAATTCATTTCAAACTAATATGTACTTTTTGAGTATGCCTTTAAATTTGTCCTTCCAAACAACTAAAGAGAAAGACCGACAGACAGACAGAGAAGGCACAGCTAACATAGGCAGAGCACCACTCCCCTCACATGACTAGTTTCATTCAACAGAAGAGAGAACATGCTCTTTGTACTGTGTTTGTTTCAATATTTGACCTGTGGCCCATGGACTTTCCCTTCAGGTTGATGTTCCTCTATTCTTGCAATTAGGTAAGATCTACAATGGAACCAGTATATGAAATATATTAGTAAGCAGAGCTGGTTGCAACACAAAACTGTCACTCGGGGGGGGGGGGGGGGGGGGGGGGGGGGGGGGGGGGAATTCATCTGTTCCACTGGAAATTAACTATGAAATTCTCTTGATTTTTTTTAAGAAGATGAAGAAAACTCTTTTGGCCTTGAATCAAAATGAATTCCGTGTCTCTTCTCTCGTTTCCCAGAGTTGAATGGAATGGAAGTTGTATGATGGACACTTATTTTTATTCTATTTAAATAAAGCAAATATTTTTCCACAAAATTCTATCTTCTATAAATTTTAATGGATACAAAAAATGTTCATGTTGTTTACAAAGCCATTTTTCAATTTAAAAAAATATGTTCTCACCTGAGCCCTATTAGCTGGGCGAGCAAGGCAAGAATTTATAGGCTCATCTTGATACCTCTCTGTAATACAACAGCTCTTGAAGACTATACCACAGACCTCTAATTTACATGACCAATAAAGTGTACATCTAGTGTTATCTGTGGCATGTAACTTCCAGCAAAGGGCACCAGAGAACTTCCTCAGCCCTCATCATCAAATAGCACCTTTGGGACTGACAAATTTCTAGATTTCCAGTTTTCATCAAAATATGCAAGTTTCTACCCAATGAGATTTAGTGTTTCTTTACATTTTAGGCTTGTTAGATGCCACTTTTCATGCATTAAAATTATGATATTTTCCTAACAAGCAGATTATTCCAGTTTACCAAGCCTGCTGTGATTATTTTTTTAAATATAGATTCTTGCATGCGTATCTCTGCATTCTCTCCACTTCCACTTGGACTGCGTTCCTGAATTTTCATTAGAACTTGAGGTCTTCGCAATGCCACCAAGCAAAAAATGGGCTGGCTGAAGAACCAACAGAAATACCTGACATTATCAAATAATTGATGCTGTGGCAGTGCCAAGACACTTCGGCAACATGTGCTAGTCATTACACAGACATAACAGAAGACAAAAGGCAGGAAAAGAAGCACCATCCCCATTTTACCAAAGGAGAATTGAGGTATTAAGCCCAAGCTCACACAGGAAATGCGTGAGAGAACCAGCAATTAAATCTACATATCCCAAATCCCCCAGTGGTGCCTTAACCACAAACCCAATCTTCCTTTGCAGAAAACCCCAGATGTATACCAGGCTTGACAGACAGTAGTTGGGAGAAAAGAGAACAACACACCACCCTGACTGTAGTTCCACAAACTGGCTACAACACAACTTGAGAACTCGACTTCTGCTTACCTTTGAGTGTGTGCACATGCACGCATGTTTATATATGTATTTTGAAACCTACACATTAGTGCTTTGTTTCAACACTTGCCTCGGACTGTTACTCTCATTCCTGTTCGACACACACGCGCAAGTTTATGCATTAAGTTTCTAAAGCTGCTTCGTTTAACAAACAGATAAAAATTAGAATACAACCACTCACCAGAAATCCCTTCCCCTTGTCAGAGCTTTCTGACCTCGTATTCCCCCAATTCCTTCATTTTCAAGAACTGTACTCGACAACAAGCTTGCAAAGCAGCAAGACACATACTTTTAAAGGCCTAAGCTATCATTGCTGTCAGGGTATGACTGGGACATAGGCAGTCAGGGCTTGACCCTAGAGATCACAACCCAGAGGACTGGGAGCAGACATGGTCAGGAAGCAAAGGGTTCCAGCTAGAGTCAGGGATCAGGACCAAGAGGATCAGTAGGCCAGGAACCAGGACGTAGGTGATAACCCCAAGAAGAACCACAAGCAAGGGAGGAAAAGGGGGGGGGGGGGGGTGAGGAACAGGAAGCAGGAAACCAAACTGGAGTCACCAGGGGCCATAACAGGCTTGGGATATGGGTAATCACCAAACTAAAAAGTCACAAGCCAGGAGTAGAGTGTCAAAAGACAAGAATCTGGACTGGAGTCAGGGAAATAGAGCCAGCAGCCTGCCTGCTGCCCTGGGTCCTGACAACTGTTGTGTGTTCCCACTGGAAAGAGAGCAGGGGTTCATTATTTATTGGGCAACCCCTCTCTACAGAAACTCCAATAAAAAAGTATTTTTAAAAAGGCTTTTTAGACACACACTGTGTAGACTTGATTCTCTCTCCTGGCATCAAAATTATATGCCTCTGCCCTGAAAGTTTCCCTGCCGAGGAAGACTTCTATGCCTGCGCGGCCCCCACCAAAGGTGGTGAAGTTGTAGGCTGGAGTAGAGTCTGCCTACACAAAGTAACATCCAAGACTGGGACCTTAGATAAGGGGTTCCCAAAGTTTTACCCCTCCATGTCCATTTCTGAAGAGAGAGAAATTTGGCCTGTGGGTCACACTTTAGGAATGCCTAGTAATTATTTTTAATTTTTTTTTTGAAGACAAGAAAAAGTATTACAATGATGCCATGGCTTCAAAGGGACCTGTGAGCCTTACTTTGGGAAACTCTGCATTAGACGGTAAGGTCCTCGGAACAGGATCATTAGGGGTCTACAGAACTCAAGGCGGCTGCCAGACCATTTAGCATGCAAATTGAGGGGCTAGCAGCCATTTCCACAGGCAGAGCATGGTGGGGTCCCCATGCCTCTGATCAGCTGAGGGGCCAAGGCTGTCCCTCAATGCTGATTAGCTGCAAGGGCTGTTCATCATGCAGCCCCACCCCTCACCCATTGGTGGCAAGGGGCAGAGCCATATGATGGACAGCTCTCACAGCCAATCAGCGGCAAGGGGCAAGGCAGCAGCTGTCTTGCCATACCAGCACAGCCCCCACCCCCACACCCCCCTGCCCTTTGGCAGGCTTCATGGGCACAGCCACAGCCACAAGGACTGCTGGCTCTCCAGAAGCCAGCATTTTATTTTTAGCATTTTTTTTCCCCAGGGAGCCTGTGCTTTTTTTTTTTTTTTTTTTGCAGAGCCTGCCCAAAATTGCAGTTTCCATGAAAATCACAAGATCGCAATTTTGGTAGGTCCCCAAGTATCATCTCTACATATGAATAAAAACTGCCTACAAAATGCAGAGGAAATACTGCAAGGACAGTAAAACCTTGCAAAGAAAAAAATTACACAATTTAAATTGAGTAAAATTAAAGCTATATATAAAGGTATAAATATGAAATAAAATGAACTCTCAACACAGGAGCCAATGTCCAGTGCTCCCAATCCACACATTCAGTGATCTCTTCAGGAGTGAAAGTCTTCCTTCAGGGTTGCTTGCCCTCTAGTGCTTCAGTCCCCTGTAACCTCAGGGGAATCAAGTGAAAAATCATAGCACACGTGTCAAGCACATGCACGCGCATACATGCATACAAACACCACTTACAACCTCTGTGAATGGAATTGATGCAAAAATAATATTGGTTTCCATCCCCTGCAGAAGGACCTTCACCCTTTATCAAAGGCATCCCTACTACTAAAACCTAAGATGGTGAAACAAATACAATCTACATGAATTAAACTATATTTTCCATTATGCCTCACTCCATCATGATTATCAAGAATCTTCTATGATTTTTTTTTTTAACACCACAGTCATCTGCTATCACAGGGCTAAAAATTTAGCTGATGTACATAAAAAGCTCTGCTATATAAGAAACTAGAAATGTTTCATATTAGAAAGTTAGGATATAATTTTAAAACATTTTGTAACTAAACTTTTGACTGTAGAGTTCCCTTGCCATTAGTTGCACTGTGTAAACGTTGACTGAAAAAATATAAATGGTATCTGTAAAGCATTTTTTAACCTTAGTTTTGCCACATTTTTCTTCAAACAGAGCAGACTTTAGTTCTGGACCCAGATCCTTCCTGTGCTCATAACACTTCACTTAGAATAGGGCTATTCAACTGAATGCCCCCTGAGCCACACCAGCACAGACTACACCAGGGTAAGCCATGAGCCCCCTTGGCCACACACAACACAGACACCCCCTCACATGCTGCACCATGCATGGGCACAGCACCAGGCTCACACTCAACTCCCCCTATCCACTGTGCTGTACTACCCCACACACCTTGGGGCATGGGACAGGTGGTAAGGGTGCAGATAGAAAAGGCAGCTCCTCGCTGTAACAGAGAACACTTTGCAGGAAACGTTCTGAGTTACAACAATCCCTCAGACCAAACAGAAGTTCACTGTTGGTTTTGGGGGGGGGATGGATAGCTAGCTGCTGGCTTCAAACCTACAGCCAGTTTCCCCTAGCAAATACCCCTGCTCCCTGCTAGGCTGCAAAGTTTTCAAAAAGGGAGGGGGGGGGAAGGGAGTGGACAGGAACTTGTTCTAGGGCATGACCCCATTTAAACATTGGAAATGTTTTGCAAGCCCAAAATGATGCAGACAAGATTAATGAGGAAGGATTCATCAAATTTCCACTTTCATGTCTTGCACTCCTTTTGCTTGTCATTTTCATCCATGTCAATAGTTTTACTGTTAGAACTTGAAGCAAAAAATTTTTGGACAAAAACATCCATGTTAGATTTCTCTGTTACGTAAAACATATTCCAGCCAGCCAGTATCAACATACTGATTTTACGTCAGCTTCCTGTAACGTACAAGCGCCTTCCATCACAGCTGCAACTGTCATGCTTGGACAAATAACTGCCATGTGCAAGTCGTATATTTATAAACAGCAAAGTCATAATCGGTCAACACTGTTGGAGTGTTTTTGCAAATTTTTTGTTGTTGCGACTCCAAATGGGGTCATGAACCCAAGGTTGGGAACCACTGGTTTACGGGTTCCCCAGCCAGCACTGGAGGGCAGGGTGGGTGAATTGGAGACCTTCCCAAGGTGTGGGGGGGGGGAGGGGCTCAAATGCACCCAACTTACCCTCCAGTAGGGGGCTGAAAAAAACCCAAACAGCTCAAAGATGGCAGGCAGCACAGACAAGTTACAGAAGAAGCTCTGTTTTGAAATGTCTTCATCTGATCCCTAATTGCATGAGGGGTCAGATTTTCATCCAATCAGCCATTCTTGAAGCTGTGTACAGCTGCACACTTGTGTTTGGTCAGTGTCTGCTCATGGCTATAAGCTTTCCATGGCCAGATCAGGTGAAAACTGTCACTTCTGTCTGCACCCTAAGAGCTAGAAGAGGGAGGAGAAGCCTGGAGGACTCCAGTTGCTGTTACAGCCAAAGTGATCAAGTATCCTGGGAAACCAGGAAGGAGCCCAGGTGGTACAATTTAACCACCAGCTGTACAGCCCTGACTTAGGGAATGAACCAAGTTCTCATTCCAGCTTATTCTGTGCTTGTTCTTTGCAAGTCCTCTAGGTTCAAAACTGAACCCTCACAAAGAGGGTTCAACTGAAGGATCTTGTTGGTTGGACCTCAATGAGTGTGACTTCAACTGCCCAGCATCATCTTTGCCATGACAATGCCTTGACTTCATTCTTAACAGAGCGCCAAATACTTCCATCTTCTTTTACAGATAACTGTTGAACTCTCTACCAAATCAGAGTGTTATAATTTCATTCCATTCAATACCTAGCATGCTGGTTATGGTTGGTTGGTTGTTTTTAAAGATACTTCTTTTAGACAGCATTTAGATATTCATCTTCACCTTGCTGGGTGTTCACTTTTTATAACTATATGCAGAGATGTAGAGCAGGGTTGCTCAACCCCCGGCCCATGGGCCAGTTCTAGCCTGCAGAGGCATGTTATCCAGCCCAAGGCCAAAAGTTTGGCTGTGGAAGAGCAGTGGCAGCTAACTGCTACTCCCTTCTGCTATCAGTTTTAGCAGCAGGGGAAGTCTGGAGAGCATGGACCTGCATGCTTCACTGAACATGCAGTGTCAAGTCAGGGCAGTGTGGGGTGCTGCAGGGCCAAGTGGAGCAATGCAGAATGGCCTGGAGCCAAATGGGGCTGGGCAGAAGTGACATGGGGTCAGATCTGGCCCACAGATGGGCCCTACACCACTTATCTGACCTACTGGGCCAGAAGATTGAGCACCACTGATATAACAATACCATGTGAATTGAAGGCCAATAGTGAATATATAACCGAAAAACCAAACTATGGCATAAGTTATATACTTTAAAGGTGAGAAGTGCCAATTAGCCAGATTATTCCCTTCTGGACATCCCACTTGTTTGTATCTTAACACAAAGGTACACAAATTGATGCCCTTTTTGTATTCCTTTGCATTCAAAGTTATGCTTGAATGGAGACTCACTGGGATTCTCATTCTCTTAATTTGTGTAAATTTAAGACACTTTTTTTGTGATGCTTTCTGTCTTTACTTGTATGTTAGTTGAGCTGTCATCTAAAAGACACCACTAGAGGTGCACCGATACATCAGCCCCATATCAGATTCGCACTGATGTAAGGAAAATTGAGTGCATTGGCAATCGGCTTCTTTTGGCCGATGTGGCTGATAACATGGCCAATAACATGGCTGATAAATGCCACGTGCATGCAGCTGCAGCACAGCAGGAGCGCAGCCTGGTAGCATGGAGAGCAGCCAGTCTGGCTGGTAAGTCTGCTGTGGCAGAGGAGTGGGGAGGGCAAACCAAGGTCCCTGCAGTGAGGGAGGGAGTGCTGCAGTGATGGCAGGCACTGCCCCAGCCCCAACCCCTCCCTCACCATGGGGGCCTTGATCTGCCCCCCACCCCCCAACACTTCTCCCCCACTCCTCCCAACAGACTTACCAGCAGGACACTGCTCTCCCAGATGCCCAGCTGCATATCAGCAATTGAATTGGTATTGGCTGATATGGCTTGTTAAAAAAAACACTATCAGTATCAGCCCCCAAAATCTCTATTGGTGCACCTCTAGACACCACCATCAAGGTAGAATAATATTGCTGAGACATGCTATCGCTGTATCGTACCAGTCTACACTGTTTCTTATAACATTAATGAAATCCTTGTTTGACACCAGGATCCTGAACCATTCACTCAAGCTTGTTTACCTTATCTGTGTACACCTCAACTCAATATGAAGTCCTAATGCTAATTACTTCTATTCATATACCATAACACTTCAAGCGGTACAGAAAAAACCTGTAACAGAGGCCACCAAATGCTTTCTTCTCAAAGTCTTCTCAATCAGTTTGGGATTAGCAGCACAATTAAGCTAGAAAAATAGTTAATATACACATTGCACCACAAGCATTCTGCTTTAATGGCAGAACTAGAAATGCCATTTAATTATTGGCTTTAAAATGTACAAATTCAGAATACAGGAAATATACAAAACAAAGAATTACACTGTTCCCAGCATGTTTCATTTTTCATTAAACTTGCAGAAAGTAATGATTTACTATGTCCTTTTTAATAAAAATGAAATAATAAGCACATGCATTTTAAATGCTATTGGAGTGGGCCAATAAAAATCAAGGACCTAAATCTAACATACATAACTACTCTTGTAAGTGGCCCTCTGGATTTTTCATTACACACGTGGGGAGTAGTTAGCCACTTGGAGTGAGGCCTGCAAGCCTCAAACTTCCATTCCATTTTGCTGCAGAGAGGTCCTTTGGACAGAACATTTTAACAGAGTCTCAATCATACAAATATAATTATTTTTACCACTGAAATGTTGTTCAGTATTAGTTCTATAAAATTCTTTTGTCTTTAAATATAATCCATCAAGCATTTCCTTGGTGAAATGATCAGAAGCTAAATGTCCAAGAATAAAGATAAGCAGATAAATTAAGCATTTCACATGATAAAGGTTTGGGGTTTGTTTTTTTTTTACTGAATTGTTTTGACTTTTATTTTTATGAGACTCAAAAGCAACTGAAATTATTACTGAAAACTTAGATAAGAGCTAATTATTAGAGTCAGTCAATGTACTTGGGCTATAGCCTCAAAAAGAAGATAAGTGCAAACACATTTAAATAAGCCACCAGAGGGAGCTAAGACTGCCATGAATATAATCCTTACAGAAGTGCCTTATTACAGTGTTCTGGGAAGTCAACGGATTGTCTATACAAGTACATAAAATAGTCTAGCCTGTTTTCTCTTAACACTAAGTTGCTCACTTCACTCAACTGTCCTCTAAATAGAGAGTAAACTCATTGTCTATGTGCATATATACTTACCCACGCACATACACACACAAATGCAGATTTAAAAAAGAAAATGTTCCAAGGTGGCATGTCTTCCAGGTCTTCTACTGTGTGTTAGAGTTTTCCAACCAAAATTTACCACAACTCAAGGTGCAGGGAGGAAAATGAAAGCAGCACTAATATAAATGCACATATACATGGCTGTAATCTTTATCATCTGCAAACTAAACTCTCTCTCAGTTGTGCACTGCTTCCATCGCATAAATCCATGCAACTAAAGAATTTAACTACAACTTGTTTTGAGTAAGATTATACAAGACAGTGTTTAAAATACAAGCAGTCGCCTGGACTTACCTGTCCTAGCACTGCCAGCACTGAAATTAAACTAGTGGAAAACTAGGAATGGGAGGGGAGAAGGAGGCTGGTTTCTTATCTGTCTTTCAGGCTATAAATTCTTCAAAGTAGGGACTCGTTTAATTTGTCTGTTGTACATCAGTGAAACCCCTGATGACACAATGTACGACAATGTAGTTGGAAGTGAAGCCTAGTTTCCTGTTAATGACAATAAATCTTTTTAATTCCATTTCCAATGCATTACCATTTACAGCTTCTAGACAGCCATAATTTTGTTTACAGCCTGTTTTAGAAGACTACAGAAGTGTTAGCATAATAAATTTATTCTTGTATCTACACACAAGTGCAAACACACACGTTCTTCTACTCTGACTAAATGTGTTGGAATAAGAGTGCCAGCATAACAATGTTATTTCACACAGCCAGCAACACTACCTAAAACACATTTTTTCTCTATGCACTCACCTCTTACTAATCCATAATTATGCAAGTGATCTTCGAACCCATGCAGTCATTCCATTCTTAGAGATGTTCAAGACAATCAACAAATGCTTTCTTTCAAATTCTAAGATTATATATTAAATCCCTAAATTTTGTTTATACTTAGTTACATTTTTTGAAATGTGACTTTCTAAATATGCAAAAACATCACGGTAGCGGAAGAGGAATATGTACAACGCATCACTCAAGGCTGTCACGTATGTAAGTGATGATATGGTCAATCCATATTTCACAAGATATGGAATATAAAAATATTGCACTGAAACAGCAACATATGGCCTGATTTGCAAGTTTCAAACATGCACACCTCCATAATAAAAGACTGTCTGCAAAGGGAAGTAGGCTCTCCATCTGCCTGCGTAAACAAGTGGGAAAAGGGAAAAAGGGAAGGGAGTCAATGGAGTTAAAGTTCCACACCTCTGAAAAAAAGATAACCCTGTACTGCCTGTACATAGCACATAGCCAAGCATCTCCAAACTGCAGCAGAGAGCCACAGTGAAGCATGGCCACTCTACGAATGCCACATTTCGAGAGCAGCTGTAGCTGCCCATATCTGGTAGTAGGCATATGCCAATAAACTTGCTGTGCTGGCGACATTACATCTGTTTCCAGAGAGTATCAGGCATGAAGCACTGTGTGATCTAGGACCAGAAGCCCTGAGAAACCAATTTAAAGCATAGTCATCTACCCCACTGGGACAAGCAATGGAGTAGTCCTCAGTGAGTGGAGATTAATCTCTAGGGAGGACAGGAGCAGGTGGGGGAAGAACACCTTACATTTCAGTGATGTGTAAGCACAAAAGAGTCAGGACCTGATATGTTTTAGATTACAAACTGCTTGAGCAAGAACCATATCTGCCTATATATTTGTACCAGATAGGCCCTCAAACCTGAGTGAAACCTTGGTAACTGCTGCCATGAGTTTATACTTTCACATATACATTGATTAAATTACACAACCCTCAGATCACGTTCTATGCAGCCTATAACATGATAAAGATTAACAAGGTTATAATTTGCACCGCTCAATAGTACACAAAGGCTGAACTCTTTCAATAACGTCACGCTTTAAAGAATATTGTAGCTTTTAAGGTAGCACCAAACTCAGAGACTGAACTAAAAAGAAAAGAAACGAATCAGAAATTGTAAAGCTTTGAATTTCAACAGGATAACTCAGGTTGTAAATATGTATATACATCAACACTAGTGCGTCAACAGTAATGTGCAAACAAAAAACTGTTCTCAGCATTCAAATATTCTCTTCCTGCCTAACACGAAGCAAGCATCCAAGACTATTTTAAGTTTTGCCAGACATTAGTTTACAATACTTACAAGCTGTTACTATATATCAGAGATTGTGTGTGCTGTATTTTTACTGTACCAAACTTGGTAGACCAAGGAAGGATTAAACCCTTCTGTGAAGTGTTAACAAAAATCCTGACACACCAATCTATCACTCCAGTTTATGCAAAACCACTGTGAAATAGCTTCATATACTAGTAGACTATTATTGCAACAAGGATAAACAAGCCTTCTAACTACCAATATAAACATTTTTGCGCAACAAGTCACCTTAACTGGGCAACACTTGTACAATCTAAAATACTAATACTGCGAACCAAAGGTGTCACACTCAATAGGCCCCATGGGTTGCAAAAGTGGTGTGTGACCAGTTTAGGAGCCAGATGAAGGGCACATGGCCAGTCCTGTAGACTAGATAAGGTACAATGTGCATCCCAGGCCCTGTGTGTGGGGCTGGTCTGGCACGTGCCACATGCTGCACGTGGCTCCACTCTAGACCTGGGGCAGCACTGGGGACCAGATAATGCGGCTCCATGAGCCAGATCCAGCCTATAGGCCATATAGTTGACACCCCAGCTGTAAACCAAAAGCAACTATTTGCATTTTCATAGAAAAATGTTGAATCTTCCCCACCCCTTTTAATAACAAACACAACCAGTCTCAGGACTCCAAAGTGACAAATTAAAAGCTATTGTTTACAAATTTGTGGAAACTGAAAGTCATTTTCTCAGTGATTTGCTTCTGTAAAAATGTTTTTTTTTTTACAGAAGTAAATCACTGAGAAAATGGCTTTTTCATAAATGCCCATGCCTGCATGCAGCGCAGCACGCAGGCAGCGAGGAGCAGAGCTCAGCAGCTTGGTGAGCTGTGTGCAGCTGGTATGTCTGTTATGGTGAAAAGGGAGGGAAGGGGTGGGTGGAGCAGATTAATGCCCCCCGCGGCAAGAGAAGAGCGGGGCTGGGACAGGCATTGCCCAGTCAGGGCAAAGCGGGCACGGGACAGAGCCGCAGCTCGTCCAGGCGGTGCAGGGAGAGGGGCAGCAGCTCCCACCACCGCACACTGCTGGTTTGGGAGGGGCTCGTCTGCTCATCCAGCTGCTCCTGCCACTCGTCCAGGAGGGCATGGAGGTGGGGAAGGTGTGCCCCCAGATCTGCGCAGGGCAGGCCGGGCAGGCTGCAGCTCTAGGCTGGCTGCCAGCACCCGCTCCGAGTGCAATGTAGCACGGCCCCCGGGCCCCAGCTCCAGCCCACAGTCCGCCTGCTCTGCCCCACCCCACTCCGGGTGCACACACCACCCCCATGCCCTCCCGGACAAGTGGCAGGAACCACTGGACAAGCAGATGAGTCACTCCCAAACCAGCAGCACGCAGCAGCGGGAGCTGCTGCCCCCCTCCACATGCCCCCCAGATGAGCTGTGGCTCCATCCCAGACCCACCCTGCCCCAGCCCCACTCCTCCCTCACCATGGAGGGGGGCCTTGATTTGGCCATGGAGGGGGGCCTTGATTTGGCCTTGATTTGACTCCCTTCCCTCCCCCCCCTTCACCAGAACAGACTTACCAGCTGCACGCAGCTGTATCAGAAATCAGATCAGCATCAGCCAATGTGCCTTCTTAATCATCAGCTATTGATATCAGCCTCTGAAATCTCTTTTGGTGCACCCCTAGAGGGAACAGCACCAGAGGTCCAAGTGCAGACAGACAGACCAACCAACAGACCCTACCACAAGTGTCCAGAACAGTACCTGGTGCTACCAGAGGTCTTTCAAGAGGAGACCAACCAAACTTAAATTGTGAAATCACTTATTTATTCCCTCTACCACTTAATTTGCTCTGCTTGCCTCTAGATCAGTGTGCCTGGATATTTTTTTCATTTGGCAGGAAGGTGGAAGGGGGGGGGGGGGGGGGTTAAGGGCAGGAAGATGGGAATAAGTCAGTACCTATAAACAAGCAGATGCTTCAGGCCACATGGCCCACAGAGTTCATCTCTTTGCTCAGTCCCAATTATGGTGGGCTCTTTCACAATGTGGATACCTCCTGCCTAGCATCTAGAGCATTAACTGATTTCACAGTCCAAATTCTATCACAAAATGATCTTCACTTACTCTCAAGTTGAACAAGATTTGAACCAATGTATGAGTGCTGAAACATTATAGCAATACAGATTCCCTCCAAGATTTTACAGCAGAAAAAAGTAATGCTGCATGTTTCTTCACTACACTAAGAACAAAAACACTTTATTTGTCAGCATTATGTCTGGAGATCTCGCATACAACACCATATATCAGATTATTCAGCAATCTGTAGAAGCATACATCTTTCCTGTCCAATTTTATTTGAATGATTAGGTACTATTGTAATTCATTATATATTGATTATTCGCAACATAGTTTATTAACATGATCATTACTGCAAAAAGTATTTTTGACAGATACATTAGAGTAATATTGATCTGTGGCAACTTAAAATCACATTTGAGATTCAAAGCAACATGGGATGTTAATCTGTCAGCAAACTAGGCAAGTCCCCTAAACAAAAAAGAAAAAGAAAAACCAAAACTCTATCCACAAAAAGCTCAACAGCACAACAGTGTAAGCATTTCACTAAATTGATAATGTATGATGCTGTTAGTCTCACTTTACCAACGGTCTGATTTAACCACAGTTAAGAACATAAACTGCAGTATGTTTTTAACTGCTTGGCTTTATGAGAAACCCACAGACTTGAGACAACTTACTTTAAATATTTAAAGGGCCACATCCACAGAACTCGATCCCAATTTCTCTCATTTTAAAGCATCTGAACTCGAGTAGATATCAATGATTTCTGAGGTTTATCTATTATTGAGCAAATTTCAGAGTTTCTTTTGAATATGGCAATTTAAATATTTACAAGTCTTCTACGAAAGGTTTGGCTGAAGGAGATGATACTACAATGCCAGGGATTTCACTATAAAGCTTCCAGAAAATCCACTAAAGAATTACTTGGATGCTAAGAAATTTTCTGTAAATTTCCCAAGGCAGTCTGACACTATGCAGCACTCTCCCTTGGCAGCAAATTTGGCATATCTATAGCATTCTTTATATTAACTTGTAAAAAGAACTCAAAGATATTTTGAAATTTAATTATAGCTTTTCAAAATGCAGACACAAAATCCAGCCAATTATGGACATTAAGCAAAGTCCATATTCATGGGAAAATGCTAAGGGCCAAATTAAATAAGGAACTGAAAAGGCATAGTAATCAAAAGACAGTTCCACTCTTAACATTTTTAATGCAAATTTCATTTTTTCCATTCCCTACCTCCCACCTCTTCTACAGAATTTGACCCTCTTTCCCTTCCACATTTTGGTACTGCAGCATCTCACCTCCAGCTGCAAGAGTAGGTGCAACACTAAGAAGTCAGAGCTAGCTGTGGTAATGAGGACCATGTTAAGAGCTAAACTAGCAGTCAGTAAGTTTCCAGATGGAGTTTAAACTGTGGGTCTTAATTGGAAAAGCTCCAAATGTTTTGGGGAGGTTTACTTGAGAAACTGCCTCTCCCCTCATGAAATATAGCTGAGGTATGTTCAGGGATATTCAGGCTAGAACATACTCTGCTTAAACTAGTTTGTCAAGAGACTGGCAAACAGTCCTTGATAAGTACAGAGAGCAAAAAAATTCTGAGCCTGAATCAATTCAATCTTTGCAGGTTAGTCTAAGCTGTGTAGATTGAAACCAATAAGCAAGTGACCAGATGTTCAATTTTGATTTCAGAAATGCAGCCACACGTCTGAAGTGGCCCAAGCCAGAATCCAGGAGGCGCTAGAGCATGCCTCCCTGCTCAGCTGGAGCAGACAGCTTGGGCTAAGTCCGCCCACCCTGCAAGTGGGGAAAGAAGGTGCAAAGCATCCTGGGATGGTGGGAGACTGTAAATTAACCTGGATATGGATGGGATCTAGGACAGAAGTTCAATAAACCAATTTAACCTAACTCAGTTAAGAATGATACTACATCCATCCAGGTGTATCTTGAAATGGTTTCGGCCATTTTGAAAGTGGTTTATGTGCATTGAACTTCTGTTGTGTTACAGATCTGAACCGGTTTCCAATCACATAAACCAGTTTGTGTGTAACTTCTAGCCCTAGCGATTCTTCCATCACCAGGGTAGCATGCCATGCACACTCCAAAATATCCCCATTCAATTAACCTCACCTTTTCCTTTCATCTGGATACAGTTTGGGAGGAAGCTTATTTTTTATTTTATATAGACAGGCCTCCAAGGCTGTCAGCTTTTGCTCATGCTGTTGGTCTTAATAAGCACACCAGAAGTTGTACATTTTTTTTTGAACAAGTGTAAATTCAAAAAGGAAATATCTGAATCCTTTTGTGACAAATTTAAGAAAATGGAATTAGAGGAAGCGTGAACAGGTTTTGAAGGAGTTTTTCAAATAAAACACTTAAAAACAATGTTGTCAATTGTTACCCTGACTGGAGTGAACCCAGTGCAGACTAGGGTCTGCTCATTCTTTGTTGGCTGGGAAGCAGACAGAAGCCGATCATGTTAAGACTGGCTCATGCTCTCTGGAAGAGTCGTCTTCTTCCTGAAGAAACTGGCCCTCAGCTTATAAACATATTTATAATCCTCACCTTGGGCCTGCATGTCCCAGTGATTCAGTTAGCAAGTAGACAAAACAGAAAGAAAGACATCTGTGACTTAATTGTACAAGTGGCATCTCCTCCTTTACACAACCAAATGACCATTTATCAAACAAAAGGTTCCTCACATGCAAGCAAGATCAGCAGCATGGTCTGTTCCACACTCTTCATATTAGCACGTGATTGAGGAAATCCTTCCAAAGATACACAGAAACCGCATCTGTGACACCTGGATGTGACCAACGGCTCAAAATACTACAACAATGTCACAATCCTATCAGCTTTCTACATCTGTCACCACCACAGCTGCTGCTGAAAACCAATAAGGGAAGTGGTGCTTTATCAAAAACAGAGCAGTGTTGATGCATCATTCACGTCTTCTGCCCCTTTTAAATCACTAGGAGGGATGGAGGGTCAGGATACTAAATAAAGCATCCCAAACCACCGCCAATATCTACGGTGCCTCATAATGAGTTACCTACAGCAGAAGCAGAAAGTGGACTCGGGAACAGTACCATCTGGTAGGAGAGGGCATATTCCAGAGGGCATGAAAAGTCAGCCATGTCAACTGATACCTGCCAACAGATATCCCATAACTTGCATTGGTTGTAATCCTTTTGAGAGTCAATGACTCGGTTATAAACTGCTTTACTCTGCTTGACTGTACTATATTTTAAAAAGCAAGCTAGTGCTGAATGCCAAACCATACCTGGCTCCAAAGATGTCTTTTTTAGCTAGATCAATCCCAGAAACCACCTTTACTCTGAGGATCCGAGACTCCTCCTGCGAAGAAAAAAGAAAAAAAAAATTAACATGTTTACTCATCAAAATACCAGTGGCCTTTGAAGAGGTTATATCACCATTCCCTGAACACTTAAAAACTTGAAAAAGTCTCTTGACAGTTTCTGCTCAATTTAGCAGTCCTGGGTTAAATTATGAAGGGAAAACCTTATAAATGAAGCTCTACCCTTCATCAGTCAACAAAAAAGTGCCAAATGGAGATATAAAAGAGCACTTAGTCCACAAGTATCACAAAGGACGGCAACAGTGAAAAACTGTCTGACGATGCAACAGGAGGTGGAGAGCGTGACGCAGGACAGGGCCATTTCTGAAATCTCAAACGAGCCAGAGGAATCCCAGTTAATCGGCACTCAAGAGCAATCATACTTCTTGGTTTTTAAAATTATTTCTTTAAAACACAAGGTCAGAGGATTTGGAGGAGGATCAGATTTGTGTTTGTATTAACTCCCAAGAATGAAAGCCAGACCACTTTCTGTTTACACATTTCACCTAGTAGTCCAAGTGTACGAGGCGAGGAGGAAAAATACATGAAAACAAAAAGCAGCTAGATCTGAGGTATATTCAAACACTTAAAGGATTTTATCTTTATTTCCAAACCTCCTTCAAATGGGAAAAGCTCAGGTATTTCTTTTTAATAATCCTAGCATCCTGGTGGATAACTTCTTTCAAAGGTGTGTGTGACCGTTTCCGAAAATATGGATGACTAAAACCTCCCTTTGCACAACAGTCTATCATTGCGTCCGTCATTCAGGGCTCTGGGAACATCAACAAATCAACAGCACTTTCTTTCTATGCTCCCGGGGTGAGCTTTATTGTTTAAAAAGGTAACTACAATTAAATTTGAAAAATATCCCATTAAAATGGGTTTTGCAGTCACATAGCCTAACTACACCTTTTTTTCTTGTGATAACCCCCCAACTATACAAAACCAGGGGCTCCTTTATTGTAATTTGAGATTCCCATCACTTGCAGCTTCTGCAGAAAGCAGCAACAATTTCCCACAAGTTTGTGTTATTGTGACCATAATACACCTACTTTGTTTGCTTTAGATAGTCCATCTATAAAAAGAAATGGATCAACTTTGTTAGCTGAGATTTCCACATGACTACGAAGGTAAGAAATATATTGCAGGAGCAAGCCGGCTGTCTGTCTGGTCCAATACCTTGCCTCAGACAGCTGCCAGAGGCAGATGCTTCAAAGTAGGAAAAAAACAGCAATTCTTGTATAATCTAGCTGCTACAAAAACACTCTCCTGCTCCACGCCATCCTCCCTATAGTTGTTTTTATGCCAAAAGCCTGAGAGACTCTTTCTTCCCAAAGTTTTTGTTCCTTTATTATTGCCAACTGCATTCACAGCAAGCTCTGTTGTTTCCATATTAAAAGAGCATGACCCCTGCCCCAAACAGAGACAGAAGTGAACAAGCCAGTGGGGTGGGGACACAGCACACATGCATCTATGTTAACAAATACTGAAGTGAGTTTATTTTACATAAATTACTTTCAAGAATGATGATGCCAGTGGATTTCTGATACACGTTACAATACACGTGGTCTTCAGGAGTGACTTTAAATGAAAAGAGGGTCGAGTGGACAGACTCAAAAAGATGTCTCTATACACAGGGGACAGCACAGAAAATTTTAAGGAAACAAATGCAGGAGAAGCTGACAAGAAAGTACTTAAGCCAGCCATCACCAAAAGAACAGAAATAACAAGACAGAGCTTGATAAATAAACTGGGGCGATCACAATGGACTGTACAGATACCAGCTGTTTTTGCCCCTCCCAAGATTTAAAATTACCAGCTTAAAAGTATTGTTCCAGTCAAAAATGCTTTGATGGTCTTCTCCAAGAAGAAGCATGCCAAAGTAGCAACCAAAACTCAGTGGGCGTGTCTACATGTGCGCATTTAACGCGCATTAAGGATGTGCATCTACACGTGCACACCCTTAATGCACCTTAAAAATGGGGATTTTAGGCTAATCCCACCTAAATGTGATACCTGCATAAAGCTAGTATCAAATTTAGGTGTGATTAGTTAAAACCCATTAACTCATGTGTAGACATTAACGCAGGGACTTTAGTACAAGATCTGCCCAGCCACTAGGGGGATCGGCCAGAGCCCAGCCTAAGGGCTCGTGGCTGGGAGCCTCCCCTCCTCTAGGGCTGGCCTGCCTCTGTGGCAGCCCCAGCTACAGCTGTGGGCTATAAAAGCCTGTGGCTATTTTGTGCCCTGGGGCACACTCCACAGGACTTTCAGTACCCGTTTCTATGTGCCCCATGGACAGGACCCAGGCTTCCTATCTGGAGATACTGCTCCTACTGCCCAGCCCTGGGATCTCTCCAGGGCTGCTGCCTGGCTCTCCAGCAGCAGGGCTAGCACTGGCTCCCTGCTCCTGCTCACCACCAGCACCATCTCCTGCATTTGCAGGTCCTGTACCACATTTGCCTCTGCTGCATGGCTCACAGTCCCTGGCCTTGCCCCTGAGCTGGGTGCTGCAACCAGCTCTCCAGGGCCAACTACAGTGCTGTGCAGGGGCCCAGAGAGCTGGCATGGGATACGATGCCCTCCCTGTCAAGGATCAGCCCCACCCATGTGCACATGCTCAAGCCTCCCACCCAGGGCCCAACTGCAGCCAAGAGGAGGAGCACAACCTTGTGGTGATCTGGGGCAATGTGGAGGTGTGGAGGCAGTTCACGCAGGGCAAGTGCTCAAACACCCACGTTTATGAGACCCAAGCAGGCAAGATGAGCAAGAGAGGCCACTCCCAGATGGCGCACCAGTGCCACAAAGATCAAGGCCTTGGGGGGACAGCGCGTGGCCGTGACCCACAACTGTTGGACCATGCCCTTCACGTGGGAGCTGACTCAGATTTTAGCGCCCCAGGACCCAGGCTGCAACCCTGCAGTTACGCCAGCAGAAGCAGCCTGGCTGAGCCTCTGCCCCAGCCCAAACAATCCAGTGTTGACACCTC
Organism: Alligator mississippiensis; assembly: GCF_030867095.1. Classification (NCBI taxonomy): domain Eukaryota; kingdom Metazoa; phylum Chordata; order Crocodylia; family Alligatoridae; genus Alligator; species Alligator mississippiensis. The sequence continues at coordinate 283,280,927 of NC_081826.1, forward strand.
GCCAGAGAAGGGGCCCTTGGGTGTTCAGCTCCCTGCATCACCCACCTCCCCAGCTCAGGGAGCCCTGACCAGTGGCTGCCTCATCTGCTCTGTATCCCCAGCCCTCACCAGGAGGAGCCGCCGGCCAGGACACCACCAGCCGCCACCAGCCCCTCCCCGGGGGGGGGGGCCTGGTTGGATGCCAGCCCATGCCACAGACACTGGGCGCCGCTTGTCACTGTCACCAACAGGGAGGCCCACGCTGAGCTGCCAACTTTGCCAGCCCCAGACACAAGGTCCCCACCCTGCCCTTGGTCCTGGTCCCTATCCAGCCTGCCTGCACTTCCCAGCCTCTGGATTTCCTTCCCACACTTCACAGCAGGCAGAGAGGCAGGACACAGGTCAAAACTTTATTGAGCAGCCTGCGTGCCCATAGCTAGGTAGGCACAGACCTCTCACACGCCAAGGAAGGCATTGATGCCAATGGCAATGTCCTCCTCAGTAGCAGGGGGCAGGGATATGTAGCACTGCCACAGGTAGCACCCCAGGCAGTGGCAGAGATTGTGGGGCAGGCTGGGCTTGCCTCCAACACTATCATAGCCCTGAACCAAGAGAGCAGGTGTGCCTGGGACACCAAGAGGATCAGCAACAGCAGGGCATAGCAGCTTGTGCACCCCTCAGCCTGCACAAACTGCTTATCACGCACCACCCAGGGCACACACAGCAGGGGCATGCTTGGGGCACAGTGGTTTCCTTGGGAGGAGAGGCGTGGGTAGGCAGCCCCAGGGTGCCTCCCAGGAAAGGTACCCTGCAGGGCAAGCAGGAGCATGCCCAGCCCCTTGCCCCAGTTGTCTGGGACAAGCACACACCCCAAGCCAGGGTGCCATGGGCTGGGTGGCAGCGTAGCTGGACTGCAGGGATAGGGGGTGGAGCGGAGTCCAGAACCATGTGCTGCCACTGCCAGCAACCTGGCCTGTCCTGCTCTGGGAAGGAGATGGAGGAGGCAGGCTGCCTGCGCACAGCAGCCAGTGGGCCGCCAGCCCAGGGGAGTGCATGGGGATGGGGGGCTCGGCCGACAGCTACCTGGGCCCAGCCCTGCCCAGCCAAGCTTACCACAGTCCCTGGGCACCCATGCACAGCCAACCCCCAATCTGAGGGAAGGCAGCGCATGGCCCCTGGTGCAGAGCATCTTATCTCTGACATGCTGCGAACTCTCACTAAAGCCTTCCATCTCTTGCCTCTGCAGAGCAAACATGTGGACGTGGGAGAGAGCCCTGGCAGTAGCAGCCATTTCCACCACAGCCCAGCCCCCTCAGGCAACCCTGCAGCCAGCCCACACCCAGCCACTGTAGCCTCTGGCTCAGCCCCTGCCCTGGGTCTACTGCCACTTGGGCTCAGCCCCACCACTGGCCCTGGACTGGGGCGAGCAGAGGGGGAGCTACCCACCATGGAAGAGCATTGTCCGGTGCCGGCCACAGAGGAGCCCGCCACCCACCGTAGGCGCCGCAGCCCCCAGATTCACAGGGGAAGTGCCCACGGTTGAGGTGCCGGGCTCTGCCCCCTAGGTGCCCCCACCCCACAACCACCCACTCCAGGACTCTCAGACAGAGACTGAGGCTCTTGTAAATAGCTTGATACTGGAGACAGGGTTTTTTATTGGTGGTGGGTGGGGAGGGTGGTGGAAGAGCATTGTGTGTTGGGGAGACAGTGTGTTGAGGGGGAAGGGATGTGAGAGCAATAAAGGTGTTTTTTTTAACCATGTGCATGTTGTGAGAGTGGTGCTGGGGGTGGGTGGGGAGTAGAGAGTATGTAGAAGGTGGGGCAGGCGTGCTGGAGCAGGAAGCGTAGTAGGAGTGAGGTCCTGCAGGCCTCCTGCAGCCAGTGCCCTACCCCGCCACTGGTGGGTGCATGGCTGTCCTGGGGCTGGGGCCACGGGGGCACAAGGCAGGGCTGGAGCAACTTGGGACTAAAGTTAGTCTCGACTCTCACCACCTGCCAAAAACACTTAAATTTAATGTGCATTAAGTGTGCTTAAATATACATGTAGACAAGTCAAGTGCGTAAAGTCCTCTGCTTTGAGAGGGAAGCTAAACTACAACTTTAAAATTTACCTTGAACCTCACCTGTCATGTAAGAGAACCTGCACGCACAGATACAAGCCCATGAAAAGATGCACCATGCTGCATATTCATCAGCCTCGGTGCACCAAAACAGAAAGCTCAGACATGCTGCCCTTTGCCTCCTAGAAGTACAGGCGCTGAGTTAGGGTGCAGTTGTTGGCTTTGGTTAGAGCTTTCATAGAATCGGGCAACAATGCTGGCCAAAACACCCAAACACCTAATTACTAACAAAGCCCAACCTGGGCAATTATGCTGAATTCTCAAAACAATCATAACTTTACTCAACCAGTAAGATATTTCTTTTGATAATGTCCATTGTATACCAGGGGCAAGGTGAACCCTGTACCATGCTGTCATGTATTTGCTTAGACTTTTAAAAAAAATTAATATAAGGTTAAAGATCTGGGTACAGAACAGAGGAACAGAAATAATACAATAGTGGTTATTCAAATCAGTGAGCTATAAGCACTGCAGTCACTGACAAGCACTAAAAGTCCTTTCAAGAAGGAACTGTGAAAACCAAGCTTAGTAGTAGAGCTGGTCAAAAACTTTCAGCTGAAAATGTGTTGTTTTTTTTTTAAATATTAAAACATTTCCACAAAAAATCAGGATGACAGCCCCCAAAGTTGACCAGCAGGAAGGCTTCTATCAATTTCCACACACTTTTTGCAGCAAAAAGGGAAGCACAGTCTTTTTATTTTTATTTTACTTTTTTTTGGAACTACATTATTTATTGTAGTCAACAGATTATTGACCCAATTCACTACCTGGGCACAAGTAAGTATCTTCAATAAAGATGATGTACTGATTAGTGTTGGATGGGAATTCTCAAACAAAATATTTTTTTTCATTGGAAAATGCCCATTTATCAAACTGTGGCAAAGGGTCAGTTTTGACAAATCTCACAATTTGGGTAAGAGTTTTGGGGTTAGAGTTTCAAAATTTTAAAAGTTTCTATTCTGGCATATTTGAAAACAAAAAGAAAATTACAGTTTAAAATTATTTTTTTCTTTCAACATATTGCAAAACAAAATTATGAATGGTCCAAAGCTTTTTTCCAGATTATCCATTTGCAAAAACTGGAGAACAACTTGATCCCAATTGAGAATGGGGGAAGGTCTGAAGTCTTGAAAAAAAATTCCCTACTATCTTGAGGAGTGTTCATGAAAAGTCTTATTCTTGTCTGTTGGATTTTAAACCATAAGAATACCTGTTCAAATATCTCACTTGCAAAACAGCAAAAACTTGTTACAAAGAGGCTCTCTTGTATCACGCTACTTCCCAACCTGTGTTTATGGTTCAAAAAGACAAAGGCCCTGCACAGGATAAGCCGCATGAGCTAAAAGAAAGGTCAAAAGAGATTCTGCTCTGCTACTGCAGTCTGGACTAGCAGCAGCACCCTGCACCACGCTTGGCAGACGTTTGTTTAATATGTTTCTAATAATATTAACATTTAAGCATGAACTATAAGCATGAAGTATAAATATCTGTCAACCAATTCATGTCTTACTCATTCGATCTGATGCAAGAAAGGCAAGTATTTTGCCTCTCCCCACAACTGCTGAGCTGCTTCAAGAACCAGACACTCTGTAAGCCAGATTCAGAGAAAACTTTGTCATTGAAAATATTAGGCAAGCTTGGTACACTGTATCCACCCAAATAAAGGAGTAAAAGTTTACACTTTGTTAAAACTTACAGTTAAGAAAAAGCTCTCTTACAAATAGTTGGGGTGGGGGAGGGAGGAGCCTTGGAGCTTCATCTTAAATCTGGATAGGAAATGTTTTGAGGAATTCAAAGTATCAGAGGAAGAACCTTCTGTTTACGTCTCTACAGATGTAACTAGAAACACATTAGAGAGACAAACTGGTTCAGTTGTACTGAAGGAGCCAGTAAAGGCAGTGGTGCAATTCAATTTTAGCATCAAAGTTCTAAAACCTTGAGGGGAAAACGGGGTTTCTGCTTAATACGTATGTATGCCCCAATGTGTAATGGTGAAAGTAATTAACAGAATTAATTCTCATTGTTTGTCAGCTTGCTTTCATACACTTTCATAAATTTAAAATTTAAAACCCCAGGTTCTTAAGACTAAGACTTAAAACAAAGAATGTGCCATGCCAAGTTTATTCAACAAAACAAACCAGCTAATATTCTCTTTAATTTATAAATCCCATTTCTTCCCAGCCAGCAAATTATTTATTTATTTATTTATTTTTTTAATTTTTGAGAGGTAGAAGTGCAGAGTAGAGCAGAGGAAGAGAGAAAATAACATTAAAGATCAGCCCATCACATCATTCTTCTTGACTGGACATCAAAGACACTTCTCCTGCTTCACGGCCAGGTACAGACATTACACTTTTATCAACATAAGTGATCTGAAGCCAGTTTATACCTGAAACAGAACAGAAGTTCGGCACACACGGACTGGTTTAAAGATGTCAGAACCCAGTCTAAGATCCGCCGCCCTTGCCCCTCCCCCAACCAGCGGGCAAATGTGTCCTGTTCACTACCCATCTAAACTACACCATTAACAGAAAACCACCTAACACAGGGGTTTTCGACCTTTTGTGAGCAGTGTACCCCCGGCGGCCAGTTGAGGGGTGGGAGGTGACATGGCCATGCACAGAGCAGCAACGCAGGGTGGTGGATGGCAACAGCAGCTGTCACGTGCAAGATTTGCTCTCTGCATCTGGCTGGCCTGTCTGGCCCAGAGGCACTGCTGCCCTTGCCCTGCCAGGGCCCTGAGGGGTGGCAGCGCTCTGTCCCTGCCTGCCCACACATACCCCCTGGGACCTTTCATTGTCAGTACAAACCCTGACCTAACAGATTGATAGAGGCAATAGGGGTCTTTGTCTTCAGTTTTCTGACCAGGATTCCTTCCACTTCATTTTATAAGCATATTAGTAAACATAGGAGACTAGGGCATTTGGAAGCTATTGACAGAAACTAAGCAAAGTTGAAGCAGAATAAAACAGAAACAACTTTTCATACTGCCTCCTCCTTCAGGTCAGTAGTTCTACCCATGAAAAGTCAGTCTCAGTTCTCTCTCAGAGATGACAGCTAAGAAAGAAGGTATAGAGGAGAGTGTTACTCTTTTCTCTCAGTTCAAGCACTAGTATAATTAAGATGCAAGTTAGATTTGTCCTTACTGAAAGATCTGCTTTGTGTTATTTTTGAAGCAAAGGTAAGTTTATGATCATATTAAAACTGTCCACATGAATATTTTAGAGGCAAGCAAACAATGTTAGTCTTTAGAGGGTTGCAATTTTTAAAATAAGAAAGTATGCTTATAAAGACTAGATATTCTAATTAAAAAAGTAATGGCCTTTTGGAAAGAAAAAAAAAAGATATTTTTATCATATTTTAAGATTATGAACTTTCAATACTTTTAAAGAGAGAATGCACACACACTCTGCCATCTCCTCATAAGCTGTCATCATCCATTGACTTGAATATTTTTCATGGACCTTCTGTTCCTTTTGTTAAAAACGGATGGACATTGTTGAGTGATGTTTTTCAGTCACGTTTAATAAATGTTCTATTTACTATAAATATAGACTGAAGATGTTTCTCTATTTCAAGAGATAATTCACTCGATTTTACGTAAGTGACATTTAAACATGTTTTAAACAGAAGGCAGAGACCTACGTTCTAGGAATTTCTGAATAAATACCAATGCCACAACTCTCCCATTTCTGGACTTCCTGACCAGGCTCTCTTGTTTTTCCCCACCACTTCCTCCCAAAACCTGTCACTAGTTGCAGCAAACAGACATAACAATACCTCTACACAATGCCTGTGAATGCTGTAATTACTTAGACGACTCACAGTAGAAATGACTGAATAATTTTTAAATGGCATTTAAAGAAAACAGAATAAGCTACTAGCCAAAACATGAAAATATTCCAACAAATCTACAACAATTGTATTAAAAACATATGCTCCTCTTTCATCTTGTCCAATTCTACCTGAATGTAAAGGAAATTGTTCCCTCCATAATATTTATGAAATTTGAGTGTAGAGGTTCAGTACAATGGGTATCAACTAATCACACATAAATCTAGATAGGAAAGTAAAAGAAATTAAAAGATAGGCTTCTTTCCATCAAAACAGCAAAGATCTAGAACAGCCTTTCAATTGGAGTGGTGGCAGAAAAAAACAAATGCTTTTAAGACAGTGCGTCATTAGTCAAGGAAAGGGACTTTGTGACGTGGTTGCCCAAGAAAGCAAAGAACTAACTGAACTCAATGACCCAGTAGGTCCCTTCCAGTCTATGGCCCTAAGGCAGGAAGGGGAGTCACAAAAAAGACATCTTAAAATAGTGCTTAGCTCTGTTGCAACTGTGTTGAAGGAAACAATACTTTCCATTCTAAAAATGCAGAAAAATAAGAAAGCAATAAACTTGTAAGGTAATTACCTTTCTTCTACTAGACAGCAATTTTCATTTACATTAAACTCAAGGAAGTTGACCTTACTGCTACTATAATCAAAAAAGTCCCCACTGAGCAGTATGAAAACCTTATGTTTTGAGGATTAGGCAAATTTTCAAACTGAGCTCTTCGCTTTCTTTCCATCTCCACCCCCCCGCCCCAACACTCAAAGATAGCCGTGCCTCTTACCACCAAACATATCTGTTCATCATTTCTATAATTGCACAATTTGCATATATACATACACATACATAAACAAATACATATACACTATGTAATTGAAATGTTTAATAGCACTTCAATTATATTAACTCTCAGATGATCAATAACATCAGTGTCATTAACAAGAAAAGGGATTTCAGTGGTTTACCTACATAAGCAGAACTGCATCTAAAAAGGGCTATCATAGGGATAACTACTATCCAAGGTTGCTGCTGCTATTGCAAACAAAACTTCTGGGAAAGGAAGGATGTTAAACCTCATGCTTTAGGTCCTTTGTTGATCTCTATTAGAAACCAAGTGAAACCTAATATTGGGTAGATTATCCTACACCTCTCTTGTACAACCCTTACATCTTCTGAAACATCTGGCATCAGCTACCATCAGAGAGTAGATCTTCAACAAGATGGAGCCCAGACCGGATCCAGGATGAGAATTCCAGTGTTCCTATCCATTCAGCTCAATTTAAGGTAAATAACAAAAAAGATCTCACCTCAGTGCTGTCTCTTTTTAATTCAGGGACACAAGGAAATCCCACTACACAAAGGAATTTTCTAACCTCCTTGCTTGTACAGTGCTGTGAAGCCTGTGGAAGGGTATCCTTAAAATGCAAGCCAGTGCCACTCCTCAACCAGTTTAAGAGTTGCAGTTGAGCAACCAAAGCCACTCCCTTGCATAGTACCGGATGTGCTACCTCCACAGCACGCTAAAACTGGACATGGTCTGGAATGAGACCTGGCAGGGAACTTGTACCTTCTGCACAGCAATGTTAAAGTAACGACATTAGTAACCTATGGAACAGATCTCAAAATTAAAATTGTACATCCTATAAACTATTTCAACTAAACAAAGAGGTCTTATGTATTCTTTGCTATAATTACATATTGTTAGAACACATGTACAAAAGATTTAAAATGTTAATATGATTGTGTCGTTTCATGATTGAATCTTCAGTTCTCAGAAGTATTTTGTATTCGGCCACACTTAAATGCAGCCCAGCCGTCCCACTTGTAAAATTCAGAGGTCAGAGTGTTAAGTGCTGGTTAGGTATTAAAGTTGAGTTTCACTGCTGTGCAAGTTCACATGTAGTCTTGCTTTAACTAATGATTAACACAAAGTTTGTGCTCCTCAAGCCCTTAAAAGTGACAAGTTATATATTTTGCTTCGTTGCTGAAAAATAACCTTTTAATAGATTGCCTAACATTTTTTTTGCTTTAATAATTCATGTTGCCATTTACATAGGACATGCATGACTACGTTTGTGCCAACCCAACAAATTGCTCCCTGTTTCAGTGTTTGCTTCAGGACCTTTCAAAATTTCAGGCAAAAGGACAGCACCTTTTAATTGTTCTCATTGTATCAAATGAACATACTTCCAATAGCTGGCCAAGTCAGCCAAAGTTTTAGGGCAAAGTTAAGAAGGGAAAAGAGGGGAAAATAATATCCCATGCATTTTCCTGTTTGGTGCAGCGGAGCTGGGGCGCGCTTGACCAGGTGAATAGGATGAAGCTGCAGGCGGGCAGGGAGAGATGTATGGGATTTGACAGGAGGGTGGGGCCTGAAGCAGGGATCATGGGGCAGTGATAACACGAGGCCAGAGCCCAGGGCAGAGTCATGATCCACTGCCTGCGTGTCCCTGCAACAGACACCGGTTCCACTTGCAGGGGTATGTCAGGAGCCAAATCACAGGTCTGCCCTGGACTCCAGTCCTGCACTGTCACTGCCCGTCCCACTTCCGCTCCCAGGTGCCACTCCCTGCTGCATCCCATCCACCCAGCTGAACACACTCTGCTTGTGTGGGTCCCAAGCAGACCCTGGGGCTAGGATCACACAGAACTTGGCCCTGGGGCGGAGCCACTTGGGGAGTTTTGGAGCTGTTTGGGCTGGGGGCGGGGGGGGGAGGGAGCTGACAACTCAAGAACATTTTAAGTGATTTAGATAAGACAGCCATTGCACTTAAACATTAAAAGAAATCCTTTCAGTAGTGATAAAACATGAATTTACCTGAAATGAACTAATAAACCTATGAATTTTTTTGTATTAAAACTATGCATTAAAAGATAAATGATCACAACATTCTGCCACTTAAATTACAGAAGGGTATAGTTGGATTTCTTTTTTCTGTGCGCGCCCTCCTGGAGAGGAGTCTCATTACGAAATCGTGCAGTTTAAAAGAAAGCTTTCCATTAGGAAGAGGAGGTGCTCAGACAGAATGCTATTTTGTTTTTCAGCAGTTCAGAGAGGACATTTCTTCACTAACTCCACTTCTGATATAATAAAATTAGACCGTAACGGTAAAGACAAAAGGTTCACAAATTCACTCTGGACCTTTAAACAGTTAATGAAAGCCAAACAACTTACCAAGTAATGTGCAGTTTCTTCAGTATCAGATGTTTTATATTAAGGGTCAAGTTTTCTAAAGGGTAAGAAGTGAAGCAGCCAGAAAACTCATAAGCGTCCCTAAGCTGTAACAATCAGTATGCGGAAGTTAAGACTTGAGTGAAACAATAAATTCCTATTGCCAAGGTAACCAGGTGAAAGGACAATTCTAATATTTCATTTGAAGAAAGCTTAATGTGCACCCCACCATTTTTGTTTGTTTGTTTTTATAAAAGGCACTACCGATTTTAAACCAAGATAGAGGTAAATGAAGTAAATTTCCACTGAAAGGAACAAATGAAGCCACACAACTCTGGAAAGTTACCCGTGCCAAGTCTTTATGAGCACAACTCTCCCTTTCATACAAAGCAGGTCTTCCTCATTTGAGGTAGTACCAGAGAGTAAAGTGTTACAAAGCAAAAAATACATAAACCTGTAATTTACTAGATGTTTAAACACGTTATGTTATTTTGAAGGAAAACGTTACCCCTACAGAAGTGAAATGTCCATCCCATTACAGGCCGTTATTTCACTTCAGTGCAAGTTATCATTTGCAGCTGTGGAAGCAAATGAAATAGCTTTTTATGTATTAAAAAACAGTTGCATGAATACAACTAAAATATTTTATGGCCATATAAATAGAACATGCAGAGAAAATGCCACATTTCTTTGGCAGAAAAAAAAAGCTGCAATGGCAAGATGCTAAACCTTGAACTGAGGCTAATTCATCTTAACCCAGGAAATTTTGCCCTTTTCTAGGTCATTTCTTCCCAAGGCAGATGTTTACTTGCTTACACTTGTCTTGAAGCACTTACATTCACGCCTTTGCTTTGAGGTTCCCTTTCTATGGGCAACTGCGTGTGTAGCTATGGCTTCAGCTTAGCCATGCACAGCACTCCAAGACTTTCAGTCGAACATGCAAACATAAAATTAGCACTTTTAAGAGTCCAAATGTGCAGTTATACTGTTTGTTCTGCCTTGGTGAACTAATTCAATCTGTGTTTTAGCCAAGTCTAGAGGCAGGGATAAAAATAACAAATTGTACTGTGCCAAAAACTTTCCAACACTATGTAAATTTAAGATTGCATTTTGCCCATACAGATTATACAGCAAACAGAACAAAGAGAGGTAAGAATGCATACCATTTCAGGTAGACAAGGTTCTTTGGGTGAATCTGATATCTTTTATTATACCAACTTAAATAGTTGGAAAAAAAAAATTAAGCAAGCTATCGGGTTTAAAAACCTTTTGTCAGGCTGAGGAAGCTTCTGCAGTTGGTGTGTGCTCTTCCTGGATGGAATGAAAAGTAAAGAAGTAAGGATTTACATCTTTACTGACTGTCTATCTTGCATGCATACCAGCCCAGCCTCTGGTTTCTTTACTTTTCATTCCATCCAGGAAGAGCACACACCGACTGCTGAAATTTTCTCAGCCTGACGAAGGGTTTGGAAACCCAAAAGCTTGCTTTAAGTAGCTGGAAAAAAGTTTTTAGTTGGTCTAATAAAAGATATCAGATTCACCCAAAGAACCTTGCCTATGTCCTGAGACCAGCACGGCCACAACCTACACCCCTGTACCATTTCAGGTAACACAATTCTATCCATGCACATGGATACTACCGTTAGTACAAGATGAGCACATGAAGGGATTGACTGCTCATTCCACAGTAGTATCAAATTGGCCCAATCATATTTGAGATACTGCTGTGCTGTCCTACATACATAAATTAGTCACCCAAACAAAAAATTCAGAATGAGTTGTATGCGCCTCAAGGAGCTCATAGCATACAGATAAAAACACAAGCCATGGGCACCTGTCTTCCACCTATAGCTTCCTAAGTGCATGAAAGAATAAGCATGGCTCCACTGAAGGATGGGTTTGAGCACCCTACAGAAATGGTTTGCTAGCTCACTGCTTAACAAATTTCCAACAGTTCAGAACACAGGCCTAAAGGCATTCCTTTTTTTCAGTGTAAATCTTCATATCCATTTAAATAAGGAACAGCTAATACAAACCAAAGCAGATAAACAAGGGGGGAAAAGGGGAGTCAGCCAACATCTTTGAGACCTGTAAAGCTCAGTTGCCGCTTTTCATTACCACTCCACAAGAAATAGGAGGAAGTAGATAGATGTCTTCCTTTTGTAGAATGGGGAGAGAAAAGGCATATCATCTGCCATCCAATCTGGACAGTTTAATTTATACAGCAATGCCTTTGAGGCTGGGTAGTTCTCAAATATTTTACTGGAATTGAGAATAGCTTTAAGTGTAAACTTGCAGTACAATTCCCGTGGTGACTTAATATTTCAGGAAACCAAAGTACAAAACCTGATATAGTTGCATAGTGAACTAATAAGCAGCATTTCGGCAGTCAGACAATAAAAATCAGAAAAAAAAACATTGCAGAGATGAAGGTTAGAATCTCATCAGAGACCGAGCAGAGGAAATTGAACTAAGATAGCTGAAACACCAGGGTGCAAGAGCCATTTAACTGGGGAGAAAAAGAAATTAAAATCCCATTATCAGTATCAACAGCAGCAATTTGGCAATCTGGCTCAATGTACTTTTTGTTTTACATGATGGATAAGTCTTCCCCTAAAAGACAAATACTTAAAAAGGGAATAGAATAGTAGGGATTTTAATGGAAAATGCTAAACAGGTACTATACAAGGTTTAAGCTTTTTGCCTAGCAGAGGTCTCAGAACCAAATGAATTTGCTGAGAAAGTTCTCTTCAAATACATATAACTTGAATTTTTTTTCATTGTATTTAACCACATCCCCCCAAATCATGAAGGCCCCAGCAGGCTGGCAGCACTGCAGATTTATTCAAAGGTTCATAGATTGTAAGGGGCTGGAAGGGACTTCACAAGGTCATTGGGGCAGGAAAGACAACTGGGGTCTGGTGAAAGAAAGAAGAAAAAAAGATCCTAACTAGGTATAAGTTTAGGCAAGATATCCCGTTGTCTAGGCTATGGGTCAGTTTCAAAGCCGTTATCACCTTAAAAGAATAAGAACAACTTTGTGGGTCTACTGAATCTATATTAGGTGGGAGATTTTCTCCACTGCAAAACTGAATGACTTGTGACAAGTCGCAGTTCACCAAAACGCTAAACTAAATACCTTGCTTCTTATTAAAATGCACTAAGTTAGGAGCACATGCCTTTAAAAAGGCAGGGACCTGCAAGAATTGAGATGGCTGTATGAAACTTAACATTTTCACTTCTAAAGTAAAGCCATTTTGATCTGGAAAAGTTTCTAAATCTGAGAGGCCCATTAAGCTTTTGTACTACACATTCAGTTGCATTACATCTTATAAATCAACATACAGTGCATCAGAACCATCATTTGAATTAAACGAACATACACCAACTAGAACTAAAATAGCACTACTTGAAGGACTTCAGGATCTTATTCTTATATTAATAAAATTAGTTAACGGTAATACGCATTAATGGTAGCTGCTTGTTAACTCTTCAAAAACAATAACCTATTGTTTTCACGTTAAATTTAAGTTAGCAATTTCTGAAAAGTAAGATGCACCAATTAGTTACATGCTTATCAGTAAGGTTTTCAAAAGAGTTTGGGGAAAAACAGTCCTACATCTGAAGAACGAAGCAGTAAGCAAGTAGACTAGTGTACTGTTTTCTCACCCATAAAACTTGAAGTGTTTTAAAAGAAGAACACTATCATCCCCATTTTACAGCTGGGCAAAAGAAGACAGACAAAAATAAAGTGGCTTGCCCTAGAACATGTAGTAGGGCAATGACACAGCCAAGACTTGAACTTGGCTCTCAAGTACTCTGTCCATTACACTGAAGAGGATGATTCAGTATTTCTATAGGGCCTTGGCCTTGCCTTTAAAGACCCTTCCTTATAAGTTTATGCTTACAAAATATTTCTGTGTTGCATTTTAGAACAGTGACATCACAAGTGACCCTTTTTACATGGTCTGCTAGATCTCATGCAGCCACATCCAACCCAAGCCAATTCAGGAACTATATCAAACTAGGTCAATCTGCAGTCTCTAGAAGCACTGAAAGAGCAGAGAGAAGCATTCTACCTTAACGGATTGTTTCACTTCAGTGAAAGAGTCATTTTTCTGACTTAACACTAGATATTTTTACATCAACTGCTAAAGGAATTTATTGTCTTGGCTTCACTGGTTTACCTTTTGCACTCCTTATATCACTGCGTAAAATGAGGTTTTTTTTTGTTTGTTTTTTTTTTAACAAGGTGACATCAGTATGTCTTCTCTTGATGTCTAACAGAAGTATGGTGTTGGTGATCATTAACAGGAAACAACTGAGGCCTGGCTTCTCTATATGTTCTGGTTTGTGGGTTCAAAATATAAATACACGTACATCCACCCACTTGATTAGCATTTAAAATTAAACAGGTAAATAAATGTATAACGATTCATACCAGCAAGGCAAATTGGGGGCAAAAAGGATGCCCTTCAGAACATTTTCCTTTGCCATCATGCTTGCAACAAAAAAGCATCAATAACTTCCTCAGCACTGGCCAACCTGGCCCCATCAGTTCCTTTAGCACTTTTCTAATGCACACAAATTCATTTGCTGTTAAGGCAGACAAAAAGGGTATTTGGCAGCACATGGAAACTTGATCATAAGTGACTGCTTTCTGCCACAAAGAGTTTATAATTTAGATTCATCGGACCAGCCAGCAGAAGCCTTTAATCTGATACAGCAGCAAAGAGTTTCACTTATCCTATGAAATTTAGCAAAAGGAGTGCTTAGCTTTCATTATGAAAAATTGTGCAAGTTGCCATCAGTGCCTTTGTTTGTTTTTTTAATGTGTGCAGTCTTATACAATTTAAATGGACAGACTTCAGAAACAGTGAAAAATATTTGATCCTGCCACAAAAGAAAAGGTATTATGAGTATTTAAAATGTGACCATCTCAAAAAGAATAAATCCAAAGGCCACTCTACCATTTCTTTCCCTAGACAACATGGGAACACCAGTTAATCTCTCCAATAAAAAAAGCAAACAAATTTTAAACCCTTGTGGTTACAAAAATAATCCACCAAATGTGAACTATTATAAGCAACTGACAAGCACCGTCCCCAGTCTGATTATCATTCCCCCCCGCCCATATCTCAGCTGCTGCTCAAAACGCAAAATAAAATATGGGTAGGTTCATTTCTGCTGTTCAAAGCCCAGAGGGAAGCAGTAAAACTGACAACCATCATGAATTCTCACTGGTGCTTCCTGAGACAGCCCTGGACAGAGGCCAGGCCCAGGCCTTATTCATCAGGGATAACAATCAAGTCTCTACTGCTAACCCAAGGCTGTGAAGAAACAGATCTAGTCTCTCCCAGCAATGGGAGTGGGGTAGCAATTTCAAGCATATTAGCCAGGGAAAGGACATGGAAGGCCCAGGTCCAAGGATTCTGCCAACAGCAGAAGGTTGTCTAGCTAGACTTTTCATTAAGATATTGCAGCAAGGTGCCCCAGAAAAAAGCCATTAAATTTTAAAAACACCTCTCTTCTTTAATCTACCTCTTCTTTCCCATTAGTAGTCGGGATCTAAAATATTATCAAATGTCCTTCTTTGCACTGAATGTCCCGAAAATTCTTTTCATACTTGAAAGACCCAGTAACAAGTTTCATAGAAGAAACATTATGAATTTGACACCTACGACAACAACAACCCAAAAGCAGGGTCCAATTACTGTATTTCCTCAAACCTAAGATGAGTGGTTGTCGTCCATCCCCTGCCCCTCCCCTTTTGCATGGAAAGAGAAAAAATGCTTGTCTTAAATTTGAGTACTAGCCTGGCATGCAGCTGCTATGGCTCCCCCAGGGGACTGGGAAGAGTGCATGGAAGGGGATGAGTAATGTGTGGGGAGGGGTATGTGGGGAAAGGGATGAATAGAGCAGGCAGGAACGCTCTCCCAGGAGAAACTGAGTATACAGATGTTCAGCATTTTTCTCCCAGAGCAAAAATGGCCACTCCAAGAGAAAAATAACCCAGGGAATATTATGATTAAAATCAGTCTCAGGAGACTCTCTCTTGGGAGAGCAAATTCTGTATGTGTTCCCTTCTGAGAGAAGCCACAGCACAGTCGTCCAGCATCCCAGGGTGCTTTGTCCCCTCCCTCACCAGAAAGGTACTGTATCATTCAGGCTGAACTACTACAGCCATGCAGAGAGCAGAACATGCCTCCTTCACAATCCCCACATTGTGCTGCAGCGAAACACAGGCTGACCTGAAGCAATCTGGATCAGCCAATCAGGACTGCCCTGTGTACTGCTGCCATCTGTCTCCAGAAAGACTGAAGAAACCTGCAGAGCACTTTGATGTGTGCACACAGCGGCCCTCCCCCAGCTGTGCAGCATAGTCCTGCAAGCTCTGATCTTCAGGGGCTCAGCATTCAAATGTTTGTTCAAATATGTCCAGATAAGTTTTTCCAATAGGAAAACAAACCCGAGAGAATTATCCCAAATCAGTTGTACATGTATAAGCAGCTTATGTATTAGCTGCTTTCCAACTGTATAAAAAAGTCTTTACTGAGCCAACCATTGCTAAATGCTCCTCAGGTCCATAAAGATAAAACAAGTACCTTCTACATGTGAACTAGCACGTTTGGAGAACGGAGTCATCCCAAGTTACCTCTCTAAATGAAGAGAAAGGAACTGATCTGAAAGTAGTTTACACTCCTGAATTAATCCATCCCACCACCTAACAAGCATCCTCTGTCACATCTGGTTCCAACTGTATTAAAAATAACAAATAATCATCTACCATGAGAGAGGCTATTTATTGCAGACCCAAAACAGGCATATACAGCAAGATTTCCTCCACCTCACAGATCAAGATCTGATTTTGAGGCCAAACTTTGCCTCAAGTTACATTCATTTCACACCATTAAGACCAGGGTTACAAAGGTTTAACTGAGGGCAAAGTCTAGCCTGCAGAATCATTATTACTGGCAACAGTGTATGAGTCAGAAAAAGGAGTCTGATTCCAGGATGGATTTGCTACAGTGACAGTTTAAAAACAAAACAAGATACACATACAAAGAGTTTAATATACAGGAAATCCCCAAAAATGAGTTTCATAGTTGCATGTACAATTCCTCCTATCCTTTAGTCACAGCCTTTTTTAAAAAAAAGAATAATAGAAGAGCCTTTTTTTTTTAGTTCACCCTATTCCCTATTAAGGGCTTCTTCAGGCATATCTGGCACGTAGACAAAGTAGAATTGTATATGACAGTAAAATAAAGTAACCTATACAAGTGGATTTCCTAAACAGTCTTTAGACATCACTTAATATAGCGGCTTTCTGGAGGCCTTTCAGCAAGGGCTACCATTTTATAGACATTTCCCCAAAGCCATCAAATGTAATAACCATTGAGATGAAGACAAATCAGCAACTGAATGCCTTTGAATGCAGTGTTCAGTGTTAGAAATCTTATATTTTGCTTACGAACGTTTTACCCCAAAAGGGTGTGAACACCAAAACATATTTAAAAAGTTCTAAAGAAGGGGGGGGGGGGGGCAATCTTTTCTATAATGCTGGAGCTGTTTCCTAATTTATAGATCCAGCAGCTACCGTCCCAATTCTGAAAAGATTTATATAGTCTGGATAAACTTGTGAAAGTCAACAACATTATTCAGAAATGGAAGTAAAAATTTAAGTCTTTGCAAAACCAAGCAAAGACCATCTTTTTTTTTTTTTTTTTTTAAACAAAGATTCTGAAAATAAAAATAACTATTCTTCTGTAATTGATTTGGTGTTACAGGAACAAAAAACATCCATTACTGTTCTGAACCATTTCCCTAAAGCGACTTTGATGTCATGCAATGGCTCTACCTTCGCACACAAGAATTTTAAATTTTCTTTGACTTTGAGTGCAAAGGTGGAAGTTTCTTGTTTATGGAAAGAGAGGCTATATAAACACATTAATTGATTCACAATTATCTGCACATTTGAACAAGCATCAAATCTTCATCTCCATATATTTTACATGAGTTACATTTTAAATTATTCCCAGCACTATCCCCAGTCTTAACTGGACCATTAGAACCAGTCTTATATAAAGTTAGATAAACAAAAAAAGCTAAATTAATTTGGATGGCAGAAGTCCAGTTATAAAAAGACGAGGTTCTTTTCTGCTGGCCTGTTTCAGAAATGCAACACTAAAATGCTTATGGAACACATCACCATCATTTTGTTAGCTATATAACGTTATGTTCATATTGGTTATTTCTAAAGAGCTCGTTATGCTATATTCTATTGCTCATGAGAAGCAGGCTTCCAATCTCTAGGCAATAATAAACGATGTTAAGAAAAAGGAACTTCTTCATATCTTAAAATATGGTTACTAAAACAAAGCCGCAGCTGGTATTCTTTTCTGATAATAAAATTACAACTGACACCAGATTAAACCCCAACCTTCTAATCAATATGCAGTACGAATGTAAACTGCATACTGCATCATAGCCCACTCCCCTCCAAAATACAAGAAAAGCTTCAGTCTTTGCCTCTGTCTCTGATCTCTTACATTTCTGCTTAGGGACTTAAAAACTTGTCCATGATTTCCTAAACCAGGGCTGTCCAGCTGGGGGTCTAGGGGCTGCAGGCTGCCCATGAGCAATTAAAGTGCAGCCCCTGGGCTCCTGCTCAACTGCCACTCTCCCTACGGCTCTTGAAGCAACAGCAGCCAGGGGCTCTGGCCTTCCTCTCCCTTCCCCAGCTGCAGCTTCCTGCCTTCACACCAGGGGGTGCAGCGTGGCACAGGGCACACCAGATAGCGAGTCTAGGGCCAAATGCATGCATAGTGCAGCAGAGTTAGGGATGCCCACATGGGTGTTCGGTGCAGTGGGGGCCCACTGCTTGCCCTTGTGTGGCCCCCCACATGCTTGGAAGTTGCACATCGCTGTCCTAAACCATTTCCATGATGGAACAGTACAACAACAACATCTTTTTAATACGTTCCTTAAATAAAATAAGGACAATCCTTCTAAGATGAAAGAAAAATGTATTTTTCATAATCTTCACAGATTCCAGTTTCAAAACTAGTGATTTTACTTGAAATCTTCAAAGAAAAATTTTACAACAGAATTTAAGTTAGAGTCACCTTGACTTCTGTGAAGACAGTTCTGTTGTGACAACCGAATCCCTCTGCTGAACAAGAACACAACAAGAAATCAGTTTTGTATATACTGTGCATATCCAGCCTACTTATATTCTAGCGAGAACGTTACCAGTACATGAGAAATTTAGCTCTGCTCATAGCTTTATCTTTATTTGAAGCAATATGGTATATAAAGCATGTACATTGAATAGAGTGTTTAGAGATCTAAACCAAAGCATAATTGAAAGCAAACTGGACAAGAGCTGTTGCCTGCATTTGTAGTGTATGGCAAACACTGACCTCTTCTGGATGAAGTCAAGAGTGTTTCCTTTGCATGGCAATTCCCTTTTGCTGACCTTCCTGTTTGGCAAGTGGTTCTGTGTCAAGCAATTTTTCACAAATAAGCAGCTGAGCAACTCTGAATTTCTGCAAGAGAGAGGTGCCCCAGCCTACCACTGTACAAACTACTGCTCTGGACTACTGTGCAGTTTTTGATTAGTGAAGAGCTGTCATTGCAGACTACATTTGTTTTATTTATGCAACCATTTCATACGTCAGTCTATCATTTATATTTATATATAGTCACCGGTGTCTGCTAGGTTGGGATAATTAGGAATCCCCACTGGTTTGACAAAGCCAGCTCCATTTTTCAATGGGAATCTCCTTTAGTTTGAAAAGCCAGAAGGTATAATGCCTCTGTATTAAATGATGTTCATATCAACCCTTTACGTTAAGGTTCTTTGGGGAAGGTGAAAGGAAGGGGGAGGGGAGTTAGAACAAATATATGTTTGCCCAGCCCTACTGCCCTTCCAGAACATGACTGAACTCCATACTTAGCCCAGTTTTTGTGAACAAACTAATGGCCTATGAGATAGTTAAAGGTCTGGTATATCCACAGCTATACACAGCTAGGCAGTTTTGAACCCCCAGACTACATCTAAGGGAGGGCAGAGAGAGGGGAGAGCGAGTAGTTTTTAATTTCCAGGTGGTAAGTTTGCCACAGAATAGCCCCTTCCCCCTCAGCACCGACATCACATCCGTGCTTGCATACACGGAGTAAGCACTGCCCCCTTATCACTCTCTTGAAGCTTCCAAATTCCTTTCTTGGTAGAGCTGTACCCCACACCCATCATCCGTCCCCTCCTGCTTGATCCTGCACCAGGCACCGGGACCAATTTAGTAAGTCAAAGATCAGGACTGGAAGCAATTACCAGAATGGGCCATTGTTTGTCACGTTGTACTGATCCGAGTTCTTGTGTTCATCTGCAGGCACTAGCAGTTCAACTGCTGGTCATTGCATTACTATTTTGGAATGACTTCCTACACAAAACAAAACAGTGTAGCCCAGGTACACCCAAGGGTGTGCCCTGATCCCAATCACAAGGGAGAGGTGAGGGTGCTGTGGGAGGGGTCACCACCACTGACTCATGGTTCCCTCCTACCTCTATGCAGTTAGACTCAAGACAGGATCTTAACTATTTACAGTATTTATTAACATATCACATACATAAATATAAAACTAAATATTACATACATATATTTACACAAAGGACATTAACCAATAACCAAGGTCAAACCCTAAATAAAACCGTGGGAAAAAAAAATCACTCCCAACCACAACCCCCAGGGAAAATGATGTATATCCACAATAAACCCACAGCTTCCCCAACCCCAGTAGGGAACCTACACTCAATACATGCAAAATGTAACAGTGGAAATGTGATTTCACCCCTGCAGAGGAACAGTTCCCTCTTTCTTTAATGCAGAATGATAGGCATCAAATGTGCCCCTACCCATTTAGGGGACCTAACGTTCAAGAAAAACCAACAGGGTGTTTTTCAGAAATTACTCTGCCCTATGATAGCACTATTACCCATTACAAATAAACAGTTTCAGCAGCATCACACAATACATCACAATACACCATCTCAATATAATGAGCAATAATAAACCATCTTAATAACATCTACTCCTTAACATAGCCCATGACATAGTCCTCCTTCCAATGGGGTCCTTGGCGGGGCAGTGCCCTGGAAGCACCAGAGGCCCCGTCCCCTTAGGGCCTTGACTGGGGGAAGGACTGTACACCCAGCCCTTTCTCTGGGCCTGCCCATCCCAAATGTCTTTCCCCCCCATGAGACCCAAGGGCCCAGTGACTCACGCTCCCTTGGATGGCAGTGGTCAAGGCATAGCTCTTTGGGGTCTCCTCTGCGCCGCCACTGAAGCGCCCCTCCAGGCCTTCCCCACGCCGCTGGGCTCCTCCCCACCCTGTGTCCCGCTCTGGGCACGGAGGGCTCAGCTCCTCTCAGCTGGGGTGCCGCCGCTGCTGGCTCCTGGGTGCTGGGCCTCACACTGTAGCAGTGCTATTTCCCCTTGCCGTGGGATTTTTTAGCACAGGCCAGGCCCTTCAGGCTCCAGCCGCCCAACCTCACGCCAAGTGGCTAACCCAAACAGCCTCCGCTGCTCCCTGGCTCAGCTCCCTTGTGCGCCACCCTGCACACTGTGAGACCCAGACGCTTACCAGGAGATGGGGCCTGAGTCGCCTCACTGCAGCTCCCAAGGCCCTTGCCCCACATGCCGCCCTGCGCACCGTGTGGCCCGCTGGCCCTCTGGGGTTGCAGGCTCGAGCTGCCGTTTGAGGCTCCCAGAGCCGGAGCTCCGCACACCAAAACGCGTACCATGTTGAGCTCAATGGTCTCACACCCTCCCAGGGATCTTCAGGAGCTCGGGGCTATTCTGTACTGAGGCAGCTCATCCCCAGCTTTTATCGCTCTGATCTTCCACCTTCAGCTCCCCTCTTGCATGTCTCCTCGTGCTGGGCACGCTGCTCTTTATAGACTCCTCAAGGCTCCGCCCCCAAAGTCTTCCGGACCCGACAGGGTTGCAGTCTTCTATTACGTCCGTGGAGCTCCTCTCCCCCGCCCCACAGGAAAAGGGTGTGGCTTCACTACTTTGGCTGCCTCCTGATTGGTGGAAGGGCTCTGCCAATCAAAACAGCAGAATCCCAAGTCTGGAACTCAACCCAAGCTCCAAAATGTAAGCCTGCTACAACAGTTTTCATGCAAGTTTGACTTTGCCTCTACTGCATTCGAGGATACGATTATTTTCATAAAAAGCAATGCTTAACGAATATATGGATAAGTCACTTAATATGAAGGGAGTTGGTAGCTGTATGAAAATATCCAAAGCAGTAAGGAAACCTCTTGCATTCACCAGTGACAAGGACTAAACACATTAAAGAGAATCCTTAGTATTTATTCTCTTCAAGCGAGCTTATGGACTCTGGAGTACAACTTCATAACTTTGACTTTGATTTTTTTTCATCTTTCCAACCTTTTTATAAAAGAAAATGATACTGAACGGTAAAGCACTTACGCCTTGTCTAAACTACTTTATAAGAATCTAATTACAAACTATAAGCATGCTACATACAAGTAATAGGCTGCAAATCCAGAAAACATTTAGGGAAAGGCAAACAAACAAGATGATCTTTTCAAAGAAAAAGGACACCTCCCTTTTTGTATAAGACACCTATCAAGATTTCCTATAGTCATTATCTCAAAACAAGCTTCAAAAAAATACTGATGCTTAGAATAAGCCCTGATTTTATTTTATTTTTTTAAATACAAAGGAAGGGGCACTCTCTTCAGCATGTTTCAGGGAGAAGTAATGCTTAGAAGGCATCATTGTAGCTGTAAATTAAAGTGGTAGACAAGGGCTGCCTTCACCACTTTGCACACAATGAATTCTAAAAATATTCTTCCTGAAGCTGATTTTAGAAGACTCTCGACTCCTTACTCTTTAAACTTAGACAATATTCCTGGCTGGAATGTTTCCAGAAGATCATCACTTCTTCACGCTCGTGCTTCCTCTTAATGTTGAAAACTTTGCTGTCCCTCAGATGGGTGAATTCTAAATTTAAAAAAAAAAAATGTATTTGTTTTTTACTGTATTTAATATTTAATCATTAAATAGTATTTATTTCTAAACAAAAAATATTTATTTGCAAAATCTTCTGCATTAAAACCAAGGCATTCAAAGTGAATGCCCAATATCAGTATTTGTGACAAGCGAGATGGCCTATGTACCCGATCAAATACGTGGGTATTTGATGCCACAGGTCATGAGGCAGGGCTTACTGGATCCCTTTCCAAAAAAAATCCCTTCAGTATCTTCCAAAAAGACAGCAGCTGAGGTTAAAGGGTTGGCTCTCAGAAGCTCACTTTCCATCTACTCTGTGCTGTCCACTGGGGTCAGTATGTCCCTGGGAAGTGCTTATTTAAGATCATCATCAAGTATCCTCAGGAGACAGCTAAGACTTGCAATTAGAGCCAGGGCTAGTAGTATATGCTACAGAGACTAAGGCATGGTTCTCTATCCAACACCTCCTTTCATACAAGTAAGGAGGATAGCTCCTCTCTCCTGGATATGGTTTTGCCCCATCTCCTTAGAAGTGATCGATCCAGACTGGGTAAGAGCAGAAAGGGAAAGAAACGTCACTCTGGCCACGAAGATACCCAAATGCCACAGCAATCTTGACTGCAAGAGGGCAAGGGACATGGAGGCACAGGTCCTTCTGTTTGAGTTGTGGCCTCTCAGCCTAGCTCTCTGCTTAATACCTGCAGGAGCACCAGTTACTGAAGAAGATTCAGCAAAAGAAATAATGCTATGGGGATAGTCTTTCCAAAAAAACCTAGAAGACAGATAAATTGCAACTGACTGTTAGTGTAAGAATCTGAAATAAACATTAGACACACTGTTTTCCAAACAGTGAGGACAATCAACCATTGAAGATACCATAGGAAGTAATTGCTTCATTTTTTCAGGTCCTCAAAATTAGCTAGAACATAAGTTTTGGCCAAATAAAAGTTATGAGAATAGTTATATAAAGTTACAAGTCTAATGGCTCCTTTTGACCTTAAAAAATCTTCAGAATCTCCCCTAAATTAATCCCCAAGTTCCATAATGAGCACTATGGAGCGAGTCTATGGTGAAGTTTCTTACACATGCTGGAACAAGTCAAATTAATTGTCATTTGCATCTAGTCAACAAACAAGCATGGTCAAGCTGACTGCTCTTCATGCCTCACTTTAGACCAAAGGTAACAACCCATATCATGTCCATGTCAAGTCATGCCCAGCAATTTTCAGAACAACCGCTAACTGGCTAGATACAAATTATAAAATGCAGGTTCCAACCACAAGCAACAGTTCAATCCTAAAAGAGCAAATTACTTCCTCCAAGAATCCATTACACACAGGTTTAGCAGTCTCATTACACTGTCTGTCTCAAACTACTCCAAACAATGTGGCTGAAAAAAGAAAATCAATAAATTCTTCTCTTTTTGTCATAATACGATACTATAGTCACCGTTATCCAACAATACAACATTTTAGCTAAGGTTTTACACCACATATAGAAGCAATAGAAGCTTGGATGTTAAATGGACTCCTTCCTGACACAAGGAAAATGGTTCAAGGTGAACATACTCACTCCATAAAGATCATTCACACTTTTGCATAGCCCACTAATTTTCTCTTAACAGAGTGAAGAGTCTGAATAGATTTCTGTTGCACACTCTCAAACTGCAATTACTGGGTCTAGGGCAAGGGCAGGCAATTATTTTGGGCGGTGGACTGCTTAGCAAGTTTTGCCAAGCTGTCGAGGGCTGCGTGGGTAACCCTGCCCCTTGACAGGTGCCCCAACCCTGGTCGCCATCTTGGGACTAGAAGTCCTGCCCCTGACCTCTGACCCTTGCCACTGGAAGTATTCCTTCAGAGAAGAGGGTTTTTGCTATCTTAGAACTGGGGAACAAAACAAATTATGTACTAAAAATCAAATACCCATAATATTATATTTTAATTCAATTAAAAATATATATTTTTGTTCTGATACCTGTGTGTTTGTGCTTTATATGTAGAAGTGATTGCATAATAGCATAAAATGTAGTCATACTCTTGTATAATGTTTGGGGTATGTAGCAGTGTTGGGGGGTATGGGTGGGTGAGTGGATGTGGGGCTTGTGGGGAGGTGTGTGCACACACGTCTGGATGAGGGTGTGGCTGTGGGGTTTGCAGGAAGGAAGGATTGCAAGGGGGGAGCCAGCCGGGCACTTCCTGCCCCAAGCCTCATGGCCGCGTTTACACTCCGGCGGCTCCTGCTGCCACCAGGAGGCCGGGGGCTGCCAGGGAAGGGCCTGTCAGGCTTCGGGGCAGTGTGGGGAGCTCCTGGAGCCACTGGGGGTGCCACATGTTGGTGGGGATGATGCCTGGAACATGGGAAGCCCAAGGAGGTGGTGCAGAACTTGCATCACGTGCCTGAGGCTTGGGGTAGCAAAGACTTGACTGCCCGCCCCACCCCATGGGCAGCCCACGCCCCAGGGGGGAAGTCCCAGCCCCCCCCCCACACCCCGCAGGGGCCCAGCAGCCTGATAGCAGCTTGCCTCTCAGCCCTGGGGGCAGAGACCCCAGGGAAGCTCCTGGCCAGCCCTGGGGGCAGTGTGGGGGGGCCACCTGTGGCCATTGGTGGCAGCACATGGCCCAGGATGCAGGAAGTCCAGGGATGCGGTGCGGAAGTTGCATCCTGCACCTGAGGCTTGGGACGGCAACAGCCTGGCTGTCCCCACACGCAGGCATCCCCAGCAGGTGCCACCACCCTGGGGGGAAGGACCGGTCCCCCCTGCCCCACAGGGGCCCAGCAGCCTGGCAGCAGCTCGCCCCCGCAGCCCCAGGATGGGCGGGAGGCTGCACCAGGGACCAGAGTGGAGCTGCGGCTGCTTTTTTCCTCTGAAAGCTCCTGCAGCCTCTGAGCTTCCCGCGCCCCGGGCTGGGACCCTGCCAGGTCATGCCACCCCCAGCAGCCTCAGGAGGTGACCCGTGCTGCCCCCAGGTCCGGCCAGGAGCTTCCCCAGGGCCCCTGGGCTCCTCGCGGCCGCAGGAACTTCTGGAGCAGAAAAGTGGCCACAAACCTACTCCTGCTCCTATTGCAGCCTCCCCACCCATCCTTGGGCCAGGGAGCAAACTGCTGCTGGGCACCTGCAAGGCAGGGGGCCCGGGCCTTCCTCCTGGGGTGGCAGCACCCACTGGAGCCTCCTGAGGGATGGAAGTCCCGGGCTGCCTCCCCGCGCCCTGTCCCCGCCGAGTCACGCCACCCCCAGCAGCCCCAGGCAGCCCCTGTGCTGCCCCCGGGGCCAGACAAGCGGGTTGGGAGCCAGCGACAAGCCAGGCAGTGCCCTGGGGCCAGAGCCGGCGGAGCCCAGAGCAGGCTGGCGGGAGCCTGGGGTGCAGCTCCCTGGGCTCTATACAGCCCAGCCGGGCTGCCCCAGCATGGAGAGAGGGGAGCCTCCCTGCTCTGGGCCCCACCAGCGCTGGCTCCCGCGCACCCCACACCCCAACCCTGTGGGCGGACAGGGACCAGCGCGCCCCCCAACCCCCTCTTACCTGAGCTTCCCACTCTGGCACGGGCGGGGAGAGCCTCCTGGTCCCTCCGGCTGGGGGGGCGGGGCGGGCCCTGCTGTGGCTTCCGCCGAGTCCTAGTGCCTAACGTCACTTTTGACTGGAGCCAGAGGCAAATCAATATTAATTTTTTTTTTAATTTCTCGAGGCCCCGCAGGCCAGACAGAATGGCCCCATGGGCCAGATCCATCCTGCAGGCCGTATTTTGCCCACCCCGGTCTAGGGTGTAAACCTATGCTGCCACAACATACTAGCCAACTAACGTTGAGAAGGCTAACGTAGACAAAGCTTTCTCTGCCCAACTTCTTGCTGGGGTATTACCAAAATCTAAGCAAGAGATTAAGCAACTAGCTACTTCCCTTGAAGAGCAGTGTACCAGAATGGGAATTTTCACAGTCTGAGTTCTGCTGGATTTTGCAAATCTTATGCAACCAAGGTGGGCAGAGAAAAAAAAAAAAAAAAAAATCAGCCAAACAATTAGATCAATAAGCCCTTTGAGGCAGGAACTGTCTTCCCTGCCCTTCCTGCCAAGCACCTACTATATTTCTAGATAAATTACATGAAGCAATACTATCACAAAAGTCTTACTTGGCCCATGAACAGCCAACACAAAACTCCTTTAACCTACGCAGTTCTAACCTTGCCCTCTACAACAGCTCATAGAAATGGGTGATAGATTATTCCATACCCAGACAAATGGCCATGAGTACAGCAGAGAGTAGCTTGGATTGAGGGCTCTCCATGAAAACTATACCATCAGCCCATCCTCTTTTCACTAAAAGGGAAATCCTATGTCCCTCAATTCAATTAAATACTGCAGAAGACAGACACACACACGATTATTGCAGATACAACTACTGAATGGGCCATCCCAAGTTAGAAGAGAGAAGCTGTAGCTACCTGGGAGATGTGATGTCCTGCAGGACTGACAAAAATAAGCACATTCAGCATGTAACAAGGTTTGTTCCACTTAGGGACAAGTAATGCTAATGTAATTTAATAATCTACTATATAGTCACTTATAATCCACTACATACCCATATATACGGATGAATTACAATCTTGCGAAGAAGAAAAGTAATGTATTTAGTGGATTCACAATGTAGTCAAAATGAGGTTCTAACCTATTGACAGAACTCAATTTAATACCACACTATCACATTTACTTGAGTAGAAGACAATCCTGATTATAAATTGATCCTGCAATAATTAGATTCTATATATGGAAAATTTATAAAGCTGATATAATTTTCCAGATGCAGATCTAATTATTGGAGGTCTGCCTTGAATTCATCCCCTTCCCATAGCTACAGCAGGGAAAAATAAATCTGGGGCATCAGGTAGCCCCTTGGCTCTTTGCTTTCCCCCAGCTTTTCCCCCCTCCCCTTGCTGCCAGACCCTACTGTCCCTGAACACATGGAAGTGAGGAGCAAAGCTGATAAACAATAACCTTGAAATTAAACAGGGCTGAAGCAATTCACATATAGCACCTATACGCTTAGTTCATCCAGAATTGATGCTTATTACCTTTTTTTTTTTTTTTTTTAAACTGCAGCAAGTTTTAGCACAGGTACTACATAAACACACTTCTGAGCAGCACTTTGGCACTTACTTATGTAGTACAAACTATGCATGATATTAGTCCAAGCCAAAGGCTGATGATTTACCACATAGTTTATGGGGCTGGGCCCCACCACAGTCAACAGGATTTCAAGCCACGATGACCCCACAACTCAGCACTGCTCAGTATGTGTCTGTACTCCAGATACAGACAACAGATACAACATGTGCATGACGACAGAGGCAGAGGCAAAGGTGGTGATGGGGAGAGGCACAAGGTCAGAGGGAAGACAGGAATAGAGGAAAATGGAAGACGGAGCCGGAACAACAGGAGAAGGTACATTGGCTGAGGCAGAAAGCAACAGGAGCATGACAGCATGCCAGCCCACTGGGGGAAGACACAGAAAATACACCAAGAGATGTCAGGGAGGATCAGAGGCTACAGATAAGAGAAATATCAGTCAGTGATGGGATGGAGACGGGTTCAACAATGAACAGATGAGTTCAACGAAAAGGTACTATTTGAACTACTGGAGGTGCAGACAGATCATCTCTGGGTGGGTTGGTGGAGAAACCTCAGCCAGGCAGCTCCAGCTCCTGGCCACCTTCCACGCACAGATGGCTGCTCATCATGCCGGGCAGACAGAGCTGCTGGAAACCAGCTGGTTGCTGGAGCTGCAGCCAGAGCCCTACATGCTGATGCAGGAGCCACCTGGCTGAAGCTCACCCCTGCTTGGAGCAGTACGCCAGAGGCAGGGGCATGGGCACAGAACAGCCCTGCCAGCCTGGGCCCCAGCAGCACCTGGCCATCTGCAGCCCCACTGGGAATAGCTCCACCAAAAGCCAGCCCTACCATCCCAGCCTCGCTCACTTGTCCCACTCCCAAACACTGCTCCTTGCCTGCCGAAAGCCCCATAGGAAGTTTTGGCGAGTTGTTGAGTAGGACGGGGGTTGCTGAGCTGGCTCACAACAGCTCATCAAAACTGCCTATATGTGGCCCACCAGCCCAAATAATTGCCCACCCCTGGGCTACAAGAATGTGGGATGCCAAGGGAAAGGAATTATAAGCATTTTGAGAAAAGGTGGAGATGAGGATGGTCTTGGTGGTCAGGGACAAATGAAAACAAAGCAGCTGGCATGGCAATACTAGCCAAGAATCCAGAGATGAAAGCAAACCAGGTAGAAGGCATCAGTGGCAGACTGCAGCAAATGATACCATTAGTCAGCTTCTAATTCTGTTTCCCCTTCAACATATACGCACTATCAGAGCAGGAGGGGGAAAAGGCTCTGCTTAGAAAGCTAACAGATACATGGTCAGCAGGCAGGCAGCCACAGATAATAGAGGAGGACTTCAACTGAACAGTAGAAGCCAGTGATAGAACGAGGGAAGGAAGAGACAGAATTTTAAACAGTTAATCCAGATTGTTAGCAAATATAGAGTCACCAAGAGATGTGTGGGCAGGGAAGAAAGTTTTCACTAGAACTGACCTCAGTGGATTGAAACAATCAAGAACTGAGTTTGTGTTTGTATTAAAAGAAAGAGAGATAAGGAAGAAAGAAATCATAACTGTGGTATTTAGTGACCACAGGATGATGAAGACTGAACTAAGTCTTCGTAAGAGCCTCATAAGAGGAAGGAGAGTGTGGAAATTAAATGTGCGACTGCTACAAGATGAGGAGATATGTAAAGCACACACGAGACAGCATGAGGGGTAGAAAACATTGAATAAATAGTTTAAGAGTACTAGAGACTGGTGGATGATTGTGAAGAAGAGGACAGGAGAATTCTTCAGGAGGTCGAGGAATTGTGGGGAAGAGAACAAAAAGGGTCAAGACAGCTGCAAACAAAGATGCAGGAGCTGCTAAAGAAAGCCACAGAAAGAAGGCAGTTACAAAAAGAACCAGAAGAAACAAGGCAAAAGATAGAAAGTTGGTTTAAAAGAAAGATGAGAGAGAAAATGTTTTTAGCAAAAGCACCCTGGGTGAGAGAAAACAGAGTGGTCCTGACACTTTTTGACTAGGGTGAAGGTGGCAAAAGAAGAGCTAAAAACAGTCCAGAAAGAAGGCAGAAAAGCAGGAGGAGGTATTGGAGGCAATGAGAAGACTTTATGAAGAGCTGTATCAGGAAAAGGAAGCAGACAGGAAGATGATGAAGGATTTTTTTGGAAGAGACTAAGGAGAAAGCAGAGGAGGAAGAAGCAAATTAGATGAAAGAGATAAGCTTAGGGAAGCGGAGGAGTGCTTAAAAACCTTTAAAAGAGAGAAGTCACCAGGAGCAGACAGACTACCTATGGAATTTTACAAAATGTTTTGGGCATGGGTACAGAGGGATATAGTAGAAGTTTTTGAGGAAATAGTGGAAACAGGAGAGGCATAGAAAGATTTTACAAGAGATGTTGTGATTTTACTCTTTAGGAAAGGGAAGAAACTCCTGAAAAACTGGAAAATGATTACACTTCTTAATATAGACTATAAGTGAATGGCAAAGACGCTAGCCTTGAAGATGAGGAAGAACCTCCAGAAGATAATATATGAAAACCAAGTACGCGCAGTACCAGGTAGGAGGATCTTCTAAACAATGGGAGATGCACTGTTCTACATCCAAGAGAGGAAAACAAAGAGTTATAGAAAACCTAGATTTAGCATGTGACAGAGTAGGTCATGATTATATATTCAAAGTGCTAGGGAAAACGGGGTTCCCAGAAAAATGTATATGTTGGATAAGATTATATAGAGAAGCAGACAGTCAACTCCAAATTAACAGGTAGGCGGGGCATTTAAAATCCACACAGGAGTGTGACAAGGGTGCCCCCTGTCACCGCTACTATTTGTGTAGCACTGAACCATTAGCACAAGAAAAAACAAGGTCATAAGCAGAGTAAAGATACTTGGGGGGGGGGGGGAAATGATAAAATGCATATGTATGTGTATATCATGGATGATATAAAACGTAATAGTTAAGAAATAGACTTTTTATGGAAAGGATACTAAAGCATACAAATTATGGAGAAGTGAAATGAGCTAAACTACATAGATCAAAAAGCACCATAATGGGAGCAAGGAACTGAAGGGACTTGGAGAAGCTGGACCTTCAAATAAGAAAAAGAGAAATAAGAGGGATAGGGACCATGATGGACACCAAGGGGAATGGTAACATAGCATGGAAAAAGGATGACAGCAAGCATACGGCAAATATGTTGATTATGGTCCCGAAGGACACTGCCCTTTGCCCAAAAAGTGGCAGCAGTTAAGAGTGTGCTACTGCCAATTATTCTATATCCAGAAATTGTATTCCCACTGATATGGTGGCAGGCACCAAAAATACCCAGAGAAATGTGTGTGTTCTTCAGGAATGCCAGAAGAAAAAGGCTGCCTAAACCTGAACTGTACAAAGCAAGACAGATGGGGGGGATGGGGGCCTGTTGGACTGTTCATCTATGGGACTGTTCATCTATGCAAAGCAGTAATGTAGGGAGAGGGAAAAGCAGCATGTACCAATTTCACACAGCTGCAAATTTGAAGAATGGGGAGTATATCAGACCTCTTTAAAGCATCTATGGGTGTGGTTACCATCAGTGTATTATATGATGGAAGGTTTCATGCAAAGGTATAAAATAGGGAAGGCAGGGCTGGAGGTCCTGAAAGATCACAATAAATTAATGTAACTGGTAAAGGACAGAGACAAGATGCACCCATGGAAAATGTCACACAAGGACAAATGAAGGTATAGGGAAAAGTGACCGGTAAACAACTAAAAGAAGAACATGCTGACCTAGGATGGATGGTTGTTGTAAGAAATATCTTGCGAGTGAGCAAGGTGCAAGGCAGATGGAGCTCATTAAGGTGTTCAAGGGAGAGGTGTAGGGCAGAAGAAACAGTGGTATGTATATTTTGGGAGTGTACAAAGGGGGTATTGGAAAAGGACCACTGATTTCTGAGCATCATCAAATAAACCTGTTAGGACGAGAGATGGTACTATATGGACTCAGACCAAGTGAACCAGAGGAAACATTATTAAGGACTTCTCAGCACGTGTTAAAACTAGTTTATGAAAAATAAGAAACCTCTGGGTTTTTAAGGAGTTGGCTTTCACTGAAAGACTGCCTGAAGCCGGGGTTGCATGAACTGAAATACAACATTGAATAGTGCAAGGAAGAGATCGGGGAAGAGTCAGCGGAGAAGTGGGGGAAAAAGGACTAGACACTTGTTTCACTGAACCAACAGAGAGGACAGATGGGAGGAGCGAAGAGTTTCAGCTGGTTACTTAAGTAATAGTTTTTCATGAGGTTCTGTATGAAGAAAATAAGAGTTCTGTAAGGGTTTTCTTGTGAGAAACTGATGTATGTTATTTAAGGGTTTAATATATTGAGTTGTGTTTTTGGATATGCAGTTTTTGTGATATGAAGTTCTGGTAAAACAAGGACACTCAATATGTGAAGCTTTGAAAGTGTATACTGGTAAGTATTTTTTAATAAAATTTGTAAATCAAAAATGATATAAAAAGAAAGAAGGTTCTCATCAGGATGTTTGCCCAATATGGACCATGCGTTTTAGAGTCACGCTCAGTGCTGACTGCATTAATCAACTTCATAGCTGGTTTCCATTGCTGAGCACATGTTGCTTTTAGCAGCAGTTTAATGACAGACAATGTATTTAAGGACATTTTCTTGTACGTGATAATAGAAGGAGGGGCTTTTTCTCCCTTGCCAAATGGGGGGGAACCCCCGTCTTGTATTCAAGTAAATATAGTAACTAAAAGTTTACCACATTCAAGGGCAGGGCTGTCCCCATGGGGGAGTGGCAAATCACAGGGACTGCCCCAGGCCCTGAGCTTTGGAGGGCCCTGCAAAGCTGGGCAGAGCAGCCGTGGCAACTCCGCGCTGCTGCCTGCTTCATGTCCCACTGCTCAGCAACACCCCCTCCCTTGCCACCGAATCCGCCGCTGGCTTCCTTGCATCTGGGGACGGGGCCTGGTGCAGGCTGATTTCTCCCCGCACCCTGCACCCTTTTCTGTTCAAGGGATAGTGGTAGAGATGAGAAAGTAGCTGAAACATCTTAAACCCTTTAGATTATAAAGAGAGATCTTTTTATTCAATCGCTCTAAGCCTTGTGAATATACGGAGCCTTGTTTACTTACTGCTACCAATAAGCACATGCTGCTTTTCAGACTCATTATTCTGCAAAGCTAATGAAACTACAGAAGGAGTCCATCCTGGCTCAAGAAAACAGAATGCACAAGTTAAGAAAGCAAAATCTGGATGCAAATAGAAGTGACAATTTTTGCCTGATCTGGCCACAGAAAGCAGTCTATAGCCATGTCAAACACGTGCATGGATGTAGACAGCTTCTAAAATGGCCAGTCAGATAAAAATCTGACTCCTCAATGCATGAGGTATCAGATAAAGAGTTACAAAATATAGCATCTTCTGTAATTTGTGTCTGCAGAGCTCCCAGCCTGTCACTGTTTTCAGAATGGGAAGGGGGAAAAGGTGTGAGTTCAGTCTAAGGTTTTTTCAGCGCCCCCAGTTCACCCATCCCACCCTGCAGCACCAGCTGGGGAGCCCCAAGAATAAGCTCCCTCCACTGCCTCCCCCCCATTCTGTAAACAGCGAGCACTGGCAGAGCCCTCGCCCCTGATATGGGAACCCAGCTGCAGGCTCCCAGCCCACAGCTAGATTCCCTCCCCCTAGAAACAACAGTGAACTTCTGTTTGGTCTGAAGTAACACTGTAACTCAGAATGCTTTACAGAAAGCCTTCCGAGTTACAGCTGAGAGCTGCGCTTCTATCTGCACTTTTACTACTTGCAACAATGCTTAAGCCAAACACATAGCTTAAAGCTGCAAACACTGTCTGGAATCAGTTAAATGCAACTAACTAAATGAAGCCTTATTTGAAAACTAACATGGAGCTTCCCTCCCCTCCATCCCCAACTTCCACCTTCCTTTGCATGCCAGTCCCTTATCCCACTTTGAGTCTCCTCTCATGCCATTAGCATTGTTCTTTGTCAGTAATTACACCCTCCACTTTTAAGACATTATCCCTAGACTATTCCATTTATTGCAATACATCCCATTATCTTCTGTTGTTGTGTCATTAACAATATTACCATTATAGCACTTTGCTATTAAAAAGACGCTTTTCTTTTCTCCATGATTCAGATCCAATAAAATTGGGAATACAGTACATGTGCAGCTGCCCAAATTAAAAAGGAAGTCAGCAAGCAAGAATGCCTCTGCATGAACAGAGCCAGACAGTTGCAACTAGTGCTGCAGGGGTAGCAGCACACCTGCTGTCAGCTCCCCCCACCACCAAAGCAGTCAGATCAGGCTGCAGGAGCAGCAGCTGGAGACTTTTTAATCCTACCCCCCACACACACACACACAGCCCCACCTTTTCCCTCCTGTTCAGTGCCATCTCCCCTTGCTCCCACCACCTGCTGCTGTCCTCAGCTGACTCCCCGGCAGGGGAGTTCCAGAGATGCTTGTGTCCAGCTCCAGCTGGGTTACATGGGGAGCCGGGTCAGCTGGGAACAACAGCAGCAGGATGGGCGAGATCCACCTCCCTGCACCTCCTCCTGGACTGGCAGGGAACAGTCAGGTCCCTCTACAAGGATCTAATGCTCAATTCACACAATCATGCCTCCTGCCATGCCACA
This sequence comes from Alligator mississippiensis, assembly GCF_030867095.1. NCBI lineage: Eukaryota > Metazoa > Chordata > Crocodylia > Alligatoridae > Alligator > Alligator mississippiensis. The sequence goes on from NC_081826.1 coordinate 283,314,822, forward strand.
TGTGTATGGCAGGAAGTGCAATTGTGGGATCATGCATTAGATCCCATTATGCCTTATTGCTCGTGCAGGGGGAGCCTAATCCCAGGCTCCCCCTGCACTGGCAAAAAGCAAGCTCCCATGGCCAAGGGTCCCATATACACCAGATGTGAAACTCCCAGCCACAGGGGTGCCCCACACACCCCTGGGACAGGAGGACTGCTGCAGAGGCAATCCCCCTGCTCCTGGAGTGCAGAAAACCCAGGGGGTAGGAGCATCACCACTGAGGCAGTCTCTCACCCTGGGGGTGTGGGAACTCCCTCTGATCCTGGGTCTTTTGGCTCCAGGAGTCCATACTCCTGGGGCTGGGGGCAGACTGCCAGGGGTTTCCCACCGCCCCCCCACCATGTGGGGGTGGAGGGGAGAGGGGGAAAAAAAAATAAATAAATAAACTTGTGGTAATCCTCCCATGCTGGGGTTTCACACATCCCCAGAGGCCAGAAGATCACTGTAGCAGCAATCCTCCAGCCATGGGGGTTTACCTGGAGGCATGGTGCAGGCATCTAGCATCCACAGCTGTGAGACTTGAGGTCCCAGCACCTGCAGGGGCTGAGACTCCACAGCAGTTGTAAGACTCCCAGCTTCAGCAAAACAAGGTACACTCCCAGCCACAGGGAAGCCTCTGCTACATGTGCAAATTGAAGCTGAATACCAGGAGCTATAAAGTTAGTACGCATTCTTGAGGTCTGCCTTTAGAGCTGGTTGGAGCTTTTTATTATATGATAGTTACTTGCATGTGTAGCTGGTTAATTAAACAGCTAACTGTGCAATACCTGTGACCTGTATAGGGGGCCTCAGGGAGAGATCACTCAAGCCCGGAGGATGAACTCATCCACCACTGCCACTGCTGCTGTCCCTGGCTGAACCCAGCTTCCCAAAGAGGAGCCTGGCTGGAGCAGGGCAGGATGACCCTGGAGCTCCCCCTGCTCCTGGGGCAGCCAGGGGCAACAGCAGCAGTGGGTAGGCAATGCGAGTGAGGCAATGGCAGGTGGGGAGCATGTCACCCCCCACTGCACATGAACACAAAGGGGAAAGGGGGGGGGGGGGGGCACATTTTGTACTGCTGTTCCCATGGCATGGTCCAAAAGGGGACTGCAACCACTGCATCCCCTCTGAGTCCATCCTTGTGTCTGTGGGTTGGAAAGAGGAGATGTATACTTTTCACTGCCTTTACACATCTGAATTCCCAATCCAAAAGCAACTAAACAATACAAGCAGGGAAAAGCTGTGCAAAACAAACAAAACAACCAACCTGAAATACATGGAATGGAGAGCAATGTTAGGAACGCTGCTATTAGCACTAGAGTCACATCTATACTATCAATGTTCTGTGCACGTTCAGTGAACGTGCTAGTCGTAGTGAGTGCTTAAAACACCGTGCACAAAAAAACCTGACACAGATGACACAAAACTTAAACGTTAGTCTTGCATTTAAGTTAGTTCCACAGAACAGACCTATGCATTCATGCCAAGCCACACTGACTTCTCTGAAGCACAAACACCATTGAATTTAGACCCTAGAAATCATTCAAGCATCAGTTTGATCACAGTACATCTAAGCAAAGGAGCTAGGGAATAATTCAATGTGAAGTTTGTAGGATTTGCATGGGTGAGGTACTGCTAAGCACTGTACCGGCAGTCCTTGACTTGCAACATTTAGAGTTGCAACATTTTGCATTCACAATGTTTATAAATTGACACCGTTTCAACTTTGATGTCAGTTTTAACTTTACAACACTTGATCTGAAGCCACCACATTTCCTTGGACACTTTCTTTAAGAAAGCAGACAAGCTCCAGAAAAACCTGAAGCCAAGACTCCCGAGAAGACTCCAGACAAGAGCCCTTCAAGAAGTCCAGCAAAGTCACCTCAAGGAAGTCCTTCCAAATCAATAGGATTGCTATTTACAATATAGCTACATTAATGTATTTATATTGGTCATTGAGTCATCAAGCTATAATTGATTGAGTACAAAGTTTTGGGTTATTTTTGGTGAAAATAGGGTATCCAGCCTTGGTTCAAGCACCAATCCCCCATTTATAACATTCTTTCTTACGGGGAAAATCGATTCCAAGTTGCAACTTTTCAACTTAGGACGTGGTTTTCAGGAACCAATTGTGTCGTAAGTCCGAAGGCTGCCTGTATAATAATCCTATTTTAAAATATAAAATATGTTTTGGTTTAGCATGCCATTTCTACTGGGACCACAACTCCGAACTCTAAATTTAAAAGATTTTAGATGTCCTTATCCACAGCTCAAAATGATTTTGCAAGCACATCCGTATGGATGGAACATGTAAAATGACTAAGTAATTCAGTATCCGTATTAAATATGCCATATACATGCCTAGGTTTTTTGGTTGGTTTTGGTTTTTACCAAAATCAAAGGCATAATCTTTGTCCAGCTGGCCTCAACAGGAGTATGCACACAAGATTTATACACATCAGTATCTTTAAGACTAGGACCCATGTTAGATACAGCATGGGGCAGATGACCCTGCAAGTAAGCCATCCTTTATTACTGCTGTTGTTGTAGGACTTGCAAATTCTGCCCAGAACAAAAGTGTGAAGGAGCTTAACAGGAGCCTGAGGCCCATACCCAATTTGTATAAAATTGCACAGATTCCAATTAGCATCATTTCTATTGTAGGACTGTACCCCATAGGACTACAGACCTCAACACAAAATTCTGTGCTAACTTTCTGATCAAGAAACAGCAGCTACTGAGATAGCAAAGAGACTTCACAAAAGAAACAGAGATGGGTAAAACACAACAGGTCTTGCTCTTTCCACATAGATACATCTAGGGTTGTTTCAACTTCTATCACTCCGATTAAGTAGAAGAAAAAACGCTGAATTACTGAAGCCCCATGCACCAATGTTGCATATAGTTTCCTAAATGCATGCACAAAGCCTGAAGCCCTGTTAGCTAAATAAAACTCCTACTTCAAAGTTTCACCCCTGCTTCAGAGTTTTAGTGTTTTTCATTTAGGAATTCAAAATAATAAAAAAGAGTGCTCATATGGAACTGGATCCTTTGATGAATGCAGATGGTGCCGATTCATTTAAAACATACAGGAAAGTAAATGTAAACTATTTTGATGTCAAGAAAGGCTCCACAACATGGTCCTAATCCCTTCCCATTTGACAAAATATTAGCAGATGTAGATGGGCTACAAAATGCAAGAGAGGTATGCACAGCTCTCTCACCTGATCACCCATCAACTACTCTAGAGCTATGTTACTAATAAGCAACTGAATATGAAGACTGGTATCTGGGTAACAACATACCTTGTGTTGCACAAGAGTTTGGTTTTAATTTTTCCACTTCTAGTTCAGCCTAGGCTGTCCCAGATGCATTGTTATACAACAGTAACAGGACGTACTTTTCCTCTGCTGTGTCAATTCATTCTGTAGTTTAGACAGCCATTACAGCTAATCATTGCAAAAGCAACTCTCTGCTCACACTAAATGCAAAGGCTCCTTTGCAAACCCCAAAGCCCCAGGTTCTTCTTTGCTAGCCACATAACATAGGAACTGATACCATCAATTAAATAAACTGAAAAAATTGAATTTGGGGTTCTTACTAGCTAGTTCTCAGTATAATCTGCAGAGATTTCTTACCATTTATTCTAGATAGGTCCAATGCAAATTCATTATAAATGATTCCAGAAATTGCCAGTTAAATGAAGAGCCCCTTCTGTCCTATATAATGTGTTCTTAAAAGACCAGGCCAGACTTTGAAGACGCTACCTATCAAAACAGGCATTTAGAAGGCAGTTCTGCATGTGACTGGAGTGAGGATGTGACCCTTGCCATACCCACTGCTTCATTTCAGGAATGTATAAACACTTCCTGTCTAAGCAAGTAGTGCACATTATGAAAAGTGCTGAGAGATAGATAGCTTTCACTAAGCAAAAGGAAATGAAGACCCCCCCCCCCCCAACTCCCCTGCAATTCTCAACTGGGCTTAATAATAAATTATAGTCAACAGTTTTCACAGTCTTCTCTAGTGAAAAGTCTGTCTCAAAACACATTAACACTTTTGTAAGATTTGTACAGTCAATCAAATTAGAATTAGACTAACTGCATTCCTCATCTTGACTACATTTTTTTATTTCATCTTTCACGCCAATCTTTTTGTAACACTATTTTTTTTCCTTGAAGATTCGATCAGTAACTGCAGTTATCACTGGGAGCGATTTTAAGTTTATATCCCCAAGGGTTTCTAGATTTTGAGGAAGAGTTACTTTCTGGACTATATTTTACCTGCTAAAAAGTCCGTCATCCTTCTCCAAAGGTTTTTTTTGCCCTTCCTTTTAAAAAAATGTAAAGGAGATAATGAAACAAACTCTGGTGCTGTTTTTCATTTTCTCTCCCAAAGTACTTTATGTTTCTGTGTACTGTGAACCAGCAGCTTATTGTACCTATGTTACAGAAGTACTAAGAGGCCCCTGAAAGCATAAGGACCCCATTACACCGTTTGAATGCTTACAAAATCGTATCTGCCTTGAAGCGTTTACAATCTAGATTTAGGAAAGGGAAGATGAAAGAAAGCAATGGTAACACCTAATTACTTATGCAGTTGGGGGGGTCACTCCAAAGACTTCCTATAGATCCTTTTGAAAGAGTAACACTTCATTTTATAAGGAGCTTTAGGAGGAAAAGCAATCAAAACAATGAAAGCTATGAGCTCAGATCTGGTGTTCTGATGAACTATACCAGAGCTGTCCAACTGCACCCCGTGCAGCCCACACCAGTGGGGGCCACAATGGGGTGAGCACAGGCCCCACAAGTGCCATCTCCACCACTGCCCCATATGCAACCCAATCCCAGCTGTCCCCCATGGGTGGGCAGACACCCCCCACCACCCCAGCTCATTGGCCACAGGCTCCCGAGCACCACAAGCTGTACTGCACACCCACGTCACCTCCTGGAAAGCCAGAGCCCGATTGCTGCTGCAGCTGGAGCAATACAGGGGGCTGCCGCTGTGTGTGGGGCTGGGAGGGGGAGAAAAGAGCCTGAGGGCTGCAGATTAACCCCTTGTGGGCCACCACTTGGACAGCCTTGAACTATACCAAAACAAGCATATTTTTCTGGTTAACTTGTGTCCGGTGTGCAGGGCAGTTGCATGCATATGTTGACAGAAAAGTGTCTGTTGGGATGTCTTCATCAGGGAGGTTCTGCTGGAATAGCTATCCTAACACACAACAGGAAGTGACATACCATCGTCCTTTAACACACAAGGCTTTTTTTTAAAATACTTATTTCTTCCAAAACTGGCCTATGTCTTAAAAAAAAAAAAGTAGAGAGCTTTTATAAGAAGCATAAAAGTGTATCCTTGTTTCTTTACTTGATGTTTTTATGTTTTTTCTTGAGTCCAAACAGTTGGGTAAACCTTAAAATTCAAAGGTGTCAGATTTGAAGGAATCTGGTCTATCGCCGAATCGCAGACAGAGCTCACGGCCTGATTCGCAGCCCAGCCACTCACTGCCTTTGTGAGCGACTTTGCACCAGTCACTCGCACTCTCTCTGCCTCAGTTTTCCCATCTATAAAATGCTTAGATCCATAAGATCTAATGATGCTGACCTTAAGTCATTCAAGTGCTTAAGATCAACTGATGAAAATCATTAAAGAGCTCAGTAATATTAACATTTACCTCAAAAGAGTATGGTCTAAAGCTAAAAAAAGCAATAAAAGGTTAGACTTTCATAAAGCACAAACAGACACAGCAATTACATGGGTAACTAATGATACTGGTATGAAGGGTTATGCCTATGAGCTGTTACAATATAACTTGTGACATTAACATGCTCCTATGGTGATAAAGAGAGTAGCAAAACATTACAACTTTAACCATGTCTCACTCCTGGGTTAAAATTACAGAGATTTAACTCGCACAACCCTATCAGCATGCAAAACTCACAGCTATATTGAAAAAGCTGATACACACTCCGACACGGCACTTCCACTTTTCCCGTTAGAGCAATTAAAAGTTATATCTGTCCTTGATCCAAGATCCTCAAACTTTAAACTCCCCAAGGTTTGAACATTTTTTACCTATACGCTCTCTAATCTGCGCTTGTGTCTCTTGAAATTCTATACTGTAATTTGTAATTACTCCCGTCAGCAATTGACAATTGCTACATACACGCAATGCAATTTACAACTAGTTCCAGAGAAAGACAAATTAACTGATGGAGTCTGTTTTTCCAGATGCACCACCCTTCCTGTGCTACAAAAAAGGGCGAGACAGCTTGTATACGTCAACTGAAGTTCACAATGATTTATAGACAATTCTCAAAATCCTCTGTGGTGAAGTGTCCATCTCAGAAACAGCAATATTTTTATGAAATATTTGTACAACTAAATTTGCTTATGATAAATTCTTCATCTTGATCAGTTTTCCATTCCTTTTTAACATAAATGTTAACTCTTTCTCAATAACTACACTTCTCACCAAGGCAGCTCTAATTTTATGCTTTTGTTCTCAAGAGCTTCAAGTTAAAGGGACTTTAGGAAATTGATTTCCAAGCCACTCAAGGAAACTAAGCCTATTTAGACGAATTTAAAATTTGATGATCATCAACATCCATCTCTCCAGAATTTAAGAAAGGCACCTCCTTTTACAAGGAATGTGTGTGGAGATCTGTGGGGCCATGATGGGGAAGAGACCTTAATAAGGGAAAGTAAAAACTCTTCAAACAGTGGTTGCCTGCTCTAAATTCACCATATGCAAGTATTCTCCTTTTTCTCAAAGCCCCCATATTTATCTAGCTTCTTTGTTCCAACGGACCTTAGTTATTGTGGAAGTAAAAGAGATCTCTCCATTAGTCATGGTCAAATACTACACAGAGCTTTGCACTTCAAAACAGACACAGAGCCAGAGCAGACAGGAGTATCAGTGTCCCAGAGTACCAGGACTTGTATAGCCTGGACAGGCAAGCAGACAGAGTGGCACATTGTTTTTAAATTGACTTTATTCATAATTATGGAGTTGCAACCATCCGGATTTGAATTCATAAGACATGTGGATTGTACACCCAGATGCCAGGTTTTTAAATATATGTAAAAATATGCCTATATATAGACATGGCAGTGTGGTCCATATTATGATATAAATGCAACCCTACTTGTCTGCATACTAAATATATAAAATATTTGTCCCCCACCCTGAATTTTTCTTAAGAATACATATAAATCACTTAATTTTAAATTAAATTTTGACTGTCTCGCATCAAATCTTCACCATTCAAGCTTCTGAATCAATGCAGGAAAATACCACGGTATTCAAATCAGCTGGACTGAAGTCTTTTGTAGAACAAGTAAAACAAACCAACATTATGCAGGCATATACGATCAGGTTTAAGAAGTTAACAATGAAAAAATGCAGGCAGCCCTGACCAGAGACAGCAAGTCTAACAAAGGAAGTCAATCACTTCGTCTGTTAGCATATATGTTGACACACAAGGACACCGTGCACACGTGTAGTATATATAGTGACATACAAGAACACCTTGTAAAGAACTTAACCTCATATGGTTAAGGGCTTGCAGACCAAGCCCTACGAGGAGAGACTAGAGAACCTGAACCTTTTCAGCCTCCGCAAGAGAAGGTTGAGAGGCGACCTTGTGGCTGCCTATAAGTTCATCACGGGGGCACAGAAGGGAATTGGTGAGGTTTTATTCACCAAGGCGCCCCCAGGGGTTACAAGAAATAATGGCTGCAAGCTAGCAGAGAGCAGATTTAGACTAGACATTAGGAAGAACTTCTTCACAGTTCGAGTGGCCAAGGTCTGGAACGGGCTCCCAAGGGAGGCGGTGCTCTCCCCTACCCTGGGGGTCTTCAAGAGGAGGTTAGATAGGCATCTAGCTGGGGTCATCTAGACCCAGCACTCTTTCCTGCCTATGCAGGGGGGTCGGACTGAATGAGGTCCCTTCCGACCCTAACATCTATGAATCTATGAACTGCTGACACTGGCAGAAGTTAAGACAATGCAAGAGTAATTTTTCTATTGCAAAGAACTCAAAGACTACAGCAGGTCAGAATATTTTTAATGCTATGAATTTTTATTTGACATCTCTGGGTTTATATTACAAATCATGTTTGTTAACAGTTCTAATGCTGGGTGGCACCCCACAGGGCTGCAGCACCTTGGCTGAAAACTACTGGTTTAGATCCTTCCTTTTCAGGGACTTTTTTTTTATCCAATTAGATCATTGCTAGCAATGCAACCCAGTGCCACTTTTATAATGACATTTCTAGAATTAATTCTTTTACTTGAATCATCTGTTCATTTGTAACTTCGCCTCCTTCCCTTGATTTACATTACTTCTGCTCAAAGGCAGAATATCCATGTGTAAATAGTTGGCTATGTTATTGTTACATTTGTTTAAAAGGTGCTAATCTAGCTGACTGCAGAGCTTTATCAGAGTTCATTTAGCCATGTGAACTGCAAGTAGGATTAACAGCATTTAGATCTATGCCCCGCTTTCAATTTGTGCACTGCCTCAGGACTCTTGAGTACATGGTTCACAAATCAGTAAGTATTGCTAGGCACTCAAGCATTAGAGAAACACTACTAACAGGCAAGAACCAGTTTCTCTTTTATGAAAAGATGAGCCTCTTTCAGAGAGAGTTAATGGAGTGATCCACAAACAAAATTAATTTCAGAACTGACGTATCCCTTGCATAAATACCAACTTCAATTTGCAACTAGGAATCAACCATATCTTGAGAGGATCCCACCCCCATAATGAACTCTTGGGATTTCTGAAAGGCTGTGATCACAAACGGACAGTTACAGGACACGCTCAGTGGAGGTTAGTTCAGTCACTTGTTACTAAAACGGTACTTGACACTGACTAGACTGAGAAACACTCGTTAGAAAATTCAATGCTCATTACTCAAAACAAAGGATGGGCTTTGTGTATTGCCAAGCACTCTGGATGCAAAATGTAGATCAACCAAACTGAACAAAAGCCACAATCACAAGCAATGTATTGCAGAAGGCTTGTAATCAGTTCAGTCATTCATCATATCAGAGTAGGACCTTGTCCCAGCAAAACGCAGATGTGTCTGGCAGGGTGGCAGAAAAGACAAGGGGAGAAAACTGGCAGTGATCTCAGCAGAACCATGAAGCAGTTAAACAGCTTTGTTGCCTAATCCGCTCTGCTAATGGGCACAAAGTTCTTGTTGACATTTTCCCAGCGCCTTCGGCTTTTTACAGCTCGATATTCCAAAGTCTGGCAGAGACAAACAGTTCTCTCAGAATTACATAAAGTAGTAAAAGAAAGAAAAAGTGCTTATATGGGATGAAGCCTCCCAGATTCAGGATTTCATTTTGTACTTCTTCTGCCCAATTAATATTTAAATCGGGAATTTAACAAGGCAAGCAAGGTCTGAGTGAATTTTGCTCTCTGTTCACGAAGCATGGCAAGGTGTTCTGCCACAGAACAGGAGAGCACGAGACCACCGACTGCGAAAGCTTGCACAGAAATTTTCCATAAAGCACAGGTGTCACAGATATGGGCTGTGGGCTGGATCTGGCCCACAGAGCCCTATCATCTGGTCCCCAGTGTTGCCTGTGGGTCTTGCAGTTGATACCTGGGCAGCATGAGGTGCATGCCAGATGGCTGCATGTGTCACGCCCAATGCATTTCAGAACCACACCACATGACGATGCCCATTGCAACATGTCAGCTCCCTGCCAGATCCAGCAGCACATCCCGAAGTGGCTGCCATGAGCAGCACGGCCTCGGAGCAGCAAGGGAGCCGCAACACGCAGTGCGGCTCCACAGCAACTGGTGCAGGACTACACCTGCTGCGCACGCAGCACTCACTCCAGCTACTCCAGGACATGCTGGATCTGGCATGAGGCACCAAACTGTGGGTCCAATTCAGGTTGCAGACCACCCCTGCACCACACCCCTACCATAAAGTATCCGTTTCTCACTTGGGCTGTTAAATCCCTCACTCAAGACCATTATGTTTACCCAGAAAGGATAAAAAGCAGAGGTTGGGAAATGGGATGTGAATGGCAAGGTATTTTAACAACAAAAGTCATGCTCTATTTTAAGCTGCTCTTTACCTTCTTATTTCACCATATTTATAGGAATTTGCTGAGAATGTCCTGCACTGGATACGCAGATAAATTTTCTCCAGTGATCTTCAAAATGTGGGGTTTGAGTGACAAATGCAATCTTTTGAAGAGCATCAGACTACTCCTGGAGAGCATGGTTTCTGCCATTTGCCTTTTAGAAATGTATTGTACCCACAAACATGAACTGATCTTATGAACAGATTAGCCAAGAAGGTTATTCACATACTCAACACCACCTGGAGAGGAAACCAGCCTAAGCAGACGGAAAGTGAATTCCTCCCTAAAGCAATAACACAATATGCAGCTTGAGCAGAAGGAAGAGATCACAAACACACGTGAGCGCACACACACACACGCACACACGCACGTAGAGCTTTATTTCAATTTGAAGTCTACATGGAGTCTCTAGGACTTCCCTTAAAAAAAAGTACCAATGGACAACGAAGAATTCTGAGGATCTATTTTAAAATTTACCTGCATGCATGTTATAGTAGTTAATTGATCCACAGCTCCAAAAAGTTTAATTTGGAAAAGCACACTAAGGTTTTAGTTGAATCTTTTGGTCTTCAACAGCAACAACTCCACAAGAAAATAACACCCATATACATCCAGGAGGTGAAAATCTTGCAGCAAGAGCCTCCTGAAGATTCAAGAAAATATCCCTGCTCAGGATAGAACGTAAGCATATATGAATACCCAGGGACCTGGGAAAGCATCCCACATTGAAGTTTTTTCTGAATTGAGAATGTGATTTTGTTGAGCTGCAAATAAGAAGGATGTCTCAGATGCACTTGCACCTTGCATGATCACTTACCAAAAACATCCCAGTAGAGGAGTTTAGTGCAGAAAGAGCTTGTACACATAACCGATGACAGAAATGCCCATTTTTGCCAGTGAACACAAGTATACCATTGGGGAACCATTTCTAAGAGTGATGCTCTTCCTATTAAGACACCAGCTGAAAATCTAAACTCCCCTAAAAACACACTAAAACTGCAAATATTTGCTCACCAACAATGTACAAGCCAAGAATTATTTGGCAAATAGCTTCATACAAGAGGGATGGCAGTTCTTAAAGCCACAGTATTGGGCAGCTCAACATCAAGCTATTTTAACGCACAGAATGAGGCACATGAGAGCTTTTCTTTGCTATCTGAAAAATCAAGACATATACATATAGGCAATGGAAAGAAGGGCACATTACTGAGGAAGTAGTCAAAGGAATAAGAAATGTGGGTGAACAAAAACGGGAAAAAAAAAAAAATCAGCAAAGCAAAGGTAACAAATGGAGTTACAAGTAGCAATGGTGTAATGAGGGGTGAGTGACCCAGGGCACTCAATTGCAGGGGATGCAAGAGATGAGAGGTCATATCCACACAGCCGACTTACCAGGCCCAGCATGGTACGCTCAAGCACAGTGCCTTGCACTGCAGAAACTGGGTAGTCACATGCATGCAGTGCATTGAGTGAGCTAATTAGTACTACTGAATGACACCACCAATTAGTCTGGAAGTGGTTATACTGCTTCTGATTTAGAAGGTGCCTGCAAAACAGGGTGGCAGGTTTGACAGTGGTGCTACCAGGTACAGTTAATTCATCATGTAAACACAGAACTGAAGACATCAAGGAGGAGTTTTACAAATATGACAGACTAAGGGGGATTTTTTTTTTTTTTTTTTTTTTTAAGTCAGGGAAACTGTGGGTCCACTACTCCAAGAAAGCCTACAAAGGAAACAAGACTCCTCAACGTCTATTTTGCCGAAGTCTGTACGTGTGCACGGACTGAACCAAGACAAGTAGCAAAATTAATATAAAACAAGCAAAGGGAGGAGATAATGATCAGGATAAGTAAAGATCACATCAGAGAGCTCTTGACTAATCTGAATGAATTTAACATCAGCAGGACTTGTCTAATTTCACCCTACAGTGCTGACAGCACTCACTGAACAAGTCTCAGGGTTACTGGCAATCTATGGATGATGGGCAAGGATTATAGAAGGGCTAAGATACCATCCACCTTTTAAAAGGGGCAAAATGAAGAGAATTATGTACCAGCCAATTTGACTTCATACTTGGGAAGTTATTAGAGAAAATTTTTAAACAGTATTTGTAAAGGTCAGGAGAACTGGAGTGTTGTTGGAGCCACGATGGTCCACAAAGCATATAAAAAGCAAACCATTTTTTGTGGCATCTTTTACTGAACCAATGATATAGTTGGAAGATTTACTGGATAAGCTTTTGGGCATCAGGTACCCTTCCTCAGGTTTAAAAAAAGAGGCAGAGACAGACTGAGGTAAACTGCAGAGAAAGGAGTCCATGTAAATGCAAACCGCCTGTTTCAAGGGATGGAAGAAGGCTCAGTTTTTTGAGGTCTTCCTGCAGACTTGTGTTATATATTTGGACTTGCGTGCATTAGCTACAGAATTGCAGAAAAATATCTGAAGCATGAAAGTGTGATCCCTAGCAACCAACAAGGATTCGCTAAGAACAAACCATGCCCTATTTGATTTCCTTCCTTGACAGGATAACTAATTTAGTGTATAAAGGGAATATGCAAGCTACAATGTATCTGACTTTGGCATGTAGGCCAGTGCCCTTCTCCAGTCATAAGCAAACTGGAGAAACCCAGGATTAATGTCAGACATCTCAAGTGCAGTTCCACAGGGATCTGTTCCAGGTCCAGTACTGTTCAGCTTTTTTACTCAGTGACGTAATGGCTTGGATACAGGAACAGATTATACCGATCAAATCTGCAGACAACACAGAAGTGTGAGGGGTTGCAAATGCTTTTTGCACATAGGATTAAACATTCACAAGAATTTTGACTTATTGGAGAATTGAGCAACAGACATCAAACTGAAATTCAACAAATGCAGGATGATGCATAGAATAAAGTAAAACCAAATGCAAGTCCAAAACTGCATGAGGTGGTAGCCACACCACTGAAAATGATCAGGGGGTTATATCAGGGTGGGCAAAATGGCAGATCTAGCTGGCAGTCGGACTCCATTTCCCAGCAGCCCCTGCCCGTGTGGCTGGGGCAGAACCGGGGTTTCCCTGGAGACCAGCCCCAGCAGCTCTGGCAGGGCTTGCAGCAGGGTGGAGAGCTGCTCTGGGGCCAGGCTGGGATCTTGCAATGATGACAGCGTGGTCCAGAGCCCGGTGAAAGCGGCCAGCTGCAGCCTGCATGCTGCAGGGTGGGCAGGCAGCGGACTGTGGCTCTGCATCATGCATTCACCGCTGCAAAGAGCTGGGGCAGCAGCTTCCCACCCTGCTGTGCACCCCTGCCAGTGCTGCAGGGGCTGGTCTCCATGGAAACCCAAACCTTGCGCTATCACAGCATGGCTGCTGCTGGGGTCTCCATGGAAACCGGTCCAAGCCACACAAGCAGGGGCTGCTGGGAAATGAAGTCCACTGCTTGCCACATCTGGCCCGTGGGTCAGACTTTGCCAGTCTGTGGGTTAGATGGGCAGAATTTGAGAGCTTTCAGCTGCTCACAGACACATCTCAGCAAGGCCACAAATTAACCAGATGTAGCAGTCACACAGTTAGACTGTCTTGCCACTTCCAGCTCCTGGCAGCAAGCTGCAGGGAATACGCTTCTGAATAAGAAATATAATGAAAAGAAAAAGTGGTACAACTTTTATCGCTCAAAAACTTTTAAATCAGGTTTGGCTGAATAAGGTTTGAATCAAAGCAGCTTGTGTAAGTGATAGTATTTTTGTTTTAAAATTTGACATAAAGATCAACGGTCTTCAATTAGTGTTGTGGCCAAGAAGGTCAGCAGGAGGCCTAGAGAACAGGCTAATCTTGTGAAACAGCTGCAAATTGAATGTACAATAATGTCAAATGATGGCTCCGCAATGCAGGTGTTGTACAGAGCTACTACCTACCCTTTTGCTGGGTGCACACTGTGTTCACCTGTGTGACAAAATTAGCTTTTCATTATTTGCTTGAAGTGCTAAAGCAAAAGCTAAATTAAAAAAGGCTGGCAAAACTGACACACACCAGGGCCCATTATACAAACAGCATTCCCAGATTAGGAGAATGCTGATAGGAGGCAGCAAGAACTAGATGGAGAACTTGTATAGTAAGTAACTACCTCCTGCAACAAGTATTATTAGCTAGAGTGCTGCCAGGAGAGAGCGCTGAAACAGTGGGTCGCAGAGTTCAAGAAACTAAAGAGAAAATGGGAAAACAATGGTGGGAGAACTGGGACTGAAAATTAGCGTGTTTGATTAAGCACTCTTTTCTGGTGCTTCAAACTTTGCAAAAACAGTCTTTTGGCATGCACTCACACACACCAAGGAAATGCAGCAAAATACAAGCCACACAAGTTTTTCTGAAGTTAGAGTTAAAAGGAGACAAAAACAGAACTTCATATTGGACATACATCCTTTATTATGAAGAGGGAATTTCTTTTCCAGCATTTATATGCATATAGTTTACTGTGTGCCTTTCATATACATGTTTATCTGGCAGAGTGCAAATGTAACTAATGGTAAGTATTATTGTAACATGGGACAAAGATCAACTAAAGAAGTAAATGAGACGGAACAACTTAAGAACACAAGTCTTCAAAATTATTTGGTTTTGGAATCAAGTGAATACAAAAGCCTTGTAAATCAATGAAAGCAAGGACATTCCAAACTGTACTGCTATATTCAAGCAAAAACTGTGTAGCCTGTATTTATTGCACAATATAAAAACAGTCATAGGAAGCTAAGGTAGACCGTTAGTGACAGAAATTTAATGCAAACTACAGGAACAATCAGCACCTCTTTGTCTAGACAAATGTTTTCAAAGTGGGGTAGGCATGCCCCAGGGGTACACCGCATGTTTAAATTTCAGTAATGGTGGTGAAGTTTCCAATTGGTCAATGTGTGGCTAGTAATGGTATTGCCACGTGTTGATAAAAGTGTTGATACTTTTCCCAAGGAATGAACATAGATGCATCAGTTTTAGGGGTAAGAGCAGCAATATTTTGCACGTAAAGGGTACGTGGCCAAAAAAGGTTTGAAAACCATTAGTCTAGACTGAAGCTTGTGATGCATACCTCTTGACAATGCCATTGCTAGCTGCCAAAGGACCTCCCTCACCAATCTCAACTACCTGAAATTATCAGGCTGGTTGGAAAGGCACAACCACAAAAGTTACATAAAGTACATTTGCCAGCCAATATCACAACTTATCTTGCCTTACATCTCTTGCTACTTACTACATTCTAACTAAATAACTCATGAAGGAACCAACACAAGTGTGTTAATTGCAAGTAAAACAGGGTTTTTTTTTCCATGTGTAGCTTTGCTTCAAGCCTTACTTCAATGCAAGATGATGATGATTTCATCCAATACCTTTCTATTTCTCATGCCAACATGAGAAGTAGAAATTTGTTGTCTTTCTAACAAATTTTTTTCCCTGAACTATGTGGGTTTGGTAAAATTCCTAAATGAAATACTCCCCGACAGTGTCATGCTAAATTTACTGCAAGTTTACATGCAGCATTATGTTTACGGCCTCTTTAGCTATATTTTCCCCCTCTCCCGTCCCTTCTTCCCACAGCAATGAAGAGTCAAAAATATATTCCTTCCTCTGAATGCTCTCTGTGAATGTTTTCAGAGGAAGTGACCAGCCCAGAGAGCAGTGGCTTGTATAGATAATCAAAGTGTAGATATTTGCAGGAGCATATGCAAATATGCCTGGACCTAGTGACCTTAAGGCATTCTTGAGGAGTAGTAGGCCCCAGAACAGACAACATAAAGTCTCTTTACAAATTTCAAGCTCTGGGTACATACTACAAAGTTTTCACACCTCCACATCCCACTACTCTTTACAGGAACCCTACAATGAAAATAGGAGGATCTTAAACAATTCACTCAAATTGGCATCATACTTAAGATGCAGCCCCTGCTTGATCATGTCCATCAGACACTGTAGCCTGAGACTGGATGCATTTCTCTGGGGTAGGCTTTCTGAAAGTAAAGCAGCACATTGCAGATCAGTTAGCACTGACCTGCCCATTTCACTTCCATTCATCCACAATGATTCTCAACCAGGGTGCTGTAACAGGCTGGTACCATGAGATCCTGGTAAGGGTGTCACACCACATGGCTCTTGAGTGACACTCTCCTCCCTCCATCCAGCACCTTGCACCTGCCCCAGCTACTCAACGGCATCTGCAGCTGCTCCTCTGGGGACTGCCACCATTGCTTTCCTCCCCCACCCCCATCAACCCCTATCCCGGGTTCCCCCATGCTCCCAACAGCATACGCTGCTCTGGGTGGGTGGGCAGATATGGGACTAGGGTTGTGTTTTGCAGCCCAGCTCACCCCCCTCCACTCCTTTGACACTCCCAGGACTGGTAAAAGGGACTGTGGGGGTGGTCACCAGTGTGCAAGACCCCAGAGAAGCCACCTCTCCAGATGGAGATGCCCTTCAGGTAGACAGAAGAGGCAGAGAGGGGGCAGAGAGTGGAAAGAAAAGAGTAGGGTGGAGTTTAGTCCTGCTACCACTGCCCTAGCTTGGCACCAGCTAGATCAGTAGTTCTTAACCTTTTCAGCCCCAAGGCACCCCTCCATATCTTTTCTGAATTTAGACTCTAGCACAGTGATTCTCAACTGGGGTGCTGCAAAATTCAGGAAAAGTTATGGAGGGGTGCCTTAGAGCTAAAAGGGTTGAGAAAAAACTACTGATCTAGAAGGTAAACTTGAAGAAAGGATCTTGGTCTTGCCATCGACATTAAAGACTTATTTAAAAGAAAATCAAGTTTTGTTGTTTTAAGATTTACAGGAATAAAGAAGCCATCCAAAATTAAGGGCAATGATCTTATTGACAACAATCTTAACACTTCTTCTGAAGGGCACACAGGACCTGGTATGGAATTCAGATTTTTTTCTGCAGCATGATGAAGGTCATAGATTGAAATCTGAATTTCCAAAGATGAGGCATTTCAAACTTGGTAGTTAAAACTGAGGCCATTCCCACGTACATATCCACTTCAGCTCATACTTGGAAGAGTTTAATAAGCTATTGTTCATATATTAGAGTCCAATATTGAAAACAGATACAGGAAATTCAGGGTTTGGTGTTTATTCCTGTGTTTTCAAAGAAACTCATTTCCCACACAGTGAAAAGAGAAATCTGCCATTTAACATTTAAGGGTAAGGACACTCCCCCCACCTCCTGACAGAGATTTTGCTACTTTTCATTTCAAACAATTCATGAAAGCAGTGTGGCCTACTATGCCCAAGGTCTTATTTGAATTCAAACTTAACTTAAAAATCAAGGAGGAGGGGGTGGGGGAAGGGAAAAGAGCCACATGAAAATACTTAGGAATCAACCCAAGCAGCAACAATTAAGGAATTAAGGAAGCCTTTCTACACAGCACTGCAAAATTCTAGATACAGTAAATTTTGATATGAAACTGAATAGTCAATTGTTCGTTTCCAGAAGACTTCATGCTAAATGATTTTCCAAGTATATGGTGCATTGAGGCCAAGTTCTTCTCTCATTCTATTTACATGATCTAACAAGAATGCCAAAGTGCAATAATAATTCTCTGTTGAGAATCAATTCTGACTGCAAAGCCAGCTCAATGACTTGGGTAGCAATTAGCAATGCTATGCAATAGGCAAGAGGGTAAGTCTTTGCCCTGTATGTCCTGGAAAAGCCTGTAACAGAGAACAGAGATCTATGCCAGCAATTAAGGAGGGAGGTCCAGCCTCAACACCAGATTACAAAACCAAACAGAAAATGTGATTTTTAAAAACACATGTCCAAATAGTCAGACTTCTCCTGCTGCAATACTATAGGCTTAAATACTATGCTAATGCAGAGCCCAGGAATGATATTTCCAACACATGGATCTTCCACTTGCATATGTGCCATGGTTCTCAGCAGCTAAGCTAAGACTTTAGTCAGAAGATGGGCTCTCCCAGAGAAAGCTGTGATATTTGGGAGTGGGAAAACCATTAACCCCCCACCTCTACCATCTTCTCATCCAACATCCATACACACATTTCAGTTGTAAAGTGGAACCACAGTATCTCATGGGAGCTGCAGGGCAGCCAGAGAGCCTTGCCCCTCAGTGAAAAAGATGACATTTCCCAAATTAAGTTTTTCCAATTCAGAGATTTTTTTTTTTTAATTTACTGGCCTTGTCACCTACACAGATGCCCTTGCAGGTTTGAGAGACAGATCAAGTTTTCCAGCATCTCTGCAGCATCTAGCATTATAGGTCCCAATTCCAGTATTGCCTATCAGTGGTGATCCATATGCTAATGTAATGTAATGCAAGTCTGTATCTGACAAATGTTTAGATGGGACACACAGCACTACAAGAGAATGGAACCTTCTTGGAAAAGCAAAACAATTCGTTTTAAAAGAAGAGGTATTTTCTTGCTATTTGTACTCGGATTTGTTTCTTTTCTACATAGAAGATGACCTGGAAAAAAAATCCCTTTAAAAAAGAAAAAAAAACCCAAAAACCTAGGAATATGGAGCCAAATTCTCTACTACTCATACAATATCTAGCGAACATGAAAAAGAAGAAATCCACAGCTCTCTTCTACAACAGGTCTGCCATCACTTCCTGCACCACAAACCCCACTCTCCAAAAGAAAGGAGGCAAGGAGGAGCAACTTTCCACTATGGCAGGGATGCTCAATCTCCAGCTTGCAGGCCAAATACAGCCCACAGAGCCACCCTATCCTGCCCACAGGGCTCCCAACAGGTCCGGAAATTTGGTGGTTGGGAAGCAGTGGCCATTAATATGGCCAACCTCTGCCCTGCCAAATTCCCAAACTCCAAGCCCTGCATGGCCAGGCAGAGCCATGCCATGCCTCCCAACCCCACCTTCCCCTCCCATGATGCCAGGTCATGTCCCTTTTCCCCTCCCCTGTGGGACTGGATTAGAGGCAGGCCATACCCACTTTCCCCCTTCTGGGGCCAGGCCATGCCCCAGTTCCCCCTGCAAAAGCCTAGCCATATTTCTTTTCCTTGCAGAGCTGAGTCTATCTAGTTTCCCCTGCCTGGCCGCCTTCTCTCCCTCTCTTCCCTTTCTCCCCTCCCCATCAGTGCCAGCCGACAGATGAGCAGGGCGCTGCCCATCCAGCCCACCAGGGAAAGAGGTTAAGCAACACTGTTACAGCATCTTGTTCACTGGGTAGAAGGTCCCAAAGAATTGATAGATGTTGTATAATAAGGTACAATTATCTGTTGGTCTAGCTATTGAAATATTCATTGTATAAAATACGCTGGTTTAATTTAACTGGGGAAAACCAATCAAGAAAAGAAATAATGGCCATTTCTAAGCCAACCCTTGAAGGGCTGCTGGTAGACAAATGCCAAGACAAAGAGGCCCAAAAATACTACAAATACACCTGGATTTTAAAGAGTAGTTTTCCCTCAAAGAGGAAAATAGATGCTTGAGAGACCCAAAAAAACCAGCAGCGAGTGTATTAGAAGTCAGGCCCGCCTCAGCTTTGATAAGAGAAGGACCAGGACAAGTCTATGACCAAGGTAACAGCCAGTCTATAACCACGTCTGTTTTAAAAACCTATTTCTTTGTCATCGTTCCCCCGCCCCCCCCCCCCCCCAAACCCGGTAAAAACAGAAATGCTGTCATTTTAGAGAAAACTGTCTGTCTAATTCACTGTATACAACTCATCCCAGAATCTCACATTGAAGAACTGCATGGGCCACACTGTGGTCAAACCTGCTGAATAAGCATCATTGATGCAAAAAAGGTACCACACCTGAGCCAACTTTAGGTGCACAAGAATCATGACACTGCCCCAGAAGGAACTGAAGAGTGTATTTATTCAGAAAGCAGGAAAGGGGGCAGAGGTGGAGTTCCCTGGCACCATGACCATGAAGATCCCATCAATACCCTCCTTAATTCTTATTCCCAGTCCGCAATGAATTTAAGAGCAGAAAGTGGATCCTTGCCAACTCTTTCCAGGACACTTCAGCGCAGCTGTACGTAGAACCACACTGTTCCTCCCAGGCTCGTGTTCCCTATATTGGCGGGACGATCCCTGGAATGGGAAGAGCTCAGCCCTGGGAAGGTGAAATTACTTTCTCCTTTTTATCAGGAGTTTGCAAGCAACTGGTGTTAAGAACAGTAAACAAAATAAATTCAGCTTAGATTAATTGGTCTAAAACTCCTACTCATTGAAAGTTAATCAGTTTCCCAATTCTTGTGAGGTCAGAAGCCCACAAGTTCCTCCATCTTTCCAAGAAACACATGGATGACCAAACAGTTAAGTCAAAGATTCAAACAAGTCCCCTTGCAGGACAGCTTTACAGAAAGTTCATTATATCTAGGGTAATGTTTCACCTGCTTGAGCTGTGCAGAAAGAGTGAAATGAACTAAAGATCAAGAAATGCTACTGTTCAGGTTTCCACTGCAACACTATTGTACATATAATAGTTCAGTAACAGCATATACTAAATACTTCTGTTAATAGGCAAAGTCCATGCAGCTGGGTCGGCATGAATGTGGGAGCTTTGGCTTTCATGTTTCCAAATACACAGTGCAATTTCAATGCTGAGAAACTTCTCTAGTCCTCACCTGGTAAAAAGAACGGTAGTACCTATGCTGTTTACAATCCATCATAGATTATATGAGGAAAACGCGGGTTTGCATGCAATCTCACATGCTGCCTGAGGAAATTTTCAGCAGATGAGCATGTGGCTCTGCTTTTCACCCAATTCTGACACACATTCCCCACCACCAGGTGGACTCAAGAATCTAGGTGTTTGATCCTTACTAAATGGTAACATGACGGCAGTTTTAGGATGAAAGATGAGAAAAACCCAGACCTGGTCAATATGAATTGTAGTGACCTAACCAAAAACATCAACTTGCATATACTGATCAAAGTCAACCAATTACTAATGGGGATTTGGAGAAAGGGACTTGGGACTTAACTCCCACTTGTTGGAACTGCTAACAGCATCAGTGTAGGATGGGGGATGGACCGATGTACAGCTGTTTGGAAAAAGATTAGGGTATAGTACGTCACAGATAAACAACAAGGTCTAAAAAAAATTTAAAATGGCTAGAGTGTGGCCATTGTCCTAACCGTGAAGCATATTTGCCAAGCCAGTAAGAAACAGAGATGGTGTGATAAAGAGATCAGAGTCCTGTCTCTACCACCAACATTTTTTAGTTGCGTCTTGGAATGCAGCTTTGCTTATACAGCTGTGCAACTATGTCCTTAGAGTTACAAGATTCACAGGTCACAAATGATAAGCCAACCAACCATGACTTTCCAGGGTGATGGTGTGGCTAGCAGACCACTATTAAGCTATGTCCTGTTTCCAATTTCCACCCTTGTAAAACAAGAGGCATTGAAAGTCTGGAGAAGATACAGTAAGTGAGATCTACTGCATTTGTCTGAGAGACTCAAGGCATTTTTTAAGATTTATGGAGGGAGAAGTTGTCTAATAACAGAAGGCTCTTGAATGTAGCCGACAATTCTAACATAATAAAAGCCACGGCACTTCCAGTTGTGGGTGCGTCTGTCTGTCCGTAACACTCCAGACCAAATGAGCCTGTGCTGCCCAGAGTCTTATCGACAGACAGGCACACAGGCGAAGCGGAGGCAGTGGGGACCAAGGTGTGCTCCACCGCGGGTAGGGCAGGGGGAGAAGGGAAGGGGTGTAGCATGCGGCCACAGGGTGCCGCACAGGGATCGGGTGTGGAGAACGCGGGCGACGGCCACTGGCTGCAGCACGTGGGTACAGGATGGGGCAGGGTGCGCCCCCCACACCCGCTCCTCACAGGGCACCCTGGGCTGTGTGCCAGGCCCCCCCCATGGGGATTGCTCGCCAGCTGCGGGTGTGGGGCACACAGGGGCATAGCACTCAGGGCATGTGGGAAGCTTGCACAGGAGGCACACAGGCGGTGCCTGCCAGCTGCAGCATATGGCCACGGGGCAGGGTGCACCCCCCACGCAGCACCCTGCAGCTGCACCCCAGCCCCCAACAGGGAGTGACTGCCAGCTGCAGCCCAGGGGGAGGGGTGGGGCACAGCCACAAGGTGCCACGTGGGGAGTAGGCATAGGGGGTGGCTGTGTGTGTGTGTGTGTGTGGGGGGGGGGGCTTGGCAAGTGGGTGGCATGTGGCTGGGGGGGTGTAGGTGGTTGGATGGGTGCGTGTAGCTGGGTGGGTATGGACAGGTGTGTGGCGGGGTGCATGGGGCTGGACAGTGGGGGGGGGGGGAAAAAAGGGTTGTGTGCAGCTGGATGCGGAGCAGCAGCAGAGGGTAGTGGTGCTCCTTCCCCGCTACCCACCATGAAGAAGTCCTTCTTCACAGGCACTTTGCTAGTGGTATAATAAGATCCACTGGCGACAAATTCAATCTAGAAATAGAGGAGATTTTTTGCTGAGGGGAGTTACACACTGGAACAATGTACCTCAGAACATGATGGAGAATCTATCTTTTAAAGTCATGATTAGATGTCTTTCCAAAAGATATGCACTGGTTCCAACACAAGTTTTGGGGCCTGGTATAAAACATGCTGGGAAAGTTCCCTAGTGTGTGTTATGCAATGCATCAAAGTGGTTCTGTCCAATCATAAAAAGCTATTATAAGGCTCCAGTTTTCACTTGCTTGTCACTTTCCTGAAACGGTTTGAATAGTTAAACCAGGTTTACAGTGCATCATTTTTATTTCATGAATGTGAATACTTTAAAGTACTCTGAGGATGAATTCACATTGAGAATATAAATGCTGCTATATACCAAACAAGTTGTGCTTGATATTTAGAGGTACAGAATAAGGGATGATATGAAGTGGCTGCCTGAAATAGCAAGGGACTGGACCTCATGACCCAGGATGTCGCTACCACTCCTACATTCCTATGGATCGTGAAATCTCTTTGTTCCCAAAAGCAGAGTGGAATAGCTCCAGAAGAGACAGAGAAGCCCACCCCCTGAACAGCCACTAGCTTGATGGTTACACAGCTCACACGAGAAGCAGGAATCCAAGGGTCAAGCCCCTGCTCCAAATCATTTTGTTTTGGACAAACGAGCAAAAATATTTTGTCAAAGAAAACCTCCAGCCAGATCTGCCACCTAACCCTGAGTTTTGAAAGGATGCTGCTTAAGCAGTTAGCCAACTAAATCTAAGCATACTTTTCACTTTGTGGATCCCCAACGAGTGATTTTCTATTGATTACAATAGACAGTATGTGTGGCAGAAACAAGTGGTCCAGTTGGATTTAGGGCTCATTATGTATAATGCATTTGTGCCTTTACATAAGTCATTCCAACACACGTCCCCAAAAGTCTACCTCCCCACACAAACATTAATATGAATAGGCCAGACCAAGTTTGATGTTTTTCATATTTCTCCAGCAGCCCAATTGTGCTCATACTTATACTCAAAATTATAGTTAGAGCAATTATTCCACAGAGGTCAATGGAATTACACGCATCAGTCAACAGTATAAGCAATGCCACAATCAGGCCCCATAAGTCAAAGTACAGTAGCTAATAACCAGAGGCTTTCTTTTTAGCTAATGCTGAAACCTTAAAAAAAAGAGCCAAAAATCACAACAGTGACTAGCTAGAAGCAAGTGCTCTGTAGCCTACTGGATGACAGAGAATTCCTCCTTTCCCCGGTATGATATCTGTTTACATCCAGATGGGTTACACACCATTAGACAATAACCCATCACAGATAAGGAGCTAATAAAGATCAGGAAGGAAAGAAAAGACACTCTGAATCTGATTGGAAGTTTGAAACATTAAAAGCAGTTCATGAGAAACTAGATTAGTGGAGAGCAGGACATAAGACAGAATACATTACTAAAGATATGACTTGTAAAAAGGAAAAAAATATAACAATAAACTTAATTCCTGCAATACCACAGAAGCAGCACAGTCCACATCAAGCACATTCCACATAGTGATTTTTATTTCAGAAAGGGCATTACACTCTAGCAGAAATTCCTCTAGTCTTCTACACTACATATACTATGGCATACTGCTTCATGTACAAGTTGGGTGCATTTTTGCCCCATGTTAGTATTAACAGTACCATATCACTGCAGTTGCACAACCCTCTGGATACATTTGCTTTAGAAATGGACTGGGGTCCCCTACTACATAGATCATTTCATAGTCCTTTTATCCAGATGGAAGTCATAGGAGCAGAGCTCTTCTGAAACTTCTCAAAGGCAATTCCAAGTAGAAGGGTCAAAGAGTCTGCAGTGGTTCATGTTGTAATGGCTGTGCCTCCTACCACTGCTTGAGTAGACTTTGTGCTGTATTTGGTCTGGACCAGGATTGTACATCCCCAGTTATTCAAGACTTGGGACAAGAAGCAATGATTAGGTAAGGATGAGAAAGGACACTGACAGTTACAGGAAGTGGGATAGGATGTAGAAATGAGCCCCAGCAATGAAACATCAGACCAGATCACAAAAAGGTCATAGCCCTCAACCTGTAAATGAATGTCACCTCAAGTCCTGGACAGCAGCAGCAAAGTCTATGCTGCTGCTGTTATGGTGTGTATTCCAGGTTGGCACATCTCTTGAAGCTTTATGATCAAAATGGCCAACCTGCCAGAAATTCTTGGACATTTTAAATAGTTGGGCTTCCCATACCTTGCAAAAGCTCATTGATGGAACACTTACCCCTAAGCCGAGACAAGGAAAAAGGCATACTGATAAAAAAGGCACAAGCCAATGGTAATACAAGCGCTCAGGACAAACAGAGAAAGGGCAACTCATCGCAGCAGGTTCATGAACATTAAACCTTAGATGGACAGAAAAAGTGTCCAGAATGCTTGAAAAGTCCAGATTTCTTAAAGTGGGTGAAGAGCAATTCTGCTCCTCCCAATACTGATAATGATTGTACTTTTTGTGACTGTGGGTAATCACTTTGCCATAACTAGTGAAAGCTTCTCCTGATTAGAGATAGAGAGGCAGCAAGTCAGGCAACAGGTGCTCATGGAATGTACTTGCAAAAGCTTCCATAAAATTACTCTAGGGTGTTTAGGCTGCCCGTCCTTGTCCTTAGTGTATTTGTGGCTGTGCAGAAAACAGGGTGTGCTGCTCTTCTGCTTTTTTAGCATTACAGCTTTGTAACAGTAACATCAGGTATGAATACACTATGAAGGATTGCTCAATTATCTTTGAATAAGAAGCATTAAGACAACATTCAATATTCCAGAGTGGCAAAGTTCACTAAACAGCCTGGGGCTGAGCAGGGGAACTGCTGTCCCACAGATCTGAGGCTTGTTTCAAGTGTTGTTGTTTAAAACCACCAACAACGCATTCATATACCCTCAACCACAAATTAAGTAGTTAAGGCAACTCCCTTGCTTAAATCTGAAAAGTCAAATCCCCGGAATCAAAATGAAAGACAACAGAACAGCTTTCTTGATGCTCCCAATTCTCCCAAATAGGCTTTTATAGCCCACAGATCCCTGGAAACAAAGGACTGATGAGCTACAATCCAACAGGCTGAAGGTTTTGACAGTTATAACATTTGAATGGCTATAAAAATAACAGACTGCATATGCCCTAATTAACAATTAACATATTAACTACATCCATGGGTTGGCACAGTAACAGTGGAAAAAATCTGCTCTGGAACTTGTCTGGTAAAAGTTCTTATTCTAAAAGTCATCTCAAAGGTCAGTTTGTAGGCTCCAAAGCAGCAACTGCTGGCTCAAGTAAGATTTTTATGCTGCTACTGTCTAGCTCACAGAGGAAAACTATCTGCCCTGAGCCTTTTTTTGGAAGGGTGGCTTACCAATCCAATAAATAAAGACTGCTCTAATCAGATTGTTGAATATAGTAATTAAAACTTAATCTATGCAAGTTTCCTCACTAGTAACACCACATATAAAATGCATACATGGAAAAAAGCTTCAGGGCTGTTGGTTGTGGTCATGTTGGTCTAAGGACATAGGCAGACAAGGTTACTTGGGTAAATGTGATATCTTTTATTAGACCAACTAAACAGTTGGAAAAATTGTTCTTTGCAAGCTTTTGGGCACAAACACCTTTCCTTCAGGTCTCCCTGTCCCTGAAGAACGGCGTTTGCACCCTTCTTTGCACCCAAATCTGCTTTGTCAAAAGGCTAATCAACACAAGCGGACAATAAGGATCCCACACGCAGGCTAAGTTTTGCCCACTTGGGCACAGAAGAATTCAGAAACACTTTTTGCCAACGGGCTGCACCACATACTGCTCTTAGATAGTTGTAGTAGGCTTGTACTCTGGTAAAGCTTCAGCTGACCTCACTAGGGCCAGGATTTCAGCCAGAGCTCCCAACAGTGCCATTTTCCATGGCAATGGTTCAATTAAATCAATGGGCACACAGAAAAGGTTAAGTACTGTAAATTCTTCTGAGAAAGTACTTGCTATCTGAATTGTGCAGTTTGAGAATGCTGACTGCATGATACGATCAGCTATGTAGGGACCTGAAGTTTTCCTAATCAATTAGAGTTCAAATTCTGCAGCGTGTAACAATCAGGTCCCTCCTTCCCCCCATCCCACCCACACAACCCAAGTAACACATGAAATCAAGTACGTATTAGTTTGAAGTTACAGCAATCAGGCCATTTCTAATATCATAATTCCCTGAGGTATTTCCACAATTTAATAAATAATTAATTTCTTCCACCATTGAATGTCCTCTATCCCTCAGTGAAAAAACCTACCAGGTCATCTACAACTCATCTTTGTGGCTAGGCACTTTAAAAGCATCTGTTAAACATTTTTTTTTCTTAAAACTTCAGCTCCATTATTGTGAGAAGTGGGGGGTGCCAAAGTTATAGCCCGGGGAACCATTTCACCTGGCCCAAAGGGCTCCTAGAGGAGCCAGGAATTCGAGGTCAGGAGCACCAAGGCAAAGCCCCACTGGCGACACGTGCTGGCGGATGATGCCTGCATTAAGCCCTGCCCACGAGAAGCCCCAGTTTGGATTCAGCCCAGGGGCCTGGATTACACTGACACCCCTCTTGTAAAGCAATAAAGGGATGACCCAGGAAACTACACACCCACTTACCTCAACTTGAATCCTGGATAATATAATGGAATTGGTTAATCAAAGAATTAGCTAGGATAGAATATAATTAATTGCAATCAGCATGGTTTCGTGGAAGGCTGGCCTTGTCAAACAAGCTTGCTGTCTTGTAGTGATAGAAATACACGTCTAGACAACACAGGCAAATATGCTCCCGTAGTGTTCCTGGATTTCACCAAGGGAGGGCTCCTTAGAAGCATCACAAACTCGGCACAGTTAGAGGCGAGACACTGGAAAGGGCAGACTGTGCTGCGAGGTATTCAGAAAATCTCAGATGCTGCAATCCGCTGCCCACGCAGCCCTGCCACGGGCATAGGTTCCACGTGGGCAGGGGCATGCAGGGAGAGGATCACGGGTCCTACCCGGGCCACAGCCCCACACTGTCCTCACCCTAAGATCCCAGACATGGCCCCAGACACAGCCCCCGCCTGCCCACAACCCCATCCCATGCGTGCACCCTACCCACGGAGACCGCAGGATTGCTGGGCAGTGACAACACAGGGCTGGGGGCCATCGCAGAGCCGCAGGACTGGGGCAGAGGCATGGTCCGCTACCCCCGTGACAGGCACTGGGTCTGCCAGCAGAAACACAGTCACGGCTCTACCCCAGCCCCGCGCTGTCACTGCCCAGTGATCCCAGCGTCTCCATGGAAAATGGACAGGACCTGCACAGCCAAGCAGATAGGTCAGGACAACCAGGGTGGGGGGAGGAAGGAGTTGAGTCCAGGGTCAGGTCTGGGATTTTGGGGCAGCGACAGTGTGGGGCTGGGGCAGAGCCATGATCCACTCCCTGCCCATGGAACCTGCGCCAGTCTCAGCGGTGTGTGGGCACCGGATTGCAGTTCTGCCCTGGCCCCAACCCCGCACTGTCACTGCCCCACAACACGGCCCTGTGATCCAAACCACATCTGCACACCCCACTTCCAAACACCGCTCCCCGCCCACCCGTCCCCACACAGGGAATTTTGGTGGGCTGTTGCAAGAGGGTGGGAGTGCGGACCCAGGCGCCCATGGATAACATGTAGCACAACTTGCATGGGCTGAAACTCACTTCTTTAGATGCTTAGATGTGAAGATAAGCCATGTTGCAAGCAGAAGAAAGCACCCCTCCCCCTCCTACCCCCAGCATTCCTGTCAATCTGACCTACGAGAAATTTTCCTTATCCTCAAATCTATTGATCAGTATGACCCTGACCACATCAGCCCTGCCCACCCATTTTGCCCCAGATCTTGCCCCAGACGCTGCTCCCGTGGCCCCATCCCAGCCACCCTGCCAAGTGCCCTGCCTGCGTGGGTCCCACACCTAGCAGTGGGTGCAGGGCAGACAGGCAGGGGTGCCTGGGTAGCAGGGCCAGGTCTGGCAGCTGCAACAGTCAGAAGCTGCTGCCAGCAGAGCTGCCAGGAAGTGGAGTCCAGCTGCCACACTGCCCCAACCCCTCCACGCGCCCGGGGTGATGGGACCAGCTTGCACGTGCCGTGGCCCGAGCTGCCTCCACACCTGGGCTGGGCGGAGCTGAGGGACCTACTGCAGACCAGACAAAATGCACTGGTGGGCTAGATCCGGCCCCTGGGCCATATTTTGCCCACCCCTGGTCTATAAACTGCTAATCTACCCTGCCTTCTACTTACCTTCACATCTCTCACCCTGTCACTGCAGAGCATTGGTGGAACCTTAGTCTTTTTCAGCCTGTGGCATACAACAATTTAATCTCCTGAGGATTGAAATGCTTGAGATTTAAGTTTTAGACTAAACAATATGTCTGGGTAAAACCTAGTTGTTAAAGATATATAGACTATCCGAATGGATAGTCTCTTCTGCCCTTAACTCAAGGAATCTGTGACACATGCGGCAGGAATGTGTGTGAACCAGGAGGAAGGGGAGGAAGAAAAGCATTCCTCTGGTTTACAACTGAGCAAATTGACAGCTTCCACCTCTGACTTAAATGGTCACTTCTGTCAGGGATGCAACCTGGACCAGAGAGATCACCTCCATTCAGTTCCGTTTTTGCTCAGCTCTAGAAGAGAAACAAGCAAGCTAAGCAGGATTTGATAAGGAAATTGAAGTGAATATCAGCCATATTATTTTGGCCAAAAAGCTGCCTAAATTTGAGCTGTCCCAGGGATGGGGAGGGGAGAGTTTATGTTGAAATCAGCTGCAGTAACAAAGATGGGGGTGTCATGTTTTAGGAGGAAACAAATAAGCAAGCTCCATTTCAGTTTAGCAGAAGAAAAGGAGTAGAATTTTATTTTCACACACTGCAAATATGAGGTAGGTCAGGGTTGATGGTCAAAATAATTTAAATACTGGTAGTAATGGATAGCCAGAAATGCTTCCATTTCTTCAGAATGAAATTTCTTTAACATTTTAAAAGAAGCTAGGCTATTCTCACTGTATTGCAACAACTCTAAAACGAAACCCAAAGTTTGATAAATATGTTTTCCCCCTCTAAAAGGTTCTGGATCTGATACCCCACTTGCATGACAGAGAAAAGGAAGCAGGAAATCTTCCCTCTAATGGCTCTCCAAATACCTTCCACTTCCCATCTTTCCAGGATTACATTCCCATCCATTTTATTCCAAAGAAATAAGTGTTTCCTTATTTCACTCCCAGCCCCAAGACAACCTTCACAAGGAGCCTAGAAAGGGCCAGGCCCTGAGTTCTCCAAAGGGATCGAGCACCAAATGCAATAATTTGCACTGCAGCTTTAAAAATTCATTTCTTTCCCCTCCCTCTTAAAAGCTCGAGGGATATGGAGAGTGATCATCCACAGTCTTGAAAAGAATACTAGAATTGAAACCAACCCCATTTGTTTTTTAAAACAATTAAAGTACAGGATACATATCCTAGTTTACTTTCAGCCTAAAGCCAAAGCTATTTGAAAGTGAAGTTGCCAAGTTAAAGAAAAGAAAGAAAAACACAACATAATTGCACCTAAGTATTTTGTGCTTGTAGGCTGTATTAAATTAAAAAAAAAAAAAAAAAGGTGTAATGGTGTGAATGACACCAGTAAAACGACAATTTGCTTTCACAATGAAAGTCATAGGTCAGGAGCTGCACCAATCCAAATTGGTAAGTATAAATTTAGATGCAACACCTTTGTTTGGGTGTGCAGTTACATACGTGCTGTGCCTCCACACTCCTGCCTCCATTCTCACAACCCAGTACGGTTTTTGAAGACTACAAGAATACTGATCCCATTCCAATATACAATCACATTCTGCCAGATTTAAGGCAGAAATAAGAGGGAGAAAACAACACACACAGCTGCAATTACACATGCTGCTTTTGTTGACCGTTCAAAATTGAATCCAGGCCACAGAGAGAATTTCTATATCTCTATCTCAGTTTAAAAACCTTCAACCACACCATGTACGATTCAAGCACAATCAGCCTTTACTGTATACTTAAAAAAAAAAAAAAAAAGCAGAATTTGCTGGTAGACTGCTACTTTGCACATTACAATCTATTTGTATACCTTTCTTACTTTTGCTGGAGACAGAGTGAACGTTTAAAATTCAAAATTTAGCAGTTATTATCGAGAAACCTAGGATATCAAAAGCAGCATGACAGTGGTGAAGTATTTTTGAAAGCTACAGCTTTCTTAATTCTAGCTGAAGGTAAACCCCTACTGCAGGGTTTAATAATGAAATGGCAGCTGCTCAACTGCTAAATTGACTGGAGCTTGCCAGTAGTAAAACTGCATTCCTCTCTCCTGGTGTGCAAGCCCCAGAAGTCTTTTAACCTGCCATCCACATTCTTAAAAAGGTCCTTTGCAAATACCAGAATGTTGACAAAATGAGCTTTGTTTCTTTTAAAACAGAAGAAGGTTGCTTTGTGCATTTGTTTTAATTCTGCAGTAAAACCCTCATATTCAAAGCAATTAAAAACAAACATTTAAAAAAGGAAGTAAGCACGAAAGCAAAAGAAAAAATGATAAAGGAACTTATGAAAATAAGTAGGATTTGCTCTGTAGATCGCCAAAATGAAACTCAGGGGTAGTGAACAGATATAGCTTCTGCTAAAGAGTTAAAGAAATACACACCCTTTTTGCACCTATGGTTTAATAACAAACCTCAATTGTTATAATGTAACATAACAGTAATCCAAAACACACTGTGATTGAGTGGGAGGAGGAAGGGGAAATGGAGATTTTAAGTCTATTTACCAAAAACAAACAAACAAAAAAAGTACACCTCTTACAGTGTTGGCTAGTAATTATGTCTGTACCTTGCAGGATCCTGCATCAGTAGAATTTACTAAACTACATTAGAAGAGGATGGTAAATCAATCAGCAGGTTTAAATGTAGCTTCAGGTCTCAGCCAAGTAGCTTCCAAAATTTCAGGTAGATGAAGTAAATCCACTCTTTCGCCTTGCATCAGCAACTAGGCAAAACACCCATGTTAACCATCAAACACACACATCCCTAAAGAGCCAGGCCCACAATATTGCTGGATGTCTGTTGAAGGCATCCAATGTGCAGTTACAGAAGATGCCATATTTGGGGTTCAATGCCCACATTTACTTCCCAGGGAAGCAGCAGCTGTGCAGAGATGAAAATAATGCTCCCATTATTTTTCTCATTGTGCAGTGCCCTCCAATGGCCAGTCTATGAAATGATTCTTGAAATAAATTTCAGACCAAGCAATAGAAAGGGAAAAGATAGAGAAGATCTGCTTGAAGAAGGAGCTTAAGAGCAACAGGAAAAACCAACAAAGAGACAACCAGAGCAGACCCTTGCCCCCAGGCAACAGCCTGGACAAGACACTGAAGTAAAAGATAATGGTTGGTCCAACAATAAAACCCACATTGTAATGCATCAAGCCACACAGCTATTTGGGCTGCAATATACATTAAGATAGCATTTTACTTCCTAGTGCTACTGACACCAAGAACAGACCAATTACTCATTAAAAACAAATTAAAATGCAAGACTTTGAAAAAAATCCAAAATTACTGTACTACTGAGACGATTCCAACCTAGTAATTTTGTTATTATAATCACAGCAAGAAAAAAAACGCATGTGTAATCATTTGCATCCTTCCATGCACAAAAGCATCATTTGCTTATTATATGCAAACATCCAGTGCTACTACTATTCAGAAGAAAATCTTGATTCAGGATGTCAATTCTCTATTTCACTATCCAAAACTCTAGATAGAGAGAGGGAAAATTTGTGAAGCTACAATAATAAACTAGCCTTTAAAGTAGTATGTTAAAAATATTTCCAGTGACAGGAAAGGATGAAGACTAAGAATGAAAGCATTAGTTATTTCTGTGAAGCTTCTTCTATAATTGAAGCTACCATCGTTCTTCTCATCGCCTCTGCATTTTGCATTTGCCAAAAACTTTCCAAAAGTCTTTCCACTGGCCAAATACTCGATCCCTACTGAAAAGTGATTTATTTTGTGGAGGGTCTGCTTCAAATTTGAAGCTGTGTTGTTCTTTTGGGAGGAAGGGGAGGACCCTACCAACTATGAAACCTTTCCCATTGCTCTTTTTAACACAGCTAAAAAAAAAAAAAATACACCATATGCAAGCAAGTTCTAATCATCATTTTGCTGCAGTTCTCTTAATCCAGGCTGACAAAAAACCAACTCGTCAGATAATGGTAGTCTCCAAGATAAGGCAATGGTCACCTCCTAACATGCATTTTGACCACTGTTACAAAATTGGGAGCAGTAGCATTATCAGAAGTTTCCATTTCTACTTCAAGAAAGGAAAAAGAAAAGTCAGCCCATACAGACAAAAATCAGAGACAAAAATTCAAGGAGGGAAAGAGTTCACGTTAACTAAAGGCTTGCTTCTCTATAAAAACTGGTTGCGTTTAATATAGGAGTTAGTTAAGCCAGCGGAACACCTTTCCATTACTACTTACTCAGCAATTTGAAAACAGATTTTAATTAAACAAGAGGAATCTGTGCATAGACAAGGTCTAAAATTAACTGTCCTGTGTGCAGATGTGCATGCTTCACATGTGTAAATGTGCATGTGCATGCAGACACACTACAGTTTTTCCTATTTCCTATCTATACTTCTGGTTAAGCAAACAGCTCTTGAGGTCAAATGACTTCTGCCTTACTCTCTGCTCTCCAGGTAATATCTTGTAAAAGCTTACAATAATCACATGCCTTTGCTCCCTCCCTTGATGAGACCTGAACTCTGTCTGACATATGGATTATGTCGACCAACAGGCTGAAGTAATGGAAGGTACTATGACAGCAAATGCTATTCTGTTTTTCTGGTTAAAAAAGCAAAGTGGGATTGGAAATCATACAAGTAGAGGTTTTCTCAGGTGTTTTCTCCGGTGAAAGATGCATGTATGCCATTAGACAAATCATACAACACTACACAGAATTGTTCCACCCATGTGTGCCTAGAACATTTTAACCATATTTTTTGCGATTCCTAGCTAATAAATGTTCCCTCTTAACCCAAGAGTATATATAACAACAAATGCAATAAAAATAAACCAGGTTCTTTTGAGAACAGCTTTCTTTGGGTAGAATGGCATTTCAACTTCCCACTTGATGAATATTACAGGTAAACATGCAGCTTAAGAAAAAGAAGAGCTGGCAAATGCATACAGTAGCACTGATGCTTTTGGACGAGAAGCTAAGCAACCAGTTTTGAGAGCAGATTTGCAGGAAGTTTACGCATGCAGTGCATGCAGCTCATCGTTTCCTATTGTCCAACATCTCATTCCCATTCACCTCCAAGCACCACTGGGCAGATCATCAGCCAGTACGCGCAGTCAGGGCTTTAAATGGAGCTCTGGCAAATGACACAGCATCTGCTCCCATAAGTTACATATTAAATGATAATGACAAATCTCACTAAGTTTTAACAAGATCCTGACTGGGTTTTGTGATTTTTTGCTGCCTACTTTTGACTTCAGTGCACTGAACTCTGCCCCTCAGACAGCCTGTGCACTTAGCTCAATTTAGAAGAGGTATTTACATTTAACTTGGTGGTCATGGTACCTCACCTGCCATGTAAGGGCTTGCGTTTACTGCTCTGTTAGCTCAACCGTTTTTGCCTCTAAACCTACTCAAGTCCACACACACCTCCCAATTTAAAGCAACTGCACCCTGTTGGCCCACCAGGACAAGAGTGTGTTTTATCTCAAGCATTGCTCGGCTCAAACTAGTAATTCTGTGCAGCAGCTCATTACAATAATTCATCATTAGCTGCTAATCTAATTATTGCTGATCTTCAGGGCGGTCACTCTGCTCTCCAAAGACCTGGAGAGCTGGGTTAGCTTGAATAGAGTAACTTCAGCTAACTAACTAGACCTAACAGTCGCATGAAAAGCAAGCACCTGGAAACAGGTGATAACCCAAATTTTAAAATACTGAGGGCAAAAACATCTCTTCCAACAAGTCAAGAGGTTCTCTCACCCCTGAATGGATTAAGAGAGATATTTTTTTTTTATTACCAGGAAAACACCTCTTGCTAAATCCATGGTAGTAGATATGCAACTTTAAAAGAAAGTGAGGAATGGGCCCATACTCAAGTGTTCAGCTCCATAGCCAAAATGCTGAGGAGTTTGGGTCTGGTTTTGATTCAGAGGCTAAAAACTAATCCAAGTAACATGACACACATCCATACTCACACTTCATACACGCTCCCACTTGAACCAGTTCAGATTCATTTACTATGCAAGGGATAAAACCTTACCACTTAACCTCCTCTCCCCACCCTGAGGAAGGAGAGAAAGAAGAGGGGAGGGGAAAAAAAAAAAAAAAGAAGAGAGACAGCACATATGTGAAAGGATATGGAATCAAGAAAGTAAAGAAATTCAGCTCTGGAAGAAGATAAAAAACTAATAATTAAGAAAATGAAATTAGACATTTAATCCAAAACTGCAATTTCATTATTGGTCATTGGAAGTGAGACCTCGTATTCCTCAGGATCTAAAGAGAGCCAGAGATGGTCAGAATTGTGTTCAACGCAGTTATGAAACCAGCTGGAAATGTTTCATCTTATGTAATCTTATCAACTGCATTTCATACGCACACTGAAACCTGTCCAGCTCCCTTGATTGCTAATGGTCCAAGTGACTTCACGAGACGTTGCTACAGAGCAAGAGAACTACGGATATCAGGTAAACCTCCAAGGTAAAATTCAACCTTTGTTCTCGCACGCACCAACAACTTACCTCGTAGTTTCCTTCTTTTATTGGAGCTGTTTCCATTGTTTGCACTGCATTTTAACTCATAGTTTATTGCCATGTAAAATTTGACCATGACTTTTTAAAGTGCACTCTTTTATCTGACGGTCCAGGGACTCCAAGATACAGGCTAAGTCAGCTGGTATTCTCCATCACATCTGAAAGGCATTTGTTTTTATTTCTAATTGCTAGTTCATGGCTTATTAAAAAAATGCAGTCACAGAGGTTACTACAATCCTTGAAAAACAGCCTACTGCCCGTTTCCTACACACACATGCTTGACCAGGTCCACTTCGTGAGACTTAACGAAGGAGGGAATGACAGAGAACCAGGGCAACTAGAATTTGACTTGCATTGTATTATATTTAGACATGTGTCCTGAGGCAGCACAATAATTTCACCTACACTAGATCCTGTGCAACAGTTCTTAAGGCATTGCTGAGCAGCTCGAGAGAGAGCTGGTGTAAGCAACTGTACAAATGAAGGAGGGAATTAAAAACTAGGCAAGTTAATTCCAACCTGAAGGCAAGAACGCAAAGGGCGGAGGAAGCACAGCACAAAAGACAGAGGAAACATTAAAGCCATGTGGGAAAACACAGCCAGAAAAATACAGTTTTCTTCCATGTGTGAAAGCTATTGTGATACAGTGTATCCTTTTCCTCCCTAGATTTTTTGAACAAGGAACTATAACACCCCTTTCTTCCAGGCAGCTCTTTACAAAGAGTGCAGCAACGTGGTAAACAGTCTTTGAGCCAAGTTTTGTTTTCTGTTACACTTGTGGAACAAAAGTCGAATTTTGGTAGAACGGGAGGTGCACGCATGGAAATAAAGGGATAAATCCTGTCCTTAGTGTGAAAGAACTGGACCAAGATAGCAATCTACTAGCACTAACTATAAAAAGATGAAATGGCTGGATAGCCATTTGTTACTATGATTTGAGGGCATACAAACCTGAAGGCATATGACCCAGAAGATTAAGGACCCTTATAAAGGCCACAGCGCGGTTTCCCCGCTTAGACTCTCATTTGCGGTTTTGCTCTTTCTCTGTATCGTTTCTACAAACAGGTAGCAACGTTCTCCACCTGTTATTTCACAGGAGCAGCTTCCACTTCCATGAAAGCGGAACAAATTGGGAGTCTATACTAGGTGTGCACAGACAGAGATTTTGGGGGCCGATACCGATAGCCAATATTTAAGGAGGCATATCGGCCAATACCAATCTGATATCCAATACAGCTGCCTCCAGGAGGTAAAGTCTGTTGTGGTGGAAGGGGAGGGAAGAGGCAGGGGCAGGCACTGTCCGGCAGAGTGGAGGGGCAGCTCCCACTGCTGCTTGCACCCCAGGAGAGTGGGGGGAAGCAGGGCGTGCCTGGCAGATCTGCGCAGGGCAGGGTGGGCTGAAGCTGGCGCTGCACGGAGCTCTTCTTGGCAGGAGCTGGGCTTGGAGCAGGTGCTGGCATTGCTGGGAGGGACTGCAGCCACTCCAAAACTCGCTGCCACTCTGCTCCTAGCACCAAGGCGCAGCCCAGCTCCATGTCCCACCTCCACCCATGCACTGGGAAGAGCCGAGGCTCCGCCAGGCAGCGGGTGGCTGACAGTGGCAGCGGCACTGGAAGCAGCGCTGTGGCAAAATTTGGGGTGGAGGTAGCATCCACCCAGTGCCGCCGGCACCTGCTCCGAGGCTTTTCCGGCGCTGCGTATTGCTCTTCATGGTGGGGGTGGGCGCAGAGTGGGCACTGAAAGGGGGCTGTAGCCATCCCAAATTTCACCACAGCTCTGCTCCCAGAGCCGCTGCTGCCGCCAGCCACCCAACGCAGCCTCGGCTCTTCCCAGCGCCTGGGTGGTGACAGGACATGAAGCCAGGCTGTGCCTGGTGGCGCAACATTGGCAGCAGAGCTGTGGCGAAAACTGGGGTGGCTGCAGCCCCTCCCAGCGCCACCAGTGCCCGCTCTGAGCCCAGCCCCCGCTGAGAAGAGCCCAGGAGATCCCCACGCAGCACCAGCTCCAACCCTCCTGCCAGCCAGGGGGCACATGCCTCCCACCTTCCTGGGGTGCAAGCAATGGCAGAAGCCACCCCCCCCCCCCCATGAGCCATGCCTCCGTCCCACGCCCCCAAATCTCTAGGCAGTGCCTGCAATTTCCCCCTCCCTCCCTCACCTTTGATCTGTCCCCCATGTCCCTTCCCTCCCCTTCTGACTTATGAGCTAGAGGCAGCTCTCAAAGCTGCCGGCTCTGTTCCATGCTGCACTACAGCTGCACGCAGCATGGGCATTTATCAGCTAAATTATCAGCCCCGTCAGGCCAATATCTGATACAGCAAATTTTCTTTACATCAGTATGGATCTGATATCGGACCCATGTATCAGTGCAGCAGCGGTAGGCGTGGGGGTGGGAGCACAGCAACAGCTGGGCAATGATGATGGAGACCCAGGATGGGGCAGCAGGATCATAGGGTCCCACTGGCCCGGGGCACCAGCACAGGCCCCACACCATGCCCAGCTCTCACTGCGCTTCCATCCGCCCACTCACTGCCACTTGCCCCTCCTGCCTATCGCTGCTGCCACCACTATTTCCCTACTTTTCCGGCTACCACTGCCACTTCTTCCTACCCACTGGCTGCTCCAGCTGCGTTGCTGGGACTGCGGGATGCAGTAGGAGCCAGCCCAGCCCCAAAGACAGGGCCGATGGCTGGTGGTTCTCTCCTGCCCCCTTCTTAGCTTCATTGCACTCTCAGGCAGAGGGAGGCAAGGAACAGTCCTAGGGTCGCCAGGCTAGAAGCCTCTGCTAGGCAGAGATTTCTGGTTGGCAGCTTGGTTGTGGG
The DNA here is from genome assembly GCF_030867095.1 of Alligator mississippiensis. Classification (NCBI taxonomy): domain Eukaryota; kingdom Metazoa; phylum Chordata; order Crocodylia; family Alligatoridae; genus Alligator; species Alligator mississippiensis. The sequence continues at coordinate 283,353,002 of NC_081826.1, forward strand.
GTAGGGCTGGGTGTGCCTTGCTGCTGTGTCCTGCCACCACTGGTGCCTTGTCATGTTTGACAGGCAGGCAGGGGCAGATAATTAACTTGGGACTGGACCCAAGCAGTGCTGGCCAGGCTGAGCTGGCTCCTGCTGCCTTCTGCAGTCCAGGTCATGCAGCCAGGAACTCTGTGGTGCTGGAGCAGCGGGCAAGGGCAGGGAAGCAGCAGCAGGAGGTAAGGTAGGAAAGTGGTAGGAGAAAGGCAGCAGTGGCAGACCAGAGAGGGAAGTGGCAGTGGATGGGCAGGCAGAAACAGGGCCTGTGCCAGTACCCCGGGGCCAGGAACACTGGAAGCAGTGGAGGGCATGTGTCTGCGGGGGGAAGGTATTCATAGGGCAAGTCCCACATGCACACCACACCCATCCCCTCCTTGCACTGCCATACACACACACAAACCACCATGCACAAGCCACCCCCTCACACACACCAGCCACCCTCCCCCTCCACACATGCCACAACCCTCCCCAGCCACCCTTCCCCATACCCACCCACATCCCACATATCCACACACACATACCCACATGCTCCCTCATCCCACATACACACCCACACCCTCCCACACCAACCCCTCCCACCCCCAATACCCATCTACCCCGATAAACCCCACCACCCACCCACACAGTCCCCCACAAACCCACAATATACAACAGTAAGACTTCATTTTAAGCTATTACACAATCACCTCTATGTACACTACGTAAACGCATGTAAAATCAGGAGAAAAATATTTTTTGAAATCAAATTAATGAATGTTATAGTAGATGTTTGATTTTTGGAATATAATTTGGTATTTTTCTGTTTCCAAGATGGCAAACCACCTTGCTGAAAGGAGTACTTCTGGGGGCATGGGGAGGAATTTCAGGTGGCAAAGGCCAGGGGTTAGGGGCTGGGACTTCTGGTTCCAAGATGGCAAACAGGGGGTGGGGCACCTGTCAAGGGGCAGGGCTACTCATGCAGCCCTCGACAGCTTGTCAAAATTTGCTAAGCAGCCCTCCAGCCAAAATAATTGCCCACCCTTGATCTAGCTACATGCAGCACAGGGTGAGAGAGAGAGAGAGAGCGCGCGCGCGCGCTTTAGGTAGGACGCCTAGGTAAGCATTTCAACTATCCTCAGACTAGCAGGTATAACCGTGGATTCTTGTGGAAGAAGAGCTCTCAGCAGCATATACACATACCTCTAGTAGCATACAAATATTTTACTATGTCAAAAAAAATCTGCTCTCTAAGTATTTGGGGGGGTTTTTTTTTGGGGGGGGGGGGGGAGGTTAAATAAATACCCCTCTCATATATTTAAACTGATTGCCAGCCAATTGCCACAAAGCAGAAACTCTGCTGGTTTAATGAAGTCTGACTTTCAAAAACGTTTTAGTACATATTTACTATGTTCCTACTTGCATTTATTTAATTACTTGAAAAACCTGAATGCTCTTCCGTGTGGGAAATGTCCATAGAAAGTGACAGGCACTTACATAAAAGCCATGTAATAACTGAACCATTTCAAAATGTCACCAGTTGGAAACCTCCACAACTGTGTAAAGTCCCGTGGCTTTGGCATTAGGTGGGGAGACTGAGCCCCCGGCCTAGTGTGCATCACAGCAGACATGTGGGAATGAGGAGGCATGATGAGGGGCCATAGTCAAAAAGGCAGTGAAGACACGGCTGCCAGTTAGGAAAGATTGTTTTTATTGAACAAGCAGTGCAAGGGAGCTCAAAGATACAGAAATGCCAACAAAACGGTGGGGAAGGAAACGGGGGGGGGGGGGGGGGGTGGAAGGGAACAGCAGAATTCTGCCTGAATGCCACAGCGGCCAGTCCCAGGATAAGGGTGAGAAGATAGAGGGATGCAGCGTGGGATGCCTAGAGAACTAACCGGATCCATGTCATGGAACGTTTGGGGTCTACTGATAAGACTGAATCAGTTCACAGTAAGACGGTTCAAAACAGTACATGATTTCCCAGGCACACTTTTGAACAGTTCCAGGCAGCTTTAAACTGGTTTAACAGGCTTGCATGTCTATCTGCTGGAGGTTTGAACTGCATTTGAACTACTCATGTCCTTGAACACAAGCCTTGCAAACACTCATGCACATGCTTCATTTTTGTCACGTAAGCACTCCTACTAAACATCACAGCACCACCATGTGAAGAGAAATTAAGCCTGCGCTTAACCATTTGTATGATTTATTACTACGTATACGGGAAGCCAGTAAGTGCGTCACGCTTAAATTTTTTATGAACTTTTTTCGATAACCAAGTACTAGGAGTACTAAAAATATCTAAACAAAACACAAACATTAAGTGTAAAACAGAAATAGCCTTCGCTGCACAGAACTGAAGACCATATTTCAAGTTGTTGTAGCGGTGGAAAAAGCCATCGTTGCAATCTAATAAGTCTGCAAAAGACGGATGGCTCTGGCAATAAGACCCAGGTCCATTCATTTCTAGATTACTGGGTCAATACTAACAGAAAGTTAGGACCCAGGTGATGCCTGCCCAATTGTTTACATACAACTAGATTAGCCCATGATGCCAGGCTGCTTCACACACTTATCGTATCTACAAACAAGTACCTTGATGCTCTCTCCCACTCCAGCACTCCTCTTTGGGAGCAGCCTCCCATAAACATCTACAAGCTATTATCCTCCTTCAATGCCAACGCTTCTCCTTCACCACCCAGCCTACAAAGACTTGACAACAATTAGCCTGTATCATACTGACCAACGTCATTTCACTGTTTCTTTGTGTTCCCTCATCTGCATTCATTTGTTATTTCTTGGTTTATACTTTGACTGTAACCTTTTTGGTGCAGCACCATCTTTGTTCAGCCCAAATAAATCACAGTTAAAAGGACAATCTCAGCCCAGTTCCTAATGGATAGGTGCGCTTCCCAAAGTCACCATTAAAAATGTGCCACAGTAGCAATGCCACAACCTTGGGAGAAGGGACAGAGACTGAGTATACACAAAATGATGACAGTACACATTTTATTTATTTATTTGACTGGCATATGGGAAGGATTTCTCAAGATAAGGACTACATCGTCATACAGCATGCAGCACAACCCGTATCTAATCCCAATTGATAACTCCAGGCACTACCACAACAACTACCACCTTCTCACCCCAGGGTGGAAACCAACTAAGGCAGAAAGGCAGCACACAATCGAGTGGTAAGAAAAGGTCACACTGTGATGGACCATATCTGTTCAGTGGACACAAAGAAAAAACTCAAAAATCCAAGTCCCTTCACAAGCATTAATATATAGGAGGAAAGACAGAGGTAAAACCACAAAAGTACAACATTTAAAACTTCAGTCTTCAGCCACCTCCTCTGGATGCAACAAGGTTCTTCACAGGCTTTTGTGAAGCAAGGTGTTAGCTAGTATCCTCCAAGACAGGACTGAACGCAACGTCCATGACTTGAGTGAAGTATTGCATGGTACAGTATTGTTGTTTCCTCAGCTCAGAAATGCCATGCAGCATTACAGTAGCAGGCATGTGTCAATGCAGGAATCTCCGAGCCTTTTACAGTTCAGGCTACAAAAGAATCGTGGTTCTCTGGACTGCTCTGGTGACGATAGAGATGTTGAAATAGAGGGGGGGTCAACAAAACAAGTTGAAAAATCATTGTTCCTGAGGATTAGCATACAGCCTAGCGGACTTGTTTTCACATCAAGACTTACGACAATAAACAAGAGAAGAAAGGAACTGCACAGACTCTAGTTTTGTCTTTATCAAAATCATCTAACAGTTCTTCTCATGGATCCTTTTCTCCCCACATACAGGTATGCACAAAACATTTTTGATCGAATCACGTTCACGGCTTTATACGTGTACAGATCAATTCACCCTCAACACAGCAGCACCTACACAAAGAGCAGCCTCCCCTCCGGTTACAATTAAAACGTATAGTCCCCCGGATTAGACTCCGTCTGAGCAACAATGGCCAGTTTCAATACGAACTGAACAGTTCTGCCATCTTTGTACTCTTCAATATTTGCTTATGTCACGATGCTTACCCACCCCAAACTCTTGTGAAGTAGAAAGCTGACCTGTCATATGCTTCTAACCTACCTCGTTTAGACCTGCAATTATTTTTGGCTTTGCTTTTAAGTGGGAGTTTTGGAACGACAATCCCCTGACGGCCTCAGGCATCACTGAAACTGTTATCAAGATGTTGTACACACACACACACACACACACCCACCCACCCACCCAAGGGAGTGGGCTACACTAACATATCTATATCTAGAGAGAGAAAGAGAGAATATACACTAATATATAGAGAGAGAAGAATATACATGCACACACACGCATACACACACACACACATATATGCATATATGGTGATAAGAAATGGAGCAGGGGGGTTCACTTTTTATAGCAGTCAAGATACATGTACAAGCAAGCGGGGGGCTACACTGTAAATATTATTACACTATAATACATATGTAGTGTAGCCCACCCCTTGCTTGTGCGTGCATCTTGGCCGCTATGAGAACCGACCCCCTGCTCCATGTCTTATCTCGGTGAAGGCGGAGGTGAAGGGTGAAGGGTGCCCGCCTGTTCGTCCCTGGCATCGCAGCAGCAGCCGCAGGGGCCGCACAGATGAAAGCGGCGGCAGCACCGCTGTGGCACCAAGCACCCTGACCCGGCCGCCCCGGCGCACGAGGCAGGGCTGACAAAACAAGCCATCTCGGCACCGGGGCGGCGTCGGGCACCGCTGCCAGATGCCAGCGCAACCCGCAGCCCCGCTCCCGTGTGGGCGCGCACACGTGCGGCGGCGGCGGCGGCGGCGGGGCTGTGCAGGCAGCTCGGGGGAAGGGGCTCCCCGCTCGCCCGCCGGCCGCCCGGCACTCCCCACCTCCAGCCAGGCGGCTCCGGACGGCCCCTGCCCTGCTTGCAGCGCGCTGGCGAGGCCAAAGGCCGCAGCCCCGCGGGGGGCGGGATACGGGGGCACCGCACGCACCGCTCCCGGCGGCATCCGGCCCCGCGCGGCCAAGGCCGAGCCCTGCGCGGGGCCGGGGGAGCCGCCGGCTCTTCCTCTCCCGCCCGCGCGCGGCACAAAGGCGGCTGCAGGCGCCTCCCCGCCGGCTCACCTCGTCCTCCGACAGCCCGTAGACCGGCTCCAGCGCGCCCGCCGCCATGGGGCCGGCTCCCCCGCACCGCTCCGCCGGATGCTGCTGCTACTGCTGCTGCTGGTGGTGCGGCGGAGGCTGCTCCCGCTCCTGCTCCGGCTCGGCTCGGCTCGGCTCCGGCGGCGGTCACACTGGCGGGCGGGCGGGAGGGGTAGGAGGCGGCGGCAGCGCTGTCGCCGCTTTGTGCGGGCGCGGGGAGCCGCCCGGTCCCGTCCTGCGCCGCGCACCGCTCCGCCCCGCCCCGCGGGGCTGCCCGGGCCCGGGCGGCGCGAGCCGAGGGAGCCGCCCCGCGGCCGAGCAGCGCTACCGCCGCCTCCTCGCCGCCGCCGCCGCCGGCTCCTCCCTGCTCCGCTTCTCCAAACCCTCGTGCCTGGAAAACGCGGCGGCGGGGGTAACTCCGGGCTTCCCTCAGAGAGCAGCCCGCTGGCAGACCCAGGACGGGGCCTGGGTGCAAGGCAGCGTTAAAGGCAGAGTCCGACGCACGCAGGGCCCCCCTCCACCCCGTGCGGGGTTTGTGTGGAAGGCAGTAGTCGTGGGCATTTTGCATTTGTCTTCCCTGAGGTGCAGCTCAGCGCCCTCATAACCGCCCCGCAATACACCACGGAAGGAGACATGGTGACCCTGTGACGGCGAGAGGCAGGGGGGTGCCCGGCTGCACACGAAGCGCAAGGCCCGGCCAGGCAGTGACTGGGAGTGTACGGACCGCCAGCTGTGGCGCGGGATGCACCCTCGTGCCTGCATGCGCTCGAGTGCACAGCAACACGCTGCACACCTTGTTGTCCTGCAGCTCGGTGCTCCCGGGCATCAGCGGCGCATAGGGGGTGTACACGGGTACATGTGCGCACCCCTGAGATTAGCCCATGCTGCCCATGGCGCCTGCAGGCAGTCGCCTGCCAACACCACCAGCAGTGTCTGCCGGCAGTCACCAATCACTGCCTGTCAGCACTTGCCACCCTCTCCCCGCCCCACCGCCAACACTGCTGCAGTCACCTGTGGGAGCTCCCCACTCGCCACCGCCACCACCTGCGGGCAGTCACCGTGCGCCCCGCCAGCCGCAGGAGGCACACGGCGTTCACGCTCCCGGGCACGGTTTACACGTGTGCTTAGAACAGCCCAGTGAGCCGGGTCAGAGCAGCGTGGCAGCCGCACTGCTGGGCCCCAGCTCGGCGTGCTGCAGAGGGGCTGGCTGGGGCATGAGGGTGCTGCAGTGGGGACTAGCCAACAGGCAGCACCTGCGCTGGAGCATCCTCGTGTCCCAGCTGGGTCAGCGCCTACACGTGGTATGGAGTGAAAAAACTCTGCAGCAGGATATGATTTGTATTTACAAGTCTTACCCTCCTGCAGTTTATTAGTTTTGTGCACCCTAAAAAAGGCACTGTGAAGACACTGAGACTGTGCCGTTAACGGTCTCATCAAGCCCTGGAACAGGCTACCTAGAAAAGTTGTATGTGGCATCTCCACCCTTGGAGACTTTAAAGACCTGGGTAGACAAAGCTGTGGCTGGGATGATCTAGTTGGGGATGGTCCTGCTTTGAGCAGGGGGTTGGATTAGATGACCTCCCAGGTCCCTTGCAAATCTCATTCTCTGTAATTCTTTAAGTCTACAACTTCATGCCTCATTATCATCTACCTGATTTCTTTTAAGCATTTTATTCCACAGCATTAACCACCAAATCTCTCCTTTCCAATGTTGTTAATGTTCCACTAATCAAGCTAGTTTTTCTTCTGCTGGTGTAGCTCCCTACTTCATAGCCCTGCAGACTAGCTAAAAACACTCACTGGGGTGTGGAAATAACTTTCAGTGAAGTATTGAATGCACTGTCAAGGACAGCTTAATTTTATTTTATGAATGAGAGATGTACATGTAATTATAATGACTACAGGACTAAAGAAACAGTTCATTGTTTTGCCTATTGGGTTCCATTTTTTCATACAATACATATGCTATAGCAAATTAATGCATATTCCAATAGTTATATTTGTTTTGCTTTGATCTTAAATTAAATGATACAGCCCTAATAAGCCCTTAGCATATTAGTAAAGCTTCTAGTTTCTTTGTACTTATTCTTTATACTTCTAAATATGCATTGTAGTATATGCACTGTTGCACCACACCACCTTCACCCCTTCCCCCATTTTCAAAATTCTAGACTGACCCAGAATCGGCATCCATTTACCATCTTGTTGCAGACGCTTCTGTGGTTCACATCTAAGCACGCCTTACCCTGTTTATAATAAAACCACACAACTGACCTTGCCAACACCAAATAGGATCATTTGAATGAGGGGGTGCCCTGGGGAAATCCACGCAATAAGCAAAATGTCTTCAGAGTTCAGAACCTGAAATTTGTGGAAAGCCCAGTTAAAGACTAGTGCCTTAAAAACAGCCTCACAATGACTCTGGGAATATATGACATTGGGAGGGGAATTACAGCATGTATAACTAACTTCACCTAACAAGCATGGGTATCAATAATAGTGAAGACAGTAGCTCAAGCTATACGCTCAAGTAAATATTCAGGATCCTAGGTGAACTGAAGTCCATGATACAATGGCTTAGAACGCGAGAGCTGCTCTCCTGGGTTGGGGGCCAAGCCATTCCAGACATCTGATTGTTTCTGTTGTTTTTGTTGTCCATCCTCTACCTTGTCAGCTTTTATTTTGAGCTGGAGTGACCAGAGCAGTACACAGCATTGAAGACATGGGTATACCAAAAAATATACAATGGAAGCTTTTTCTTTCCCTGTTTTTCTGTGACTCTAAAGATATCTCATTTTGTTTTCAGGTCCTTTCCTAATGATTTCTAGATACTATTTACCTTTCTGACCAGCACTCCATACCAAAAAAACGTTTTTAGAGAACTCTCCACAATGAGTCAAAGATCTATTTCCTGAGTAGTGATGTCTAATTCAGAGCCCATCATGTATACTTAGAGTTATTTCTTCCCTCTTGCATTACTTGACACTTACCAGTGTTGAATTTCATCTGCCACTTTATTACCCACTCACTCAGTTTTGAGAGATTTTTCTGTAATTCTTCCGCTTCAGTTTTGCATGTGACTATATGCAATAATTTAACATCATTTGCAGACTTTTCCACCTCACTATTATATTTTCCAGATCATTTATCTATGCCTCACAATGAAGCACAGTTTTCAGCATAGATCCTTAGGGAAACCCACTGTTTCACTTCTTCCATTGTGAAAATAAGCATTTACTCCTGCTTTTCACTTCTATTGGCATTTGATATAGCTATATATGCTGCAATGACACCACAGATTGTAATGTAGATGTCCCCTTAGAGAAAAGTTCTATGGCATGTGTGAATCCAGAGACAAAAGCATACTTTTGAAAAACATTCTACCACCTCCTACAGGCTTTATTCCTGGGATGCTGGCAGCCAGATAACTTGGTGTTGAATGCCTTATAAATGCTCAAGACAGATAGATAAACCAGTTGGATCAAGGAAGAGAGAGTGTAAGCATTTCCGCCAAATCCAGATGTCATGATGCAGCATGAAAAGAGGTACTCTGGGACCAGGACAAAATGGTTTGGCAGTAATAGAACAGAGGTCTAATGCCCTTTTGCCATGTTCCTTACATGGAAGCTAGCCCTAGTTGAGTGAGCTGACATATCAGAAACCAGATAATTTTGTTAATAGAAAAGAATGCATATTTTGGCCTGTTTAAGATAAAAAAGGCAATTCTCTCAGTAGCACTGCAGCATAGTCTCATTGCTCAGGGTCTCTCTCCAGCCTTGTCCTTGAAGTCTGAATTTGCATTCCTGATTTCTAGGCTCACACAGCAATGGGCAACACTCTGTGTTCCCAAGCACAGAGCTAAAACATCCAAATTCATGTCATTAGGGATCCAAATGAAGGATCCCCATGTTAGTCTTTCCTGTACATGTCAGTCTTCATTATAGCATAAGTCGGCAACTACTCATGGCTTCAGGATCTTTACTCTGGTCCTTAGTTTCAATGTAGACCAAAAGGATGAACTGATCCCTTTTCATGGTCTTACTCACTTATGGGACCCTACCACAGCATGTACATTTTGAGTATGCTCTTTCAGTCTGTCTGTAAAGATTTGACTTATTTCAGTTGTTCCCACTTCCCCATCCAGACACAAGGCTCCTTTGATTGTATCCTGTTTGTGGCATTATTATGCTAATTGGCATGTTTAGGAGACTTCATGTGAGCATCTATTGACCATTGCTCATTTAATATATTTCTGGGGAGGGATGCATTTTATTCCTGAAACACAACTGATGACCATCAGTCTTCCAGTGCCTTCCCATGGTCCTTCCCCAGCATAGCCTGTCATGATTATCTATTCTTTTGTTCCCTGGCTAGAAGCCCCCTAGCTCTGTCTATAGGATGCTCAGCATTCTGCTCCCTAGTCACACAGGCTTTGCATCACCAGGACTTTTCTCTCCAAATTTCAAGAATGCTCACTGAGAAGCCATCATTTCAGTATGTCCCAGCTGCCCGTATGCTGCCCCCAGGATTCAAGAGCAAGAACAGAAACACAAAGTTCTGACAGGTGATGTCAAATAAACTTGGAGAAATAGGAACCCATTGTATCAGACAATGCCATTTATTCAAAGCCTGAAGTTTTCTTGTGGAACATTGCCTGTCTACCTGATCCATGAAGCCATCAAACCAGTAGCCTCCTACCAACCATCCACTGCTACAGGACCAATGGTTGATTTACTCACAAACTGACTGCCAAGAGTTTGTGACAATTGGAATGGCCATTCTCTGAAGGGGCAACACCAACACACTTAGGATCTCGGCAAAAGGTTTTGGGGAAATAGTAAACTTACTGAAAATGTAGTTTTTGGAAGACTATAACCATTCAAGAACATGAGTTTAGTTTTGGTTGAAAATGGAAAAACTATTTAGAAAAGTCAAAATGTTCTGATTTTTCAAACTAAATATTTCAGTTCTCTGAATTTTGAATTTTAACCTTTTTTTAAAGGGTAGAACAGTGCTAAAAGAAGCTGAAAACAAAATTAAATTGTTATTGTGCATCAGATTGTTTCAGAATGGCCCACAAAGATTTTTCTTTTTCTTGCTACCAAACTGAAAAATCCCAACCCAGTGGTGTTGCCTCTCTCATCCTTGTATTCAGGCATTCAAGGGCTATGGTGATCTTGTCACAGAGCTACAAAAATATGAAATTCCACATGCAAAAGTTTTGCATCTACTTCTAGTTGTCTTGCATCTCCAACATGTTGTATGCAGGTCTTTTCCTGATCCTTTGTTCACCATAAAACTGTTTGCTATAAGATACTGCATTTACTGGTTCCACTCCTTCAGCGTAGCACATGCTTAGCATGCTATTTTTAAGGCTACATGCTGCTGCCTTCCCAGGGTAAGAAGCCATTGCCGAATGCTAATCACCATCCTGTGATCCCCAATTCAAAAGCCTTCATAAGAAAGAGCATTGCTTAAGAAAAAGTCTTCGGTGTATGTTGTCCCTCTGAATGGAATCCATTCCTTGACCCTGTCATTACCCAATGATTGTGTGTGCGCTTTGGCACTGCAGAATTATTTCCCACCACATGGAGCTTTCTTTGCACGGTGCAATTCTCAGCTGCAGAGAGAAAAACCCTGGTGCAAAGGAGTTCCTGCCGCTCGCATGCAAATTTGTGTCCCATTATTGGCTGTTTCTAAATCATTCCCATGTGGCGGCTAGCGATTGGCTTGCTAGCCATATAAGAGGCTTGAGCAGTTTCCGCCCGAGTCGGAGATCTCTGGGGAGGACCTCATTTAGGAGGACTCCGCATCCATCTCGTGGAGAACTCTGGGCCACGTGGTAGAGCCTAGCAAACTCTGCGCATGTCTCGGAGCCGACCGGTGGTTTGATCAACCATCAAGAGTCTCTCCCCGTCACCAGACAATCTTTGACGTACCCTGCCCTGCGCGCTCGTTGAGAGTCACAGCTCGGACTCTCATATGGGTTCAGAGAGCTCTCGTCGTGTTTGTTTTGCGGAACCTAGCAAACTCCGCTCATGTGTCTTTGGTAGAGCCTAGCAAACTCCACTTGTGTTTGTCTGTAACTGCAACTCAAGCAAGTTTTCCTGCCTTCACCGTGACTATCTACGGTGTAAGTAAAATAATCTTTAATCAACCTCCACGCGTCAGTGCCTAATTCTAGTTCGCCGTGCTGACTTTCCCCGGCCCATGTGCCCGGGCTGCTGGCCACAGCCCCTCGGCCCCGACAGACCCAACTGGAATGTAGGCCATGGGCAAAAAAAGAGAAAATTATTACTCAAAATTAGCCAGTGGTGAGAGTTCCTAGACTCATATCATTTCCACTCACAATCCCCAGTAGGGACAAGTACGTTTTCCCATAATTCACAGTAAAAGCATTCAAAGAGCAGCAAGCAGCAGTGGCACTACTATCATGAGTTAACACCCACCAGTCTTGCATTGACTAGGGAACTGATCTTGGCTGGCAAGTTGTTCCAACAACTCCGCAGATCTCAGTTACAATGCAGTGTAGTAGCAGTCTGAAGTAATGGGCATACCCTTCTTTTGCTAGTAGTGAAATAACACAACACAATAACATGCAGCCTAAATTCACTTTTATGTTCTTTATCTCCCCTCCACCCTCCAGCAACCTGCAAACCAAGCTGTTCCTAGGTCCTCCCTGGAAAGTAGAAACCTTCCCTTACTAGCTTTCATGTCTCTTGCAATGGTAACACTTTCTAGCTGCTTTTTGTCCAGGCTGGTTTCCTGTGGAAACCATGTGAGCCATGGTTTCCACAGTAAATTGTTAGGAACTAATATTTTATTTGAGGTTTCTGCACTTGCCAACAGTGTGGCCAACAGATGACCATGCCACCCTGTTGCATGGACCAAAACAGATTAAGTTTAAGTACTTTTAGGGTCAAGAATCTTCTCTTTTCAGGTGAAAAAAAACTAGAATTGGATTCTAGTGAAGAAGCTCCAGGCATTATTGCAGCCAAGACTCGGTGAGAGCCCTAGCACTTTATCAAGATTTGTTTTTATTGATTTCCCCCAGGAATATTAGCAATTTCACATTACACATTTTTCAAGTCACCATTAAAACTTGTCTGGTTTTAGATCATTTCTCAAAAAAAAAAAAAAAAAGGTTTTAACCTAAGACAACATCCAGGGCAGCTCTCCCTGGTATATGATGTTGATTAATGTAGAAGGAGCAAAAGAAATTTGAAAAATGACTTCATAATGTTCATCCAGCCATGGGATTTTCCAATTAAATTTGATTATGCTTAGTCATGAAATTCAGTGTCATTGAGACATCAATCTCTGTGGCAATTAAAGGAGACACAGAAAAGACATCTGCAACTCCATACTCATAATGTCCCCTGTCAGCTGTAAAATTAAAGCAGCCCTGATTTTTCATGATTCTTTCATCATCAGATCACTTATTGGCCATAATTATTAAACTCTCTAATCCAATTAAAGTGTGCAGCAGCATGCATCTTTGGAATGGACAGATGCCTGTGATGATAAAGCAATTCTAGTACTGGAGCAGTTATAATTCAGAGCGGTTTGGGGGATTCCTTCCTTACAACTGCTCTATTTTTCATTAAGAAGTCTGAAGCAGATACCCCAAACTCTAGGCAGGTTTGAAGAATCTAACTTCCACAACTGGATCTTGACATAACCAAACCCTAGATTCAAGCAAGTATGATTTTTTAGGATAGGGAGTCAAAATTCAGCTTAAAAAGCAAGTCTTGCAGCTCATGTCCATATTGAGATAAAAATGTAAAACTATAAGGATGTACATAAGACCAAGAGGACCAACTGAAATAAAAAATGCACAAAATGCTCTACAAGTCAAGGGTTTGGAACAGGCTCCCCGCAGAAGTGGTACAGTCATCCACCCTGGTGATCTTCAAAACTGTCTTGATGCCCATTTACATGGGGTCATCTGATCCCAGCAGTCTTTTCTGCACAAGTGCAGGGCAGGGGGAGGGGAGACCAAATGATTGTGAGTAGTGTCTAAAGCATTCTTTTGGTTTTAAAGTGGTGGGGGTTTCAAGTGTTCTCCTGTGCGAGTCAATCCTACCGAAGAAAAGTTTGATGCTTTATTACACTGGGTATATAGGCGCCTAATATCCCATAACTGATTTAATCTTGCCCTAATTATTTTAAGTAGTTTAAAGGAAAAAAAGGCTGGATTTTGAACAGCAAGTGTACAATAGTGCATAAATTCACTGGAACTTGACTTAAAGCAGGGGTTGGCAATATACAACCCATGAATCCAAAAGGCTTTCCCTCCGCCCGCACCTGTGTTGAGGCTGGGTGGTGAGGAGCTGCACTGCAGTCAGACATCTAGAAGCGGTGTCTGCCTTCCTGCTGCTTCTCCCCTGCCCCCGCTCTCCAGCTGCAGCACAGGCACAGCTTCCAGCCAGTGGGGAACTGAGTGGGGGCTGGGCAGTTTTCAGCTGTGCCTGCACTGCAGCTGGGGCAGTGGGCAAGGAGAAGTGGCAGCAGTGCAGACACAACTTCTAGCTGCCCACCCTGGTGCAGCTCCTCAGTTGCTGGAAGCTACATCTGCACTGCAACCAGGATGGGCCAGGGGGGCCAGGGAGCAGAAGCACGGGCACAGTTCCCAGCTGCCAAGCCCTAGCACAGCTTCTGTCTGTCTAGAAGCTGCAGCCATGCTACAGCCAGAGACCAGGGGCCAAGGAGAAGCAATAGCGATGCAGGCACAGCTTCTAGCTTCCTGGCCTCAGCACTGGTGCAGGCATAGCCTCCTTGCTGCTGCCATGCCAAAGTCACCCAGTCCGGCCTGTGGCTTGAAATCACCCCTGACTTAAAGAACTGTGGTGCCAACTCATTTGTGTCTACTTCCACCAAATTGTAACAGAGTTTTCTTACCATTCACAACCAAGATCTAGGATGGAAAACAAAAAGCTCATTTTCAGATATGATCTGACCCAAAATCAGAATTCTGTTTTCCCACTTAAAAAGAATAAGTACCTGCAGGATTAAAAGGGAAAACAACATTTTGAAAAAAAAGGTGTAGAGGTCTTGCAGAAATATTACCTATTTTTATTTTAATTTCTAGGTTATAGACCTTCATGACTTAGGAACTCAGACTGTGGGTATTTTAGGAGTCTCCACTGTACTTCCCAGGCTTCTATGGATTCTGTTGTCCTTCTCAAACTAGAGACAATTGGCCTTAACTAGTTGTCATTAGCAGTCCCTCAATATGGGGATGACAGTTTTCCAGCAAATAGGGAAATCACCAGTGAGTCCATAAATGACTAAGGGGGCCAATCCGAGATTTGCATGTTCAATTGCAGACATGGCAGATAGTTCTGGGAGGACAGAGTAGATCCTGGTGGTGTCAGGTCATAGCTCTTTCTCTTTGTCTCTCATCTATCTGCTCCCATAGTGAGATGAATTTGCCCAAAATGACTGTTGTCTTGTCATACATCACAGCACCACTGGGAACAATTCAGTGCTTAAGTCTCCCAGGCATTGATGTTAATATTGCATTTCTTCAGATTGTTCTTCAGGGTGTCTCTGTGGCAGTGAGAAGTTGGCTGCCACTGAAGGAGACAAGCTGGAAGTGATGAGGAAGCTCCGGTGGAGAGACGAGCCACAGTGCTCAATGCCGACGCCAAGGAGAGAAATCCCAGCACTGGCATCGGCACGTTTTGTCAGTGTGTGCCGGCTCTGACTGGCCGGGAAGAGCCTGGATGTCGAGATAAAAGCTGCCTGGGATGCAAAGAAGGGGAGACTGGAAGTGGAAGCTCGGAGCTGTGGAAAAGAGCGTCCAGGCACAAATTGCCCCGGAAGGGGCGAATGGTGGGAGCCGAGGTTTTGCCCTACATATAGAGGTTCAGAGAAGCCTATTGACTTACCACGAGAATCCTCGTGGAAGCTCTGGAGCAGCAAGTGGTCAAAAGGCAGCGAGGAACCTGTGGAGAGAGAATGAGATAAAGCGTCAAACCGTGAGTGAAGGGGACAGTGAGAAATTGGCACTTTTCTCACCCCCCACTCCCCCCAATCCCTTTACTGGGAAGGATTGTGATTGTTCAATGTGAAAGACTGGCTTCAGGGTTATACTGACTGCTTTGGACGTTTAGAAAACCACTGCAGGGAGGCAGCAGGACCTTACTTACCTGACTGTGACTTTACCATTGGGTTAGCACCAGGAGGTGTGTAAGGGAGGTGGAGCCACAGGATACATTGCCTGACTTGCCCAAGTCCCGATGCAAGGATACAGAAGACCTTCCTCCCATCCTTTATAACTATAAACATAAAGATGTGGCAGATGAGAGCATTAGGCACTATAATATCTAAGTCAGCAGGCCAAACCGTCTGCCATTAGGAGTTCCATGTGTGTCTACAGTGTCCTTGGATCTTTTCTTTTGCCCACCTCCAGAGCAGTGGCCATTGGTGAGTTGGGAATGTAAAACCTGTTTTGTAAGTCTGTTGTCAGACATCCTTATGACATGTACTGTCCAGTAAAGCTGGTGCCATATAAACATGGAATTGATGCTGGCAGTATTTGCTTGAGCCAGAACAGTGGCATTTGTTATTCTGTTCTGCCAACTGATATTGAGGATTTTCCAAAGATGTCACTGGTGGTAAAGTTCCAGCACTTTCAGATGTCTCCAATGTCATCCAAATTTCACACACATATAAAAGGATAAAGATAACAACAGCCTGTTAGATGATAAGTCTGTTTTGGGTTCTGATGTCATGATCAGAGATGATTTCAGAGACATCCAAAGGCAGAATTGGCAGATTTTACCCAATTTTTAATATTGTCATGGGGAAAGTGGCTACCTCGGTAAGGGAAGCACTCAATATTTTCTAAGGATTGGCCTGTAATTGTAATATATGGAGGAGTAGTTGGTTGGTGTGGGGTGGGTTAGTAAAGCATCTTAGTTTTTCTGAAGAGTCCAAGCATTTTATGCACTTCACAGAAACAGTCAAGAGTGACCTGGAGCTCTTCAATTGAGTGGCTATCTGTAGCAAGCTCATCTGATGCCCTCTTGGTGGTCAGACCCACCTGCCACACTCCCTGCCATCCCTTGCCTCCTGTCTCTGTCCTGCCACACCTTTGATGTTATTAATAATGTACTGGGGACCCAGGCCTCAGAAGCCTGGAGTAACTTCGCTGGTGCTCCCCACTGAGCTCTGTCCATGGGGCTTCTCCACCCCAAAATCCAGTCTCAGGGTCTCTATGCTTCTCCAGAGGTGCTCCCCCGTTTAGACAGTCTCCTAGGATTTCTCTGCCTTATCAAAACTAAAATATGGAATCCCCCAAGTTACCACTTGGCCCCTCGGACCTAAAAACCCTTGCTTGGTCTTAGCTTTCCCTGTTGTGTCCCTTTTTCTCTGGCTGAGTCTCTCAGCCCAGGTCCACTGCCTCACACTTTGGCTCCTGGGCCTCAGTCCCAGCCTTTGCCCTCTCAGCCTCAGCCGACTCTCTGGGCTCCTGGCCCTGTCATGTCTTCAGTCCCTGCCAGCGTTTCAACCCCTCTGCCTTTGAATATAGATGTGATATACATGGGAAAAGAGTGTTGTGATGCAATCACACATCCTTGCTTGACTCCAGTTCTAATAGTGATGGGGGGCATTCCTGGGCCATTGCTTAGGATGTCTGCTGTCAAGTCATCATGAAATAGTCTAATGGTGGTAACAAATTTTGGTAAGTATCCAGATCTCATCAGGATCTTCCATATGGCCTGTATGTTGATTGAATCAAAGGCCTTACTCAAGTCAATGAAGGCCATGTAAAGATCTGAGTGTTGACTGAGACACTTCTCCTGCAGCTTATCTATTGTACCTCAAAGATCTTATCTATTGTACCTCTGAGTGTCTGAAACAGTAAGACTTGGGTAGAATCTCTTCAGAGTGACTCTACTGAGAATAACACAGGCAAGGATCTTCCCAGCCATGAACAGAAGTGCAATACCACAATCATTCCTGCAATCTGATACATCTCCTTTCTTGAATATGGTAATGATTTTGGCATCTCAAGTCACTATTCATGTTTCCAGATTTTTATAATAATGCTTCGTGAGAGATTTTTTCCCACCTTGCTTACAGATTTCACCTGGTGTTCCATCAGAACCACATGCTTTGTTCTTCTTCATCTACTTAATGGTTTTCAAGGCCTTTGATAAGTTGGTGGATCTGCAAGGTAGTCCTTAATGGAGTAGTGGTTTCTATGACATTGTCTTTGACATTAGAATCACAGTTCAGGATCTCTACAAAGTGCTTCTTCCACTGTGCATTGATGATGGAACAGTCCTTAAGGAGTGTTGTTCCATCCTTGGACCTCAGAGGGACAGTTCCTGGTGTGTTTGGCTCATTGATAGATTTGGTTCCACTGAAGAAGATATGCATGTCATGACTGTTGCAAAACCTTTGAATCTATTTTGCTTTGTCCTCCTTCCACCACTTGTTCTTTCACTCTCAAATTTTCCTTTTGGTCTTAGCTTCAATGTGGTGATAAATGTCTTACTTCTCTGTTTGGAGTCTACATTGTTCTACCAAGCTTTGAAGGCTGCCATTTTTTGTCATGGAGAGCTTGTATTTCTCAGTCTCTCTCATCAAACCAGTCGTGATGCTTCTTTGTGGAGAAGCTTAGAGATTCTTTACACACTTCATAAGTGCCTTCCTTTATGCTCTCCCAGTGATCAATAGTGTCAAGATCAATCAGAGAGGGTGGAGATTTTCTCACCAAGATACTGGTTGAGATGACCATGTCAGCAGAGTCTTGAAAGCACTCAATATTGAAACACTCCTTAGTTGCTTCTCTGGTTTACATTATTTTGAGGTGGTATGGATGGACATGATGAAAGGTATTGAATATTAATCCATCCAGCAGTTATCTGCACTGGTCATAACTCTGGTGATATGAGCATTGTGACAGTACTGGGCATGCACTGTGATGTAGTCAATCAGCTGCCAGTGTTTTGAGTGGGGTGTATCCATGATGTCTTCCATTTGTCACTGATGGAATAAGGAGTTTGTGATCATGTTCGGAACACTTGCTCAGGAGAAGAACTCCATTTGAACAGACTTCCCATGCCTACTACTTTCCAAGTGTTCCTTTCCATGCTAAGTCCCTGCCCACTCTAGCACTGAAATTGCCAAGAAGAATTATCTTTTCTTCAAGGACAGGTGACAGGACTTGATTGAGTTTAGAATAGAATTCTTCTTTTATTTTGTTATCTACATCAAGGGTTGGGGTATATGCAGTAATGCCTGTTGTTTGTTGGTCAGTTGAATTCACGGGGTCAGGAGATGCTTGTTGATGGCAACTTGACATTTCAGCATCTGAGTAGCAATATTGGTTTTGATAGCAAAAACAGTGCCATGGATATGTCCATCTCTTTTAGCTTTTTCTTTCCAAAAAAGGTGTAGCCACCATTATGCTCTGTGAAATGCCCCTCTCCTGTGTGTCTGGTTGTCATACCAGGTCATTGGAAACTGGGCCTGGGAGTCACTCAGGGTCTAAGGGAGCAACTGAGATAGAAGGAGCACACAGAATCCTAGCATTAAGAAGCCAGAAGCCAGGAGGTCAGTCCAAAGAGCCAAGTCAGAGAGCCAGAGGGTTGGGCAGACCATGAAATCAGAAGGTAAGCTAGGTCAGGTAGCCAGGAGATTAGTCAAAGAGTCAGTAGCAGCACAAGCCATGAGCAAAGTAGCCTGAGTAAGGCTAAATCCTGTTGCCCAGGCACTTCCTCTTGCAGGTCAAGGGTTTATATAGGAAGGGATGAAGGGTCAGCTGATGGGGTGAAGGGGTGATAGGGAGTGGGAAGGTAGCTAGGCCCACATGGAAGGTTCTAGCCACTTGTGTCCAGCTTGGGAACTCAGCCATAGGGGTGTCAGATTGGAATGAACAGCTGATTTGAGGCCACAGCCTGATGCTGGTCTCGCTAACTGTATCAATGTCAATATCAAACCCTGAGGAAGTGGCTGTGGGCCTACAGCTGTGGAGAGGTCAGCCTAGAGAGAGAGAGAGAGAGAGAGAGAGAGAGGAGGTGCACACAGGGGCCTGAGCAAGGAGCCAGGACAGCCAAATAATAGTTGTGGTGCACACAAGGGCCTAGGGAAGAACCAGGTCAGTTTAGGAAAGGGGCTTAGAATTTGTGGACATACAGAGGGGCTCAAATTAGCCCAGTGGAGAAGAGGGCTGCTTTGTATATGATTGGTGGGGCATCAGGCAAGACCAGTGTGAGAGGACTGCTTTATGGTGGGGCCCAGGGGGGACCCCTGCTGAGTAAGAAGTTCAGTTACTTCCAACCGTATCCCTGGAATCTCGACTGGTCAATGCAAGGGGGCCAGGGCTGACAGGCCAAAGGGCAAGTAAGCCCACCGTGAGGGGCAGGTCAGGGCTGTGAAGAGCTCTGGCACCCTGACTGGCCTGGAGGCGGGGCTAGGGACTAGGAGAGGCTGAAGGTCCCTTGATGGGAAGTACTGCTGAGAGAAGATAGGAGATGGGTCAGCAAGCAGGCTGAAATGAAGGAGGCTGAAGCTCAGCCACCTGATGGAAGGTATCACATAAGGGGCCTGAGAGAGATGGGGCCAGTGGCTGAGAGTCAGGTTATGCGATGGAGGCAAAAACAGTGTGCCCAGGAATCAGCAGTCCAGGAGGAATATCAAGGAGCCTAGTGAGGGAGGAGTAAGACCAGGGCAGATAGGCCTGCAGTGGTCCTGGGGCATGACCTAAAACTACACTCTGCTGGGGTTGGATGGTGTGGTGGGGCTGCCTGTGGTGGGGCAGTCTCCAGGAAATTACACACCAGTGCCTCCCTAATGAAAGGCGAGTATGGGGTGCTGGAAAAGTTCAGCCCCCACTGCCTTGTGGGTGACCCTGTGGAGGGGAAAGACTAGGGAAGCACACCCTGAGAGAAGAGTAACAGGCTTGGGTGACAGCACTGGGGCCAGAAGGGCTCATGGCCCAAGGCCCGAGAGAGAGAGAGCGGGGCCCAAGGGGCGTAAGGCCCAGAAGCCCCAGTGAGGGGGCAGAGTGTGAGAAGCAAGAAGCCTAATGAGAGGCAAGGAGCCCAGAGTGTGTGTGTGGGAGTAGAGGCCACAGAGAGAGGCAGAATAGAGGCCCCAGCATCTGAGGACCCCTGAGGCCAAGTTTGGGCCAGAGGCTGGGCCAAGATATTTGTGAGGACGTCTGAGGCCAGAGTTGGGCAGAGTGTGGCCCAGCAATGGGGCCAGGGGAGTTGGAAATGATTTTTCATCTGTAAGGCATGCAACATGGTAAAGGGAAGGTCAGAGCCATGTATTATGCCCTTGGCATCAGGGCAGTAAATGGGCAGCCTTCCACCTAAAAACAGTGATTTATTTACAACAAAGGCATGGCAGGAAAGTCAAGTGGGTGGACTGCCCTAGTCATGTGGGTGGGCCAATGTTGTGACCAGCCTCGGGACTACCCCCTGTCATAGTGAGATCCAAAAGCTCTCCCCTAGAAAGGGGGAGTATGTTCTTGGGCTGTGTGGCAGAGCACAGGCTGTGCTTGTCACTTTAAGAGGTTTCAGGCAGGCTTTGAGTAGCCAACAGGTGCAGACAATTAGATAGTCATATGACTGAAAGGGGGCCACCAGATTGGAGGAGGGCTGAGCAGCCTCAGTATAAGCCCACGCCCTAGGAGCAAAGCTGAAAGTTATACCTAGAGAGCCAAAAGAGCAACATCACTCAGCCTTCAGACTGCAGCTCCAAGAACACTTGGAGGTCAAGGGGATGGACTATGGGAATGGAGGAGGTTCCTAGTCCTGGGGAATGACCTAAAACTACACCCTGCTAGGGTTGGATGGTGTGGTGAGACTCCTTGTGGCAGGGCAGTTTCCAGGAAATGCCACACCTGTGCCTCCCCAATGGAAGTTGAGGATGGGGAGCTGTAAAGCCTCAGCCCCCATTGTCTTGTGGTTTCCCTGTGGAGGGGAAAGGCTAGGGCAGCACACCCTGACAGAAAAGCACGGGGCCAAGGCCCACTGGATGGGGGCAGAGGCAGGGTTGGGGTAGAGGCCATAGAGAGGGCCATGTGGCCAAGGTACATCTGAGGATGCCTGAGACCAAATTTGGGCCAGAGGCCAAGTATGGCCCAGCAATGGGGCTGGGAGAGTTAGAAGTGATTTTGGGTGCCATCTGTGAGGCACAGGATATGGTATAGGGATGGTTTGGAGCCATGTATTACAGCCTTGGCATCGGGGCAATAAATGGGCAACCTCCTGCCTGTGAACAACTTTTAGTTCCAACAAAGGCGTGGCAGGTGAGTTAAGTGGGCTGACTTCCCTTGACAGGTAGGTGGGCCAATGACTGGAATGGCCTCAGAACGGTCCCATTACAGGGTAGAAAATCTCAGGTGCTAGAATAGAAAAATTAGGACTGTCTCACACTGAAGCATCAAAGTTACTGAATTGTGATGCCTTGGTATCATGTTCTTTATGGAGATTACTGGTTTATTTCCTCATGAAGATTACATGCATAATTCCTCTTCAGATATTTTATTTAGGAAAATAGATGGTCCTGGAGTGAATGTAGGGTCATAATTCATTTGTGGGATGCTGCCACATAAATCTTAAATGATTTATAACAGGCCTCAGAACTATCCTTTTATTCACCAAAGGTCCATTATTTATTCACAATTCTCAGAAAACAATTAGATTATATACAGCATGGGTAGAAATTCTCAGTTTACAATCAAGCCTCAAATAATTAGACACAAGAGGCAGGAAAGAAACACTAAGGCAGTCTCCTGTAGCCTTTATGTTTTGGAGATTGGGAACAATAGAAGTTGCCATAGCAGACCAGTCAGGCACCATGACCTGTAGTTGATGATTCAACGGAAACCTCACTAATGTCTTGCCAAATGTGCAATGCTGAAGCAGAGATGGGAATTCCTTCACAGCCTCAGCTGGTGGTTAGCTGTTACAAGCAATATCTTTCTTCATGCTTCAGGGCAACATTTTAACCTCACTAGTGTAACAGCAGATAATACTCCTGTTCCTATAAATGCCTAATCCTTTTCTGAATCTTATTAAACGATTTCCTCAGTAATATCCTCCAACAGTGAAAAATTCTGAGTTAATTGTATGCTGCACTAAAATGATTTCCTTTCATCCTTTTAAAGTTTATGTATGGCCTTTCCCACCTATTCTTTTAACCAATAGTAAATATTTGAATAAGGCTGATACATGCTAATTTGCAGAATAAGGGAAATATTGGATAGGCTATAATACAGGGGTAGACAACCTTTTCCAGCTGCATATTGGAATGGCTCATCGGGTCAGAGAAGGGCAGGCAGACAGGAGCTAGGACTTAGTAGCCACCACTGCTGCTCATACGTGCTTGAGCCCTCCCACCATTGAATGCCACCAATGTCTGCAGGCCAGATCCAGCCCACTGGCCTTAGGCTGTCAACCACTTCTTTAATAGACAACCTTGTAATCCATTTTTGTGCATGTGACTTCCCTTGCAAGGATATAAAATTTGCTTTCCATTAAAAATAAGATCCATTTTTGGCTACCATCCATTTACTTAGGGAGAAGGAGTACAATATTATATTATAGTTCTAACTGAGGGTTTTGAGATGCCTCTGTTAATATTGGTAACAATCCTATGAAAGCTGAGTACATTTATATCAATCCTAAGAGTTTACAGTTTGTGCCACAAAAAATGAGTGTCAAAAAGTATCAAGTCTCTCTAATTCCACACAGCATCTGTGGAGTCCTCTCTACTTTGAGGCTGGACGTCTCTAGGAATATTCAGAAATAATTTTTACCATAGTGTTGGTAGGCAATTTAGATCTAGACGATGGCAACAAGGGTTCAAATATAATTAGCATAAGCAAGACAATCGAGTGAAAAGAGTCCATGACATGTAAACGTTAACTAAATAAGCTATTCTAAGCACACTGTTCCCTTGATTAATTCACTACATGGGTAGCAACTTGTTATGTTTCCATATGAGTGCCTGCTGTAATTTATTCTGCAAACTGCAGTGGAGTGGGGGGAGGGAGGCGGGGGGAGATGTAAGTACATCCCTTACAACACTTCTCAGTATTCCTGAGAACAATAAAGGATAGCAAATGCACAAAGAAGGAAGCCTGGTTCTTCATCATTGTTGGCTTTTCAAATGAGAACGCCAAAAACCCCAAGAAGATTCTCACAGAAATACCCTTAACATACTATTTTAGCTCTCAAATCTGATTTCTTTCACATCCTGAAATATAAGAAAGCATAAAGGCTCCCAGGCTCAGTTGCATGCAGCTGCTTTTCATTGTGTTGCCTATGTAAAGCAGCCCTGAAGCTAATTTAACCACCCAGAGAAGGATCACATCAGAGAAGGGGAACCTTCAGGAAGCAGTTAGTATCAGTTATGATAGCAAATTATTTTATATTTGGATGCCTGCCTCCTGAGCTCTGGACTGAGACCACCAACTCACTTCACATAGACCAGCAAAGAGCCAACCACTGGTACTAACTGTTAGTCACCACAATCTTATTACCTTTTCATTTAACAGAGTGTTCCTGTCTTGAATTTGGGGCATAGTGAATTTTGGGGCACCAGCTATCTTTCACTGTCAACATAGGTGATGTGTAGGTGGGACACAGGAGGGGCACATCCCCCCCGAGACTGGCCACTGCCAGAGCCGCCACCGGCTTCTGTGGGTGGTCGCCACTCACCACCTCACTGTTGATACTGCTGCTGGCGTCTGCAGGTGGTACCTGCTTGCTACCCCCCTTCCCCGCCCCACACCACTGACATCACTGCCAGTGTCTGTGGGAAGTCCCTGCTTGTCACCACCCCTCTCTCCCCCCGCACTGCCAACACTGCCGCTGGCGTCTGAGGGCTGTCCCTGCTCACCACCACTAACAACACTGCTGGCATCTGCAGGGGGTTCCCGCTTGCCACTGACTATAAACGGTGCCCCGCCAGTCTCGGGAGGCACCAATCATTCATGACTGTCAAAGTGTGCTTACTGCATTCTCTGCTTTTGTAATTTGATATACCCATTTGAAAGAAAATGCCTGTCAGAATTACTCGGCTAAATATTTGCACTTGTTCAAAATAAGTATGAATATATATTTAGCAAACACAACAGAAGCTGACTACAATTCAGTCAGGAAGGTATATCCACGTGACTCTTTGGGTAGTGCTGACTGCTCATGTGGCACTAAGTCTTACATCAGAGTGTCACCGGTATAGATCATTCATAGCTTTACACAGGTATAACATACTTTGTTTTCCTATAATTAAATATACTGCTATATCTACTATTTCATTCTGAACTGTGAACTTCCCTCTTTTCACAGTTTCACATACTTTCATTTTTAATTGCAGTGTTTGCATCAAATTTGTGTGTGTATTTTACTCTACAAAAGTCCAAGTACAGTGTAGAGAGAAATGATCCTATGTTGAGCTGAGGGTTGGACAAGATTACCTCCTGAGGTCTGTTGTAGCCCTGATACAGTGAGCCTGCACGTATTTCAAAAGAGGTTCACCAGCAGGTCACTTTGCCATTCTGTTCCTCTTTCCTTTTTTGTGTCCTTGTGTGACAAGGTATTTAGCAGAATTTGCAAACTCACCGGAATCTGACAGGGCCATGCTGTGAGCACTTCTGCTGTGGCCTCAAATTCGCAACCTCTCAGCTGTCAACCATGCACCTTATTCCCACACCACCCCATCCCCCTTCTGTTCCTGTTTTTCCTCCTACCTATTGTCTGTCTTGTCTATATAGATTGTAAATTTGTTGGAAGCAAGGATTCTCTCACCATGTGTTTCTACAGTACCTAGCACAAAGGGACCTCATCTCACCTGGAGCCACGGGTACTATTGTAACACAAATTAAAATCACCACGGGGTTATGTGCAGTCGTGAGCATTGTGCATGTCAGTGTTTGGATGATCAGGCCCATAGGAGTGGAACTGAAAGCACCATCCAAGAATTCCAAATTTGTTTTTTATGTAGGTGGTTATCATTTGTTAATCCATGCATCACATTTTTCCCAACAGTACACTTTTAAAGGCCCAGAGTCCCTTCAGGTACCCTGAGATTTTTTGCCGCTTCTCATTGGCCAGTGATACTTACCAGGGAAGTATGCAGAAACTTCTCTTAATGGGGTGAATCAGGATCACCAGCAGTCCGGTTAACTTGGGTCTAGCAGAGAATGTTCATGTTGTTCCAAGAGCCCAATATAAAATGAAAGAATAACTGAGAAAAAGGTGGTAATCACCAAGATTATCAAGGGGCAATGTACACTGCAAGTAAATGAACTACTGTTAACCAGTAAAACAGAGAAATCTGCCCACTTTGGGTTTAATATAGGATGAGCTCAGCCTTCCCAAAGGCTGTATCCAACTTCCAAGCCATTAGTTTAATAGCCCTTCCACAGCATTTGTGCAATGATGGGCCAGAAACTGACTCCCTTACCCAGCATGAGGCCAGGAGTCTACAAGCTGTCATATTCATTGTGTCTTCCTTAGATACTCTCCCAGGTATTTTGTAGTTTTCCATGTTACATAATGTAACAAAGAAAAATGTGACTTTGGTTTACCATTTCATCTCTGGTCTGGGTTTTTTGTTTAATTTGTTTTTTCAGTCCAATAAAGGGCAAAACATAATATTGGTCCTTAACTTCTATATTTATTGCTGAATATATCCATGGCACAAGAGTGTGAATTTTCTATTTTTCTGGAATCAACAAGACACGGCTTATGGTAAACCCTATCACAGCACTGAACTACACTAGAGCAGGGGTTGGCAAGCTGTAGCTGGTGGGTCAGATCTAGCCTGCCATATAATTTCATCCTACTGTGAAACTGGTATATCAGTGGATTTTTGGCAAAATGAAAATTACGTGGCAGTTGGCAGTGACTGGGTCACGTGCATGTTGGTGGCAGAGAGAAGTGAGTGGCAGCTGGGTCACAAGTACTGGTCCATTTCACGCTGGCCTGCATTATTTCAGCCTGCCACTCCTAAAAGGTTGCCAGACCCTGCACTAGAGAGATCCCAGAATATGGGAAGCCTATAGCACAGCCATACCTGGGATCTAAGCTTGAAATCATTTCATATCCAAGACACTCATTAAAGGAGGACATCTTGGGTATGCATTGAATGCAGGATTGGACTCTAAGAACTTATGAGAATTTTGCCTAATTTGATTCCTCTTAAGCTCAGCAGAGAAGTGACATGTGATAAAGCAGTTTTAGTAATACACGGACATCAAGGACAAGAACAAATAGGTATAAACTATCCAGGAATAAAATGTAGATTAGAAACCATCTTCTAATTTTCAACTATTTTAATGTTGTGGAATATCTTCCAGTCTGAGCAGGGAGGCCACAAACACCAAATTTGTGTCTCAGTCATGTCAGATTCTTTGTAGTAACAATTCAGTACATTTGCAGAACAAAAGCATACTTCCTCCTTGGAGGCAGGTGGTACTTGCTAGAGTTCATGCTGTCTGAACCAGCTAGAAGTTTCATACATGCAGTTCATTCAGCGGATCATAATGACCAGAGAAAAAAAAGTTTTGTGGAGTCCAGGATGGAGAAGAAATGACAAAGGTCTTTGCTATGTTTTTTGTTTTTTGTTTTGTGTGTTTTTGTGTTTTTTTTAGGAAAAAACTGAATCAGAAAACTGATTCATGTTGTTTAGCTTTTACTTCTGTGAGCAGCTGTACTGACTTGTTGAATGAAAGTTTTACCAAGCCACTTAAGTATTACTCCAGAGTTGGGTCTAGACATGCAAGGTGCTCAGCCATCATGATGATGTATAAATCTCCATTGTAGGTTGATAATTTTAACCTAATCTGAGGCAAGGATTAATACAGCAACCCTACTCTAACAATGGAGGGAAATTCCACAGCAGCAATAAAAGAATTGGGGGCATGCAACAGTAATTAGGGGTGTGACAGACTGCAGTTGCTAAAGCTCCCACCTGAGGCAGGTGTTATTTTTTTTTCTATTAGACCAGTCTGCCCAGACGTCTCCTTCCGTCTTACTTGAAACCATTATGGGCACAAACAGAAGTGCTGCTCCCCGCTGCCACTGTGAGCGCTCTGCAGGAAGTGTTTCGAGTTACAAGGATCCCCCAGAACAAACAGAAGTTCACTGTTGGTTCCAGAGGGGAGGGGAGCCTGCAGCCAGTTTCCCCTTCCTCCCTGCCAGCCACCCTCTTTTCAGAATGGGAGGGAGGACAGGGAGCAGAGGGAGTTCCCCAGCTGGTGCTGGACAGCAGAGCGGGTGAATTGGAGCTACCCTCATAGGGTGGAGGGGCGGGCTCCAAGACACCCGCCCCACTCGCCAGCAGGGCTGAAAAAATGCCAAACCAAACCCCCTCCTTCCCCTCTTCCCCCTCCCATTCTGAAAACAGCTCCGAGGCTTGGTTGCAGCACAGACACAAGTTACAGAAGATGCTATGGGCATTTATAAACCTGCTTTTCTGTCTCGTGAGATCCACCGGAGATCCACCGCTTTGGAGCAGACTTGATTAATCGAGTCTGTTCCACATGCGAGTTGAGGCAAACTGTGCTGCGCCATGTGAAGTTGTATAGGCAGCAATATGTGTATCAATGTGCAGAAAATGGTGGCAGTATGCTTTTGAACTAAAGCACCTCTGATGTGTTTTAGTTCAAAAGCCTGCCGCTGCCATTTTCTAAGCGCTGACATGCATTTCACCTCTTATACAACTACAGGTGTCACAGCGCTGGGCATTTTTCAAAGTGCCTGGCACTGCAGTGCTTGCATGTGTAAAAATGCCCTTTGTTTTGAAACATCTTCATCTGAATCCTCACACAATGAGGGTTCAGATTTTCACCCAATCAGCCATTTTTTAAGCAGTCTGCAGCTATGCACTTGTGTTTGGTCATGGCTATAGACCCCTTTCTGTGGCCAAATTGGGTGGAGATTGTCACTTGTTTGCACCCTTAGATTAACCTGCAAAAATTGAATCAATTCAGCCTTGGGCTTTTTGACTGTCTGTACTTAGCCTATAATATCACTTGCACTATAGCAGACCTTCCTTGTGTTCACCTTCCACGGTATGCACATGGCAGCAGATCCTCAGGGGGTATAACTTTTCATCCCTCCTTTGACTTTGATGAGGTGAAGAAGTAAATAGAGCTACGACAAGTTACTCAAATGAAAACTAGCATTCACTGAGAATTTGCCCTTTGATTTTTATACTGCAAAAGACTGGAGCTGAGGAAAGTTTAAAATTTAGGCTTATCATTCTAATGCAGCATTTTAAACTTATACTTAAAACCCCCAAAATTTTAAGTAGAAGTGTGTCCTTAAATGAGGAAAAAAGTGATAAGAAAATCTGTCATATGCTCTTTTAATGTTCTTTGATACCAAAACACCTGTGTCTGGTTTAATCGTTCAGGCGACCTTTTTGATTTCTTTTAAATTGCTGCGGTTCTGATTTTTCATTCCTCAAAAGCTCTTTTTTCTCCACACACAAGATGAGTGCAGCTCACTAGCACCACAGAGCTTCCTGACCTGATTTCCACCTTCTTAATAGAAATACCATTATTTAAAACACATGCAGTATACTTTTCAAAGAATAGTGCTAGAACATTTAGCCATCAAACAGTGCCAGTTGTACAAGTCAGTGGACAGAACAGAAGCTACTGTGTGAGCCTGTTAGATATAATCAACATCTGTGGGACAAGTGTAGGAGTCTCTCCATTTCATGTCATTAAAACGCTTTGTTTCCTTATCTCCACGTTCATTTCTTGTTGTTTAGATTGTGTCTGATTAGCAATGTCCAAGGAAATGCTTTTGGCAAAAAACACTCTTCTCATAGTTGTGCTAATGCCAAAACTACTTAACCCCAGCTCAGACAAACAATTGAGTGCTTTAATAAACAAGAATGCATTTAAGCAAGGCTTAAAAAGTTAAGAATGTGTTTCAGGGCCAGCACCAAATGGGTGAACAGGGTGCTTAAATGGGAATTATGGGGAATTTAGGTGCCCAACAAGAACTCATCCAGAATACAGATGTGGGTTTGAATTCTCCTTCCTCCTTCCAGTGGTGAAGGAATTGAATCCAGGTGTGGCAGGACCTAGGGAAAAGAGGGTCCCTCCGCCCATTACAGTCCGCCCTGCCCCACTCAGAAATCTCCCAGTCCCGCTCACCTCCCATACCTTGTTGGAAAAAAGAGTTAATTTGGGAGGTGTCTTACCCCTACCTGAAGCAGAGGGTGGGGGAAATCCTAGGATGAACTTTTACTGCCTGGAGGGCCTCTTGGTATCTGTTTGCTCTCTAGGCCTCCTGGCCTGGTTGTTATTGTGTCAGCTCTTTTTTGAAGCCTGGCATTTTTGAGCCCCAACCACTTTAAGCCTGGCACCCCAGCCACTGATGCCAGCCACTTCAAGTTCTGGGGCTTCCTAAATACAGGCTTTCTCCTTTCCTCTTTCAATGTAGCTGCCTTAGACTCCAGGCTATCCCCAGGCTCCTACCACTCTTGGGCCAAAGCCCAGGATGATGGGCTTAGCAGCTGCACTGCCCAATACCTTGCACCACTGCAGCAGGCCCTTTGACTATCTTGCCTGCAGATCTAAACTTCCCCATCAGAGATACAGGCCGAGAGGGTTAGCAAGTTTATTGCTTGGTATAATAGCTGGGCCAGTCAGCTCAGCCCTGAATTATGAATGAACCAGGCAAACGAACAAGCAATAAACATTCTAACCCTCTTAATCTCTAATGATCCTCAGGCACACCCCAAATACCTAGAAAAACAAACGGGCATTGCAGCAAATCCTTAATGTCAACACCACCCTGCCAGTATCCAGATCACATAAGGAGCAATTGCTTACATTTCTGAGCCACACGAGGCTACAACGTCATAACATCCTGCAAAAGAAATAATCTAAAGATTAATTCAGGGCTCTCCTCTTTGTGACTTGTGCTTTCAGACTGCACGTGATATGCAGCTGGTGAGTTACGAATACTGCAGTAGGCTACTTGAACCAGGGTAGTGAAATATTATTCAAGTAGCAATGGAACAGTTTATTCCCATTCATTTCTTGGCTTGGTTGCTGCTTGTTTCAGCCCTTACATAACAGCCCCTTTCAGGATGCAGTCACTGCAGTTCATTCCATGAACTCTGCCTGTGTGACAACAAAATCCTTTTTTTTTTTTAAGATTCTGTAAGGAGAGGCAGGCATCTTGTCTTGGAATTAGACATGATGTGTGATCTCATGTATTTATATCTGGGCCTCATTTCACTAAGCTCTATGCATTCTGGGGCCTGTGTGCAGTAGTATTATACAAACATTCAGTATTACCAAATTCCCAGGGGGTTGGGAAAAGAATCTTTGGGTGATGTAACTTGCCCATGGGAAGGCAGGAAGAAGGCAGAAAAAAATGTTAGTTGAGAAAAGCTAATTTTATATCCACTTCTCCACTGTCAGGGTAGGAGCTTTCCCTGCTTCACTCTTTCCTCCATCCCCAAGAGGCAGAAATTGTACTAATACTGACCCTCTGTGATAAGTGTGGCATCCAGGAGTTGCCTTGATGCCCCCTAGTGGTCGCCTCAACCCTGCTTGGCTGTCACACTTGCATCCCAGGGTCTCACCCTGGTTCCTCGCCTGCCACATCTTGTTGTTACAAGTAATGAGAGGAGCCTACCCTTGGAGGCTGGTGAGCCTGGGGTGCTCGCTTGCTCATTCTGTGCATTCGTTTCCTTTAGGTCCTACCCACCTTAAGGGCTACATTTATAGCCTCCTTCAAACCCTGCAGCCATAGCCATGCTTCACAGATGTTACCCTGTACACTGTTCTGTCCCTTATAGAGGCCTCGGCTTTCTTGACTTTAGTTTCCTTTTCCTCTGGCTGCAGGCCTCTAGCTCTGGCCCACTGATTTGGACCTAGCAATCTTGGCCTCATTCCTGGCTATGTCTGTGAGCCCCTCATCCCAATCTTTTGCCTTGTCCCAGCCCCCCATGATGTCCCTGACCCAGGTCAAGGCTGCTCTTGGTTCAGCCCAGCACCCATGTCATTCCTGGCCCAGGACAAGGCTGCTTTTGGTATGCCCACCTTTGGCCCTTTAACGGGACTCAGATGCCTGCCTTTCAAGTGCTTGGGCTTCTACCCCACATCTTACACCCTGCTCCCGACAAGTCTCTAACCTTGGTTTGCCTCTTGGGCACCCTTTGTGGCCTCCACCTTGCCCCTTAGAGCCACACCTGGTCTATCAGCTCTGTCCTTTCAGCATGCAGGACCCGACTGCCAGCTCTAGCTCAGGTCCTGGGTTTATATGCCTGGAAGCCATGCCCCCTTTCAGTCACATGCGTTCCCTCACTGTACACAGGGTTTTCCCTGTTAATCAAGGTCCAGCCTGCACTCCTGCAGCTGGCTGAGTCTGCTGCATCCTCTTAAAGGGGCAGGAGCCCACTGACTCACAGTTTCCTCCCTTTCCCTTACACCTAATGGGGCCTGAGTCCCCTGTTACACCCCCATTCAACTCAGAGAGAGTATGTTACATTTGTACTCACTTACTGCTGTACGAAGGAGACTACACCTTTCACATCACCGATATACAAAGTTATCTCCACTCTATTTAGTGGGTTATTCCCGCTCTACCTGTGGATCAAGCTTATATAGAAGCACTGCGGATGGTAAAATGTCTCAATACTGAGGCCAAATTTAGAGGTGCCCTGGGGACTCTGAGTTAATGCAATTTACCTCTTCTTCTGGCTCTGCAAACCAGCTATGTTTGAGTATGAGCTCACTGAACTGAATTCTCATTTCACTTATACTGATCTTACGCCAGCATCATCCCACTGGCTTCACTAAGGCTACTGATATCACAACCATGTCCTCTTGGGCCACATCTAGACCACCTCCTTGCTGAGCTTCCAACCACCTCCAGGAAACAAGCCATGCCCACTAACTAGAGAAAGATAGAAGATATTTCAGCAATCTGTTGAATTACCTAACATGAAATTCTTAAGACTTACACCCACAAAACAAAATACACATAAATACACTATGGGCATGGAAATAATCTGTAAAAGATTACCCTGATGCATCCACATATGTACCCACTCCATTCTGTATCCAGCGTAGCCTAGAAATAATCTAAAATATCAGTCCAAAAGATACTCGGTGAGATTGTCCTCCTCCTCCAAATTAATTGTCAAAATCCAAACTTTTCTACAATTCTTCTGATCGCTTTTCCATGGTGACCTATAAGATTACTTTAGTACTTTTAAATGCAAACACCTCAGGGCTTTTATGTTAGCATGCCACCTTCCCCTTTTCCATGGTGCATTTCTTCTTTCCTTCACTTGTTTTTAACTCATCTTCCCTTTATATAATAACATCAGTTCCTGAATTGAATTGAGCCATATCAAACCTAGACATAAATTGTGTCCACAACTGCTTACACATACTTTACTCCCTGTATGTGAGTAGTCCCACTAAAAGTAACGGAGCTTCTAAGCATCAAGTTAATCGCATGCAAAAGTCTCCACAGGCTTGGGGCCCGAAGTTCCAAGCTTTTCATAACAGAACACTGAAGATCATATCTTTGTGCTCTTGAAAAACGCAGGGCAGTCCTTTTGCACTAGATTAAAAATGATAAATAATTATTACCATCTACACTAACAAACAAAAACTGTCGTTTTTTGTCCTTTTAACTAAAAAGTATTGACAAATAGGCTGAACTACTGCAAAAACTCAGCTTTTTCCACAATTGGTGCTCATAATGTTTTCCTGCTGAGGTTAATAGTACTACCTGTCACTGAAACATTAGAAATATATCAATAGATATCCGTACACTGTAAATCCCTATTGTTCCTACTTATACACATTGTCATTGCATCCAGTCAAAAAAAATCTAAATAAACTATGATCATCACAAAACACAGATATTTTGGGTTCTTATAAACTTGATTTCAGCAAGATTAATAGATCCATAGCCGACCAGAAATTTTTTTTTTGGGACATTAGAGAAATCTTTGGCTTACCAAACTATATCACAATAAACGGCTGCTGTGGCTTTTTCAATGCAACACACAATTCTATTTGCTAGGAGTTAATAAATTCCCAGCAACTGATTATTATAAGTCTATTAAATAGAAAGGTCTAATACACAAGATCCCAGCAAAATAGCCATTATGCCTATCAGTAAATAGACTGTAGGGGTGTGTGTAGATGAAATGGGAGCCCTAAATTGAAGCAGTGGGTTTTTAAAAACACCACTTTAGTTTAGGACTGATTAAACCCCATGTCATGCACACATTGACTTGCCTGCCTCTCTGGTGGCGGGGATGGGAGGGCGAGCTGCTGGTGGGCGGAGCAGTTCCTGGGCTGGGAGGTGCTGGTGGCACTGGTTTAGGTGGTCCCTGGGGGCACCGCAGCTATGGAGGGAAGCACCGGACCCCCATGCAGCTCAGCCAGGCAAGCAGGGTCTAGGCAGGGGGGGCGGGAAAAATCAGGCTCACCACTTCTTTTTCCCTCCTCTCTTGGGCGAAGCTTGTCTTCCTGGGCTGCCGCCAGGCTGCCTACAGGGCTTCCTGAAGAGCCCCTGAGATGCACAGGCCCCGGTGCTTCACTCTGTGGCTGTAGGGGCAGCAAACTAAAACTCCTTGAAGGAGTTTTAGTTTGCTGTACTGTGCCCCAAGCAATTATGCAGCCAGATTTCCTACCGTGGCTGCAATTAATGCGCATTATGCTGCCAAGGCAAGCAAACACTGACACCGTTATAGCGGTGCAAAAGCATTATTGGCATTTGGTAGCTACACTGATTCCAAGAAGAACGCCACTGTGCCAAGAATTCCAAATTACTGCTCTCGAGTAAAATGTTTATTGCTTTTGCACGTGGATTATCACTATTTATCTAACAAGCTGTGACAGGGTAGCAGATGCTAGGAACCTGCATTGAGGATATGGAGCTTTTCAGTGAAGTCTTTCTTGTGTAAGAGGGTGCATCTACATGACATGCTTAACTGCACATTAGATTAATCTAATGCATAGTAAAGCATCACTATCTACATAGGTGCAGCAATCATGGTGCACTGATTAATCTAATGCACCATTTTCTAGTACCTGTAAATACAGGTAATAGAAATCGGCACATTAAATGAATGCGCTGAAGTGCATGTGTAGACACTGGCCAGGAGCAAATTGCTTCTGATTAGCCTAGGTATTGGGGGCCCACAGGTGGCAGGAAGAACTGTCCCGGCTTGGCAGGATGCTGCCTGCAGGCCACACGGAGACTGAGACCTGCCCCAATCTCTGCAGGGTGGGGACCGCTATCCCAGCTGTCGAGCAGCCGTGTGGAGATCAGAACCTGACAGGCACATGTTCAGATACATGTGGGTGGTGCAGTTTAATGCACCTGAATTTTCTGTTCAGAACATTCAGGCACATTAATTGCAAGTGTAGATGCGCCCAGTGGGTTTTACTGACTCAGAGTGGCAGGTGGACTGCATTATCTGCAACCAGGGTATAAAATTAGCTGGTGGATGCAACGAGGCAGAGGGAACTCGTGTTTTGAACAGCGTTCACAAGCATTATCGGTACCCTGTGACCTGAGCTTTTCCTGTGCTTAAAAACATAGGGCCTATTATACCTGTTAGCATGACTACTCTTAACCTGAGGATGAAATCACAAAAAGCAACCATCAGGAAGAGAGAGAATCTACCCATATTTTGCCTTGGCTATTTTT
Source organism: Alligator mississippiensis (assembly GCF_030867095.1). Classification (NCBI taxonomy): domain Eukaryota; kingdom Metazoa; phylum Chordata; order Crocodylia; family Alligatoridae; genus Alligator; species Alligator mississippiensis. The sequence goes on from NC_081826.1 coordinate 283,387,845, forward strand.
TAGGGACTTGAGCAGAGTGGAATGAATAAAACATAATTAAAGAACAGATATATTTATGATTACTTGTCTCAGTTTTTATTTTTTAAAGTAATGCTGTGAGTGAATTATTTCACTCAGCTGGAAATAAAAATATATTCTTAAACAGTTAAAATTTCAGTTCCCAAAATATTGGTCGTTGCATTGAGCACTCAAGACAGTGCAAACAGAATGTTACAGAATTTTCTGTTGTATTTTTCAGCTTCTGAGTTTAAAAATGGAAATTAAATGATTCGATGATCAACCAACAGTATAGAGAACTGCACAGAGAGCAGATATCTTGCTTTGATGCTCCTTAGCTCAGGGGTTCATCTGACTCATTTTTAGAGATGGCCAAATTTGATTTATTAGTCTCCATTTTAGAGCTGGCCAAATTTCTCCAATAAACAATATGTTGAATAGCTTTTTGTCTAAGTTAAGTATTTCCTGTACTAATATATAAAGAATGAATGTTTATGTTTTAAAAAATAATTCCATACTAATGTTACTCTGTTATTGAAACATTATCACAGTGACAATGGAAACCAATACTTGTTAGTATTTTTTTTTCTGGCATACTGTATATACCAATTAGCATGCCTGAGACAGTGGCACTGGTGGGCATACTCACAGTGTGTGGCAGACAGTGGCTACATTACATTCTTTTGCATGTACTACATGGACCAAGAGCTAGTGGGTGAAAATATCTATCCTTTGCATGGTTGGAGAGGTTATAGATATGCCCTGCATTACCTTTGAACTTGGACATTTTGGTTACTTTGCATCACTACTATAATTAAGCTATATGTTACAACAGTTCATCCATGGGTAATGATGACTGTTAAACCTTTGAAGAGTGTATCCGCCCTCCAGCACTGAATGAAATCCCTATATGAAATCCTGTCTTTGTGTAAGTGGGCACATCTACGCATGCCCACGACTGCACTCTTGGTGCTGCAGTCACTTGGTACTTGCTTTCTTAAGTATCAAATGACTGTGCAGTACCTCCTGATACTGCGTGGTCCTGTTGGCGCACAGTTATTTTTAGATGTTACATTGCTGCAGCAATAAGCTATGTTGATGTAGCATCTCATGTAGATGCACCCAGTGAATGGTAAAATTACCATTAATTGCAACAGGACCAATACGTCAGCCACTGTCTGAAGATTTCATTATCTTTCATCTCCCGTTAGCTTAGGCCATTGGTTAATTCAGGCCACAAGTCTGAGCATTGTTCAGATCTAAAGCTGCCTTGACTTTGAATTCTATCAACCTGACAACCAACATCAATATTTATCTTTACAAATAAATCGCTTTAAATTTGCTCCAAAGGGACAATAATCTTTCATATTAGGATGTGAAAGGTATGCTATTCTTATGGGTCACTGGAAGAACTCCATCATACAAATACATATTAAAGGCATATCATTTACTATATCCAGTGCATCACAGCCAGTGTTCAGGTATTTTCAATGCACATTACAGTACTAATTATAATCTTTTTGAGAGATCAAAGGAGAAGCTTTCAGAATGATTTAAGGTTTAATGTCAAAGATCTTTGTGTGGCTTTTTATAAAAACAATAATAATATGGTATTAAGGAATCATTACCTGTTAAAATCTTTTTTTACTTCAAGGTTATTCCTGCTTTACACTACTGAAAAGGAACTAAAATTCAATTCAATATATTTCATACATCATTAAACACTTTATGTAAAAAAGATGGTCTTGTGCTTGAGGCATAGGACTACAAATAAGGTAGTTGGAGTTGTGCACAGATTCCCAGAGACAATCATAAAACTTCTCTGTACTTCATAAGGGCAGTGCTTGTGAATCATTCAAGACCCTTGGATATAAACATCCTAGAAATACAAAGTGTTCCTATATTATAATATGCCATTTCTGTTCTCTGCCTCAAGTTATTTTTCAGTTTAATGCAGATAAGTCAAAATTCAAAACAACCAAGAAAGAACAGGTGCAAAGAGAATTGTTTGCGAAGAAATAAAAATGGAGTTATGGAAGACATGAGTTTCAGGAGTTTGAGAGGGTGAAAGTGAGAAAATAGCAAGAAATAGAAACAGAGAAATATACAGAGGCATAATAGATGTGGTACTTGTGTATGCTTACTTTAGAAGCCCAGTGACTTCTTCATGCCCTAGTGCAAATCCTATCAAAATAGGTGCTTCATAGCTACACTGGAATATCTCTTTGGCAAAATTCATCCACAAAACTCATTATCTTATCTCAGGTCTGTGTTCTTCTCTTGATAAGAGTATGGGAAGCTTTGCAAGATTATTGTCAGGACAACATTAAGCTTATAAATTAAAACCTTAAAAAGGTTTTAGAAAACTATTTTTTCAAACTGTTTAAAACTGTGTAGCAGAAGATCATTACTGATCCATGGACATATTGGCAAGTACTCCTGCAGGTGGCTCACACCCTGCCCATGGGAGGTTACCTGAGGCATAAGAAGACAGAAGCCCACCTTAAGCAGAGGGTGTTTTGGCTGGTTCTCTGTAAGCAGGTGGAGACCTACTGTCAGAATTGCCCGGAGTGCCAAAAGGTCTCCGACCTATGCCCTTCCCTGGGTTCTGCTAATGTCAATACCCTTGGTCAAGAAGCCTTTCGACCATATTGCGATGGACATCACAGGACCCTTCCTAAGAAACAGGGTGGGGTACCAACTTGTCCTTGTCTCAGTGGACTATGCCACCAGGTACCTGGCTGTGGTGCTGTTGAGATCCATCTCTGTGGCCAAGATAGCTGAAGAGCTTATTAAATGGATCTCTAGGATAGGGATGCCTGGTGTTCTTAGGGGTGTGTGTGCTACCTTAAAGATTCAGCAATTAAGAACATCTGACTATCACCTGCAGACAGATCGCCTGGTTGAAAGGTTCAACCATACATTAAAGAGTATGTTATGGGCCTATATCCAAGGGGACCCCACAAAGTGGGAACTATTGATACCTACATTACTCTTCACAGTTATGGAAGTACCTCAGATGTCCACAGGATGTGCCCCTTTCGAGCTTATGTATGGCCACCACCCATGGAGCCTACCGGATGGGATATGTGAAGGGTGGCTGGAGGTTGTACCAGGGGGAAGAAAGATGCCCAAGCAGGTGCATGAATTACAAGAAAGGTTAGAATGGGTGAGATCTATTGCTAGGGAGAACCTTGAGAGAAGTCAGATACACCAGAAATGATGTTATGATAGTTAAGTCAAGGATAGGGAATTTCAGGAAGAGAAATGGTTACTTGTGCTGTTCCTGAGAACAATTACTAACTGCTAGCCTGATGGCAGGGGCCCTTCCAGGTAGTACTGGTGGGACTGGTTAATTATGAAGTTCAGAGGACGATCCCTACTAACAGATTTCAGGTCTACCATATCAACCTCCTTAAGAAATGGCATGGGTCAGAGGCTCGGTTTATGCACCCAGAGGTAGACTTTAGGGAGCTTGATTGTGATGAAGGCCCAGTCCTGGAGGACAAGAATAGTGGGGGGCCAGAAATTGGGGCTGACTTTGTGGCAACTCAAAAAACCTGGCTCTATCGGTTAGTGGGGAAATACCAGGATATGTTCAATGAAAAACCTGGGACAGCACGTGGGGTCGAACATCATTTAGTTACACCCTTGGGCTGTATTGCGAGAGATCAGAAGAGGAGGCATCCGAGGCACTTGTTTGAACCTGTAAAGAGACAACTAGAACAAATGAGAAAGTGGGGGATCATAGAGGAGTCCCGAAGCCTCTGGAGTAGCCCAGTGGTCATAGTACCTGAGCCTGTTGGCACAATTTCGATTGTGCATGGACTATAGGAAAGTTAACATGGTCTCCACATTCAACACCTTCCCTGTGCCCCAAGTAGATGACATGTTAGAGAAAATAGGCCAGGCCTACGTCATATCAACTCTAGACCTAACCAAGGGCTACTGGCAAATACCGACTGATAAAGAGAGGACCCTGTGGGGGCTTTTTCAGTTTATGCACATGCTGTTTGGGCTGCACGGGTCTGCTGCATCATTCCAGAAGTTGATAAACCATATTTAACGCCCCCATCAGTCCTTTTTGGTGGTGTACATTGGTGGCATCGTTATATTCTCAGAAAATTGGGAGCAACACAAGCAACATTTAAGAACAGTCCTAAGGGAATTACAGGTGGTGGGTCTGACTGCCAGCCCTTGGAAATGTGCTCTGGGCCAAAAGGAAACCCAGTATCTAGGATTCCAAGTAGGAGAGAGCTGCATTAGACCTTTGGCTGACAAAGTCTCAGCGATAAGGAACTACCAACCACCACACATTTGGAAGCAGTTGCAGTCCTTCCTGGGGATGGTAAATTATTACCAGATTTACCTTGGGGCTTTCTGAACTGGCAGCACCCTTAATGGAAATGATCAAGGGAGGAAAGAAAAAAGATTTACAGTGGCCACTCACTGCAATCTTGCCATTTGAGTGTTTGAGGAGGGCACTTTGCCAAACTCCTATGTTATACACCCCGAATTTTAGGGAAGTTTTTTTTACCTGCAGACAGATGCTTCAGGAGTAGCACTGGGAGTACTATTATTCCAACAAGTACAGGGTGAGGAATGACCCATATCCTATGCTAGCTGAAAACTTAACAGGGTGGAGATCTGTTACTCTACAATTGAGAGGGAGTACTCGGCCATTCGGTGGGACATGGAACTTGTGGCAGCACTGCTCAGAGCCACCCGCCTCACTGTGCCAGGGCCAAAAACCTCACTTTGGGAGCCTCCCATGGGGTGCCTACTGCTGGCTGTCCCACTTCCTGGAGAACATCCACAAGTCTGGGGTAACACTGCCACCACCTGGGCACTGGTCTTCTTTAGGGCTCTGTGAAGCCTTGGGCACACAGACCCTGCAAGCCTTGGGGGTGTTTTGCCCACCTCTAATATTTCTGGGTGCCTCTTTCAGCCTGATGCATCCCCAGATAACTTCAGGTATGACTGAGGGAACATACACAGGCCAGCTGTGCAGCCAGGCTGGGTGCAATAGGCTTGCCTCTTACCCCTACAGTGAAACAGCCAGGGACACTGTAACCTAATACCATTATTGATCAAGCCAGGGGTCGGGCGGGAGCAAGGAAGTCAGAATACACTTTGAGCAAACATAATCAATCAGAGTCTTACACAGTCTTAGATGTAATAATCCTTTTAAAATGCATCTACCTAGACATAAATCTAACTTCTGGCTAATTTCAAAGTTTTTACTTACAGGAATTCATCCAGGCCACATATTTACCTGGACCAGTTACCCAGTTGACCAGCCTGAACGAAAAAAGAAAACGATAGAGAGGGGTGCAGCTGGAATGACCCCAGGCAGGGACAGATAGAGGGGGATTTCTTCACAGAACTCTTTAGATACTATTTAACAGGGAGAAAATTTATAGTGATTACCAATGATGCCCCACTTAAATGGCTGCAGTCTACAAAAATGGAGAAAGCAAGAATTATGCATTGGGTGCTAGCCTTCAACCCTTCTATTTTTCTGTATAGCATTGCCCGGGACAAAAGAACATGACAGCTAACTTTCTGTCCTGTAGTCTGGAGGAAATAGAACTTATGACACCAAGAGAGGGAACTGGAGGAAAAGAGAGGAAGAGACTACATGGAGCAAGAAAAGATCCTTTGCCCAGTAAAAGGGGACATGAGAATTAGTGGGGAGGGTATGTAGTAGAGGATCAGTACTGGCCCCTGTTTAGAAGAAGAGACACAGTGAGTTAACTTACCAGGGACAGATGCATGGTTCATGGTGCAGATGGATGATGTCATCCCGCAGCAGGCCATTTTAAAAACAAGTGGAACTGGCAGTGTGAGGGACATCCCTAACCGGTCTGGATGGCCAGAAGGACCTATAAAGAGGTAACAACAGAGAAGGGGAGGGCCCCTGGAGAGGGGACCCTGGGGCAACCAAGAGGATTGCACCAGTCTACACAGAGGTGTAGAGCTTTATTGACTAAGACAGCCATAAATCTGGGACATTGCGGACATACAACCACAAGGTAGCCAAGAGATGGAGATAAGGTACTGGGGGACCTGGCAACTGGTGGAAAGTGGAAGAGGGAGTGACATAAGAGGGTCATCAGGGATCTGTGACCCTGCTGCTCCAAGAGACTAGAAGAGGAGTGAGAGATGCTGGAGGGGGATCAGGGATGGCGGATACCCTCTTGACCCCTTTAGGACTACTGAAGGTCTATGATAAGGAACTCCAAGATATAGGAACAGACTGTACTGTTACCAAAGCAGTGGAGAGGTCAGCTGGCTGAACAAACCCACTGAGTCTGTAAGCTGGATGAGGAGTTCAGGGTCCCCTGTGAGAGAGATCTTGAGATATGGATTGGTTAGGCATGGACAGGGTATAAGGGGTGGCAGAGCCCTGCAATGGAGGCCAGTATACTGAACACTTGACATCCCACATGAGTCACAGACTTCCCTTCTTTTGGTACATCCTTTACTTTCTCCCATCAAGGCATGGCAGAAGAGTCCAAGAAGGGATGATGATCAGCATGAGCAGGAAGGTGCCCTTTAACAAATTGGTATTCAGATTTATTGAAAAAATACTATTTTCTAGGGAAATATTGTTAAATAAATACCCTACACTCTAGTACTGGCAACTATCTTTTGGGTAGAATCATAGAAAAATAGGGCTGTAAAGGTCATCTAATCCAACCCTACTCAAGGCAGAATCATTCTCATTTAATCCCGTGTTTCTTTACAAAATTGGCTTAATTTTACACTTGCTATGATAATGTTACGCTTGTGTAGAAGTTACAGTGAAGTTGATATTCTTTCTAAATTAGAGTTGAAATAGTAACCACCCATAACATTTTCTTTTCCCTTCTGAAAGCTACTGAAATCCCCCAGCTCACTGCAGCAAAGACATCAAACAACAGTACATCAATGGCCAAAAGAGTCTCAGTAAATATCATGTCAGAATACTTTGCCTTAGATACTAGAAGATACTATTTATTTTAGCAAATGGGAGTTAACCACTGTGGGTCAGGATTATTAATGAAACTCATGCAAAATCATTTAGATATGTTTAAAGGATTCTAATTTAGCCACTGAAGACAACTTTCTACCTCCAAAGAGTATTACTCAATGCCAATCAAATATTCTATTTAATTACAACACAGAGTCAAATGTATTCACTGTTAAGCCAAACTTTGAGGAATAAAATTTGGGACACAGTTCTGAGTGCTTCACATGCTGCCAGACCCAGAAATAGTATATAGCACTTCCAGATCCAGTCAAGGTAGCCACTTTAGTGAGGCACTAAGCACACCGAGCTCAGAGAAGCAACAATAGGGCTAAGTACAGACATTCAAAAAGCCTGAGTCTGAATCAATTCAATCTTTGAGATTAGTCTAAACTGCATAGATTGAACCCAGAAGCAAGTGAATAGACATTCACTTTTGATTCCAGAAATACAGCCACATGCCTGCAGTAGCTCAGGCCAGAAGCTGGGGGCACTAGAGCAAGCCCTCCCTTCCCTTTGGCAATGGCAGAAAGGCACTTGCAGAAAGGTTGGAAGCTAAGAGAAAAGCCCTCCTGGCCTTTTCCCCCTCCCTGCTTGAGCTGGCCAGGCTCTGGCAGGCTGCTGAGTACAACTGGGCACAGGTTTAAACCCCCACCCTGGCCTGCATGGTCCCCAGCCAGGGTGTGCCTGTAGAAGGAGGGGAAAGCATCCCCTGCCAGGCTTTGCCTCTCAAGTGGCAGGGGCATGGTCAGATGATGGCCTGGGCTGGACCCCTGAGGCGAGGAGGGGTAAGGAAGAGGGAATTAATCCCTCTTTCCTCCCCTCTCCCACCAGCACAGGATCTGCCTGGGAGGTGACAGAAGTTCCTTAAACCAGTTTTACCTAAATCAGTTAAGTCTGATACTACAGTCAACCAAGTTTATCTTAAAACAGTTTTGGCCATTTTGAAAGTGGTTTATGTGCCCTGAACTTCTGTTCTGTTACAGGTTTAAACTGGTTTCTGATCATTTAAACCAGTTTATGTGTAACATCTGTCCCTAGCATAAAGGTATATCTATGTAGTGCTGCATCCAATCAAATTAGCTGCATTCATATAGCAGGCTAGTTGGCTCTGTTGGTACCACATAGTTTCATGCTGCATCCTTTCAGCAGACCCAGCAGGATTCTTCCTGGCACCAAACTAGGGCCAATTTGTTTAAAATGAGGACAAAGTGCCATGGCAGGAGTCCTTAGAGGCTAGGGATACAACCTCAAAACTCAGAACATTTAGTGACATGAATTCATGTGGTGCATTACATCTACTGTAGCAGGCTGCACATGTTACCCAGTCATGGTTCCGAAAGGTAAATGTTATTGACACATGTTGGCAGTTTATATCCATCTACAATCAATATAGATTTTTTACACAATATTAAGAGAAAAAGACACCCTTTTCAAAAGGGTCTAGACTGCTATCCGTAAGTCATAGGTCACAACAAAAGAAGGAAGGAAAGAAAATGCAAAGGAAGAAGATGAAGAGATATTTTAACAAGAACTCTGACTGAAACCATTTGACCTGATCTATGAGGTATGCTGTTTAAGGTAGGGCTTTAAAAGGTGGCCATTAGTCACCCTGAAAGAATCATTGATCATCAGTGCCTCTTCTGATCCTGCTCCCAGGAGGTGGGGTCCACTTCTCATGTCCTCATTCTCCACAGGCTTCTGCCTGTTACCATTTCTTCTGAAGCACCACATGTTCCCAGCTCTTGGTTTATACACTCATTCCACATCTTCTTAGGTCTCACCCTCTATTTCTTGCCCCTCACTCCCCTGCCCTGAACCATCTTCCCCACAGCTTTCAGGTCCTCTAGCTATATGCTCAAACGGTCAGTGTGCTTCTGCTTAGCCATTCCTTTGCTGATGTCACCTTTGCTATACCTCTTTGTTTCTTACATGACCTTTCTCAAGAAATCCACCTCAGTATCCTCATCCCTATTACCATCATAAAGGCCATATTTTGTTTCTTCATTGCCCAACAGTCTGATCCATATAGCAGCAACAGGCTTAAAAATGTCTTTTTAGCAGTCTAGACCCTTTTGAAAAGGGTGTCTTTTTCTCTTAATATTGTGTAAAGAGATTTTTCTCTTAAAACAAACTGGCATCTTCCTATCATCTACCATGACACTCATTTCCTCATCTATCTATTTTTTGTGGGCACTATATACTTGAACTTGCACACAGATGTGACATGCTGGTTTTCTAGTACCACGGGTATGTTCCCCTTGCTATCACCTGAAAACATGCATGACATTCTCTGCTATTTCCTTGCTGATGCATAGATGGTGCCTTTTCTGGATATGCCTTCATTCATCCAAGTCACTCTCTAACTCAGGGGTGGGCAAAATGTGGCCCGTGGGCTGGACGCGGCCTGCCAAGCCATTCTATTCAGCTCACGAGGCCCTTGAAAAATGTAGAAAATTAATATTTATCTGTCCCTGGCTACCTGTCATGCAGCCATCAATAGCTTGCCAAAACTCAGTAAGCAGCCCTCCGCCCAAAATAGTTGCCTGCCCCTGCACCTGCTCTCTCCTTCCTGCAAGCAAACCCACATCAACTGCAAGAACCATTGATCAGGAGCATCCTTTTAAAAGCCCTTGATAAGTGCATGCAGAATTAGCACAAACAGGAACAGACCTTGATGACCCCCAACCTTAACTGAGAAATCCCTGGTCTTCCTGAATGAACTTATAACTTATGCTGATCCTCTATACATGTCTGACATGAGTCTTGCATAGATTTCCAATGCCAATTGCTCCATTCATTCGCTATCATATCACTTCTTTTGGTACAGTCATGTTCATTATCCTTGTCAATGAACATTTGGATAAATGTTTTCCTGTTTTCTGTGAACATTTCCATGAGGAATATCACTGCAAATATCACATCACTTATAGTTTCATAGTTGTTAGGGTCAGAAGGGACCTTAATAGGTCATCAAGTCCAACCCCCTGTCTTGGGCAGGAAAGAGCACTGGGGTCCTGTGAGCCCAGCCAGGTGCTTGTCCAGTTTCCTCTTCAAAACCCACAAGGTAGGGGAAAGTGTCAGAGGCCAGCTGGACACTGTGAGTATATTGATTTAGTTGCAGACTGACTGAGCACTGCAACTTCATTAGCTACTGGGCTTTTGGTTCAGGATCGAGGAGGTGACGTTGGAGAGGAAAGCAATGACAAGTTTCACTTATAAAAAAAATACATTTTATTTATACTTAGTAATTAAAAGTGCCTCGACACAGCAGAATTCTTAGCACGATGCAAGTACTCGGTGCAAGGGATGCCTCGCTACGGCGGGAAAAGCCTTGGTGCAGTGATCAGCTCCCGCCAAAACTAGCAGTTGCACCATTTGGATGCATGCTACTGATTGGCTCATTGTAAATTATTCATGCCTGACAGCTAGCAATTGGCTCACTAGCCGTATAAAAGCTTGGGTAGTTTCCGCCCAAGTTGGAGAACTCCGCGTGTACATTGGGAACGAGTTTCTCGTGTACCTTGGAGCAAAACTGGGGCCTGATCAACCACCAACCACTTCCCGTCAATGACCGTCCCGACGTACCCCGTACCTTGCATGCTCGGAAACATCCGTGTGCCACCCAGTTTTCTCTTTTGTTTGTAACCTGTATGGAGCGTGCCTACACTGTGTGCATCGACGCAAGTCCCTGTACGTCAGCTTGTAAGTAAAGTTATTTTTCAATTCAACCAGTACGTGTCTGTGCCTAATTCCACTCCATCGCGGCCCCATTCCGGCTATACTTGGCACCCACAGTTTGCACATATGACAGTTAGTAAAAAGGTTAAGCTAATAAATAGACAACATAACAATACAAGTTAAAATTGACAGTGATAATAAAAACAGGTAGAGAGAAATTAACTAAGAGTTTTCACTTTTTAGTAACTTATCAATAGTCTCTCAGTCAGAAACACGTCAAGTTGATTCAGCGAAGTCAGGTGTCTCTGATCTCCTTTGGAAACCCGTTCCAGATTCTGGTAACCCTTACTGTAAAGAAGTTCTTCCTGACGTCCAACCTAAATCTGTTCTCTGTCAGATTGTGGCCATTGCTCCTGGTTATTCCACAGAGCACTATTCCTTGCTGCTTCCCCCCAAATTTGTAAACAGCCACAAGATCCCCTCTCAGCCTTCTTTTGCAGAGGCTGAAGAAATCAAGGTCCCCCAGTCACTCCTTGTAGGGCCTTAATATTTTCCCACATTCCCCTGGGGGGGGCGGGGGCTGCCTCTGGGCCTATACCCAGCCGAACTCACAACCTTCTGGGCAAACCCCTACGCCAGGGAACCATGGCCAGAGCTGACCCAAGTAGGGTGTGGGGCCTGGGGCAAATCAGCTCATGGGGGGCCCTGCCTCCGCTCCGATCCCATGGGCCCTGGACCTGAAGAAGCTGCTGATGGCAGATGTGGCATTGGCGGGGGAGGCGGGGGAGGTGCAGAGTCTCCACTCCTCCCAGCTCCACGCCACCACTGCTCCGCCCCGCTCCACGGGGGCCCCCAAAGTGCGGGGCCCGTGGTGGTCGCCCTGATTCCCCCCTAACCCAGGGACAGCACTGGCCATGGCATATGTGTTTTCCTGGCATAAATTACCTGGTGTATTTAAGTTTATGGGACGTGTAAATCTGGATACACTAAGCAGTTTCCCTGCTTGAATTTCATTTTCTCTGTTTACAACAAATCTGTTTCTGTATAGGGGCATGCAGATATCTCTCATAACTACTATGAAAGGGTTAAAAAGTGATTCTGAACCCAACATTTCCTCTCCAATTCAGTCAGGGGCAAAAGTGTTCAATCCCAGTGGGCTAAGCTGGTGGAAGGGCTAAACACATAGGCTGAAACCAAAAGACCACAGAGGAAAGGAAAACGGTGGTATTTGTTTCAGAGATTTGTAATTGTCCCATGAAAATGAGCAGTTGTTTTAACTGAATAATCACCTAATCTTATTGATGTAACATTGTTTTTCTGCCATTGATTTCCATCACCTCCCCCCCCCCCCCCCCCCGCAACAGTTTGATACTTTCACTTATCACAAGTAAACCACAACTAAATCCAAATAAGCACAGGATCAGTGGTTTAAACTGAGTTTTTTGCAATATGCATTTTTATTTTTCTGTAAAAGTATCACATGCCTCCTTGAATGTAGTAAAACATAGGATGATGATACTTGAATCTGGTGTATACTTAGGTGCAGTGATGAGCTACAATTTAACTTGCAGTATGGTTATACAGCTTTCACAGTTCTTCAGGAAAAAAATCTTGCAGTACCTAAATAAATGTGTGTCCCATGCCTTTGAATACAGAGGATCCAGAGCTTCCTCAGAGAGAAAGCGTCTGTGATGAAAGCACAATTCAGAAAATCAAATGAAAAGCTCAGGCAACCTTCTACCACTCAAACCTCCCCACCCCCATGGATCTCCTGCAAAGAGGAAAATCTATCTCCTCCCCATCCCCCTTCGCGCACACGGAGTGTCCCTGCACAGTTGACATACTAATGACTGAAGACCTAGATATGAGCTGTATGAACGAAACCCCTCCCCCTCCCACAAGCCGCCCCTCCCCCATAATGAAACTGACTGAGTGATCATCATCATCACACTCCCCGAGCTGCTGCCCTTAAAGGAGAAGGCTCAGGTTTTCTGCCTATGCCTGGCAGAGATATGCTGCCAATGGCTACCGGTTTACTCAATGTCACTTTACTTTTATTTTTCATCTGCACATAACTGAGAACCACGGCACCTATTCATTATAACTGCAGTCCCACACACTGGTGATTTTGCTTTAGTCAATCCACATACTAAGGGGTCCTTGCCATCTCCCATGCAAAACTGATCTATGTAAAGCCTTTAAATATAAATAAATAAATAAATATATCTATATATAGATATATGTTTGATCACTAGGTTGATTATCATTGCTGACTTGTGAGCGATGCCCTTTCTGGGTGGAATACATACATACATACATACATACATACATATATATATATACACACACACACACACACACACACATATGTATGTATGTATTCCATCCAGAAAGGGCATCGTTCACAAGTCAGCAATGATTTTATACACACACACACACACACACACACACACACACACACATATTCCACCCAGGAAAGGCCTCACACACACACACACACACACACACACACACTGCTAACCTGTCTCCTTATCCAGGCAAATGTACCACTTCTTTTAAGGGGTGTCTAGCTACTTCACTTCTTTGAGAACGCTTGTCCCAGAACCATCCTCTGCCATGGTCTTGCCTCTACCAAATGTGCCTCAAGGCTGTCATTCTGTGTAACAGCTGTTCTGTCATCCCATGTGTTATTAATGGGGTTTGTAGCCACCTGCTATATCACAGCCCGCCACCCCTTTTTTGGCAGCCACACTTCCTTTTCTCTGCCTTCCTTCAATAGTCTACCTGACATGAGGAAGAACATAAGACCGGACAAGCAGGATCAGACTGGTAGCTTTCTATAGAAGGGACTTTTGGCTGAAGATTTGGTACTTGCAGCATTAGGCAGGCAGCCTACTAAATATGGCTTTCTTAGCGCATACATCCTATTATAACTGGCATACCACCTTGAATGCTGGCATAATGCCATCTGAACACATGGGCGTGAGAGTACACCATGTAGATGCTTGAAATGTGTTTGCTGAGTGTAGGATTCCAAGCCAAAAATATTGCAGCAATAGCCCCAGCTTCCTTAGCTGTCATTAAAAGCTTAGATCAATGTTTTCAGTGTTTGCAAATTTCCAGAGCCCAATTTTAGACACCTTGTAGTGCTTAACAAAGGTGATGAGGACCTCCCAATTTCAACTGGCCTAAAGGGACCGTGGATGATATGCCAGCAAGTTTAGAGGGACCAGTAGCATAACTGAAGTGGGAGGGATGGTGACTGGGACAGGAGCCTCAGGCACTGTCTTTGTGGGGGGTCCTCAAAAGCAGCCATTGTTGCAATGGTGGCTGATGATGCCACCATAACTGGCACAGCAGAAGCCAGCACGGCCCTGGACATGAAGCTGCACTGCTACATCTCTGAAAGAGGCTGTGCAGCAGCCTTACTCATTACCCTGTTTTGGGGGTGGTTCATGAAGTGAAATTCCCTTTACAGCTTGTCAACACTCCAACTGCTTTGGCCAAAATACACAGGCCTGTGAGAAGAATTTCACCCCGCTAAGAACATAAAACACAAAATCAATACAACACAGGCAATAATAAATCACTTTACATTGCTTTGCCTGTGACCATTACCAAATCAGACCCAAGCAGCTAACAAAAATAAAAGGGGGAAAGGGAGGGGAAAGTTATTTCAGTTAGGAAGGAACTCTTTGATGCTATCTTAACATGTGACAAAAGTGTACATAGTGCCTAAGTAATAATGCAATTTCTTTTAAAACCATGTACAGCCTCAAACTTCTTTGAGCAAGCTCCAGCAAAAAGCTACTCCTCACCTCTGGGCTCTTTCTCAAGGTCATGCTAAGAGACTGCAGTCTGGGATGATGGTGAAGGCTCTTTTTCTGATCCTGGGCCTTATCTCATTGCTTTTCAACCTGAGTTATTTACACCACACCCCTGCCCAGAACAATACTCAAGCAAAGCTCCCCCACCCAGATCGTCCAGATTCCTAAGCAGACTTGCACATGCCTTTGTACTGGGTAGAGACACGTGCCAGGATTTTGGGTACCTGTTACCCTAAAGGTGTTAAATGACTTTTCACAAACATCTTAAGTAAAGGGTCATGGTTTTGTTAAACAGTTTCAGTGGATTTAACCCCACGGTGCCCTTATCCTGACTCAGAGGACTTCTACAATTGGAAAGGAAGCTTTGTCTCTATGGTCATTCATGCCTTGGCCTCTTGATCCTGCCTGCTGTAGCAGTGTTTCTCTTTGAGTAGCACTGTTGATGCAAATGAAACCATATAGATGACGAGATAAGAATCTGGTCCATAATCTCAGCCCTGAGCATATCCAGTCTGAACGAGTTTTCTGTGCAATGAGAGAGAGTGTTCCTATAAAGATATTAGAATGTGACAGTTCTTTTATAAATGTGCCTGTACCCTGTACTGTATTACACTTGAAGTCACAGAAGTTGCTGTAGGAGGAAGCATCACCCACAGTTTCCCAATTAGGCCACATATTCCAAAATCTTCCACCTCTCTTTTTACTACCTTCACCATTACATCTGAGCTGCCAAGAGTGTAGTAAGTGCTTTTCACTAGGTAAATAGAGGTGTGGCATCTGCCCCACTGTAAGTCTCACCTTCTGTGTCACGTCTGAAATGAACCTTATCCTTCCTTTCCAAAACGAAAATGAGATGTGGTTGAAAAAATGAGGCTTACGCAGCAGGACGATCATGTGGTTATTCAGTGTAAACATGCACGTCTGTGGTGAGGCAGGGTTGTTTTTTAATAAATAATATGTAAGGATGACAGAAGAGAAACACTAATAGTTCAGTTATCATAGCAGGTCATCAACATGCTCTCATTTAACTTTATTGTTATTTTTTAAAAATACATTTAAAAAAAAATAGCTTTGTCTCCCTACAGAGATTTCAGCTACATCAATGTGGCGTGCAAACACTATCATTGGTTTGAATTCTCCAGAGTTTTCTGGATTAGCTTTGGCTACTGTGACCTAAGGGGACTGTACAAGGATTCATTACTGGTTCACAGATCAGACCTCACCAACTCTGCAGCAGAAGGCACTGCCCTCATTTCTGAGGAGATCTGCCTCCATTCCATGCCGATCTTATGGCTCCCTGATTTCATTAACATAAAAGACTGGAGTGAGAAACAAGAAGCTGAGGCAATGTTATTTACCACTAATCCAATGTCAGTCTTTGGCCTTTGTCCCCTGTTAATAGTGGTGATGATTACACATATATCTCGGGTGTTCAGTTGCCATCATACATAACCAAAGTCTCATAAATGCAATGGATTCCAGAGCAGGGATTCATACCCTGCTTATCTCCCTCCTGCCTCATGATCATATTGTAGAATAATAGAGGAGAACAAAGGGAGGCAATAGGCAGCCAAGGCCTGAGCACCTTAAATCAAGTGCATTTGTTTGTGGTTTTCCTTTCTTTTTACTCATTGTCTTTCCTTGAAATAAACCTCCATTAAAAGAAAGATTTTAAAAAATCCACTTATAAGTGGATTACTAAGCAGGATAAAACATTGTGACTGTAGTAAAGCATAAACTTCAGTAGCTGTAAAATCACTCACAATGTTCATAACTTACTAAGCTCCCATCTCGCATCAAAGCTGACCGAATCACTTTTCCCTTCTGTACACTGAAATTGTGGGGAGTCATCCTAGTCCTCAATTTCAAAGATAGGAATTCAGCCCTCACTGACAACTTATTCCCCAAATCAGAACGAATGCATGTTTATAGGGAGTCATGCAAATGCTCCAGGGAAAAAGTGTGCTCAAGACAGAAATGGCATATGAAGGCAGACTTCTTTATATGAAGTGCTGCTTGATAATTATAGAGCATTTGCATGCATATTCAAGGCTTACATGTTAATAAAAGGCGACAACATATGCTCTTTCAATGAAACTACATGATTTGCATTGTAATGATGAAGACAAAGAGGAGTTAGGACCCCAACTGTTGTAACAGCATCAGAGTACAGCTCAACAACAACCATCTGAGTGAAAGGCCTGGAGCTGAGAATAAAACCTAATTTTTTTAAGGATGTGATCACCACCCTGGCCACAAAGCAAAGATAGCGTATCAAACATATCCAAGATATCGGCGCAGATCAAGATTCAATTAACAGTCAGGCATGAATGAGAAGAATTAACCAACAAGTTTTATTGTGGAACAGTAATCAAGTATCTGCAGTTCTTTAATCTCTCTAATTACTGTATTTGAGAGGTCATCTCCCAATTCACTGTTTCATTAATCTTCTAGATTGGGGAGCATCTCTAAATTATAATTTCTATCACTATGGCCACATTCAACCAGATTCCAATCCCCCCAAGACTGAGCCATCCTTTACCCTAAAGAGAGTCGCACTGAAATTAATGGGATTATTCATGGGGTAAAAGTACCTGCATCTTGTCCCAGGTCCCAAGTGTCCTTGACGTGTCCCTGATTTGCTACCTCTGTCAAAACATTTTAAGAGAGGTAGGAAGACATATCTACTACTAATGTTGCCACCCACCAAAACACTAGTTTTACTTTTTTTATGAGCTGATATCTGCCTCGTTCTCAGCCAGATTGGAATCCTGTGCACCTTCATAGGTGACTTTAAAAATATTACATGGAGACCCAGAAAGCACTACTTCTGACTGCATGAATAGAGATAGTTGCATCCCTTTTCTTGTTTTTGTTTTCCTTTGTGGCAAGGGGCAGGTAGAGGGAGGAAAATGGGAGAATACACATGTGCATGCACACACACACAGATACACACACACACACACACACACACACACACCCTCTCCCCCAAAAGCAGAACACCTCCATACCATCAACTGCAGGAAAAATCCTCCAGAAGTGAGACCTAGGAAAGACTTATTAGAGGATTAGAAAGATGTCAAGTTCTAGTACTCTGCCGGTGTGGAGCCCAGACAGGGCTCTGGAGCCCAATGCAGCTGCATCAGCTTCATGCCCGTGGAAACTGTATGCACACCACAGGGTGCAGGGTGGGGAAGGGGCTGGGGCAGCACAACCCTGGCTCCTCCCCCACCATCCATCTGGAGGCATGCATGCAACAAGCAAGCAATGAAGATCGGGCCCCTCAGAGCCCCCCAGTGGTCTGCCCCTGGCACACCAAGGGTGTTTTTGGCACTCTGGCCAAAAATGTTGCTGACCCCTGGGTTAAATCAATGCTCCATCTAGTCTAGTATACTGCGTCAAATAGTGACAAGCAACAGATGTTTTGGAGGAAGAGTTGGGGTCAAATTACGTTATAGATGAAATAAGTTAGTATGATGGCTATTACTGCTTTTTAATTATGCTTTCTTTCTGTTTTGTAATAAAATGACTGACAAGGAAGCTAATTGCTGCCAGGTCTCCACACACAAAAGTCACTCTTGGAATTAGACATAGCCCAAGAGTGGTTCTCTCTTGAATTCTCTTTTGCATACAGGGCAGAACTACCTAGACAAAACTGATCAGATTTCACACCTGGAACTTACTCAGTGACTGAAGCTGTCCGTGTGCTTCCTGGGGTGTCTATAGAGAGGGCTTACACCGATGTTCCAGACGATGTTCCTTTGCGACTCCACTATTGTTATGCAGATTCCATTTTACTAGACGCTGTACAGGACAGCACAACCCTGGCCCCTCCCTGCCATCCCCCTGGGGGCATGCGTGCAGCAAGCAAGCAACAAAACCGGGCCCCTCGCAGCTCCCCAGTGGTCTGCCCCGGCACGCCAAGGGTGTGTGATGGGCTACCTGGTAGTAATTTGGCCCAGGGGTTTTGAAAGGGTAAAAAATGATTGGAAGGCTTGGGATTCCCTTTCCTCACCAATCAGACCTCAGAGACTCGCCCTCCATGTCCCCTGATTGGCCCCTCGGGTCACCTGGATGGGGATCAAGGGGGAAGCATAGCTGACTCAGAGAGACCAGCCAGGGACAACGAGGAAGGAGTTTCAAAGAGCTGGCAAGAGCTGGGCCAGCGGCATGGAGCAGTTGCCCCAGAAGAGCCTGAAGGCCATAGGGCCTGGCCTCCCTGCCCCCTGGCTGTCTCAGGTAGAGTTATTTAGAAAGCTTGTATTTTAGGGTTACCATATTTCCAGTTCCAAAAAAGAGGACACCTGTTGTGCAGGGGGAAGGGAGGGTGTATATGACTCGGGGAGGGGGCAGTGATATGCTGGTGCCCTGCCCCTGCCCATTCTTTTGCCCCTCACTCCCAAGCCACAACCCCCCTGTCCCTGTTGGTGCCCCTCACTCCTCCGTCTTCCCGGTGCCCCCTGCGAATACCACCACCACCACCACTCCCCAGACAGTGCCCGAGCCCTGGCTCTCCAACCCCTGCCACCCACAGATTTACCTGTATCCAGCTGCTGGACTGCTTCCACCCCCTGCCTGGCTACATGCCGGCCTCATGTGTGTGCACCTTGCCTCTGATTGCCCTGCCCCCAGCCCCAAGCAGCTCCTTGCTAGGGCAAGCTGGGAAGTGCCAGGAAAAACTGAAAAAAGCTGAGCTGACCAATATCCTGGACATTTGATCAAATTTCAAAAAACCACCCAGACCAAGATCCAAGGATCTAAAAAGAAGAAAACCCAGATGTATGATAACCTTAACTTAATGATTTGAATGGTCCATTTTATATTGCATTCCCCCAGAGAAAATTGTGATGGAATAAGTTACTAAATGAACACAACACCCCCCCCCGCTTCAGAGGGAGTGGAAAATACGATGAGATGATATTTCAAAGTGAAAGAAAAACTTAGAAGTAATTTACTGGCATTTTAATTAGGATGATTGCAGGGTGCAGATTAATCAGTTGACGGTATGTTTGTTGGTTGAAGTAACTCTAATGTCACAGTTCCTTTGGCCAGTGGGAGAGATGGTTATAAAAACCATAAAAATCAATGAAGTACAAAACAGAATGGAAAAGTTTTTCTTTTGCTAGCGTTTGCCTAACCTTCCATGTCAAGCGTGGATGAGGGGCTGTGCACTGCTCAGCAAAAGCTAATCATAAATGCATCCTGTGTGTGTCTGTCTGCAAGGGTGATTTGAGGGAGACAGCTTGCCAAGGAGCGTACAGACAGGACCAGATCACGTTATTGTGGGGCGAGGGCTGCATTGCAAGGAAGAACTGCAACAGCAAGAACTGAAAGGAGATGCTGAAGGCTGAAGCCTATACATATGCAAAAGACAAAGATATGAGGCTGGGATGTTTAGGGCACAGTGGCTCACTGAAAAGGCAAAAAATGATAACTGTGAATTTAACATACATTATTTCCTTAAAAATATTCAACACAGGAAAAGATGCCAGAAATGTGGTAACCTAGGCTACACTTTCATTTCCCCCATACCAAACCATCAACTGCCTGGTCTTCTTTCCAGAGATTTCTTTTCATTACTTTCCTCTTGATCCCTGGCTCAGCTGTTGATCTTCCTTGATCCTCCTCAGGCTCTCTCTGGCAGGACATATATCATACCTTAGCAAGCTTTGGCCATAGATCTGTTGTCCACTGCATACATCCTACAGAATATGAATATCATCAGACCATCACTTTCAGTAAAGACAGCAAGATTTCTTTCTCCAGGCATTAAAGGTTCAGACAGAAGTTGTCTTCTAAAAAAATCAGTGTGAGTTTGTCTTCAACCCATATATCTAGAGGCTTTAATTAGTTTATCTGATAATAATTAATATTTGCTTTATCTATCCTTCATAAGGTCTGCCACAGAACAATTTCAATTCCATCTTTAAGCAGTCTGGTTTTGCAGTTTGTTATTTAGTGCTAGAAGAGGTATAATTAGCCATTTTGGTGCCCTTGGCAGTGATGCTGGAGAGAAGGAGGGGAGGGGAGGGGAGAGTACAAAGCTGCCACTGCTTCTACATGGGGTCTCCATACAGTGACAGCTGCTGCCACTGCACAGGCTCCTTAGGACCTGCCATATTGGTGCCCCATTTAAATCGGCACCATGGGCTCTCCCCATCTTTGTTACACTACAGAGTGCCATAAAGAAACAGGCACTTTACCAAAAGTAGACAAGAGTCATGCCTGAAAAACCCAACCGTTAACAAAAGTAAAAGAGGTCAGGGATGGGAGGATACGTTGATAAAACTTGTGAAGAATTCAAGATATCAAAACACTCATGGAAAATTTTGATTTTGAAGGAGATCAGGAAAGCACTTGGTATTCCAGGTATAAGAGACAACAAAAGAGAAGGGCAAAGCAGAAAATGGGAAGAAGAGCGAGAAAGAGCAGGAAAAAGACTGGGAAGTGTTTAGTGAGCAAAAGGGCGTGTGGGAGGAAGAGAATGCTGTGATGTAGGTGGGTGTGACAGTATGGTACGTAAGACCATAAAGATGACACCAGATTAAAGACAGAAAGTCGTGACTCAAACATTGAATCACGAGGAGTCTATGAATACAAAGGGTATCCCAGCTTCTTTTAATTTACACGAAGACTTCTGAAAGTAACACTCCCTGTCCAAAACACTTTATGTGAAAATCAATATTCATCACTGTGGGTTAAGCAATGTGCAATGAGTCACTCAGCTGATGCGTGTATGTGAGTGTGACTCTGTGTGGTTGCAGAAGTTCAAAATGTGAGTGAAGTGGAATTAAAGGAAAAGATCAGGGATCAGTACAAACTAGTACAATGTATGATTACAAAAATGATCATATTTTGAGAAGTCTCACCCTGGAGCAAGAGGAATTTGTGTAGATCATGGCTATGGGCCAGATACCCTCAGCCTGGAGATCTTGTCAGTGTCAAAAGGTTCCAATGCCTGACAGAAATTAACTTTTCTAACAGTTTTTGTGCATATTTGATTTCCACGTTGGCTTTTGTGATACCCGATGAAAATGCAGGGCTGATTGCCATGAATTTCTAAGGGGGAGCAGCAGTCTAACCCTCCCTACCTCATAATAAAGCTCCTCTGAAAAATCAAGCAGTTTATCAAAGGTTTTCAAAGCAGGTTTAGATATCTAATTCTATTTAACTTATCTACATTAGCTTATTAAGTGGCCAGGATGATTTTATGGATGGCAGCAGTGATTCTGCCTTGAGTCAGGGATTGGAGTAGATGGCCTCTTGAGGGTCATTGCAGCCCCATTTTTCTATGATTCCAAGGCATTTATTACTGCAGTATAGGGCCCTGAGAAAAATCATGATCTCACGGAGTGCACAGATACCATGAAATTAGCCCAACACCATGATTTCTAAGGGTCATGAGCCTGTGCCAGAAAAATGCACGTTCCCTTTGGAGGCTGGCAGCGTTCCAGCCTACAAGGGGAAACCCACGCTTCCGCAGCGTTCCAGCCTGCAACCGGCTGCTGGGGGCATGGCCAGGGTGCAGCCAGGCAAGCGGATAAAGGTAACTTAGGTAAATGTATAGGGAGCAAGGGGGGAAGGGAGTTTGGAGGGCCTGGGCTTGGGGACTGTTGGGATGGGCAGGGGATGGTGTATGTATGCCTGCCATAGGCGGCAGAAGGCCAGGATTAATAGGGCTTAGCCCCACAAAACTTTTCTCGGAGGCCGGTGACAGCAGCAGCACCATGGTGCAGTCGACCCACAGCACCCGGCGATGCTCAGTGTGCAGCCACTCCTCTGCCACCGCTTGCAACCACAAAACATGCCAGCCCTGCAACAACGTGCGGAAGGGAGGGGAGGGGGTCAGGCAGGGCTCTGTCCCACCCCCAAAATAATATTTTCCCCTTCTGCTTATGGTGTCTGCTGCATGTGCAGCACGTGTGCGGGTAAAGTATCATTTTTCACGGGGCATTCACAGAACTACCGCGACCCATTTGCCAAGATCAATGGTAGTTCCATGAATAGTCTGTAAAAAAATGCATGTACCCTGAATTTTCTACAAGAAATCCACGATTTTTTCAGGGTTCTACTGCAGTATCACTGTATTTCATATTTAAAATGAAATATTTAAAATATTAGCTTGGAACCTAAATTGGCTCAGACCTGGGAAATTTGTGGATTCTTCCATAACAGTCAGATAATGAGATACTTATTCACCTCTCCTTTCCCTCTCTATTATTCTACTGTAAAGATTATGAGGTGCTCAGAATATGAAGTAGGGAAGTGCTATTATCCTGATGTTTAAGATGGGGAAATAAGGCACAGATAAGGATTCAAGTGACTTGCCCAAGTTACAGAGCAATCCTAAGGCAAAGCTTAGCGTTGAATGCAGGTCTCCCAAGTCTAAGGCTAGCACTCAAGCCATTAGATCACAGCGGACGTTTTGCATTTCTATTTTGGATTTTAACCTTTGAAAAGAGTTGCCCTGTTGCAATTCTGTTCCATCCAGAAGTAGAAACATATTGCATGGAGACATAATTTTTTCTGTACAGGATACTAATGTAATTTGGAATTTTATTCCATATGCATTTTCTTTACCATGATCACTCTTCAAACTGCTGAGCCATGGAGGACTCAGCAATAATTTAAGACATTTGGTGATTAATGACTACTGGGAACTGAAATTAATTTTCCTTATCCACATACTTCCTGTGTTGGCCACTTGATCCATGACCTGACAACATGAAGCGCCCCAAATAACAGCAGCTTCCTTAGCAGCAGAACTGCCAGCATCTGTTGTATCAGCATTAGCTACAGGGAATGAGGCTGTAATGCTACAAAATTAATCTTAGTACTTGTCTATGGGTAGAGAGTGTTTTACACCTCAAGTACATAAGCATACACAGCCAGAGTGAAATATGGCCTGATCCTGTGCAGAAGTGTTGTAGGATTTTTTCTTGATTTACAAAGGAATAAGTATTACCTGATTTTGCTACTTCAGTGGTGAATCTTTCATTTCTTTCTAGCATATCTGCCTTGTTTAAATGTTTATATAACAGATGCTAATATTTGTTGTCCGGCGGTGGTCCCAGGAGTTACTCTAGGGACTATTCCAAATTCAATTTTTCAAATGTTTTTACCTACTCTATTTTACTTAGAAGGTAATGGAATAAAACAAGTGATCTGGTGGATTCTGGGATGTTGGTGCTACAGTTAATAATAACAATAAAATAATTAAGGAGCCTGTAAACTGGTATTCAAATAGGTTAGGGACAGAAATTACACATAATTTCTGTATAAGTGATTGGAAACAGGTACAAATTTTGGTATAAGTGATCAGAAACTGGCTCAAATCTGGAATACAACATTAGTTCACTGCACAAAACCTGCTTTCTAAATGACCAAAACTGGTTTAAGATAAACCTGGATGGATGTAGTATCAGACTTAACTGATTTAGGTTAAATCAGTTTCTTGAATTTCTGTCCCAGATCCCCTCCAGATTCAAGCTGACTCACAGTCCCCCAGCATCCCAGGATGCTTTGCACCTCCCCTGAAAACCCGCCACCCCAGAGGATGGGAGGGCTAGCCTTGGCCCAAGCTGTCTGCTTCAGCTGAGCAAGGAAGCATGCTCTAGTGCCTCCACTCCCCAGCTTCTGGCTGTGGCCACTGCAGGCATGTGGCTTCATTTCTGGAATCAAAAGCAAATGTTTGTTTACTTGCTTATTGGTTCAATCTACACAGCTTAGACTAACCTGAGAAGATTGAATAAAGTCAGCCCCAAGCTTTTTGACTGTCTGTACTTCTAGTGGAAACTATGGTAATATGGTAAATATGGTATATCTAGTGGAAGCTGCTTGCAGCAAGATTTAGCTACAATAGATCCTTGATAAATATCATGCAGAATATACTTCTGGATACAATGCATTAAACAACAGCAAAACCCAAAAAACAGAACACACACATGCACATACGCACATCCATAAATGGCACGTGCCCCCGGCAGCTGGAGGGACATGGCTGTGCCGGTGGGAACCCGGCAGTGGGAAGCGGGGAGCTCCCACAGACGCTGCTGGCACTGTTGGCGGTGTGGGGGGTGGTGAGCACAGGTCAGTGACCACCCACAGGCACCTCTGGCAGCACCGGCAGCGGCCAGGGGCGATCAGGGATTGCCCACAGGCACCGCTGACAGTGTTAGCAGCGCCTTTTTGCATGGGGTGCACCGCCATGGGTAGGGGGTGCACGTGCACCCATGTGCACCCCTTATGCATTATCCCTGCACACATCTTGGTTGCTTACAGTACTTACCTCTGGTGTGGGGATTGGCATGAATATTTGCCAGAGTTGTTATAATTTATCATAAGCTCCCACTGACTTTAAAATCAGCTCGTGTTGTTTTAGAATTATTGTGCACAAACTAGAATGAAAGTGAAGCACGTGCGCGCGCACACACAGACACACTGTCCTTGGAGAGGGTATGAGAGCAGCTTATGTTTACCTTATTCCCCTAAAAATATATAATGAACAAAAAACCTACCCATAGTTTCCTCTTAGAGTTCTTCTACATTTAGCTCCATAAGTTCACCCACGTCAGCCTTAGTCCATTTTCTCCCTCTGCACCAACAATAAGGCCCAGAACAAAGCGGTTTCCAAAATGATTTTGTATACTTACAGATTAATTCCCGTAGGTTTTAAACAACAGACTTGTATTCAGTTATGCAGTGTTGCACTGAAATGGTGGGAAGTTTAAGGGTGGGAGTAATGATTAAAACAAGAGACTGGAAATTAAACAAAAGAATTCTGAATTCTTTCTCTCGCATTCACCTTGTACCAGATACTGGGCGCATCTACAAGTTCATTAGTGCAAAGTGGTTACTGAACATTTAATTTAGTACTTGTATTGTCAGGTACTAAATAAACGCGCAGTAGCCAGAGTTACTGCGCAGTAGCACCAATGAACACCTTTTAGTGATGCTGATGTGCCGTTGCCTAATAATACTGCATAGTAGCATATTAGCACTACCCATGCTGTGACACACTACTGCATAGTATTATTAGGCTACTGTGCGGTTAGCATCCCATGTAGATGTGCCAACTCTAACCTATGCTCCTGCTGGGTAGCACTTACAAATAATTCCATCAAAGTCAGTGCGATTATATACTAAGGAGTGCAAAGCAAAGCTATAGCAACTGAGGAACAGACAAATAACCTCTCCATTGTTTAAACCTTCTCTTGTATTAAAAAGGCAAGAAAGGATTACCAAGGAGGTTTTGAGGCTTAGTCAGTGCTGGAAGATACTCCACTAGAGGACAGATGCTGTAAATATTTATTCAATTTCAATTTCAATTTATTAAGTATTCTGACTGAAAGCCAGTCTCCCAATGACAACATAACAGACATACAACCATAATATAAGTTTAAACAAAAATAACAGAAATGCAAATATAATAATAAAATAGAGCCAACCATTCTAAAAGCATTATTCCTACTTCCAGAATTAATATAATCAAGCACAAATATGGTGATAAATCAGATCATGAATTTATAAAAATGTTGTACATAGGTCCACAATTAACAAAATAAAAAACAAATATACTGATAAAGTTTATTGGTCATATCAACGGTAAAGGATGTTTAGCTCTGATCACTTCAGCCTTGTAAGCAAAAATTGCAAGACAGTTTACTAAATATGGATCTATTTGATGGAGAAGCCATATTGATTTCTCTCTATTTGAGAAGTATGCGAATTTCTTTAAGAACGGAGATAAATACTTTCCCCTTATGTCGTTATATAGAGGACATTCTAAAACATAATGAAGAGTGTCTTCCAAAACTCCTAGACAGGCTGGACAACATCTTTTAGCCCTTGGAATAGAAAGTCTACGTCCAGCCAAAACAGTTGTGGATATCTGTTTGGTCCTGAGTCTAGTCAAAGTTTGCCATTTATTGCTGAGATCCAGCTGGAAATACCTTTCTCCCCCTAATCTAATTTCCAAAGAATATATAGAGGTGCGATGCGAGTAGCCCTGGCCACTGCAAAATCATTCTGCCTGGCAATATCTCAGACCCTCTGAAAAACCTGGACCTTTTCCATGGGGGAGAAGAGTCTTTCATTGTCTTTGACATAGTGTCCCAGCCTGGAAAATGCAAAAGTGCGGGAGAGAAAAGCTAGCCAGGGAGATTGAACAGAAGGGTGATTATTGATGTCTTCTGTATAGCATAATTTGTGCAAGCAAGATGATAGAAGAGGCAAAATTTTAAATCAGAATCCCACCATTCTAATAATAGCATTAGTTAAAATGGAATCAAATCCTGTCTATAATCTCAAAAAGGATGCAGGAGTTGAAGGAAGACGACCCAGAAAAGCCCTGAGAAACTGAATCTGAGGTATGTCTACATTATTACTGGAGGCAAAGCCCCATACTTCAGCACCATACAGGATCTAACTTTGGCTTTATATGCTAATATAGGAGCTTGAACTAATTGTCCTGCTATATGGTCTCATAAAATTTCTTTATAGACATTGCAGATTGGGCTGCCTTAGTTTTAACTAACTGAATGCAGTGTTTCCACAATGGAAAAGCTGTAAACATCACACCCAAGTACCTATAGGTTTTAACAACTTTGAGTTTGATTCCCTCCTCCCCCACCATGTTCCATCAGATGGCTTTCCCAAAAACATTATTTTGGATTTATCATAATTTATCTTTAAGTTATTTTGTCCACAAAGATGCTCAAAAGTTATAATTTCTCTCTGTAATCCAAAGAAGGTTCTTGACAGTATGATGGTGCCATCTGTCTACATTAATTAGAATAGGGATTGGGATTGCTAGTCATTTTGGGGGATGAAAATTAGCATCCTGCATGTTTCCAATGTCATTCATATAAAGGTTAAATAGCAAGGGGGCCAAAGTACATCCTTGTCTAACCCCTTTTTGTGTCTGAAATTTCTGTGTAAATTCGCCCCTCAGGCCTCACCTAATTTGTGCCCGTGGATCTTTATGATATTCTATCAGCAGATGCAAAAGAGAAGGGTCAGTCCCATAATTTAACAATTTCTCCCAAAGTTTACTTCTATCTATACCGTCAAAAGCTCTTGACAGATTAACAAATGCAGCGTACAATGCTGATCTGTGCATTTGCATATATTTATGTCTCAAAAACTGAAGGATAAATGTATTATCAATAGTGGAATATCCATCCCTAAATCTGGTATGATGTTCATATAATATGTTTTCTCCTTTTACCCATGCTATGAGATGGTATAACAAGTGGCGCCCAAAGATTTTAGCTGAGATGTCTATTAAACTTATGGGGCGATACGATTCTGGCTCATCTTTTAGACCTTTCTTGAAAATAGGTATGATGGTACTCCCTTTCCAGGAATCTGGCATTTGGCCCAGCTCAATTATAAAGTTATACCATTTTTCCAAGACTGGGGTCTGCCCTTTGATATTATCAATATAAACTTCCACCAGTCTTCTGTCTGTGCCTGGGGCTTTATTCTTCCATTGTACTTTGAGGAGATGTTCTATTTGATCCTTTGTTACCCACTACTTAGTTGTATCAATAACGGGTATATTACCCCCCATGATTACTATTTATTTACTCCATGGAAGAAGTAAACTGATTGGAAAAATATTCTACCCAACTGTCTGCAGTCATATTATTCTCAACATTACAATTATAGTTAGCCATTCCGTTTGACACAAGTAGCCAAAAGGTTTTGCTATCTTTGGCAATATTTGCTGACCTCAATTTGACCCATTGCTTGTTGTAATATTCTTTTTTCTTGTTCTGGAGAAGCAGTTTATATGTTTTCCATAACTTTCGAAACTCCCTCTGAAAAGTTGTTCCAGTGTACCTGGTTTCCCTGGCTTTCCTATTTAATGTTCTTTTCCGTTCTACACATTCTTTTTCAAACCAGGAAGCACCTCGTTCTTTAAATGTCTGTATGGGATGGGAGATTACAGGTACCAAGAGGAGTGACTACAGGAGATCTTTAATTTGCTGGCAATGCTCTAAAATCTCCTCTGGTATTTGGGCTACTATGACCAAATTTCTTAAAATACAAATATAGGTGTCCTCCTATCGCTAATAAGGACTGGAGGGATATCAAGCTCTTTCTTAAGGTTGTGGACTAAAGGGAGGTGGGCACTTTCTATGCGAAATGGTATCTGAAAATTTGCTATATCCCCCCACACAGAGGGTTCAATCAACATATAATCAATGGTACTTGATCCTCTAACGGAAGTATAGGTTTAAATCTTTGAGGTAATACTAGGGTATGTTCCATTAATTGATCTGAAGTTCAGGGTTAACAGTAGCTTCTGTAATCTTAGACTCTCATTATTAATCCATATGTTATTGAACGATGGAACATCAATTCCCCAAATCTCATTAAGTAGCAAATAATCCTCATCTTCCCATTTCAACCCTCCTATTCTAGCATTAAAATCTCCTACTACAGTAAAATCTCTGTTATCCAGCATCCCCAGGGTCAGGGGATTGCTGGTTATGTCAAAATTCTGGTCATCTGAAATAACCCGGTAAGGGTTTTCAGATAACGTGGAGCTGGGGGGCGGGGGCGGAGGTGGGAGGAGGGGAGAGGTGGCGGTGGCTTCACACAGAAGAGCGGCAGCGCAGGGTAATGGGTGGTGATGGCGCCTGCTGCATGTGAGCTTTCCCCCACCCCGCGTCCAGCCAGCCAGTCTGAAATTCTGGTGAGCAGAACTGTAATACCAACTTGTGTATAGGATATTCTAACTTTATGACTTCTAAATGCTCAGTGAGCAAATCCCATTTATCACTAGCTTGTTCTCTTTCCAAAGCTGCAGGCATATATATATTTGCAATAAACTACGAACCTGTCCTGGAAATAGTACATCTAATTAGAAGACAGATATCAAGGCAAGTGCCTAGTTGTTTTGCAGTCCATCCTGGATTATTGCCAGCACTGTCAAAAGACCTAGCCTAGGCCATCACCCCTTTTTGCCTGCTTTGCCAGAGAGACTAAAGCACGAATAGCCCTTTAGGAAGAAAGGTCCTTACACCAAGTTTCTCACAATACTATAATATCGTGACTGGTTAAAAAGGCCTCAAAGTCACTGTAACCTAGTTTGCTTAATAATCCTGCCACATTCCAAGAGATAATTGAAAATTTTCCAAGGCTATTTTAGTGGAGCTTTCTGAGTCAGGTTGATTTTACATTCTCAACTTCTATCTCAAGTGCAGCAAGAAAAACAGCACCATCGCAGTCTAATGGAATCGACCTATCTAAAACACCTTATTTACTAATTACTGTTAGTATAGAAATTGCCAAGGGGGGGCTTTCTTGTTCCCCTTGTTATTCATGGTGCATGAAGTTCTACTATTGGATACATTATCGTCTGAAGTGTCTATCAAACAGATTTCTCTACAAGTCTGTGTTATAATTTTTTATTCAGCTCTCCATCTTTGCTATAGACTTGGGTCTTTTTGTGGGCTGAGCTAAATTACTATCTCCAAACTCATGTGGGTCCAGATACCTATATTCCTGCTAGTAATTGCTCCTATCCTTACGCACAGTTTCCTGGGATGGGTTAAGGTCTATGAATGCTGAACCCTGGAAACCATCTATAGTTATAAACTGTCTCCAATGTTTCACATCTTGATTTATTATATTCCTTTCTAATTCCAGTGGGAACGCCACAACCTCTTCTCTCCCTCTCAAATTCAAGTGAAGTGAATTTGGACAGGACATGGGGATATCCTAAGTTATTCATGGTAACTTAACCAGAGGAGGATAGGGACCTCAAGTCCTTATTCTCAGCAAGTCCCTTACCCAGACCTCCCATTTCCATTCCTAGGGACGTGTATAATTTCTCCAAGCTGCTGGTAAATTTTTTGTCACCAGATAGTGGAGAAACATTATCTCTTCTATTAAGCCCCTGGAAATTAATTGAGTCATCAATGTTACTTTCACAAGGGGTAATTATAAAGGACCTCTTACTAACTAGCTCTTCAGGTTGGATAAGAAGGGCCTGTACACCATGAAATGATCTGGTTTTCCCTTCACCTCCTTCCTATCTTGTGAATCTTGATTCACTTTGCTGGCCTGGGGATTGGTCTGGCCTTTCTGGTTAATTTTAATTAGATCCTCCTGGAAAGTTTTCAAGTGAGCCAGCATGCTATTTTTTTTCTTCAGGTGGCAAGCTTTCAAAGGAAGCCAGGAGATATAATTCCTCATCCAAATAAGAGAGTTGACATCCCTCCCTCTCCTCCATTAGGTCAACCTCTAGTCCATCAGCTGAATCCAATTCAATCAAATGTATAGATTCCTGTCTAATTGTCTTAATATCTAACTGGGTTGACCCTCTAGTTTTGGGAACCCACTTACTTTTCCTTATCTTTTCCTGGCATGGTTGGACTTGGCTTGCAGTCTCCCTTGTGACTGGGCCTGTTGGCTACAAAGGACCAACTCACAGGATCATCATAAAATTCTAGTTTATTAGACGGATGCAAAAGTCAGATCATAAACCTTGGGGCTGATCCCCTCAAAAACACACACATTCATGATGCACACATACACTCACTAATTTTCTTTGCAAATAAATTATATGAACCATTTTAAAGCAAGAGATTAAGAAACAAGGCAACCCCTTCCTTCTACTACAATGCATTACCTGTTCTTTACCTGCAAGATAAAATTACATTTAGATCTTGGAGGCACTTTGATATTATTCAGACAATGGATTTGCAATACAAAAGAAGCATTTGCTGGAGGTGATTTTGCAAGATAAAAAGATCTTTTATTTTACTACTTTTTAACCAATTAAAATGGGCATTTTTATGCTACCGCAGGTTCAACGGTGCAATGCACATCCATATGCAAGGGACAGTGGAAAGAATATTTAAATCCTTACTTTTGGCCCAAAATTATTCCTTCATTTATACTTAGGGAAACCATACATCCTGGTTTGGCTGGCACAGTCCCGGCTTTCAGGTTGTCCTGGTGTTCTGGCTGGTTGGCGAAAATTGAAGCAAAAGTCCCAGATTGGTACCATCCCACCTGCACATGCCCAGCCCAGCTCCTCCTGAGCAGCAGCTGTAGCTGGGGGGCAGGCTGGGCTAGGCCCAGCTCCTCCTGCCTGGGGTGGGAATCAACCAGGGTGGGGCAGGACAGAGCGGAGGGAGAACACTGCTGTGAGCATGAGCTGCTCGTGTGTGTGTGTGTGTGTGTGTGTGTGTGTGAGGTGTCCCACCCAATGATGGTGCCCTGGGCAGTTGCCCACATTGCCCACCCTTAAGGCCAGCACTGACTGACTCTACAGCTTTCTCTCGCTTTATGCAGGTTCTGTATGTTCGAATTCGCTCTTATGCAATGACCTTTTTTATACCAAAAATTCGTTATATGGGACATAAATTCACTCTTATGTGATCTGTGTGGTGGAAGCCCGCAGTCAGCTGCTTTGTGCAGTGCATTGTGAGAGTGATGAGCGCCAAAATATAGTCTCCTGTGTGGATCTGTGCTCCTTGCTCGCTGTCTGCGACACGTGTTTCTGTAGTTGCCATCCCCATTATGATGGGGATCCCCTGTGCTTGTGTGTACTGTCTGCTGTTGGAGAGTACCAAAACTGTCTTGTAGAAGTGGTAGAAATGGGTCTGGGGTCAGTACAGTTGAGGTGTTGGATGTCATCTGCAGACTTGCTGAGGGTGCACTCCATCCTATCTTCCATTGTCAAGTGGGTTTCCTTTATACAAATTCAAGTTATGTGCTGTTTTTCAGGAATACATGTACAGCATAAAGCAAGGGAGACTTGTACTGTGCAAGTTCACCCACTCACAGCCCAGCAGAATTGGGACCAGAGGGCCACCACTGCACAGTCCCCAGGTGAGGGCAGGGCTTCCCAGAGTGGGGGAGAAAGGAAGGGCTGGGTGGCTTGGACCCTTACCCTGAGAGGAGTAGGGTTCCCCCACCCCACCACCTGGATGCTGGCAGGAACCCATGTTTGGGAGGTGGCTCTGGGCTCCAGATGCTGGGCTCTGCCCTGGGACTGCGGGGGGCAGTGTCCCAGATTTCCTTAAAAATAATACGGTTGCCCTATTTATCCTAGAGCACACCTATTCTGTTATGTAGAACTGGCCTGAGATTGGAATATGACAATTGAGACTGTAAGCCAAAAGAGCGCATAGCTGAAGATATCCTTTAGAGACTCTCATGAACGATATGAAGTATTTGGTGCTGACAGCCTCTGCAATCAGCCAGCAACACTACTTTTCCTATGATTCATTTCAAACCAGCACTTCTGGGGAAAAGGTGATGGCACATGCAGATGCTTATTGACCAAGATGTCATTACAATCAATCAGTCAATCATGCTATTCACATGATTAATTTTTTGGAATGGTTTCAAAGCATATCAGTACCCTCTGCATCACAGCTCAGCTGAGTATTTTATTCCCTTTGTTGCTTCCATGAGCTGTGCTGTGCAGGCTGCAATTTCCAGACAAAGAATCATAATTAGGGTTCCTTCTGCTATTTACTGCAGGAAAATCTTTTAACGAATGAGGGTGAAGGTGAAAATCTTTCCCAGTCATTTTAGGGCTTTTATGCGGCTCCAGTTGCTTGTGCCCTCCTGCTGTCTGGTCTATAATACTTAGCAGTGTTATGCTGATAAATACAATTTTGGAACCCAGGAACTGCATTAAAGTGTTTAGGGGATTTCTCAGACATAAACATTTGCTGGTAAGGTAAGGCTACTTTGTCTCTCCAGCAGGCATTTATTGAGATATATGACCTGGTGACTATAGGCAGAGGGTTATAAATGTGACTGCATTGCATAAAGGGAGTGGTGTGGTTAACATCACATCACATTTGGACACCAGTTTGAATCACACAGTACCCATTAACAACTGGGTCAACTGGGAGCATCTAGCACAAATCCAGACTGAAGCTCAGATTCATCCCTCTGGAGCCATTGCAAGAAACCTTTACCAGTTTACTACCACACCCTGCATTACAAAAAACTCATATCAATTACTATGCAGCAGGAAATGCAGGGTTTGCTTATCAGAGTTCAGCTTTATCTCCTTTACATCTGCATGCAAGTCTGCCACCCTGTATAGGTCAATTAACTCTGGCATGTGGACATGTGTGGATCTAGGATTTTGGAAAAGTAGGTGCTGGTGGTGTGGCGCACTATCACATATAACACAACACTTATTTTTCTTCTATTAAAAAGGAAGTAGATGCTATATCAATATGCTAGGGGCCTAGGACTATACTGTTCATTTCAAAATCAATGCAAAAACAAATAAATTTATTGTACCCTAATTTTCTATGATGCTATGAATGTGCAATAAATTTGCTAAATTATAAATTAGGTATAAACAAACACAACCAGGTAGGCAACAAGAAATAAATCAGAAGATGTTGTTTTTTTCTAATGACTACAGGACTAATGAAATGTACATCTCTTCCAGATTCATAAAACAAATTCAGCCATCTTAAGCATCTTGGTAGTGCATCCAATGCTTCACTGAGTTAGTGGGTAAAAACCGATATGAGATTTTACCTGGGACTAAATCTTTTGTCGTGGGATCCTAAAGACTAACAAAACTTTAGAGAAGCTTGAGAGAGTCCAGAGAAGAGCCACACGCATGATCAGAGGTCAGGAAAACAGACCTTATGATGACAGGTTGAGAGCTATGGAACTCTTCAGCCTGGAAAAGCGCAGGCTCAGGAGTGATCTGGTGGCCACCTATAAGTTTATCCGGGGTGTTCACCAGGATCTGGGGGAATGATTGTTCACCAGAGCACCCCAAGGGATGACAAAGTTAAATGGTTATAAACTTCAGCAAGACCGTTTCAGGCTGGACATAAGGAAGAATTTCTTTACTGTCCAAGCCCC
The DNA here is from genome assembly GCF_030867095.1 of Alligator mississippiensis. Taxonomy (NCBI): domain Eukaryota; kingdom Metazoa; phylum Chordata; order Crocodylia; family Alligatoridae; genus Alligator; species Alligator mississippiensis. The sequence goes on from NC_081826.1 coordinate 283,422,234, forward strand.
CAAGGTCTGGAATAGCCTGCCATCAGAGGTGGTTCATGCACCTACATTGAATGCTTTCAAGAGAAATTTGGATGCTTATCTTGCTGGGATCCCATAACCCCAGCTGACTTCCTGCCCCTTGGGCAGGAGGCTGGACTGGATGATCTTCTGAGGTCCCTTCCAGCCCTAATGTCTGTGAAATCTATGAAACCCCCTTTAGGTAGCTGTGAGTAAAAATGGAGGTTGGTTTTATCTGGGGTCTGATTGTCCTTGGGGTGGGAGGGGACAGGGACACAGTCATTTACACACATAGCTTGAATATCAGTTAACTTGAATTAGCCTCAGTTGTCCTGGGAAGAAAATCTTTATCTCACAAATTTCACAGATATTAGAAGTGGGATAATGGGTTTGTACTTTTGTTGCACCCCAGGATAAAAGTCTTTGTCAGGTCTGCTTTTACCCTGAGATGGCAGCCACACTAATACACAGTAGAATTAGTCCTACGGGCATTAAGTGTCTCGTGTAGACGTGACCGTTGTTTAGAATCAAAGAATCACAGAAAATTAGGGCTGAAACAGGCCTCAGGAGGTTATCTAGTCCAACCCACTGCTCAAAGCAGGATCGTCCCCAACTAGATCATCCCAGCCAAGTCTTTGTCTACTCAGGTCTTAAAAACCTCCGAAGATGGAGATTCCACAACCTCTCTGAGAAGCCTGCTCCGGTACTTTACTACCTTCCTAGTGAGAAAGTTTTTCCTAATATCTAACCTAAACTTCCCTTGCTGCAACTTGTGACCATTACTTCTTGTCCTATTACTTGCTACCAGCGAGAGAAGTCTAGCTCCATCCTCTTGCGAACCCCCCTTCATGTGGTTGAAGGCTGTTATTAAATCCAGCCTCAGTCTTCTCTTCTCCAGACTAAATAAGCCCAGTTCTCTCAGTTTTTCTTCATAAATCATATTCCCCAGCCCCCTAACCATTTTCACTGCCCTCCACTGGACTCGGTCCAATTTGTTCATGTCCTTCCTGTAGTTGGGGGGGGGGGGGGGCAGGGACTGGATATAGTATTCCAGATGTGGCCTTACCAGTGCTGAACAGAGGAATAATCACTTCCCTCTATCTGCTGGCAACGCTCCTACCAATTAAGCCTTCTACGCCATTAGTCTTCTTCTCAACGGGGGCACACTGTTGGCTCATGTTCAGCTTTTGTCTACTGTAACCCACAGGTCCTTTTCTGCAGAGCTGCTGCCCAGCCAGTCAGCCCCCAGCCTGTACTGGTGCATGGGAGTCTTCTGTTCTATGTACAGGACTTTACACTTGTCCTTACTGAACTTCGTGACTTTATGAGATTTCTTTTGGTCTAGTTCTCCAGTTTGTCTAGAACTCTCTGAATCCTAGCCCTATCTTCCAGTATATTTACTACTCTACCCAGTTTAATGTCATCCTCAGACTTGCTGAGCATGCACTCCATCCTATCTTCCAGATCGCTGATGATGATATTGAACAAAATTGGGCCCAGGACTGACCCCTGAGGCACTCCACTTGTTACCAGCTGCCAAGTAGACTTCAAGCCATTGATTATTACCCTTTGATCCTGACAATCCATCCACTTTATAGTCCATTCATCCAACCTGTACTTCCTTAGCTTGCTTGCAAGAACGTTGTGGGAGACTGTATCAAAAGCCTGGCTAAAGTCAAAGTGCATCACATCCACTGCTCTTCCTACATCTACGGAGCCAGTCATCTCATCATAGAAGGTTGATCAAGCATGACTTGCCCTTGGTGAATCCATGCTGGCTGTTCCTAATCACCTTCTTCTCCTCTGAGCGCTTAGAAACTGGTTCCTTGAGGATCTGCTTCATGATTCTTCTAGGGACTAAGGTGAGACTGACTAGTCTGTAGTTCTCCAGATCCTTTCTTAAAGACAGGCACTATATTTGCCCTTTTTCCAGTCGTCTGGGACCTCTCCTGATTGCCACTAATTTTCAAAAATAATGGCCAGCAGCTCTGCAATCATGTCGGCCAACTCCCTCAGCACCCTTGTGCATCATGTTCAGCCCCACAGACTTGTACATGTCCAGGTTTGCTAAATATTCCCTAAGCTGTTTTTTTTAACCACTGAGGGCTGCTCACCTCCTCCCCAAACTGTGCTGTCACTAGGGCTGTGAGAAATAGCATCGTTCCACTTCGATTTCCATTTTGACATTTCAACAGAACAGTGTTTCATTTCATTTCAAAAGCACTGTTTTGTTTCACTGCAGCCAGAGCCGGGAAGATCAGGGCTGCCACTTGGCCCCAGCCAGTGGCACCAGCCTCCTGTGATCCAGGAGGCAGTTCGGGGGTCCACACGCCCATGAGCAGTCCGGCACAGCCCCCACAGCCCTCCTGGGCTTGACCTCAGTCCGGCCTAACCTGCTGCCAGATGACAGGAGGCTGGTGCTGCCAGCTGCAGCCAGTGGCAATACGGATTTTCCCATCACATGCTGCATTCAGCTGGCAGCACCAGCCCCCTGGCATCCAGTAGGCAGATTGGGGGTTCACCCACACCCCCGGGAGGGCTGTGTCAGGCTGCTCCCAGGGGTGCAGGCCCCCAATATGCCTCCTGGATTACAGGAGGCTGGTGCCGCCACCTGGGAGCCCACACCAAGTGCCGGGAAGATCAGTGCTGCCACTGGCCCCAGCCAGCAGCACCAGCCTCCTGTTATCTGGCAGGCAGATCGGGGGCCCGCACCTCCGTGAGCCGTGCAGCACACCCCCCACAGCCCTCCAGGGGTGTGGGCAAGCCCCCGATCTGCCTGCCTGATGACAGGGCTGCTGGCTGGGGCCAGCAGCAGCACCAATCTTCCTGGCACAGGCTGCGTCCAGCTGGCAGCACCAGCCTCCTGTCATCCAACAGGCAGATCGGGGTCTTGCCCACACCCCAGGGAGGGATGTGGCGGTGCTGAACTGCTTCCAGGGGTGCGAGCCCCCAGTCTGCTTCCCGGATCACAGGAGGCTGGTGCTGTGGGCTGGGAGCCCGCACTCAGCCAGGAAGATTGGTGCTGCCGCTGGCCCAGCCGGCAGCATAAGCCTCCTGTTCATCTGGCAGGCAGACCAATGCGGGGTTCTCTGGTGCAGGGCCCAGAGAAAATCAGTTTGTGTGTGGTCCCCGCACGAGCTGATTTGCTTTGGGCCCTGCACCCTCCTCAGATCAGCTCTGGTGCAGGGCCCGGGGAAAATCAGCTCCATGGGACTGCGAGCTGCTGGGAGCTGAGCCTGGAGGCAGGGGGGAATCGGAGCGCAGCACTGGGGCTGTGCTCTGCCTCCCTCCACTGGGGCCAGCTCACAGCCCCGTGAAACTCAGCTGGGTGGTGGGAGGTGGAGCGCAGCACCAGTTCTGCCTGCCTCCTGCCACCGGGCTGGGCTCCGTGGGGCTGGCGGAGCCGATGGGCGCGCAGCCTGGCGGCAGGAGGTGGGTAGCAGGAGGCAGGGAGAGCCAGGGCTGCACTCCCTGCCGGGCTGAGCCACATGGGGCTGCAGAGCTGCGTGGAGCGAGCACAGCCCTGGCTCTCTCCTGCCTCCCACCACCTGGCTGCTTTGAAATTCAAAACGTTTCGACTGCCTTGTTTCATTTTGAGGCTGTTTCAAAGCCCTTCATTTTGTTTTGATTTTGCTGTTTCAAGTTCAAAAAGAGTTGAACCAGCATCGAAACAAAGCAGCTGGCCAAGCTTTGCATAGCCCTAGCTAGATGCAGTAGTCTGGGAGCTGACTTTGACTGTGAAGACTGAGGTAAAAAAGCACTTCAGCCTTTTCCACATCATTCAGTAAGGGACCCACACTTTCCCTGATCTTCATCTTGTTGCTAACATATTTGTAGAAACCCTTCAAGTCCCTGCTGGCTGCAACTCTGATTGTGCTTTGGCCTTCCTGATTTCATCCCTGCATGCCTGAGCAATACTCTTATACTTCTCCCTAGTCACTTGTCCAAGTTTTTACTTCTTGTTAGCTTCCTTTTTGTGTTTTAGCTCATTGAAGAGTTCCCTGCTAAGCCAGGCTGGGCTTTTGCCATACTTGCTAGTTTTTCTGTGAATCGGGATCTTTTGTTTCTGCACCTTCAGTAAGGTTTTTAAAAAATACAACCACTTCTCCTCAGTGGTGTCCCATGGGTCTCTGGTACCCGGGGACCAATACTTGCATTTGTGTTCCCTTCCACCCCACCATGGGGACGATCGGAGCAGGGTGCAGAGCCCCCTCTCCCGTCCCACAGCAGGCTCTTCCTCAGGGAAATTAACACCGTAGCACACCGGATGTGGCGGGAGGAGTGGTGGCCAGATTCCATGGTCCTTACCCTGCTTCTTCCCTTTCCTCAGGATCCTGAGCTCAATCATCTCATGGCTGCTGTTGCCCAAGTTGCCATCTACTAGTGCATTCCCCACCAATTCTTCCTGTTTGTGAGCAGCAGGTCAAGAAGAGCATGGCCCCTGGCTGCCCACTCCAGCACTTGCACCAGGAAGTTGTCCCCAACACTCCCCAAAAACGTCCTGGATTGCCTGCACACTGCTGTATCACCTTCCTGGCAGATGTCAGGGTGATTGAAGCCTCCATGAGAACTAGGGCCTGCGATCTGGAAACTTCTGCAAGTTGTCTGAAGAAAGCTTCATCCACCACTTCCTCCTGGTCTGGTGGTCTATAGCAGATCCCCACCACGGCATCACCCTTGTTGCTCTCCCCTCTGACCCTAACCCAGAGACATTCAAAAGACCTATTTCCAGGTTCATACTGGAGAGCTGAGCAATCATCTAGGCTCTTTTACATAAAGAGCAACTCCTTCTCCTCTTCTTCCCTGCCAGTCTTCTTGAACAGTTTATACCTGTTTAGTTCTACTCATTCATGCCTGACTGTCTTTGTTGAACCTGGTGTTTGCTGCAACGTGTATTTTAGAGCACCTCTTATTTCTAAGAAACAATGAAGCCATTGTTTCATACCTGTGTATTTCATGGGTGTCTGTACCACAGCTCCCAGCTCTGTGGCCTGTGCAGCAGCGCAACGACCTCAAAAGCTCCGCTCTCAAGCAGCATGATTATAAAAATGGTGTTTTAATTGACAATTCTACTTTACGGTAAAGAAAGGCCTTCAATTGGTAAGGCAAGGGTTCTTCCACATTTGGAAGTACTATTTGTAATGCAAATGAGTTACTGTCACTGTCCTCAACTTTCAGTTTCTTTACTTTCTGTGTTTATGGTCTTGAACTTATATAGAGCCTGAACCTCACCTCACATAAGGAAGAGCCAAGGATAATTCCACAGAAATCATTGATGTTGCACTGAAATTAGGCCCTGCAGGTAGTACTTCTGCAGGCCTTAGCACTTCATAAAATAAAGATTGTTTCTTTGTGTCTTTTGCATTAAAGAAATACCACAGTCATTTTGCTCCAGAAATCTAGTTATTCACAATTGTATGTGTAGGTCCGCATCTTTATATGTACAGAAAATGTTTGTAGTACAAGTGCAAATGGCAGTTTTTAAATCACCTACACCTTTGTGGGGTACAGATTATTTCTACCAAACTCACTCTGACTAGTCAATCATAGGTAAAGTTCAGCTGTTTCTGAATAATCTGCATTAAAGCTTAGACAAAAGCAAGCAAGCAAGCAAACAAATGGTTTTGCTCAAAAACAACCGAAAAAAAATTCCTTCAATTTTTCAATAAGATGACGGTCAAATATTCAGACAAGTTATAGATGGGGCAACAGATGGTGTAACAGTTGTAATGGGAGCAGATGTCTGGAACTGTAAGGAGTGAAAGCTGGTTTGCCCCATTTCTAACATCCAAGTGAGATAATGTCAGAACCTATCTGTGCCAATGCCCTGCCATGCATGTAAATTTTGTCTCAGTTCCCTGGTTAAAAGCTTTTATACTGGAGAGAAATAAGAGAAGGATCTGTTGAAGCAATGGTTAAACTGTAAAAATAAAAGGATGAACATAACACATATGGGCAAGATCAATACAGAGATCCTGCATGGACAAATGGCTCTTTCCTGACCTAAATGTTCTCTCCGTTTTCCTCTCCCTCTTTACTCAAAAGTGTTATGATGACTTGCTCTAATACTATCATTTCCCCTTCTGTTTTCTTTCCCATAGGCTTTATCATCACCACAACTTAATCGAGTCCTCTCTCTCTCTTCTTTTTTCTACCTTAGTGTGTTCTCTCTCAACCCTCTTCCCACTGCCTTTTCAGGGCTCATCTAGTCTCTTCCTTCATCTTTCTGTCATAACCCAGTGAGTTTGGTGCCTCGGCACTATGGAATTTTCTTGACACCTGAGAGCCTCTTGCACAGCGAGGGTTTTTGCTGCATGAAGAACCCGCGTGCAGGAGGGAGTTCCCGCCAATTTGCAGCTGTCTTTGCAGGATGCAGTTTCCCTTTGCAGCACAGAAGTGCATGGTGCAAAGAGTTCCCGCCATTCGGATGCAAATTCGTGCCCCGCAATTGGCTAGTGCTAAATTATTCACACGTGGCGGCCGGTAATTGGCTTGCTGGCCGTTTAAAAATTAGTGTGACTTCCGCCCAAGTCGAAGAGCTTTGAGCATGCTGCAGAGTGCCTCTTAGAGATCCGACTTGCGGCTAGCTGATCGATAGACTGATCACCTATCGATCCTTCTTCCCATCGCCGAACGCAGTCCCAGACGTACCCTTTTCCCGCCGGCTTGAGTTACGGACGAATTTACTGGCATTGGCCTCACCAGCTGGAGCAACTCACATCGTTGTCCAGACGACCGAACCGTTTCCGTCGCAGCCACCCACGACGTAAGTAAAGTTTTTTACAACCATTAAACCTCGTCTGCCTCTCCATTCACCAGCCCACCCTGACGAACGGGTAAATTCTGAATCACCTCGAGTCGGCTCAGCCCGGCCGAGACACTTTCATGGCATCCTTCTCCATTCCCTTTCCTACTTCTGTTTTTAAGCTGCCTATGCCAAATATACAGATCATCTCTCTCTCACTGTGTCTCCTGGTCTCTCTTCCAAATGCCCTTTATGATTCCTACACACACACTTTATCTTTCTTTCCTTCTTGCCACTCCCTCTTTCCTCTCTAATTTTTCACTATCTTCTTCTCAAAGTCTCTTTCTTTCACCATTTCTTTTCCTTAGCTTTCTCTTCCTCCATACTTCTAGAGCCTATAAACTGACAGCTCTTTATTTAAGGTTTGAAAGCTATAATACTACCTTAGTTTAGTCTTGGACTAAACATATAGAACACATGAATTGCTTACCTGCACTCTAACCCATGGGAATGTATCCAGCTCTCTGTTAGAGAAAATGCTGGTGAAGCTACCCATTTAAACAAGCCTTTGCATCAGGCTTAAATCAACAGGTTCTAAAGCAGAGATATTAATAATTCTGTTAACACCCATGGGGTGCATCTAAATGTGCACTTTAATGTGCAGTATCCTATTTTACTGTGCATTAAAGCATTGAGTAAAAAAATCATGCAAATAATACATGGTAAAATAGGCTACAGTGCATTGTGTCACTTAAAAAAATATGCGCTTTCCCTACTGTACTTTAGGATAGTCTACTGAGCATTTATTTAGTACCTCACATTGGAAGTACTAAATTGAATGCATGGTAGGAAAAGCACATTAATGTAAGCATAGATATGCCCATGAAGGCTGAAACTAGTGATAAAGACATGTTTGCTCCTTATTACCTGGAGTTATCAGATGGTAGGCAGATTATAATGTGCCATAAATCCAATGTCTATATTTAGTCCATGATTTTTTGTATCCAGTAGATTTATGAAGTGAAGTTCATAGGCTCATCTACAAAAGGTGTTTTGTAAATTCCTTTTGAGGAGTAGAATGGAGAGATTGAAGAGACAGTGGCGGTCTTGTGAGAAATATGCATCCACTGGTAATTGGGTAATAGATTTTTGATGTGCATTCATTCTGGTATGCAGTTGATGTTTAGTTTCTCTTATGTATTTTCTATCCAGGCATTCAGTGCACTGAATGAGATATATTACAGTTCTGGAGGTGCAGATATAAGATCCAGGAATGGTGATGGTTCTGTTGTGGGCCATAGCTATTGTGGGAGTGGTGGAGATGTCTTGGCAGGTTTTACGTTTCTGGTGCCAGCATAGTCTGGATCCATTCAGTGTGCTTTGGGCCATAGGAAGTTTGCTTCTGGTGATGAGTTTGGCAAGGTTTGGTGCCTGTTTGAAGGCTAGGATGGATGGTTCTGGAACAATCCCTTTAAGAACTGGATCTTCTTCTAGTATGGGTTGCAATTGTTTGAGGATTTTCTGTATAGGTTCCAGGGAAAGATGGTATGTCATAACTAAAGATGTGCAATTTGTGGGAATTTTCTTTTTTTTAGTGCAGCAATTCTTCACATGTTATCTGGATGGCTACTTCAAAAGTGTGATCAATCTCTCTGGAGGAGCGTCCTTGTTGAATAACAGCCTTTTTTAAATTTGCAAGGTGACAATTGTGGGTGTTCTCCTCAGTGCAAATTTGGTGGTATTGGAGGGTTGGGCTGCTTATTACTGGGGGTGTGCAAAACAGGCCATATTCAATTCAGATTTGGCCCGAATAGAGGACAGTGTTTCGATTCATTGATTTGGATTACTGTCCCTGATTTGATTTGGCTGAATCTGAAGATTTGATGCTGATTTGACCATAGACACAGCTTTAAATGATTTTTCTACATACCTCAATGTACCAGATGTGGCTCATGAATGCTGTGATGCTTGGGCAAATGGAGCATCCCACAGGAGTGTGCCCCCCTCCCCCCCCAGCGTGCTTGGTGGTGAACCTGGAAATGGATTGGAAGTACTTCTGGGTCTGCCAGGGAGCATGCTGGGGAATGCTCGCCCTGCGCTTCCCCAGCTTGGCAATTGGCCACAGGGGGACCCCAGGTGCCCCCCCAGACCCAGGAGGCACCACTTGCTGAGCTGGGGAGCTATGGGGGAGGGCCCTACATGCTCCCTGGTAGACCTGGAAGTGAACCAGAAGTGCTTCTGGTCCACTTCTGGATCAGCTGCCAAGCACGCTGGGGAGCCCCCCCCCATAGCTCCTGTGGGACGCTCCATCCACCCCACCATCTCAGTGTTCATGAGCCGCCTGATACCTTGAGGTATGTAAATAAAAAAATATTTAAAGCTGTGTCTATGTCTGAATCACAGAATCTTTCTGTACAGATATGTATGTTGGTCTGTGGGTTTCTTGTATATGGTGGTTTGTATTTCACCATTGTGGATATTGATCATGGTGTCTAAGAAGGATATGTTGGTGCTGGAGTATTCATTAGATAGTCTGATGGAGGGGTGATGGCTATTGAACTTGTGATGGAAATTAATCAGGGACTGCAGGTTTTTGGTCTAAAATTACGAAGATGTCATCTATATATCTGAAGTATAGCATGGGTTTGGGGCAGTTCTTGAAGAATTCTTCTTCCAAGTGGGCCATAAAAAGGTTGGCAGATTGTGGGGCCATTTTGGTGCTCATAGCTATACCTATAGTGTAAGAGGGGGCTATCTAATGGCTGGTCCAATCATTGGCCCACCCACCTGTCTAGGCCAGTCTGCTCACCTGACTTTCCTGCCATGCCTTTGTTGGAACTGAGAAGTTGTTTCTAGGCAGGAGGCTGCCCATTTAATGCCCTGATGCCAAGGGCATAATACACAGCTCCGAACCACTCCTACACAGTGTCCAATATCTCACAGATGGCATCACTACAAGGCTTCAGCCTCACTGGGCCCCACTATATTGTCCACTGACATTTGGATCCAACCTGGATCCCTCCTACTTAGGCAGCCTAATCTTCACCATCATCCTGGGCTGCAACCTTCCCCTAAACCCTTTTCCCTCTCAGCAGTGTCCCTGGGACCTTTGGCCTCACTGGCCCTGGCCTCACCTCAGACCAGTCAGGACTTCAGGCTCCTGGCTTTGGCCGTCCCTCGCAGCGGGTGTTCTGGCCCTTTGACCCTCATGGTCCTGGCCCCAGCATTGACCATTCGAGGTTCTCAGGGTAGGTTCTTGAGTAGCTAGCCCTATCTCCCATATGGGTCTGCCTTCTTGGGCCCCTCCATATGCTGCCCCCACTCTCTGAACTCATGGACCACATAGGTACTCTGGATCCCTCCTGGGCCTGCTCTTCTGCCCTTGCTGGGTTCACTCATTCTCTTCCTCCTCACTGCGCCTGTACTCTAGCCAGCTTATGTGCAGTCCTTCAGGCCCCCACAGACCCTACTCTATGGAGCCTCCAGCTCTTACTCTGCCCCCTCACTGGGGCCACTACTCTGCCCCCTCACTGGGGCTTCTGGGCTTTATGCCCTGTGGGCCTCAGGTCCTACTCTATGGACCCTGGCCATGTGCTGTTCTGTTGGGGTATTCTTCCTTATCCTTTCTCTGCCATGGGGTCACCCACAAGGCAGCAGGGGATGAGGCTTTCTGGCACCCCATCCTCACCTTTCACTAGGGAGGCACTGGTATGGCTTTTCCTGGAGACTGCCCTGTCATAGGCAGCCCCACCCCACTATCCTCCCCAGCAGGGTGTAGCTTTAGGTCATTCCCCAGGACCAGAAACCTCCTCCATCTCCATAGTTCCTACCTTTGACCTCCAGGTGTTCTGGGAGCAGCAGATCTCTGGCTGGGCAATGTTCATCCTTCAGCTCCCTGCAGCAACTATCAGCTCAGCTCCTAGGGCCTGGACTTATACTGAGGCTGCCCAGCCCTCCTCCAACTCAGGGGCCCTCTTGCAGTCATGTGACCACCTGATTAGGCCTCACTGCACTTGCCAGCTGCTCCACAGCCTGTTCAAGCCTCTTAAAGTGGCAGGCACAATCTGTGCTCTGCCAGACATGGTCTGGAGGAAGTGTTGGTTATTGAAAGTGAATTTTTGATGTGTGAAAATGAAATGTATAAGTTCAGTAATATCTTTAGGTCTGTACTCCGAGTTGTAATCTTGCTCTTGTAGATATGTAAAGCAGGCTTGGATGCCATCCTGGTGTGGTATATAAGCTGGTAACATCCATGGTGGCTAGGAAGGTATTGCTGGGAAAGTGGTCTATATTTATGGGAACATCACATACAGAGAATATTTCACAGCTACAAGCAATCCAGCCCTTTAAACTCGGCAAGTAAACAAACCAAAAGTATCAATCAAGTGAAGGTTATCAACTAATAAAATTATAAGCCAGTCATTTTAAAAGGCAATAAGAGTTTTAAAAAGTATGTATGAATGAATTTCCAGTTAGCTCATGCTTCTCTGCACATTAATTTAAGCTCTGGATTTGTTCCAATTAATGATTTTTCTGACAAAGCATCATGAAGGATCTTTTTTTAAGCCATCTCATAATAACATATTCTCAGTTACTGTAGAACTACATCTGTGATTCCCTGCCTATATATTACAGCATCCTGAAATGTACATAAAGAGGAATGAGCTGTGCAATATACCACGCTGTTGTATTGTATATAACTTCCAAGGATACCTCCAAACTATCTGAAAAGGCTGGGATAGTTCAGATTAGTCTGAGTTATTCTGGCTCTAAGCATCAAGGGTCAGATTTTCAAAGGTATTCAGGCTACTAACAATGCCAACATTTGTTTTTCCTCATGTTTAAAAAAATTGTTCCTTTAGTATTAGGAACATGCCAGCTAAACTTACTGTTTCTTTTCTTTTATGAAAAAAAAAATTCTCTTAGCTTTAGACTAAATTATATAATGCTGTTCCCTGTAGATAACTTCCATAAAAGGTCCGTGTCTCAGAACAGAGTGGGGCGAAAAAAGGAAAAAAGGAAAAAGAATTTATTTTTTTTATACATGAAATTTAGTCATTATTTCAATATTTCCTGTCTCATTGTTATATTTTATCAAAGACTGAATGGCTTGTTTGATTATAGCTAAATGAAACCAAACTTGCTGTTATTACTTAAGACCTTTTTCCTGCCCACTGTTTTTTGCTGGACATTTATGAACACTATAGAAATTACCAGTGAGAATTGCCTAGAGGTATGCTGTTTTTTGTGTGTGTGTGAAGACTTGTGCATAACTAACTATGCACAAGATGAACATGTGTACTGAAGGTAGAATCCAAACAAAAGGCACCATGACAAACACTGAAAAAATATACACAGCCAGTTATAATAATAGCTCCATCTATTTAGGGACATGGCTCTTATACTGTAACTTCCATATGTGAAAATGGGATTTAAAATGGCTCTTGAAATGACAGCTAAGATCAGTAACTTCCTTTCAAGAAGATGTACCTGATTGTAGCATCAACCTGGTATTTTTATGGTAAAACACAGAAATTATTAAGAGATGGCTAAATGCTATGGCTCTAGAGAAGACAACTAGATATTAATACTGTATCAACAGACACCCAGGGATAAAAACCGTGGGTTTAAATGCAGCCTGCAGTAGTGGATTTTGCACCATGCCAGCAGAACCACAGGCTCACGATTAGCAGAGCAGAGATTACCGAACTGTCCAAGGAGCCCTTGTTTAGTAATCCATGAACAGCTAGTCTGTCCCAGGATGCTAGCTCCCTTCCTTATAATGCAGTTATTAAAAATGTATTTTAAATAAGTTAAAAACATATCAAATGCTTTTGTAACACTATATACATATATTGCATGTTTGCAGTTGTGGTAACTAGTATGGGCAGGCTAGTGGTGTAAATGGGAGAGCATTGGCCCACATAATAGTCTTGAAAAGACTTTGGATGCTTATTTATGTTGTCATCCTGTTTTTTGAAGGTTGGTATGAGCTAGGTATTTTCCTTCTATCTTTTTCATAGTCTTATTCAGCATTTGCCAGAATTCACAACAGCTTTTAAGCTAGTGCAATTACTCACCAATACTTACCTCTTGGAATTGCTGATGGGTAATTAATGTTTGTACAGTACTTTGAAACTATTTGTGCCACCATTATTTGAATAAATCTCTCTTTGGGGACTTTAATGTTATAAGAAAAAACTTAGGAAGAACTATTGGTAATACTTTGACAGTTTGGTTTGCCCCATCTTCCAAGCAGGGGAGCAAGTCTGCCCAACAATTACCACAGAGTTCACTGAATAGGACTATAGCCCTAAAAAGCCCTACCGCCTTCCATCTTATAAACAAGTATTACGAACTCTTTGCAGAAGACCACCCCCTCTCCAATCAATGACTGCAGGGTGGGACAAGAACAACTCTCCGCAAGCTGCCTATACAAAATAGTTTGGTTTTGTTTCCACCTCAGTGGGCGCATCCCCACATGCAGGGACATTGGCTTGCACTGGCACAAATAATATGCTGTTACTTTTTGTCACAGTGTACGCCCCTGCACATGGGCAAACTGCCTTTTCCCCGCACCTCCTGGAAGCCCCAGGGTGCAACTAAAGGAGTAGAGACACTTTGGCCAGCAGCTAAAGTGTCTCCCTGGAGGACCAAGCCTCTGAGTCTGCTGGCGCATGCTCCTGTTGCATGTGCCACACCGCTTTAGTCTCCCCTTTTTTTTTTTTTTGTTCCCGGGATTTCCTGGTAGCAAAACTTGCAACGTGGGGCACCTTTTAATGCTCTGGGCTTGTGTTTTGTGGCACTGCAAAGGGGTGTGTGGCACCACAAAGAGCACATGCCTGCACATCTGGATGCAGCCAGTCAGTCCAATATATACTCCCTCCATCAGCAAACACTGAAGTACCCAAAATAGACCTCTGACAGAACCGTTCCTGTATGGCAACTGTGCCAGTCACAAGAATCAATAGTATCCAAAAACAACTCTGTTAAAAAATGAGCAGTGACGCACTTTATATCAAACTCTGAAAAGACAGCATGCAGCCTACTGGAAAAGCACATCAAAACCACAAAAAGCTATACCTCTATGATCTATGAAAAGCAGAGGTTGCTAGAGAACAGACTTTCTGAAATGCTGTAATGCTGAAGAGCAGCATGGTAGCAAACAGAATCTGGAAAACAGAGGCAGGCTTACCAAATGTAGATGCTGGCTAAAATATTCAACAGGATGGAGGGGCCAGAAATACAGAGGTAGTTGGACACCTCAGGGGGTGCTGAGATGAAATTAAGTTGCAAAGTCCAGAAGGTCTCATCCTTTAGAGATCTAAAATTTTATGTTTTCTAGTGGGCTGCAAATTCTGCTTTTTTGTACATCTAGAATTATCCTAGGCTGGTCAGGGCTAAACAACTTGGCACCCATCTCAAATGTAAACCAAATCCTAGTCAGGATCCTCAAACTAGGCATTCATTTGCCCATCTCTCCTGATGGCCAGATCGGGAGCATGCCTAATACACACAAACACAGCAGTAGCTGCTTCATTCAAATGTAGAGGCTACTTCTCCTTTCCATGGTCATGTCTACACATGCTTTTATGCTTGCCTAAACTTAATGTACATTAGCCTAATGTGCATTAAGGCAATTTAGCTGCACACCTACACATACACATGCTAAGGGGCATTAAGACGTGTTTGCAGACCAATTTAGGACTAAAGTTATTTCCAAGCCAATGGATACAAACCATGTTAATGTACATTAGTGTGCCTATGTGTTTGCTAATGTGGCTTAGCTATTCATGCATAAATTTGATACCTACTTTATGCAGGTATCAAATTTAGACTTGAATAGCCTACAATCATCATTTTTAAGGTGCATTAAGAGTGCACACATGTAGATGCATGCCCTTAATGTGTCTTAAATTGGGCTAATGTGCATTAAATGCACACATGTAGACACACCCTATTTGCATGAGTCTGTCTGAAGAGATCATGGGAATTCTACAAGGGAAGAAAAGATATCCTTTCAGAGTACAGAGCTGTCTACTGGTTGGTGCAGTTCAGCAGGGGATGCAACAGTGATGCCTTCTTCAGTGACACATATCCTGGGTAAGTACTGGAACCACTGAGCTGAGAGACCCAGGTTCTCTCTCAGCCATAGAGGATAAAAGCACACATTCCCTCCCCTCACAGAATAGCCTAACCACGAGGCTGCAGATTACTTGGTATTGGGGGCATTCTCACTCATTCCTGCTTCAGAAGAACACTTTTGAGATCCACTGAAACAGAGCAAGCATGAACTGCCTCCTCCCATGATTGCCCTCACCGCTAGGTTGCAGAATCTTATTCTCTCTGAGTGTGTCTACATGTGCATTACATCTGGTAGTAGTTTACTTGCAAGTAAACTACTTGTGAGTAAACACTCCAGGGCAGGCGTCTACACGTGTAGAGAAGCGGGAGCAGATTTGCTGCTAATGGCAGCAAACTGCTCTTGCTTCCTGGGGCCCTGCAGTGGGCACTTGCCACCACCAGGGGGAGCTCTAGGCTCCTGCTGGGTTCTTTCCCAGGGGCTGGCAGGGAGCACTGGGCCAAGAGACAACTGTCTCCTGCCCAGGCCTGGGACATTGCTCCCTGCTCCCTGCCCTGTGGGGGCTGCCTGCTGCTTTGGGGCGGGGGGACAATGTTCCCCTGCCCTGGCAGCAGGGAGCACCCAGCCCTGGCTCCATCACTGAGTCAGGGGACTTGGAAAGAGCTGCAGAGGAGGGGCAGGTCCCCTGCAGGTCCCGCCCAGCTAGGGGCTTGCTATTGGTGGATAAGGGCAGAGGGCTGAGATCATGCAGCTCTTTCCAAGCCTCATGCCTCTATCACCTGATTGGGGCATGAGGCTGGGATCTGCCCCTGACTGGGACAGCTCCCAGCCCCCGCTGCACAATCCCATAATCCACCCCTGGTTAATGCAAGAAAAATAAAACTGCTTGGCTGCCTGATGTAGGTGCCCAGGAGCGGTTTAATTTGTGGATAACAGCAATAAAGTCCTCCCAGTCCCAGGACTTTTGTTGTAGCCTGCAGGCATCGTAACTCCCCCCGCACCCCCTTTCAGCAGGATTTTGCAGCCAGCTGCCTCTCTCCACTGGCAGTGTGGGTGGAGGGGAGGGAGGCTAGGGGTTTTGGGCAGAGCTGAGTGTCAGACATCTGTCAGAGGGGCTTCTCTGTCACTCCCCACCTCCAGCCCCTCCCCAGCTCCAACAGTGCCCCAGCTCCCAAACTGCAGCCCCCTGCGCCCCAGTGCACCTCACTCCCAACTTGCAGCCCCACCCTGTTCCCGCTAGCTCTGCCGGAGGAGGTCCCTGGCTGCCCCCGTCCTGACCAAGACAGACTGCGGCGGCTCTGATTCGTGTAGGCAGTGATGGAGTGAGTCAAGCCCTGGAGTGGGCTGGAGGGAAGAGGAGGGGACACCAGAGTTATTCAGAAAAATACTCATGACCAAATCAGGACCCAGAAAAGCATATGCATAAAAGGCATGTTAGCCCAGCCCAGGACTTCCAGTGTCCAATATCTGTAGAGCTCACATCTAGATCCTCCATCTCTCTTACATAATAAGTGAGCTCCCTCTTAATGCCACCTCTACATTGCAATACAGAGCCACAGCCTGATCACACCTACATTACTGACAAACTGCCAAGTTCTAAAAGGGAATATTTAACTAATCATGGATTAGAAACAGTAGCACCTGCTTCCCCATTCCCTCATCTTGCCCCAAGCCATGCTTCTCTTGCTAACCCCACATGTGCACATATACATTTTAAACGTGTCATTGATTAATGCAACTTTTCTGCAGCCTCTTAACCTCAAAAGATCCTGAGGTTTGTTTTGATTTATTCTTGAAACATCAGGTATATTCCTGAAGTTTATCCAAACCACCTGAGGTTTTCCATTTCCTTTCTGTTATACTATCCTTCAAGATCAGTACTTTATTTTAAACTCTGTGTTCAATGTTAAAAAAAAGTGTCTGACAACTTCATGTGAGATATAAACATAGGCAGAAACAGAATTTGCCCATAGGAGACAGCATATTAATACCTTTGGTGTATTAGTATTTGTTGCTTTTCTGTAACTTATACTTTTTTGTGGTGTGTTGCTCCATCTACTGGCAAAGTGAAAAAATAAATGCAGTAGCTCAGTATTTACATCCTGTACAAAGAGTAAAATAAGGTTCACTTTAACACAA
This sequence comes from Alligator mississippiensis, assembly GCF_030867095.1. NCBI lineage: Eukaryota > Metazoa > Chordata > Crocodylia > Alligatoridae > Alligator > Alligator mississippiensis. The sequence continues at coordinate 283,439,198 of NC_081826.1, forward strand.
GATTATATAAGGAGCCAAACTGATCAACTAGGCTAATGTAAGACCCATTGGCTGCTAAATTATAACTATAAAATGATTTTTCTAGAATAAAGTTGAATGGACAACTCCCTCGCCACCCACCAGTGCATAGAATATGTAGAAAAAAAACTGAACACAAATTCAAACAAAAATAAGTATTATTTCCATTATTTGGAGAGCAAATGTTTCTGTTTCTTTTTATCCATGCCTCCAATGGATGGTTCTGCATGTTTAAGAGCCAACAATAAACTTGATGATTTACAAAGCCCAGAGTAAAGGTTCCTCACTTGGATTTCCATGGGTATCATCCTGTCACCCACATGGAGATCCATTTGCTTCCTTGACTTTGAAGGGGTTTACATAAGGACAGGGATCCATTTGTGAGAATCCAGTGGAGGGGTTGGGCCACGTGACAACACAAACAAGAGATTGTTGGAAGTGCTGCACTAAGGTAACAGAACATTTTTCCTAAATGGAAATGACATTTTTTTTCATAGAATCATAGAAGCAGGGTGGAAAGGGACCTTGCAGGTCTTCAAGTCCGACCCCCTGCCTGGGCAGGAAGGAAACTGGGCTCAAGTGACCCCAGCCAGGTAGGCATTGAGCCGCTTCTTAAAGACCCCCAGGGTAGGAGGGAGCACCACTTCCCTTGGAAGTCGGTTCCAGATCCTAGCCGCCCTGACTGTGAAGTAGTTCTTTCGGATGTCTAATTTAAACCTACTCTCCAACAACTTGTGGCCGTTATTCCTTGTTATCCCAGGGGGTGCTAGGGGAAACAAGGTCTCCCCGAAACCCTTCTGGTCCCCCGTAGTGAATTTATAGACGGTCACAAGGTCCCCCCTCAGTCTTCTCGTGTGAAGGCTGAACAGGTTCAGGTCCCGTAGCCTCTCATTGTAGGGTCTGCCCTGCTGTCCCCGGATCATGCGGGTGGCCCTCCTCTGGACCCTCTCAATGTTGTCCACATCCCTCTTGAAGTGGGGTGCCCAGAACTGGACACAGTACTCCAGCTGTGGCCTGACCAGTGTTGCATAGAGGGGGAGGATCACCTCCTTGGCCCTACTTGAGATGCACCTGTGGATGCACGATAGGGTCCGGTTAGCCCTGCCGACCGTGACCTCGCATTGTCGGCCCATGTTCATCTTGGAGTCAATGATGACTCCGATCCCTTTCTGCCTCCATGCTCTCAAGAAGGGAGTTTCCCATTTCATAAGTGTGCTGCTGGTTACTACTGCCCAAGTGCAGCACCCTGCACTTGTCCGTATTGAAACGCATCCTGTTTTTGTTAGCCCACCCCTGCAACCTATCCAGGTCTTTCTGAAGTCTTTCCCTCCCTACTAGCGTGCCCACCTCACCCCAAATTTTGGTATCATCAGCAAATTTAAACAGGTTGCTTTTCACCCCATCATCCAAATCGCTGATAAAAAAATTGAACAGGTTTAATTGATTGGGATTGAAAAGCCTTGTTTGATACATTACAATCTGCCTGGCAACTGACTCCCCAGCCCAGCCCCTGTCTTCTTTACTTTTCATTCCATCCAGGAAGAGCACACACCAACTGCTGAAGCTTCCTTAGCCTGACGAAGGGTTTTTGAACCCGAAAGCTTGCTTAATAACTATTCTCCAACCATTTGGGTTGGTCTAATAAAAGATATCGAATTCACCCAAGGAACCTTGTCTGCCTATGTCCTTAGACCAACACGGCTACAACCTAAACCCTTGTTTCAGAGACAAATTTAAGAGAATGGAATGAGATACAGGAGTCTTACTGACATAAAAGTCATCATGGCAGAAGCAGGACAGCAGAAGTTGTGCAGAGCTGCCCATGCAATCTTATGGCACGTTTACTCTGCGGCAGAATCACACTGGCTCAGATTCCTTGAGCTCGCCCAGGGGCAGATCCAGGGGAGATGGAGCGGGGCAGTCGCACCCCTGCTCCACAGTGAAGGTCATGTACGCACAGCTCTGTTTCCCCACCTGTCAAGGGCCCAGCTGGAGCCCTGAGCTTGATTGAGATGCCAGGAGGGATCAAGGGAACAGCAGGTGAGGACAAGGAGACCTGTCCCTTGCTGCTGCTGTCCCCAACTAACCCGGGGTGAGGGAAGCCCCAGGACTGCTCCTTCCCTGCTCCCTGTCTGCCCTCTGGGCAGAGGACTCCAGCTGTGGGGAACAGCTACACAGAGTGCTGGGCAGGGCTGGGAAAAGCAGCCTCAGTGGGCAATCCTACCCCCTTCCAGCACCTGGTAGACACCCAGGAGGGCAGGCAGGGAGCAGAAACACCCGAAAGGGGTGGGGTGTGGGGGGCAGAAATTATCCATTGATGCCACTGTCCTCAGCCCTGACCATCACTCCAAGCAGCTTCTCCTTGTATCTGGAGCCACTGGGCCAGCAGTGAAAATGCGGTGGAGGGGGAGGGAGCAGAAACCTGCTTCCTGCCACTGCTGCCCACCTGACACCCCACACAGCCACTTGCCACAGCCCCTGGCTGGAACGGGGCAGAAGCAGGTTTCCTGGGGACAGCAGCAGCAGTGAACTTCCAGGTGCTTTTGCTTCCTACCCACCCCCCAGGTGCCCCCACAGTCCTGGGGCAAGTGCTGGAAAGGGAGACCTGCCTGTCGCTAGCACTGGCCCCGGCCAAGCCTGGCACCCCCTTGGCTGGACTAGGCAGGAGCAGCCCTGGCAGTGGCACTCCTTGGTCAACCAGAGACAGCGGCAGCAGTGCACAGGTCCTCTCTTCTTGTGCCTAGTGGCAACTCCTGTTGAAGAGGAGGAAAGGGGAGGCTGTGCTGAAAGTGGTATAGGCGGATAGTCTTAGCTGCTTTGAGGACTTCCAAAAGTCCCAAAAGTCCCAAAAGCTGCTGCCTACAGGGGGCTGGGGGCTGTAACTTCCCCTGCACCACTGGTGGCATCTCCCATACCCCACTTTTCAAATTCCTAGATCTGCCCATGAGCCTATCCCACCCATCTGGTCCCTGAGGCATGTTCCAAATCTGGGAGTATGCTGATGAGGTTGCTCTGCATTCATCCTCAGTGGTTTCTTTCAAGTGCATTGGAGTTGTAGTTATGATGTTATAGGAGCTATAATGGCAAGAAGCAAGAATGTTTTTGATGACTTTTTAATTGGACCAACTGCATATCTACATATCTGGGAGAGATGTTAGACAAGCTTTCCCTTTCTTTAGGTCTGAATAGACCCCATACACACTAAGGTTTGTAAGACAGAGAATGGAAGTGCTGGAAGCAGCAGTGTTTTTTACGTGTATGACAGTACACTCATTATAAGGACATGAGTACCTGACCATATCCAGTACTAGCTATCCTAATAGAAGTATCTTTCAAAGCCAGAATATTCAAATCAGAAATATAAGTGCCCAAAAGGTAATAATGTCTGAACAAAGCTTGACCATGTCTCTTGGCTAACCCTCAGAATAAACTTTCCTCCAGGAATGTCCTCTACTGCCTTAGTGTCATTCCAGTTTGTTAGGTTTTGCAGGTTGTGAGTACCATGGTATGATGAATCTCTACATACCTAGCTTAGCCACTGTGGCTTGCTGTTCCTGTAATTATTATACACTAAAACTAGACTTTCCAGTCAGGTCAGGAAAGTTTGCAGTGCATGCATAGGACAGTGGCTACCTCTTTCCTTTTCCAAGTCATAGGACTTCTCAAAAAGGCAGTGGTACTACTTAGAGTAGAAGTATTGGCTATGCTTTTTCCCCTACAGTGGTAAAGAGGTATTAGTGACAAATTATTCCACAAACATTTGTTACTTTGGATAACAGTTGCAAGACAAAATATGCAGATAAATGCAATATCAGATATGGCCATAATTTGCTTAAATGTATAACACAATGCCAGGCCCAGTGTATTGCCAAATGCAACAAATATCAGTTATCTACATATCAATTAACTGTATTTACTATTTAAGTGCGTAGCATCTTTCAGACCCACCATCAAGTTTAACTGAAGTTTACTCCAATTAACTGCATAGTAACTGTACCTGTCTGCTTTGTAACTAATCCTGCTTTTTAACTACTCAGAAACAACAGCTCTGAAAGGACAGCTATTAGGTTTGACCCGTGGCAGGAGCTAATCCTGTATCACAGCACTAACAGTGCTTAACAAGCTTTGTTTCCATTAAGTTCAGATAAGTGTATACTCTAGATAAGTGCATAGCTTTTTTTGGCCTTGACTGAAAATTGGAGGAAAGTGTCACCTTATATAAGTACTAGGTACTTCTAGATAATTTGTTTTGTATTTTTGAAGCTTTGTAATAAATAGCCAGTAGTATCACCACCTCATCTCAGAACCCTCACCTGTTTGGTGGAGCAAAGGGAATAAACAGTACAGTTTATAGAGCACCTGGAAAAATAGTCTTTTGTATTACAAAGTGCATAATGAAGTTGGCAATATGGTTAAAATGGAACTGAAACAGAACAAAATAAAGCATGTGTAGGGATGTACTATAAATAGAGGCAAGGTATCAAAGAGGTATTTCAATATAAATTACCATTGTGTATCCTCCCATTGATACAGGACTGTCCTAGATAGGATAGAATCCTTGAGGACATAGGACTGTCATTGCTCTAACTATTAAAAGACAGAGCAGAAAGATAGTCTTCCTGCTTGGAAAGCTGAGTCCAGTTCCTGGTTCTGTGAGAGATTTCTTGTGACTCCCGATCAAGCCATTTAAGTTTTTTTGCATCTCAGTAACCTGTATAACAAGCATAACCCTTCTGAGAGAAAATGTATTAATGGAAATGAGGTCAAAAGACTAACTGGTTAAAAAAAGACTATTTAGTGTACAGTAATTCTAATTTTATAAATATAAAACATTACTATTTGGGACTGTAATTTTTACATGGATGCAAGTGTGGCATTCAATGGTGGGCAGCAGATTCTGCTCAGGTGGAACCATTACCCAGCTCACCGCACAGGCATTCTGCTAAGACAAAGGCTAAATTTAATAGAACATATTATTTCACTACACAATGCTACATCCCAAATATGCCAACAAAAAGGGACATTGCCTGATACCACGAAGCCCAGCTTCTACTGGATACCAGTCACCTGAAGGATAGAACAAAGGGTAGAAGAGAGCCAAGCAGTGCTATTCGGGTGTTGCAGAGAAAGCAGAGAAGTGTGTTATCTAAGTGGAACTCTGAGACGCTCATTTACTGCAATTACTGTAATCAGAATTAGAACCTTGGAGCCAATGGGTTGTAATATCCTGAAGAAATCAGGTGCAATCCCTTTCCAAAACTGATGAATACAATTCTTTGATTCGTATGTGATGCAGTAACTGCTGGTCAAATACTATAATGGGAGATGGAATTTCTACTCCTGTAAAATGTAGGTACTACTTTTCCTCTCCATGTGTATGAATAGGTGCCTGAAAAGATCCTGGGAATTCCACAAGTGAAGAAAAAATATCCTTTAGAAAACAGAGCAGTGTACCAGCTGGTGCAGTTCAGCAGGTAATTCCACAGCAGGATCCGTTGCTGAACTGGGGATCTAGCCAGGGGAATGCAAAATATGCCACAGTAGCAGGATCCATATTCTGTAGGGTCACATGCTATAAGAGCTGGATATCCTGAAAGTACCTGCATTATTGAAAGGCATCCAGGAATACATGTAAAAAAATGGAGTGTTCATGTCTCCATTTTGCCTTAGTAGCCAAACTTTTCCTCCACTTCAAACTGCAGCAAACCACAGTTTCCTTTTCTGCTCCTGTCATAGACACGCAGAACCTCAATCTGGTTTCTTTCTTGACCTAGTTAACTAAGTCTCCTTGGACACATCTACATGAGATGCTTTACTGTGCACTAGAGCAAATTATTGCATAGTAAGCATTACTGTCTACATGTGAAGACCCTTACTGCACAGTCATTTGTTTCTACTTGGCAGTTAATTTGCTAGCTTCAAATGCAGGTAGAAAATTAGCTGCTGAGTAACTACTGCACAACAAGGCATGTGTAGACGGCTGACCAAAAATAAATGTGCACCCATTCAGCCGGGCAGCAGGTGGCAGGAGATTGCTCCCTGCCCCTGGGAACTGCCTGCTGCTGGGGCAGGCTCTGCCATCCAAGAAGGGACAGTGTCCTCCTGCCCCAGCAACAGGGCGCTCCCAGTCCCTGCTCTGCAAACACACATTTAGACACCTGCCCAGAGTGAGTTTACCCCAGAATAAATTACTCTGAAGTAAACCCATCCAGCAGCATTTGTATGTGTAGACATACCCCTTGGGTTTCTACATATTGCACAGAAACCTGCAGAACAAACTGATTGATGATGGTTTCAGTAATTTGCTGTTGCAAAATGACACAAGTTATAGCTAGCAATTTGTCTTGAACTCTTATCTTACAAAAGAAAAAGATTGGGAAAAAGCATAGTGTGCAACAATTCCACAGAATAGTAGCTTTAATACTCAGTTTCCTGCCTGTTTTTGTCTTTTTGTACCCAGGACGTTAAATCATCATTTTTAACATGGCAAATATTTCAAACCTAAGATAGTTAACATAAGCCACTCACAGATGAAGGCAGGGTTCCATCCTAAAAAAGATACTGGCCTGCGCTTAGTTTACAATTCACATGTTAGACAAAAAGGAGCTAGCGACCAAACACATTATACTTGCTGCACTCCCAGAAATAAACTGATCAAAATCTCTCCTATTGGCTTCCACATTTTAGTCCCAGTCATCAGAATGTGATCCAAACAATACCGAGTCAGAGAAGGATTGCCATATTTGGGAGGGGGAGGGATACATGGACACACACCCCCAGAATAAATATTGTGTCCTTCGTCACTACATTACTCAGGAAGATTCTTACTCATAGCAAACTGCCCCCCTGCCCTGCCCCCCAGTGATTCATTCATCTTAAATGCAACTGTCTAGCATGGCAAAAGATAGTATCTGAGGAAACTATTTCATAACTGCTAAGGTCAGGTGGTAAGCTCAGGTTTGAGTAAGAATATAAATGCAGGTAGCTGAATAGCTCTACTGAGTATCATGTTTTCATGGAACCTTCTTTAGAAGGCACAGCATTGCAATCGGAGTAGATGGAAAAAATATTTTAAAAATAGCAAAAAAAAATCATATTTTAAATGTAAAAATTGGGAAATGAATTTAAATGGTAATATATTTTAGTTAAACCATCCTTTATTTCTTGCGTTACACTGAATTTCAAGTTATTAACATTTAATTTAGAGACTGACTTACATTAAGATATTTAATAGGGCTGTGCGAAGCTTTGGTCACTGATTCGATTCAGAGGAGATTCGGCCCCATTTGGTGGCCAAATCTTTAAATCCAAATAGAATCAGGAGACCCATTAATCTCTCTGAATCAGACTGGAAGCCTCTGATTTGATTTGGAGAGATGTGACAATTTGGATATAAACACAGCTTTAAATATTTTTTCTACATACTTCAAAGTATCAGGTGGCTTGCAAGCACTAAGATGCTGGGGTGCGGATGGAGCGTCCCATGGGAGCGCAAGCAGGTCCCCAATGCGCTCAGCTGCAGACCCAGAAGTGGACTAGAAGCACTTCTGGTCCACTTCCGGATTCGCTGCGGAGCGCATGGGGGACATATCCGCTGCCCCCAGCTCGGCACCTGGTGCCTCCTGGGTCTGGAGGGGAACCCGGGGTCCCCCCATGGCCAGTCGCCAAGCTGGGGGAGTGTGTGTGTGGGGGGGGGGGTGTCCCAGAACTGGACCAGAAGTACCTCTGAGTTATGTAGAAAAAACATTGAAAGCTGTGTCTATGGCTAAATCGCCCGTTCTCCAAATCAGCATCAAATCTTCAGATTCAGCTGAATCCAATCAGGACAGTGATCCAAATCAGTGAATCAAATCACTGTCCCCTGAATCGGGCTGAATCCGAATCCAAATTGAATATGGCCCACTTTGCACACCCCTAATATTTGATATGTAGATAAATGAAAAGTATTCTGCATCAATAACGTTTTCATTAATTTTGATGCTTGTACTCTTTAGAATTATAGGCAAAATTGGAAGGAGAAACTTTTTAAACTTTAAGGTCACTCAGATATTATAAATGTGTCACAATGGCATGTGCTATATTAAATAAGTGTCTACATTATTTTCTGGTTTTGTGACAAAGCGAGTTCTGGAATTATTTTTTTCCAATGTACTTTCATTCTCTCTTATCAAATTGCCTTAATTACATTGTTTCAGTATAGCCAGGAGATACAGAAAGAATCATATCTTCATTTGGGTTATTAGATTCAAAAGTCAAGAAACAGATAATGAAAATAAAAAGCAGAAGAGCTTGCACTTTCCACATCCATCCTCTAACAGAGAAATTAAAATTAGCTGAAAGAGAAGGAAAGCTACTAACTCTAAAAATATGAAAGACTTGCATCCAGATTTTCCAAGCTTTTTGGGAGCCTAGAGAATCAGATACGGCCCTGAGCTATATAGAAAATTATTAAAATTCCACAGGTACTTGGATATTGTTTATTAATATTAGTTTACTTTAAGTGCAAAACACATGTTGATCTGCTCATTTGATTCACAAAATCTTGGTTTAATCTCTAACTCTTTTACAGACTTCCTATGTGCTTTGGGAAAGTCGCTAAATTTATTTGTGTTTTCACTCCCCTTCTCTGAAATAGCAATGTTAAATTCCAGCCTTTCACAATATATATTAATTTAGTATTGTAAAGAAATCTTACTGCCTGGATGATGAGCAACACAAAGTGACAATGGCATAGGTTGTTGCTGTGTTGATCTAAGGACATAGGCAGATAAGGTTCTTTGGGTCAATCTGGTATCCTTTATTAGACCAACTCAAATAGTTGGAAAAATTCTTCTTTGCCTAACTTCTGACTCCCTAGGTACATTAATTCCCCCCCTCACCTGTCTCTCACCCACTGACTTCTCAATTTATATCTTCACTGACTGCCTTCCTTGCATGCAGCCCAGCCTCTGGCTTCTTTACTATTCATTCCATCCAAGAAGAGCTCACACCAGCTGCAGATGCTCCCTCAGCCTGAGGAACGGTGTTTGTACCTGGAAGCTTGCAAAAAAGAATTTTCCTAACTATATGAGTTGGTCTAATACAAGAGATCAGATTTACCCAAAAAACCTTGTCTACAAATTGACAGAGTTCTTTCATCCACCCCAGGGTGTTGAGGGAGCTAGCAGGGGTTATTGCAGGGCCCTTGGCATGGCTTTACGAGTGCCCGTGGTGCTTGGGCCAGGTGCCAGATGACTGGAAGATAGCCAATGTGGTCCCCATCTTTAAAAAAGGGAGGAGGGAGGACCCGAGCAACTATAGGCCCATCAGTTTTACCTCAATCCTGGGGAAACTCTTTGAGAAGATCATTAAGGAGCACATCTGCGATGGGGATGATGCTCAAGGGCAACCAGCACGGTTTCATTAGGGGCAGGTCATGTCAGACCAACCTGATTGCCTTTTACGATCAGGTCACAAAAGCATTGGATGCAGGTGTCGCCGTGGATGTAGTCTTTCTGGACTTCAGCAAGGCCTTTGACACTGTCTCCCACCCCATCCTCATTAAAAAACTGGGCGACTGTGGCATCGATGCCTACACAGTCAGATGGATTGCTAATTGGCTGAAGGATCGTACTCAGAGGGTGGTGGTGGAGGGTCATATTCAACCTGGGGGGAAGTGGGCAGCGGAGTCCCCCAGGGCTTGGTCCTTGGGCCTGCACTGTTCACTTTCTTTATCAGCGATTTGGACGATGGGGTGAAAAGCTACCTGTTCAAATTTGCTGATGATACCAAAATGTGGGGTGAGGTGGGCACGCTAGCAGGGAGGGAAAGACTGCAGAAAGACCTGGATAGGTTGCAGTGGTAGGCTAACAAAAACAGGATGGGTTTCAATACGGACAAGTGCAGGGTGCTGCACTTGGGCAGTAGTAACCAGCAGCACACTTATAAGATGGGAAACTCCCTTCTTGAGAGCATGGAGGCAGAAAGGGATCTTGGAGTCATCATTGACTCCAAGATGAACATGGGCCGACAATGCGAGGTCACGGTCAGCAGGGCTAACCGGACCCTATCGTGCATCCACAGGTGCATCTCAAGTAGGCCCAAGGAGGTGATCCTCCCCCTCTATGCAACACTGGTCAGGCCACAGCTGGAGTACTGTGTCCAGTTCTGGGCACCCCACTTCAAGAGGGATGTGGACAACATTGAGAGGGTCCAGAGGAGGGCCACCCGCATGATCCGGGGACAGCAGGGCAGACCCTACAATGAGAGGCTACGGGACCTGAACCTGTTCAGCCTTCACAAGAGAAGGCTGAGGTGGTATCTGGTGACTGTCTATAAACTCACTAGGGGGGACCAGAAGGGTTTGGGGGAGACCTTGTTTCCCCTGGCGCCCCTCGGGATAACAAGGAATAATGGCCACAAGTTGTTGGAGAGTAGGTTTAGATTCGACATCCGTAAGAACTACTTCACAGTCAGGGCGGCTAGGATCTGGAACCAACTTCCAAGGGAAGTGGTGCTCCCTCCTACCCTGGGGGTCTTTAAGAAGAGGCTTGATGCCTACCTGGCTGGGGTCACTTGAGCCCAGTTTTCCTCCTGTCCAGGCAGGGGGTCGGACTTGAAGATCAGGTTACGAAACGCCTGGACACAGGAGGAGGGGTGGATGTCGTATACCTGGACTTCAGGAAGGCCTTCGATACGGTATCCCACCCCTTACTGGTGAACAAATTAAGAGGCTGTGATGTGGATGACTGCACAGTCCGGTGGGTGGCGAATTGGCTAGAGGGTCGCACCCAAAGAGTCGTGGTAGATGGGTCGGTCTCGACCTGGAAGGGTGTGGGCAGTGGGGTCCCGCAGGGTTCGGTCCTTGGACCGATACTCTTTAATGTCTTCATCAGCGACTTGGACGTGGGAGTGAAATGTACTCTGTCCAAGTTTGCAGATGACACAAAGCTATGGGGAGAAGTGGACACACCGGAGGGCAGGGAACAGCTGCAGGCAGACCTGGATAGGTTGGACAAGTGGGCAGAAAACAACAGGATGCAGTTCAACAAGGAGAAATGCAAAGTGCTGCACCTAGGGAGGAAAAATGTCCAGCACACCTACAGCCTAGGGAATGACCTGCTGGGTGGCACAGAGGTGGAAAGGGATCTTGGAGTCCTAGTGGACTCCAAGTTGAACATGAGCCGGCAGTGTGACGAAGCCATCAGAAAAGCCAATGGCACTTTATCGTGCATCAGCAGATGCATGACAAATAGGTCCAGGGAGGTGATACTTCCCCTCTATCGGGCGTTGGTCAGACCGCAGTTGGAGTACTGCGTGCAATTCTGGGCGCCACACTTCAAGAGGGATGCGGATAACCTGGAGAGGGTCCAGAGAAGGGCAACTCGTATGGTCAAGGGCCTGCAGACCAAGCCCTACGAGGAGAGACTAGAGAAACTGGACCTTTTCAGCCTCCGCAAGAGAAGGTTGAGAGGCGACCTTGTGGCTGCCTATAAGTTCATCACGGGGGCACAGAAGGGAATTGGTGAGGATTTATTCACCAAGGCGCCCCCGGGGGTTACAAGAAACAATGGCCACAAGCTAGCAGAGAGCAGATTTAGACTGGACATTAGGAAGAACTTCTTCACAGTTCGAGTGGCCAAGGTCTGGAACGGGCTCCCAAGGGAGGTGGTGCTCTCCCCTACCCTGGGGATCTTCAAGAGGAGGTTAGACGAGTATCTAGCTGGGGTCATCTAGACCCAGCACTCTTTCCTGCTTATGCAGGGGGTCGGACTTGATGATCTATTGAGGTCCCTTCCGACCCTAACATCTATGAATCTATGAACCTACAAGGTCCCTTCTGACCTTACTTCTATGATTCTATGATCTGGTTGAGCAGGATTTCTTACTACATAGGAAAGTAAAGTATTTACTGGCGGATAGAGGAAGATTGTTGAATGCTAACTATACTACTGCTTGTATGATGATGAAGATTATTTACTGACAAAAAGAATGCTTAGAGGGGTTTAACAAGAGCCCTGACCAAAAATAAGAAAAAAAAATACCAACAACCCCTGTGGTTTGATGAACCTGCTAAAACGGGACATGGCCATTTCTATCAACCCCCTTCCTCCTGACACCATTTGTGGGGTATGCTGCTCCTTTGCCCAACGTGGAAAAGGGGCCTAGTCTCTCTCAAAGATCTTGTGCAAGCAACAACAGCCTCTCTCCTTGGAAGAAAAGAATAGACATGGCCAGCAGGGAGCAGAGCAGAGACGCCAAATGCTAGAGTATCTGCTGAGAGACCACATGGCAAGCAGTTGGGGAAGCAGGACAGCAGGCTGCAGCAGGTGCTGGAAAGCTCTAGGCTGAGCAGACTGCGATTGGGAAACATTGCGACCAGATTAAGGGCTGTGCAAAATTGATAAGAAGCAGCAGAGGCTTGGCAAAGGCCCTGCAGCAGAAGGATGAAGAAAGAGGGATCCAAAGGAAACCCTTGAGGCTACAGTGCTACTGTGGGCTTGTGCTGCACGAAGGTGATTGCAACCAGAGCGCTCTAAACACTGTGGGTTGGTCTGGAGGTGGGTCAGCGTGTTCTGAGCAGGAAATGGGCAGGAGGATGAAGGGATATTGCTCACATAAATGATCGCTTCATATAGCCAAGGACTAAGGAGGGGATCATTTCCCCCACCCCTCTCCAGCTACTATCTTGCCGTCAGATGCTTTGCAGGAAGTGCTGCTAGATTATCAGGGAGTCAATGCAAAGGGACCCAGAAGGGGACACCATTGATTTCTCTTGGCCAGGATATTTCAAGTTTCCTATTTCCCTTTAACCAAAGGAATGGATTGGAGAGGAATTTCCCAAGAACTACCCAGAGGACCGGTCCTAAGAGGATTCTGACTCCTAGACTCTGTAACTAAGAACTTCCGGTTTAGCCTGGGGTGTAGTCACTTACATCATTGTACCTGGTGTATGTTCAACTTCTCTTTCCTGTTACTCTTAGAGAACTATCTCTGATCTTTAGCCTCTGATCATATTGCTGTAGTGTCTCAAAGTCCCAGTACCCCAGTGTTTTCAGTCCTATATAAAAGACAAGACAGTCCCTACCCAAAAGAGTGAGAGAGGAGACAACAGGTGGATCAGATGGACAAGGGAATACCTGGGGGCGGTGAAGCAATATTAATTAGCATGATACGTGTAGTTTTAGCACACTAAGAGCCAAATCCGTCATGTCATTATAAGTATCATAGCAGAGGAGTTTAAAAAAAAATCTAAAGGGTCTTTACACATATGTATGGGGGTGGGGGGGTAATTCCAACTGTGGGGGCTGTATGAGAGGAAGTGCAAAGGTTACCAAGCTATATTGCCTGGTGAGCCTGGCTTGCTGGACTATCACAGGGATAAGGACAAAAAAAAAAAAAAAAAAAAAAAAAAAAAGAAAACCCAGATGGGATATACTAGCTTTCACAAATGGTACTATTAGATGTAAATGCATTATCATCTACACTGTAAGGCTTTTAGGCACATTTCTTCATCAGTTTTCTTATTTCTCCTAGAGATTATTTGCTGAACTCTCTCTAAACTCAGCACCTATTTCCTGTAGCTATTTCTTCTTCCCTGGTGCAGTATGCCTCATGACCAGGGACCTGTGTTTACTGTTTCCTGTGGAAAAATATGGATTTTTCCAGTTTAAAGGAGAAAAACAGATTTCCCCCTTTAAAACAGGAAGCTGTGGGTTCCCCTTTGGCAAGCAGCTCTCGGCAGGCAGAGTTCCAACCTGCAAGACCGACTTGCAAAAGGGCAGGAAACCCTATGCCCTGTTCGGGGGGGGGGGGGCAGGGACAGGGCCTGAGAATCTGAGTCAACCAGGGCCGGCTCAGACTCATTATCTCTCTTGCAGCCCATATGCTGCCCTGCCCAGCCCAGCCCAGGTACCTGCCAGCCTCGCTGGGCTTGGGAGAGTGTGGCCCCTGTATGCACAGCCGCAAGACAGGATGAGACCAGCCGGTGGGAGCCTCAGTAACATGGGCAGCTGTCTCACTGCAGCCTGCATCTGCGCTAGGACACGTGGCCCCAACCTGGGGACCTTCTGGTCCCGGGAACCACTCAGTGGGGTGTGCTGGGCTGGGAGGAGGGGTGGAGCGGGCTTGATGGGAAGGGGGAGATTGAGGTGGCAGCAGGGTTTATGTATGTGTGATGGCCTGGGTGTGTGAGCAGGGGTGTGTGGGTGAGAGAAAGAGAAAGAGATGGGTGGAGGTGAGGGGCTGCTTTGGGTAGAAGTGGCTGCCAGAGCAAGGCCTGGAGCCCCCCTAGAGCAGCATGTGCAGGAGGAGGCCAGCCTGGAGGCAAAGGGGTTTGTCCCTGAGCCCCAGTCAAGGGCTTCCTAGGAAGGGCATGGGGACCACTGGGCCTGGGCACAGATGCAGGGAGAAGAACAGTAGTGGCCAGCACCGCGCAGAGCCACAAAGCAGTGGGCAAGACAGCCACAGCTGGACCAGTGTCCTGGTTGTGGGGGGAAGGAGCAAATGGGGGGTAGGTAGAGCTGCGGATCAGGAGTGAGGGGGACTGGGGTTTGGGATCGAGGGGCACTAGCATATCAGGGATGCTCAGCAGCACAAAGCAGTAGAGGGCTGTAGCTGGACCTGCGTCCTGGTGAGTGAAGGGGGCAGAGGGAGCTCTGATTTTCTATGATAAAAAAACCAAACTCAAGCACCAAAAATATCCCTATCTAGAGAGAGAGAAGGAGAGGTCATTTTAATCACAGAAAAACACAGATTTGTGGGGGGTTAACCAGAGAATTTGGGATTTTAAAACATAGGAAACTAGGATCCGTGATCATGATACTCAACCAACATCTCAGCTCTCTTACACATTAATCCAGTCCTACTCCCAGAAGGAACTGGGTATGCTTTGCAAAAGCTTTTCCTACTCCCAACAGCCTCTGTAAGGAACAAAGTTAACAGAAACTGGGTGCTTAGGATTTCCCTGCTTGTGACAGTTCTCTCTGTCACATGATCATTTGAAGCAAATGTTGCATAGTAATGCAAGAAGTACAGGGAACAAACAGGAAAAACAAGACATATCAGTCTATAGTAACAAATGTGACTTAGTTGGCATAACAGACGTTATGGGTAATCCATGAACCTGGAATACAGATGTAGAATGGTTTGGTTTGTTCAAGGAAGGACAAATGAGGACAAAAAAGAAAAATGTATTGCCTTACACATCAAGGATGTACACACTTGCTATGATGTCGATAATGTAGTAGAAAACAGACATAGTGAAAAGTCTCTTGGTAAAGGGAAAAGAACAAGCATAATGCCATGATCAGGATATACTATAGATCAAATTAGGATGATCAAGTAGAAGAGGCTTTTTTGTTTCTGTTTTGATCAACCAAGATCCAAAATGCAGGATTTCATGGAAAGGGGGACTCCAAACTACTAAGGAATCTACTGGGAGAGCACTAATCCAGGACAGACTGTCCAACAAAGTCTTGGGATGCATCAGGGCTGCCTTTTGATAAACATGGTGAAGAAAGCAGTTCCAGTGGGGGGATCTTTTAGATTTGACTCCAACCAATAGGTAGCTATTAGTTAAGAATTGCAATCTATTATCTTATGATCCACATTCTTAAGAAGGAAAGGAGGCAGAATAGCAGAATAAAGGCAATTGATTTAATTAAACTCAGACAACTGGTAAGTGAGATCCTAGGGCAAATCTAGGTGAAAGCATTATTCAGGAGAGCTCAGGGGTGTTGGTTGTAGCCATGCTTGTCTAAGAACAAAGGCTGACAAGATTATTTGGGTGTTGGTCTAATAAAAGATATCACATTTACCCAACGAACCTTGTCTGCCATTCAGGAGAGCTGGACTTTTTAAAAAAGAAGCAATATTATGGGAACAAGTGTCTATTATAACAGCATGAAGGAAAAATAGGTGTTACGCTAAAACACCAATTTGTTTATATCGTGAGCTATTCAATGATCTGAAACTCAAGAAAGAATCATACCTGGGTCATAGAATCAGAGAAAGTTAGGGCTGGAAGAGACCTCAGGGGGTCATCTACTCCAACCCCCTGCTCAAAGCAGGACCATCCCCAACTAGATCATCCCAGCCAAGGCTTTGTCTAGCTGGGTTTTGAAAACTCCTAAGGATAGAGCTTTTACCACCTCTGGTCATACCTAGGTCATACCTAGAAACTAGGTCAAATGACTAAGGATGAGTACAAAGATGTGGCAAGAATAAAGGATAAAGGCAGGGAAGTCAAGGTATAAGATGAGGTAAATCTAGCAAGAGATATAAAAAGTAACAAGGAAACACTATAAATACATCAGTAGCAAAGTGACTACTAAGGAAAGAATTGATGCACTATTCACTGGAGAGTGCTTATAACAAATGATGCTGAGAGGGTTGAGGTGTTTAATCACAGACTCGTGGTCACCCCCCACACTCTGGGAGGAGCAGCAGGATTTTTTTTTTAAGTCTTCAAAACAGATGCCCAGTCCCCCACACCACAAACCGGCACAGGGAAGGGAAAACTGTTCATGGCCAAGTTTGTCTCTGTGAGCAGCTGTTCCCCATGATCCTATCTGCATCTGGGCAGCAGTGGCGAGGATAGTGGTGGCAGCCTGCAGGTCTCCCTCCCGTGCCTAGAGGCAGAGGTGTAAGTAGAGAGGGTGAAAGGGGGGTAGCAAGAGCAGTGGTGGGGGGAGATTTTTTACTTCATTTTGGGACTCAGAAAAAAGCTTCTCCCCTTCCCCCCCACCCACAGTGGGAGCGGGAGGCTGGGAGCAGGGAGTGCAGGCAACCCTGTAGCTCTGATCACTGTTCCTACACCACCCTTTTTAAAATCCTTGATCTGCCTGTGGGAACAGGTGATGTATTTAGATTTTGATCAAGCTTTTGAACCCTGTCAGGGAGCCAAGGAAATATAATGTGGATTAAATTACTGCAAGGTATGTACACAACTGGTTGGAAAAAAAGTACTGTAAGAGTAGTTATCAGTGGCTCATACTAAAACTGGAAGGATGCATCAAGTAGAATTTAGATGATTTTGACAAATTGGAAATATGGCCCAAAATAAACAGAATGCAATTTAACAAGCAGTAATCAAATACACAAATGCAAAATGGGGCAGGCAGCCGGGAGCTGGAGCTGGAGCACCGTGAGCTGGGGCAGGAGCGGCTTGACTGAAGGTTCCTCCTGGCCCAGAGCCATGCAGCAGGATCAGGAGGAGGAGCCACCGCTGGAGGTGCAGGGAAGCCAAGCAGAAGCCTCACCAGGAGCAGCCCTGCTGGAAGCTGTGCACACTGGCGCTGGAGCACAGCATGGGCTGCCCTGGGCAGGGCTCAGCCCCATGCAGAGTGCCACTGGGGCAGCCATGGGGCAGATCCAGTCAATTGGTGGGCACCTCCTGCGGGTCAGATCAAGCCAGCTGGCAGGATGGATCCGGCCTGCAAGCCATATTTTGCCCACCCCTGTTTTAGATAGGACAGAAAGAGACAGATTTACAGTACTGCAATAGATCATCAGTCCACCCGGGGAAGTGTATTTGCAGATTGCAGGTGGGCCACCCTACCACTCAGAGGTAAGTGCTTAGGTTCTTCCCTGTGGAACTACAGAAGAAGGAGGGGGATGAGGAGCAATTTGAAAGGCAGGAGGGGACATGGAATAAATCAGAACCATGGAAGATATGGAGGACATGATTTCAAAACATCTGTAAAAGCAGGCTGACAGGTAAGGGAGTTTGAGGACTGAGTAGTGATTAAAACTTGACTCAACTGAGGTCATTAGAGGCTGACAAGAGCTATTTCAGTGGTGTAGAACAGACAAAAACCAGATTGGGGTGGAGGAAGGAACTGGAGGAGAGAAACTTAAGGCAGTGATTATGAACAGCACATTAAGCCAGGAGTGCTCAACCCCCAGCCCTCAGGCCAGATCTGGCCCCCAGCGCTGTGTCATCTGGTCCATGGGGAGCCCCATGGGCTGTGGCTGTGGTCCTGTGTGCATAGGGGAGCACAGAGCTCGATCCTAGCACTTGGGGTTGGGCAGAGGCAGCGCAGGGCCCTGGAGCCTTGATCCCAGCACTTCGGGGCAGGAGGAGGTGGAGTGGGCTTCTGGGCTCATCCTGGAATGCAGGGTTAGACAGAGGCTGTGTGGGGCCCCAGGGCCTGATCCTGACAGCTGGGATCCAATCTGACCCTGTGCTATGAATTTGGCCTGTGCAGCCAAAATGTACAGCACCACTCTACATTAAGCATTACGCAAATGGAAAAATTAAAGGAAGATGGGTTGGTAATTGGAGAGGCAAGGGAAGGTCAAGTGTGCAAATAGAGATAGGAAACTTTTATGTACTTATTGGCACCCCCAAGAGCCAGTACCTGTCAGGCACAAGACTGAAGCTTCTTCTGTGCTTGCCTCTGAGTTATAGTGCAACTGGTGTGTTTCTGATTATCTAAAGGTATCTGGTATACAGCACTGAGCAACTATATTAATTACACTTGTCTGTGAAAGGCTGTATCTGAGCAGGATCATTAAGCCTTTGAAAGATAACTGTAATTGTCATTAAATGGTTTTTCTTTTTTAATGTAATTCAATCTTCCAGAGAAAGCAGAGAAACCAGTCCCCATCACATATGGCTATATATTGTAGGAACTAATTTAGAAGGTATGTCTCTGAAAAGGGAGTCAACTAGATGAAGCATTTAAAAAAAATACAAACTGTTTTTGGTTCTCAGTAAATCTGGTTAATGCTGGTAATTGCCTGCAGACATCCTCAAGGAGAGGTGTCAGAGGCTGGCATTTCTAGAGTCTGTGTTCCCTTTCTGTCCTTGGGATGTACATTTGAATACATTTAACATGGAAAAGTTGAGTAATCTTGCCATTGAAGAATAAAGCACTCTGCTGTACCTATTTAGTTGAGCTCCCCATGCGTACTCTATATTCTAGAATGGTGTCTACATGAAGGTCCATGTGAGGAGGAATAAACAGCATAGCTTTTACTGAATTGTATTTCGGTTGCTACTTGCAAGTTGTAAAATGAGATAAAAATGTTATTCATCAAAATAGATGTTGTGCTGTTAGGAGAGAACAGTTTATCATTCCCTGAACAACAAAATCCCTTATTGACACCAATACCTTTCTTGCTAATATTATTAACAGATACTGCATAGTGACTAAAGATATAGGTGCAAATACAGAATCACAGATTACCTCGGGGAAGGGTGCTGCCTGTTTCTTGTTTTAAGAGTCATTCCTTGTTTGGTCTCCAAGGTCTTTTTCTTCTTATAAAGTAAATATAGTAAGCACGGACTAGTTTCACTAATTCTCCTAAACTGTGCACCGTTTGTATATAAAATTGTTGAAAGCTGAATTTGTGGAACCTTGTTACTTGCTTTGTATTTCTGATGCAACAGATCTTTATTTCTTTGAATACAGGTAGTCAGCATGCCCTAAACATGGCCTTCTGATAGCCCTTTTCTAACCTTAGTATTTCTGGGCATACCAATAAGTCATTACAATACTGAAAAACTGACGAGATCAGACAACTGTTTCCTGCTTGTACGCTCTAACTTGGTCCACAGCCTCTAGCTTCAAATCACCCTCTCATCACAACATCAATCACTGACCTTTGTCAAACTCTGAACTTCACATAGATTACCTGAGTTACTACAGTCTCCCATACATGCTGCCAAGGTAATCTAGGCAGCTCTCACGCTCAGGCCTTGGTCAGGCTAGGGAATTGTGAGACATACATTTCTATTGCAGCCATCACTGCTGACATGGTTACCAGGGGAAGTGACTTGGGAGGATGCTGAGAGACTGGGGAATGCTTGAGATAGGCCCTACATTGTTTAGGAGTTTTCTGGGGCTTTTGAACTGGTTAAAAAAGTTCTACCAAAATATTATTTTTAAATGTTTAATAGAAGCTCAGTTTTGTTTGCTCCTCCTTTCTTTCCCTGTCTCCTCTTGCCTCCCATTTATTTCTTTTGCCACTGAAAAGGGGAAAAAAGGAGGAAAGTGGAAGAAATTTAAAAGTTCAACAAAGATTGCTTAGTCATGACGTGGAATATTTCAAATACTCAATTCTTGATGACAATTCTCAGTTTTCTTAAAATAAAGAGCCACTTTATCATTAGAAATGTTTAAAAAGAAAGTTTTTACCATGTTTATTATAATTATTAATGACACTTATTCTACTGATTGGTTTATTGCATTATAGTTTGTTAGCCAATTAAGTTTTGTACCTGTTCACTTCTTCAACCTACACTTCTTATTATTTACCTGCAGTATCACCCATTGCATGATAATGGATTTTCAAACACTTTTCTGTCTTGGTCTTTCTTGGTCAGTTCCTTTCCATCATATTATTTTTCTCATCATCCTTCTCTCCTCCCATAGTTTCTGCTTCTTCCAGCTGTTTCATCCCCTGATTCATCCTAGCCCTACAATCTTTTCACTGCCCACAACTTTGTAATCTACCACAACTTTTTTTGCCTTTCTCTTCCTCCCTAACTCTAGTAACAGCAGGTCATGGTCTAGAATCATTGAAACAAATAGCAAAGAAAGAATATAACATGCTACCCAAATCCTCACTGATGATGCTATATAAGCCAGTCTCTAACAGTGGAAAAGAAAACAATGAAAAACAATTTTTGTTGAATAAACTGGGTACCAGTATAACAGAAAACATTGCACATAAGCTATCAGGTGACGGATCATAACTCAGTGTCACAGAAATAGCTTTTAATGTCCTCCACATTAAAGGTACATTAGAAGCCACAACCCCCATTTTCAGTAAGAGGTTAACATGTTTTATGTAGTTTTTATCTTATTTTTTACTTTAAAGTAACAGAACATACATTAATTATTGTTAACAATATTCTCTGTTAATATCCTAGGCCGTGTGCAAACAAAACAAGGGGCTTGCAGTGGCAATGTGGGGGGGGGGGTGCATGGGGGTGCACATGCACCCCCTGAGAGTGCTGGTGCACCCCCTGATAGGCCACACTTCCCACTTAGGCAACAGAGGGGGGGGGCAGACCAGAGCACCAGCGCCTCCCCTACAAGTGCCAGCCAGGGAGTGGTGCTTCTGGGAGCACTGCAGCCACTTCCCAGTCCGCATTATCAGCTGTGGAGGGGGGGGAACACCCCCCCCAGTCAGCGCAGTCAGTCACTGGGGTCCCCCCCACCGGTCACTGACTGGTTGCTGGGGGGGGGGGGGGGGACACGTGGCCCCGCTAACTCAGGTGGCACCAGTTGCCCATGGCAGCATGTGTGCATGTCACTGTATAGCAAGTTAAATGCTTTTGGACTGCTTTAATCGTGTTGGTGTTTGCACATGTCAGCGGTGTATTGCTCAGTAATTCCAGACGCTGTAGCAAATTCAGCGGTGTAATGTGCCTTAAATGACTTGGGGCACAGCAAACTAAAACTCCTCTGAGGAGTTTTTGTTTGCTGCCCTACAGCCACGGAGCGAAGCACCAGGCTCTGTGCAGCTCGGGGCTCTGCAGGAAGCCCGTGCAGGCAGCCTGGCAGCAGCCTGGGAAGGCAGGCTCCACCCAAGAAAAAAAAGGCAGCGAGCCTGATCTTTTAAATAAAAAATTTTCCCCTGGAGCCTGCCCGCCTGCCTGAGCTGCACAGGGGCCTGGTGCTTCCCTCCATGTCTGTGGTGCCCCCCAGGACCACCCAAGCTGGGTGCCTGCAGGCAGGTGCCACCTGGGGGGGGGCGCACCGCTGCTGTGGAGGGAAACACCAGCCCCCTCCCCCCACAGCCCAGGGACTGCTCTGCCTGCGGGCAGCTTGCCCTCCCTCCCCACCAGAGAGGCAGCTAAGTTCAGGTGTGTGCATGACACAGGGGTTTAAAGGGCCCTAAATTGAAATGGTGTTTTTAAAAACCCACCATTTCAATTTAGGGCCCCCGTTTCATCTACACACACCCCTATTGGCTAAAGGTTTTGGTAGCACATAAATTGTGTAGCCACCATCATTCTGCATATGTGTGTATATGTGAATTTAACTGTATTTTGAAGTGTATTTGAAAACAACATATGAAACACTATTAAAAACCTGTAAGCTTATTAGAATTCTTGGCTATTTCATTTAATGGGTCTTTATTCTGTTTTGGACGGTTACATTTAGGATCTGACCACAACGTTAATGGTTTCAGGACAACGCAGGTGAGTTCCATCACGGTTGCACAAGAAGATGCATTTCTGCTTCGTGAGCAACAACAAAGCGTGTCATAAAGAGCTTAAAACTTTGTTAGCACAGGAATAAGGAGGGCAGAAGAACAAGCAGCAAAAGAAAACAAAATGCGTTTGGACCCTTTTCTATTTCATTTTGAGGTTTAAGACAGGCCTAGAAAGGATTCTATTGTTGTTGTAAAAGGCTTTTCTTCTGTGCTTGCTTGTATTTTGCAAAGTATCATCTTGCTTACAGTGGAGGATTCACGTGAGTGTAGAGCTGGTGGCATTGTGACATAAGTGCCAATGAAGTAACATCTAAGGCAGTGGTTCCAACCTCGGGTTGTGACCCAAATCATGGTTGTGGGGGTCCGCCCCTTGCTCCGCCCCTCCACCTGCGGGGCTCTCCCGGTGCACAGTCTGCGCAGCTCTTGCCGCCGCTGCCCCCCTCAATCCCAGCCCAGGCTCTACTGGTGCTGCCAAGCATGAGTGAGTTGGGGTCAGGGGTTGTGGCCCGGATTTAGGGTTACAACAAAAAAAGATTGGGAGCCACTGATCTAAGGGTTCAACACTGCAAGCCTGCCATGTATTTTTCCTCAAATCCTCTACCATTTACACTCAAAATCTTTTAATACAACTCAACATGTGCTGAGTTTGTAGTGGCACGCTTGTCTGGGGATAGGGTGCAAATATGTAAGGGGCCACGACCATGCCCCTGTGTGTCCATTTCACAGCGTAGAGCCAGAAGAAATGCTGGCACCTGAACTCATGTTTAGTAAGTTCTCCAATGATATTCCCACTGTTCTTGTAACTCTAGGTGCTTACCTGTCTACCCACTCATGTCCATGTTATGATTACATACCAGAACTACTTTCCACTTGAGATAAATTTGCGTGGCATGATTGCCTTTCATTGCCATGGCCCACTTCAGTTCCCACCTACTTTGGATGAACAACCAGCCTATTGATAACTGGCCAGAGGAGCATCCCTGTGTGAGCATAACAAAGACAGGTTTGAGAGGCTCCTGAAACATCTACTCCATCAAGTTCTACAACATAATTCTGAACAGGGACAGTCTTATCTTCAAAGAAGCACTTTGAAGGAAGGGGGCAAAAATGCTCTTGGGACACCATCTACTGTAATGCAGAGGAAGGAGTCTCGGGAACAACCCACACAGCTGGAAATTCAGCATTAGTATGTATAGTTCCATGTATACGTGCTATCCTGGATGGATTTTCTAATGACCAGATTGGGGAGGGAAGGAAGCAGCCTGAGGGAACAACAGAGGTATCAGAACCAGACTGCAGCTTGTATGTGCCACCTACCATCTTTAACACCATTGGAGAAAGTAACAGGGAGCGATTTCTAGGGTATGACCAACTAAATTGCCATTACATGAAATGTAATGGATTCAGCTCTGGCTCAGGGTAGAAGATAGGATATTTTTCTAGCAACCTTCATCCTCAGCTACTTCTTCCCATCCTACTTGTGACCAAAGACAAATTCAGAGAACAGGGAAATGACAGGCAATACTGGGAGCTTTTCTTATAGGAGATAATCAGGACAGCCTGTGAGATTCCTGAGGAGGGCAAACATCCAATAACTGTTTTTGTAGCTTACAAGTGGTCTCCATTCTTTAATATGCTATTCAGTTACTGAGAAACAAAAACATCTTTTTCATAGATAGATGGGATTTCATCTATAGCATGAAAAGTTTGCTCTTGCTTTGCTGCCTGGATCTTCAAAGATGGTATTATTTTCCACAATATTGAAATAGGGTTCACATTTATATTAAGTCCTGATATAATACCCTACCAAACAGATTTCCTTACCATTTTCAATACATCAAATCTGAAATTTTTGCCATATTTCATCTTTGGTCTAGGCAGTTTTTGCCAAAAGGATTTGAGCAAGGCAACATGCAAACAGGGAGTAAGAGCACAGCATGCAGATAAACAGTGCAGACTGCAACTAGTCTCGATGCAGATAATGTAAATAATTTTAAAAATTGCCTCTTCATTGCTTAACAAACAGATCTCTTTCCAGGATCCCTGGAAGATTAGGCCCTCCACTAACATATATAAAGAATCAGTGTTTTCCCTGCTTTTTTCACGCTCGAGAAGGGGTTAACTCCCCACACAGTGCAATCCTCTCCTTTGGCCATGACATTACAGATCTCTGTCCCCACATGAGTCCTGCTCTACCTCTTCTGCAACTCTAGTCAGATTGTGATTAGTCCTTTCCAGGATACCAATTGTCCAAAAAATTTCAAACAAGGCAAATAACAGTCCCAAACAAAATCCCAAGAGCCGACCAATTGTCCTTCCATAGCATTCCTCCCCGCATGTACTCTTTACAAAGTACATGCCATTGCCAGAACACCAAACCTCAGAACTTTCTTCTTCCCCTGAAGTTTCTCATCTATTCTAGCCTTTCTCCCTATTTTCATCCTTCCCCTTTCCTGAAAAAGCCACTTGCCCTCTATCTATCCCTGTTATGCACTAAGTAGACACTTGTAAGAGAACTGGTTGTTCATGGGAGTTTTAACTGAAAGGGGAAAGGCAACGGGAAAGTCCAAACATGTATGTGTTTGGATTATATTTCACTTTGCATATTTAGCTGCATCATACTGGTAGGGATACATGGCTGGTATAGCCGAATTGGCTTTATTAATGCTTTTTATTGATTGGTTTGGCTGTACAATATATTGGTGTGTGAGTGCATGGAAAAGGAGGAGATTTATTTATGACTTCCTTTCACCTATCCTTTAGTGCAGAAGTGTGGTGTAAATCCTTACTTTCCTTGTTTACTTGCCCCCAACCTCTGGGAAAACAGGCACATTTTCTGGGTGTGTGTGCTGGACCTGCAACCGAGCAGTATCTGAAAAGCACTCCATATAAAACTTCCTACATATAGCCTCACAGAGGTCGTTTGCAGTGCGATATACACATCACAGTCCAGCTCCAGTTGGTAAGGCACTAAGATGTGATGTATATCCACACACCCCACTACTAAATATGTAACTGCACTGCCAGTATGGGCAGGGATACCCAGGCCGTAGGGCATGTGAAATGCTCAGATCTGAGTATGACCAGGGGTTGTCAACTGGGAGTATGCGTTCCCCCGGGGGTACTTGAGAAGGCACTAGGGGGTACGCACGAACAGGTGGGAACAAAGCGTTGCCATGCACCATCCCACACTGCCGTGCAGGCGCTGCCTGCCCGGCGGGATATGGGGGACAGAGGAAGCTTGCATGTGGTGGCTCTGCATTTAGCCATGCCCCCCCACCCCCGGCTCCGTGTTCAGTTGTGCACCATCCCCCCTCCCCCCCCCCCC
The DNA here is from genome assembly GCF_030867095.1 of Alligator mississippiensis. NCBI lineage: Eukaryota > Metazoa > Chordata > Crocodylia > Alligatoridae > Alligator > Alligator mississippiensis. The sequence continues at coordinate 283,464,696 of NC_081826.1, forward strand.
ACACACACACACTCTGCATCTGGCCGCCAGGGGTACACTGCTTTGCATCTGGCCGCTGGGGGTACACTGCTCCAAAAAGGTTGAAAACTCCTGGTGTAGACTATTGTTTCCCAGACTTTTGATCCTTGAAGCACACTTTCTTTCTGGATTAAAACTGGTGGCACAGTTCACTCTTATTCCTGAAAGGGTGTATATCTCTCTCTCGCTCTCTCTTTCTGTGTGTGTGTGTGTGTGTATAAAACAATATTTTATACTATGTGCATAAATATTATGATAAGTATAAATTAATTTTTAATTTAACAAAGTATAAAACAGTATGACTTTGTAACAAGTGGGCCTTCCTTGGGCCGGTCAGATGTTGGCCCATCCACTTGTTTCTAAGCTAACCAACTGCCTCTCTCGCCTGCCATGACTTGTTGGAAAATTATTAAGATATTACACCCGTGGGAAGCTGCCCATTTTTCCACCCCAATACCAGGGGGCACTATCTGAGGCTCCATTCCTCCCCTACCCCACAGCGCAAGCCTTGCAGGCATTCCCTCCAGCTAGCTAGCACTCAGATCCGAGCTCTAGAGTCTCACCGGGACTCTCGCTCCCCACCGGAGCTCCTGGTTCCAACACCCTCACACTGGGTTTACTTTGTACACACACCAAAGCAATATATGCCAGGTCCTGTGCCCATACACTGGGCTCTAAGCCCGCACATACACTCTCGGGGCTCCAAGCCCTTCTCTGGGATCAGGGCTCCGAGCCCTGTCCACAAGCCTTCCCTGGGCAATCCCCTTATCCCTGGCCCCGGGACATTCCTTAATAACTCCCCAAGACTCAGGGCCCCAGCCCCCTGGAGCTTCATGCTGACTCCTATATGCAGCCTCAGACCTCCACTGTAGAGTTTGGGCACCGCCACAAGTCCCTCCACCAACCTGGGCCCTGCCTCCATGCTCCAAGGTGAACCTGGGCGCCCCTTGCTTGATCTTGCCCACCAGGGATGTAGGAGCTGGGATTATTAAGGCACCCTGACCTGCCTTTCACCACAGTAGAAACTGGCCTGGTATGTCCTGGGGGCTCCTGCACTACTGGGAGCCCCACCAGGCCACCCACTCCTGGAAGGGTGCATTTTTAGGTCATGTCCAGGACCTAGACCCTCCTAGCCATCCCCATCAGCTCTTCCCTTACCTCCTGGGTTGTTTCTGCTGCAGCTCAGCTAGGCAATGTTTCTGCCTGCCTTGGCAGCAGCAAACTACAGCCTCTTTATACCTGGTTCCCAAACTGGCTGCTGTCAGCAGGCACCTGGTAGCTACCTGACTGCCCTTAAAGTGGTAGGCACCAACAGTGCCCTGCCACAGATTTTAAAACAAAAATATCAGTGTGAAATATGAGCTTGTTCACAGTTCAACTAAAAAATTAATAATATTATAAAAATGACTGCAGTGACTGCACTTGATTTCTGTATGGTCTTACAACAAAGACACCACTTTGTCCACTTGAGAAGATGACCCAGACACTTGGCTCTTTCTCTATCCCACCAAAGCGTCCATGGAGGTATGTATAAGCTGCACCATTCATCTTTGTCACTGTTCCGGGCAGTGATGTATTATGGCAGATTATAATGAGTAGAGTAAATAGTCATAAGAATTAAGTTCATGTCCTCTCCCATTTAAGGTGTCTACACTGCCTGAGCAGGTTCAGGCTTGATATCAGGAAGCATTACTTTACGGTTAGGGCTGCCAGGCTCTGGAATGAGCTCCCAAGGGAGGTGGTGCTCTCACCTACTGGCGGTCTTCAAGAGGAAGTTGGATAGATATCTGGCTGGGGTATTATGATCCCAGCACTCTTTCCTGCCCAGAGCAAGGGGTCAGACTTCATGATCTGTTCAGGTCCCTTCCAACCCTAGAAACTATTAAACACCAGTGATTCCTGGTGTGCTGCAGGCAAAAGCAGCAGAAGTGTGCCATTTTTTCATATTTCTTTTTTTATTTATTTTAAGCATTTTAATATTTGTAATATTAACACACAATATTACATTTTCAAGTGAGAGTTAAAAAGTCAGGCTGCTTGAGTCTCTTCGGGCATGTCTACATGTTCCTGGCATGGTGCAATTACTGCACCGTGCGGGTGCTGCATGCTTAGATTTCCTTGCTATGTTGCCAAAACAATGTAGACCCATGTGATGGCTACATCTCTGTAGCACGCTGTATGGCAGCGTAGTGCATCGCTACATTGCCGTGGTATAACATGTAGACATGCTTCTTGAGTATTATTTTGATCCCTATTGAACTGAAGTAACTATTAAGATACAGCCATTCCTCCGTTGGGCTGAGAACTCACAACGCACATTTTTGAGTGTTTTGTGGAAAAAACACTAAGAACAGGACTTGACTTCCTGATATTCTACGTTGAAAAAACAGGTAGGAAAATATATTATTCTTTGAAAAAATAATCAGCTCATGCTCCTGTATCTAGCTGAAAGAAGCAAAACTCCTCTGCATTTCCAGGCCACCTTTAAGGTTCAATTTGCTAGCACCAGTAACAGAGGCTAATAACGAGGTCCCCAAAGTAAAACAGTGTATTCCAAGTGCCCTCCATAGGCTGCTTTTGGCCCAAACCATTTGAAAACATTGCATTTCCAAGGGGAAAGGACACAATTTTCCCTGACCCAACACAGGTTTGGGCCCACTACGACACAGAGGTGACCCTTGGTTCATGTTTCATGCCAGAGCAGAATTGAACAAGCTTGAAAAAAACTCTTCACTTCTTTCAGGAGACAAGGATTTCTGTGGGCAATATCTTTTACTGGACCAATTGCAGAGCTGGGTTAGAGATAGACAAGCTTTCAAACACAAGACATTCTTCAAGTCACTTCTTTCCTCATGGGTTATGAAAGAGGCATGGGTTTCTTAAGGTGATATCCTCTTTTGGGATCAAGTTAGACAAGCTTTCAAATGTAAGGCATTCTGTCATGAGCCAGGCCCAGCATAGTAAAGAAAAGTAGTGGGAGGGGGTGAGAGAAATTCCCAGGGGTAGCAGACTCACAATTAACAGAAGAAAAGAAGCTGATTCCTGGAAGATCAAGATCAATTAAAAGGGAGGAGGGTCATTCTTACCTTTCAGGTGTGGGGAAAAAAAAATCAGGAGTCAGGTAAAATATAATGTGCCATAAAACTTGGGAACAAAAGTTACATTTTTGTTCCCAAGTTAGCCTTTAAAAGGGTGTTAGATTTCCCTTGAGCAGGAGCATAGTGAGAGCAGAGAGGGATTGGTTATTCTGTGAGAAATGGGCTCCTAATTGTGTGCATCTGCTCTTTATCATACAAAAAACTAGAACTCTTGGTTCCAAAATGATATCTTTTATTAGACCAACTGGAAAATGGCAAGAAAATTGTCCTTTTCTGCGAGCTTTCGGGATCAAAGTCCCTTCGTCAGGCTCTGGGAAAAGTGTAGATGGTACAAGATGGTAAAAAGTCCCCATAGGTAGGAAATAAACTTCATTTTTGCACTTTCTGCCCTTTATCTATTTTCTGTAAGCCCTCGTTCTGTGCCGTTTCGCAGTGTAGTTTAGCAGAGTAGTTCCCCCATGTAGCTGCCCTGTGGTCACTAGATCAGGCATACCGCAGTTCAGGACAGGCATGCATGGGCAGATTTGAAACTAGGGGTGCAGATGGTGTGATGCATCATCACATACAGAACAACACACACTTTTCTCCAGTTGAAAAGAAACTAGAAGCTTTCATGCTAGGGGCCTGGGTCTGTATTATTCAGTTTAAGATTGAAGGAAAAAACTAATATAACCTAATTGGAAGGAGTAGAAAACCTGCAGGACTGGGAAACAGGAACTCCATTCCCAGGAGCAGTGCGTGGCGAGAAGGAAGCTGGCTGGACCAGGTAAACCTCAAGCCCATTACACAGAAGAGAACAGGGTTGCTAACACCTGTGGAATGAGGAGTCTAGAAGGAAGCCGATAGATAATAATGAGCCCTGAAGTCAAGTGACTTCCCCAGCACTGCCCGACTAGAAATGCTGCTGCTGCTTCCAAGCAGCTGGTTTTAAACTGTGGGTAGAGCATGAATCAAAGGAGGGGGTGCGAGCTGGGTTTGAATTACGTGGGGAACTCGGGGGGCTGAGCCCCCTCATAACAGACAAAAGCCGCCTTGCAAGATTTGAAAATCATAGCTGGGGGGGGTCTCCTATTGTATTGCTCCTTCACTTCATTCCAGGGGATTTAATTATAGCATAGTGATGGGCAGCCCAACTTTTTTGGCAGACCCCCCCAAGAATCAAAGCGCAACTGAACCCTGGGTGTGAGTACATGCACCCCGGCTGTCCCTGGAGGAGGGGGGGGGGGTGTGAATCAGGGTGACTGCCTTGGGCCCCACGCTTTGGGGGGGCCCTGTGAACAGTGACATACAGGTCTCACTGTGGTTGCTGTGCACCGTTGGCGCCACGCTCCAGCTGCTTGCTCCCCCGCCTCACCATGCTCCAGCTGCTCGCCTCCCTTCCCCGCTACACTTGCTACCCCCTGGCCCTGCACGGCCTGATATGCCCTGGGCCCCACACACCCCTGGGGATGGCTCTGACCCCTGGATCTGCCCAAGGTGCTGCTAGTCGAGGCCGCAAGGCCCGCAACCTTGACCAAGCAGCAGTCTGTTTTGTTCTGCCCTGGCGACGAGCCCGCAGAAGGACAAGGAAAGGGCTCGCATCCCCACCCGCGGACACCTCCAGCCCGAGGAACCGGGCCCCGCCAACTCTGAATCTATTCACACGCCATAATGACGCTGATATGATGCCTTTACATCAAATGCACGGGACTAGCACATTATTTTTTTAAGCAAAAAAACCCCACTGGACTACTGCATACGTCGGGTGAAACACTGATTCTTGATTTTCTCCCGGGTGACTCTCAGCAGTCTCCTTGGAGCTTGATATCCGATGCCTGGAGCCTCCCGGGCCGTGCTGCGGGGCTGGGGAAGCACCGCCACGGCTCTGCCTCCTGTCCCGTCCCGTGCTGTGCTGGAGGCGGAGGCGAGCGGGGAGTCCCCGCTACCTGGCGTCACGCGGGCGGGCGGGCGGGCGAGGGGCGGCGCTGCGGGCGGGCGGAGCGGAGCGGAGCGGAGCACACCTGGCGCGGGGCAGCGCCGCCGACCTGGGAACTCGTCGGGCCGGTCCCAGCCATGCGGCCGCGCCGCTGCCCCTGAGCGCGGCCCAGCCCCGCCGCGGGGAGCCGAGCCGAGCCGAGCCGAGCCGGGCCAGGTGAGGGCAGCGCGGGCAGCGCACCTGTGGGCCGGGGCGGGAGGCACCTTGCAGCCTGAGCAGCAGCAGCTCCCCTGCGCCTCCCCGGGGGAGACGAGCCTCAGCTCCCGGACAAGGCTGGTGGGCGCAGCGCGGTCTCGGTTTTGGACCAAGGCACAGAGCTGGACACGTTCCTCTCTGCAAGCTGTCGGGCACAAGCCCCCTTGGCCAGGCCGAGCAAGCGCCTGCCCACGGTCTGCGCTCTTCCTGGGTGGCCGGGAGAGCAGCCCAGCGCCCAGGGGAGAGAGCTGCTCAGTGCACATGGAAACGCGTGTGTGCTGCCTCTGGCTCGCGCTCTGCTTTGGTTAGTCTCTAAGGTGCGAATCCGCCACATCTGGAATGCGCCCGGCGCAAGGCTGTGGGCCCCACAGCTCATGGCGACGGGGGTCGGGCTGCGTGTGCCCTTCACCTCGCTCCTTTGGGCTAGCGAGGCTCGGGCGCGTGTGAGCGCCAAGGCTTCCGGGCCGGGGCTTGCGCCTAGGAAGCCTGCCCTGGGTTTGGGAGTAGCTGCAGCCCCAGGCTGAAGAGTCTGGGGGGAGGATGCTTGCCCCTGGTAGCGCCACACAGAGCTGAATGATTGAGGGCTCTCCATAGATAGACTTCGGTGCTGACTTGGCCCCGGACATGACATTTAAAAAAAAAACACCCAAAAAAACTACCCTGTCTCCTGCTAGACTTCATACTAAGGCAGCTAACCATGTCCCTTACCGATGGAGCTTCTTCCATGTACCAAGCTAAACATCTCGCACTCCTCCCGGGCCCCCAGTGTAAGAGGTATTTGCTAGTTTCCTCATTGTGCTCTCAGCGATACTTGCCTGTTAAAATGCCCAGTGATTCATTTTCAGAATGACTGCGCTGTAAGGTAAACATTAACTTGCTCAAAAAGCATGTTGCACCCATCTCTTGACAAAGCTGTTGTAGGGAATAGGCAAGGGGAGGATTGCCAAGTGTTTTTTTTTATTATTATTATTTTTAAATCCTCATCTTTCTCAAAATAATAGAGAGGATCTGAGTTGGAGAAAGGCAGATGGGAATTCATTCACTTGTTTGCCTTCTAGCACTAATGGCAAGATCTGGAAATTACTCTCAGTGCCTTGTGGTGCACAGATTTATGTTTACCTGAAGCCTTAATATTTGTCTGCGGTCCGCATATCAACAGTTCTTGGAGGGACTAGGTGGGCACCTACATTTGATTGTGCAACATCAAATGGCATGGTTTAATCTTAAAACAAAACAGCACAACACTTTTATTTTGACTGGTAAAATACACTGTAATTCTGATCAGAGAGTAGTTCATGAGTCGGACCAGGCACAATGTTCTTTAATATGACAAGGAAAAAAGCTCTTGTAACAGCAGAAATTTCCATCTCTCCAGTAATAAAAAAGCAATGACTTAACAGAAGGCAGCAGCTCTAGAGCATATAGATCTTAACTATACAGAGAGGGGACTGGTCCCTTTTCTTTCTCTACAGGGAATCATGAATATTTTGAGTTAATGCTTAAATTATGCTTAAATTATTTTGTTCAATATAAAGCTTTCCTTTTTTTTTCATAACAAAAATGTGCAGGAAAAATTTCTGACTGTCATACCTTTCAAAAATAGCCACTGCAGAAAGACGTATAAAAGCACTTTTGTTTTCAGTCTGATTCAAGAAATATTTTGTCTTTTGCCTCTACTCAGAAATGTAGTATGGTTAATTATTTTTTGCTCTATAGTTTTTGTTAGTAGTATATTTGAGCAGTGACTATGTAGCGGCATACTGTACATGCACAGAGGTGCTACATTAAAGAACTTACAATATAAGTATTGTAGAAATGGAAATTGAGCACTAATTCATAGCGCTGCTCAGTATATTTTAGGAATATTTGCTAACAAGTTGGTGCATATTGCTTGTCTGTTCTGGTGATCAAAGGAATGGAAAATAAGCCACAACTTAGATTAAGGCTGTGTGAATAATTGCTTAGCATTTACTTACCTGTTTGTTTAGTGGCTGAACTAGAAAATGGGAATGGATTTTTGTTTTGAATCAGCATGAAATGAAAATATTTCATTTTTATTTGGTGAACTGAAATTGCTCATTCTTGCTTAGGTGAAATATTTCCATTGACCCTAAACATTGACATTTTTTGTGTGTCTGGGAAAAAAAAAATAAAGGAGTTGACGAGGAAAAGGGAGGTAGTGGTTACTGGTTATGGTCTTGCTGTGCCTTTCTTAACCCAGTGGTTAGGACACCCACCTAGTTCAAGCCCCTCTGTATGTGATTCAGAACAGAGATTTTAAGTGAAAAACTCCTAGCTTTCCAGTTGATGTCATTATACTTATTATTAACATACTTATTCATTGGATCAGGGACTGGAAAACCAGGTGTTCACCTTGCCAGGTGAATAACTTATCCATCAGGCCAGAGAGTTCAGTGGCCTGAGGAATATTCAAGTATATAGTATAGAGGGGAATGGCTTCAACAGGAAAAACTGGAGAAACCCACCCCAGAATACCCTGAAACTTCATGGCTACTGTGCAGTATTCTTTTGGGAGGTAAGAGGCTTCAGTTCAAATCCCTGCTCTGAATCAGGCCAAAAGGAGCTTTTAATTCACATCTTCCATAACCAAGTGTCCAAACACTGATCTGGAGTTACTGAAGGCCCCTCTAGCATCATCTCTCTCTCTCTCTCTTTCTCTCTCTCCTGTATGAATGGGGGACCTCTCTCTTTCATTAATTTAATCTTAAAATCAGAATAGTTTGTTTCAGACGTATCAAAGTGAACTGCATCAACAATTCCAAAATAATTTTTATTCATCCATATCTATGTGGTGAATTTGACTTGAGTTTTATGTAGTTTGGAGTCTACCTGAAACTGGATTTATTTATTTATTTTTTAGAGAATGTTTGTCAAGGTTTAACCCTGCTCCTGATATCTGATAAATATGGTTAATCCACAAATTGCATTATGTAGGGTGCACCGATAAAGATTTTCTTGGCCAATACCAAGCTGATTATTAACCAGCCATATCAGCCAATACCAATAACTGATATTTAGTATATTTAGTGCCATTTCTAAGCATGGGGATGCTGATACAGGAGACACAGTAGCACTTTAATTAGGGCGGCTCTCAGCCTCTCTAATTAAAGTGCTCTCCCCCCCCCCAAGTACATGTAAAAGTGCCTGTGCCAGTTGCGGCTGGCAGGGCTAGCCTAGTAGTGCCTGTGACTGGCTGTGCAGAGCCCTTCAACCCCAGCCTGGGACGGCTGCCTGAGCCTACCTGGCTGTCCAGGATTGGGTGGTCTCTGAGCCAGGCTCCCCGCTCTCCTCCCTCTGCCCAGGGCAGGACCACAGGATTGGAAGGGCAGGATCTAGCTAGGCTGAGGGGCTGTGGGAAGGACCTTGCTGTACACAGTGCGGGGGGGAGCGGCTGCCTCCACCTCTGCCAGGCTCTGTCCCTGGTTCCTGGGGCACAGACCTCCCAGCACTGCGGGTTGAGTCATGCTGGGTGGGGCCAGGCAACTCGGCTCCACCTGTCCCAGTTGTGTTTGCAGCATTCGGCACGTTATTCAGCACCCACCCTGGCCCCAGCCTGCACTCCATGTCACGCTATGCCAGCACCAGGGACATCGTGGCAGCTGCTCTGCTTCAGCCCAGCCCGGCTCAGTGGTGCCGGGGTCATCTTGGTTCCAGCACCACTGACCCAGGGTCATCTTGGCTCACGGGAGGGAACCCAAGTGTCTGGAGGTCTCAGCCAGAAGGCATAAGTATTCATAGTTTCTTAGTTTCATAGTTGGTAGGGTCGGAAGAGACTTGAGCAGATCATCAAGTCCGACCCCCTGCCATGACAGGAAAAAGTACTGGAAGAACATTATTGGCCACAACAGCCAAAAAAGCTAATAGCCAATAATGTAAATTTCTCTTTTATTGGTGCTGATCTGATAGGCACCCTACATATCAGTGCACCTCTAGCAGTGTGGTATTGCACAAGTCACTTGTAATCTGTCTATAAAATGGGGATAATAGTCTGTAATACCTGTGAGTAATTTAATTAATGATTATAGTCATGTAAATTAGACCAGCAGATGTCTATTAAGGCATAGGCATGATCTTATAATAAAACTCACTTTAAAAATATTATCTGAGAAGTTCGGCGCTGTTTGGAACATCTGATGTAGCAGTAGACTGAAGTAGAAAGATCTCTTGTTTTTGGCTTGTCTAATTCTCTAGTTCAGATTTTTTATTACTTTTATGTCTTATTGGTTAACATTTGAAGCAATATATCAAAACCAAAAGTTTTTTTTCTTTAATTTTTTAAAATAGAGTGGGTTAATTGGACCAGTTATCTAAACAAAAGACTCTTCAAAAAAGCTTTTAGAAGTTGCTCAGATGCTACAATGGTGGGTGCCGTATAGATAAAGGTTCCTGGTACTACAGGTTTCCCTCGCTTTATGCTGTACATGCATTCCTGGAAAATACCGCGTAACTCGAATTCGCATAAAGGGAACCCGCTTTACAATGTAACAAATAGGAATACCTTCCAAGACCTCGACTGTACTGACCCCAGACCTATTTCTACAAGCCATTATTGGTATTTACCAACAGCAGACATTACATACAAGCACAGGGTGGTGGTGAATGTCACCATAATGGAGATGGCAACTATGGAAATACGTGTCGCAGACAATGAGCGAGAAGCACAGATCCACACAGGAGACTCTATTTAGGTGTGCGTCACTCCCACAGTGCACCCCACAAAGCATCTGACTGCAGGCTTCCACCACACTGATTGCATAAGAGTGAATTTACCTTGCATATAATGAATTTTTGGTATAAAAAGGGTCATTACATAAGAGCAAATTTGCACATACAGAACTGCATAAAGCGAGGGAAACCTGTACATGCTTTTGGAAAGTCTTAGATGCTGATACTACTTGTGCAGTGTATTTACAGTAGAGAAGGGCAGGTGAAAAGATATCTGAAAAGAGCACACAAGGCAAACCAAATGAACTGCTAGTTAACCTATGCCTAATATGAGTCCTATATAGGTTCTTAATAATAAAAACTTAGTATCTAGGTCCTGGTACACACTTACAGATACCAAATCATTTTACTAGCCAGACTTGCTAAGCTGTGGGCTTTTATTTGTAAATCATAACTCAAGTGTCTGGTGAGCATAGCTATTTGTTTGCCGTATGCTTCCCTATTCCAGTCCCTGCAGTGGATTTACTTATCTGGAGTAGCTTCTGTGGTACGTACTGAAGCAATTTCTTCTTCCTACTTTTGGGCATGCATCCCAAGTCTTTATTTATGTGTTTACTTCCAGTATATTTTGAATCACTCCCTTTACTTCATGTCCCTGGTGAGGTTTCCCATGAGTATTCTGGTCTCTAGTCTTGTAATTTACTACGTTGAATTAAATAAGCCACTTGCCTGCCTTGGGCTGTAGTGTCTATTCAAATTAGCTTGAATTAATTTGCTGTATTCAGCTGTGGTTGCAGGTTTTATTTTGACACCAGTTTTAGTCATGTTGGCCCTGAGTGTGAGGATCTTTTTTGAGTTTACTTGCTCTTCTGGGGATTAGGAGGGTTTCCAGTCTTCCTGTTTTGTTGTCATTTTTAACTGAAATGAGCTGACTGAGAAGGTGTGACCTTACCTGAGCATGGAGCTAAGAGCCAGAAACCTAACTCCCTCTCCACCTGTGACATGCTGTGTGGCCTTGGGCAAATCATTTAACCTCTCTGTCTCTGTTTTCATCAAAGGTAAAGAACTATCTCCCAGGGGCATCATGAGGGAGAATTAGTTGAGTTAAACAACAGTGTGAAGATATAGTGCCATGTAATTAAGCATTACTGTTGCTAGACCTTTATTCCTTGGCCCTCTTATAAAACTTCTATAACTGCTTGGTTTTTGGGTGGGGGAGAAGGGATTGGTCTCCCCCTGTTCCCCTCTCCCACCACCAGTTATCAGACTTTGTTTTTCACAATGAACATAATAGGATAATTGGACAATTTGATCAGGTTATTGCTTGTCACCGAACTATATGGACCAAATCTAAGAGAAGACTTAGGCTACTCCCCCTGATGTGCCTAAGTCCAAGTGAGCAATCCACATAAACACTATCTTAATGCTTAGGTTCTTGTGAGGTGGTAGACTCCTAAGGATCTGCTGCAGCGGGTTCCCAGAACAGCTGCCATCTTGGCTGAACTGATTATCTCAACACCTATTTCATACCTAAGGCTGCTTGGGATTCACAAACTAAGTGTCCCACACCAGAGGTTCCTGAGGGGCCTGACTGACTGAGGAGAACATGGAAGATATCCCGTAGCACAAAAGACAGCATGTACAGTCATTTAAATGAGAAAATAAAGCTGGTGGGAGTTCCTGGCTTGTTTTATAATGCCTAATGGTTAGAGTGTTTGCCCAGGAAGTTAGAGACTTGGGTTCAGTGTAGTCTTCAACCTGATGTGGTTCAAATGTGCATCATTCATCTCCCAGGAGTGTCCTCGCATACCTAGGGACCTACCCAAATCGTGCAGATTTCACAGAAATCATGAAATCCAGTGATCTCTGTAAAATCCATGGAAAAAGTAAAAAAAGAAAAACAACTTACTGAAAATAAAATGTTGGCTCCCCACTGTGGCCCACCGGGGAGGGAAGAGGTCTGCTGGCATGAAGGGCTGCCGGCAGGATGGCTGCTATCTCGTGCCCCCCTCCCCTCACTGGCTGAGAGGGCTGCCTGTCGTGCAGCCCTGCCTCTCTCGGCCAATCAGCAGTGAGGGACTGGGCCAGTTAGCCCTCATAAATCAGTGGCAAGGGGTGGAGCTGTATGATGGACAGCCCCCCCCCCAATCAGTAGTGGTCGGGGCCACCAGGACCTTTGGCCAATCAAAGGAGTGGGGGGCGGGGGGGGACATCAAGATAAGGCCTCAAATATTGCAACCAGCCCCACAGTCTGCCTGCAAAATGGGCCGGCTGCCTCCTCCGAGTTGGGTAGACCACTATTTGTAACCTAGCTTCAACAGGAACGGTGGAGAGTGTCGCCCCAACCTGGTGCCTAGCTTTGAGGTTACGGCCCTCTCTTCAGAGACATGTGATATGGGTTTGAATTACTCTCAGGGTGAAGAGGGCATTGAGCTTGTCTCCAATAGGGTTGTGTGAAGCTTCAGTCACCGATTCGATTCAGAGGAGATTCGGCCCGACTAGGGAGCCGAATCTCCGAATCCAAATCAAATCGGGAGACCCGTTAAAAAGCTCCAAATCGATTCGGAAAAGATTTGGAAATTTGGATTGGCTGGGGAGGCATTTAGAAAACGAAACAAAAAAAGAACCCCGTGCTCACCGGCTGCAGCAGTCACCCAGAGCCTAGCCGTGCGCAGCCCCAGCTCCCAGACAGCGCGCGCACCCTGTCGAGCCACGCTGCATCTGTGCCGTAAGGCCACTGCCACGCAGGTGCCAGGCAGGGGGGCGATCCCTGTTGCCCTGTGCTGTGCGGGGGATCTCTGCCATGAGCGCCCAGAGGCCCTAATCACTGCTCCTGCATCCAGTGAGTGCAGGACTTTTCTTTTATAAAGTGCCAGGAGGTTGGGGCCAGGCAGGGCAGCCATGGGGGCTTCTCCTGTGGCTCCCCCCACCTGGGGAGAGACAGGCACAGAGCTGGGTGGTTGCAGGTTCTCCTGCAGCTCCTCCAGTTGTGCCTGCCTCTTTCTCCCCGATCTGAATCACCAAATCTCTCCAAATTGGCGCTGAATCTTCCAAGCCAATTCAGCTGAATTGAATGGGAACAGTGATTCAAATCACCGAATTGAATCACTGTCCTCTGAATTGGCTGAATTCGAACCTGAATCGAATACTTCCCTGTTTGCACAGGCCTAGTCTCTAACTTTTTAAACCACTAGGCTAGTATGTTAAAGGCAGGTACTACCGCTCATTTCTCCTCTGGAGAAGAGCAAACTAGTTCATTCTCTATTTCGAGGAGCATTGAGGGTGGGAAAAGAGACCAGATTTGAGATATTTCTAGATAACTGCCTTCGGGCAACCCTCCCAATTTCTACATGTCCAGCTATCCTCCCCACCCCTCTCCCCATATAGAAAGCCTGACATAGATGTCCAGGAGCAAAATTAACAAATCAAGAAGTTGTATGTGGCAACTCTCAGCAATGTAACACCTACGTCTTTTCATGGATCTGGGTCACAGGGTTGCACAGGGAGATATGGAGCAAACGCTACATAAGATGCAAAATATTGACTGTGCAGAAGAATAAATAGGCATTATAGAAACATCGGGTGGGTTCTTTCTTCAGTGTTTTTCTCCAGTCTCTACAGCAAGCCTTGTCTTCAATGAACGGAAGGGAAAGGAGAACTAGCACAAGGAAGCATAGAACGATCTTAACTCTTAATTCTCTCAATGTTTTATGTGATGCTTTTCTACACCGTCTAGAGGTAGTTTTGATCCCTGCAATAAAAATGCAGTATAGGGATGTGGAATCATTCTCCATTTACAAACTGAAATCAGACACAGCAGGTGCGTGTGCACGCATGTGCACGTTCCTCTCCTAATGAAAAAGTACAAACTTGAGTGTTTTAAGGTGAACTATTCACAACAAATTCTTTCCTCCACAGTGACAAAACTATATTGGATAAAACATTTTAAGAATTTTCCCAGCTATGGTTTATTAGAATCTGATCAGGGCATATATGTAGTAGCAACCTCCAATTTTGTTAGTAGACTGCAACCTATTTTTAAGATATCAAAGGTAAAAGATCTGCTGCTGTTTACAACGGTCTTCACAAGATTCTATGCTGCATAGAAAATGGAGACATGAACTGCCCTTTGTGCTCTTGTGTGCGTTTTTCCTTAAACAGCAAAACCCTTTCATTTATCTAAAAATAGGGCCATATTTGTTAGATGTAGAAAGGACCCTTATGATCATCTAGTCTGGTCCTCTAACGCAAAGATCCTTGTCTGGAAAACTTTGAACAAAGGCCACAACTTCTGTTTGAGCTATAGCTTATCTTCCAGAAAGATATCTAGTCTTGACTTAAAGACTACAAGGGATAGAGGATCTGTACATCCTTGGTTAAATTATTCCAAGGTTTAAATACCTGCAGTGTTTGGGGGCTGGGAAATTGCTGCATCTCTAGCCTTGTCTAGCTGCAGATACAGCTCTTCCGCACCCTGTGGACCCTGGGTCCCCGCTACCACTGTCCTTGGACCACTGCCACTACCGTCAGACCTGCTGGACCTGCCGCTGGCCTTGTGGATATGGCTGGGAGGAGCCCTGTGGTCTGGATCTGGTCCAGGGTCCAGACTTAGTTTGACACTCCAGCTCTGTGCCATAGGGAAAATGGTGTCCTAATTCAGTTCCAGGTTCCTTTCTGCCATCTATTTACGTTCCCTGATATCAAAGAAGTGGATGGAGTTAATTTAAAAAAAAAAAAGGCAGCAAATTCCAGGAATTTACAAGACTGGCTATTTAGCAACCTCCTACAAACACATAAGTATTAGAGATTAGCAATAATCACTTTAAAAGAGTACCTTCATCCTCACCATTTGAAAAGGGTAACTAAATTCCTAGAGAAAAAATTATATATATATTCCTAGAATATATCAGGACAGCCACCCTTTAAGTCAATATTTTAAAAAGCAGTTTCTAACACATCCTGTTACAGAGTTGCCTGAACCAGACAGAACCAAAACTGTCATGCATCAGTTGCTTCTAAATGAACTGAGATTAACACTAATGTACCTGACTCGCTAAAATAATCAGTTTATTTGTACAGTGGGAATAAATAGCAGAACCTTGCCATTTATTTTTGTTCTTGTTTTTGCTGTCTAGTTAGCATCATTACATGGCTGCTGTTCTCTATTTTTAAATGCCAGTTAGAAAATATTAAAATAGTTAATGTCATAGGTATACTGTTAAGGAACTGGTTTTGAATTAAGTCTTTACAAACCATGGATTTTCTAAATGTAGGAATTGCGTGCACATAAAGAGAGACCACCTTGCAATTGTTTGCACCATTGAATAATATTTTCAGAATGTGTTTTAAAAATACTTTTAAAATTGAAGTTGCAGAATTTAAGATCATGTCCTGGTATTTGACTGGGCTATAGGCTTTCACATTGTTTTTCTTCCCTTGTCACTTTTTTTCAGTTTTGCTGCTGTTGCTATTCAGTTTTGGTCTGCTAAATTGTAATGTAAAGGCTATATTATATATAATTGGCTTCCTATTTATATACAGTAAAGGGTCCATCTGTCCCCCACCCTGTGTAAATGGTGCGTTAACAAAATGACCCTCTCATGTTCAGATCACATTAGAGTAGTCTCAGGTAGTGCCAGTGAAATCAAATAGACCGCTGTAGGGATCAGCTGAGGATCTGGTACCTTGTACCTTAGATTAGTATTTTTAACCTGTTAAACAGATTAAATCAGTTTAGTATTGAAGTTTTACTTTTGTCTTTGAGATCTCTGACTTGGCTTGTGGTGCATTCTAGTATTTTAATGTCATAGGTGCCCTGGAGTTTAAGGACTTGAAGGAGGAAATGTAAGACTTGCAATAATACCAGACTAACTTCCTGATATATCATAGGAGAAAATAGGGCTGGAAGAGACCTCACTGGGTCATCTAGTCCAGACCCCTGCTCAAGAGAGGATCGTCTCTGATTAAATCATTCCTGCCAGTCACAATATCACAATGCCTATAACAATATTTGCCTTTCCAGTTGTGCAGTGCTAACATTAGTTTCTTATGCTTTTACAATATGTGTCTGATATTCTCCTTTCAATTTCTCTTAAGTGTGTCCTTTGCGTATTTTCTAAACCTTGTCAGTTTTGGCTAGATCTTCCTTGTGCTAAGAAAGACATTTAACGTGGCCCTTCAGGCTAAGGTGTGCTATCATCTAATTGCTCTTTTGTAAAATGTTTTCTAACAGTTTTTATTGTTCTTATATATCCTGCTGGTAGTTTAAGCAAATACTGTGTTGAACAAGCCATTTGTGACCAAAGCTTCTCTCCTTTGAGCAGTTTAAGTCCAGAACCCAGTGGGACTAATTAGAAGTTCATATAATCTTTTACCATATTGCAAAAATCCAAATTAAACTGCAGAATTGGATCCTGTGCTGCTCAATCCCCTCACTTCTATGACTAAAGCAACCTACTGGAGTTTCGTCTAAGTCTTTCTATCTTCCTACCAAACTAACCTGATTACAGTAATACAAACTTGCATTTTCCTCTGAAATACAAAGAAGGTTAAATAAAATTAGGCCCAGGCCTAATGCCCCCAACACTATGCATCAGGCCTCTCATCCAATCGTACATTTGAATGTATTTCCATATATGCTAGTATTTTGTTTTTTCCTCTCTCCAGATGTTTCTCTTGGAGGCTTTTAATTGTTAGCGCCTATTTTATTTTTTCCTTGCTACAAAATGTAGCTGCTGAATATAAATGTTGTATTGCTCAATAAATATGTAATCCTTTGTCAAAACTTTGGCCATCTTTTTTCTTGGTTAGTTTTCCTAATTTTTTGAAGAATCTTGTCAAGTTTCTTGTAAAGCTAATGAAATAGTAATACCTTAGCTTACCTTTTAAAAACTGTCATCTTGTACATCTTTAGCATTAGCTAATGACTGATGGGTCTAAGGATGAGGAGACATCCCTATAGTTAACTATGCAGCAAAGGAGGACACATACTGGCAGAAACTTGTTTCCTCGCTAGCTCATTTAACAGGGTTATGCCTCTGGATGTGATTTGACCACCTGCATTTGGTAATATCCTGCTAATTCCTATTGCAGTTATCTCAACCTTCTTAAAATTCAACTACAATACTTGGTTTGGCTTCACAACGCTGCATGAGACATGGATAAGCTGTAATTGGCCCTCAGTTACATTTGTGCAACCTCTGTGATATATAGACACAAGTACGTGAATGAAACTGAAGTCAGATTTTGCCTTATACGAAATCAAATAGTGCAGCCGAATTTCTTAAAGCTGTCCTTACTCTGTGGAACAGCAACTTATTGCCCAGTGCAGCATCTTGAGGTCAGATGTGACTCCGTCTGACTGTCACCCTCTGACTGTCATTCTGGGTCTCGTGGTCTCCCATCTCTGTGACTCAGCCCTTCAGCCAGATGCGGCTTAACCCCTCTCTTTTCAGTACCCTTAAACTTCCAAATTGAATGAGCTGCATCCCAAGTAATGCTGGTCCTCTGTGCTGCAGCATCTTTCCTCCCCTATTTCCTCAACTCCACTCTTCACAGAGTCATAGGCCTTTCCCTGGATTTCCTCTCTGAGCACTGCAAAAGATCACTTAAATAAACAACCTTAAACATCCTCCTTGGTCACACTTTCAATCTCTCCTAGATCCCGCTGGCTTCCCAAGTCAGAAAGCCAGCCTTTGGCCTGGGGTCCTGCTCCTTTTCTGTGGCTGAACATAAGCACTTGCTCCGCTCCCATCTCTTTGCACTACGGGTGCAGTGATAAAGATTTTCTTGGCCGATACCAATTGCCGATGATTAACCAACGGTATTGGGTGATGCTCCTCTGCAAACTGATACTTAGTAACAGTGGAAGGCATTTTAAACTACTGACGTAAGTAAACCTTTTTTTGTTTGTTTTGCACTTATAACACACATGCACATGCCTCCTGCCTGCTCTGGCCTTTGGTGGGGAAGGTGGTGACCACCTTATTCCCATGTATGTTGTCCCCTTACCCACAGCTCCTATTTGCAGCCCTGCTCCCCACACAGCCCATTTTGTTGTCCAGGGGCAGATCCTCATGCAGGCAGTGGCACCGGCACATTTGAAGCACCAGAGCTGGCTGCTGCCTCGGTGCTGGCAGGCCCTGTTCAGCTGAGCTCCTACAGTCACCGGGGAGAAGCCACTTTTGCAAAGGCACGCAGTGCCCGGCAGAGCATAATGTCCCTTGTGCAATGCCTTAGCCCGCCCGCGTGCAACCCAGTGTCTCCACAGCAGCCCCAGCACTTGGGCCCCTGTTGTGCGTGCAGCACTGCCAGAGCAGCAGTGGCAGCAGCAGCACGGGCTAGTAATGGTCTCTTTGTTGCTGAGCGCGGTGCCCTGTGACTGCTCCTTGGAGTCCCCTTCCTCTCCTCCTGCTCGCTGGGACCTGTAGTCTGCCGCAGGCTCGAGCCAGTGGTGGGGTGTGGGGACTGGACTATGCTCACCAGGGTGCTCCAGACACATGGCTGTAATCATCAACTAAAAAGACCAAAAAAAAACCTGATAGCCAATTAACATCATTTCTTCTTTTATCGATGCAGATCTGATAGCCAACTGATATATTGGTGCACCCCTACTTTGTACCTAAGGACCTTTCCCCTTCCTCTTCCTTCTTACTAAGCTTTCCCTAGTAAACCCCTCTGCCTATCTACTTCCAAAACTTCCTGAGTTCTTCATGTTCCATTAATCCTTTCTGCAGATATTTTTCTCCCCATGGTCCTTTAGGGAACTAAAAAATATAGGTTTGTTTTATGTCTATAGGGTCTTAACTGCAGTAAACAATCACTACTTTCTTAGTATACTTACTTAGTTCTATATGTATTCCTCCCTGGAGATATGGCTTGCTTGAAATAATATCTGTCTCTATTGGAGTGCTTTCCAGTTATAGAGAGCAAAACACTTTACAAAAGATCATTATTCCCATTTTGCAGATAGGAAAGCTGATGCAATGAAGGGTTCAAATGACTTATGCAGAGCTACTAAGTAGGTCAGTTGCATAGACCTAGAATCTAGGTCTTCTGATTCCCCATAGTGTCATTTAGTTACTGGATTGTGCTTTCTCTAATGGAGGACACGGTGATACACCAAAACTATGTTTCCTGAACTAAGTTTAGTATTTGTCATTACCAACTTAATAATTTTTTTCTGTCAGATAACTAAAATTAAAAAAAAAAATGTGTCTAAGGTAAACAGTAAACAGATTATAGCCTGGTCTAGTTTTGAGGTTATCTTGGGAATATCTGAGCTATCAGGAATTGGTACGGGTCTGGAAATAATATTTGTACTGTTGCCATGGCTTAGTCTTTTCTGTCTTTTGAGATAATGTATTTGTATAGTTAATGGCAGGTGATGGCCTGTTTGCAACAACAAATATGAATCAAATATCCTGCTTTCTCTCAGCACTTCTGACTTTAGCTGGAGTGCTGACTTTGAGCTCAAAGTTGTGTATCCCCTTTCCATTCCTCTGGCTCAACCTGGTTTTTGCCAGTTGCCAATTATTTAGGAAATAAGAAAATAGGTAAATATTCTTCTAGGGCAGTTACACTCCCTTGGGATATTCTCTTCCATGGAGATATAATGTACCTATTTGTTTTGCTTCTTAATATTCATTAAATATCTTGATTATGTTGCAGTTATCACATTCAGTTATCAGAAAGCACATGAAGTATTTCAGGGAATGGGAGTGAATTATAGATGTCATTTCTGTCTTCACCTTTTATTATTCATTCAATTTTTATTTGTCCCTTCTAAAAGTATCACAGGGGGCCTTCCCCAGCCTCCTTGAAAAAAGTTCTTTCCACAAACTAATTATTGACACCCAGTTCCTTCTTAGGAAAAAGCTCCCTGAGATTCTGCCAACACTTTCCACTGCTTAAAGAATAGGATGCAATTAACAGCAGAACTTAATCTTGTATGCAGTGGAAAACACGCAAGCCATCTACTTGATCTTGTCTTCCTAGTGACAGAACATATCTGAGCAGAAATGTCCAATTCAAAGGTCAAGCTTGGCTTAATGAGCGTCCTTTCTGGTGAGTAGTCCGATATAATGAGCTGAAAAAGTTGGAGTAAACCTAGTCTCCATTTAAAAAATTGTATCAATAAAAATAGGCAAATCTTAACTACAGTGTTGCTTTATTTTTTCCCTTTGCCTTCCTGCCAGAGTTCATATTTTCAAGTGTGTGCTTGTTTTTCTGCAAGCAGGAAGAGTAGAAAACTTTTAAAGGAAAGCTAAACTCATGCTGGGACTCTTCTTTCCTATGAATTCTGGAGACAGCATTCAGCTAGATGATGAAGGCTAGGTTTTTTATTCAGCCACCAAATTAAGAAGTCAAGTATTTTCTTCTTGTGTTGCATATTGAAGTAGGGGGTCTTTTTTAAAAAAAAACCAACAAAGAAATATTACATTTTGGTATGAAACAATGGCTTTTCTAGAATATTTTTCTTCCCCGAGTCAAAACTATTAGTAACTAGTTTTGGTTACCTTGAAACTATATTTTTCTTGCTAAATTTATGCTCATCTGGGAGGAACTGGAGTCACCATGCTTTTCTCAAGCGTATGGATAGTTGAACAACTGTCCATTTGTAGCACCACGTATTTCTGGGTCACTTGCAGTGCCACATGTACATGCCTTTCTTGCCATGTTTAGGTATTCAAGTGGTTGGTTGTCCAGAGCTCAGCAGAGGGTGAGAGTGCTTTCTACAGCCCAAGGGCCAAGGTGCTTTGTGGGGGGAGGAGTTGGACAGTGGTTCCAGAGTCCAGATGGATGCAGTAGAAAATGCTGCTTGGCTGGCTGTCTTCCTGGGGAACCACAGCCACCTGGGAATGCAGCCATGGTGCACTTCTTCATCGTTCCAGCTGCCAAAAACACACATCACTTTCACTTCCAGCCCTCAAAGATCCCTGCTGCTGGTACCCACTGCAGCTCCCAATCTAGATTCTTGTTTTAGATTTTGTTTCGGAAAGTTATGAGGGCACCATAGAAGATAACCTTAGTCACGAGTTGATCCACCTTTAAATAAACGGAGGAAGGGACAAACCAAGTAGGTCCAAGCCAAGTAGTTAAGGGTCTTTTTATTATTATATTCAAAGGACAGATGTTGACAGTGCAGCACCACATAAGGCCATCTGGACATTACTGAAGGCCTGGCCAGGTGGTTTCTTTTGCTAACTAGTTCAGTGTAGGCAATCCCACAGTGGGAGAGGCAGTGCAGTTGGTGTCCTCGGCTATGCACCGCGCACTAGCACAAGGAGTCAGCTGCTTTGTCAGCTCGTGAGAGGCTGGCAGTGAGAAGGGTTCCAATGCTGGCTCCACTTCAGAGCTAAGTACAGACAGTCCAAAAGCTTGAGGCAGAATCAGTTCAGTCTTTGCACATTTGTCTAAAATGTGGAGATTAAACTAACTAGCAAGTGAACAGACATTTACTTTTTGAAGCCACATACATGCAGTGACTTTCTCTGCTGAAGCAGACAGCCCAGCCCAGCCCAGCCCGGCCCAGGGCTGGAAAGCATGCTGGGATGCCAGGGGACTGTGATTTAACTTGAACCAGGAAGGAGTCTGGGATAGAAGCTTCATAGACCCATTTGACCTAAATCAGTTAAGTCTAATACTACATTTAACCAGGCTTATCTTAAACCAGTTTCAGCCATTTTGAAACTGGTTTATGTGCACTGAACTTCTGTTCTGTTACAGGTTTAAATCAGTTTCTGATGACTTAAACCGGTTTGTGTAACTTCTGCCCCTAGCCCAGGAGGGGGCTGCAGGGACTCGCCTTCTTCTCAGCCATGACCTTAACAAGTTATAGCAGACAGTCCCTGTACCAGATACATGCCAGCCTCCCAGCTGTGCTACCACTCTGCAGGAATCTGGCGTTGCCTCTGCATCAGGAAAGGTGTAGAAGAGTCTGCCCTTCACCCCAACCATCACCTTTGCTGCTTGTAAAAGAAAGTACAGGCAGTCCTCAGACTTACAACACAACTGGTTCCTGAAAACTGTGTCTTAAGTTGAACCGTTGTAATTTGGAACCAATTTTCCCATAGGAAACAATGTTATAAATGGGGGATTGGTTCCTGAACCAAGGCCCGATCCCCTATTTTCACCAAAAATAACCCAGAATTTTGTACTCAATCAAGTATAGATGAGTAATATAACTACATTAATGTATTTATATTGTAAATAACAATCACATTGATTTGGGAAGTCTTCTTTGAGGTGACTTTGCTGGACTTTTTGAAGGGCTCTTTGCTGGAGTCTTCTCGGGAGTCTTGGCTGCAGGTTTTTCTGGAGTCTTGTCTGCTTTCTTAAAGGCAGCGTCCAAGGAAGTCTGGACAGATGTTCTCCAGAGAGATGGACGGCACAGTGAACTTGTTCGCTGGCATGGTGTGCTGTCGGATCAAGCGTTGTAAACTTGGAACTGACGTCAGAAAGTTGAAACGGTGTCAGTTTATAAACCTTGTAAGTGCAAAACGTAACTCAAAATGTTGTAAGTCGAGGACAGACTGTACCCGGATATGAGCTCAGCAACCCGTGAATTCCTACTCTGTGCAGGTTTTGGTAGTGACTTGTCATTTTCTGTAGTGTATCAGATACAACATTTGCCTCATGAAAAGGTCCAAGGCTCAAAACATGGCAGAAAGAGCTCCCTGCTCACTGTCCTTCCTGCAACCTGGCTTGTAAATAAAGCCAAAGATGACGGCTTGGTGGAAACAGTTATTCCTGGCATAGCAGGAGGGTCTGGAATGTGGATTCCTGCCCTGCTTGTTGGGTAGGAAGGACTATCTTGTCCACAAAGACAAGCCTAAGCAGTGCACCTGCATGATCTGTGAGCCCTGCTTTGCCTCCTTGGGGCAGTAGAATCCAGCACGAGTCACAAACAGAGTTCCTAGGGGTGGGGTGGGTAGTTGGAGAGGGGAGCACAGCCTCCTGGCATGCTACAGGATCGAGGTATGCCCTGTAGCACTCTGGGTACCTAGACTGGCATCCCACGTGGCACTGGGAATTGTCACATTGTTGAGAAGTTACTGTTCTAAAAAGGTGACATTTCTTTGCAGAACCTCCATGACTTCCAAGAAAAATTGCTTGAACATCTGTATACTTGCTTTTTGCTGCACTAAAAGGGTGTACTTCTGTCTAGAAATGTGATGCCTGCTCATGTCCTCAGAATCATCTTGAGCTTGCAGTCTTATAATTTCTAAGCAGAATGTTGTACAAACTTTGCTGTACATCTGATTTGTTCTCTCTGCATTTATAAAAATCATTCAGCCATTTCGAGTCTTCCACTGTAGGTAAGTGTGGAGATAGGGAATTCTTCCTATCAAGCTTATTTCCTTTGCATTTTATTGCCAAATGTAGAGTCTTGTTCATGGGGTGCTGGTAGGTGGATTGTGAGTGTAGAGCAATCCTACTTTCCTTGAATGAATCAAGACCCCTCAGTGTGCCAATATCTAAATTCCTGTTTCCAGCTAAGTGAATTGAGCAATTTAGTTAATTTCCTTCCATTTTCACAGCTTCCTCATCTTGCATTTACATCAGTAGTATGACCAGTAACATAAGACGTCCAAGTCTAAGAATATCTTCACCTGAAGTTGAAAAAAAAAGCTAACTAAATGTAAATAAAATGAGAATGGAACTAGGAGTAAATAAGTAAACTGGAGTGAGCTGCATCATCTCCACGTATGTGCCTCAATTTCCTGAGGTATAAAAATGAAGTGACTTAACCAATGTCACCAGCAGAGCAGTGGCAAAGCCACAAATGAATTCGAAGACTCTCAAATGTTAGTCTAATGCTGTACCACCTAAGAAGTTTACAAGCCAGTTGGCAGAGACCTTAAGCCCAGCAGTTTAAGGACTGATCTTGAGAAGACACTCAAAACTATGCTTAAAATTTGAGTGACATTAGGCCTAGTTCAATAAAGGGCTTGAGTGCTGTAATGCTGAACTTTTAGATTCCTGACTCGGATCCAAGGCCCAGACTTCACAGCCTAGGCTGGGGGTATGTAGTTATATCAACCCACAGGCAGACCAGGGAGGCATGGACTTCAGAAATGTCACCAGAGCTTTGAAATAGTTTTATCTGAGTGTCTTGGTTTCATTGCTAGCTCTGTGAAGTAAGAGTAACTATCTTGCATATAGTAGATATGTAAGCTGACAGGCCCAGTGCAATATAGCTCACATAGTGACCCATCCACAGCTCAGTGGTGTTCAGAACTGTGGTACTGGCTTGGGTCCACTCTGTTCAAATAACTAAACTGCAATTGTTTTTTCTTTAAAAGTCTAATGCAAGACTGGCTAGTAGCACAGATGTGGGGAACTACACAGTTTGGAAGACCAAGACATCTCTAATGCCTTGGGAACATGTCAGCCTTCCTAAAAAATAATTCTTGGTTTGACTAACTTGTGACCTATCTGAACTCTTCTATATTTTGGAAGCATAGCTAATTATATTATTTGGCTGCTTCCATGCAAACTCTCTTGTTACAAGTGGATTAACTGATTAATACATCTTTAATGAAGGATAATATTCCATTAGGGCATTTGACTGGGTTCACTGACAATATGAAGGGAGAATGGGAAAGCAATCTTCTGTCATCAAAAGACTTCAATTCTGACTGCTTCTGTGTAAGGATTAAATGGCTAGTAGGAACTGTAGAAGCATTAACTGAAGCCATGTTACCTATTTGATAATTATCAGGCTGTGAAATGTGGTGCCATGCAGTGTCCCAAAGTGGCAACTCTTTTAGGGATCCTGTATCACTCACTCTCAGTGATTATCTGATTTGCCATTTGCAGCAGTCAGTGGAAAGCAAGGTGGGAATAACTTCTTTGGTCGTAAAAGTTTCACTTTACAAACCAAATGACAAATATTTTAATTTCTTCCCTGATGACTCCTGAAATCCTCTGGTCATAAATATTTGTGGTGATAACATGGTGTTCTGCCGCATTTTATTATTACCTTCTACTCATGGTGTGGAACTATCCCCAGAGTAACTAGTTTTAATGGAGGGGTTTAGGTTGTAGCCGTGTTGGTCTAAGGACATAGGCAGACAAGGTTCCTTGGGTAAATTTGATATCTTTTATTAGACCACCCCAAATAGTTGGAGAAAAGTTATTAAGCAAGCTTCCGGGTTCAAAAACCCTTCGTCAGGATACATTCATCCTATAGTATAGACACTTTTTTGCTTCAAAGAACCATTAAAAATATAATGGTTAGACAATGTCCACTTGAGTAGCAGCCACAGAGCTCTCTCATCTCTTGATCAGACCATATTACCCACAGATGTCATAGATGGGAAAGCAGGGCTCCCAGGTTCTCTTCCTGGCTCTGCCCTTTAAAACAATGAGCCAGAGGCAAGATTACATAACCTCTCCCTGCTTTAGTTTAACCTTCTATAAAGTGTGAATAATACTTAACTTACCTGCAGTGGGAAAGGCTGAAGTGTAGTATGCTTGAAACTTTTGAACATTTCGTATGTGTAAAGTGTTTCTGCTCCATGTCATCTACACTTAAAGGCTTCTGCCATAGAATTGTTGGTGTAGCTTGGTGGTGCTCTTCTTTTAGCACTGAGGCTTTTATTTATATGATCCTCTAACTAAGCAAAAAACTTTGCCAACACAAGAGGAAAAAAATCACCCATTTGCAGTGACTGTTTCCTATTTCAAAGACATGAAGGAATTGTGGGTGTATTTATTCTTCCACTCCCTACCTTACATATTCACCATGTGGGAACTGGCTTATAAAGCTTCTATAAAACATATTTCATGTTCTATCAAACACAGGGCCATGTGAAAAGGTGTTTCAGTTCTGCATGGTTTCATAGTTGGTAGGGTCGGAAGGGACCTAATCAAATCATCAAGTCCGACCTCCTGCCATGGTCAGGAAAGGATGCTGGGGTCAAATGACCCCAGGGAGTTGAATGTCTAGCCTCCTTTTGAAGACCCCCAGGGTAGGAGCGAGCATCACTTCCCTTGGAAGTTGGTTCCAGCTCCTGGCCACCCTGACTGTGAAGTAGTGCCTCCTGATGTCTAGTCTGAATCTACTCTCAGTCAACTTATGGCCATTATTCCTTGTTACTCCCGGTAGTGCTCGGGGGAACAGGGACTCTCCCATAGCCTGCTGGTCTTACTTGGCCAGTTTGTAGACGGCCACCAGATCCCCTCTCAGCCTTCTTTTGTGGAGGCTGAACAGGTTCAAGTCCCATAGCCTCTCCTTGTAGGGCCTACCCTGCTGCCCCTTGATCATGCAGGTGGCCCTCCTCTGGACCCTCTCAATGCTGGCCACATCCCTCCTGAAGTGCGGCGCCCGGTACTGGACGCAGTACTCCAACTGTGGCCTGACCAATGTCGCATAGAGGGGGAGGATCACCTCCTTGGACCTGCTCGTGATGCATCTATGGATGCATGACAAGGTGCGGTTGGCCTTCCTGACTGCGTCCGCACGTTGGCAGCCCATGTTCATCTTGGAGTCAATAGTGACACCAAGATCCTTTTCTGCCTCTGTGCTGATGAGAAAGGAGTTCCCCAGCCTGTAGGTATGCTGCTGGTTCTTCCTCCCTAGGTGCAGTACCCTGCACTTGTCAGTGTTGAAACCCATCCTGTTCTCATCCGCCCACCCCTGTAACCTGTCCAGATCTAGTTGTAGTCTGTCCCTCTCCTCTAGTGTGCCCACTTCTCCCTGCAACTTAGCGTCATCCATGAATTTGAACAGGGTGCTTTTCGCCCCCTTGTCCAAGTCGCTGATGAAGATGTTGAACAGTGTGGGCCCGAGGACCGAGCCCTGGAGAACCCTACTGCCCACATCCCTCCAGGTCGAAAATGACCCATCCACCACCACTCTCTGGGTGTGGCCCTCCAGCCAGTTTGCGACCCATCTGACTGTGTAGGCATTGACACCACAATCGCCTAATTTTTTAATGAGGATGGGGTGAGAGACAGTCCCCATCCTTCCTAAAGGCCTTCCTAAAGTCCAGAAAGACTGTCCACCGTGACACCTGCGTCTAAGGATTGTGTGACCTGGTCGTAGGAGGCCACCGGGTTGGTCTGACAGGACCTGCCTCTAATGAACCCATGTTGGTTGCCCCTAAGCATAATCTCCCTTGCTTGCCCCTCGCAGATGTGCTCCTGGATAATTTTCTCAAAGAGTTTTCCCAGGACCGAGGTAAGACTAATGGGCCTATAGTTTCCTGGGTCCTCTTTCCGTCCTTTTTTGAAAATGGGGACCACATTGGCTCTTTTCTTGTCCTCTGGCACCTCACCAGAGCACCACGAGTGCTCGTAAAGCTGTGCTACAGGTCCCGCAATGACCTGTGCCAATTCCCTCAGCACTCTGGGGTGGAGATTGTCAGGACCTGCTGATTTGCACATGTCTAGTCCCACCAGAAGTTCTCTGACTAGATCCTCGCTGACTCTGGGCCTGGCTGTGCCTCCCCTGGGTCCGTCTGAGGTCCCAGTGCGGGGGGTGTCCCTATGGTATTAGACTTAAATACCAGGATAGTATTAGGATGGTATTAGACTTAAAACTCAAGATACTTATTAAATGCCAGTATGCACAATAAAAACTGTTTTTAGAAATCCCCATCACTTAGGTTTTTATAGCTGCTTTCATTATGTTCTCTCTATTTGATTTTTCTAGTGTCTATGCTACCGAACACTTTAGAACTAGCATTGTTTCTGCTGATAAGAAATCCAACTGATTGCCTTTATATTTTACTTTGTTCAAATATCATTCATATGACTTGGCACCGTTGTTTATAAGGAGACTGTGACATTGTTTGATCAGTATAAAACAATAAACCACAATAGAATCGGTCTCTGAATATCCTCAGATCTTCACTGGCAGTGTGTCCTTCAACTCCTGGAATAAAAGAAGACAGGAATAGAGTAGATCTTGGAAGCCAGGGCAGCCTAACCAGCTTTGCCTTTCTTCCCCTCCTCCTCCTTGCCCCTTTTCATTATAGTTGCTTGAGACCAGATTTGAATTTTTGCATATCCCTATCACGTCTATTGCCTAAAGATATTTCCAGGAGCAATAAATAAATAAATCCATCTTTTAAGTATTTCCTACTCTTTTGATTTGAAACTGAAATGGAACGTTGTTAAATTTCTTAGACACTGCTTTCTGGAGCACTGTATTGTCCAGATGTGGGATTAGAATTTGGAAATTTGACTCTTAACCATGTGCTTGTGAGTTTTAATTTCCTGTGGCATACAAGACCAGGCCAGCACTTGGGCATGTAAAACCTGTTTACATAGTTATATTGTACACAGGGAAGCAGAAAAAATGTGCTGAATGTTGTGTCCAAGAAATCACTGAAGCCTATATAGAATACAAAAGTATACCACAGCTGGAACACACATTTTACTGACTTCTTGATGAAGCAACCCCATCTTACAAAATATCTGAGCCTTTAGCATGCATTGCTCTTCTTTGTGTGTCTTGGACAACTTTGACAATTTGCAAAGCTGCATTTGACCTAACATTTAGTGATAACTGTAATTCCTTAGTGGAAAATAAAGACCGTGAAGGTACAGAGTTCCTCGTGTTGACTTCACTGTTCAGTTAAGCAAAAGAGTGCAGCTACTCTGAAAGATCTGAGCTCCAATAGGTTTTCAACTGCAAGATGGGAGTGTTTGATATCTCCCCGAAGGTATTCAGAGTAGGGCAGGGGAAAATCTTTGGAGAGGTGGACAGGTAAGTAATGTTTGCCTTGAGTGCAACAGAAAGAGTGGTATTTACCCTAGGTTAGGCATTTTGAAGTAAAATCCTAGTAAAGACAAGGTACAGGTAGGTCAGACCTCAGTGTAAGTAGTCAAGTTCCACCCCCCTCCTCCCCGGGTGGAAGGTCTATGGTTGACAAGGTGAGAACTACCTATATTTTGCTTTCACTAGGATTTAACATTCAAATGAATAGCTTTAACTGCCACAACTTCTGTTGTAGTAAGCATAGATCTTCTGGCAAATGGATTATCTGTAAAGCTACCACAGTTCATCATTCCCTCCCCACCCTTTCACACACAGGCACACTAATAAGAACAAAGCAATGCTACTTAAGAACTGTTTGGTTTGCACCCAATAAAGCTTTAACCTTGTACCAGATGTTTGACGCGTGCAATGGATTATGATTAATGATTCATTTTTATTTTATAGATCTGTACAGGAAATGATCACAAACATGACCCATAATATAGAATTCAAAAACACGTTGCATCTAATATACATAACAGTGAAATTTAAAGTTGCTCTTAATGGAAAATCTAGCTGAAATATTGGGGGCTATTCAGTCTTTTAAATGGGTTTCTTTAACTTTCAGCAGGACAGAAATGTTGTAGCCATGGCGGTTGCAGAACAATCCAAGAAGCAAGGTTTTCTTGGTAATACCTTTTAGGGTGGTGGACCACCTATACAGTGTAGAAGAGATGTTATGTTGGACAAGCTTTAGGCCACAAAATGCCCCTCCTTAAGTTTGGGAAAGAAGTAGTGTAAGCTAAATACCAGATAAAACAATTAATTTTGTTTAAATGAAGGATGGGATACTCAGGTTGGCTTTAATTTACCATGACATCAGAGCGTATGCATAGACAAATTCTACAGAACATTTAACGTGATTCATTCTACCTTGCTTCATGGTCATTTGTTTGTGTGCCCATCTTCTAAGTTGGTACTTGTGTGGAAAGACTCATGAATGCTTAAATTCTTGAGATTGTTAGAATTAAATCAAGCAAGTGGATGGATTCTTGTTGAGTAGTCTTACATTTATTTTTTGCTGTCTTCCTGGCAGGTGAGCATGATGTCTTTCACACCACTGCACACACCCCTGAGGGAGGCATGGTGGGCACAGGCCCCCCAGAACTGTGTGCGGGGTGAGGGCAGGGTACCACTGCATGCTTAGGGCCAGGACTGCACCAGCCTTTTCCCCTTGCGGGGGGCTGAGCCAGGGCTGCGTTCGGGGTGGCCAGGGGCAGGGCAGGTGGTGGAGGCACTGGGAGGGAGGCTATAGGGGGGCTATGACAAATTTTGGGGTGGCTGTATCGTCTCCCACCCAGTAGTGTCCCCCCCACTGGGAAGAGGCCACCGCAGCCCTGGCCCCAAGCGTGCAGTAGCAGCCTGCGCTTGCCCCACACACACATCTGGGGGACACATGCCCTCCATGTCTCCTCCAGGGGTGTGCACAGCGGTGGGAGCCACCCCCCTGCCTCCCCACAACCCCGAGATGAGCCGCCTGCTGTTCCATCCCATGCCCTGTCCTGGCCATGCAGCCCCTGCTCCTACCCTGCCCTAGCTCCTGTCCCGCTCCTTCCCTCACTGTGGGGGCCTTGATCTCCCTCCCCCACACCCTTCCCCCCCCACAACAGACTGACCAGCTGGATGCTGCTTTCCAAGCTGCCGGGCTGCATATTGGCAATCAGATCAATATGGGGCGATATGGCTGGTCAATAATCAGCCATTGGCATCGACCCAAAAAATCTTAATCAGTGCACAATGGTAATTACAATATTTGTCTACCAGGAAGTCCTTAGAAGAAGAAAGGCAAAGGCAAATGAGACACAGACTTGGAACAAAGGCATGCACCACAGGATATATACAAGTGTTATATTTAGATCCATCTAACCAAGGCATGCAAGTGTTTACAGGGCTTAAAAATGGCACACATAATCTAAAGTTATTTCACTTAAAAGATAAGCTAACTTTTATATCAATAAAGGGTTAACCTGATCTGACCTAGCTAATACCTGCATGTGTTCGCAGCACAGTCCTGGGGCTGCCACAGCCATGGGTTGTGCTGTTCTTACCCGCTTCCAGCTCTGACTGGGCTATTTTTAGCCCCATGACTTCTTCCCACACCAGACTGGGCAGCTCCACCCCTGGTTTCTCACCCTGCCAGCTCACCAACCTTGCCTGTGCCACTCCCAGAAAATAGTGAATGCCTGCACATGCTGCTCTCAGTTTTAGTTTTAAGTGGGTTTAGTTTAAGCTGCCTAAATTTGAGCCGTCTTTGCACTCATATGCACTGCTCTGATTTGAGAAACTTTGAGTGAGAAATAGAACACATCTCACTACTAAACTGACAGCTCCTTGGTGCTGTTTTCCGCAGTGTCACATTCTAGGTGTTTTTCTTTATGAATGTTTGATTTAAAAGAATTCCTTTTGATTGTAATGAGTCAATTTGAATGATACGTGTTTGCTTCTAACATCTGTTTCTCTTATTAATTTGGTAGATAGCCAAAGAAAATTAATTTGGTCCTTGCCTAATTCTACTTTACAATACACACAGAGGCCAGACTGTGGTTTTTGAAAACCCATCTCTTTGGGGGAAAAACAAAGCTTCCTTCAATACAATATTAAGAAATCATTTTGTCCCAATTCTCTGGAATGCCTGTGGAAAGTGTTCCTACAACCTAAGAACTATTGATCAAAAATCTTCATCTGGACTGAAATAAAGGTCTGGCTTAATTTCATCATATATTTTCCTTTATTTTGTTGCATCAGACCCTCCATGAGAAGGAAGCACATGCTATTGAATCAGTGAACTTCTTTGTCCTAGAAATAGTGTTCTGGACTTAAAAACATGTAATAGAACATCCAAGTCTATGAATGAAGTTTGTTTGCTTGTTAGCATAGGTGGCAGTCTTACAAGTTGTTAAGGACTAGTTTTGTGTCATTCTATTAAGTAATTTCCCTAATAAAACAGAGAAACCATAATTAAAGTATCATGTTACTTTCCTGTTGAGATGGCGACCATACATTTCCTTATTTCACAATAGCATAGAGCCTGAAATCTTAGTGTTTTGAACATGTGTATGGGGTTCGGCTGAATGCAGCTCACCTACTCTTCAGTTGATGCAGTTCTTGACGCATCAGGTTTTTATCTATTTTAGGACAATGATTAATACAGCTGCTCCTTTATCTCCTCTTGTCAAATGACAAAGAACTGTTTAGTCACTGGGCAGCCTGAAATGGAGGAGCTCTTTATATACTTGTTCCTTTTTTACCTATAAGGGGACCACAAGAATTACTTCTGTTGGGGAAAGATGTGGAGGAGGAAGCTTGTAGTTTACGTGTGAATTATTTAGCTATTTTGAATAATCCCAAAATATATATCTCTTGAAGTTTTTTTTACCTACTTTAGCTCCATTCACCTTTGAAGAGCTGTCACTGGAACATAATTAGGGGCATTGGTCCACTAACTAAATTAAGATTTCAGATCAGTTTCATGTCACAGTGGTGCTTTTTTTTTTTTTTAAAGCTATTGGAATCCTGCAGGCTTCTCTTGTGACCTTGTCCTTTCTAACCTTCTCCAAAATATGTCCCCTGTTTAGTCTCTCTAGAGGAGAATTTTGTATGAAGTCTTCTTATTCATAGATGCTCAGGTTGGAAGGGACCTCAACAGATCATCCGACCCCCTGCTTGGGCAGGAAAGAGTGCTGGGGTCAGATAATACCAGCCAGATACCTATCCAGCCTTCTCTTAAAGACCCCCAAGACCCCCATTTTTCCTTGTTACTCCAAGAGTTGACCTGGTGAACA
Organism: Alligator mississippiensis; assembly: GCF_030867095.1. Taxonomy (NCBI): domain Eukaryota; kingdom Metazoa; phylum Chordata; order Crocodylia; family Alligatoridae; genus Alligator; species Alligator mississippiensis. Next base: position 283,497,222 of record NC_081826.1, read on the forward strand.
GAGCATCTCTGATCCTTTGCTGCGTCCCCTTAATGAATTTGTAGGCGGCCACAAGATCACCTCTCGGCCTTCTCTTGTGGAGGCTGAAGAGGTCCAGGTCCCTCAGTCTCTCCTCACAGGGCTTGTCCTATAAGCCCCAGCCATACGAGTGGCCCTTCTCTGGACCCTCTTGAGTCTATCAACATCCTTCTTGAAGTACGGCGCCCAAAACTGGACGTAGTACTCCAACTGCGGTCTGACCAATGCCACATAGACGGGGAGTATCACCTCTTTGGTTCTCTTTGTCATGCATCTGCTGATGCATGATAATGTGCGGTTAGCTTTGCTGATAACTTCGTCACTGACGACTTGTGTTCATCTTGGAGTCCACTATGACTCTGAGATCCCTTTCCACTTCTGTGCTGCTGAGAGGGTCACTTCCCACCCAGATAGATTATCTGGCTGGGAATTATTATTATCAAATAATCTATATGTTCAAACAGGCTTTTTTATATCTGCCCTTCACTTCTTCTGACAGGGAAGCCTCTTTGTGTGTGCATCTGCCTTATAATAACAGCATCTGTTCATCAGTCAGTGACGATGGATATTGCAGCTATTCTACTGACTGGTGGTGCATTTTCTCTTGTGGCTGTAGAGATTGATGTTAGATTTGCAGGTCCTGCCACAATGGTCACAGATGTATATAGTGTTAGGGGCTACTGCACTGACAGGCTGTTTCCCTCGGTCATGTTTTTGTTGTAATTCGAATAACCATTTCTCCTCATGATGTTGGACGCCATGATTGAGAAGGGAGTGCCACTTTGTCCTGTTTCTTGGTAAAGCCTCCCAAACATTTAGGTCGATACCAAAAGCCTTTGTGTCCTGCTTGCAGACGTCTCTGAAGTGCAGTTTTGGGCACCCTACTCTTCTCTGCCTACCTGCAGTTTGCCAATACAGAATGTCCTTTGGGATGTATCTAGCTTCCATCCTGCAGAGATGGTCAAGCTAGCATAAGTGCAGCTGTTTGAGTAGTGCAGTGATGGTTGGCAGATTGGCTTTGGCAATGACCTCTGTGTTTGTCAATCTGTCTTGCCACTTGATGTCAAGGATGCACTACAAGCAGCATAGGTGGAAGCTGTTCACCTTCTTTTCTTGATATGCATATATTGACCATGTCTCACTTGGTATACATAAGGATAGTGAGGACACAGGCTTTTTACACAAGCAGCTTAGTTTTGATTGTGAGTTTTGTATTGTTCCAGACTCATTTGGAGAGCTTACTGAAAGTGGTAGCAGCCTTTCCAATGTGCACATATATCTTTTCATCCAGTGATAGGTTGTCACTCACTGTGGATCCAAGGTAGCAAACTTGTTCACTGCCTTAAGGTGTGTTGTCAAGGCTGATAGATTGTGACCAGCAAAAACCCTGTCCCTGTCCTTTTTTCAGTCTAGATATTTTAATTTGGTTGTTCTATTGCCTATATACTACAATTTTGGAAATGCGGTGTATTTCTTTTAAGTGTGTAGCCTGGGGACTGAAAAAGGAGGAATATATACTTGCCCAAACTCATTGTAAACAATGTTCATTACCTGTAGTGGGGCTTGTTCAACTTCTGAGCAGCTGGGCCTCCCCTTCTGCTGTGTGGGCCCCATGAGCCACTCTTCCCCCAGTTCAAGGCTGCTTTGGAGTCTTTGAAATGAATGGCTTTTAATCAGTTTCACCAGTTCTGCAGTTAAACACAGTACAGTTAGGTTACCAAGTATACAATGGGGCAGGAGAGTTCCTTTGCATTTAAGCTACTTATGCGTTTAAACTTTTTTTTCTACGTGTTGGTGGCTATAAGTTCGGACTGGTATTGTGTTGTATAGTTAAATAAAGCATGCAAATCCAGGCTTTCAGAAATGGGTGTAGGAGCAGTGATGTATGTTGCATGTATGGATGTGCCCTGACTCCCAGCCTCCTCCCTACGCCACCAAGGTGGGCAGACCACACCACGGGACTTTTTTTTTAAGTCCCTCAACCAGGTAAGAATTTTCCCTCCTCTGTGCTCAGTGACGTGTTTCCTCATTTCCTCCCTTGCCTGCTGTTGCTGCTGTTCCCAGCTGATCCCAGGGGTTGGAGAGGCTCCAGAGCCTCTTTTGCCCTGCTACTGATGGGCTGCACATGGAGCTAGGTTTGGCTAGAAACAGGTGGACCAGTGGTGGCAGTGGGCAGTTCCCTTCTCCTGCATCTGCTCCTGGACTTGGGAACACAGGGGACCAATCTGGTGGTGCTGCTGTCCCTGACTCAGCCTGACTCTATGCAGAGCTTGTCTGGAGAAGGTAGGAGTAGCTGTGGAGCTCCCCCAACACAGAAAGCAGCAATGGTGAGCAAGAGAGATAGGGAGGGGAAAGGGAGAGGAGGGGATGTGTGATTGAGCATGGAGGGGTTGGAAGGGGTGTGGGATTCTTACTTGCTTCATAGACGTTAGGGGGAAAAGACGTGCCTGGCTGCTGTTCCTGTGGTGTGGTCAGCTAAAATGCCATGGTGCTCCTTGGATCTGTCTCTGCATCTATGCAATATCATTGACTATTCGGGGTGCACCAATAAAGATTTTTTGGGCCAGTACTGACGGCTGATTTATTAATGAGCCATATTGGCTGATACTGATCTGATTGTCAATATGCAACCTGGCAGCTTGGAGATCAACTTCCAGCTGTTAAGTCTGTGGGGGGAAAAGGGGTGGAGGGAGAGCAGGGGGGATGGTGGGGGCAGGTAGAGGCCCCTGCAGTGGGGCAGGCTCAGGATGGAGCTGTGAGCAGCTCATCCAGGGGCACAAGGTGGGTGGCTCCCACCACTGGCGCACCCCTGAAGGAGGCGTAGAGGGGCACGTGCCCTTCTGGATCTGTATGTGGGGCAAGGGCGGGCTGCCAATGTGGGCTGGAGCCAGGGGCGGTGCTAGGCTCTTCCCATCAGTGGGGGGCTGAGCCAGGGCTGCATGCAGGGTGGATGGCAGTGGTACTGGAGGGGGGGGCTACAGGGTGGGCTGTGGCCATCCCGAAGTCACTGTAGGCCCCCTCCTGTGAACTTCCCTCCCAGTGCCAGCACCACCCACCCACATGCACGCAGCCCCAGCCCAGCCTGCTCACAGAGAAGAGCCCCCAATCTCAGCCCACAGTGGCAACATGACCTCACCCATACATCTGGGGGGCACATGACCCCAGGGAGGGAAGAAGGGAAATGGGGAGGGTGGGGCATGATGCTGCAGAAGAGGAGAGGACAGCAGTGACTGGCAGCAGCTGCAGGGTTGGGGTTGGAGCCAGAGCTGCAGCAGCTGCCTGTCTCCACCACCACCTCATACTTGATTCCAATATGAGGGGCTTTTTTCCCACCTTAAATGGGGGGGGAGTGTGCATGAAGGAACCTCATCTTGAAATCATGTGAATACAATATATCCATATAACTTACTAATTCAGACCAGTCCTTGGTCTGGGTTGTTGGTAGCCAATTATCAGAAGAACTGGCAGCTCAGTGCCCGGTCTTGACAAAGATCAGTTCTTTATCTGACCTACTGTCCTTCCAAACTGTCTCACTGTGTACAGGACATAAAGCTGAAGGTTAGAGTAGTGCACAGTTACAGATCAAATGCCTGCAGTAGGACAGGTGCCAGCTTTGTGTGGCAATGTTCAAAGGTCTCAACTGTCAAACTGGAGAGTAGTTGTGTATTTGGGACTAGAGTTAGGGAGGACTGAAACTTTTAATTTGGAAATCTCTTAGTTTCTAGCATTTTTTCTTCCGAAATTATAATTCTGTTGCCATTGTGGCTTTGTTTGGTAGTGATATATTAAAAGGGTGGGAGAAAATTTCAACCTTAACCTTCAGGCTAGTTACAGATATTACACACAAACCAGTATAAGTGATTGGAAACCAGTATAAGCCTGTCACAGAACATACCAGGCGTACCTGCATGCACCCCTACGCATTGCCAATACCCCCTCACAGGGCAGTGCACTACCTATTCTGCTCGGGCCCAGCATCAGCCTGGCCTTGCCCCCAGGCTGTCACAGGGACAGCCAGAACAAAATATCCCCAGCCCAGTCTCCTGCCTGCGGTTGTCAGCGGCGTGGAGCCCCCCTGTGAAACAGTCTCCCCCAGCTGTGCTTGCTTGGGTCTGGGGTGCTGGGGCCTCCCCTCCACCTAGCTTGGCTGACAGCCGCATGTGGTTCTCGACCCTGGTTCCTGCCTGCCCCTGTTAGCCAAGCTGGGCAGTGGTGGGTTGGGGAGCAGAGGCCTCCCACTACATGGGCCTAATTTCAGCCCACCACACCAAAGCAAGCACAGCTAGGAGGAGTTCCCCCACCCCCATCACTGATACCCGGTCACTGGCAGGGGGTCTGGGGGGAGAGGCCATGCTGGGAGTCATGCGGGAGCGCCCTCCGCCTGTGGCCTCTACCAGTGCAGGCATCTGCATGCTCCTCCCTGCTCCAAGGGCAAACGTATGCTCTGTTCACTCCCCATCCAAACTACGCAGCTTAGAGAAACCTGTATAGATTTGATTGATTCCACCTCGGGCTTTTTGAATGTCTGTACTTAGCCTTAGTGAAAGTTCTTTTGTCTGACATGGGAAGGTCTGTTTTGTTAGCATGGTAGATGTGGGAACCATATAAATATTTATGTTTAAAGCAGTTTGGGAAAGGGAGAAATTAATTGTTTGTTTTACCAGTAGTTAGGCATTAACTGTGTTCTTTCACACACTATATAGCAATCTATTGTTCTGAGAGTTGTGCAGGGGGGATAATTTCTGTAGGTCATTCTAGTGCATGGGGGGAGTGGGGCAGGGTGACGATAATATTTCTATGTACAAGTAGAAAGAAGACATGGAGCACTCGAAATGTATTAGGATTCAGTCACAGAACTGCATTACAGATGTGCCCTTTTTGACAATTTTGTGTTAATTTTAATTAGGTCAGTGTGTTTTGTAGTCATGATTGTCAAGAATACATGAGAGGCAAAACTTAGTTGAATCTTGTTGGACCCACTGCATAGCATAGGCAGGTTTTTGAGCACAAAATCTCTTCCTCACATCTGGGAAAGAAGCAGGTAGGTATATTTTTTAGCAGGGAAATTCTAAATTTAACATGCTTTCCACAGGGTTCCTGCTTTAGTGGATGAGTAGTTACGTCTATTCACATTCATCATGTGACTCCAAGTCTCTCAGCTTTCAAAATCCCTTTCTTAATGTAAAATTTCCTTCTTATTACTGCAGTAGGAACACATTTGAATTCTTTATAAATATGTGTGTGTTAATATTAACACAGTTATAAGAAGGAATGCTGATCTTTTCATTTTATAGCTGGGTTGTTGAGTCACAGATTAAAGTAAAAATTATCAGTGTCAGTTAGGTTTTATTTGTTTGTGCTCCACCTTAGACGCTTATACCCAGCTGCTCATAGTTCATAGTATTTTAGTATTGGGAACTGTGCTTTGAACATGACTCAGTTTAGGCACCGTCACAGAAGTTCAGTGCTTCCGCAAATCTAGCACCAGCTATTAGGGTCAGGCATCCAGAGAAGGAGGATTGTACTGTTAATGGCCAATGGAAGTTTTGGTTGACATGAAGTGTGGCAGAGGCAAGGGAAAAATCTACTTCTCTCAGGTGGCAATACTATGTGATTATTAACTGATGACTTTTCCAATGCTCATGCATAAAGGGGCTGAATTTAAGGTTCCATGGAAATTCTGTCATTTACTGACTCTTAAAAGCTTAACTTCGCAGCAGTGGTCTAGCTCTATTAGTGTAATTTCCTAGCTTGGAAAAATGGTGACCTGCAAATGTTCCATCTTTGGGATCATTGGCTTAAAATTGCGTTTTACCAGGGCTTGGGTCTGCAAGTCCACTGCACAGGCTTCTGCACTACTTGCACTAACAGAGTAACTGGTGGCAGTATGAAGTCGTAATCTTCTCTATGGACCATTACCTGATTGAATTGAGGGAGTTTAGACATACCTGGTACATCTCCTGTCTGTTTAAATCTTGTCACTATACAATATTTAGCCATGTTAACCATTTAGGTATTGTTAAAGCAGCCATACCTGATAGTCTGAATGTAGTTATACTGGTAAATTTATTCTGCTTTCGGAAGCAGAACAAGCCTTGACTCTTTGAGGTGACTTTACAGTAATTTACTACATTCAGGCTAAGCCTTCCACTGTTTGCTGCTTTTGGAGTGCTTGCGTATGGCAGGTTTTATTGAACCTTAGGTACCATAGTTTAAGATACCCTGAATGTAAGCCTTCCCCCCTCCCCCCCAGTAATTCAGGCACTGGGAAGTGGTTAGACACAAAATTCAGCAGTATGTTTTTCAGCAATTTGCTGACGAGCATAAATTTAGGCTTCCTGACTTTGGTGCAACTATGGGCTCAGCAGGGGTGTGTTCATTAGATTCTCTACTTCTTATGCTCTAAACCTGCCCTCGCTATTCCTTTCCTGCTCTTTCTACTGGCTTCTGTCACTCCACTTTCACCTACCATTTATTATCCCTTTGTACTCCAGTGTGATCACTTCCTCCTTTTCTTTGGCTGGATACGTTAGGATTTATACTGAGAACAGAAGACCGTGTGACCTTTTTTCCTCTATGTGGTCCTGGGAGCTGAGAGGTACAGTCACTGGGAGAAGTGCAATCCCAGATGCCTAGGTGCTCTGTGGTAATGGGGCATGCTGCAGCGTAGTCAGCATGTAGGAGCAAGCAAGGAAAGCCTCGCTCGGGCCCTGCATCCTAGGACTGGCACATGTTCATTGCTGGTGGATTCTTCAGAGTTTAGATTTCAAACTAACAAGTTTGAGCATGTGAGCCAAGGCTTTTCAGATGGTTAATTTTTGTCAGATTTGAGTGCATATTCATATGCGTGATAAAAAGATTCCTTTTACTAGGGTGGCCCCTGCCAAACTTCAAACCCAGACCCAGACACAGGCATGGGTGAACCAGATGGCCCGGACAGAAAGAGGGCCCAATAATGGTTTTTTTTTTTCCCTGTTGTCCAATTATTATTATCATTATCTCTGGTGAAGGGGGGCCTGATACTAGAAGTTTGCCCGGGTCCACCAAGAGTCTAGGTATGGTACTGTTCAAACCCTTGCTCACACCCAAGGAGGCGTGCTGGAGTTTTTAAAACAAAACAGTTGATTCTCATCTTCGTTCACAAATATTTGTTTCTCTGCTTAAACTTTCTGATGGAAATAATTACCTTGAGGCAGGCACCCAGCAAGAAAACATTCTGCCCACGATTACTTTGGCAAAGCAATTGAATGCAGGGTTTTTATAGTAGGCAGCCTTAGCCAAATAGACGGGTTTAATTTTAAGTATTAAGTGATGGGAGTTGGGCTACTGGAGCCAGATTGGGGAAATCCAACCTTTCATGTTGTTTCCAATCCAGCCCAGAAACTCTGACCGACTCTCCCCCTTCCCTACTCCCTGGAGGAAGAAAAGCCAATCAAGGTTGCTGCAGGTGGCAGGCAGTGTTGTCTACCACACAGGACTTGATGGAAGCCATTAGCCAGCCAGTATCTTTTTCATGGGAGGGGAAGGACATGGTAGCAGAGCTATGTTCTGTTATGGGTAGATGCTGGGGGAAATGGATTATCTTCACTTTTTAGTGCTGCAACATCAGGCCTACCCTCAAGGAGAAGAGTTTTTTCTCTCTTCCTCTCCAGCCTGGGAAAGGAGGATGTAGAGCATCCATTACTATAAGAAGAGCATATGTTCAGTGAGAGGTAAGGGCTGAGGGGTTTTATTTATGTAGGGCTAGAAGAGTGCATACTTAGGCGCAGGGGCTAGGGCCAGAAGCTACATGTAAACTGGTTTAAGTGAGCGCTCAGAAACCGGTTCAAATCTGTAACACAACAGAAGTTCAGTGCACTTAAACCACTCTCAAAATGGCCCAAACTGGTCAAACTCATTTATGGAACTTATGTTCCAGGCCCCTTCCCAATTTAAGTTAACTTACAGTCCTACGGCATCCCAGGATGCTTTGCAGCCCTGGGCTGTGCTGTCTGCTGCAATGGAGCAAGGTTGGTCCTGCCCCTCTGCTCTCTAGCTGGAGCACCATCACTGCTCCATCTGGCTGACAAGAAGGTGGGGGGCAAGCCTGGGTCCAGATCCCAGCCGAGGACTGCCTAGCAGGGGCAAAGCAGCCCCTACCAAGCTTTTCCACTCTTCTTGCTCGAGCAGAGAGTGTATGTGGGAGGGGAGTGTAGTTAGGGAAGGGGTTTAAGCTTCTCCCCTCCCTGCCACAGCAAGCTGGCCCCAGCAGGACCTAGCCATGCCTCCCTACTCTGCTTGAGCAGGGAGTGGGGTAAAGCCTGGCAGGTAGGGGTACACCGATTAAAGATTGTTTGGGCCAATACCGATGACTGATTATTAACAAGCCATATTGTCCTGTACTGATCTGATTGTCAATATGCAGCCCAGCAGCTTGGAGAGCAGCATCTGGCTGGTAAGTCTGTAGGGTAAAAGGAGAACGGGGGAGGCAGATTGAGGCCCCTGTTGTGAGGGAGAGAGTGGGGCTTGGCACAGGTGCTGCCCAGCCAGGGCCAGGTGTGGGATGGAGCCATAGGCAGTTTGTCCTGGGGCGCGTGGAGGGGGAGGGCGGCTCTTGCTGCTGGCACAGGAGATGCCACAAAGAGGCATGTAACTCCTGATCTGTGGGGCGAGGGCGGGCTGCTACTGTGAGCTGGGGCTGGGAGCGGTGCCAGACTCTTCCTGATGTGGGGGTTGGGCTGGGGCTGTGTGTGGGTCAGATGGCGGCAGTGGCGCTGGGAGGTGCATTGGGGGGGGTACAGCAACTTCTGGGGTAGCCACAGCCCCACCTGAGTCCCCCCTCCCAGCACTGCTGCCCCCCACCCCATGTGCAGCACCGGCCCAAGCCCCCGCCTTCACCTTGCACATGGATTTGGGGGGCACATGCACCTCTGTGCCTCTACTGGTATGCTCTAGTGGCTGGAGCCACCCCCTCCCCATGCCTGCAGATGAGCGACTCGTGGCTCCATCCATTGCCCCCCCCCACCCTGGTTGGGCAGTGCCTGCCCCTGCCCCAGTCCCAAGTCCCACTCCCTCTTTCATCATGGGGGCCTTGATTTGCACCCCCCAACCCATCCCTCCCCCCACCTCTTTTCCCCTACAGACTTACCAGTGGATACTGCTCTCCAAGCTTTTGGGCTACACCCATGCATGCAGAATTTATCAGCGACACTATTGGCCACATCAGCCAAAAAAAGCTGATTGCTGATAATATCAATTTTGCTTTTACTGGTGCCAATACAATATGAATTGAAGTATCAGTGCACCTCTACTGGCAGAGGGAGGGATGGGGTGTTGGGGGGGGTAGATTGAGGCCCCCATGATGAGGGAGGGAGTGGGGGCCCAGGTGGGGGTTTAAACCTTGCTTCCCTAGTCATTCTTAGCAAGCTGGCCAGGGCCTGGCCACAGCCCCCTCTCTGCTTGAGCAGGGAGTGGGGGGGAAGCCTCCGAGGGCTTCTCTGCCAGCTTCACTCCCTTCCTTTCATCAGTGGCCGGCAGGTTGGGAGCCATGCTCTAGTGCCCCCAGCTTTTGGCCTGAGCCACTGCGGGCATGTGGCTGCATTTCCAGATTCAAAAGTGAATGTCTGTTCACTTGCTTCTTGGTTCAGTCTACACAGTTGAGACCAGTGGTTCCCAACCTTTTTTTGCTGCAACCCTAAATTGGCCATCAACAGGACCTCCTAACCCAGTGCCGCAGGGGTTGCTGGGAGCGGAGGGCACCTTTAGCACCTTCAGGCTGCACTTTGTAGTAGAGATCTCCTGCAGCAGGGACCAAAATTTGTGAGCTTGGCAACATTGTATTCATCTTGCATGGTGAATATGGACAAAGGAGAGTTGAGGAATGAATGTTGAACTTAAATTAAAAACATATATATCGATATACAACTAACTGGTCTTTGTCTGACTGCAGTGAAAGATAGAAGATGTATGGGAAAACAATTTATTCCGATTACTTTTTAATTCATTAATATTACCAAACCAGAGATTCAAAAATCATGGATTGAGCCTTCCAAAAAGATTTTAACAGAAGATCTGAATGCTCTTTTTTCCTCTTGTATGTCAAAATTGGGTCATATTACTAGCTGTCTTTCTACAAGAATGATAGTAAGAAACCTTTTAAAGAAAACTGAGATTCTCCTATAATCACATAAATCTAGAAGCTGAGTATTGAAGAAAAACACCAGAAAACATGATGTAATTGGAAACATGAGAGGCAGCAGTATGTACATGTGTGTGTGTGTGTGATTTTTTTTTTTTTTTTTTGATGAAAGCTTGATCCAGCAATGGCATTGGATTACTATAAACAATGGAGAGCTTTTTCCCCCCTCCATCTACTGTTTGTAGTTAAACAAATGTTAGTTCATCTTGACAGACTAGAGGCCTTATAGCATATTCTGTCACTTGTTGCATAGTAAGATAATGCTCTGAGTAAACTGAGCCTTAACAAAATGATTCAGAATAGTGTGTAATCATTATGCTAATGAACCAATGAAAGAGGATAGTTCTTAAATTTCAATTAATTGTAACTTTGTAAGTTTCAATCCCAGGTTGAAGTTTAAAACATGATTGCTTCTACCAATTTAAAGGAGAATTGGAATTTAAAATCCCTGGGGATTGGAATACAGAGCTCCAGGATTTGTCATGCATTTGTGATCTTTTCCCTTTGCATCTTGATGGTAAAACCCAAAATGTTTGTATTCACTGTGTGGGGCGGGGACTTGAGCTGGCACAGTGCAGCTGTATTAATTGAATTTTTAAACTGTTTAAATAATTTAATCTAGGGTTGTGACCCTGTGAGTTTATTGTTGTCAGTTTTTTGCTTAGTATAGAAAGTGCTTGAGATTGATTAATATTTAGATAGTGCAAGTCAACATGCATTAACTGTTTAGTGTCCACCTTCCAGTAAAGGTCTCTGTTTGTTTTTAATGCTGTATCTTCACTGGATCTGAGGGAGAATCTTGAACACTGCATGGAAATCTTGAATACTGATGCATTAAAGAATGTACCAGGTAACTAGATTGTATCCCATTATGTCCTAAGGTCAAGTATTTAGAAGTAATAATTACTGAAATATGCCAAGGGAATGGTGAGACAGGAGCATGTAACTGACTTTATTTGACATTTTTGTGCTTCTTGCATTTCTTAGATATAAAATAAACTTCATAATAAAATTACCATCTTTTTAAAAATGTTGCATAGACCTTAGTTTTTTTAGGGATGTATAATTGTATTCTAAATTGGTTGTCAACATCCTTTTGTGAGTTCCCCTCCCCACTCCAACTTCTTTGAATCAGTTCACATCTAAACTTGTAGCTAATGTCTTCAGTTTTCCCATGTGTAATGATTGACTTATCTGATTAATTTATGTAGGTTCACTTACTTCTGTTAATGCTCATTCTTTGACTGGGAACAACTTGTACTCTTCTCTATTATAATACCTTTCATGTGTTTAAATTCTAGACAAGTCTTATCCTGAAAAATAAAACATATAGTGTTGGTCCATATGCATTTTATTCCTCTCCTCTGAATGTTTAGCTATTCTGAATACTTCCAGAACTGAAAACTATTCTTTTGAGGCCTAAGAGGATATAGTGTGGGGAAATGTCCAGCAAGAGGCATTCTTGTTGATGTTTGGTATGGTGTTTTTGTTCCTGGAGCACTCAGACCCTAATAAAGTAGGATTGGGATTGGGATTGAGATTATGCTAAAGGAATAATGCTGTTTATTAATACTGGCTCTGCTTCACAGAAAGAAGATTTCCAGGGTGGCAACATTTTATAGTAACATCAATATCTGTGATCTCAGTTCTTGTAAGAACTAATTTCTGTCAGTTTGTCTTGGTCCACACACACGTTATTTAGACAGAAAGTTGGCCCACAATTACACCAGCCCTTCTCTCTGTCTCTCTCTCCCTTTCCTTTTATGTTACTGTGCATTTACATATTTTCTTCAGTTGTAAAATTGCATGATGACATGTTGGAAGCAGCTTTTGATTGAATAATAAGAAAAGAAAATCACATTCAAATGTAATTTTCTTTATCTAGCTGCACAACAGTATTTCAGCACTTTCACATACAAAGTACAACCAAACCCATTTTCCGTCTAAATTCCTTTCTTCTTAGATTGAAGAGAACAATGCACATCTCCATACCAGAGCGTTTTATGTGATTTTTGTCAACAGGCTTGAGCCTGCTGCCTTTCAAAATGATTGCCCCATTTGTAGACAGCAGAATTCTTAATGAGTTTAAAACTGTAGTTCACCAGGGGAAACATACACACACACACACTATATATATATATATATATATATATATATATGTAATAGCTATACATGCCACAGTTTTATGAAACAATACATATGCAAGTGCTGATTTATAAAAAGGAATCAGAACGTGTGCTAGAGGTGATATCTTTTATTACAGGGGTGGGCAGAATGTGGCCCGGGGGCTGGATGCGCCCACCAGGCCATTCTGTCCGGCCCACGGGGCCCCTAAAAAATTTAGAAAATGAATATTTATCTGCCCTGGGCTGCCTGTTATGTGGCCCTCAGTGGCTTGCCAAAACTCAGTAAGCGGCCCTCTGCCCAAAATAATTGCCCGCCCGTTTTATTAGATCAACTAGAGTTTTGCAAAAAAAAAAAAATAGTTTTAATTGCAAGTTTTGAGGAACAAACACCCTTCTTCAGGCATAGGAGGAAAGACTGTAAAAGTTTTCCTGGGTAGAAATGAAAGTTCATATTTCAAAAGAGAGTTGAAAGTGTGGCAAAATCTCCTGTTTGGAACACTTCATTTTATTATGCAGATTGGGCTCAGAGAAAAGTTGGAATAGTCTGTTTACTTCAAAGTTGTTTGGTGGTAAGCAGGATGGATTCATATTTCTTTCTGGTTGTGGTGTTTCATATTTCACAGAGGAGTAAAAAAAAAATGGATTGCTTTTCCGGGCAGGGATTTCTTATGTGGTGAGGTGTCTGAGCTCTGTGATGATGCAGATTACCTTGAACAAAGGCAGGAGCAGGGTCTCAGATTTCAGGTGGTCAAACTTGCCTCCTCCTTGTAAAATGATGAAGATTTCATTAAAAAAAAAAATCGGCTAAAGTTCATTTATGCTGATTTATAGTATTTATATACATTTATTTATGATTTATAGTATTTCTTATAGAAAATTAATTTTAAACTCCCTCCCCCCTCCCTAAACACATGCGTATTTGTTTCTTCCCCACACAGCAGTTTTAGACATTTATTGTGACATGAACTTAAACTGCCTATAGAGGAGGGGCCACCTTCAGACAGTGTGCTGGAGTTCACTTTACATCAGTTGTTACTGCTTCCAAAGCAGAACGAAAGCTCCCAAAGACGTACTCATTGTTGATTACATCATATTTTCACTCTTTCAATTAAGTAATGTTTTGTTCAGAGCTGTGAATTTGCACCAGGTACCAGAAAATGTAAAACCTTCTTGGCCATAGTGGAAAGGTATCTGTTTACCAAAAAACCACATTTTAGTCCCTCTGGTTAGTGTACAATATGTGCTATACCTGAGAAGACTGGTCTAAAATAGCCTCTGTCTTTCAGAAGAAAGTTAACAGTTGCATGGCTTTGTCTTCCTTTGCTTGTTTTTTAAAACTGCCTTAGTTTCACATTCGCATTGTTTCATAAAATTCATTAGTAACAATGAATGGATGCTACTACAATATTAGGCAAGCTTGGCAGTTTCAAAGTTGTAATTGATGTTTTTCAGGTGATTATCCCTAGGAAGTGTGAGAGAGAGAACGTATATGTTTTATTGATTTGTAAACAGGAGGGTAAATACACTCACATAATAATCCAAACCAAAAATCAAGTATGAATTCACCTAGTTGGCTATGCAGGTCAAATCAAAACCAAAGCATGGCAGATCACGCGCAGTTCGTTGGGTGTGCTAAAATTAGTGTGTCAGCAGTTTTCATTGCCTTCGGTTTTTTTCCTTAAATTTTAAAAAAACAATGCAAGGGTAGTACATGCTATTGTTATTGTGTATTGTCTTTACATTTTTATAAGTATTCCAATAAAAAGAATTTCTTTCTATATCAAGCTTTGAATTTGTTTGAATATAACAAATACAACATTTAAACCACATTAAGTATGCTGTATTTAATTTTTTCCTAATCAAATATTTCAGTTCAAATACTTGTGGCTATTGGGACATAAAATTAACATGGGGGTACTTTTTTAGTTTTGTTTACTAAATACAAGTCACATAAACATGCTAAATCAGATCACGCTCCATTTAGGGCATCGAAACATTTTCTGGAAAATTTTACAATTCAAAATTTTCCGGAAAACCCACATCTCATTCTCTGGGCATGCCTGATCTTTCTAACATCTCTGTCCAGGGGTGGGCAAAATACAGCCTGCAGGCTAGATTTGGCCTGCTAGCTGATTGGAAGTGGCCCATGGCTGCTCCTGCAGCACACTCTGTAGGGACGAGCCCTGCCTAGGGCAGCCAGTGCTGCAGTACTGCCCATGACCACAGGCCCTGGGCCCAGCTAGCATGCACAGCCTGCCGGCAGCACTGCTCCCAGTGTGGCTGCAGCCACCCAGGTGCTGCTTAGTTCCCCTTACCTCCACCGGCAATTTCTCCTCCTGCTCCTGCCGCATTGCTCCGGGTGGGGAGGAAGACTCAGCCGGGCGGCTCCTGCCCCAGTTCACAGGGCTCCAGCTCCAGGATTTCCAGCTGTCTTCCATCCATTCTGCCCACTTGGCACAATGAACAGCCACAGGGACAGCCCTGGACTGTACCGCCTGGGTGAGCCCTGCTGCTTGCACACCCTGCCCCCTCCTGCCTCCCATCACTGCTGGCTGGCTCCTAGGGCCTAATGCCCAGGCAGCCCTTCTCTGCGTGCACCCCCCCCCCCCCCCCGTGCAACATGTGTGGATGCCACAAACCACCCCCACACCCCTCCCCTCAGGGCAGGGGCATGCAAGGAGCGGATCGTGGCTCTGCCCCAAGCCCTGGCCCTGCACATCCCTGCCCGTAGAACTGGGGGTTTGCCCCAGCCCCAGTCTGTCCCTACCCTGTGATCCCAGAGTGATCATGGAGACTGTGCAGGTGTCGTGTGTGTGGAGAGCTGCCACTGGGGCCAGGGCCGGGATGTTGGGGCAGTGACAGTATGGGGCCAGGGCCAGCGCTGTGCATGACCCTGGACCATGCCCGCAGAACCCATGCCCGTTGCAGGGGTGTGTAGGCGGTGGATCATGGCTCTGCCCTGGGCCTCGGCTCTGCACTGTTACCACCCCGTGATCCAGCCTCGCCTGCCTGTCCTGTTCCCAAACACCACTCCCCACCTGCCCGTGGCCCCATCCCTCGTAAGGAGTTTTGGTGAGCTGTTGTGGTGGGGTTGGGATGCTGACACAGCTGGCAACAACTCATCAAAACTCCCTATGTGGCCCCTGTGCCCAAATAATTGCCCACCCCGTCTTAAATCCCTCCATTTTAATCTCTCCTTTCATTCCCATCCTCTTTCTTCCTCTCCTTGAATCAACACTGTATGTACTCTCTTCCTCCCCTCCTCTGTACCCATCTATGACCATTTTCATGACTTTTGAGTGATTTCTGGAAGCAGGTTTTCTTTATTTCCTCACAATCATCCTTTCTCTTCATGCTCTTGTTGCTGATATTCCAATACAGGGTTTGGTACTCCAATACAAGCTTCTAGAAGACATACAAAAAACTAGAACTTTGGTTCCAAAATGATTCCTTTTATTAGACCAACTGGGAAATCTCAAGAAAAATGTCCTTTTCTGTAAGCTTTCAGGATCAAAGTCCCATTGTCAGGCTCTGGGAAAAGTATAAATGGTACAAGATGGTAAAAAGTTCCCATAGGTAGGAAATAAACTTCATTTTTGCACAGAGGGAGCTGAAGATGGAACATGGAAGATGCTGAATTTTAGCCAATTTTGGATTTTAAACTTCATGGCAGAACAAGAAAGATTTTTTTTTTTTTACCACCCTGCCTGCCATCTGACACCTCCAGGGAAGGAATCCTACCTGATCAACAGATCAAAGAGCTACTCAACACAGCTCAAAAGGCTCTCAATGATCTAAAGGGACAGCCTTCCATCTTCAGCTCCCTCTGTGCAAAAATGAAGTTTATTTCCTACCTATGGGGACTTTTTACCATCTTGTACCATCTACACTTTTCCCAGAGCCTGACGAAGGGACTTTGATCCTGAAAGCTTGCAGAAAAAGTCATTTTTCTTGTGATTTCTCAGTTGGTCTAATAAAAAGTATCATTTTGGAACCAAGCGTTCTAGTTTTTTGTATGTCTTCTTGTCTCAGAACAACATGGCTACCAAATACACCCCTGAATACAAGTTTCTGGAGCTTACTCAATGTGCTTTCACACCAGCATCCTTGTCAAAGGCAGTTTTGTTCTCCCCTATAGAAAAGAAAATGGAACCATCTGTGGCATGGGCAAGCTTAGCAGAATTTTATTTTAATCCTTCATGGGTTCAGGATCGATGAAATCTTGTTTAGTAATTGATAAACATTGACCACTAAATGAAAAGGCAGATAGATTTGACTAGAAATATCCACTTTACAGACTGTTGCAGTGTTAGTGCTCTGTAAAGTGTGTGGCAAAGAGCTTTTGACAAAATTAATTTGGTAGGATTTAATGAAACAGTAGGCTACAAGAACCAGCTAAAGAAACCTCTAAGTGATTGACAGCAATATTTGCAAAGCCACAGGTGATAAATGAGGTCCCAGAGGAGGGCTGGCATAGTACCCATCTTTAAGAAGGGGCAGAGGGGAAAGGAAGACCTTTTTAAATCCAGAAAAGTTGGCCTAATGTCAGTGCCTTGGAAGTCACAAGAGAATTTTACACTCCATTTATTAATATTTGGCAGAGGAAAAAGTGATGACTGGTAGCCAACATGGATTTGCTAAGACCAACTTCTATCAAACCAACCTAATTTCTTTATATGACAGGGTAACTAATGGGATGCATGAGGCTACCAAAAGGGACATAATATACATGGACTTGGTGAAGGCTTTTAACACAGCCCAACAGGACATTCTTCTCAGTGAGCTGGAACAGAATGGACTAGATAGACTAACAGTTAGTTCAATACAGAAGTTGATTGAATTACTGCAAGCAAAAGGTAACTATGAACAGGCTGGTGTTAGAAGGTTTTGAGTGAGGTTCTACAGGAGGCTGTTTTGGGGCGCACAGGTGATGACGTGTTTTTAAAATAATTTGGAACACTTCCTGATCAAGTTGGCAGATGACACAAAAGTGGGAGCACAGGTATCAAATTCTATAGGATCTCGATACATTAGAAAACGGGACTATAGACAACAAAATAAAATCTGATGAAGTTGCATGTCAGGTGATACCCCAAAGGAAGATAATCCAAGTGCACAAATGCAGAATGGGGAATAGAGGTGATTAGTATACTCTGTTTGAGGCCTGACCTGCACCAAGTAGACTGAAGGTAGGGCAGAGATGCATTTTATATACTAATTGAATCAGAGATGCATAAGCTTTTGTGAACAAGAGCTCACTTCATCAGTAGACTATTGTACCAGTTCTATGCATCACATTTTAAAAGGGTGTAGAGAAACTTGAGAAGAATCAGAGGCAGTCAACAAAAATGATAAAGGGGTTGGAATACAAATTGTGCAAGGGAAGGTTGAGACAATTAGGTATGTTTAGTCTGGAAACAAGTTTAAAAAGGGGCATGATAGCAGTTTTCAAATATTTTGTAAGGCTGCTGTAAAGAACAGGGAGAATAACTGTTCTCTCCTGCCAGAGTAGGCAGGATGTAAAGCAGTGGGTTTAAGTTGTTAGATAAGCAGTTTTAGATCAGATCTTAAGGAAAACTTCCCAACTGGAAAAGCAGTATGACAATGCAACGTGTTGCCTAAAGATCTTGTGGAAGATCCTTCATTGGAGGCTTCCAAGAAATGGCTGGATAGGGATCTGCTGTATCTGTGCAGGGAGTTGGATAGATGACCCCTCCAGCTCTCCAATTCTGTGATTCTATATCCTGCTGAGACATGAAGCTCTGCCACCTCCAGCTTGGATAGTCTGGTACATTTTTGCGAGCACCCAACTAGACCTACTTACTGCAGTTTGAATTACTAGGACATTTGTCTTGAGATCTGAGTCACAATGAAGAAGTTGGGCTCAGTGCTGTAAGTAGACAGGCTAGCTTGTTTTGTGAATGCCATGCAATAGGGAAAGAGAGGGGAATTAAAGACGTATAAACTACTGACCAGACCTCTTTGCTTTGGATCAGAGTGTGAGGATTTATTTGACTTCTTGGAACAAGAGCAACTCAAGGTCCAATGGCCTTTTTCTTAGAGAGAGCCCATTAGAGTCTTTGGCCTCTTCCAGATGACTGTTTTCCTACAGAAGATGCTTAGTATGCCTGGCAGAAACTTTTGATAGAGATCTGGTTGCAGTCTGCAGACAGCAGCAAAAAATCAGAACTGGGACTTAGTACTGCCTGTAGCTACAAAGGGATATCTTCTAATGTCTAAACATTTCCCGATTTTAAAAATTAATCCGAAACCAAGGGTTTTCTTCTGCTCAAAGAGATTCTTAGTGAAAAGAAAATCAAAGTATCTTTGCAAAACCTGCCAAGCTTGAGATTAGATATTTGGGCAAGTAGAATGACTTTCGGATGCTAGTTGAGCCAAGAAGTTACTGGACTGGATAAAGGCGATATTATCTTTCATACTATCCTGGTTTGTACAGGAGAAAACTGGAATCTAATCTTGCTCACTTGAGCTCTCTCTCTCTCTCTTTCTCCCCTCCCCCACTTTTTTCTTTTTTCCTTTTGAAGGATATAACGAGTTAGTTGAAAAGGCAGACTTGTATATTTGCCCATAATTATTCTATTGCTCTAACGTTTTTGTAAATTCTGAAGAGGCACAGTGCCAGTATCTGATTCAGGGGAGCCAGTTTTGCTTGCCGAGGGAAATGGAAACTTATTGTGTAGTGCCATACTGCCAACAAAAGCTTAATGTTGGTTAGGCAGCTGTTGTGGTGAGACCATTATCTCTCTTGCTGAATAGTACTGTCTTATTATTTTGCGTGCATCCGTCCCAGTTCTTCACCTATTGTCTTGTGTTTGGAACCCAAGCTTTTGGGGATAGAGACAGTCTTTGTTCTGTATTTCTAGGGCTCTTCGTGCAATGGGCTGTGGCCCATGACTTTGGTTCCTAGGTTCTACTGCAATATCAGTAACCGACGGGAAGATGGTAGTTGTTCTGTGCTGAGTGTCGTGTGTGTGCACTCTCACCACTTGGTGGGACTTTTCTGCGTGTTTTATTTTGTCTCCTGTTACTGCCTACTGTTATGCTCAAAAAGAATTCAGCTAAGTCAGTGATTCTCAACTTGGGTGCTTTGGTACTGTTAGCACTGTTAGATGTGCAAACACAATTCATAAGATAAATCCAGAGATTTCAAGTAGGACTCCATGGTGTTACAAATGCTCTGATGTGTTGTGGTCCTTTTGAGTTCTTTGCAACAAAGCAATTGCTTTTATTAGTTTTCACTCAGTTTTTGACAACAGAAGAATAAGAGCTGATTTTTTTTCAAGGAGTGCCTGAAGTCCCATCAAGGAGTGCCTCAGGTCTAAAAAGGTTGAGAACCACTGAGCAAAACCTTTAGTTTGTACAGTAAAAAACGTTACCCAGTTGCTCCTTTGTGATCTAACTGCACCAGAGAAACCATGCAGTACACAAACCTGGGGTTGAAAGCAGGATCCCAGTGAATAGGATGCTTCTAGTGTTCATAGTGAATTAAGTGCCAGCTGCTGCAAGGGAGACCTGTACTGCCCAGGGATCCCCAGGCCAAGGGTTCCTCTCCATGGGGTGGTCTGTGTGACTGCTCTACACTATATCCTTACACTATATGGTTACTTTAAGCTGCATTGAAGAATAAATGTGATCAGGCCAGCTGGTTCATCTTCCATCTTGAAGCCAATCAGCTTACTGAGGCTATCCATAAATGTGTAATGCTACTGAATATCATTTACTCACTGGGTTTTGACATTGTCCATGCCTCTTATATCCTTGGCGAAACCTAGTGACAAGCCTTATGATGACATCCTCACACTACTAAAAAGCACTTCACACCAATTCTTATCTAAAACAGTTACATGGCTCCATTTTGACCAGTGCAATCAGCTGCCAGCTGAAGGGACTGCAGCATGCATAGCTGAGTTGCATCATATGTCTGAGAACTGTAATTGTGGTACCATTCTTAAGTTTCTACTGAGGGACGTGACTTGTCTGGAGTTTGAGATGAAGCCCTACAATACAGACTCTTTAGAAGCAAAAATTGGCACTTGCCATCCAAAAGGAATTCTCCAATGGAGTTGCCATCAGTGCACAAGAAAACATATTCTTCATCCTACAGAAGCTGCTATATCGGTGGTAGGAACAACAGAAGTGATGTACCATTTCTGTGATGCTGAATGCCATCATTGTAAGCATAAAGGTCACATCAAATGTGTGTGGTGTCAAAAGTTCAAGCCATCCAGAAAGAAGTCAAACAAGCAGGTATGCCTCCAGCTAGCTCATCTGCTGTTGCTGATCCAAATGGAATTTGAAGCCTGTGGAACATTCCCAAATGTCTACATTCCTGGGTTTGTCAACAGTGTAAAAATGTAGCCTCTACAGAAGTAAAACAGTCTACACTACATTAATGGTCCAAGGTGTTCCTTGTATCATGGAAGTAAACTAATGCTCCAAGTTTGCCTTTAATTTCAGAAGAGACATATGTATGGCTATGGCCTCAAAATCATTCTCCTTTTGTTTCATGTAAAGCAAGATGCATTAACCACAATAAACAATTGACCTGTAAGGTGAATATTATGTCATTGTCCACTGTGGGAAGGATGGAGAGGTTCTGCCCCTGTAAATTGCCAGAGGACAGAAAGCAAGCTTGCTGGGTGAAGAATGGTTTGAGCCTGTGGACATCAAGTTTAACAGGAGCGTATAGCGTTGCAACATATACCGTTTCAAGATACAGGAGTTCAGCAAGGTTTTTGAAGAAAGCTAATCTTTTTTTTTCAACTACAACAGCAATTAACTCCAGGTTCCACCACTGGTTGAAGCAGAACTGATAAACCATCGACGTGTTTGGATTAGTTCCAGACCTGGGAGCTGAGCACCAAGCAAAGCAAGAAATCCAATTCTTTACAAAATGAGCTACTTCACCTGTGCAGATCTTCAAGCCAAATGATCCTGTTTATGCCAAAAATATGAAAGTAGGCCAAAGCGGGTGCCTACAGATCTCCTTGAGACCAGTGTCATTAAAGTCCAAAACTCTAGATAGCAAGGCAGTTCGAAAACATATCAACCAAATGTGAGGTTGAATTCCAAATGACTTTCCATCTACAGATTCAGAAGCCATCATACTGCCAGCAAGACCAGTTGTAATGTGTCCATCAGCTGCTATTGTTCTAGATCTGTCAAATCCTCCAGGTGCCAAAGCAACTCAAGAAGAGCTGAAACAGCCAGCTCCTAGCTCCAGTGAGGAGACTAACCCCCTGAACTGAATCATCTGATGTGAGCTGCCATTCAACCCAAGAACTATGTTGTCTATGCGGAAAGGGTGTTATGTACAGAGGGGGGGGGCGGTGTCTGCTCCTCCCAGTACATGGGGCTGTTCCGTGTTTGTGTCCTGTTGCTACTTGCTGTTAGCTTGAAAAGTATTCAGTTAAGCCGTTTGTTTGTACAATAAACATGGTTACCTTTTTTGATCCTTGTGTGATCTCGCTGGGACAGATACACTGTGATGCACAACAGTGGTCAGCCCTATATTAAGGTTGCTGAACACTTCTCTAAAGGAGTCTTGCAGAGATCCATGTTGGAAGTTATCCCGCCTCTTGGAGAAGTCTGCTATCTGGCAAACTATTCATGCAGTTGTGACCACCTCCTGTCTTGCCTCATTAGCTACATCTGAACTGTGAATATTGCCTGGCATCAGGAACAATCTGTTATCCCAGAAGGACAGACTGCTAGGTGTTGGATCCTGAGAAAGTGCAGGAGAGAACCTGGCATGGGGAGTACTCTGCAGTAGTTGGGAGCTTGTGAACACATGGTACCTTGGAGGAAATGGGAAGCTGGGGGCATCGAGTCTTCCTCCCTTTTCTCCCAAGCACTCAGCTTTATCAGTGGGAAGCTCCAGTTCTATGCTGTGCCTATAGAGGAAGACATGCATCAAATTCAGGAGGATTTAGTGGGGGAAGAAGTTTGATCTGGCTCTTGCCTTTTGCTACAACTCTTCAGGCAACTTCTGAGCATTCCCAGTAGGATTGGCTGGTATAGTAGTAGCCCTTGCCCTAGGCCACAAATCAACAGGCTTTTAAAGCTGTGGGCTGGATTGCCACAGATCAGATCAGAGGCAGATAGGCAAGTGCTAGGACCCAGCCACTGCCAGTGCTTTTGCTAGTAGTAGCACAGGAAGAGCAACTGCTGCTTGGGCCCCACCCCCCCCAATGCTTCTGAATGCCCATCTCTGGAGGCTGAATCAAATGGCTCCACAGGGTGTAGGTTGCCCATCCCCTATCTTAAACTGTTTGTTTGTAGAAGTGCTTTGGTCTGCTATGGGTTTTCTGAGGAGTACCAATAAGAGCAAGGAGATGAGTTGGACACCAATAAGCTTCAGCTTTTCTGTCTGCAAAAGCTGAACATAGTCTCTTGGGACAAAGAAAAGCCACCTCAGTAGCCATAAATATCTTTTTTTTCTGTTTCCTTTTTAAAGTTGTATACAAAGAACATTGAAAGAATAGTAGTAAACTGGGAACTTCCGAACAAATGACCTTTTCATTTTCATGGTGCTTTGTATATAAATTTACCTAAGCAGTAGTGTAGGAATGCCACTTAGAAGTTGTCTTTTCTTCTTTCCTCGCTCTCCAGTAGACCAAACACATAGATTCTGCATGCATGCATTGATTTCTATTGGAGGGATACCCCTGGTGCAGTTTCTTGAGGCACGTGTTCCTGCTTTGGAGTTGGGGAGCACACACAAAGCTGTTGCCTGAAGTAGAACAGTGAGGCTGAATTGCAGCTACAGACTTTGGAACAATTTATTCTGTTCTAATAAGATTATTGAAACAAGCAAGCTGTTACTGGCACAAGTTCTCTCAATAGTACGCAAGATTCTCCGTTACTTTAAGAACTTGGTCAACAAGCTGTTCCTGAACTCTTGGAGTAGTAGGGCTGGAAGGGAACTCGAGAGGTCATCGAGTCCAACCCTGTGCCTGAGGCAGGAAATGCCTTGTGCCCCACGTGGGGATTGAACATGCAACTTTGTTCACATCTGCCTAATGAAGTAGTATTTTTAAATGTGTGTTCTAGGTTTTTTCATGTTTTTGCCTTGGCTGTGCATGGTGGATTGTGAAATACAATGCTATAAATAAATGGGTGTCATCTGTTGAACAGTATGGAAATCAGCTGCTATGCAAATAACCTTGAGGAGGATGTCTTCCATTTTATTAACCTTTATTGAATATTAGCAACGCTCCTTCAGATCCATAATGCATAGGAGTTTTTCAGTACTGCTATACTTATTAAAAATAGTACTGTACTGTCTCAGTGCCTGTACAATTATCACTGCCATGTTTGGTTTCTTTGTTTTTATTTCTTATGAGTTAATAGAATAGAGCAGGGGTGTTCAACCTCTGCCCATGGGCCAAATGCAGCCCATGGAGCCATAGGTGTCTGGCCAGCAGGGAAATTTAGCAATGGCCACTCTCCCCCACTGCCAAATTCCCAAGCCCTCAGCCCTACGGTTGGATGAGGCTGGGCCATGTCCCTCCCTCTGAGCTGCATGGGGCTGGGCCCACGGCCTCTTTTCTCCTGTGGGGTTGGGTTGGGGATGACTCAAGCCCCCTTTCCCTCACCCCCTCCCATAGGGCTGGGTTACACCTCCTCCCCCTGCAGAGCTGGGTTGGAGCTGGCATGTCCCTTGCCCCCTTCTGCATGGCCAGGTGGGGTCCTGTCCTGACCACCCCTTCCCAGACTGAGACTGTCAGCTGGATCCAGCCTGTGGGTGGCCGGGCACTGCCCATCTGGCCCACAGGCCAAAAAGGTTGAGCACCAATGATCTAGAGGGACAGAGAATTACAGATGTGCTTCTGCCGGTAACAAATTAAGAAACTTTAATTTGAATAAATACTTACTCCTACTGTTTTTGCTCTTCTTTTCATAAAAAGTTGCCTCCTGTGGGATCTTGGCTCAATTATTACTTGTGGATTTTTACCTTTTTAAAAATATTGCATTAATGTGCACCACCTCACAATTTTACCACAAAAATTCTGTTCCCACACCTCAAGGACCTACCATGAAAGCAACAGCAGGTAAAAGGATTAAATAATGTTTGTCTCTTCCAATCAGACTTTAATCTGTGGCAGGCACAGTTACAAATAGATTTATGTGCAGAGTGACTGTGTACCTTGTTTCTTTAATGCTCCATCTTCTTTGGCTGTGGAAGAATCATGTTTAAAACTAGTGTTTAAAAAAGGGTATAATCAGGGATACAGTAAGACCTGTCGAAGGAGAGGTAAGAACGTGGGTAGGGCTCAGTTGTTTTAGTACTGAATTGGGAAAATCTACCTCGGCCTCAGCCGAGGGCCAGCTAGCTCATGCTGGCACCGAGAGATTCGAGTAGCTCATTGTTCAAAGTCTGAGACAGGTTCTCAGAGCTGAAATAAAGCAAACTTTTATGTTTCAGGATTCAAGACCAGGATGAAGTGTTGGCTGGTACATTATGTTGTAGCCTGCGTTTGTACAGGGGGCGGGGAAATAAAGTGCAGACAATATGACTTTAGCCTAGCCCTAGGACTTCATGATTTTTCAAAATAAACAAAGGTATACATAGCCAGAATCATTGATCTTATGCTAAACCCCCTAGAATTACAGAACTGATACACAGCAGGAGTTTTATTAGAGATATATACAGGTAGACCCCTAGTCATGGTTATTTGAGCTTTTATCATCTTTTATTCATTAGTGTCCTCTACCCTGACCAGGACGACAGGATGTATTTTAAATCATCTTTTTTAAGGCACTTTACATGTTAAATATACATGGCTTGTTTGACCAGCATAACTGGCCATAAATTAACTCTCCATAGTTCTGATCCTGAAGCTGTGACAATACACAGGCAGAATGCTACATTCATCAGGAGCCTCATGGATAACAGTGCTTTTCTTTATAGTCAAGTCCTCCTCTCCAGCGTCTGCTGACATGATCCAGAATCAAAAGTTCATTCGGGAAGCTGTTCCACTCTTGCTGGGGACAAGGCTGGAGCAGCCTCAAGAGCTACTGTCCAGTTTGGAGCGTGAGTTAGTAGCACGTGGGAAGTGTGTGCTCAGTTCTGCCCCTCTCAGACTGCTCCTGGCGCAGCATAGGCCAGTCCGGTGGGTCTTGTACAGGTGCAACGTACAGCTTCGTGATTTCAGCTGCAGGATTAGGGCCCATATTTAAAAGCATTTTTATCATTAGACTAATGTTGGTCAGCATGCATAGCACAAACACTGTGACTAGTGCAGCTGAAATGTTTCATAGGTGAGATGCCAGACTTCTCTGCACGACTTTTTGGTTGCATTGTCAGTAAAACAGATGAATAGATGTGTGGTTAAAATATTTCTACTTAGCCTTTCTACAGCTGGTGAGTAAGGATGGTCAGAACTACCAAATTTCTTTTTCAGGAAAAAAAAATGAGTTTGGCGATGCTTCTTGCTTTATATTTGGTATGAAAATAAAACTTTTAACATAAAAAAGATTCCGCTTGGCTGTTCAAATGTCTGTATCCAGCAGGATTTGAAGCTAGCTGTCCTGATACTCAGATTAATGGCAACTTGTAGAAATGGATATGTTTCTGGAAACTCTGGGTTTTTTTAAGCAAACTTTTTTTTCTTTCTGATAAGCTTGTCTAATTCCTGAGCAGCCCTACCAGTAAGTGTGCTGCTTCTGGCAACTTGGCGAGGACTTGAAGGAATAGGATTAAATCAATCCTTAATTCTATTAAGATGTATTCATCTTTAAATTAAATTCAATTTACCCATTATTCTTTTTTTACAACAAAAAGCCTTCCCCCTAGAAGTTTACTTTACTCCCAGATGATGCTTCTGTGTATTTACCTAAAATGCTATTATTATGTTGGTTTTTTGGTAGTATTTTTATATATTGGCATATAAACTGCCTTAGCCCCTAAATTTAAATTGTTTGGAATTGCTAGACCACCAATACAGTGAAGTGCTTTGGATACAATCACGTACAGTAGTTGCTCACTCTTGGGAAGCCTAAAAAATAACACAGCTTTAAAACAATTTATAATATATACTTTGGGTATGCATACAATAGTGTCCCCGGATCAGTGGTTTTAGAATTTTTTGGAAGACAGTCTTTGTCATATGAATAGAATATTAAGTACTCATTAAATATTTATTTCTCTGTGCACCAGACAGTATTGGAGGAAAAAAAAACTTTCAGCTTTTGCAAAAGAAGAAACTAATTGAAACACTGAAGGGTTTCAGTGTCAATTCAGATAATGGGTGTTAGCATTGCTGGTTGCTGCTGCTAATGAAAGCAGCATATGGGTTACAGGATAACACTGGTGTTTGACAAAACCATGGGCCCTTAGAACAGAGGTCAGCAAACAGCTTGCTGAAGACAGCTGCATAAGTAAGGATCCCTGGCTCCAAAGAGATCACTGACGTTTTATCACAGGACTTCTGTTGAAATTCCTACTGTGAAAACTACTAGTACTATTATGCTTACCATTGAAACCAATCTGTCTGGAATTGTTAATAAGTAAAATAAATAAAAATGGTGTAAATTGCAATATAATCAATTTGGGCATTAGAGAAGTACAAGTGAATGGAATGAACTAGTCAAAAGTATCCAAACTGCTGTACCAGTTCAATTATTAAAATACTAAGCCACCCAGCAAAGAGATCAACTAACCAGCTGCTAATTTTGTCCATTCAGGGGACTAGTAGATGACTGTAAGCATAAGAGGGGGTTGAAAAAAATGGTCATGGTTGGTTAAATAGTTTCTGGTTCTGACTTACAGCTAATATGTTCAAAATGCTCCCTCCTTCTCCCCGCACCCCAGCAAATTCTTGAGGACCTGTTTTCAAGACTGAAAAATTCCAAAACTTTAAAAAGAAATTAGGACCTAAGTATTGTTTGTAGAGCAGTCTAGTGGCTCCTATTAGTTACCTTGCTTATATTCAATATCATAGGTGGTATTTGGAGAAGATGAAATGTAAAGATTTTTATAACAATTTCCTAAAAGTTGTAATTCAAATGTATTTAAATTAAAAATGTAGACCACAGATGGGAAAGAAAGCTATTTTTGTAGCTTTCTTGGGAGGAAGGGAGTGGACGTTGATGTTTTCAGCGCTTTGAAAGGGAGTTTCAGGTACAGGTGAAGGCTTGCTACTCTTTTAATTTGTGTGTGTAGGTTGCTACAATGGTGGTGGTGGTGGGGCAGTGATGTCGTTTTTAAATAATTCCCAGAATTTTAAAAGACTCGGTTTATGGCTTCCACTGTAAGTAGCTTGTGTTTTGACTGTTACAAATGCTTTAATCAATTAAAATGTCATCAGAATGCTACGTTCTACATCTCAGTAACATGAACAAGTCTTTACTGGGGGGGCGTTCTTCATGCTTTATCTTTGACAGGCAAATAAAGAATTGAATCCTCTCATATTGCAATGAAGTAGCTTTTTCTGTTGCCTTCCAGAATAGGAAATGATTGCCATGCACCCGTTATCTGTAATGATAACCTCAGTATACCTCTAGTTCAAATGATATAATGCTTCTGAAGTAGGAGGATCTGAAATCTGCCTCCAGTATTATGCTGAAGTTTTGAGTTGATGGTAAGGTTTAATGCAATGGCTCTGACAATTTAAATAATCATAAATTGAGTAAGGTCTCTTAGAATTTGTGGTTATATCAAGATATTAGTACTTTTATTTTTTTTCTCTTATGTCATCATTAGCATCATCATCAGTCATCATCATAGTACTCTGTTCAAATGTTGAAAAAACACAGATATAATAATAAGTCTTTAGGCTGAGCACCCTATCTTATTAACTCCAACCATGTTTAAAAATGGAGTCTGAATTCTGTTTATACAGTTCTAGCAGACCTAGCTTTTTAATATGGTTTGGCTGGCAAAGGTTTACAGGCAGAGCTAAGAAAAACATTCTTATCTATCTTCTTATATCACTTCATCTCCTTTTACTTGTTTGCAGACTGCTGGCAAAATGAATTCTGAAAGGGATTCGGAGACCACCTTTGATGAGGACTCTCAGCCAAATGATGAGGTGATGCCCTACAGTGATGATGAAACAGAGGATGAATTGGATAGTCAGCAACCTGCAATTGAACCAGAGCAAAACCGAATCAACAGAGAAGCAGAGGAGAGTAGAGAACCAGTTAAGAAAGGTAATACTGTGATAGAAGTCAAATAATACTCTGAACCTTTATTTTTATTTATGGTTACTAGCTAGGTAAAATGTTCTATGCATCTCATTTGTTCAGTATATTTTTTAAGAATTTAAATATTATGTATGCTTTCTCAAATAAGCATATGTAGATTAATATACAGTAATTTTAGGTTGACTAGTATTCACTAGAAATTTGATTCACTCTTGTCTACAAACAAAATTTAATCTGACTATTTGATCCTTGTGGTTCAGTAAATTCAATTGACTGCACACCATGATCTAGCCATTATAAAAACAAATCCCAAAGGTATGTAGCCCCTGCAGATCCTGAATTGATCTTTACTAGGTCTTTAAGGCTGGCTGGCTGTGGATATTCAGCCAGCCAGCTAACCAGTCTATCTCTGTGTCATGATCTGAAGTCATAAAATTCGAGTTTGGTCCAAACCGAGCCCAGTAATTAAGAAATATGCCAAAGGCATTTGTATCTGGCACTCGAGTATTTTGCAATTAGGACCTCAAATAAGACTATCTTGTGTTGCAGTTCTGTTTTTATATTGATTTTTGGGGGGCAATTACTTCTACAACTGTTTTACAGTGGTATTGAAACCTTTTTGTTCTTCTGAAGTCATGGGCTGCTGCTTTCCTTCGGAAAGTGTTGGACACACGTTTTGGTAGTGTCCCAAAAATGTTATTGAACAATTGCCTGGAGTACTGAAAGAATGATACAAAAACTGTGAATAATCTGTTTCTCACTGCTACTATTGTAGTGTCAGTGAATCTGGAGAATAAACTGAAACAATGATGAATATGCTAACTTTCTTGTGTGTTACTTCAGAAAGATTTCATTGTGTGATAGATCAGCGTCAGGTCTATTGCTGTTCTGCTGTCAGGTTCTGTAAATTAGAGAACACATGATTTTTGTTTTGAAGCCAGCATCATTTTTTAGTTATGGTATTAAATAAATTATTATTGTCATTAAAAATTATATTTTTAAAAAAGTTTTCAAAGGTATTTTAAAATGATGTAATCTATCTTGAGGTAGGAGCCCACTTTGTAGTTTTTATGTTTTAGGATTTTTAAGACCAAATAACTTAAGACTGTCTCTTCTATGCAATTAGAATATATGTTCTAGCTGCATATCCTTAGGGTGAAAGGACAATATGTATTACTAGCAGCATCAGAAACAGGACTTTGTGGATTTTTATTTAGTTTCAGCCTGCAATTTTATGGTCACTTGTTTTGGCATCTAACTCTAGCACTTACTCATTGAGCTTCAAAGCTAACACTTTTCAGAAAGAATGGGAGTTCACAGCTCTCTTGGGCTCAGTACAGACAGTCAAAAAGCCTGAGGCTGAATTGATTCAATCTTTGCAGGTTAGTCTAAGCTGTGTAGATTGAACTGAGAAGCAAGTGAACAGATATTCTGGAAATGCTGCCACATGCCTGCAGTGGATCAGGCTAGAAGTTGGGGGGGCACTACAGCATGCCTTCCCTTCCCTTTAGCAGTGGCAGGAAGGCTGGAGGGAAGGTGGGAGAGAAGCCCTCCAGGCTTCTCCTGCTCCCTGCACAAGCTGAGTGGTGGAGGAAGGGGCACATGGCCAGGCCCTGGCAGGCCTGCTGAGTATGATTGGGGAGAGGGGTTTAAACCCCCACCATGGCCTGCAGAGATCCTGGCCAGGGTGTCTCTGTGGGGGCAGGCAGGAAGCAGCCCATACCAGGCTTTTTCCCGCTTGAGCAGATGGGACAGAGGTGTGGCTAGATGACGGCCCCGGGCCAGCAGTCTGAAGCAGGGGGAGCAGTTTAAACTCTTCTCCCTTCCCTCTGCTTCAGTGTGCTGGCTTGGGGCTGGTGTCTGGCCACACTCTTACCCCCTCTGCATGAGCAGGGAGTAGGGAAAAGCCTGGCAGGGGCTGCTCCATGCTTGGCAGGCAGACCTGGTTGAGGTCTGGAACTGGGTTTCCCACCCCACCCCCTTCTCAGCCAGGCAGAGCAGTGATAGTGCTCCAGCTAAAGAGCAGGGGGGCAGAGTCAATCCTGCTCTCTGGAGCAGACAGCACAGCCCAGCCCAGAGCTGCAAAGCATCCTGGGATGCTGGGGGACTGTGAGTTAACTTGAACCAGGAAGGGGTCTGGGACAGAAGTTCCATAAACTGGTTTGACCTAAATCAGGTAAGTCTGATACTACATTCAACCAGGTTTATTTTAAACCAGTTGTGTCCATTTTGAAAGCAGTTCGTGTGCACTGAACATCTGGTCTGTTGCAGGTTTAAACCAGTTTCTGACTTGATTACCTTGACAAAGTGTATGGCACTTTAAACATGTGACCATTAGGGCTGTGTAAAGCTTCGGGTGCTGATTCAATTCAGAGGAGATTCGGCCCGATTCGGTGGCCGAATCTTTGAATCTGAATCAAATCGGAAGACCAGTAAAAAGGTCTGAATTGATTCAAAGCTCTCTGAAGAGATTCGGAGAGATTCAGGCAGTCCCCACTTGCCACTGCAGGGAGCTGGACCCTGACTCTGTGCTGGTAAGTAGAGGGCAGGGGGGGAGCTGAAGGAGGGGGGAGGGGACCATTGGGGGATCCCTGCCAGGCTCCATCCCCTGCCTGTTCCCCCAGCCCCTCTGAGCATCCCCTGACTCTAACCCAGTCTCCCTGCCCTAGCTCCCAGCTCTTTAAAAAAAAAAAAAAAAAAAGCTCTGCACTCACCAGTTGCTGCCAGATGCAGGGGGAGGGGGTGATCCCTGCTGTGCTCTGCTGCACAGGGGACCTCTGCCATGAGCCCTCATCCCCTACCCACTCTTCCAGCCCCATCAATGGCTGCCCCACCCAGCCCCAATGTCCTGGCTCGTAAAATTAAAAAAAAAAAAAAAAAAGCCTCACTTACCAGCTGCTGCAGCAGCCACTAGGGCTTCTGGGGGCTCACAGCAGAGCCTCCCATGCTGCGCAGGGCAGCAGGGTGCAGTGAGGATTGCCTCCCCATCTGGCAGAAGCCAGTGAGTGCGGGGCTTTTTTAACATTTTTTTTTAAAGATCTGGGACATTGGGGCAGGTAGGGCAGCCATTGACATGGCTGGCAGAGAAGGCAGGGGATGGTTCCTGTTTGTTTCGGAGATTCAGCAGTGGCCAGATCTCCAAATCAGATTTGGCCGAATTAATTCAGGACAGTGATTCGAATCACCGAATCAAATCACTGTCCCCTAAATTGGCCAAATCCGAAGTGAATACTAGCAGTTTTGCACGGGCCTAGTGACCATATTCATTGGTGCTTGCTTTGACTTGATGTGGTTGATCACTGGTCCAGTTTGTGGTAGAAACTTACTTTTGTTAAAATAGAGTTCAAACAGCATTTAAGCAACTTTTATTTATTTATTTATTTTAAATTTTAATTTGACATCAAGGTTTCCATCTAGGCCCTTACAAGGGAACACCCACAAAGCGTTTTAATATTCTTTGCAGTTAAACAAAAAATAACTTATATAATGGGTAAAATGCTTCTCTGCACTGTCTATGCAAAGCAGCATTTTTCTTCAGAACGAGGCAGCACAGGGGTTATGCTAAAGGGGTGGGAGACTTCTATGCTGATATTGCACTTTGAGCATTCATTTAGAATATAAACAGTGTTGGAAACACAAACTATTTAATCACTGGAAACTACCTGAGAATACCTGTATGTGTCAAGCAGGACGTGAGAGCTACTTCTTGCATTTGCCGGATACAACTGGATTTGGGACTTCGCTTGGGCTGTGTTCTCAGCTTTTGGGCAACACCTGATCAGTTGCTTTTTCAGGGCTACGTTCTTATTGGTCTTCCATACTTCTTCAGTAGACCTCTAATTGCCACATAAGCAGATGTGAGGGAGCAGAATTTGGCTTTTGGTATCTAATAAAACAGCTTGCATGGGAGAAATGAGTGGCAGGTGTGCATTCATAACTGCTACTATTGCCTGCCAATACTATTACGATTGATGGCAGCTAATGGGGGGGAGGGTGGGAAAAAGACAGTGAAGCTAGTCTTCACAGAAACATAGGACTGGAAGGATCTTACTGGGTCACCAAGTGTATTCTCCCCTGCTTTTGCAACCAGCCATTTCGCCTAATATTTTTATTAAACCAATCAAGCTGTCCTCTACTACTTAAGCTTCGAATCCTGCTGTCACCCTCAGTCTTTTCTGTATTAACTGGGAAAATGTTTTGTTTTTTTAAAAAACATAGATTCCTTATCTTTTGGGTCAGCCAGATAAATGATTATGGGGAAGGCAGGGGGGAGATCATCTGCTGTTATAGGTGAGGGGCCTTTGTCTCATGTGAACTGAGTAGACAAAACATGTTTGAAAACCTGCTGGACCAGTTAATCAGGAGGGTTTTTTTTTCTCTAGCAGGGGCAGGGCCTGATTCAATTGATTTTTTTTTTTTTTTTTTTTTTTAGGTGTGGGAGCAAGGTAAGTAGGGTTAACAACAATGTGTGTGCCTGAGGGCAGAAGTAGAAACTGATAGATTGGGGAGGTAGAAAGGCAGGCAGTGAATAGATAAAACAAGGAAGAGAGGGGCTAGAATATACAAGATGAGCAAGGAAAAAGCCTGGGGAAAGGAGTGGTGGGGACAGGCAGAGGCAAATGAGCAAAGGAAAGGGGCAACATAATTTGTCCGTTCCACATAGGAAGTGTGAATGGACAAATTTGAAGACCAAGGAAATACAAAGAACGTCCATGGGAGGTACTTGTGGTGGTCGTTATTAAATTGCCTTCTTGGAGCAAAAGTTTAAGCTGTTGGGTTATGTCTCTCCCCAGGCATATCACAGGGCACTGGCCTTTCCTCCCCAGCCGCAGCTTGCTTGCAAAATCCCAGGTTAAGAATAATAGCACCCCGGGACACAATTATCTCTGAACTGATTTATTTTTCTTATTTTATTTTGGGTTCTAGTTTCCGGTGGGCTGAGGGTCTCCTAACAGCAAGATGAGCATTTCTTGGTTTGGACACTGCTTTATTGTTGTAAAAATAATCAAATAATCAGGACGCTTTTAAAAAATAGAAGTAAAAGCACCTGAGAACAACTAAGGCTGAGGTATTTTGTAACATCACATAGAAAACCAAAAAAGATACACAAAGTCAGCTTTGTTTTCACTGTAAATTGCCATTTAAAAATTGAAAAGCCTTCTAGCTGTAGATTTTCTTCATCTTCTTGTGTACTCAGGCTTTATGGCTCACTTTACTACCTGTGGCATTATCTTTTCAGATTGCAGCTGGCAAGTTAAGGCAAACGACCGAAACTTCCATGAGCAACCCCAATTTCAGAAAACAACATTTCTATGCTGTAATAAAAGCAAATACGCAGTAAGCTATTTTCCTTTATATATATGATTCCTTTGATATAAATCTTCCTTTATATATGATTGATGGCTATTTCTTAACAGAAGGAGCAGTTGTTGATTTAGAATAAGGCGTTCCCAAAAAAGTAAATGATGTACATGTAATACACCTTAAACTGTTTTATAAAGGTGGACAAGTATAATCTTTCCAGTTGCACGAACGAAGGTTCACGTTATAGACTTCTGTTGACTTAGCTTTATTAGTCATAAGTATTATGAAGTGATCCCTGACTGATGAAACTATTTCAGCAATAGTTCCTAGTGCAGGTGCAGTTGTGCCGGAAGAAAACTTTTCTGCCAGCACAGTTTATTTCACTTGAAGGATGCTGCAATGAGCTCTACTGCCAAAAATACAGTTTTGCTATTTTATTTTGGGTCTGCACTGTAAGTTCTCTGCTGGCACAGTGACAGTGTCATATACAGAAAGCAGCGTATTCTGGCAATAGGCTCCTACTGTGGACTTGGCCACTGGACTGCCAGTAGCATGCAGATTGCTTTGCTGGCTGTGCATACAATCTAGGTATAGATGTTACACTTAATGTGCATTAAGTGTGCAGAAAGCCTGTACAGAAAGCCATAACAGAACAGAGGTTAATGGCACTTAAAGCATCTTAAAATGGTGGATCCCACTCTAAGTTAACCCTCAATGGATGTGGTATTAGACTAAAGTGCTTTAGGTTGGAGTGCTTTTTTGAACATCTTTACCATATCCATCGTACTTCAGTATAGGTTGCATTCCGCTGCCATCCTAGGGGCCTCTCATTGGGCAACTTGCTAGTCATAACCAGTGCTTGTCTGCCCTGGTGAGCACCTGAACGTACTCTGTCTCCTCCCCGTGCAGCTGGGTGGGGTGGGGAAATGGAGCTTCTCTGCCGTGCAGCTCCTTCCTCCTCCACGATCTTGCAAGCTTGGTTCTCGGTGGAGGCTGGGCCCGTGTGGTGGGGAGCTCCCTTCCTCCCCAGCCCCAGTTCCTGGTGTGGTAAAAAGCTGGGCCAGGCAGTCCCATACTTCAGTTCCTGGCTACAGCTGTCAAGAGGCTAGGGCAGAGGGGAAGGGAGCCCCCCTGCCGTGTGGAACTGGCTGGGACCCTCCTGAAACCCCAGCCAGCAAGCTTTGGGGAGGGTCCTTGTCTGCCCAAGCCTCCTAACAATGGCAGCCAGAAGCTGCAGCATGGGGATGTCCAAACTGGCTTTTTGTCGTGCTGGGAACTGGGGCTGCGGGGCATGGGATCCCCCCTGCCACAAGGGTGCCCCTCCACAGCTTGCTGGCTGGGGTCTTGGGGGGGCGGGGGGAGCCTGGCTGGGTCTGTGCAGCAGGGCCCCCCTCCCCCTGACTCCAGTTCCCAGCACGGCAAAAAGTCGAGCCAGGCAACCCCATGCAGCAGCTCCTCACTGCAGCTGTCAGGAGGCTGGGGGAGAGGGGAGCCCCCTCCACCATACAGATCTGGCCCTCCACCCCCAAGACCCCAGTTAGCCCTGGGAGAGGGGGGGCCCTTCACACCCCCAGCTGATGTTTGCAATCCCCAGCCGGTGGGGCTGGGGAGAGGGGCTACTCAAGTAGTTTCCTGGGAGGCATGCCATAGCGTCTCCCACCTGCTGGCCCTGGCCAGTTCAGGCAGGCACCAAGCATCCCCCCACCGAGTGGTGAATGCCTGTTTGGTTCATTCCCCATCTAACGTACAGTGTTTTTAAATAAAGTGTAATATAGTACTTCTGCCAAGGACTTTTTTTTACCTTTTTGGAACATTTGTATTTAGCCACAGAGACCAAATCATTCTGGAATGATTGTATATGGCTAGTTACGCAGTTTTTTCCCCTGCTTTTCTTGCAGGGGTGCAATTAAAGCATTAAATAGCCAGCAGGCAGCAGTGATTTCTCATCTGGAATTGTCCTGGGCTGCATTTGAAGGAGTCACCTAGAGGTGAAAGGTTGCATATTCTTTTCCTAGGTCTTTGATTTGCACAGCACTATTGATCATTTCCTTTTTAAAAGATTGCTAGAATTTAAGTTTTTAAATAGGTAGATTTCGAAAAGAATACTAGCTAAACTGCCTGTGCACTTTACCTTGATCAAGACAACGATCCATCTTAAACTGGCTGTATAATCATGTCATTCTCTCAGCCATTAGCAGAGGTGATTCCAAGCATATTGCCTTATAACATGCCAGTTGGATTGCAGACGTATCTACTAATGTATGTGTTGCTATTTGGAATGATGCTTTACTTCTCTTTTCTACAGGGGAATGCAATTAAGACCTACAAGTACAATCCAATCACCTTTTTACCCTTGAATCTACTTGAGCAGTTTAAAAGAGCAGCCAACTTCTATTTCCTGATTCTTCTTATTTTACAGGTAAAACATAGTTAATTGTTTAGTAGAGAGGATTATAAAAATTATTTGACTGGCTTGGTAGTGCAGCTGAATATCTGACATGATTCCCTGCAGCATGAAACTACACATGATTTTATAAACTACTCCAGGTAAACTTCTGAAAAAAATCTAGTGCCTTTTAATATGTGCATTAGACAAAGTACACTGTTCCATTAATTGCTTTAGTTTGTATTTAGATTTACATCTTGTGTTCCTGGCTTGGAATTACTTGCAATTACTGGAATTACTGGATTTCGAACTCTGAGGGAGATACCATCTCAATGCTTTATGTGCAGCACCTAGCACATTGGCTTTCTGCTGTATTCCTGGGGCTCTTAAGTGCTGATGTAATACAAATAATTACTGTTAATCTTACTACTGGTATTTTTCCCTTTATTCAGTAGTGGGGATGCACACCAAATTGTTCCTTAATTATTTATCTATTGAATTTTTTTAAACTCACATTTACAGACCCAGCTTAGTAACTATTTCTTTGCTGATAGGGTAAGAATGTTGCATTTTAATGTCCAAAATAAACTTTGAATTCAACAATTTTTTTGCAGGCAATTCCTCAAATAACTACTCTGTCATGGTACACAACACTAGTGCCTTTACTCCTGGTTCTTGGAATAACTGCAATCAAAGACCTAGTGGATGATGTTGTAAGAAACTTTTTCTTCATATTGACATACAGTTTGTTCTTAATTTTGTATTATATATCTATATATGTAATGAGAACACTTTATCTCCACCTCCCCACCCACTCACTTTAAGGCTCGCCATAGAATGGATAATGAAGTTAATAACCGGACATGTGATGTTATCAAGGAAGGAAGGTATTGTACAATTCTTGCTTGAACTTTGAAAGCAATATTTGTTCAGGTCTTACTAATTATTCTTGCATACTGAGAGTTATAGATTTAGGCTTCTGTTCTTAAGTGTTTATATATTTATATGTGTAACTCCTGTTTGCAGTTAAAGTGAATTACCCATAAACAATTGGTAGTTTGAAAAAAAACAACCCTTAAAGTAGTATGATAAAACTAAATCTGTTTCTTTGGTTAGAGAGGAAGAGATTTGAATGATGTTTTTTCTTTTTAAATGAAAAAGCCCTTCTGAATTGCAGCTTCTAAAAATTCTCACAAGATGCAAGGCTTAGTTATTGACACTGAAATAGTCTATTGGGAAACAAGGAATATTTCAAGTTTTATGTACATACTGTACTAAAAGAATAATAGTAATCATTAAGTTATTTTGACATGCAGGTTCAAAGATACAAAGTGGAAAGACATTAAAGTTGGTGATGTCTTACGTTTGAAGAAAAACTCCTTTGTTCCTGTAAGTGCCTTTAAGATTCATTCCATGTCTGGAGTTTTGGATTGTGCGGGTTGCCCTGTATTTATTAATCGTGGTGTTTTGCCTAGGCTGACATTCTGCTGCTGTCCAGCTCGGAACCGAACAGCCTTTGTTACGTAGAGACGGCTGAACTAGATGGGTAAGACTTACTGGATTCCATAGACGCTATTTTTGTTTTAATGGGAAAAGCACAAAAATGCATATTATGCTTTGTCTTTGGTTGTATTATTTTCAGAGTCATAGTTTAAAGACCTGTCCATTAATGACCAACAATTTGTCTGGTCTGCAGTATGGGTAGTACTTGTTTTAACAATAAATATATTTGATGACTCTAAAATGAAGTTGGTTTAGGAAGACCTTAGATCACATTATGTTTGCAAGTAACAGGTACTAAAATCTAGCAGTTGAGCTTTTATGTAAATGAGAGAGGTAGTTAGCCACGTTAACCTGAAATTAGGCAGAAGGCAGGGAAAGGTGGTATTTTAAGTTGCATATACACCTGCTTGGCAGTGGTGGGCGGCGCATTTTAATTAGAGCAGTTCCCAGGCAGCCACTTTAATGAAAATGGCTCAATGTCACATGTATTAAGCCCCACACATTTCAAAACGGCTGCAGGGGCACTTTAACTAAACTTCATAGAATGAGTCTTAGTTAAAGTGCGCCCACAGCCATTTTGAAACCTGGGGGTGCTTAATACATGTGACAGTGTTGTTTGCATTCAAATTGGAACATGTCAGAGCAGACTCAGTTTATCAAGTCTGCTCTCACATGTTCTAATTAGCATGCAAACTAATTAGCACATGGAGAGGCAGCCTTAGAGATCCAAGTCATTGAGAAAGGCATGAGCTTTTAGTTTTCATAGGCTACAGCCTAATTTGTCAAGTACTCTCCGAATGAGTTGATCTTAAGTGCCACCCTGCCCTGCTGTCTGCTCCTTTACGCAAGTATGTGGTCTTTGCAATACAATACAGTGGATGTCTAGTGATTTGTAAAGCAAATCTTGCTTTGATTTCACCATGCAACTTCCTGTGATCTTTGAGAGTCCCTGAAAATCTATGTAATTGTCAAAATCCAGGTGCCTTTTGAATTCTAGGCAAGTGCAAAGCAGCATGTTTTGGTTTTCTCCGTTAGAGCTTTTGTCGGTAGCTGAATTTTAGATTCTACTTCAGTTTTTAACAGCGTTCTCAAGCATTAGGAAAGCAGTGGCACTAAGCAGCTTCTCTCATACCATAATCATCATCATGATTAGCCTTATCCTTTATTGCAGTATTAGCTTCCGCTTTTTATTTTCAGTGGTGTAATTTAGAAGCTGAGTGGACAAGCACAAATATATGGAAGATGACGAACAAGCTGAACCTATGAAATGTACAGGAAGAGATGTCAGGGAATATGGACATTTCCATTAAATAGAAACTTCCAAATCTCTGCTTTATTACTGTAATGCAGGGGTGGGCAAAATGCAGCCCGGGGGCTGGATGTGGCCCGCCAGGCCACTGTATCCAGCCCACAGGGCCCCTAAAAAATATAGAAAATTAATATTTATCTGCCCTGGGCTGCCTGTCATGCAGCCCTTGATGGCTTGCCAAAACTCAGTAAGCGGCCTTCTGCCCAAAATAATTGCTCACCCCGGTGTAATATGATCCCCTGCCTTTTTTTTTTTTTAATCAACATAAAATTATCAAGATGAGGGAAGAACCAAGCTGTTGAGAACTGGTTTTACAACAGTTTGTTTCTGCAACAAAGGACTTTAATAGAAGAATACAATAAACTATTTTTTCCTTTGAATATTATCGCAGTTGTGCTGTAACTCTGCTATTAGTGAAGTGTAAGCTCATAGGCACAACATGGAATATTCTGCTTTGCATTGCTTGAGTGACTGTTGCATTATTTGGTTTTTCCTTGTTTGAACTGTGCAAGGCATGTGCTTGCTCTGCCTTGCAATTATTTTATTGGGAAATAGAAATCTGAATTGAAGATCTTGCCAGAGCTTTCACACTTGAGTGCTAGTAATATTCCAGAAGAAATATATATTTGGTATATGTATTTGTAGAATAAGCCATGCAGATTGTGGGGAAATTTAAAAACATGATTTTTTGTCAGCAAATATATTGTTTCGTCACTATGTTTGCCTGGTAATGTAGGTGAGCTCAAAATACCTGAAACATGATCATCCAGTTTCCCAGAGTGAATTTTGTTCCTATTACTTCAAATTTTCTTCATTTCTCAGGCCTTGGTAAAATGGACAAACTTTTTTTCTTTTAGTGAAACAAACTTAAAGTTCAAAATGTCACTTGAGGTAACAGACAGATATCTCCAGGAAGAAAGTGCCTTGGCAAGATTTGACGGTTTGTATGAGCACTCTTTGCTGTCTTTACTACTATTTAAACATAGCTCAAACCATTTATAATAATATTAAATCCTTGAGCTCTGGCTGAGCTGTTGCATGCATTCTTTGTGCTACATGTTGATATAAAAACAAGCAACAGATTTGATTGAAATAATTTTATATTTTGCTCAGCAGCATTTCATGTTAGTCACAGACATGCTGTTCCCTACTTAGTGGACCAAAATAGGGATCCTTATCTAACACTTGCTACTGTGACTTTTTTGGGCTGGGGATGTGAAAAGAATTTATTGATATGTCCAGTTTCTAAGCGTTTTTGAATATTCCCCATTATAATCCATCTGTGTAAAGATAAAGTATTCTGTTTTCCAAATATCCTATTTCCCTTCCTGAGAGAAAGATTTATTCTTTTAGTGGAGCTCTTCCAGCAGTCTTGGACTTGCAAATACTTGACATTAGAATTAAACATTGTATTTTGAACGGGCTTGTAATAGAGATAAGTGAATAGTAAAGAGATAGCGTTGTCTCCTGCAGAGAGCAGTAGATTAAAAGAGAAAACCCAGATTCTGTTTCCACCCATGGAATTAGCCTGTCTGCCTCAGTTTCCCTATCTGTGAAGCAGGACTAGAGGTACTGTCCCTTGAAAAGTGCTGCATGACAGCTTGATATCATAGAAGTTTTTTGCTGTCACTTGCCCATTGCTTGCCGATTTGTCTGTCAATCTGTATGCAGTCACCCACTTTTTGTTCAATTATTAGTGGAAACTGGATTTCTGTGCAATAGTTCATAAACGCCTTGTAATCCGAAATGTCAGTTTGGAGACAAATGCAGAAAGACCTGGCCATGCCAATCCTAGAATATGCAAGAGCAATAAATGAATTTCACAAAACTAAGGTTACAAAAGACAGTAAAATAAATTGCTGTAACCTTTGGGCCGAAAGTTTGCCAAATATCTTCTTAGACACAATTTTCCTGAAGTTTGCAAGATCAAAGAAAAGCCAGAATGTTTCAAAAAGTATAAAATTGAAGCATATTTTTACTTGGAGTATACGCACACCTGTGCATGTCACTTATGTCTCAGAAATAAAGCTTCATTTGATACCGTTTTGAGCAACACAGCTTGGAGCATACATGATCCAGTAGGAGAGATTTTCATTCCTATACTTTGCATACTGTGGTCAAGGCTTGAGAAACAACAGAAATATCATCTGAAAGCCCCCTTACGAGGGGTTGCTATAGCATAGCTAATGTAGAAAGGTAATACCTCTACTATGCATTTGCAGTCTTTGGATTAAATTTATAAAAATATCAAGGAATCTGCCATATTAAAAATACACTGAAATACAGGGCTGAGTATCTGTGCACTTGGTTTCAAACAAATGTTCCATTCAGAAAACCCACTTTAAAATGTTACTTGTTGTAATGGACTTTGAGCATGTCTGCAGGAGGAATAAACTAAAATCTTGTACACTGTCCAGTAACATATACATTTCTATTCTATGTCCAAACATGTGCATTTGTTTTGTTAGGTTTAATCGAATGTGAAGAACCCAATAATCGACTAGATAAGTTTACAGGAACCTTAGTCTGGAGAAACAGGAGTTATCCATTGGATGCCGATAAAATTTTGTTACGTGGCTGTAAAATC
Organism: Alligator mississippiensis; assembly: GCF_030867095.1. NCBI lineage: Eukaryota > Metazoa > Chordata > Crocodylia > Alligatoridae > Alligator > Alligator mississippiensis. The sequence continues at coordinate 283,538,802 of NC_081826.1, forward strand.
AGGAATACTGACTACTGTCATGGAGTGGTTGTATTTGCAGGTATGTATATAATGCATAAACATATAACATGAGTTGAGTACAATAAGGTCAGCTGATAAAAGACAGGCTCCATTTAGTAAGTACCCAGCACAGGGAACTTCTGGTAACTTCAATCACAGCACCTGCATGAGGGATTGGACCTTAAAGAACTGGGCTTTACAAGGTGTTTTGGGCCTTCAGGTCCCATTGCTGTGTGCCTCTTCCAAGTCCTGACTGCTCAGCACACTGCAGGCTAGGGCTCCATGTTTGCATACCTGCAAGAACTGAACCAAAACCATGGCTGTGATGTTGTGCCAGTAATGTTTTTTTTTTAGCAAGTAATTACCACACTTGATGTCTCTACTTTTTCCCCCCTATTTTTAGGAGCAGACACAAAAATAATGAAAAACAGCGGAAAGACCAGATTTAAAAGAACTAAAATTGACTCCCTTATGAACTACATGGTTTACACGGTAACACGCTTTATTTAATTTTGCATGGTTGTTCATTTCACATTTTTTAAATTCAGACTGGGATTATTGTCCTCTCATGGCCAGTTTGAATAGTCATTATTCATAGACAGAAATGCTATGGCATAAATTCTGAACTAACTTTGGGCAACCAACCTTAAAAGTCAATCTATGTGAAGGCTACACGTGGGTTTATCTACAGGAGGAAAAAATGACAAAGTAAAGAAGTTTCTCATGGAAAGCTTGTTTCCTCCATTGCGGAGCATGTTTTAACCACAAAGCCATAGGCTGTTCTGGGCATCTCCACCCCTCTGGTCCCTTTGGAGCAGGGACCAGAACCCTAGTTTCTTTCTTGCCCAGTGAGTGCCCTTATCAGTAGGCTGGAGAGTCTTGCTTCTGCATCTTGCCCCAGGAACTTTGAATCTCTTGCTGCCAAGAGAAATAGCTGCAACTTGAGGAGTGGAGAGAGCCACTTGTCCCACACCAGCGATTAGGTCAAGAGAAATTTAAGTCGGAACTCCCTTAGCAGTGAGCAGGACATTTCTGGGTGCTTTAATCACAACACCTTACCCTGTTTTGAAGAAAGTGGCCACTGTATTTACTAAACTAAATCCTTCAGGTGCATATGTGATAGACTGTTCCTGCTTGATTGGATTCTGGTGGGGTTTGCGCAGAGGCAGCTTAATGTAAAGGTTATAGTCAGGTTTAGACATGGGCTAAATATCATGCTCTGCCATGATGGAGCATGTGCAGAACCAGAGCTTTAGATGCTTAAGGGACTTTACTGGTAAAATGTAGATGCTTACAGGTCCCTTCCAGCTCTAACCTTCTGGGAATCTGTGTGCCTTAGAGCAGTGGTTCTCAACCTTTTTGTGCCAGGACCCATTTGTAAACATTGATAGCCGGTCCTTACCCTGTGCCACTCACCCCTGACCCACTGCCCCCTGCCCCCCCTGGAACTCTGACAGCCTGCAAGGGAAAAACCACCATTTTCAATGCTTTTTAACCCATTTTTACAGTTTGTTGATCTGTTTTTTTAAAGTTTGTTTGCAACCTGTTCATATATTCTCACGACCCACTTTTGGGTCATGACCCATGGGTTGAGAAACACTGCCTTTGAGTATAGGCATCTAATAGGCTGGAGTTTTGAGGACAGAACTCTTGTATTCAGGTTCAGGTAAGTAATACTATTTTGGATCCAATAGGTTTTTTGTTGTTGGGTTTTTTTTAACATTCATCTGTAGTGTTGGAATCCTAGGCTGAAAATTCATAGATTCATAGATGTTAGGGTCAGAAGGGACCTCAATAGATCATCAAGTCCGACCCCCTGCATAAGCAGGAAAGAGTGCTGGGTCTAAATGACCCCAGCTAGATACTCGTCTAACCTCCTCTTGAAGACCCCCAGGGTAGGGGAGAGCACCACCTCCCTTGGGAGCCCGTTCCAGACCTTGGCCACTCGAACTGTGAAGAAGTTCTTCCTTATGTCCAGTCTAAATCTGCTCTCTACTAGCTTGTGGCCATTGTTTCTTGTAACCCCCGGGGGCGCCTTGGTGAATAAATCCTCACCAATTCCCTTCTGTGCCCCCGTGATGAAATTATAGGCAGCCACAAGGTCGCCTCTCAACCTTCTCTTGCGGAGGCTGAAAAGGTCCAGTTTCTCTAGTCTCTCCTCGTAGGGCTTGGTCTGCAGGCCCTTGACCATACGAGTTGTCCTTCGCTGTACCCTCTCCAGGTTATCCGCATCCCTCTTGAAGTGTGGCGCCCAGAATTGCACGCAGTACTCCAACTGCGGTCTGACCAACGCCCTATAGAGGGGAAGTATCACCTCCCTGGACCTATTTGTCATGCATCTGCTGATGCACGATAAAGTGCCATTGGCTTTTCTGATGGCTTCGTCACACTGCCGGCTCATGTTCATCTTGGAGTCCACTAGGACTCCAAGATCCCTTTCCACCTCTGTGCCACCCAGCAGGTCATTCCCTAGGCTGTAGGTGTGCTGGACATTTTTCCTCCCTAGGTGCAGCACTTTGCATTTCTCCTTGTTGAACTGCATCCTGTTGTTTTCTGCCCACTTGTCCAACCTGTCCAGGTCTGCTTGCAGCTGTTCCCTGCCCTCCGGCGTGTCCACTTCTCCCCATAGCTTTGTGTCATCTGCAAACTTGGACAGAGTACATTTCACTCCCTCATCCAAGTTGCTGATGAAGACATTAAAGAGTATCAGTCCAAGGACCGAGCCCTGCGGGACCCCACTTCCCACACCCTTCCAGGTTGAGACCGACCCATCTACCACGACTCTTTGGGTGCGACCCTCTAGCCAATTCGCCACCCACCGGACTGTGCAGTCATCCACATCACAGCCTCTTAACTTGTTCACCAGTATGGGGTGGGATACTGTATCGAAGGCCTTCCTGAAGTCCAAGTATACGACATCCACCCCTCCTCCTGTGTCCAGGCGTTTCGTAACCTGGTCATAGAAAGAGACTAGGTTGGTCAGGCACGATCTGCCCACCACAAACCCGTGCTGGTTTCCCCTCAGCATAATTTGCCCTGCCGGGCTCTCACAAATGTGAGCCTTGATAATTTTTTCAAATACTTTACCAAGGATGGAGGTGAGACTGACCGGCCTATAGTTGCCCGGGCCCTCCTTCCTCCCCTTTCTGAAAATGGGGACCACGTGAGCCCTTTTCCAGTCCTCCGGGACTTGGCCCGTGCGCCACGAGCATTCGAATATTCCCGCCAGTGGCTCTGCAATGATGTCAGCCAGTGCCTTCAGCACCCTCGGATGGAGCCCATCTGGGCCTGCCGACTTAAAGGCATCCAGTTCTTCCAAATGACTCTGCACCACCTCAGGATCTATGTATGGAAGTCTGGCGCCTTGCTGCTGCCTCTCTACAACCCCAGTAAGAGACTTGTCGTGCCCCTCGCTTAGGAACACTGAGGCAAAGAACTTGTTGAGGAGTTCAGCCTTGTCCCCCCTGTCTGTCACCAATTGTTTCTGCCCATTTAGCAGCGGTCCTATTCCTCCCTGGCCCTTCCTTTTACTCCCAATATATCTAAAAAACAATTTCTTGTTGTCCTTTACTTGGGTTGCCATCCTCAGCATCATGGTAGCTTTGGCCCGCCTAACTGCCTCCCTACATGCACAAGCAGAGGAGGTATATTCATCTTTAGTGATCTCACCCTGTTTCCACTTTTTATGTGCTCCCCTTTTGGCCCTTAGGCTGCCCTGGATTTCTCTGGTCAGCCATGGAAGCCTCCTGGCCCCTTTCCCTCTTTTGCCACACTCGGGGATCGTCTTGCTTTGTGCCCGAAGGATCGTTTCCTTTAGGCACAGCCACCCTTCTTGGGCACCCATCCCATCAAAACTCCTACTCTGCAGTGTAGGAAGGTAACATTAATTTCAATCTGAAAACTGAAGAATATTTGCATTCCAGACCCTTCACTGAGTTAGAGCTTGGTTTTTTTGTTGGTTTTTTGGGGGGGGGCAGGGGTTCTGGAGAAAGTAAAATGTAAAAATTAGACTTTTAAAAATGTTCAGTTCAGATATACATGGCTTTGTAGTGAAACCTGTTTTAATATCTTACTAAGGGCAGACAAGGGAGTGGTTTTTAATTAATTGGCATCTTGGCAAGTGTCCCTTTTTAAAATCAGTCATTCAGAGGGAACTAGTTTAGCTGATGGATTTCCACCCCCACCTCCCTTTTTACTAAAATGAACTAATGTTCTCATCTCAAGCACTGGAGAGCTGAGAAACTTCTTCAGAAAGCTTACAGATGAGACCCAGCCTAGGAAGTGAGGCTGCCCTTTGGAAGTGTCACGAGTGATCTTTTTTATGTTCTAGATCTTTGTTCTCCTTATCCTGCTGTCAGCTGGTCTTGCTATTGGACACACTTATTGGGAGCAGCAGATTGGCAATTCCTCTTGGTACCTCTATGATGGACAAAACTATAGCCCTCCTTACCGTGGCTTCCTTAACTTTTGGGGGTACATCATTGTTCTCAACACCATGGTTCCCATTTCCCTATATGTGAGGTAAATACATGTCTTTGCATTTAAAATACTGAAACTGTGGTTGATTGAAAGGTGAAATGAAGGGAGTTTCAATTTCCTAAGGTTTTCTCTAACATTTCTCTTCCCGAAAGGATGATGTGTTTGTCCAGTTTTCCTTTTATTGATATTTTAAGGGAAAATAATTAGCACTGTGTAGTTGTAATGGGCAATCTTGACTCAAGATATGAATGTACAAACCACTAGACCTTTTTGTTTTCATAGCATCAGGCTTCAGTGGCTGGAGATCTGAACATGTGACTAGGACTGGCATAATATTGAATCTAGTTTAAATCAGGTTTTTATGGATGGCATTAGTACGTGACCATTAATGTTTTGTCTTGGAGATTTTACAGAGCATCATTTATTTTTTAAAAGGTGCTTTTGGAATAGAAAGTTATTTTTCAGTAGTAACCCTAAACATGAACTCCCCTGGTATGTATGCTTTGTAAAACTAGAAACCAGATCCACTAGTATTTTCTTCAGTATCTAGTTATTTCTGCAGTTCTTTTAAGAATGTGGAGGAAACTGCTTGCAAGATTAGGCCCTGTGTTGAATTTTCATTAATGCCTTCTAGACCTCAACATTAAAAGAAAAAAATAGCTTACTACTCTGTACAACTTCAGTAGCTTTATTTTTATCTTAGCTTTTAGTCTATGACCTAATTATCCTTCAGCTGACATATTTTCTGTACTTCAAATCCTACTCTTGGATATAATTGTGACTCCAATGGTGTGGTAGCAGCACTCCCACTGCAGAGTCCTGGATACTCCTGTGCCTCTTTTTTTTTTGACTGCTACAGGGTTGTTAAACTGAGGTACACACTCTAAATCATTGTCTCAAGTAGTCTCTACCTTCCTTGTTTGAAATATAAAACTAGTATTTTATCTGGTGTGTTAAAATCCAAAAAATTAGACAACACTGGTCGCTTGCTCCACTAGCATCCTTGAAAACTTATTCAGAGCTTTGCAGATTTAATAAAACCCCGATGCTTTAAAATATACAGTCACCTGTCAGAAGATTCTTTACTTTGCTCAGTGTTGAAGTGATTCGTTTGGGCCAAAGCTACTTTATAAACTGGGACCTGCAAATGTATTACCCTGAAAAGGATACAGCTGCAAAGGCCAGAACCACCACTTTGAATGAGCAGCTTGGACAGATCCACTATATCTTCTCAGATAAGACGGGAACGCTCACACAGAACATCATGACGTTCAAAAAATGTTGCATAAATGGGCAAATGTATGGTAAGTTCAGGCTGCCACTGTTATACCACTGGTTTTTTTAGCCTTTTATAACAGATGCCATTGAGGGCCCGTGATAATAAGAGAACTGTTACATGGTTAGAGAAGGTAGGCAAGAAACTACCATTCTGAACTCTCCAATGGCTGTATGGCACCTTTCACTTCCATAAAGACCAAGGTCTTGTTGGGTTGAAGGAATGATGACCTTGGGATTTCCCAGACTCCTAGCTTGCGTGTGGTTGAAGGAAAGGCAGTGATGCTTTGGACTTCAGGAACAAAACACTTCCCCTTCCTTACAGGATACTCTGGGGTTTTTTTAACGATGATCTAGTCAGCAAAATCCTCCCACCCAAGGGTGGCCAGCCTGCAGCGCATGCCACAAGTGGCTTGAGCAGCCTCTGTGTGGGGCACGTGGCAGATCGGGGAGGAGACGAGCAGCACAGTGGCAGATAGGTCAGAAAGCAGAGTAGTAGATGGGGCTGAGAAAAGGGGATTGGAGTTGTGTTTGGGGAGGGTATGGGGCTAATTTGTGACCTGCCTGCCAAAAGGATTCTTGCGTTCTTAATTAGCAGAGGGACTCTTGCAAGCAGAACTTCTGAAGCTCCTGTACTTTTCAGTAGAAAGGAACTGAGAGTCAATGCACTTGCTCCCAGACTTCATATGCTTGGCCTATGCCTCTACAGAACTGTTGGTCAGAACATTTTTAATTAAATAGTAGGATACCAAGATATTCTGTTTCATCAAAGGCAGTAGTTCTCATTGTTCATAAAACCAGGGCACCCTCCATAATTTCTGAATTTGGTGGTACCCTGCTTGAGAGCCACTGTCATGCTGCCTGTGCTCACCTCAGTGGATTTCAACTGGGGTGCTGCCAGATGAGTTTAAAGGAGGCATGAGCACCTACTTTGCTGCAGCCCTTTCCAGTCTGTTTCCAACACTCTCCTAGAAACAGAAGCACACAGGTCAGTTGTTTCTGGAAGATGCTGTTCAGGATCAGACCAGGAAGGCAGTGTAGCAGGACTGCGCCCTTCTGCCTGCTTTAGGTTTATCAGATGACCCTAATCCAAACAGAAGTATGCACATGTGCTGCAGCCCTTCCCAGTCTGCCTGCACAAGGGGAGTTCCACCTGTCCATGACAGCACCACCAGTTGAAAACCACTGATCTAAGCCACAACGTTTTGCTAAGACATAATCTGCTTCAGCCAAGTTCTGCTTTATTGGAAAAGATGAAAATGTCCATGTGTCTTTACTGATTCAGGGTAAACTATTCTGGGAGGACTTTTTGCCCAAAGTTGCAATGCAAAATACACAGACATTTAAAAACCTCAAAATCAGAAAAGAGAATTGTTACCATCTCACAACTCCATGCTCTGGATTGGCCGTGGGATCCCTGCTGGTGTCACCTCCTGCTTTGTCCGTGGAATGTAGGGTTTTTTCTGGGATTTAGGTCAGTACTGAGTGGAACTGGTTGAAGTTTTGTTTTTTGTTTTTCAATAAATGCATTTGAGTTAGAAAATGTCAATTCACCAAAATCCAAACATTTTGCAGAAGTGTTCCATTTTGGAATGCGGGGGGAAGAGGGATGAAAGGAGAAGTCATTTAGAAACCAATTAAAAACACGTTTATGATCAAATGTTTTAAAAACCAAAACCACAGCACAATATTTCAACTAACTGGAAATATTCCCCCCTCCTCCAGGACTTTGGTTTGAGGAAGCGCTAATTTTTTTTTATTGTCCTTCTGAAAGGAAAGCGTTTCAAATACCAGAACTTGGACTGAAACAAAATATCAGGTCCTCTCACCGCTTGGATATAAATGTGTGTGAAACTTTGCCTCTTTTTGAAGACGCTTGGTGTGTCTATACGAGATGCTTTACTGCAAAGTAGTGTAGTTTACTCGGCAGTAAGCATGTGCATCTACACATGCACATGCTTACTGTTTAGTAAACCTTGCTAATCATGAGTAAATTTGCTACCTGCAAATGCAAGTAGCAAACTTACTTGTGATTACTAACTGCGCAGTAGCGCTCATATAATATGACACCTGACTAGGAGCAAATCTCTTCTCGGTAAGCCCAGCCACCAGGGGACAGGAGATTGCTCCCTGCCCCCAGGAGATGCCTGCTGCTGAGGCAGGCTCCACCACCGGAGCCTGGGCTGGGACCATGTCCCCCTGCCCCAGCAGCAGGGAACTCCAAACCCCCTGCTCTGAGATCACAGTTAGGGAACGGGAGCTGGGAGAGCCTTACCTCCAGAGCTGGATCTGCAGTCGCAGGGCCAGTGCTGGGAGATCCTTACCCTTATCCATCTCATTGCTAGCTGCCCACCAGCAGGCTGGGGCAGGGGACTGGGACCTGCCTCTCCCCTGAAGCTCTCCCCAAGTCCCCTGCCCTGATCAGGGAGCTGGGGCTGGGAGCTCCCTGCTGCTGGGACAGGGGGCCATTGTCCCCACCCCAGCAGCAGGCAACCCCCCCAGGAGCAGGGAGCAATGTCTCAGTCCTGGCCAGGAGACAGCTGTCTTCTGGCCCAGGCTCTCTGCCAGTCCCTGGGCTAGCACCCCCTGGTGGCAGCAGGGGCCCATTGCAGGTCCCCAGGAAGCAAGAGTGGTTTGTTGCTATTAGCAGCAAATCTGCTCCTTCTCTACACGTGTAGATGCCTGCCTGGGAGTGTTTATTCGTGAGTAGTTTACTTGCAACTAAACTGCTCCTGGATGTAATGCACATGTAGACACACCCAATGGGGCTTTTTTGTTGACTTTTTTGTTGAGTGAATGCAGGCTTGGAAATTCTCATGTTATAAGCACTGTAAAACTGGGGCTACAGCAATTGGTATAAAAATAGGAACCTACAGAATTCACGATATTTTTGTTTGGGAATTTGCAGATGTTGCTGTTTACCTTTTTAAGGCTTCAGATACCTTTCAAGCATTTAGATTCCTGTTGTTTCCATTACAGGAGATTACAGGGATGAATCGGGGCAACCTCAACATTGTACAGAGGTAGATTGGTTTACTTATTTCACTATCCATGTGGGTTTGAGAGAGCGGTGGTGAAATTCAGATGTTTGTTTTTGGTTTGTTATGTTTTTATGTTCTGCTAAAGTGAGAGGCTTTCTTTTAGCTCAAAGTAATTGCATTCACCTGAGAATCTGTTTGTGTTTTCCTTATCCAGCAAGTTGATTTTAGCTGGAACATGTATGCTGATGGGAAGCTCTCCTTTTATGATCATTATCTGATAGAACAAATTAGGTCTGGAAAGGACCCTGAAGTTCGCCAGTTCTTTTTTCTGCTTGCAATCTGTCACACAGTGATGGTAGAAGTTTCTAATGGTGAGTATTCTGCTTGTGTAAATGGAAACAAGAAGTGCACTGATTCAGTTCATATCAAATGGCCCCAACTTAACTAGAGGCATAAGTGAATTGCTCAAATATGGCTTTCTTCTTTTTTCACTGTTTCAATAATATAGGCGAGCTCAACTATCAAGCAGCCTCCCCAGATGAAGGGGCCTTGGTAACAGCAGCCAGAAACTTTGGCTTTGTTTTTCTGTCGCGAACTCAGAATACAATTACCATAAGTGAAATGGGGATTGAAAGAACTTATGATGTACTTGCCATCCTAGACTTCAACAGCGATAGGAAACGTATGTCTGTTATTGGTAAGTTGGTCCACACCTATGGTGTAACGAGCAGAGTTTTGCCCTGGGCAGACCCTGTGGGAGAGTGTGTGAGGGTGGGGAAATTATGCATAGGTTATGAAACTGGGGGGTTATACATAGGTAATGGGGGGGGGGGGTAATGAGGGGTGTGTGTGCAAGAGTCTTACCCAGTCTCCAGTTGCCATGGCTGTGTGCTCTGCCCACCCTGGCTTTTGCTCTTAAAGCAGCAGCAACACATTATCGATGCACTAGCTGTTGCTGCAAAAGCAAAAGTTGTGAGGCTGCTTTTGCTGCTGGGCCATGGCTCCGAAGAGGTGGGAGATGATTTTGGCATCTCTCCTAAATCAGTTCATAGGGCTGGTGCCTGTCTCACTCACCCTTAGTTATACTATTGGGTCACATGTGAATGCACAAAAAACCACCCTTCCTTTTAAAGTGCCCCCATAGAAAAGCTCATGGGTGGATCTAAGATTTTGAAAAGAGGGATGCAAATGGTGTGGGGCATCATCACGTGTAACAACATGTTTCTATCAAGTTAAAAAGAAACTAGAAGCTTCAGCAATAAGATAGTGGCCTAGGGCTATATTATTCACAATTGGGCTGTGCAAAGCTTCAGTAGCTGATTTGATTTGGAGGAGATTCAGCCCGATTCAGCAGCCGAATCTTTAAATCCGAATCAAACCAGGAGCCCATTAAGAGGTCCAAATCGAATTGGAAGCCTTTGAATCAATTTAGAGAGATTCGGGGCCAATTTGGAGATTCAGCCATAGTCTATAAAGGTTTCCCTTGCATAAAGCAAACCTACTTTATAATGTAACAAATAGGGATAGGTTCCCAAGGCGGTGAGGGAGGGAGGGGAGTGAAGCTGGGACTAGGGAAGGGACGGGGGGAGGGGTACCGTTCCCATTGCTGCATCATGCTCCACCTGCCCCTGCCCCGCGCCCAGGTTCCACCTGTCCCCACTCACCCCAGCTTCTAGGCTGCACCATGCCATGCTGCAGGCAGCTGGTGTCAGCTGCTCCCGGGGCCACTGCAGCAGGGGCTGGGGGGAGTGGCAGCAACTGAAGCCCCAGGTAGCGCAAGATGCAGTGCAGCTTGTCCACACTCACCCTAGCCCCTGCTTCAGCAGCTCTAGGAGTGTCTGGCGCCAGCTGCATTGAGAACAGTCAGTGGATGGGGAGGGGGGCAGTGTATGTCTTCCTGCTCTGTGCCCCCTGGGAGGGCTGTGGGCTGGCAGGCTGTGTCCAGCTCTTCCTGGGGGCTCATGCTCCCAGATCTGTGCATGGGATGACAGCAGGCTGCCACTGCAGGCTGGGGCTGGCGGTGGCACCGGGCTGATTCTTCCCAGCACTTGGGGCGGGTGTGCTGAGCGCCGGGAACAGCCCAGCGTTCCTGGATCTGGAAGCAGGATGACAGCAGGCTGCCACTGCAGGCTGGGGCCGGTGGTGGCACTGGGCTGTTCCTGGTGCTCCCCCACCCCGATCATCAGGAAAACTCAGCCTGGTGCTGCTGCCAGCCCCAGCCTGCAGCGGCAGCCTGTTTTCATTCTGTGCGCAGATCTGGGGGCACACGCCCCTGGGGAGAGCCAGACACAGTCCCCCAGCCCACGGTGCTCCTGAGGGGTGCAGACCAGCAAGAGGCACGGGGGGACAGGCAGAGCATGGTGCAGCCCCAAGAATGCCACCCCTCCCCCACCCCTTCCCTAGTCCCAGCCTCATTCCCTCCCTCCCTCACCGCCTGGGAATGTATCCCTATCTATCTGTTAGGGATGTCCAAAGTTTCAGTAGCCAATTTGGTGGCCAAATCTCCAAATCCGAATTGGCCAAATCGAATTGGGACAGTGATTCAAATCACCAATTCAAATCACTGTCCCTCGAATCGATTTGGATTCAGATTTGGCCAAATACTTGCTGCTTTGCACAGGCCTAATAAACAACTATAAATATAATGGAATGTGTATTAATTTTCTGTATTGTATATTTATTTTTTATAAAAGCAATCTAGGCAAAAATAATCAAAATATGTTTCGTTAGTCTGGTAGTCATTAGAATTTAAATGTTTCTCTTTTTTTGGTTTCATAAAGCAAATCTAGCCTTCTTGAGTATCTAGACAGTGCATCACTGCTTCACTTAAAGTTATTTCCACACCCAAATTAATGTTTTTAGTTAGAGTTAAAAACAGCCCTATAGGGCTGTGAAATAGGAGCTTTGTTACCAGTCCAGTAGAGCCTGGTCTGTAAATGGGTGCAAATGCTTCTACTATACAATCTCTGTATTAAAACATGACCCATGATACAAAAAGATTGAAAACCCTAAATAATAGCAATGTAAATAGGAAATTTTTTTCCACATAAATGTAAACTGAGTAGATAAATGTTTCTGATCGCTATAGAGAACAGTTGTGCCAGTGTTAGTAATGAACAGCTTTAGCTTTGATCTTAAGTTCCTCCTTAATCAGTAAAGTATAAACTCATTAAATAGATTACAATATTGAGCCATAAGAAAATGTCAAATCTAGGATGTTTATGCTGCATCATATGTATGTCCTGCTGTTGTGAAGAAATGAGATTTTGAGTATTTATACAAACATCTGAGAATTTGATTCCTTTAAGAATGTTAATGCTTCATCTGCTTACAGTATGGCCAAATGGGCTGGTGGTGTTTGTGAATCAAAATAAAATTGATTTATGTCAGATGTGACTTATCAGTATAAATATGAGAGAAAATTGGTCCTGTAGCTCCAGATCTAGGCATACGAGGTTTAAATGTCTTCTATTTTTAAATTAAGTTTTCTTGTTCTGTTTCGTTGTTTTTATTTATTTTCTCTGATTAGATGTTTCAAGTTAAGTAATGGACAAGGCGAGATCATTGTGAAATAAATACACTGCCTTGTTACCAGAAATAGTTTGTGTAAAAGTAACACATCGAGAAGTCAGTTTAGAAACTTCTAATTATGTGCCCTGAGATTTTTCTTTTTTTATTTTACTTCAACAGTTAGAGAACCTGATGGGCACATCAGACTGTATTGTAAAGGAGCTGATACAGTAATTTATGAACGCTTGCATCCGAGGAATCCTAAGAGACATGCTACACAAGAGGCACTAGATGTAAGGTTTTACACTTTTTGATAAAGCTACACATTCCTATGTAGAACCACACCAACTTGACTCACTTCCACTTTGCTAATTGGTTGTGAAAGAGAGAGCTCCATAGTACTCCTAGAACAGCATTGCTCCTTGCTTCTGTCAAGCCCCTCTTCCCCCCACCCCACATACCCACCCTAGAAAATGCTCAAAACACTCTTTGATGTGTGGTTTTCAAAATCTATGGATTGTTTTTTGGTTTTATTTCCCACCAGACTTTTGCAAATGAGACCCTTAGAACACTATGCCTCTGCTACAAGGATATTAGTTATGGAGAATATGAAGCATGGAATAAAAAGTTTACAGAAGCCAGTGTAGCTACAACTAATCGTGATGAAGCCCTGGATCAAGTATATGAAGAAATAGAAAAAAATCTGATTGTAAGTTGAGCTTTAAATTATTACTACTATCCCAGGAATAAGCACACATTTTATGGACTAGTGTGGAAAATGAAGAATTGTTTTTGATTAGGACACTTGAATACAATTTTATTGGGATTATGAATCTACTGAGGCCCAATTCTTGAAAGTTACAGGGAATGAAGGAAGACACAGGAAGATGCATTTATTTTCTGCTTTCCTTTGACATACTTTTCCCTGCCTCCTTTCATAAAAGGCTGCTAACGTGTCCTCTGGCAGTAGTACTATGTCCTCAAGTGCATAACAGGTTTATTTTTTGGGGTGGGGGTTTGGTGTTGTTTTTTTTAATTTCCAGGTTGAAAATTTGGTAGATAAACACACTTTTCCTATAGCAGTAGCTGCATTACAAATAAACTATAGCCAGGTTCTCCATTTACTACTGTCTAGAGGTTACCTTATCCTTCAGGTAATTCTACTGTTAAATTTATCTCCACTGTATATTATACAACTGTCTAGTATATGGAATTAATTCTTGTTTGAAGAATTGAGTATTGGTTACTCTGCCTACTGACTGATGGTAACAATCTGTTTAAGTGGCGAACCTTGTAAGTATTATGAGTTATCTCAAGTTTATGTTCAAGGAAGCAAGTGTTTAAATCCCCAAAACAAAAAAAAACAAATCCTACTATAGCATTTGGTTTTAAATAGATTTTCATTAAAAAAGCCAACACACTAGATGAAATCATGCTTTATATTGACCAACTGTCTTAAAACCAGTGGAACACTGAAATAGAAAAAGCGTCCCAGAGATGATGTCCAATCTCATTCATTGGAGGGTTTCAAGAGATGTGTAGTCATCTGTCTGAGTTGGTTTAGGAAATCTTGCATGGGTACAGGTTATTGGACTTGATTGGGGTGCCCAACCTTTTTGCCCAGTGAGCCAGACTGGCAGTGCCTGGTCTGTCTGTGAGCTAGATCCAGCCAGTGTTCCCAATTTGGTGCCTGGATGGGCATGGTGGGCACCATCTGGCTCTGCAAAGGAGGTAGTGGGCAGGCAACATGCAGCGGAGCCTCACAGGGGAAAGGAACTTGACTTGCCCCTGTGGAGTGGGAAGGGGGCATGGCCAGGTCCCCCTGTGGCTCTGCAGAGAGGGAGGTGGTTATGGCCCAGCCTTATCGGGATGGGAAGGCCAGGCCCCAACCTGGTCCTATGGGGGAAGGGGATGTGGCCCAGCCCCTGCAGCTCATCCAAGCCCAGTTGTGGGGAGGAGGGGGCATGGCCTGGCCCCACAGGGGAGAAAGGAGTGTGGTCAGATCCCAACCCAGACCTGTGGGAAGGGAAGGTGGTGAACCTCAGCTGCGATCCAGAAGTGGGGACGGTGTGACCTGGCCCCGAGGGAAGGGGGCACAGCTTGGCTCTGACCAGCCGTGCTGATATTGGGGTTTAGGAATTTGGCAGATGGGAGGGCGGCTGTATTAGTGGCCACTGCTCCCTGCCGCCAGATTCCCAGACTTGCATGAAGCCCTGCAGGCAAGTGGTTGAGCATCCCTGGATTAGATGATTTTAAGGTCTATTCCTGTTCCATGATTCTAAGTTTGTACCCAGACAGCCATATAGTGACTATAATATATTCTGAAAGAAGTTTCTTATTTTAAAAAGTCTGTTAGCTGGCCATTCAAAGATTTCCATGCTGTTAATTAACTACGTTATTGGTTAGACTGCTGTTGTAAAAAAGGAAAAAACCAAAAACGACACAAATTGGAGAGCAAAGGCATACTATCTCAGTTATGAATCACAGCTTGCAATAATATTATTGGGGAAATCTCTGCAGTAAACCCCAATTAATTCTAAGTGGAATTCAATAAGGCAAGACAAATTGATGCCACCTACGTAGTGGCTGCAGGTTCTAGGCATTAGTGGCACAGCAAGAGATATGGATGTCTGTTTGCTTGACCTTTTGCACCACGATAACCATCTTTATGGTGGCACAAAGATTATGTCCGTTTCCATCTCCAGGTTCAATCTGGCTGGCCCAGTGATGGCATGGGTTTGAAGCCTTAGGTTGCTGAGGTTCTATATAATAATTCAGTACGTACATAGCAGCTTGTATAACAACAGTTCATCAGCTGCTGGTCGAATCCCTTTGTGTAGTAACTGGAATGTTTCACTTTCACCCTGCTTCCTATAACTAGATTCAATGAAGTAGGTATATTAACTTGAGGTAACTGTTTGCAGTAAAGGCGAGCACAAGGTAGTTGCATTATATATTGTGGAAAAAAAAAAAGACTGTGGTAAATTAATTTCATTTAATTTTAAGGCTGTTCTTGCTAATGCATGTTCTAACAACTTCTAGCTCTTGGGCGCTACAGCTATTGAAGACAAACTACAAGATGGAGTTCCAGAAACAATATCCAAACTTGCAAAGGCAGACATTAAAATCTGGGTGCTTACTGGTGACAAAAAAGGTATATTTATGCAGCAGGAAATCAAACAAACAGGCTGTTGAGATTCATTTGCAAGCTAGACTAGATTAGAAATAAGGCACAAAGGGTAAATGCAGATACCCAGAGGGGCTAGGGGGAGATTAGATCCCGTTAAAAATGGCCACCCAATCTAACTTAGTTCTCCAGGTATGGACCTTACATTTAGACCCAGTCTCAGTGATTGGAAATCAGTCTAAACCTGCAACTATACACAACTGTGCACAAAAACCAGTCTAAAAATGGTGGAACCTGGTCTAAGATGGACCCGGATCAATGTACACTCCAACTTAATCAATCTAGGTTAGACTGGTGCATCAATTTTTAGTACAGTTACCTGCACAGCTCCAGGGCTGGGGAAGTCCAGTTGCTGGTACCAGCCCTAGGGTTGTGCTTCCAGCTGCCCTCTGACATTGGGCTATTTTTGGCCCCCCAGCCCTTCAGCCTGCCTCCCCCAGTCCCTCATCCCCACGGACCCTTCTCCCCCCACAATTCCCTCCTGCATCCCAGTGCTGCCAGTTTTATCAGCATTTACTGCTGCTGGGAGCCAGGGGAAGTAAGTATCAGTGGGGGGAGGGATAGGAAGGTTTAGGGGGGAGGGTTGTTTGGGGGGGGGACTCGGGGGGCGGGGGGGGAAGGCCAGAAATAGCTCCTGGTCTCCACCCTCTGCCCCAAACTCCTCCTGCGGTTGTCACCTGCCCCCCCCACCACTCCTATGGATCACATTTGCCTCCTGATTTTCCCCTCCACACAGACCTTAAATCCCCACCCCAAGCCTGCACGCCACCCTCAGCTAGCCCCCCATCCTGATTCTCCTTGGATCAGATGGCCATTTTAATGTGATCTAACCTTCCCCTAAGCCCCCTCTCCTTCCCCACCAATCTCTGTACTTAGTCAAATTCAAGCATGTAGTTTCTTAACCTATGTCATGCAGTCTGGATCTGTTCCATGGAGACATTTGATCTGGCCCACAGACAAGGGACTTTAGTGGGGGGGCTTTGGCAGTAGCTGCCTTCCCATGCAGTTGTGGGAAGGAAAAGCACAAGCTAGGGACACTCCCTGTACCACTGCAGGGAAGAGACGAAGTGGTGGCTAGGTCCCAGTGCCTGCACATCTCTAACTCACACCTGGTCACTCTGGCTCACAGCCAGTAAAGGGTTCCCACTGCTATCTTAAAGTATTTTTTTAATCAAGACCAGAAAGATTTCTAAAGGATGTGCAACATCTCCCACAGCATTTCTGCTTGATGCAGAATTTATTTGTATAGCAGATTGGACTAAATGATGACAATAGCCTTAAAGCTATGAGTGCTTTCTATGGAAAAGTCTGACCATATTTTTCCAGGGGAAAAGCAGTGTTTACAATTCACTACCCACTGATTTACTTTTCCAGCTGTATGGGTATCTGACCAGAAAGTAATTCCAAAGATAGAGACACCACTTTAAAAAAGCCTGGTGCTGTTTCCATTTTAAATTTTCCCTTTACATGGATGAGACACCTGGCTGAGCTTAATCACATTAAGTCATACATGGGATTTCTCTCTCTCTCTCTCTCTCTCTCTCTCTTTCTCTCTTTTTCCCCCCCCCCCTTTTTTTAAAGCTGCCAGCTCAGAGAGGAGACATCTCTTCTAAGATGACAAGACATGCAGTATTGGGTTAATGAATTCTACCAGCAATAAATTATTTAGAGCTCTACAAACCATAATTAGCCTTCACAACACCTTTAGGTAGCAGAGAGGTTATTTTTCCTGTCTCCTACTCTCCTTGGTCCCAGCCTTTCCTCCCACCCAGTCCTTATCCAGCAAGTTCAAACTCTTTGTCCCAATCTATTCCTTTGCTTTCTCAGCCTGGTTTTTGTCTCATCAACATCAAATCTGACTTCTTCCTTTTCCATACTGCCTGTGTCAGAGCTTTCTTCTGAGAGACCACGTTCCTTCTCTGTGTCCAGACCCACAACATCCTGAAGGAGCCATTAATGGAAAAGGTCAGCTTTGCTGATATAAACCTGCTCTGGAGCATACTTAGTTGCTCTGTGGGGATGCAGCATGCAGTTTTATTGCATGTAGGATCTGTGAGGAGCATGCTTAGTAAGGATGGAATAACAGGCCAGGTTGTGTAATGTGAAGTCCCTGCTACAAAGAATAGGAGGCTAGAGCATTTCAAAGAAATCTTATATTCAAGAATATAACATTGGTAAAACACTCTTTTTTTTCTAGTTTTTTTTCTTGGAAGTGACTGCACTGGTGTGACTAAAATGTATTTAAAAAAAATCAGGCTAAGGCTCAGCATTGTGAAATATTAATCATTTGAGCTGAAATTTTTAAGTTATAAGTAACTGAAATAGGGTCCCGTTGGAAAAATGTCTGGCAACTTAAATAAGAGGTTATAGTAGACCCAGTTTTATTAATAATGTTTGAATCAGGGAGTGTGACATGCCCCAACTCCAGAGGTGGCCTGGGTGCACCTTTGAGATACTCCTGGGGTGCTTCCCTTCTTCTGGGGTGCCTTTCTGTCCTGAATTCCCCCCCCCCTTGTTGTCTGCTGCTTGTCCACTGAGAACCAGCTGAGATGTGCTGGGGTCAATTTCTTGGCCTGTGGCACCTCGGCCTTGCCTGTCTCACCCTATCTCATTCTCGCTAGCTCTTAGCGGAGGGGATTTTGCCAGGTAGAAGAATCATAACTTTATCTAGTTGTGCACTCAAAGATGGATCCCCTTTTCCATAGAATGGGCAAGCCTGTATAGGCAAATGCTCTGGAATTACAGTTAACACTGAAAATTAGGGAGTAAAAAATAACAATAAGGATTTTTAAATAATAGAAAAAACCAGCCTAAGAAACCAGTAACTATATACTGAGATACAGCTAGAGATACAAAAACAAGCAAAAGGAAACAGAACAGTAATCTGTTCTTATCCTGCACCTTAAACCCATGGATGCAGTCCCTAGCCAGCTTCAAGAGGTTAAAAAGCAGCTTCTTGCCTCTGACATCCCAGCCAGAGCCTCCTGCAAGTTGTACTGTCAGCTTCTTTACTCAGCCCTCCAGGGTGCAGGACTACAGCCTCCCCTGTGCCCCAGGAAGACTAAAGTCAAAGTCATGCTCCCAAGGCTTATGTAGCTGGCTTATCTAGCTGGTCACACATATCACCTCTTGCACTATTGGGAGGCTTCCACTATAACTTTATGCTGTGGCAGAAATCATTCCTGATCTAGTCAGAAATCTGAAAAGACCTTCCTTCCCCAAAAGCTGTTTTTCACTTGCCACAGTTGCATTGGCTACATATGTTCGTGTAATTTAAACCAGTATTTATTTTGTGCCAACTTCTTTGTTTAATGAGAACTGTGTAAGTTATTCTTCCACTTTTCAACCCCTACTTTTCCTAGAGCAGATGAGATAAGTATTGCTACAGAAATGATGTAGTGACTTGCTTTTCTCCTTTGTACTTAATTGTCCGCTGTCCTACATATCCCTGTGCATGCCAGTTCTAAGGGAGAATTTTGTTAGTTAAAATAAAAAGTTTTCTATTTTTAAGCTTAGTCGCTTACAAAGTCCTCATTACAAAATTTAACTAGTTCTGCATTTTTAATAACAGAAACAGCTGAAAATATTGGATTTTCCTGTGAGCTTCTAACAGAGGAAACTACTATCTGCTACGGAGAAGATGTCAGGTCAGTCTAAAGTGTGCACGTCTTCTTTTGGATAGACATTTTTTTTTTTTTTGGTAACAATATCATTCCTGAGAGTTGTTTTTAGGGCAGATATTGAAATGTTCTTTCCTTAAAACTAACTAGAGTTAACAGGATTTTGAGGTTCCAACATAATATTATTTGGGTGGAATTTATCTAGAACACCAGAAATAAGAATGCTGGAGGTTTAAGACTGCATAGCATTTTTAGACAGAGCGGTCAGAACTTTACCTTTCTTATTTGGAAAAGAGCGTCAGTATTTAAGCCATGTGATGCACCATCTCTGAGCCAGTGCTGTCCCTGTGTGTCCTAGCATGTAAAAGAGCTGCCTACTATATTGTTAAAAATATCTCACAGCATATGCTGTGTGCCTTTCCCAGATCACTTTCTAGGTCTGTGTCTGCGTAGTTCAAGGTTTATCTTTAGATTTGCCATAGATGCTGTGATGAACACTAACTACGCACGTCACTGTGAACATTAGTATTTACCTTAAGATGTTTGTTTTAGGTGAATTGTATTGATTTGTATGCATTTATTTTCCCAGTGCACTTCTCCAAACAAGGCTGGAAAACCAGAGGAACAGAGCTGGATCAAACACACAATCCTCACAAAGAACAACTGAACCTTTCTTTCAGTCTGGTAGAAATCGTGCTTTGATAATCACTGGTTCCTGGCTGGTATGTGAAAAATGGGAATTTGGGGAGGTTCATAACAGTCCAGAGTCTACTAGTGGAGTATTTTGGAACCTCGTGCCTTTTCTAATCAAGGGTCCCCTCATTCATTAGACTGCTATGCTAAAGCATTGTATGAAAGCTGTTTAACTTCTTTGCCTTGCTTTCTTCCCTCTATAAAACGTGGTTAATATTGGTCAGACTTTGAAGTATTTTTGAAGACTAGGAATGAAAAGCCCTTGATTTAAAATAATAATATGCTTTGTATTTATGATAATCTTTTATTAATCATAATCAAAGCAAAACGAAACATCACCAATAAATATTTTTTTGACCAATACCAATAGCCGATTTTTAACCAGCCATATTGGTTGATACAGATCTGATTGCCAGTATGCAGCCCAGCAGCTTGGAGGGTAGTGTCCAACTGGTAAGTCTCGGGAGGGAGAGGGGCAGGAGTATGGGGGGTGTAGGTTGAGCCCCACACATTGAGGGAGGGAGTGGGGCTGGGGCCTGTGCTGCCCAGTCAGGGTGGCATGTGGGATGGATCCGTGGGGGGCGCAGGAGGTGGGAAGGGGGTCAGCTCCCTGTCCTGCATGCAGCCCTGGGGCAGGCATGGGGGGCATGTGCCCCCTGGATTTGTGCATGGGGTGAGGGCAGGTTGCCTGCTGTGGCCTTGGGGCCAGGGGCTGTGCCGGCTTTTTCCTGGTGGGGGCTGGGCCATGGCTGTGCTCGTGGTAGGCAGTGGCAGTGATGGGAGGGGGGGCTATGGGGTGGGCTACAGCCACCCAAAAAATCGCCATAGCCCAGCTCTAGCCCAGCCCATGCCAGGAAGAGGTCAGCACAGCGCTGAGCCCACAGTCTGCCCCTCATCCTGTACACAATGCCTTCCCCAGGGGGGTATGTAGGGTGGGGGGCCGCTCCCTCGCTCCCCCATGAGCCGCCCGCAGCTCCATCCCACACCCTGCCCTGCCCCTGCTGGGTAGCGCCTACCCCTGCCCCAGCCCCGCTCCTTCCCTCAATGTGGGGGCCTCAGTCTGCCCTCCTCCAAGCCCCTTCCCTACCCCACTCTTCCCCCACAAACTAACCAGGTGGACACTGCTCTCTAAGCTTCAGGGCTGCATTCCTGGCCATGTGCATGTTGTGTCTGCGCGCGTGCATGCGGCATTTATTGGTGACGTTATTGGCCACATCGGCCAAAAAAAAGCCAGTTGCCGATAGTGTCAATTTTTCTTTCATTGGTGCCGATACGATATGGACTGATTATATCAGTGCACCTCTATTAAATATTCATTCCATTTTTAAAATAAGATTCTTAACCAGGGAACCCTTTAATCCTAAAAAAAAATAAATCTGAAAGATGCAAAATAAGATTTCTTGTTTTCCAAATGAAACTGCCCTGAACAGGTCCTAGTCATAACCTTATAGTAGCAACAGAGTTAGAGGTTCTGAATGAAGTGACAGAAATAAAGACGCAGGTTCATATGATGCTCTTACAAGAGTTCAAAAACCACTGAAGGACTTTCAATCAAAGAGCCACTACTTAACAATCCAAGTTCTGGCAAGTCTCTTATTAGCAGAATTCTGTAAGGATAAGAATTGAAGAGATGGACCAGCAAAAAAATGATGTAAAACTATTCAGATGAGAAGTGCCTGTTTAACCTATGTTACCACCTTGGGCTCAAATCCAGCTCCCCATCAGACTAGTCAAGTGCCCACTAGACTATTTGGATTAAGGGGAAGAGGGTCCTCTTCCTCCTCCTCCAGCATCAAACAGATGCTAGCTCTCATTGTTTTTCACCAAATAATTTTTTAGACTTGCATCACAAGGAGCATTTAACTGCCTACAGTTGTAGTTTGTGTGGGTCTCATTGTCTCAAACAGGTAACAACAAAAATCAAAACCAAAATAATACTTTAAAAATGATGAGCTTCTGCTTAATGTTAGGTTACAGGGGGTGCTCAGAACTTGCATTAACCTCACCACTATGTTTTATGTATATGCAGAATGAAATCCTGTTAGAGAAGAAAAAGAAGAAAAAGAAACTAAAATTGAAATTCCCCAAAACAGCAGAAGAGAAACAGATGCGTATTGAGACCAGGAGGAGAGCTGAAGTTAACAAAGAACAGCAACAAAGGAACTTCGTAGACCTAGCATGCGAATGCAGGGCAGTGATCTGCTGTCGAGTAACTCCTAAACAAAAAGCAATGGTGGTGGAGCTGGTGAAGAAGTACAAGAAAGCTATTACTTTGGCTATTGGGGATGGTGCTAATGACGTAAACATGATTAAAAGTAAGTCACCTATAAAGATTCCCTATGTTTCTTTTTTTTTTCCTGAAGCTCTTGGATTATTTTAATGAAAGTGCTATTTTAACTTGTCTAGGTAGTTTCTAAGAACTGAGAGAGGAATTTTTACATGCAGAAGTTCATTACACATGTTAACATCATCATTGTTCAAGTATTCGTTTATCTTTGTTAGCATGCCTTTTAAAGGAGAGGAAACACTTTTTTTTTTTTGGTGACATGTTCAACAGATTTCACATTTACATCTATATTTTTATCATTACTGACCTTCTTTGAAGACCTAAGATTCATGCAAGCTTCATAGTCAGTAATTCCTCTCCTACCATCTTTATCCCATCATTAGTTCACACCTTAATCTTGACTAGAAGCTCCTTGGCATAGGGGATCTATATTTGGTCTATAAGATATCAAGCATTTATTGTATAAGTAACTTCAGTGTTATTTCCATTTCAAGCAAAATGTACTTGTTTATTTCTAAACATTTATTTTTTTTATATCAAACATTTTTGTTGTCCATTCTGTTCTTTTCTGATTTGCTATATTCAGCATGAACCTTGGTGGTAGTCCAAGTAGATCTGAACTTTTAAACCATAAATAGAACCTTAAGAATAGGTAGCAGAAAAAGATTTCCTCTTGGAAATGTTAGTCCTTAATGGAGGTCTTCCTGTACTTAAAGAATGGTTGGGGCTGGATAAATTGATGGTAGGTAATGGGAATTATTTAATGATTTAGGAAAGTTGGGATCTTAATGTACATCTTGACTTATTCAATAGTGTATCTTGTTTCATTGAGATCTTATTGTCTACATTTTTTGTTAAATTTTAGCTGCCCACATTGGTGTTGGAATTAGTGGCCAAGAAGGCATGCAAGCTGTCATGTCAAGTGACTATTCTTTTGGACAATTCAGATACCTCCAAAGACTGCTGTTAGTCCATGGCCGATGGTCTTATATAAGGATGTGCAAGTTCCTACGATACTTCTTCTATAAAAACTTTGCATTTACACTAGTGCATTTCTGGTATTCATTCTTCAATGGCTATTCTGCCCAGGTAAGAGAAAGCATGTACATGTCTAACAGGAATGAGAAAATACTTCCTTTTGGCCAATACAAAATAGTGAGACTGAATTAGAAATGGCAAGGATGTAATTCAGGTGAACATCCTTAAAGGTTGCTTAGCATTAAAACTTCCACATCGTTGATTCATACTTCTTTTATTGTTCTTGACTTGTAGATCATAATGACTTTTTATAGAGACACAACTTGTCTTAACCTTCACAAATGTGTAACACTTTTTTCGGTATGAATCAATATAGTTTATCATGTGTACACAAAAAAGATATAGTAAAGAATAGTTTTATGGATAGTTGGCCATTACAGCATAAAGCTTAAAATCAATAGTACATCTGTGCTATGAATATTGAGATATTAGATGAGGGAATGGGGAAAAAACAGCTCCCTGGTTTGCTGTTTGTGAAGCAGCCTGTTCCCTTCACCTTCAAAAAGCCTGAAAAAGTCCTTCATATTTTAACTTATCAAACTTTTTTTGTCCCAAATTACTGAAATTTCCATCTAGTGCAAATCTTACGGTTGATAACCTATAGAACCCTACACAAATATTCTTGTATCATTTGTGGATTTCATGTACTACATTAGTTCAGACAAGGTTCCCCAGGACTTTACAATCAAAGACCATAGTCCGGTTGCCTGTTCAATCCATGTGGACCTGCTTGCAGGCTCAGGACCTCCATGATAAAAGTAGCTCTAGTGAGACCTATAGGGTTACTTGAATGATTAAGGGTCTGCAGGATTTTCCTTTAATGGAGACTTTACAAATGCAGGAGGGAGACTGCAGCCATCAGAGTTCAGGAGACTCCTTTTTAATCCTCTCTAACATTTGATTCTGTCTCCAGCATGCCAATCCCAGCAGACACTCAAGACAGAAAATCAAGTGAATGATATCTGTAATATGGGGGAAACACAGAATCACTCTCTCTCGTTCTCACTTCTGTGTTTGCCTGTGTGCATGCATACGTTTTTCTACTATGGGGTCTTTACTTTAGGATTCTTGTGACTGATATTTGTTGCCTGTGAGAAAAAGGTTCTGTTAAATCATAGAAGTTTCCTTAGCAATCAGATAGAGTGCATTGACAACAACTAAAATAAAATGACTTTTATGGGAGAAGTAAAGACTAATTACAGAAAATTGATTTCATGCAGGGTATAAATTGCAGTATGTAAATTCTCCAAACTAAATATCTTATCTATATGATGAAAAGTAAAGAGTGAAAGTAATCGATTAAAGAATATTTTTGTTTTTCTAACTCAGTGCTGGTCAGTTTTGATGTTCTTTCATCGGGAACTGTCCATGAGAACAGAAACAATGCTAACATTTCATTTAAAACCACAACAACAAACCCCCCAAAACACAGCATTTTAAATGGGTCAGCTATTTATTGATGCCTTTTACTTTATATTAAATGTTTTGGGTGTCAACATTTCACTGGAATTGGGCCCCAAGATGCATTTATTTTTGCAAAAAAAAATTTCCACTTTTTGTTCTGATTTTAGTGTGCTAGAATTTTTCTTGAAAGGGGAAGTCCAAGTTTTGACACGCCCTAGTTTTTGTCTGAGGTGTCAGTTCTCTGTTTTTGCAGCATACTTATTATCAACATCTGCCTTTTGATATTGTCAGGCAGCTATAGATTTCATAGACATTAGGGCTGGAAGGGACATAAGAAGATCATTGAGTCCAGCCCCCTGCCCCAGAGGCAGGAAGTCAGCTGGGGTCATAGGATCCCAGCAAGAAAAACATCCAGATTTCTCTTGAAGGTGTTCAAAGTAGGTGTTTGAACCTCCTCTGACGGCAAGCTATTCCAGACCTTGGGGGGCTCAGATGCTGATGAGTCTGTAGCTCCCCAGATCCTTCTTCTTCCCTTTCTTAACAATGGGCACTATCATGTTATGACTGATTTCAGTTGAAGCTTGTGTGTATCCAAGGAAAGAATGTTGTCCTTTGTTTCTCATCTATATCATAGGGTCTTATGATAAAAAAAAAACAAAAAAAATCAAGGGGGAGCATGATTTGACAAATGCATAAGGAAATGTGATGAAGGGAGGGATAGGTTAATGGATCATTTATCGTATCAAATGGGTAATTCAGTCAGCTTTGTTAATAGTCTAGCGTTGATTGTGAATTTCTACTAAGTTTCTACTAAATATAATTGTTTTAACTAATAAATCAACAAACTTTATTTTTCAGACAGCTTATGAAGACTGGTTTATCACACTTTACAATGTACTATATTCGAGTCTTCCAGTTCTTCTAGTTGGCTTGCTTGACCAGGTATGCTGCCAAAATTATTCACATGAATTTTAGAAACAGACATTAAAGCAAAATTATGAGTAAATATGTGTCAAGTGATTTTTTTTTTTCTTTTTCCTTCTAATCTTACTTGTCCTGAATTAGAGAGGATATGATCTAATCTATTTCAGTATTGTATTAATGTACTAATCTGCTGTAAATATTAGAAGGTGGCCTTTTCCCATTTTTGTTAATGAAAATAAAACTATAAATATTCCATTCAATAAAACAAAAATTGAGGAATAACAAGTGCTATAATTTTGTTACTTAAGCACAAGATAAAGAAATAGAGCTATAAGAGAGATACTGGGTCATATAATCTAGTCCAGGGGTTTTCAACCTTTTTTTGAGGAGTGTAGCCCTTCTGGTGAGTACCCCTCCTGGTGGGTACCCATGTCCGGATGTGGAGCAGAGGGGAGGGACCCCTGGCAGCTGAATGTGAAGCGGTGCCTTGGCATGCCATGTACTCCCTGGGGCCTTCCCAAGTACCCCCAGGGGTATGCCTACCCCCAGTTGACAACCTCTGATCTAGTCTGTTGGAGGTAGCCAGCGCTTTTCAGCCTCTTGTGGGCTAAAATCAAGTGTAATCTCAGTCTCAAACTGATCAAGCTCCATATCAAAGCTTTTGCCAGCCCTCTCCTGATTGGAACCTACTTATGTTTTCTAGCCAAAATGTATTCATGGTCAGGCCAGCTGTTGGGGTGACCTTGCTAGCTGCTCTAACAACCCACTCCAAAATGCAAAGTAGAGAGAAAACTTGTACAAAGTATGGCACTGACATTTCTAATTCCAGTAACTTTCCCTCTATTAAGGATGTGAGTGACAAACTGAGTCTTCGGTTCCCTGGCTTGTATATATCTGGACAGAAAGATCTCCTTTTTAACTACAAGAAGTTCTTTGTAAGTTTGATCCATGGAATTATCACATCACTGATTATTTTCTTCATACCATATGGAGCTTACCTTCAAACCATGGGTCAAGATGGAGAGGCACCTTCAGATTACCAGTCTTTTGCAGTTACGACAGCCTCTTCCCTTGTAATTGCAGTGAATTTTCAGGTATGTAGATCTACAGCAGGGGTGGGGCTGGATGCCCGCAGGGCCGGATGTGGCCCGCCAGGCCATTCTATCTGGGCCGTGGGGCCCCTAAAAAATTTAGAAAATGAGTATTTATCTGCCCCTGGCCGCCTATCATGCAGCCCTCAATGCCTTGCCAAAACTCAGTAAGCAGCCCTCTGCCCAAAACAATTGCCCACCCCTGATCTATAGTGATGATCTCACTTATACCTCTTTCTTTCAGAGAAAAAAGCTAATACGTGAAATGTCTTTATATTTTTAACAGTTCATACCATTCCACCTTTGCTTGTTTAATTATTATGTTTCCCTCCAGTACACTTCTTCAAAATATTCCAAAGTATATTATATCTACAAAGTAAAGCGGGTTTTAAATAATAAGTATCAGTTTTCAGCATATTAAACTGCATGCCTCTGGATTTTTTTTTTAATTCATGGTAGATTTGATTTACTTTCAGATCGGTTTGGATACATCTTACTGGACTTTTGTTAACGCATTCTCAATATTTGGGAGTATTGCACTTTATTTTGGTATCATGTTTGACCTTCATAGTGCTGGAATACATGTTCTCTTCCCATCAAGCTTTCAGTTTACAGGTCA
This sequence comes from Alligator mississippiensis, assembly GCF_030867095.1. Taxonomy (NCBI): domain Eukaryota; kingdom Metazoa; phylum Chordata; order Crocodylia; family Alligatoridae; genus Alligator; species Alligator mississippiensis. The sequence continues at coordinate 283,565,910 of NC_081826.1, forward strand.
GTTTGTTGTTCTGTACAGTGTTGTTACATATAAAGCTAACTTATTTCTAATTCAATAGTAAAATACATCTGCCAGGGCACATCTACATGGGCCACAAGGTTTTTGCTCCACAGCGTATTGCTTCCTGGAAGCTCCCAGGTATGTGGTTTACATGTGCGCCCAGAGCACAGCACATGGAGCCAGGTCATAGTGGCCCTGGCTGGCAGAGGGTCTTGGATGGTCAGCCTGCCAGCCTAGGGCTGCTCCAGTAGGGCTCATTGTGCTGCGGAGGGCTGCCACATTGCAGTTAAATATTTGTTTTACCCTAATTTGTCTCTTTACAAGAACGTTAATAGTTAATTGGCAGAATTGAAAATGAAGCAAGTATTATAAATTTTGTGCCAGGCTTGTTGGTTGGTTAGAAAAAGAAATACATGATACAAAGACTAAAATTTGCTTACAAAGTGGCTTAGTTTTGGACTAGAGGCTTTTAAAAAAAATACTAATCCTTGTGCAAATATTTGTTTCATGTGAAACTGAAAGAAAAATACTTGCATCATATATCTAGTAGTAGCTTTTTTTAAATGAACAATTAATTACGTTTTGATACACAATTGTAACGTAACTCAGGAATCAGGGTTTTCATTTTCTGTGATGGGTTCTACTTAAATTGTGGAGGAACTAAACAATTTTCGTGGGCTGGTCATGGCCTAAATAGTGAATTTTGTGGATATTTCCTGGATGAAAGTTTAGATATATTTATGTATGCTTACCTTAATAAAAACAATCCATTAAAGTAGGCGCCTATGCCCTGGTGGGGGCAGGAGGGATGAGGGGGTGAATACAATCTTGTGTGTAGCTGGAACCAAGCAGAGCAGCCCTTGGCAAGGCGACTGGTGCCCTTCATGCCACCATGTCAGCCAGTGCCTTCCCCACTCTCTCCCCTTCCTGGGTGGGCTGTGAGGCCAGGCCAGAGCGGTAGTGAGAACCACTGGCTCCCACTGGGGAACCAGCATTTTATTTATTTTTTTTTAAGTTGATTATGTGGACAATCCCATATTTTGCATTTTCTGCAAAATCCTGGAACTGTGAATTGAGTAGACCCTTATGTATGAACAACTCGTGAATATAAAATGTATAATGGTGGGTCATAAAAAACAAACAAAAGATGCACTAATTTTCATCTCTTATTACCAGGGACCGCTCCAAATGCTCTTAGGCAGCCCTACCTCTGGCTGACCATAATTTTATCAGTAGCTGTTTGCTTGCTTCCTGTTGTTGCACTACGATTTTTGTCAATGACAATCTGGCCTTCAGAAAGTGATAAAGTAAGTAGAAATGTTCAGAATTTTCTTATAGAGCATTTACCTAAAGTCAATGTTTGAAACGCTCATTACCTTTAAGAAAATAGCTTTTTTTGTTAGGCTTGTGCATTTTGGCTTCTACAGCAGCCTAAGTGCTAGACAGTTCATCAACTTTATCAATAGACACATAGATGTTTTAATGTACAGCATTCCCAGGCTAATTTTGAAGGCATTTAAAGCCAATAAGAATGCAAAATAAAACATTTTTAAAAGACCACCCCCTCCTCAAAACTTTGATGTGCCACATTATATGGTTTTGCTTTTAATACTGCTGGGAAACAAAAATAAAGAAAAACCTTTTCTAATAAGCATGTAGCACTTAGCGGCACATTATTTTCCAAGATACTGTTAGCAGATGAGATCTTTCCCCAAACATCCCCTCCTCTAATTCAACCTATTGTGCCATTTCCTTTTATGAAGATTCAGAAGAACCGTAAGAAGTACAAGATCGAGGCGGAACAGTGGAAGCCGAGGCCGAGTGCTTTTCGTCGAGGGATATCAGGCCGTCGTTCTGCCTATGCCTTCTCCCATCAGCGGGGATATGCTGATCTCATTGCTTCTGGGCGCAGCATACGTAAAAAACGAGCTCCTTTAGACGCTGTGCTAGGCAACAGCATGGCAGAAATTAGACAAGCTGCTGAAATGAGCTGATTTTTCTGGTCCTTGGAGAAAGGCCGTTATCTAAGTGATTGCACAAAGATTGTTGGGGGGTTTGTTTTTTTGGTTTTTATCGAAGACTCAGGATTTTTTTAAATAAAACTAAATCCCACCAGGATATGAAGACTGTACATTTTTCTTACAAAACTACTTCGATTGGGACTATAGAAGAATAGAAAGGCCCAGAAGGCTTTTAAAAATATATATATTCTAATTAGTCCTTGTGCAAATATTTGCTGAAAGTGAAGGATGTTGTAATGTCGGGTTTAAAAAACTCAACATTGTAATTTTTAGTGAAGCATGGAACTGCAAAACTTTTTCACTTTTTATTGGAATACTAGCATAGAATTGCAGCTAACATTTCATATTTTGACTCTAAAGTGGGAACTGAAGCAGTCAAAGTGTGCGCCATTTTGTTAAGCAGCTCAGTTTACGATGGTAACAGTGAACTGGAGAAAACTGGGTTTTGTGGGGCAGGTTAGTGGGGAGAGATCCATTCAGTCTGATTTTCTTGTACAGCTGAAATTAACCCGTGTTGTAGCTTGATTTAGTCCTCCTCAGATACCTGGTGGAGGATTAACACCTCTTATTAAGACATCTGCATTTTATAGATATGGTTTCAATTGATTTCTGTTTACTAAACAGTTAACAACAGCCTATTGCACTAACTCTGTCTTATTCTTTTTTGGCACCTTGTCAATGCTACTGGCTGCTTATTCTTGTGTAAGTAACTGCTTGGTGTACCGTGGGTGCAAAGAAATCTGAAAACCAGGTGAAGACTTACCTGGATTTTTGTAAATTTTTCCCTGGAATATATTTGTGCCTGTCTACTTGTACAGTATTTTTATGAAGAGATATTTGGTCATTGTAGACCTACCTTTTGAATTGACAAATGTGTTTGTTCATTTCAGTTGCGTTTCAAAATGGAAAGGTTTTTTTCCTTTTTTTAGGAATAGGTAAGAGAATAATTCACTTTCAGGCTGAACATACTTCACATGGTAGTTAGTAAATAGTATCTTCTAACTGTAAAAAGTTTTTTGTGTTTTTAAACCTTTTGCACATACATTCACTTAGTGTCTTCAAAATAAGGTGTATAAACAGTTCACTTTTTATCAACCTAGTCTTACATTGACAATTATTCAAATGTTTGTAGAATATAAACACAATGTACAGTTAACATTTTAGATGTGGGCAAAAGTGTACATTTCATAATTTTACTCTAAGTAAAAACAAAAATGTTTACAGCTTTTCTTTTAATAAGTATGTAGATTAGGGGTAGGATAGGTTAGTCTTTTTTAAGAAAAGGCAGTGTGTATAATTTCCACTTCTCACTGAGATGGGAGTAATTGGTAAAATAAGTCTCAGACTTCTAAACAGGGTGCAATAACAGTTTTAATATGCATATGACTGTGGATACACTCCATTTACTTGTAAATGAAACCTAAAATGTAAAATATTTGTTTAAAGATAATAAACACTTTCATAATAGCTTGTCAACTTTTATCTTTTTACCAACATGGAAAACAAACTGGGTTTGATCATTTTAAATGTTTTGTGTGAATATTAAACGGTACTGCCCATGTACTCAACCTATTCTGCACACGTGTGTTTTGATAAAGCTAGTGATGCCACAAAATCGGTCTGAGTTTGTAGGGTGGGGAGTTATTTCTGCAAGCAAGCATTCAGTTGATAGCTTGGAAGAGAACTTCAAAGGTTTGTCAGGGCATATCAAAGTTTGCAAGTCATGCAAATGATCACCTTACAGCGGGGGGTCAGCTCCCTCTGTGCGCAAGTCCTGTATGTCCAGCTGCAGCACAGCATATGGAGAGCTCCCCCTCTGCCAAAGTCCCAGGTGCCTGACTATGGCACAGCATAGGCAGAGCTTCCCCTTTGCCAAAACCCTGAGTGCAGGAAGAGCCCCTTGTCTCCAAATACTGCCAAAGTCCTGGTTCTGTGGGCCACATCTGGCCTGCAGGCTTTAAATTGCCAGCCCTTGTCATGTAGCAAAAATGTTTGTGTAAATGGTGTTGAGAGAGAAGAAAGCAGCTTTCTTTTGGGCAATAGGTGGTAAATGAATAAAGAAAAGGGAGTGTACTGTTGAAAGCGTAATATTTGTTACACAGTGCAGAATCTATATTTTAAGAAGTGAAGAGGTGCACAAGTCTCTCTCTTATGGTGATCCAAGTTGCAGTTGATGCTTTTATTCATTTCTCCTTGGCAAGGGGTTATTTTTACTATTGCTATTATGATAGTGCTGGCCATGGAGCCAAACTGCTAGCCATTACACTGGTATAACCTTGCAACAGAAAGGTCCTTCTTCAAGGCGCTCATCAGCTAATTGGAATGCAAGAGATTCAGATGCGGTGACAATGTCCTTATCTTCCAGATGTAGTCTGCACCATAATTTTCCATATCTCTGCCCCTTGAAGGTTGAAACATATCCATCTGCTCTATATAGGGCTGCAACTTCAAAATGTTCACCAGGACACTTGACTGATGCACTGTAATTACAGTGTGTTGGAGCAGACTCGATCAATTGAATCTGCTGGAGCGTGTTAATTTGCATGCTCCAGCAGCCTCGGTGTCTCGTGTATTCAGTGTCCCTGCACTTCAAAATGGTGGCAGGGGTGCTTTTAACTGAAGCTCATCGAATGAGCTTTAGTTAAAGTGCCCCTGTTGCCATTTTGAAGCGTGGGGACAATGAATACACAAGACACTGTGGGGGCTTTAATTAGAGTGACTCTTGGGAGCATGTGTTAAAGACACCCCTTAATCAGTAGCAACTCACGCAGAGGGTTTGTTACAGCTGTGAGATCTCAGAACCTGTCTACTGACTATAAGCTATTAGCATTTACATATTGGGAAATGTATAAGCAGAGATGGTATTCACTGACACAGCACAGTAGAGAATATTTAATGTTATGCCAAATATTGAAACTGTATTCTAGTGAATTTGGTAAACTCTCTTGCATGGAAAAACTTATTTGATTTTGAGAGACCAGCAGTGGGAAACATCTAATGTTATTTTCCCTCTAGCTTTATTGTCCTATCTTCTCTCGTTTTGTTGTTGTTGTTTTTATCTCTACTGCCCCTTGTTTAGCTTCAGACTACTTTCCTTTCATACAACAAGTCTTCCTGTCTTCTTGGCGGTTCTTTGCAGACAAAATATTAGAAAGGGTAACTGCCCATGCCGGTTGCAGGCCTGCTGGTCTAATTGCAGAGAGGCAAATCCTGCCGCAACAGTTACACGTGTATGGCTGATGACTGCTAGATGAGGTCGTATCTTTCCTCCTCCTCCTCTATGCTGGCTCTGCGCTGACATTCGAAGAGGGCTGTTGCCTTTTTGATTTAGAGCCGCCAGGCATCATGATCTGCAGCCTGTTTGCCACAGTTTGTGGTCAATACCGCAGGCAGAAAAGGACCTCTTCAGGGTGTCCTTGAAGCACTTGTGTGGGGCCCATCTGTCACGTTTCCCCATTGTCAGTTCCCTGTACAGCACGGCCTTTGGTAGGCAGTTGTTGTTCATCCAGGCCATGTGGCCTGCCCACCATAGCTGAGTCTGCAAAAGAATTGCCTCGATGCTGGTGCTATTGGCATATTGGTGACAATCCTACCAGCAGATCTTGAGAACGCTGCAGAGGCAGTGCTAATGAAAGCGCTCAAGGAGGTGTACATAGCAGTGATATAAGACCTATATAAGACCCAGGACAGTACAGTAGGATGGAGATAACAACACCTCTGTACACCTTAACTTTGGTCTGTGCCCATAGGCTGTGACTGTTCCAGACCTGCTTGAAAAGTCTGCCAAAGGCACTACTGGCTTTTGAGAGTCTGTCTACCTCCTTGTTGACCGTGGTATCATATGAGATGATGCTATCCAGGTAGGTGAACTGCTGCGCCTACCTGACCAGGCAGGTGAACTGCTGCAATCTACCTGACCAGGAGAGGGTGTAACCAGCACTGTGTTCTGGTAGGTGCCATGTTCTGGGAGGCGCACCTCACTCGTGGCTGCTATGTCCATGTCTAGCCTAGCTAGCTCATGTGTAACCAAGGCTGAGCATCACTGAGGGCGGCTACTATCTTCAGAGTCCAACATTGTACAAATATTCCAATATGTAAAGTGCAGAGGTTTTCTTTTTCCTGCCTTTTGAGGAGGGGGTTGGAATTTTTTTTTTCTTTTTTGTTGTAATTTGGCCACTTTGAAGATGCCTGCTGACTGTAGCAAACCAGCTGGGTGGTAAGAAGATGAGCATTTCTTTGGGCCACTTTTTCTAGGCCCTTCTCCTATTTAAGAGCGAGCAGTGCTAACCTTCAAAAAGGCTGCTCAGATGCACGGGGTGCTGCTGGGTGATGACATCGTCTCCGGGTTGTCATTGGAATGACCCATACTCCTGAGCTGCCTGCATACAGGATTGGGACTGTGGCTTCCAGTGTCATCTTGCATCTTCTCCGGGTTGCCATCGGACATTGTTTTCACCTCACTACCAGCACTGTAGGAGTTGGGAGACTTGTTTCCTTCCTGCCTATGCATGGGCATTTAAAGTGGAGTACACTTTGCACTGACTGGTCCCACTCTTTAGGCCTGAAACTCACGTGCCTAGCGAACTAGAATGGCAGCAGAGAGATCTCCAGGCTGTAGGTTTAGTTTCAGAGTATCCTTCTCCTAGGTGAATTTCCAAGCCAGAGCTAAAGAGTTCTACCTACCCTAGTTACTTGGGTTGGGTCACTATTTGTCTGGAATCTCACCTTGGACCTTATTGCCATGGGAGGCCCTACCAGGAAAAATTTCCAACACTCTCAGGACCATCAGGGCACTCAAGCTTCACCACCATGACAATGTTGCAATCCTATTACCATATCATCCGGTGTTGCCTTCCTGTCTCCCTGCTCCTTACTGCTTTTCCTCATTGCTGTGTCTTTGCAAGGGCACCAGGGGACAAAGACTTGCAGTATTTGGAAAGTATGGTACTGGAAGAGATGGGACAGGAAGCCCAGGAAGCTACTGATTTGGTTGGGAATGATTTAAAAGGCACTTGGGATTACTCTGTATGTGCCAATGGCTGCATCGTAGTTACCTTGCTGCTGTGCTGAGATAGGGATTCAGGTGATAAGTGGGTCATCCCACTCCATACCCCCCCACAGAAGGACTCTTGTCTTTACAGACATAGCTTTAGGAACGATCTCCTCTTTACCCACTAACCCCCTCCCCTCAGTTCACCAGGGAGCACACCGCTCCTTCAAACAGCCACACTGGGCTCCATTCTCCCTATTTTATCCACCTCTTTTCTTCAGCTCTTACCCCTTTAAAATCTCCTTCCTTTTTGACCTGCAGGGCAATAGTTTGTCTAGCTATCTCTGTGGGACAGGGGAAGAAGTAGGGAGAAGGCCTGGTGCTGCCCGTTGCAGTCTGTAGAACCAAGTTGGAGAAGTCAACCCTATGACTGCGAACTAAATCAGAGAACAGTTGTATGGTATAGGAGGGGAGGGCCTCAAACCCCAACACCCAGATGTGCAAAAGCAAAGTTCAGTGATTGTAGCAACTTTGACAAGGAATTTCTGAACAAAAAGCCTTAACTATCATGTGCCAACAGAGCGCTGATTAACAGCACGGACCAAAACATATTCAGCAACTTCACATTTGTGAACCCTAAAATTAAGAAGATACTTTCCTGAGGTTTGCCTCACTCAGCACTTTCCTCATTAAATTTCATAGATTTCATAGACATTAGGGCTGGAAGGGACCTCGGAAGATCATCAAGTCCAGCCCCCCGCCCAAAGGGCAGGACGTCAGCTGGGGTCATAGGATCCCAGCAAGATAAGCATCCAGTTTCATCTTGAAGGTGTTCAATGAAGGCGCTTGAACAACCTCCGGCGGCAGGCTGTTCCAGACCTTGGGGGCTCGGACAGTAAAGAAATTCTTCCTTATGTCCAGCCTGAAACGATCTTGTAGTAGTTTGTGACCATTCGTCCTCGTCATCCCTTGGGGCGCTCTGGTGAACAAACGTTCCCCTAGATACTGGTGATCACCCCTGATAAACTTGTAGGTGGCCATCAGATCACCCCTGAGCCTGCACTTTTCCAGGCTAAAGAGCCCCAGGGCTCTCAGCCTGTCATCGTAGGGTCTGCTTCCCTGACCTCTGATCATGCGCGTGGCTCTTCTCTGGACTCTCTCAAGCTTCTCCACATCCTTTTTGATTTGTGGATCCCAAAACTGGACGCAATACTCCAGCTGCGGCCTCACTAAGGCCGAGTACAGGGGGAGAATGATGTCCCAGGATTTGCTTGAGAAGCATCTATGGATGCAAGCCAGCGTTTTGGTCGCTTTACTAGCCGCAGCATCACATTGCAGGCTCATGTTCATCTTGTGGTCAATGATGACCCCCAAGTCTCTTTCTTCCATAGTGCTAACCAACATAGCACTGCCGAGCCTATAAGGATGCTGCGGGGTTTTTTTCCCAAGGTGGAGAACCTTGCATTTATCGGCATTGAACACCATCAGATTCTCCTCCGCCCACTTGCTGAGCCTGTCCAGGTCAGCCTGGATCACCCACCTGTCTTCTGGCGTGGATGCTTTGCCCCAAAGTTTGGTGTCATCGGCGAACTTGGCCAGTCCGCTTCTGACTCCAGTGTCCACATCGTTAATGAAGATGTTGAACAGTATGGGTCCACGGACAGAACCCTGGGGGACCCCACTGGTCACAGGACACCACAATGAGTGACTTCCATCAATTACTACCCTCTGGGTCCGACCCCAGAGCCAATTTTCCAGCCAGTGGATCGTGGGGGACCCAAGGCGACAATTGGCCAGTTTCTCCAAGAGACGATCAAGGGACACCAGATCGAAGGCTTTTTTGAAGTCAAGATATATGACATCAATCTCATCTCCCTTGTCCAGGTGATAGGTCACCTGGTCGTAGAAGGAAATGAGATTGGTCAAGCAAGACCTACCCGCAACAAACCCGTGCTGGCTATCCCTTAAGATGTTGGCGTCGGCCAGTCCATTAAGGATGGCCTCCTTAATAAACTTTTCTAAGATCTTCCCCGGGATAGAAGTCAGGCTGATGGGCCTATAGTTAGCCGGATCCACTTTCCTCCCTTTCTTGAAGATAGGCACCACGTTGGCCTTCTTCCAGTATTCGGGCACTACACCAGAGCGCCAAGAGTTTTCAAAGATCCGCGCTAGAGACTGGGCTATGATGCTCGCCAGCTCCTTGAGTACCCTGGGGTGAAGATTGTCAGGGCCGGCTGACTTGAAGGTATCCAGCTTCTCAAGATGTTCCTTCACAAAGTCAGCATTAATGGAGGGCAGGGGATCACCCTCACCCGGACTTCCCGGCCCTGTAGCAGGCACAGGCGTCCCATGGGGCTGATGAAAGACCGACGCAAAGTACCTATTTAATAGGTTGGCTTTTTCCTGGGCGTCAGTTGTCAGTTGCCCCATCTGGTTCAGCAGGGGTCCAACGTTGCCCCTGCTTTTCCTCCGGCTCCCCACATATCTGAAAAAGGACTTTTTATTGTCCTTGATGCTCAAAGCTAGCTGGAGTTCAGTTGCAGCCTTGGCTTTCCTGGTTTGCTCCCTACAGGACCGGACCAGTGCAGAATAATCCTCCTTGGAGGTGACTCCCATCCTCCATCCTTTGTAGGCCTTTCTTTTTAGCCTCAGGAGGTCTGCTAGGTCCCTGGAGAGCCAGGGGGGCTGCTGTGCCCTCTTGCTGCCTTTCCTCCGAGATGGAATAGACTTAGTTTGTGCATTGAGGATCGCTCCCTTGAGGAGCAACCACTCTTCTTGAACTCCCCTCTCCCTGCGGTCACAGTCCCTTAGGGCCTCACTGACAAGCCTCCTGAGCTTGTCAAAGTCGGCTTTCCTGAAGTCAAGGACTTGCGTGTTGCTGACCGACTTGCCAGCTTTTCGGCGGATGGTGAAGGTGATCAGCTCGTGGTCGCTGTCACCCAGCTTCCCATCGATCACTAGGTCGCCGACTAGGTCCTCCCCAGTAGCCAGCACCAGGTCGAGCAGCGCTTTGCCTCTCGTTGGCCCATAGACTTCTTGAGTCAGGTAGAGGTCATCCACGCACGAGAGGAAGCTCTGCGACCGCTCAGATTTTGCTGAGCGATCCTCCCACGAGATGTCTGGATAATTGAAGACAACCATGGTCCTGGAACAAGCTGCCTCAGCCAGTTCCTGGGCAAACTCCTGGTCTAGCTCAGGACTTTGGGTGGGAGGTCTGTAATAGACTCCCACCATTGTGTCCCCTGTGCCGTGTTCCCCACGGATTTTAACCCAGAGGGTCTCCAGCCATCCACCCTGGTCGCCAATATCGGCTTGCAGGGACGCGTAGCTTTCCTTAACATAGAGAGCTACACCCCCGCCCCTTTTCTCTACACGATCCCTCCTGTACAGGGTATAGCCATCTATCCCAGTGGTCCAGTCATGGGTGGAGTCCCACCAGGTCTCCGTGATCCCTATGACATCGTAATTGTTTGCACTGAGCAGGAGGATAAGCTCCTCCTGCTTATTCCCCAAGCTCCTGGCATTTGTGTACAGGCAGGCAAGCGCCCCCTGGGGGGCTCCTTCCTTGCCCACAGATTTTACCAGGGCTGGGGCTGGGGCGGGCTCCCTTGAGTGCCATGATCCGCTGGCTTTGCAAGGATTGTTCAGCGGGCCAGCAGTGGCGGTAGTCCCCCCGTCCCCCAGCGGGCCTAGTTTAAAGCCCAGTGGAGCAGGTCAGCCAGTCTGGCTGAGAAGAGCCTCCTCCCTAGGGGAGAGAGGTGGAGACCATCTCTTCCCAGCAGCTCGCTGCCTCTCTCGCCAAAGAGCGGGCTGGGGTCATGAAAGCCAAAGCCTTCCTGACGACACCAGCGCCGCAGTCTTTGGTTGACCACATAGATCCTCCTGTCCTTCTCAGCCCATAGCCTGAGACTGGGAGGATCAACGAGAACACCACCTGTGCCCCCAGACCCTTAAGCCCCGCTCCCAAATCCCTGTAGCGCCCTGTAGGAGTTCTGTGAGCTGGTTCAAGCAACACTTTTGTCAACTGAGAACATAACTAATTTGATCAAGAACCAGGACAGAAAAGCACACCAGTGACAGCTCAGAGGGCATTTGTCAGTGTTCACTTGCTTGCTTTATGACTGTAGCACATACCAACTAAACTTCACTAATGACCATGTTTACTTGTAAGCTTGTTTGCTATTGCTCCTCCCCTCACCTGCCCTCCCCTCAATATTAATGTATTTAAGGGCATTAGGAAAGAAGTAGGTAGCAGGTCCTACTCCCATTACTGATGTATGTAGCCAGCAAAATTCCCTGTGTAAGGCTAGCACATTTCAGCTCTTGCTGTGCTGTTCAGATTTGCCACTTTGGTGCCCAATCCTGCAGATCTTATTAAGGCAAAACTCCCAGTGAGAGAGTTGTGAGCTGGAGGACTGAGACATCCCAGCAAACTACCGTTTCAAGTGGGCTCCTTTGCAGCTTCCATGTGTGCACATGCAAAGCTGTACATACACATCCACACAACTTTGCAATGACAAAATACCTGCACACAATTTGAACCAGAAAATGTTCCTGAGTGCTAACGTTCATATTTGTGTATACAAAACTGTTTGGGACAGAAAAGCTTTGCAGGGGCAGGTTCCAACACTTGTACGCAAATAAATCTTGGATTTCAAATCTAAATCTGAAATTATGTCATAGCATGTACCGTGTTCAGTGTACAATCTGACCTGTTTCCTCTGCGGTGGGACTGTCTTTTAACACAGTTAGGAACATAAAGGGAATCTTATCCTTGGAGGTTTTTAAGGTGCAGCTAGATACAACCTTGGCTGGGATGATCTAGTTGGGGATGGCCCTGTTTTGAGCAGGGGGTTGGACTAGATGACCTCCCAAGGCCACTTCCAACCGTAACTTCCTATGAGTCTATGAACTGATGAATTAGATTTATATGCCTTTTTAGCTGCTGAAAACTAGGAAGATGATAAGGCTACTTCAGAGAGGATTGTTACTACTTTCGTGAAGGAAGGTAAGACCTCAGGTGCTAAGAATATTTTGGTGCATTCTGTTGTGTTTTGCCTTTTTAATATGGAGCATCAATTCACCTTTCACATTTTTATATTGACTGGGGACAGAGATGTGGACTGGTAATTACTTGAATGTTTGTTTAAACTGTTTGCATGGCATGAGCTCATGAGGTATACACCAACATTTTGAATTGTTAATAAAAATCACCTGTTTGGTTCGTGATAAGGAGAATATTTTGTTTGTTTGTATGTTTTAAAGTCAGCTTCTTTTACAGGTTCCCTTTTGACGGTAGGTCTGATTTGGCTAATTCAGTTGGCATCATGGCAGGAGATAACAGGAATCAGGCTGATTTCATAAAATGGAACAAATTACAGCTGTATGCCTCTTATGGAAGCCATCTTATGGAGAGTGTGCGTGTGGGGGGGGGTGCTTATGGAGGCCATCTTTAAGTGGCCACATATCTTGGTCAGTTGCACCCGAGAATTGGGGTGAAGTTATGGCCTTCCTGGAATCCTTGGCGAATTCTGCCATGGATTTCAAGAGGCAAGATATCATCTCTGGTTATCAGGCCCCTTAAAATCTAAAGTGACCTCATATTTGGTATCATAGATTAGTAACTAGCAATAAGAATTGGCATCTACTGGGTCAGACCATAGGTCCACCTTTCCCAGTATCATGTGGCACACGGTAGCAGAGTGGATACTGAAAGGGAGAGTGAACTGGGGATGACTAGTGTTTTTTTTTCCACTGTTCCTCTCGCTTGTAGCCTCCACCATTTAAGCCCAAGACAGAATTGATCCAAGTCATACAGTTTTCTATGAGCAACATAGTTTGATTGGTAGTGAACAGAAAATACATTTGCCCTTTGGTGGGGAGGCAAATCTTAGAGCAGCTTTTGCCATTTTTAAACCAGTCTGCGTGTGTTGAACTTCTGTTGTTACAGGTATAGACTGATTTCATAGATGTTAGGGTCGGAAAGGACCTCAATAGATCATCGAGTCCGACCCCCTGCATAGGCAGGAAAGAGTGCTGGGTTCAGATGACCCCAGCTAGATGCTTATCTAACCTCCTCTTGAAGACCCCCAGGGTAGGGGAGAGCACCACCTCCCTTGGGAGCCCATTGCAGACCTTGGCCACTCGAACTGTGAAGAAGTTCTTCCTAATGTCCAGTCCAAATCTGCTCTCTGCTAGCTTGTGGCCATTATTTCTTGTAACCCCCAGGGGCACCTTGGTGAGTAAAGCCTCACCAATTCCCTTCTGTGCCCCCTTGATGAACTTATAGGCAGCCACAAGGTCGCCTCTCAACCTTCTCTTGCGGAGGCTGAAGAGGTCCAGGTGACCTAGTTTCTCCTCACAGGGCTTGGCCTGCAAGCCCTTAACCATACGAGTGGCCCTTCTCTGGACCCTCTCCAGGTTATCCACATCCCTCTTGAAGTGCGGCGCCCAAAATTGCACGCAGTACTCCAACTGCGGTCTGACCAGCGCCCGATAGAGGGGAAGTATCACCTCTTTGATTCTGTTTGTCATGCATCTGCTGATGCACGATAAAATGCCATTAGCTTTCCTGATGACTGTCACACTGCTGACTCATGTTCATCTTGGAGTCCACTAGGACTCCGATCCCTTTCCGCTTCCGTGGCACCAAGCAGGTCATTCCCTAGGCTGTAGGTGTGCTGGACATTTTTCCTCCCTAGGTGCAGCACTTTGCATTTCTCCTTGTTGAATTGCATTCTGTTGTTTTCTGCCCATTTGTCCAACCTGTCCAGGTCTGCTTGCAGCTGTTCCCTGCCCTCTGGCGTGTCCACTTCTCCCCACAGTTTTGTGTCATCCGCAAACTTGGACAGAGTACACTTCACTCCCTCATCCAAGTCGCTGATGAAGACATTGAAGAGTATTGGTCCAAGGACCGAGCCCTGCAGGACCCCACTGCCCACACCCTTCCAGGTCAATACCGACCCATCCACTACGACTCTCTGGGTACGACCCTCTAGCCAATTCGCCACCCACCAGACCATGCAGTCATCCAAGTCACAGCCTCTTAACTTGTTCACCAGTATGGGGTGGGATACCATATCGAAGGCCTTCCTGAAATCTAAGTAAACGACGTCAACCCCTACTCCTGCGTCCAGGCGTTTCGTAACCTGGTCATAGAAAGAGACTAGATTAGTCAGGCATGATCTACCTGCTACGAACCCATGCTGGTTTCCCCTCAGCATAATTTTTCCTGCCCGGCTCTTGCAAATGTGAGCCTTGATAATTTTTTCAAAGACTTTGCCAAGGATGGAGGTGAGACTGACTGGCCTATAGTTGCCTGGGTCCTCCTTCCTCCCCTTCTTGAAAATGGGGACCACATTGGCCCTTTTCCAGTCCTCCGGGACCTGGCCCACACGCCATGAGTGTTCAAATATTCCCGCCAGTGGCTCTGCAATGACGTCAGCCAGTGCCTTTCCAATCACTTGTACTGGTAAAAATATAAGGTCTGTACCTGGCCTTAAGGTGCAAGTATAGGAAGCTCTAATTCTGAGGGTGTATCCCTAACTCCCATTCTCAATAGCTACTGGTTGGTGCCCTTCCTCCAAGAACGTGTCCAGTCCCTTTCTGAATCTAGCTACACTGTCAGCTTCCACGGCAGCTGGTAGCAAGGAGGTCTTACACTTCTATGACACACTTTATAAAAAAGAATTTCCCTTTGTTAGTTTTAAAACTAACTACTGGTTTACTTTTGTGTCCCCTAGTTTTTATATTGTGAGAGTAAATAAATCCCTATTTACTTTTTCTTTGCCATTTAGTATTTTGTAAACCTCTATCATGCCATCTCCAAGCCTTTTCTCTAAACTGAATAGGACTAACCTCTTTAGTGTTCCCTCATATAGCCTCTCCTTTCTTTGAATCATCCTTGTTGCCCTTCTCTGCACCTTCTCTAGTTCTTCTCTATCCTTTCTGAGGTGTGAGGACCAGCACTCATTGTGTGGAGGCACCATGGATTTAGAAAGGGGCACAATGGCTGCATCTACACAAGATGCTAAATGTGCAGTAGATTAATGTGTTATTAGCTTGTCATGGCAAAAGCTGTAAAATTAGTCCATTGTGCATTAGCATTGCTAAAAAGGCATGCGCCGGCGCTACTGTGCAGTAGCACTTGCTACTGCCAATTCGGTTAGTGCCTGGTATTACAGGTTCTAACCCAACAGCACACGCACGCATGTGTAGATGCGCCTAAGGAGCACAGATCCTGGTTTTCTCCGATTTAAAAGAAAAATCCCCGATTTTTCAGTTATAAAAAAATAACCCCAAATCCACATTTGTCCGTGATTGAAATGAAACATCACTAATATATCTATCCATCTATCTATAGATCTAGGTCTCTCTCTATCTCTAGATAGATCTATCTATGTATCTATATCGATGTATCTATCTATAGATCTGTCTATAGCCATATCCATCTACAGATAGTGATGTTTCATTTTAATCATGGAAATGTGGATTTGGGATTTTTTTTTTTTTACCTGAATATTGGAGATTTTTTTTATATCGGAGAAAACCAGGATCCTTGCTACCGACCCTTTCATTTTTGTGTACAGTCCCATTCATAATCCCCAAATTTCAATCCCTAAAAATCATTTTGCCTTACTTTCTCAAGATATCTCTCAGCCAAGCCGGGGCCACGTCCACGTCCGCCCCGTGAACTCCCCACTGGTTGGATGAAAATAATGAAAGCTGCAGAGGAAAAAATGAGGGATTTGACTCTCTGGGGACCAAGACCAGAATCAGGAAATTACTGGGAGCAAGCAGGAAGCACTGCCGTCCGGTATTTCCCGTCCAACTGTGCAGACCGACTGTTTAAAATGGATTTGACAAAATGCAGTGGCTCAAAACGGGCCGGACCGACCGGGGCCGGTGTTAACCGAGCCGGGCCCGCTCCCCGCAGGGCGCCTCCAGCCCGGCGCGCCTCCAGCCTTCCCCGGAACTTTTCCCTCGCGCCGGGCCGCGACCGCGCATGCGCCGCAGCCGAACAGGGCCCAGCCCGGCCCGCAGGGGGCGCTTCCCGCCAGGCCGCGCTGGCAGCCGCACCCGGGCTGCGCAGGGGGCGGGGCAGTTCTGACCCGTCCAATGGGAAGCAGCGGATGTGGGCGGCCCGTCCAATGGGAGGGCGGTGCCGGCGCATGATGCAACCGCTGCGGCGCCGCGTGCAGGAGCCGGGCAAGATGGCGGCGACGTTGGGTGAGGGCGCGTCGGACCGGGCGGGTGGGCAGGGGCGCTGCGGCCACCCCGGGCAGGCGGCGGCGGCGGGTTCATGGGCTGCATTCAGCCGTGTGCTTGGAGGCACGTTACGCGCTGGGTGGGTCGGATAAGACGCGGGGGCCGAGGCTCGATAGCCCGGCCCCGGCCCGTGTGGGGGTGGGGCTGCTTGCACCTTGCGCGGGCTCCCCTCGGCGGGGCTGGGCTCGGAGTGGGCGCTGGCCGGGGGCTGCCTCCACGCCAAATGTCGCCCCCAGCCGCAGCTGGGAGAGGAGTGGTGGCAAAATTTGGGATGGATGCAGCATCCTTCCAGCGCCGCCGGTGCCCGCTGCAAGCCCAGCCCCCACCAAGCAGAGCCCCGTACAGCCTGCCCTGCCCTGCCCTGATCCGGGGGCACCCTCCCCCCCCCCCCCCCAGGCCACGGAGCCACCTCCCCCACAGCTCTGCTGTCCCTGTCCTTCCCCCCCCTCCCCCCCCCCAGCTGGGCAGCCCCTGCCCCCTCCCTCCCTCTCTCCCTGGCTGTAGGGGTGTTGATTTGCACATGCCCTTCCCTCTCCTTCTCCTTCCCTCTCCTTCCACCCCTGGACTTACAGCTGCCTCCAGCTAGCATCAAAAACCAGATCGGTGTTGGCCAATATGCCTCCTCAACTATCAGTTATCAGTATCTGGCCCAAAAATCACTGTTGATGCACCCCTACTTTTTAGACTCTGTCCACCCCCCAGCTCTTACTACTTGCACACGTTTTTTCACTGTGGATTGAGAATTGCTGGTCCAGAAGTACCTCTGTGGGAAATGAAACTTGGGTAATGGCTTCTTCCTGTTGTAATTGAATGTAATGGCTGGAAGTTAAACCAGCTCAGGTGTGAAGTAGGAGCGGCGGGAAGTAGGGCTGGAAGGACCTCACAAGATCATCTAGTCCATAGTTTCTCAACCTGTGGTACGCGAGACACAGGCAGGGGGTACACGGGTACCCCAACACACTCCTTTCTTTCTCGCCCTCTTTCTCTCTCGCCCTCTTTTCTCTTAACAGTGGCAAAAAAAATTGGTGCAATTAAAACAATTAAATTTCCCAGTAATAATTTGTTTCAGCCCTCCTAGCTTTGGCCAACATCACCTCTAACCCAGGTACATACTTGAGTTGTGCGCCCCTGATGTAAAAGGTGACCCTACCCGCACCAGATCAGACACCTGTCATCTCACGGCCTTTTATACACAGCCCTTTTTCCAACATATGGCACACATTAGTCTGTAGACATAAAATCCCATGGAAAATTGAGTGTTGGGGTACTTATTAAAATTTTCAGAAGTTAGGGGGTTCTTACTACTTAAAAGTTTGAGAAACACTGGTCTAGTCGAGTCCCTTGTGGCAGAATCATCCCTCACTAGAGCATCCCAATCCCAGTGTCTGTCTAATCCATTCTTGATAACTTCCAAGAATGGAGATTCCACAACGTGTCTCTGTCACCTTTTCCAATGCTTAACCACCCTCATGGTCAGAAAGTTCCTCCTAATCTCCGGCCTAAATTTCCTCTGTGGTTTGAGACCATTGCAGGACTAGTCCTGTCCTTTATGGCACAGAGAAAAGGCTGTTTCCATCTTGTCTGTAACTGCCCTTCAGATATTTGATGACATATCAAATCCTCCCCTCCGTTCTCTTCTCCAGACTAAATAACCTTTTTTCAGCCTTTCCTCATAAGTCTTGCCTCCCAGACCTTTAACTTTTTTGTTTCTTTGTGGTGGACTATTTCTTCACTTCCTTGAAGTGTAGGGCCTAAAACTGAACACAGTACTCCTCCAGGTGAGGCCTCACCAGTGCTGAATAAAGTGGAAGAATTGCTTTCCTTGATTTGCAAGTGAACTTAGTACCTGTGAACTTATTTATTTTATTTATTTATTTATTTATTGCAGCAAGAGCATACTTGGCTCTTGTTCAACTTATGGTTTACTGTAAACCCCAGGCCCTTCTCTCTGATACTACAGCCTGGCCAGTCATTCCTCAGTCTGTATTTGTGCATTCAGTCTCAGCATCTAAATTATTAATGAAAACATTTAACAATACCAGACTCAGGACAGACCCCTGAGAGAACCCCACTAGGTGCTTCCTCCCCCCTCCACAGACAGTGTCACCTTTATAGAAAGAAATCAAGGTGGTCAGTTATCATGACTTGCTTTTGGTGAATCTATGCTGGTTGTTCCTGATTACATTTTTCTCCTCTAAGTGCTTCCCAATAGATTTTTTGAGGCCCTGCTAGTATCAAGGTCAGGCTGACTGGTCTGTAGTTCCCTGGCTGTAGTACTCTAGGCTGCTTGTCTCATTCCCTATCTTTTCTAAATAAAATGTGCGTTCTTAATAGTACAGTAAATTAACCATTGGAACACCTTACCAAGTTCTGTGGTGGATTCTCCAGACTAGCAATTTTTAACCAAGACTAGATATTTCTCTGTTTTTGTTCACCCAAGGATTAAATTGCAGAAGCTTTTAGGGCCTGTCATGCAAGAGACCACACCAGGTGGCCTCACTGGTCCCTTTTGGTCTTAAAGCCTATGGATCTTAACATCTCTGTTCAAAGTTTTGAAACTAGTAGATCTCTTTGTCTTACATCTCACTTTTCATTTATAGATCAGAAGAAAAGCTTTTCTACTTTTTTTAACTCCCGGTCAGTTTCTTGACTTTGAGCTTGAAAATTGAACTGAACTAACTGAATAAACTGGTATGAAGAAAACAGTTTCTGTGCGGTAGAGAAAAAGCTTCTGCTCCCAAAAGCTCTGGCTCAGATGTTTAACCAATGAGTTCTACCAGCTCAGTGATTTAGCTGCCTTTAAAACTTGAGTGGCACAGAAACTGCTTAACATTTTATTTAATTCAGTGTCCTCAGTAGATTATTATCAAGTTTAACCTTGTTATAATTTGAAAACAAATTTTAAACTCTAAAAAATAATATATTTTAAGCTAAATATATTCCATTAAAATTTTTTTTATCCATTCTGAACATGTGAAGTTCCTTGTATCTTTAATAATTTTCATCTATTTAATGTTTAATTCCTTTTTTGGGTCTTGCTCAATTCAGTGTTTGTTTTAATTGATTATCTGTTGTATATTGCAGGAGAGATGTATGTTTCTGAACGAGAGGGGAATGATTCTGCTGGCAATGGAACAAAAGAGAAGCCTTTCAAAACTGCTTTAAAGGTATCTGCAGAAGGCATAAACGTGGCCTTTTTCAAGTTGCTCTCTCTTATTCTTAAAA
The DNA here is from genome assembly GCF_030867095.1 of Alligator mississippiensis. Classification (NCBI taxonomy): domain Eukaryota; kingdom Metazoa; phylum Chordata; order Crocodylia; family Alligatoridae; genus Alligator; species Alligator mississippiensis. Next base: position 283,585,413 of record NC_081826.1, read on the forward strand.
AAACAAAATGGTTCTTAAAAATCCTTGGCCCAGCCCACAGCAGCAGCCTGCTTTTCCCCTGCACACAGATCCGGGGAGCACATGCCCTTCATACCTCCCCCAGGGGTACGCACAGCAGCAGGAGTGCCGCGGCCCCCCCCCATATGAACTGCTCTAAGTCCCACTCCCTCCCTCATGGCAGGGGTCTCAGTCTGCCTGCTGCCGGCCTTACAGCCGGATGCTGCTCTCTAAGCTGCTGGGCTGCATATTGGCAATCAGATCGGGATCGGCTGATATGGCTCATTAATAATCAGCCATTGGTATTGGCCAAAAAAATCTTTATCAGTATACCATTAGGGAAAAGACATATTATAGAATAGTTATGGGTCAAATTTGGTCTTTTTGGCTTTTGAAGCTATGTTTATTCTCTAAAATTCATTCTTTAAATTAAATTTTATATTTTAATGTATGACCATCCTTTACGTGTATTGCGAAAATAGGTTGTCTACCAGATTATCTCTGTCCATGTTGTTTGAGTTTTTTTAGTATCAGCGATATAATCTGTTTCCTTTTCAGGCTTTGATGACAGTAGAAAAGGAGCCATTTCCTACTATTTACGTGGACTCTCAAAAAGAAAATGAGGTAAAGTGACTTCAAAATGCATATTTCTCACTTGAGATGCTAGGTTTTTTTTTAATCTCAAAATAAACAAAAAATAACCTTTATTTATTTCTTTCCCCCCTTAACCTACCCAGAGGTGGGATGTTATCTCAAAATCACAAATGAAGAATGTAAAGAAGTTGTGGCACCGAGAACAGATGAAGAATGAAACTAAAGAAAAAAGAGAGGTGAGGTACTGGATCTTTCTATGTGATCTGCCAAATTGAAGCACTTCACTTGTTAAGAAAGTTAAACAAAAAAAAAAAAATTCCATGCCCCCCATCATATTTCATTATGGAAAATGGCCTATGGTAATCCTGAATTTGCCACATCGTGGCACGTAGATGGTGCTGAAGATAAAAGAACTGGTTGTGTGCTAATTAAATTACAAGTTACTTTACTATCCTGGCAAAATTCAACAATCTGGGCATGTAAATAGCTTTGAAAGTTAAGTGTTAACAAACTGAATTCAGTCCTTAATTGGGTGGCTGTTTGATAATTTCTGTAATAAATATTTACAACTTGTTTTGACTGGATTAGGACAAGTAAATGGTTAACATCAGGAAGGGTGTAACTTTCAAGATATGATCCCTTTCTTTTTTCTTTCAGTGCCATCTGAAACAAGGTATATGAGCACTTCTTGGTAGAGTTCTGATTCCAAAAATTATTACCTGTGTATCTGTGGCCTGATATCTATCCTTTTGATGACAGAATGCTGAGGCTTTATGTAAATTCCTCTCTTAGATTGGCATTATGATCTTGTACAGCTATCTGTGGAAAATAATACTGATGTATATTATCCAACTGCACTTATCGTTGAAATACTTTATTAAATGATCAACTATTCCAAAAACTAGGCAGAAGACCTCTTACGACGAGAAAAAAACCTGGAGGAAGCTAAGAAGATCATCATCAAGAAAGATCCCAGTCTTCTGGAGCCCAAATGTGTGAGTAAAATCTTATGTACATGATAATTCTGAGCACTACTCCACAGCGTTGTTAGCATTTTACTCCCTTGAAAGGTCCTTCTCTGCCTGTCTGTGTGTTCTTCTGTTTTGTCTCTTGTGGATGAGACAAATTATTAAGCCTGCTCACCTCTAACTTGGGGCTTTTCCTAAAATACACATGCTGAAGTTAAAGGTTGTTTGAAGGAATTCACTGATTTTGTTGCTATTGACAGTCCCTGCTTTTGTTTTGGTTTTGGTTTTTTGGTTTTTTAAACACATCCACAGTAAAATGATAGATTTTATGATTGCTGTGGTGTTGATCATAAAATCATAGGGAACTCAAAATCTTTTCTAATCTAAACCCACCCCTGAAAGAATAGAGAAGTCTTGCTGATTGGAGAACTGAAGTTGAGCTAATATCTAAAAGGACCAATTTCTGTTCAGTTATACAGCTCTGCTAAAGTTGGTGAATTTTTACAAACCTATTTTGGAAGTGGATATTACATATTCTGTTAGATCACATTTTTAACAGATACTTTACATCATACATGGAAAAAATTCATTTTAAGACTTTGACTTACATTCTCTTTCATAAGTTGAGCACAAACTAGCCAGCAGTGGAAGACAAGGCCAGTATGCTGTAGTAGTTCCACCTTATGGATGGCCAGTGTCTTATCTTATCCAATAGATAAATGTAACATTAGCTTGCTACTTGGTCTCACTTCAGCTGTACATCAGTTTTTCAGCAGTGACTTTGCCCTGGGATATAGGCTATGTAAAAAATCAAATGCTTCAGATGACTTTGCTTTGTTGTCCCGTGCCATTTGGCACAGTATGTTTACCGGATGGTCTTAAAAATGAGTTCAGAGACAAGCTCCTTAGAACTTTTTTCAAGCTTCGATAATTTTGATATATATTCATGGTCCTTTTCTAAATTGATGGAGCAAGTTGGTGTATTTGGAAGCTTGAGAAATACCTGCAATATTTAGCTCTCAGGTATTCCGACTTTAGATGCAAGACCAGTTTCTTGATTGCCCTTAGGATCACTGAAGTTCCCAAGTTGTGTTTGTGTTAAACAGATTGGTCATGATACCAGGCTCGTCAAAGTCTACTACCTTTGAATTTAACTGAGTACAGTATTCTTCCCTTCTTGCCTTAAACTGATATACAATATTGAGGGATGCTGGTGTTTAATTCCTGCCTCTGCTTCCAAAATGACTGCAGGTCAGGAGTGAGAGAAGCTATTTCTTGTTACATGGTTTTTTGCCAATTAATGTTTGTACCTATTAATACTTTTATAACCCTTGCTTTACAGGTGAAGATTCGTGATCTGGAAGCACACAGAGGCCAACGAGTAAAGGTTTTTGGCTGGGTTCACAGGTTACGTAGACAAGGTAAACAGCCCTTATTGTAAGCAAGGTAAATACTTGACTCTTAAAAGTACTCAAATGTACACAGAAAGGAGGAACACATCACAAGCCTGAAAACCTTCACACTTCCAAAAAGACATCTACTTGGGTCAGAATTTCACAGACCATGAATTAGGAATCCTTATGTGCTAAATAGGCTATTGCAGCATTGAAGAAACTTAAAATGAATATGCAGCTCTTTTTCAGGACTAGCCTCCACTGGGGTTTTTAACTGGAGGCCAGTCCTATAGTTTTCTTATAACACTTTACCTTTTTTTATGATCGGCTGCTTTTTTATTAACACTGTTAGCGAGTCATTAATAAGTGTAGCAAATAATGGGATTGGTCTTGTTTGACATTTTTTAAAAGCATGTAAAATTCTTAGAAACCTGGGTTTAAAAGGGACCATGTGGGTGATCAAATCCAGTCCCCTTCATTTACAGCCAGCCTTATAATAAACTTTTGTTTGAGAGAGTCCACAAGACTATCTTCCTGTCCCTGTGACTAAATAATTTTTTTAAAAATGACAGGTTACAACTACTTTAAAATGATCAATGTTCTGGTTTATACGATGGAATGAATTGGGAAGTGTAAGACTTCTTAAAACTGTCTAGGAGTAATCTGTGGTGCTGAGAATCATAGACCACATTCAGACTCATCCTGCTCATGTTAGAAAAGCTTGTAGGAGCTGGAAAAACACGCAGTTTCTGTGACATAAAGTTTATCACTGTGTTATTTGTTCACTTAAAATAGGCATCCTCTGTGAGGTATCAGAGGGTAGAATGAACAGTGTGTGTGATGTATGCAGCTCTCCTGGCCTAAGAAAAATCCTGTTGCATGGAAATTTTATACAACCTGTTCTTTTCCCAGAAAGGAAAAGCTTCCATAGAAGGACTTTCTTTAGCTGTGGATGGAGAAGGGTTGCATCACTTTCTGTATGCTAGCTGTGAACTATTTTCAGCAGTTCCATGTAACAGATGAGTAACCCTCAAGGGTGTGGATCTGAGCACAGCCAACAGCTCTAGATGAATCAGCGAGCAAACTCTTTATCTTCTTTTAAGTCAATAGCTGTTTTGCCATTGACTTCAGCGAAGTGAGAATTTCACCCTGGGAATTCTGGGATCCCCAAGCCCAGTAGGATTAAATCCTTTGTGCAGCCAAATTGTTCCTTACCTCTTGGTGAACGAGGTACAGCTCTGTAAGAGGAAACGCTTTTAGTTAAACAGATGTTTGCAGATTTATTTTTTGACAAAACTGTGGGTGAGCAGTGACAGACTTTTCTAACAGCCCACAGAATGCTTGTCGGGTGTGGTCTGGTTTTGCTTTCTAAGTGATGATTTATCCGTGAGGTTTTGTTGTGTTTTTTTTTTTTTTTGCCTTTCATTAGGAAAAACGTTGATGTTTCTGGTGTTAAGGGATGGCACAGGGTTTCTTCAGTGTGTTCTCTCTGATGAGTTGGTGAGTTTTGGGTTTATTTTGTTGTATAACAGAAGTGAGATAATTAATATCTGATCCTATTTCCTCCGTGTGGACCATGTGAAAGCTATAGTTTAGACCTTCCATAATCCTTTAACAAATTGCAGTAGCATAATCTTAAGGAATCTTGTACTTTTGTACTCCTACCACCTTCTGGTCCACAGTGTGAGCTGAAGATAATTATGAACTTCAAATTTCCTCTTGACCCTTGAAGATTTTGCACCATAGTTGTAAATTTAAAAATGCTTCAGCTAGAATTTTTTCTTTCTCATTCCTGCAGTGTCAGTGTTACAATGGATTGATCCTCTCAACAGAGAGCAGTGTTGTAGTGTATGGGATGTTAAACCTTGTTCCTGAAGGCAAGCAGGTGGGTATGACAAAGCTGTGAGTTTTTCACCTCTCTTCACCTGTTACCTGATTAGATGAACCAAGTGGCTCCTTCTGATTTGGTGAAGAGTAGGGGGAAAGAGTTTTTAATTGATTTCTAATAGGGATATTTGGCATGATATGTTGCATCTCATATTTATCTTTCTAAGGCCCCTGCTACACATTACATATATTATGCAGTTAACGACTCAGTCACACAACAGATTTAGACCAGCTACAAGTACTTATCACGTAGTTAATTATCATTAGGGATCCAGGTTTTCTGTTTCCCATGGAAGAGTGGAGAAAACCACAGACTTCCCATTTTTATCAGAGAAAACGCAGATTTTACTTTTTAGCAGAAAAAGCTGCGGATTCCCCCTTTTGCAAAGAGCTCAACAGGCTGGCAGAGCTCCAGCCTGCAAGACCTGATTGCAGAAATGGTGGGGAACCCCCAGCCCTGTTCAGAGGGGGAGGGAGAGGTGGAAGGGCAGGGCCTGAGACTTTTAGTCAGTCCCAAGGCTATGTTCAGGCTCACTTTCTTTCTTGAGCCTGCAAGGTTAAGTAAATGGGGCTTGGAGAGGGATGGGGGGTTGTGGGGCAGGGCCGGGGGAGAAGCTGGCTGGGGGCTGAGGGAGTGGGGAGGTGTTGGGGAAAGCCCTGGAGTGCCTGGCCAGCTGCATGTGGACCACCAGGGCACTGTTGGCACAACTGGGCTTGGCATCTCCACATGTGGCTTCCTTTAAGGGCCAGTAGCGCTGCTGGCAGTCCACGTGCCGCCAGACAGGCACTCCGGCAGCAAGGTGTTGGGGGAAGCTCTGGAGTATGGCCATCCAGCTGGCGGCGCATGGAATCAGGGTGGCTCTGGAGTGGCTGCCGCCAGCCACTGCTACGCCCTGCACTGCTTGTCATGTGGCCGCAGGGCTTGACTGCAGAGCTGTGAGGCCAGCCGCGGGAAGGCATTGCGAGGTGCAGCAGCAGCGAGGAAGGAAGCATTGGCAAGGGGTGGGGGGAGCCTTGCACACGGTGGCTGTCACTGCACCACCACACCCCTCTCTGCCTTACTGCGGCTGGCTGCACACTCTATGGGCAAGTGGCACAGGGCAGCAGAGCCCCTCTGCAAGCCACACAAGCCAGCCAGCCGGGGCGGGGGTGGGACTCGCATGTGGCAGCCACCACCACCACTGCTGTCATGCCCTGTACCACTTGCCTGCGGAGTAGTGTGGGTGCGGACCTGTGCCCACAGAGTCGTGTGGCCGGCTGCGGGAAGACAAAGTGGGGCAAGGCAGCGGTGGCAGCTGCTGCATGCGAGCCACCCCCCATCGTCTGGCTCTGTGGCTTGCGTGTAACCCACAGAGTGGCACCACTGCCCTGCGCCACTTGCCTGTGGAGCCACCACCACCTCGCTCCTGTGCTCTTCACTGCCTTCCTGTGGCTGGCCACACGGCTCTGCAGGCAAGCTCCATGGGCACAGCTCTGCAGCTCCACAGGCAAGCAGCGCAGGGTGTAGCAGTGGCCACTGTGTGCGACCACCCCTGGCCCTGCTCCTGGGAGCAGGCACAGGCACAAACTCCCCCTGCCTTTCCATTCTTGACTGCCCCCCAGCCCCTTCCCTTCCCTCCCACACACACTTGTTGGGGTGTGTTTCTGTGCCTGCCTGTGTATGTGTGTGCGCTGCAGGGCTGTCAGGGGAGTGTGTTGCACCAGCAGGGCTGGGGAAACTGTAGGAGGGGAATAAGGGGTAAAGGGGGGAGCTTTAATCACAGATTTTGGGGGTTTTATCAGAATTTGCAGGCTTTTTTATCAGGGAAAACCAGGTTCCCTGATTAGCACAGAGCTGGTTAATTGTGCAATAAATGTAGACCAGCCACATGTGCAGAGTAGTTACCACGCAATAAAAATGACTATCCAATTATAAAAAGAGCGAAAGAGCTAAATGTTAGTGCTTGTAAAACTCTACTACCTGATGTCAGTCCAGCTTCAATTTGAATGCATAGCAGGGCTCTAACTGGGCATCCTTTCTATTTATTAGCTTGCTTTCCCAACTGGCTTTGTACGCGTGCGCGTGTAAATATTAAAAGACTGATAATGACTGCTTAGTCTTTCACAGCTGAGCTCTGGCTGTAGGTTGATTCTTCATCTCCATGCAGGAAAATGCACTGGAGCATGAGGACCTTAATTTGACCTTTTTTTTTTTTTCTGAGGGGGAACACAGAACCAAGTAACTCACTAATTTGGTTATGGCAATGTTTGTGCTTAGGGGGTAATTTCATAGAGAAACAGGTCACAATATGGTCTTCAACCAAAAACATAATAGGGCTTATGCTCTTGTGGTGTTCCTTTATAATTGTTCATGAAATCTAAACTGGAACAAGGGCTTTAACAATTAAGCATAGGAAGATTTCTGGCTTCTGTTTTAATATCTTCTCAGACAAGCAGACACATAACAGTTATGACTGAGCAATGTAACTGTTGTAAACCTTATACTTGGATTTGGTTACCTTTCTTTTATCTGGCTTTTACTACACAAAAGAAATGTAGCTTTTCATTCATTGAACTAACATAGAAGAGAAGGTCATCTTGATAATGCTTCAAATTGCTAATGGAGAACCAGGTTTAAAAAATATTATGCTGTTCAAATAGCCACTGTAGTTGAGATGAATTGAGACAAATACTTATATTTTAGGCATGCCTCTTGATTTTCAATATCTACCCTCAAAGAAAATTCCCATTGACTGTCGTACTGTCTTCAGAGAGAGTTTGTGTTGTAAAGTCTTCCTGAGGCTGCTAAAGTATGGGGTTTTGCTAGAAAGGTTTTAACTTGGTTAGAAATTGCATTAAAAATAGAGCTGCATTTATTCCCACCCAGACTTCCTTAAACAAGCTTATTTTTTTGTTGGGGGAGCAAGGGAGGAGGAGGTGGGTTAGGGCACTATTTCACAATGCCCATTTGAGGTGCCCTGGTTTTTAGGGAAAGAAGTATTTTCATGCGTTAGCCACCAGAGGGAGCTCATGGGGCCTTAAACTCAGTTCACCATTTTTGTTTTTTTGTTTTGTTTAGAGCAAATAGTTGAACCTTTATAAGTTCCCTTTTGAGTGCAATACTCTTGTTCTCTAGGTAGGTAGAGAATGTTCTGCTTTTATAGCAGGTGAAATTCAACCCAAAGCAGAAAGCTTATACAAGCTGCTGTTTTCTATGCCAAGCACAGAGATGAATATCCTTTCTAGCCTGTACTTAGTAGCCTGGCTCTTTTTTCCTTTTATAATAGGAGAAATACCTCTTGATTTTCAATGGGAGTTGCATCCTTCAGCAAGCAAATGTGGTTTAAATGAGAGACATACCAAAATAGTTTAGATGCTTCATTAGTGTGATCTTTTACAGAGGACACCTAGTCATGCATGTTATATTAGAAAGGGGGATTTTCCACTTTATTTACAAGAGGAGTTGCATGCAAGTGGTGGAAAGAACTGTGTACCAGGTTATTAAAATTATGACAATATCACGCTTCAATCTATTGCACTGAGTAATTTGTTCTCTAAGCAGGAGTAGCTTATATACGTCAGATAAACAGTTTAAGTGGATTTAGTTAAGCTAGTAGATTCTAGTATAGACTTGGCTTAAAAATCATTAGTTTCAAAAGTAGCATTAAAAAAATCATTTGAAAGTAGAGGTGTGTCGGTCCATTTTGTATCGGCACCAATAAAAGGAAAATTGACATTGTTGGCAATCAGCTTTCTTTTGTCTGTGGCCATTAATTTCACCGACAAATGCTGTGTGCATGTGTGAGGGGAGGGAAGGGTCATAGTGGGGACAGGGAGGGCAGATTGAGGCCCCTGGAGTGAGGGAGGGAGTGGGGCTGGGGCAGGAGCAGGCACTGGACAGAGCCGCGAGAGGTTCGTTGGGGAGGGGAGGGTGTGGATCCTACCGGTAGGTGCATCCCCAGGGGAGCCATAGTGGAGTGTGTGTCCTGGATCTGTGCGCAGTGCAAGGGTGGGCTTTTGCTGTGGGCTGGGGTTGGGGGCAGCACCAGGCTCTTCCCAGGCAGGGGAGTCTGGGCCCAGGCTGCACACAGGGCAGGTGGTGGTGGTGCTGGGAGGGAGCCCACCCCAAGATTCACCATAGCCCCCTCCCAGTGCAGCCCTAGCCCAGCCCCCCTTCTCCCCCTACTGGGAAGAGCTTGGTACCACTCCTGACCTGCAGCGGCAGCCTGCCTTCACCCTGCGCACAGATCTGGGGGACACACACCCCCTATGGCTCCCCCAGGGTTGCGCATAGTGGTAGGATCCACCCCCCTTCCCCACGCCCCTGGATGAACCTCTCACAGCTCTATCCCATGCCCTGTCCTGCCCCGACTGGGCAGCACCTGCCCCAGCCCCATTCCTTCCCTCACCACAGGGGCCTGAGTCTGCACTGCCCTCCCCCCCCCCAAATGCTCTTTCCCTCCCCAACAGACTTACTAGCTGAATGCTGCTCTCCAAGCTTCTAGGTTGCATATCAGCAATTGGATCAGTATCTGTCAAAATGGCTGATTATTAACGGGCCATTGGGATCGGCCCAAAAAATATTTATCAGCGCACTCATATTTGAAGGATACAGGTTTATGAAAACTTTGAGCTAAAAAGCAGGTGTTAGCAGGTCAAGCAGGATCCTCTATGTAAGCAACAAAATTGTAAAGTGTATGTTGTTCCTTCTAAAATCTGTAGGCTCCAGGAGGCCATGAGTTGAGTTGTGACTATTGGGAGCTGATTGGTCTGGCTCCAGCAGGAGGAGCCGACAACCTAATCAATGAGGAGTCTGAGGTAGATGTGCAGCTTAACAACAGGCATATGATGCTCCGAGGCGAGAACATGGCCAAGATCTTTAAGGTGCGCTCCGTAGTTATGCAGTGCTTCAGGGATCACTTCTTTGACAATGGCTACTACGAGGTAAGCGTATGTTTTCTTGGTTAGAAGCTTTCTCTTGCCTTTTCTCCAGTGAAGGCCCCTGTTTCTTGAGATGCAGTATAACCCTTCTAATTGACCTAAATAAAATCAAACTTACTTCCCAATTTAGGAGCCATTATTTGAGTGACTTAATTCTTAACTCCACTAACAAGTTTTATTCTTCAACAGGTCACACCACCAACTTTAGTGCAAACACAGGTTGAAGGAGGCTCCACACTATTCAAACTGGATTATTTTGGTGAAGAGGCCTTCTTGACACAGTCATCCCAGCTGTATCTGGAGACCTGCATCCCTGCATTAGGAGACACTTTTTGTATTGCCCAGTCATACAGAGCTGAGCAGTCCAGGACACGCAGGCACCTGGCAGAGTATGGGAACACTTGTGGTATATGTGTAATGTGTTTTAAGGAGCAAGGGAGCAGCAGTCAGTCAGGAACTATGGCAGTTATGAAAAAGATATCAGAATGTTATGCTAACATGCAGAGGACTGACCACAGTCGCTTTGAAAACATCCTTTACAAGGTCTGGGTGAGAGACTGCATTAGACCAGCAGGACAAATGAGACTTAATCTACTTTATGGTGTTTTTCCTATATGATTTTGTTGGATGAAGTAGCAGTGGATGCCATAGTCCTAACTTGTGACGGGAAGGTTATAAATAGAAAGGGGACAAAGTAGGAGTAGTAATTAGTGTTGTTCTCTTTCATAGATAGGGTGACCATATGGGACTATGGGAAATCTGGGATCACTCTCCCCTCTTCCCCCCCCCCCCCAAGTCAGTGATGCCACTAGACAGGTGGGCAGCAGCAGTGCCTGCCTGGAGCACCATGCTGCTCTGCCTCCCTGGTGGACTGTACCCCATGTCCCTGCAATTCCAGGAGGCTCGTTTTTAATGTTCATCAACTGTCTGGGACTGGCCTACGAAATCCAGGACTGTCCCAGCCAGATCAGGACGTATGGTTACCCTACTCATAGGGATTCTGTCCTCAATACCCTCGTCATCTTGCTTCATGTAGCTGAAGAGAGGAAATATGCATTTGTTAGTCAGATGAGTTACACTTACCTGTGGGACCTTGTTTTTCAGATATACTCACATTGAAGCTGAATGCCCTTTCATAACCTTTGAAGACCTGTTGGATCGTCTGGAGAATCTGGTTTGTGATGTAGTGGACAGAGTCTTGAAATCACCTGTGTCAGCCGCCTTGTATGAGCTAAACCCGGTAGGTGGTAGCGTGGAAAGCAGCCCTGAATAGTCATTTCTGTATGTCAACAAATGTAACTTAACATCCCCCCCACCCTTCCCCGCCCCACCCAAAATATATATAGCCACCTGTTCAGGGTGGTAGTTAGTGCATAGTGATGAGCAAACGTAAAGAACCCTTGAATGACTTCAAAAGGAGCCCAGCCTCTGGAATGCAGATAACCCTTTTCTCTCTCAGGACAAGCTGTTGTGTTTTTGTACTGAGACTGCCTATGCCAAGACCCCACTGCTAGGCAATATATAAATGCAATGAAAAGATGGTCTTTGCCTCAGTCAATGTACAGTCCAGATTTAAGATGGATAGCAGGGGCATACAGATATGGAATACAATCCTTGCTCGTCCTTCTGTTTGTCTGAGGTGACCTATCCTACTTTATTGTCTTTGCAGTCATCCCACCAAAGTGGGCTAACAGCCTCCTACTGCCAACTTTTTTCCTCTCAGTCACCAGGTTCTGTATTGCATGGCACATAGATTAGAATATCTCCAGTCATCTTGGCCTGTTACTACTTTAAGTAGCACCATCCTCCTCCTTGTGCAATCTCAGACTGTGGTCAGGGCCTAGTATTGGGGAGGTGACAAGGAACACAAGATAGGGAGTAAAGCCTTTCTCTAAGACTCAGTCCTGTGTCCTAGCAGCTGGAAATCTTCTGTCTTGATTTAGTGTCCTTCGTTGCCACCTGTTGTAGTCCTGGTCAGTGCACAATACCTGGTGCTGTTGTACCAATGTGACCATACACAGGTGGTCAGCATTTACCCCTGTGGGATTGTGTATGTTCCCTGGGCCCTGCAGAGCTTTCTGTGGCTTCCAAAATTTTGTAGGGAGGGGTGGATGTTATATGCATCCGTTGCTTCCTTCCAGATGTGGAACTGCAGTGGGCTTTGTAAACAGGCTCCCTAGGAACTGCCCTTGATAATTCAGCATGTTTAATATTAAACACATGGAACAGTATAATTTACTTGTACATTAATCTTTTCTGCCATACATTTTGGTTTTACACCTTGTGCCCATGGTTCAAATACAACTAGTTACTTAGATTGTGCAGTTTGGGGCAGGTATTATCATTTTATTTGTACAGCCTCCAGCACTTTGGCATTCTAGCCTGTGACTGGGGCAGCTACATAATCACACAAAGCAAATAACTGTTACTATGCTACCAGGCAATATGTTAAAGGTTCCCATAGATCCTTCTACACTGCAGAAATGTGCACACACTACAGATAAGGTCCAAGACCAGCAGAGGGAGCCTAGCAGATTCAGCTTTTGTGAAGAGGGAGAGGTATATAGACTGGGAGTGAGTGAATCCAGGGCCTGGATTGGCTATGTTAAAACTGACTAGTTTGTCACTGTCACCCTGGACTGTAAATCCGTTCTAGGAGCACATCAGCCAAGAAGAATGATGCCTCTTTTTAACCGGGCTGCTGCTCTAATCATGTTTTCATGTGTGTCTCATCTTAATCTGCAGAGCTTCCAGCCCCCTAAACGCCCTTTCAAACGAATGAACTATACAGATGCCATCGTTTGGCTAAAGGAACATGATGTGAAGAAGGAAGATGGCACGTACTATGAATTTGGAGAAGTAAGGCACACATCTTGCCTGTTCTTTTAATGTTGTAAAAGAAATTTGGAGTTCAGTACTGAAATTGTCCAGTAACTGTGGTTTCCTTCTAAATTTGTTGCCTGGATAATGATGCAATGGATTCCTGCAGTAGCTTTGTGAAGCACATACTGACCTTTATTTCCAACAAGCTGGTCTTCCAGCTGTCCATCAGGTAGTGTTAAATGGGGCTATGATTTTACCCCTTGTCAAGTCAGCAGTAGTTTTGCTGTTTACTTCATTGGGGCCAGCACTTCAGCCAAGGCTCTTTCTGGTGGAAGCTGAGAGCAGTTACGACACTTACCAAATGTAATTGGGCAAATTTACGTGAGATTAATGCACCATCTTTGTCCTCTGAACATCAGGCTTCAAAATCCCCCCGCCAGTGCTTAGGAAGAGGTTGAAGAGGGTAGCAGACCTATAGAGCAGGCAGGGACTTCACAATGCCTAAGGCAGTTGTCAACCTTTTTGGACTCGAGGTACCCTTGAATAGACTTGAGGCACCCCTTGGAAAAGGCCAGCTTTTAGGCTTTACTTTTTTTTTTCCTTCTTTGCCTACCTAAAAATTATAGTTGTTTTTCTATTGCAAAGAACTCAGAAAGAGCAGAGCTATTGTTTCTAATGGAAATCTGGGTTTATCTTGTGAATCATGTTTGTAAACCTAACAGTGCTAACATCGTATGGCACCCTTGAAAGGATCTCAGAGAACCCCAAGGTGCCATGACATCTAGGTTGAGAATCAGTGGCTTCAGGGTTACATGGAAAATCCAGGTATATTGTAGGGGTGAAGAGGAACTTGAATACAGACAGACATTGCTTCCACCTGGCTTCCCTTCTCTCACCAACACAGCTTAACCAGGCATTTGTGCTAGCATTTTTCCTTCCCCTGCTGTGTGATTAATAGGGGCTTTGAAAGGGATGCTGGCTGCAGTGCTTCAGCTCTGAAATGGAAATTGCTGTATAGGTTAAAAAAAGGGGAAAATATTTTTTTATTAAAGTTTTGGCTAGGAAGTTTCAGTCACAGTCCAACAAATTCTAGATTGTAAACACTAGAGTCAAATCTTGTTGGTAAAAAACAAACATCCCCCCCCCCCCCAAAAAAAACAAAACAAAACCCCCAAAAACGTTCATCTGTGTCTTGTTCTCCTGCCTTTCTGAAGGGGAACTTTATGCTCCCCCCTCATTTTACCCCCAACAGAAGGCTGTGCATTGATGTGAGCATATAATCTGTGCATCATTTCCTCCCTAGCCAGCTCTTGCCCTTTTCTGGATGTAAATCTGCACTCTTCTTTATATAACAAGAGACTCCAGTCGCATAGGCTAAGTAATGCTTATTTTTTAGCATTGACATAGCCTCTCTGAGACTGTAGCCATGATGCTGCAGCTCCTGTGGGAGCCTGAGTTGCTCAGTTCTTTCTCAGCAACTGGACTACGCTCCCCCCAGCCCATCTAATTTCTTTTAAATTTGGAATTCTTTGCAATATGAGTCAGGCTGAAGCAGCTTCTGAATTCAGTTCTTGATGCATCTGTCTCCGTTAGTCCCCAAGATAATTCAGAATTGGAAGGGAGATCAGTCTGTAGATTAAATCTCTAATAAACCTTCCATATGTATCTTAAACCAGCCAATAAAATAAAAGCAGTAGCGCAAACAAATGACAATCTTTAGCTAACTGTCATCAACTGGAAGAGTGCTGGTTATAACTGTTGGAATTGGATCCTTTTCAGTTTCTTGTCCTCCACCACTTAATTCACCTGACAGCAGATTCAGTCAGCGACTTGTGATGGGTTTGGAGGGGTAGCTGAATCTATGACTGTTCTGTATATTTTTCTCTCTGCCTAATATGAGTCTTAAAAATTGTTGCTGTTGGAAGTCCTGAATTGGTAGCACTCTTGAAGCCTATTTTGTTAGGTGTCATTCTAGATTATTATTATTATTATTACATTTTAGTCAGGGGTTTGATATCAAAATGCAAGTAACTTGTCTTTAACTGATTGGTCAAAATAGTAATGTATCAAATTCCTAAATTAAGGAGGTGATTAAAGGCCCAGCAGTCACATCTAGGCTAAGTCAAAAAGCCTGAGGCAGCTTCCTCTAAACTGCTTAGATTGAACCAATAACTAACTCAACTGTTGATGTTCAGTTTTCAATTGGGAAAGGCAGGGGGAGGTCTGCACTGACCAGGCCAGTAGGCGTGGGGCACTAGAGCACGTTTCCCAGCCTGCTAGCCATTGCCAGCCCAGCCAAGTGGGGCCATCCCTGATTGGGTCCCCAGCACATGTCCCCCCACAGGGGGTTGGGGAGCCCCCTCCCTGGTGCTAGCCCACCTTGGAGGGGCCCTGAGGAGCTGAAGAGAAATCCCTGCACCCTTTCCAGCTGCTGATTTGCTTGAGTTGATGCCACAGGAGGGAGTTCTCCAGGTGGGTACCTGCCCATGCAGCCCAGCATGGGGGCACCAGAGAGCCCCGCCCTCCCCCTCCCCCCCTAGTCTGGGGCAGCCCCAGGGAGCGGAGAGGAATTCGTCCCCTCCCAAACCCCAGAGCTGCTTGCCTCCACCCCTGCAAGTCTCGGGGACAGCCCCAAGCAGCCTCAGGGAGCAGGGGAAATTCTTCTGCTTGCTCACAACTGTTTTTTGCATCAGACTCACAGCAGCTGAGACAAAACCGGCTGCAGAGGAGCAGGAAACTTTCCCTCCTCTCCCTGAGACTCACGGGCTAAGGCAAGTTAGCTGTGGGGGTGAGGAGGGGAGGAATTCCCTTCATCTTCCCAGAGCTGTCTCAGGCTGGGGTGGGGGGAAACCCCCAAGGCAGGGGCTCCCCGATGCTCCCATGCTGGGCTGCATGGGCAGGCACCCACCTGGAGGACTTCTTCCTCCCTGCTGTGGCAGCAGCTGAAGCAATCAGCAGCTGGGAAGGGGAGGGAGCAGCCTTGGAGAGCTGGGGGGATTGCTTCAGCTGCTGCCACAGCAGGGAGGGAGAAGTCCTTCAGGTGGGTGCCTGCCCATGCAAGCAGATTTTGTGGGGAGGGGGCAGTTGCCCCGGGTGGGGGGGGACGACACAGATATGACTGCCAAGGGTTGAAACGCCCCCACCACAGAGCTACCCCTCATGCTGTTGGGTTGGCAGATGCAGGCCAGGGAGTAGAGGGGGAGGGCAGTCCCTGCTCCACTGAAATAGCATCACAGCTCAGGGCTGCAACGCATCCTGGGATGCTGTGGGACTGAGTTAACTTGAGCCAGGAAGGGGTCTGGGACAGAAATTCCATAAACCAGTTTGACCTAAATCAGTTAAGTCTGATGCTATATTCAACCAGGTTTATCTTAAACTGGTTTTCACCATTTTGAAAGTGGTTTATGTGCACTGCTGTGTTACAGGTTTAAACCAGTTTCTGATCACTTAAACTGGTTTATGTGCAAGTTCTGTCCCTAGCCCTAATGTGCATAGGACAGATGCACAGATTTCAGAGTTGGATAAACCTATTCTCTAACAGTAACTGATTGTTCAAAGGGACTCCAGTTTCTTCTCAGTTTTCAGTCTTAATGAGTGAGGTTTCCCAGTTCTTAATCCAACATGCAATGAATATAGCAGGGAGTGGGGAGCAGGGTCTTCCTCCTTTGGTCTCTTGGGTTTATTTCTAAACTGCTTCTTGATCTTGCAGCAGCAGAATATTGATGGTGCCCTTGTAAACCCTCTCCCCTCCCCACCACCAGTGGCAGGTGTTTTTTGGTTAGTGTGCCTGGTAGTTGTGTGATAGGGCTGTTTGTGTAATTTGAGGAACAGGTTATACCAGTGATTCTCACCCATGCCACAGAATCCTCTAAAAGGATTCCACTATCTGCCATGCAGTATTACCACCGTGTTATGTGTGCAAACACCTACACCAGATTCACGGATAAACTCAGAGATTTCAAATAAGAATCCGTAGTGTCAAAAAAATTCTGGCTTGTTATGGTGTAGGCTAGGTGTTCTTTGCAACAGGATAATTGCTATTATTTTCCATGAGCTCAAGTGTCTTAGTTATTGTTGTTCATGTGCATTTTTTCAGTTTTGTTTAAAAAATGTGTTTCTAGTTATTGTTCTTTATACATTGTAATCAATAAAGTAGTTTTTGAAGTGGGGTGCCACTAAATTCTGAAAAGTTATGAAGGGGGGTGCCTTGAGTCTAATTATAGTTGAGAACAACTCAGTGGATTAGACACTGATACAGAATAGCTTGGATATGCATGATCCTGTTTTGAGCAGAGCGGTGGACTACATGACCTGAGGACTCTTTCAGCCTTACTCTTTCTGTAACGCTAGAATATTCTTTCTTAGTCTGAATTTTAATCAATGTCAAAGAGGTTTAAATAGTACTATCTTGAGAAATTGGTTTCTTCTTTCCTTTTGTTCCAAAGCCACTTTTGTCTTTGGGGTTATGCTCTTTGTCTTTTATACCTGACATCAGTGGGATAAAAGCCTGGAGCCTAACTCTGGGTCTTGTGATTTGTTTCTGGTTGTAAATATTAATAAAGTCTTGCTGTACTTCAGGATATCCCAGAAGCTCCTGAGAGACAGATGACAGACACCATTAATGAGCCAATCTTGCTGTGCCGATTTCCTGCTGAGATAAAGTCCTTTTACATGCAGCGTTGTCCTGAGGATTCCCGGCTTACTGAATCTGTGAGTTTTTTACACCTTGTTGTAGTATTTGGATGAAGGGCTGGTGGAAGAATAAGCTGGTGTGATGCTTAAGGGCTTTTATTGTGCCTAGCTTGTCTAATTTAAAAAAAGAAATATTGAGGTAACCATACACCAGTAGTCAGAGTAATTCATGTCATCAGCTAGCTGAATTCTGCACAGATACTGTATTTAGACAGGTAAATATTATGAGAAAAGGATATCTTTATTGTTGAAAGGCAGGAGAGCTGGATGCTGTTCTTAGCTGTGCTAGGATTTATGCTTTTTTGTGGGTGAGATTTATAGAGTTTAAGGCTACACAAGCCGTTGGAGATTAAACCAAATGACTCCCTTGACTTCTCTGTGCTCAGTGTCCTCCATCAGAAAATGGCATAAATAGAACTCGGCTTCTCTCCTCTCCCTTGTTGAGGTTTAAGTAAATTAATTCAAGTTTGCCCCTTTGAAATCCTCTAGCATTGTCTGCTGGAGAAGTACATTGGTGCTAACATTTTAAGCCTACATTTTTGTTTGTTCTGAAGTAGCTTATTTGTAATAGTTTTTGTATCCTGTTTCGTTCAGGTTGATGTGTTGATGCCTAATGTTGGTGAGATTGTTGGAGGCTCAATGCGTACCTGGGACAGTGATGAGCTTTTAGAGGGTTATAAAAGGGAAGGCATTGATCACACACCATACTACTGGTACACAGATCAGGTATGTGGAACAGATTTTACTCCCTTCTTGTCAGTAAGAAACCACGTGTAGGTGGTTTTGTTTTATTTTGTTTTTTTGTTTAAAAAAACTGGTGGTGAGATATCTTAGTGGTCCAGTCTTCTCTGCTTTTTGGCCACTGGATTCACTGTATTTTTGCAGCTGGTTACCGTGACGAGGCAGATTTTGGGCTGTTGAAATTGATTTCACATAGCCCTTATTGGAGCTCCCTGCTTCCGCCCTTATTTTGCCTGCTTGAATGTCACTTAGTGGTAGCAGTCTGTCTTGGCAGCTTCAGCTCTTTCAAAAAAAAAAAAAAAAAAAAGGCTATCAATGGACAGTGGAGCAGGTTGATTTGCTGGGAATTGAACAGCCAGCACAACCGGTATAATTTCGTGTGGATGGGGTTGTGCCAGAGAGAAGGAAGAGTTCACTGTAGAGACACCTCCACAGACAGAGCTGGCAGGAGAAGAAAGAAGCTCCACAGTCCTTTATTTTTTAGATTAGTGGATACAGTGAATTGGACACTTTCAGTGGAAAGAGAACACTTCTGTTTCCCATATGGCATTCCAGAAACAATCCCAGAATGTGGCTGTCTTTTAAATATCCATGTAGATTGGTAACAGGCAAATGTGTTCTTTAATCTCTTTTCTTTCTATTGTTTCATAGCGTAAATATGGCACATGCCCTCATGGTGGGTACGGCCTGGGCTTGGAGCGATTCTTAACATGGATTCTGAATAGATACCACATCCGTGACGTATGCCTGTACCCGCGCTTTGTACAGCGCTGCAAACCATAGCTGCAATGCTCTGTCGGACAGCTTCATCATGAAATCAACCTTTAAAATCCTATGCTTGGAAAAGATCAGTGCACTCTGTCATCCTCCAGTCCATCTGAGAGCTACAGTTGCTTGTTAATAAAGTTGTGCAGTAGCATCATTCTACTGAAACAAAGTTCTAATCTAGCAGCTGGAAAGGGAATACCCTGATTGGTTGTAAGGGAACACTAGCACTTTAAAATACAAGTCTAGAAAAATTCCAGTTTGCTGTCTTAAATTCCCATCAGATTTAGCATTTAGTTCATGATAGCAGGGATTTTGTGTTAGAATGGTGTTTGAAACATGCAATTTTCAGGACTTAAAACTTCTGTGATTTTAACATTTAACCTGTCTTACTTAGCAAACTTTCAGGGCCTTAGACTTTCTTTAAAAACACCTGGCCTTACTTCTCCTTGTTTGTGATTTGTTTTAGTTACATTAAATGTATAAAAATATTTGCAATGTTTAGCAACTGGCAGTGTTCATTTTAAACTTTATGTTGGAAGACATCATGTAAACTATAAAGAAACACAGATGTTAGAGTAGTTGTTCCCAATCCTTTGCTTCTTACCCAAGGAAAATTCTTGTTGGAGTTGATGAGAATTTTTCCTCTCCAAGAATAGGATTCAGCAGAGAATCCTAATAAAAAGAGCTCCACTTCCTTTTGGTATAGTAGATTAATCAGGAATTATAGCTGCCCCAATTCTGCAAAGTGCAGAGTACTGTTCATTGCTGCCACTGTCTGTCAGATGAATAGTCTGCATCTTGCAGGTCTGAGCCCATGGTCAGCATCAGTCACCACTGTACAATCCTTGCGCTGAAATAGTGCAGGGTGGATGCGTTTTCAAATTCCTCTAATGGACACATGCCTGGTCCCATTGTCTTTAATCGGTCACTGCTGCTTGATGCAAAGGAAGGAAACTTAATTTTAAAGATCATTAAATTATTGTGTACTTTTGAAATGAATGTATTTGGTTTTAAGCCAACAGTTATATGTACAAGAATGTTAATTTCAGCAGTGCGCTTCGATAGTTTACATGATAACGGGCTCTCCTAGTGCAGTAGTTTCTTGCCTCCCAAATGGCTCTGTACTGAGCAAAGTACGTATGAGAGGCTTAGTGTACTGTTCTTCATTTTGGCAGGTTCCCCCTGATCATAATCAAGTTATCAAATCTTATTTAATAATTTAAATGTCAAGTGTGAAACCATCAGAATGCTTTTTAGCCATAAATAAAGTCAGCCTTGCTGGAACAAATGGGTGGGTACATCATTTGATACCTGCCTTGGGACCTAGTCTGGACTTTAAATTTACACTGTATTTGTCAAACAGTTTTGCTACAGAAATGTTTAGTCAAGCTTTTCTACCCCCTGTTAGAATCTTGCATGTTACAAACAAACTGATTTAATTTGGCAATCAATAAATTCATGGCAACATAGAAATGTGTCCTTTGGTTAATAATTTTTAAGTTGCGTATCTGTGTTTTGTTCTCCAAACCCGCTTTGTTAACAACCCCACCATGTGTAAGGACAGGTCTACAATTAGGAAAGTTGAATCAAATTGATGAACCATGTGAATTGGAATTGCATTAAACCCTTGCATGGGTTTTTTCATTCAGCAGTAAAGGGTGTTCAGTTTGCTTTACTTTTAATCCCTTTTAAATAAAACAGTAGTTCTCAACCTCCGTGACTTTTGTGAAGTGAGTGGCACTCCAGTTGAGAATAACTGTGATAAAGGAACATGCAAGGTAACTTCTTTTTTTTTTAAAAAAAAGAAAGAAGTCCTAGATTTCAAGTTATTGTGTCTGTTAAGAAACACCATCTTAAAATTAATTTTAAAAAGGGATTACTATGTAAAACCTACTCTGCCTCTTTCCAGACCTAGCTTTCCTTACAAACCTGGGCTTCCTGTGCCTCTTGTATGGGCAAGCACTTGGCACAGCTCTATAAGACAATCTCTGACAGTCCAGGCCTGCCTACCTTTGCTGCCAGGACATTAGTCAGCGCTGGTAGAAACAGCCCTTGTCAGAGATGCCAGGGCCTAAAGGGGCAACTGCAGAACTCTACCTTCTTAAGCCTACTTAATTTTTTTTTTAACCTACGTTTGTTATCTTTGGCAGCTTAATTCTGGGCCCTGCCTGTACATTTAGCAGCTGGTGGTGCTTTGCAAAGTAGTGGATGTTAGGGCTGTGCGAGGCTTTGAACAGAGCTTCAGATGCTTCAGCGTCCGAAGTGGCATGTCTGGATTGAAGCGCTGGCTTTGTTAGTCTTTCCAAAGCGGTTCGGACGGAGCTTCCAAAGTGCTTCGGAAAAGCTTTGGAGCCACTTCAGAGATCCGGCCATAGGGTATAATGGGGAATCAATGAAATATCTATAACTTTGTTGTTTTTTGTCTGATTTGGATGAAAGGTGCAGGGGTTGTAGCCTCTGTTGAGAGCATGAAGCCTGCCAATTTTCAAGAAGATCGGTGCAGGGGTTCAGGGGGAACTGCACCCCAAATTCTTGAAAGCAAAACTGATATCGTGTCTGTGGTACACCACAGGGTGGTTAAAACTGCAGTGGTGGTGGCCTCTGGTGAGGCCACAAAGCCTGCCACGTTTCAAGAAGATGGGTGCAGGGGCTTGGGGGGACCTGCACCTCAAGCTACGGACAAGCAAAACTCGTGACATGGGTGACACTCTGGGTTAAGGCGCAGCAGGGTGACAGCTGCAGGGATGGTGGCCCCTGCTGCAGCCACTATGCCTACCAGCTGTCAAGGAGATCGGTGCAGGGGTTCTGGCTTCTGGGGCCTTGCACCCCTAGCTGCTAACGGACAAAACTCGTGACATGGGTGCTTGTGCAACTGGGTGGCTTGGAGCATGGGAGACACTACTGCAGGCATGGCTGCTAAGCTACTGTGTTACCAGTTACAAATTGATCATGATTCACTCAGGGACCAGCTCAATACACAGTAGCTAGCTAATGTAGCCAGTTATTTACCATCAATTAACACCTACAAAACCAGAGACTGAGGAGAGGAAATAATACAGACAATCGACTGCCCCAAGACAGTCAGTTGCACAAGCACCCATGGTATGAGTTTTATCTGTCAGCAGCTAGGGGTGCAGGGCCCCAGAACCTCCCCGCACCGATCTCCTCGACAGCTGGCATCGCTGCAGTTTTCACCCTGCTGTGCCTTAACTCACATAGGGTTATCTATGTCACGAGTTTTTTGCTTGTTCGCAGCTTGAGGTACAGTTCTCCCCCAAACCCCTGCACTGATCTTCTTGAAACTTGGCAGGCTTTGTGGCTTCACCAGGGGCCACCACCCCCGCAGTTTTCACACGCCCCCCTCCCCCCCCCCCCCCATGGTATAACACACAGATGTGACATGAGTTTTGCTTTCAAGAATTTGGGGTACAGTTTTCCCCAAACCCCTTTACTGATCTTCTCGAAACTTGGCAGGCTTCATGCTCTCAGCAGAGGCTACAACTCCTGCATCTTTCATCCAAATCAGACAAAAAAACAACAAAGTTATAGATATTTCATTGATTCCCCATTGTACCCTATGGCCAGATCTCCAAGGCATCTCCCAAGCTTCTGGGCCGCTTTGGCTGGATCAAAGCAGAAACCCGGTCCGGAGCTCCGGATCGGATCCCTGGCATCCGAAGTGGCCGGATCGGATTGCTGCCAACTTGCACAGGCTTAGTGGATGTTGCTGCCCTAATTCCACCTCATTTGCCCTGGTGCACAGGTCATCTAGTTCATGCCCCACTCCAGGAATGATGTGTATTCTTATCCCCTCCCCGCTCTTAAAGTGATAGTGCTCTTGTGAGCTCTGTCTGGATGTGTGTGCACTTAAGTGGGCCCAGGTTACCCTAGTTGGATGGCGAGCAGGCTGGCTGACTTGACCAGTACACAGCTGGCCTGGAGCTCTTGCATCTTACATTGCAAATGTATGAAAGGACAACCTGCTGAAAAGTTGCATTCTTAAAATAAAAATATATTTGATGTCCTTTACAACAAAAAAAGCATACTGCAAACATGGGACTAAAACCCAACTGCTTTTCCTCTACAGTGTAAGCTATTTGTCTGCTCTCTGCCCCTTACTACAGTCACTTCCCCTTTGCTGTTCTCATGTGCCTTCTGAGAAACAAGGTGCATGCGGCATTTCTACCTGGTGACAACACCATCTGTTTCTAGGCTGCAGCTGCCATTGCAGCAGGCAGCCTAGAGAGAGAACAAGAATATAATGCAGGCAGGCACACCTTTCTGAGGCAGCTGTTTTTTGGTTCAGCTCTGATGTCTCCTGAACATCAAGGTGAAAATGCCTCCTGTACACTAGTGTCGTGGCATTTCTAGCAGGTTCTTGTGGGACCCCAGGGTGCTGTCTTACCCTGGTTGAGAACCCCTGAACTAAAGTATGAACTTAATTTGGCTGAGTGTCCCTATATAGACCTGCTCAAAGCAAGGTGAGGTGGTATCCTGGAGGAAATGTGGGAAATCTATAGCAAACAGTGTGAAGTTTCCAAGCTATCATCTATAATGGGAGAGGTATGTACACATAATTAGCCCCCTGGTTGTATTTTTGACTTGCAAATGTTTCTGCACATACATGGCTGCATCTTTTGGAGATGGTTGTATTTTCTGTGTCTAGTTCATGACTCCATAAGACTCTGAGCCTTCCAACTATGTATGTAATTTAGTAGTAAAGAACCAGATGTTGCTTTCAGACATAGGAGAACAAATCCCAAATATAGGAATCCCTGGAAGAACTGGATGCAGTCCCATGGAAGCTTGATGGGAAAAGGGTCTCAACTGAATTGGTTCATTAAGTGCAGTAGGTGCTGGATATATGTGTATAGACTGGATTCTTTGGGGCACGTTACAGCAGGACTGCACTTGGGCCACTGGTTTCATATGTATTGGCATAGTGCAGCCCTAACAGGATTTGGCCCTGGAAATTAATTGATGACTTTTAAGACAAACTCAATGCATTTATTCCCCATCCCCAAACTCTCCTTAAGCAGCCACTGCTGCCCGTGTTCTTCCAAATTCGTGCTGGAACTTCCATGTTCATTTCTTGGCAACTCATGTAATTCAGTTTGGCATTGACAGTACAGGCACTTGCACAGATCACTGACAACTGGAAGTGAGGGGCAATGTGACTGAAATTGAATTAAACAGAGGAGTGGCTGTACAGATAGTATTTAAACATTCACTTAAAAGAGCACTTTTAATGGAGGTGAAGCTTCCAGGAATTTTCACTCTCCTGTGCAAGTGTGTGGATTTTAGAAGCCTTGCTGCAGGCTGGCTTAGTTGCAGGTTTTTATTGGTTTACCATTTATTATAGTCATGTTTTGTGCTCCCAGCTGAGATCAAACTCCCATTATGCTAAAAGCTGTACATACACAGAGGAGGAGTTAGTCCACTAAATTTACAATCTAAACTATTCAGATGGAAAAAGTGAAGGGAAAAGAGATCCAGTAAGATGAAATGACTGGCTCAAGGTCACACAAGTTGTGCCAGAGCTTGGGTCTTGAGACTTCTATGCTAGTGCCTCATTCAACAAACGTGCCACCTCTGATTAATAATACGTAGAAACAACATTTTGACATGACTATCATAGATGCTTGCTCTGTAATGGCATGTAGAGGTAGGAAAGGTCAGAAATCTTGGCATGCGGGAATATGCTCCCCAGCAGAGGGACTTTATTCCTCTCTATGTGTGAAGAGAATCTCCTCATAAATGATGTATACCATAAACGCAGTGTGCAGCCATGTGTACAGCTGTGCAGCATGCAGCCTCGATGCAAAGCTTCCCCATAGTGCCCTGTCAATGACAAATTTATGCTTTGAGAAGCCTATTCTTTCTATCCACGAGAGAAGATTTTAGTCCTCAGAGCCCAGAAGTGCCAATCATGGTGAGTAATGATTTAGATTTTTTCCTGGAGCACTGAGCTGAAACCAACAAATTCTTTTTATTTAGGACTACAGGCTGAAAGCAGACATACGGTCCCATTTGTGCTGAGTTGGAGCACTATCAACTAATTAAGGCCCCCAACCTGTGTAAACTTTCCCCCAATGTACTGGTAATGTGAACCTGCACAGATGATTGTATGCTGACAGGCTCTGGGTTTTTTGTTCCTCGTTTGTTCTCTTCAAGGCTATTTCTTTTCATAAGTAAATAGCATGTGCTGGGCCGGATTTCATCAGGACAGTCTTAAGAATAGTTAATGGAAGCAATGTTGGTGCAAAGGAAACATTTAAGTACACTATTACAAAAAGTTAAGGCCAATTGCATATTAGACAAAAGCCAAATGTACAGGCCTGACTTTGTTCTGGAATTAGCATAATTTCCCCTCTAGATTAGTGAATATGACAAAGACACATGCCTGGTAACATTTCTGAACAAAAGCTGCCACTTAGCTACAAACTCAGCCCTCCAGCTTTTTCCTTGGACAGTTTCCTTAGGTGATTTAAGGCATACAAACTGTAAAAATCCATTTTTTTTTTTTAATCTGGACTGTTTTATGGATTGCTATTATAATGATCACCTAAATTTACTTTAATTTAAAAAGTTCAGTTAGCCCACTGAGTGTTAACCTTTTTAGAGTCAAGGCACCCCTTGGAAAATGCCAGTTTATAGCTTATATAATGAAAGATATCAGATTTTTCCCAAATAGCTCTTAGTTTTTCCTTTTTTTTTTTTTTTTTTGGTCTATAGAAAAATAGAGCAATTTTTCTGTGGCAAATAACTCAGAAATACCGCAACAGCGCAGAAGATTTTCAACACTGTGGATTCCTATTTAAAATATCTGTATTTATCTGGCAAATCATGTTTGCACACTTCACAGTGCAAGACCCCACAGCATCCTTGAAAGGATCTCAAGGCACCCTATGGGACCCCATCACCCTGGCTAAGAATCACTGTCCTCGCTATGCCAGTCACAAGGGACTCACAGTTATTTTGCAGGTCTAGATTTAAATGAAATTTAATGTTTTAAGTTGATCATAAATCATTAGCAAAATGAGACACCACTTGCCATTTGTAGAGATATGTACTTGGAGGGGGTGACGAGTTCAGTTCTCAGCTTTGCCATTGATTGGCAACATGACTGTGAGCAAGTCGCTTGGTTTCCCTGTGCCTGGAGTCAAGCCCTATTCATATCAGTGCAATCAAATGGAATTTGACTCATTATATTCATTAATCTTACTGCTCCTATTAGAGAATGTAAGAAAACACAACAAGAAAAACTTGCAAACCTGCTTGGAGCTCCACTTCACTAGCAAAATTCAATTTTCCAGCAAATCTTTTTTTTTTAAAGCATTTAATCCACTAACCTACTAAAATTGGTTATTATGGACCTGTAATCCGATTCCTTGAATCACTTTTTGCAGTCTCTGAGTGTGCTAAATAGTCAGTGATGTGTAACATGAAAGAGAGCTAATGGGCAATGCAGATTTTTCTCCTTCGCTCTTGTATTGAAACACCTCTCATATAAAATGAAACACCACTCATAGAGATAAAATAAACAGATGGCTGCTGGTTGTTTTAAGAACATCCAGAGAATGCTCTGTGGGTTTCAAGATGCATGTACAAATGATAAATGCAGGTTGCTTTTCTAGAGTAGTTATGCAATTGCTGTGGTTTTTGAATGCCTCCACGTGCATGTGTATTCACTTTGTTGACAATGGCTCTGTCCTCCCTCCCAGACCAGGCTAACATTGGTAATTAGATTTTAATGGTTGTCTGTTGAGGTAGAAAATTCTTAAATTGGGTTTAGCTGGAGCCCAAGAGAACTAGTTGTCTCTTCTTTGTCTGCAGGGACTGGCTTTTAAAGCAGTGGAAAATTACCAAATGAGAACAAAGAAGCCAAGTGTTGGAAGGGGAGTATATGACTTGAGGAAACTTTGCATAGGAGAGGAAAAGGGATGGACTTTTGTAAGGAGGGGATCTAGTTTAGCTCAGGAAAGAGAAGGCAAGCTGAGCTAGATGGATTTGGAGGCAGAAAACTGCTTCAGGAGAAGTCTGGACAGAAAGTGTTCTAATGAGTGGTGAGAGAACTTAAGCAAGGAAATGCTAATAGGCATCTGTGATTTGTGTCTATGTCTTTTATTGTGTTTGAGCGAAGAGTAGTGGTGTTTTAGATCCTGGTTAAGGTGTGTGGGGAAGAAGAGGGAGAGGGAGACTTGCTATACCAGTCATCCTAGTGAAAAGGTGAACTGTAAACTAAAAAGCTTCCACTGCCAAGAGTGAGTTCTGGGAGAGGTGGTTTCAAACGGCTGGAGCACATTGGGTTGAGGAGTGATGGTGGGGGCTGGGTGGTGCGATTTCCAGGAGGTGGTTAGCAGATACCTGTGCTTGGGAAGAATGCACTCCCCTGAGCCCCAGGGTAACTTAAAGCACAAAACTCCCATGCACTGAAACAACACAACTGCCTGGAGACTATCCAGTGAAGGAAGCCGTATGAAAAGGTCTGGTATCCAGGTTGTAGCCTATTGGTTTAGAGGAAAAAGCAACCGGGGCTTACGGTAAAGATGATATCTTTTATTAGACCAACAAGATTTTGCAAATGTGTAGTATCTATAACTTTAAGCATTGCAGAAGATGAGCTCAAATTAAGTAATTCTAAAGCAGGTATTCAAAAATAAATGGGAGCTATAGGATTCACCAAGTCGCTCCTGTAGACTTTGGATACAGTGTAGCAAACCTCACCTCATGTGAACAATTACTAATGTTAATGGTCTTAATTGTGTGACTAAGGATTACTCTAGCATGCAAATTGATAGGAAAAAGTTTAGAATAGCAGTGAAAAGAGGAGCTTTGATTTGGGGCATAATCCTATAAGCCTTTCTTTCATCTTTCAAATTTTGACCCAAATTATTTATTTTCTTGCAAAACTTGATGATCAAGAAAATAATGTCTTAAGATGTTGGGTATTTTGGCAAGCGAAACTGAAGAAAGCTTTACACTTTTCATTTCACAAAATCTTTTTGTCAGCCTCTTTCTGTATGTTAGGCAAGAAGATTTTAATGGCAGTATTCCTGACCAGTTCTCCTTGTATGATGGAAAGCACACTGCTTAAGAACAGATGAAAAATAAGGATATTAAAGATAAAGAAATACAAGCAGGAAGTGATTGATGCTGAAGTGAGCCAGGCAACTTACTGGGAAACTTGAAATACATATTTGGTGCATTCACACACAGCATTTGAGTGAAAGGTTGCTAGAGAAAGTAAAATGTTAGCTTCGTTCATATGCATAAAGTACTAACAATTCTAATATTACATAAGCCTGTCTGTCTGTCTGCCCATAACGCTTTTATTTGCGCTCTGATTGGCTGGCAGACAGCGGTGGGTGGGGGGGAGGACCGACCAGAAGCCGGCCCACCGTGGCAGCAGGGGAATGGGAGGAGCGGGCTCTGAGCTGACGAGAGGAGGAGTTTACCCGGGCCCGAGGGAGGGAGGAGGCTCGCTCTTCCTCTCCTCCAGCTGCTGTTGTGTTGGGCTGGGCCCGCTGCTCCCCCCCACCACCGCAGCGGGCCAGCTTCTGCCCTGACTCGGGCTCAGTCCTCCCCACCATGGGACCTGAGCCCACTCTTCCCTCACCTTTCTTCCTCCCTGCCCTGTTGGCTCTGAGCCCACTCCTGTTCCCCCACTGCCACCAGTTGGCCTGGGCCTGCTGCTCCCCCTGCCACCGGCTTCTCCCCATCAAGCCCAGTGGGGACGGGGGGAGCAGGCCAGGACCCCAAGCAGCAGGAGGTAAAGGGAGAGTGGGCCTGGATGGGTGGGGGGGGGGCATGGGACTCTGTCTCAGGATGCTCCTGCCCCCCCTCATCATTCCTGACAGGCAATTGGCTAGTTTAATTGTAGCGGTGTAGTTAAAGAATTGCAATTCTCTTTAAGTGGACACAAAGGGAAGGGACTGCTGCTGCCAGCTGGCTACCCCTGTATATGAAAGCAAAGAAGCACTCCAGCAGAAGCACCCTTTATACTACTGTGACTAGATCCAGATTCACTTGGTATCCTACTGGTGTAACTATTTTTGTTTAAAAAAACACTGCTTTTTCTCCTCAGCCTCCAAGCAAAGTGGTTAATTAGTACAAGAACTGGTGTATGCTAGGCAAGGTTGAAAGAAAAGGTCTTGCTAGAGTGCGTCAAATGTTGTTGAAATGGACTTGCTTCCACGAACGTTTCAGTGAAACATGGGGGAAGCCCTCTTACAGAAAATGACAGTAAGGTTGAAATGTTCCATTTTTACTTTATCATAATTAAATTTTTTTTTTTTGCTTTCTAAAGATTTTTGGATTGGAAATCTTTCATAACCATAAAATGATTTTGACTCTTTTTTTTTTTTTTTAAGAAGAAAATTGACTTGAAACACTTTTTTTGTCACTGAAAATCTAATTTAATGAGAGCTTTTGCCTCTTTATTGTTTTGTTCTGATTTGAATGATGTTAAATTTCAATATGTTGGGTCTTTCTTGCATTAAAAAGCACAGCAATTGGAAACGGATTCTGCAGACTTGGTAGAGTGGGAATGCATGTAATAGAGTAAAGGGAGATAATTTTCAGTTCTTGTTCATAAGCAGAGGACTTCAAAGAAGCTATCAATAAAGCTCATGTTCTAAAAAGTATCATGGGTACCGCTAAACCTGCACATGAGACCTGAATTTGCTCTAGAAAATATTCTATGTTATGGCTATTGAGTGAAGGAAGGAAATGAAATACTAGGACAGATGCATGCTAGCTGAATGCTATAAAACAGGACACTATGGGGATCTGGTAATGGTATTCAGAACCTTTCCTTTCTACATCATCTACCTTAAGGTGAGATTATCAAGAGTCATTACTACCTATTGACTCCTAAGAATAATGTGAAATAAACTGAATATCTCAGTTAAGAGCTGAGCAAATAGGTTCCACAATCACAAAAAGCCCTGTTAAAATTGATGCTAACTGGTCCCCTTGGTGGCAGTGGCAGTGGCAGTAGAGGGGCCAGTTCTTGAATATTCTTGAATTCAGGTCCTTTCAATTCCTGGTCCTACCAGATCAGATTTAAGGTAAGCTAGCAGGTAAGCTTGCTGCTGTACTGTAGCTATCATGAGGATAGAGAACTGCTGCCTACAGGTCTTGGAGGAGCGGTAAATTAGTTAAACTGTGAGGTAAAACTGCTCTATTGCACAGCCCACCAACACCAGATGCATACAGCAAAATAACTCCCCATCCAAACCCTACCATTCAGTTTTCCTTAGTCTCAGCTACCTCTGTTCTGTTGCTGTCCCTAAATCTCTGCCCTTATCCTGGACACACATTAATGTTTCCTCTCTCTTTCTACTTTGTCACACAGTGGAAAGATATTTGGAAACATTACTGGTTATATAGTTTGAAATATGACCTGTGGAGTAGATCTAAAGCAATCCTAGAAAATTCATTCCCCACCACCTTTGCCCCCACCCTTGCTTCCCTACCCCATTCTCTTCTCTGAATTTTTTTAAAGCCATATATCTGTTTATTCCTTTGAAACCAAACCTATTCTCTGTTTCCCCCTTATAGCACGACAACTTGTTTGATTTACTGGGTTAGTCCTGGTCTTACTGGTTCTTTCAGCAGTGAATCTTAGTGAGGCTAGGTGGGAGTAATACCAATTGATGAGTCTGCCACTATGTGCTTCTGGTTGTCTGAATTTTAAGGTTATTTTATTTCCCTTTGTCTGGTAGTCAAGATGCATCAGTTATGCTATAATAGCTAATGTTTCTGGCCTGCTGGCCACAATAGGACTCTCTAGGGGTTGATGTGTTTACTGACCTGGTCCAATCGCCACACTTACCCTGTTTAATACCCTCAAATATGAGAGTGTTTATGCCAGCTTCCCCAAATACAATACATCCTACACTAAGAAATGACAAAGTCGATTAATACACACCTCAGGCCTTCAAATGGTATATAGCCTATGTGAAATGTGTGAATAGCCCCAGAAAATACTGTGGGGAACACTGGATTGCTTAATGAAAGAACAGACCGAGGACTTGAGTGATTTGATGAAGTGCAAGAATTCAGAGATATTGTCATCAGTAACATCCACTGCTTGGAGCCCTGTGGTTTGAATTATTCCAACTGCTTTTGCAATAACCAGCATGTAGGATCCTTTGTCTTGAATGCTTTAATGTTGTTTAGAACTAATTTTAATTGTCACAAGCTGTTTAGTTATTGGAGTTTGCATGCTTGATACACACATACCTACTAAGAACCTAAGAATGGATTAGGAATCTATGTTGCTAATACTTCATCACAAAAAATAGCCTTTTTTCACATGAATAGTCCTGTAGACTTCCAAATTACTTGTTGTGCTGTGTCCCTGGGTGGGTTGTTATTACTAGAAATCAGACCTAGATGGAATCCCTGTGTTGTCAGCCACTGCTGCCTGGGCTAAAAAGACCCAAATCTGCTGGTCAAAACTCACCAACCTCTAGATTAGTGATTCTCATCCTTTTTTGTACCGGGACCCATTTGTAAACATCAGTGGCAAGTCCTGACCTGCTGCCCCCCACCCCCTGTGGGTGTTCCAGCCTGCTAGGGAAAAACCAGTTTCCTGTTTTGTTTTGTTTTGTTTTGTTTTTTTCCATTTTTAAAGCTTGTTTGTGACCCTTGCATATATTCTTCTGACCTACTTTTGGGTTGCAGCCCATGGGTTGAGAAATGCTGCTCTAGATGAAGTGCAGACAGAGTGCTACCTGAGTGAATGTGGGTACGCTTACTCATGATTTTTTAACATTAGCAAAATAGAAGTGTAAGTACGAAGGATACAACATAGTCTTTAGCCTGCTTCAAATATTGTAAATATTGAGCCATGCTGTGGCTCCACTGGCTTCAATAGTTCACTGTATTCACCTTTTCATTAACTATTACAAATTAGTAAAATATTGTTTTTTGGTAATAATTTATGACAGTGCAGACAAGTCAGAGAAAGAAAGTTACTATGTTGGGCAGCGTTAGTGAAAACACCGTAGGCCTCAGATGTGGTTGTGATAGAAACACCACGATGACAAATGCAGAATGTGGACCTCGCGTAGCTTAAATTATGAATAATATGTGCTCAGGCTTGGATAGATAAGTGCTGAACTTCATAAATGATAAGCACTAGAATGGGAAAGCTAAATAAGTTTAATGGTCAAAGCCACCTGTATCAATCCAGGCCAAGTAGAGTTAACTGTGTTTTTTAGAAAGTACTGGATAGCAATGAAAGGTAACAACTGTAATAACTTGATCAAAAGAATTGAATAATGTGTAGCTAGTTAGATTCCTCTTAAATGGCAGTGTGGTTTTTGGTGACTGAATATGTTAAGGTGGAAATATAATGATTTGTTGCTAGCCTTGGCCATCTGCCAGAGCCCTATGCTAAAACTACAGACATGCGGCTAAAGTGAGAAACGTGAAAAGGTCTGTTTCTGAATGACTGCAGAATCAGTCTTGGCAGGCATAAGAACTAGCCTGGTCAGCAAAGGAAAGAAAGAAATTAATTTTCTCTGGTTTAGCTGGATGTGTTAAGCAGTGCAAAAGGCCTGAAAGACTACCAAAATGAAGGCCTTTTAGATTACGATACAGATTGATTTGGATTATCTAATTTTACCTTGAACATGTTGCTAGTAGTGATAGATGTAACTGAATGTACCAAATATCATTTTGCTGTAATAGATGCATTTAAGTTTCTTAGATAAGTTGTACAAAGAACAAAGCTGCGTTGGTTTATGGGTCTTCACTAACAAGGCAGCAGGCAACATTTCATGATGGTGAGGGAAAGGGATACATTTAAACTAATTTTCACAAGAATATAAATCCTAGGTAGTTGATACCTTCCAAATCCACGAGAGAACTGGTTCAGTCCACTTCTAAAAGTTTCACTGATACAAATGTGAATAAAGTGTTCTCCAATTAATTTATTAGAACAAGCAATTCATAAACATATGGTACAGGCTAAAGGGGAAACTGGAGAAGCCTGCAAATTCAAGATGACCCGCTGCTAGTCTGGGCGCTACTTCCCAGGTCTTCCTCGGGTGACATAAGTGAGACTGTATTTTGCTGTTGTGGGTAGCTCGATAGGCATCGGAATAAACGTTTGTTCTTATGCTTTTGGGGTGTGACAATAAAAGGTCAGGTTGTAGATTTGCCTCTACTCTTCTGACTGGGTGGTGATCATTCAGGGAATCATAGTTATGTAGACAGTGGAGTCCTGGTGGCATGATTTAGACTCTATAAAGCTTGTCCAGTGTAGGGGTTGGCGTGGCTTTTGTGGTGGTGGTCATCGTTGGAGCTGGAACTTGTTGGAGGTTGAAGGGCTTGCTGAGACTTGCTCTGTCTTGTGCCCTTTCCCTCTTTGCTTGGTGTGTTTAACTGACTGTGCGAGTGTGATTAGTGTACAACTGATCTAGTGTTTGAATTGTGTTTGGTTGTCTGGAACCCAAAGTGAGTGGTGATTTGTTGAGTGAGTGAGAACAGGGTGCATTGGGACAGTGCTTGGGAAGCAACAATGGAGGGTCCAAATCACCTGGGCACTTGCCAGCCA
Organism: Alligator mississippiensis; assembly: GCF_030867095.1. NCBI lineage: Eukaryota > Metazoa > Chordata > Crocodylia > Alligatoridae > Alligator > Alligator mississippiensis. The sequence continues at coordinate 283,618,769 of NC_081826.1, forward strand.
CTCACCTGCTTCATTGAGTTGTGTTGATCAGGTAAAGTATCACCTACCCTTTGCTGAGGTGCTTAGTACCCACCTGCATGTGAAGGAACAGCAGAGAAATCCTCAGGGGTGTGAGCTCTCTAGGCAGGGGTTTTCAACCTTTTTCAATCGGACAGCTGGATGCAGAGCAGTGTACCCCTGGACACTGAGCGGCGGTGGGGGGTGGCATGCAGCCAGATGCAGAGCAGCAGCAGCTGCCACGTGCAAGCTTCCCCTGCCCCCCACATCTGGCGGGGTGGGTGGCGCCTGCACGGCAGCGTGGGCTACTGCGTAGCGGTGCTGTCCCAGTGCACCTGCACGTACCCCCTAGGGCCTTCTCGAGTCTCCCACCTAGGCTGATAGACTCTTATTGGGTCTTTTAACTATATATTGTCTGTACTGTGTTTATAATGCCGTAAGGTTTTGTTCTTGTTGTCATAATATACACTTCGCTATAACTTTACATTCAACTTTTCTTTGGTAATTTGCACCTCTGGTCAGGGCTGGACAGCAGGCCAGTTTCCAGAGGGATTTACCTCCTTGGTTGTCCTCGTATCTATAAGGGTAGTTAGTACCCGTGAGGCTGAAATTGGCTGCCTATTCCCAGTTGCTCGTTCCTTGCTTGAAGGAAGCTTGGGGCGGCCCAAGAAGTATTTTGCCCCATCACCTCACCTTAATCTGACCTTCCTTTAGGGCTCTGTACTGCACGCGGAATAATTATTTGACGTATTCATTAGTAAATGTGCATCCCTAAGGACAGGCTCTCCGCGTGGCACGTGCCGTCCCTGCGCTGCCAGGCTGTGGCGGGGCCGCGCGTTCGGGGGCGCGATGCATTGTGACGTCCGGCAATGGAGCGCGGTGGCGGTGACGTGCGGCGGGGGGAGGAGCGGAGGAGGACGGGACGGGGCGTGGCCTCGGCCGGCCCCGCCCCTTCCCCGTGAGGGAAGCGAGGGGACGGGGCCGGGCGCGGGGAGAGGCCGGTGTCGCCCGCCGCCACCAGCAGTAACATGGCCGCTGCCGCCCTGCGCGCCGCCAGCCGGCTGCGGCGCGGTGAGTGCGCGGGGCCGGGCCGGGCTCGGGCGGCGGGAGAGGCCAGGGCCGCGTTACATAAGCGCCGCGTTTGCGTAACTGGAGCCGTCGGGGCCCTCTCAGCCCTGGGAGGTGTTGGGGTGGGGGGCGCGTGAGCTTTTGCATCCCTAGGAGGCATTTTGGCGGGGGTGCTTGAGCCCTTTGCAGCCCTGGAAAGCAATTTGGGGTGCACTTGAGCACGTGCATGAAAACCTGTTGTTTGCCCAGGGTGGCAGGCTGGCAACTGCCGGCTGTCATTGAGCCGGCGAGACCAAGGATGCCCTTCCGAAGGCAGTGGCCTACGATTTGCGTTGGACAAGGGTGTCGTCTATGTTAGGAAGGGCAGGGGTGAGGGCTCCTTGTCCTTCAGGAGCCGGGATGCGTGGTCAGACAAGGTTCCTTGGGTGAATTTGATATCTTTTATTAGACCAACCCAAATAGTTGGAGAATAGTTATTAAGCAAGCTTTTGGGTTCAAAAACCCTTGGTCAGGCTAAGGAAGAGCGCACACCCGCTGCTGAAACTTCCTTAGCCCAACGAAGGGTTATTGGAAGGAAGAGAGATGATTTCTCATTTGCAAGATGATAGCCCGTGTAGGTTGAGATGGGTATGGTCCATATTGCAGAATAGTCCGTAAACAGGTTCGAGCCCCTGATTCTCACCTAGGGTGCCATGGCAAAGAGGAATCTATAATGTCAAAAATATTCTGACCTCTTTTGCTCTTTCTGAGCTCTTTGCAACAGAAAACTGCTTTCATATTATCTGTAGGCAAAAAACGAGTGAAAACTTAAGAACTGGGCTTTTCGAGGAGTGTCTTAAACTTTAACAAGGGGTGCCTCAAATCTGACAAGGTTGAGAACCAGCGGTTTGGAGTTGAACTTACATAGACAAGGGATAAAGTGCAGCATCTCTGCTGAGGAGATGAGCTAAATTGGTTTCAGGGAAGGGAAGAGCCCCCACTCCCCCCCGAAACTTTATATAGGTCAGAAGGGACCCTAAGATCTATTCTACCCTCCTATATAATGGTCTGTAGAATTTCATCCAGTTCATTCATAATGAGGCCAACATTTTGTTTGACAAAAGGGAAGATCAATTAGTTATCTGGCTCTTCCATCTTCATAGACTTCAGCTTAGTAATTTGCATCTTCTTCTCTTCCAGCTTTGACAGAAGAGAGTTTAACTTAGAATATTCTTCCAGTTAACAGTGAGAATTCAGCCTTTTGAGACCAGTCCACTTACTACATGTGATTAATTGGTGATCTCGTCTCTGTTTCAATGGCAGATATCAATTCATGTAGTAGTAATTCAAAAAAAAGTTAAGTTGAAGTCTGTACACTAGTGTAATGAGAACAAGGTAATTATCTGCTAAGGATGTGACTACTGTAAAATTAAGCCTATTTGCTAAGCAAGTAACTTTGGACACTGAAGAAAATATGAATGAGGTACATAATTTGTTTTAATGATGTTTCTCTGTAAAGTAAATCTACAATAGACTGTGATTTCAAATGTGTAATTATTGCATGTACTCTTGGGAATAAGGACTTATTTTTGCCCTGCAGTGCATTATTAGCAAAAGTTTTATGTTATAATGAAGTAATGTAGTATGGCAGCACTTTTATGGAGACATGTCATATAAGCCTTAGAAGACGCACAGAAATCTGTAGTAATTACACGTTCGTAAAATGACAGAATTGGGCCTTAGCAGTGTGGGATAGCATGTTTTTGATAGTCCTGAAACCAAACAGGGGTGGGGAGAAGCACCTTTTGTTAAGATTAAGTTTGCACATTTGAAACCACCGAAAGAATCAGGAAATGTAAAATAAGACTCCACTAGTAGCATTGGATATTTTATGAATTTTAGGGCCTATCCTTTATGATACACACAGAAATGTGTATAATCTACCCATTTTAAGATGTAAAATAGAGAATAATATACTTATAACATAGGTGAATTAATATTGCAGTTAAAACCTTCATTTTTGCATTTGGTGTTTATTGTGGTAACTCTTTCCTGTATCAAGACTTCAATAAATTTAGTAACCTTAAAAGTTTGGAAGGAAGAAAAAAAAATCAGAGAATAGAAATGCTTAAGTTGGCACACATACCATAGACTGCTCCTTTCTAAACCACTATGGATATATTGTGCTATAAATACTTAAACCAGTAATAATCCCTGTATACATGCATGGTCCCAGAAGGTGTCCCCTACCTTGATTAGCTGTTGATTTCAGTGGATCTTGAGGATGCTTCTTACCTCTATCAGAAGATTGCTAACGGTTTGTCTATGCTGCAGAGGAGGGTAGGGGAGTGTAGAACTATCCAAGCTAGCTTCTCAGCACAGTAAACTAGCCTATCTAGATATCTGTGCTACAGGGGCAGAACTGCTTCTGGTACCTGACCTAGCTGGTTTACACTTATTTGGGTATTGCTGCAGGATAGCCAAAACGATTTGTCAGTGTGAATTCTCAGAAATCCTGTGGTGGTTGGGAAATATTGCCCAAAAAAGATGAATGGGGATCTGAAACTGGGAGGCTCTGAATTGTCCAAGGTGACAGATCATTCGTTGTTGCCAGTTGCTTAGAAATATTTTGCTCTTAGAAGTTAGATTTAATAACTAGAAACCCTAGAACTGTCAGTAAGGTGATACCCTCAGCCTTTGGCGGGAAAGCAAATAAACGTTCTGTTTGAAATGCACTGTTATCAACACTCAACAGTCTTTCTTATCCCCCTCTGCTTTTGGGTTTTTTGCCATTTTCTGGCAGAAACTAGAGTCCAGGGAGCAATGGGGAAAGAGCTAGTGCAAATATTAAGACAAGGTGGCTGCTGCCTCCAAAAAACTAGAGATCCCTGGTTGAATTGGCCCTGAATCAATTCTGTGAAATTGCTGGGGCTGTATACTGCAGCCCTGAGTCAGGCTAAAGAACAAGTCGGCAGCATCAGAGCAAATGGGTTTAAACTAGAGGTTTGATTCTTAGATAACCCACACCAGATTTAAGCCTAAGGTTTTGTGAATAGAAGCTTGTGAAAGGTGGTAGCATGACAGCTGAGCTGACTGCTGTTGTCTGTCTGTAGAGTATTTATGGAGTGTAAGTATATCAAATTTCCTCACTTAGTCCTGCCATTGTGCTTCCAATCTGCCGGTATGTATACGCTGAGCAATACAGTATGCGCTAGACATGCCCAAACACTGAAGTGCAGTGCTTCACTTTCCTTGGCTCTGTTGCAGTATCCTCAACTATTCAGAAATCATGAGCTTGACTTAAAGATGGGACTGTGTAATTTTTTTTTTATATATATAAAAAAAATTACTTCCTAGCTTTGAGTCTTTAGGGTGTTTTGGGGTTATGTCTTCAAGCTTTTCTCTGCATCTTTGGGGGATAGCAACCTTAATATAAAACAAACCAACAAAACTTCTGACTTTTTTTTAAACCTGCTTCATTCCCGGAGCTAGGGCTTGAACAAAAGCGTCAACTATTGTTTGACCACCAATACATTCAAGTAGGTATCAGGGGAATCTATTGCATCCTATAAAAAATCCTTTGCCTGTTTATGAACTAACAATACATTTTAATCTCTCTCCAGTTGTGAAAAGCAGAAGTCAGGTCACAGTCCAAATACAGTGGAGAGGTCAGGGATCCGTAGCCGCAACAGCAGCCTCAGAAACAAAAAGCACAAAGCTTCAAAGTCAGCCAGAAAAGAGGTAAGAATTTAGGCTTGAGCCTCTTCCATGCTGGTAGCAACTGAAGCGTGAGACACCTGCTCTCTGTTTTCCTCAGTGATGATGTTAATACTTTTATAGAAATTAGGGTTGGAAGGGACCTCATAAGATCATTGCATCTAGCCCCCTGCCCAAAGGGCAGGAAGTCAGCTAGGACCAAAGGGTCCCAGCAAGATAAACATCCAAATATTTCTTGAAAGTGTCCAGAGTAGGTGCTTGCACCACTTCTGGGGAAGTCTTTTCCAGGCCTTCGGGGCTCGGACAGTAAAGAAGTTTTTCCTTATGTCCAGCCTAAAACGGTCTTGCAGGAGTTTGTGACCGTTGGACCTTGTCATCCCCTGGGGTGCTCTGGTGAACAGGTTTTCCCCCAGATTCTGATGCACACCCCTTATGTACTTATGGGCTGTCACTGAGTCACCCCTGACCCTGCTCTTCTCCAGGATACACTTTAGAAAGCTCAGACTTAGCAGGGGTGATCTGTTGTTTTACAATAACAGTGAAGTCTCATTGTGACCTTGTGTGTGTTCTCCTCTTTCCCCCTTCTTTCCCCTTCCTGCCTGTTCTCTCTTAGCTTTGTGAACATTTTAGGACAAGTACTGGTCTTTTTCTCTTTGTTCTTTCTGGACGATGTGAAGCATAGTGCGGTTGTGGTACATGACTAGGGGTGCAGGGACTATAGTAATATAAATAATAAAGTGTTGGGTGTGCCTCTTGCTTAAGTATTTACTCTGTAAAATGTCCTGGGATTTGTTATGGGAAAGAGGAGGGAAATATAGAATGGTTAATTTTTTACGTATCTAGTGAATGTACATATGTGTCTTTCCTTAATGGAAGATGTGTGTCTAAACTTCCTAGACTGCTCTGAAAGAACCAACTAGCAATTTTCAGTGGAAGCCTTATGATTTGTATTTTTAAAAAATAATGTGTAATGAATGCAGTGACAACAGTTACTTTCTAGCGTGAGACACCAATTCACTTATTTTCAGCTTTATAAAAGGTGCCTCCTATCCATGGATTTCGGGACACTGAAAATGCTGATTCTCACAACATGGTGAAGGGTGTTTGCACATGCAGAAAGTTAAAAGAGAAGTGAGTTGCCTCAACTTTGAGAGGGTCCATGTCAGAGCTGGGATGGAAACTTGATAGTTCCTGCATACTAGACTCCTGAAGCCATATCAAGCGTCCATGTCCTATGCAACTTTGACTACTTCACTTATGGAAAACGAAGTGTTCGTGCTTTCCATTTCTCACCTTTTAATCACCATGATGAGCTTGAGTCTGTCCTGCACCTGGACCCTACTCCAGTAGCAGTCGGGCAGTAGCAGAGTGGAGCTTTGACTATTTTTCTTGCCTGGCAGCCCCACACCAGGCATGTTTCCTGTGCCAGGGGTGGGAGGAAGCAGGTGCTGAGCATACTGCTAATGGACTTGTTCTAGCAGTGAGTTTCCCTCTCATAGGAGAACTCTTGGCAGGCTATTTGACTCAATTTTTGGCCACTCTATGCCCTCTGAGTGTTATAATATACTGGAGCAGAGTAAAGAATCCAATACAGGCAGTCCTCAGACTTACGACACAGTTGGTTCCTGAAAACTGCGTCTTAAGTCAAAACATAACTCAGAACCAATTTTCTCATAAGAATCAGCATTATAAATTGGGCATTGGTTCCTGAACCAAGGCTGGATACCCTATTTTCACCAAAAATACCCCAGAATTTTGTACTCGATCAATTATAGATGAGTAATATAACTACATTAATATATTTATATTGTAAATAGCAATCATTGATTTGGAAGGACTTCTTTGAGGTGACTTTGCTGGACTTTTTGAAGGGTTCTTGGCTAGAGTCTTCTCGGGAGTCTTGGCTGCATGTTTTTCTGGAGTCTTGTCTGCCTTCTTAAAGAAAGTGTCCAAGGAAGCTTGGACAGATGTTCTCCAGGGAGATGAGTGATGCAGTAAACTTGTTCGCTGGCATAGCATTGCATTGGATCAAGCGTTGTAAGTCGAAACTGGCGTTGTAAAGTTGAAACAGGGTATCAATTTATAAACATTTTAAGTGTGAAACGTTGTAACTCAAAACGTTGCAAGTCGAGGACTGCCTGTATTTCCAAATGAAATGAATTTATGCCTCTGTTTGTGGACTGGCTCTCCCTTTCAGCACTTCTGGGGAGAAAGGAGTGGGCCTGTGGTCAAGATGCTGAGAAACCCAGTTTCAGTTCTGTGCCCTGCCACTGACCTTCAGTATGACCTTGAGCATATTATCTCCATCTGTTGGACCTATGAAAGAAATGGCCTCATTGTGGGCTCCACCAGGTTACCAGTTAGCTGCAATTCCACCAGTGCTATTGACGCTGACATTTTGTATGACAGCCACAGAATGAATGAATGTTCAGTTATACTTTGTAAAATAATTACAGAGAGAAGAGACCTATTCAAATTACTTCTTGTAGATCTATGGCTTATGGGCCAGATCTGGCCCATGAAGCAATATATATATTTTTTTTAATTTAGTCCACAAAGGTGGGCCGTTGATTGCGATTTGGTGGCAGTGGCTAACTTGCAAGCAGCTGCCTGCCTTTGGACTCAGCTGTATTAATTCAGCTGACTGTTTCCAAAAGGTGGCTGATCTCCAGAGCCATCCCTAGGGGTGTGTGGGGCCTGGGGCATATCAGCCTGTGCAGGGCCTGGAGAGGGGGGTGGAGGGGGGTGCCGAGCATAGGTGGAGGAAGAAGAAGAAAATTGGGGGAGCTGAACATGTGCGTGCCCCCCACATGGAAAAGTCTGCAGGGGGAGAGGAAAGGGCCATGGTGGGGGAAACGACATTGCCTGGCGCCATGTCACACCAGCCCCAGCTGTGCACCACCCCGGGGGAGTCCAGAGCCAGGGGCCGGAGCGGGGCCAGCCTCAACTGCACTGCTGGGCCAGAGGGCTCTTTGCCTTTGTGCCTCCCTGCTGCTTTGAAAGTGGCGGGCACAGTCATGCATCCAGCCGCTGGGCAGTGAGGCACATGGCGCCATGCTGTGCCGCTTTTGAAGGAGTGGCAGTGAGGCTTGGAGCAGAGCGCAGCTTGCAGATGCTGCCCTCCCTTGCACTGCGCCTCTGGAGTGGCTGCCAGGTTCTGATTGTCCCATGACCTGGCCCAGCTGGGACCTGATTCCTCATGACTGGGGTCCTGGCCAGGCCGGTCGTGGGACAGTCGGAGCTCGGCGGCTTGTCCAGGAATGTGGCGCATGGGAGCCAGGAGAGGGCTGGAACTCCCCCTCCCCCCTTGGTTTCCTGTGGTGTGTGCAGCAGTGGGAGCCATCTGCCCGTGCCCCCGGAGGAGCCACCAGGTTCTGACTTTCCCACAACCTGGCCTGGCTGGGGCCCCAGTCACGGTGAATGGGGCCTCGGCCGGTCCAAGTCATGGGACAATCCCCATTGTGCAGCAGGGAGGGGGCAGGCACAGGGGTGAATAATTTGCCCTTCCCCTACGCCACTCTACCCAGCACTGTGGGGGTCTTGATCTGCCCCCACCCTCCCAAGCCCAGGGTGATAAAGAAGATAAAAAGAAATTTACTTGCCTGCATGCAGCTGAGCCAGCTGCAGTGCTGGCCGCGAGTGCAGGGTAGCCGAGTGTGCTCTTCCCTCCCCTCCACTGCAGCAGCCCATGCACGGTCTAAGGCTATACCTGCTGCGACCTGCTGTTTGGAGGGGATTGAGCCCCATTAGCCCCCCAGCTGGAGCCGGCAGCAGCGGCATGTGGCGGCCACGGCAGAGCCTGTATGGCACTGTCCACGGCGCCCCCCAAAGCACGGGGCCCAGGGTGGTTGCCCTGATTCACTCCCCCCTCTCTCACCCAGGGACAGCCCTGCTGATCACTGATTTAAGCCATTCCTCGAGCAGTGAAGGATTTTTGTGTACACTGTAGTATGTTTTCTGATGAACCAAAGTCACAGCAGTTATTCGGCTAAAATGAGTTGCTGGCATTCAGGAAAGGTACGTCCCTTGAATCTGTTATTCGCTTAATTGCAGTGTTTAATAATTAAAGGATGGACGGTTTAGTTAAGCTCTTGGTTGTAAGCTGTATGATACTGAAGGATGCCTACGGGGTGAAGTCCCCAGCTACTAATGTTTTGTATATTTACATAAACAGATGGAAGGAATTTCCTAGTTTGGTGCCTAGTATCAGTTATCTTAAAGTCACAGGCATATAGGTTTAATCTTAAGGAGTAGAAGCTTATACCTTGAGTAGACCCACTGATTTCAAAGTGCTGGCATAAAGCATTACTAAATATAATAACATAAGAATTTGGCATTCTGGAATTAGTATTTAAAGTGATCTTCATTTTGCACAGAAAGACCAGGAATTAGGCTGATTATATTGTTGCAAGCTACACTGTGACCTAAAAGTATGACTTTTTTTCCCTCCCTTACTGTTTATAGGAACCCTAAAACTGGAGTTCTTATGTTAAACATGGGAGGCCCAGAAACACTGGAGGATGTCCACGACTTCCTCCTTAGGCTTTTTCTAGATAAAGACCTAATGACGCTTCCTGTACAAAAGTAAGTAACACTGGGCACTTTGCTGCTGGGTTTTACATTGAGTGTTCATGTTTTAGTACCATTGTGAGCTGCATACAGAACTGTGCTATTCTTCTGCATGTCAAGAATTTCTGAGGCCAAGAACTGTTCTAAATGTCTCATGAATTCTTGGCACTCCTAAATCATATTGCAGGTCTCTGAGAAGTAGGGAGTCTTAGGTCTGGTCCTTCATCTAGAATCACAGTCCTTTGTAACTTTCTTAATTGCCATCTACCAAATCCATGAAAGTGAATTGGATCATAAGAATAATGCTGAACAAGCCACGATCATGATGAATTAACAGCTTACTTGGTGGTGGGAATGATTGCTTGCTGAGGGCAAAGAGGAGATAATGGGAATTATGTTTTTGGATGTTTCAGTAAGATGGCACCATTCATTGCCAAACGTCGCACACCAAAAATCCAAGAACAATATAGCAAGATTGGAGGCGGATCACCAATTAAGAAATGGACTGCAGTACAAGGAGAAGGCATGGTGAAACTGCTGGATGGAATGTCTCCTCACACTGGTACTTGTACACTTTAGTACACTTGTTTAGGAGGCTTTTGTCTATTGAAAGTACATGTATATGTGAATCAGTTTTCACTTTCACACCTCTTATTGTTTGAGTGCCAACAGTATGATCAGTCCTGTGTAAAATGCTCGTGAAAATGATACTCTTGTTGTAGAGTGTTTACTTTTGAAGAGGTAAGCATGTATAGTGCATGGTACTTGTGTTGTGGGAAGTATACTCTGCTGTTACTTGCTAACTTGGGTACTAGTAGCAATCTAACCATGATGCCATTGAGCTAAGCTAATAATCTCAGCATTTACCCAGTTTCCTGAACAGGTGCTACAGCATATGCTGAGCTTTGCATTGCTGTGGTAAAACTGCTACCAGTATTTGAACTAGCTGGGTTAGAACATACTAGAGATACCGTACCAGGTAAGACTATCGGTCCATCTAACCCATCATCCTGTGTCTTACAGTGGCGCAGAGCAGGTGCTAAGGAGAAGAGTGTCAGTACAGGGCCCATCCAGACTGACCTGTCCCCTGTCCCTCTTCCCTTACAGTTTCTAAGGTCTAGAGGTGTAGGAAGTCCACGTTTAGAGGTTGCATCCCTACCATGACTATTATAGTCACAACTAAAGGGTTTTTTGAGCAAACTTTTACCTTGGGAAAACAGGAAAGAGAGGAGTGTCTCTTAATGGAGAAAGTTTGTCTAATAAAGCTGGGGTGAGAGGCAAGAAGATTGATGTAATTGCCAGCACAGAGAAGTCAGTGTGGATCTGGGATGCAGGCTGGTGCTCTTGTGAATGGCTTTATAATCTCCACTGTAACTTAAGATGTATGTATTTTTCCTGGAAGAAAAGTGGTTCCATCCCTGTGGTCACTGCCCTGGACACCAATGTCACCGTTTCAATTACAGGAAGGTTTTGTCCCCTGTCACTGAGTGAAAGGCTCTCCGTTAAAGCAGGGGCTTCATCTTCTGTTCCTTGACATTACCAAGAATATGATTGGGCACCGTGATGTGCGTCATAGTGACAATAGTTACTGTGTCATAAAATTTGTACACACAGTGCTGCCTCAGAATGAGCTTAACTGTAGAGCAGAGCAGACCCTACTGCTGTCAGTTAGCCCTCCTCACTGCCACACTGTTAACATTGCCAGTAGCTACAACTCATAAGACTTTGTGTTATTCCTATCCTGTTGCTCTTGAAGCCAATGTACAGTGCTTTACTTCTCAGTGCAGATGCAGCTCAACTGGAGTGTTATTAAATAACTATCTAAATATGCAACCTGGATGTGGAGGCTTGGGTATTTTTGGTATGCTTTAGCTGTGCCCCAGGGGCTTTGGGGGTTGGGTAGCTTTCAGTAAGATGGTCATGCTTCAGGGGCTTTTGGGGAGGTCTCTTTGGATGCCCTTGGTCTTGTTTTTTAATGGATATTTAAAGAGTACTTCCAGGCTAATAGTGTGTGTACAGTCTGAGTCTGTTAAACTGAATTTTTAACAGTTCATGAAGGATAAAAGGTTTAGCACAAACTGGGTCTGATCTCTATACTATTGCTGGAAGAAAGATTGCCTTTTTGTGGTTGAACTCTGCAATGCATAAGATGACTGCTGTCAGCTCCACCCAAGGGCATGAGGGTTCCTCCCTTGGGACTAGAACAGTAGATAAGCCTTAACAGTCTGGCTTGCCCTGCATGTGGCAACAAAAAGGAGATATAGTCTTTTGTAAGCACTCTATCAGTTGAGGTAGTCTGAAAAGAGAGCAAGCTTGCTAATCTTTGTAAAAGTCTGTCTCCCCTCCCAAGTTTGCTGGGTCTCTATGACCCTGTCCACTCCAGCTAGTGGAAATCCATATAAAAGAAATGTGACACTTTTGTTAATTTAAGGAGTGATCCACACATGACACTGGCCATAAGAGAGAACAAGAAATTCCATTTACTGGGTCAGATCATAGATCCATCTAGCCCAGCATCCTGTGGGATAGCAGTTTGTGGAGGCTGAACCAGAGGGTGAACAGGGCATGTTCAGAATCATCCACCCCCCTGCTTTTCTCCCATTGTAGCTTCCAGCTAAAATTGCTTTGGAAACGGGTAAAAATAAACACCCCTAAATGCTAACATTAAAGCTAACCTGACTCAAATGATTTTTAAGCCAGTCTGAAAATCCTGCTGATGCAGGAGTTTGCACCAGCATAAGTGAAATTTGTTTCAGAACTCATGGCAGAGGTGGTATCTTCTATTAGACCAACTAGATATTTGCAAAAAAAATTTTAATTTGCAGGCTTTTTTTTTTTTTTTTGCACATTTGCCCTCTTCAGGCATAGGGAAATGCAAAGATTGTAACATTTTTCCTAGATGGAAATGAAAATTCATATTTCATGGGAGAGCTGAAGGTTCGTAGATTTCATAAACATTAGGGCTGGAAGGGAACTTGGAAGATCATCAAATGTTGTAAGATCACTTGGTTGGAATAGTTCTGGTTATGATGTTATAGTTCTAATCTTCTGGTTATGATGTTTCATATTTCACAGGAGTGTGGGAAGATGGAATGCTTTGCTGGGCAAGGAATTTCTCTTGTGTTGAGGTGCCTCTGAGCTCTGTGAACATGCAAATTTAGCTCGAACAAAAGGCAGGAGCAAGGTGTCAGTTTTCAGGTTTCCAGGTAGTAGATGTTGCTTCTTTCTTGTAAAATTAGGAAGTTTTCATTTAAAAAATGGCTAAAATCGATATCTTCCATGTTTTAGGGGTACAGGTTGTAGCCGTATTGGTCTACAGGCAAAAGGAATCGGAACTTGTGGCAGAGGTGATATCTTTTAAATAACTATATATTTGCTAAAAAATGTCTTTATTTGCAAGTGAGTATGCCTGAAAACTTGTCTGTAGACCAATATAGCTAGAACCTGTGTCACTGAAATTTAGTTTTAAATTTGATTTAGTGCAAATCTGTGTGTATCCTGGGCTTTAGGCCTCTGCATATATTTCTCATGTTGGATGTTGTGGCGGCGAGAAGCCCCCACAGGCGCCGAGGACACTGGGGACAAACCCCGGCATTCCCGGAGGGGGGGGGGAGAGAGAACACCCTGCAACCTGGGAAACTTACTGTCTGGATGGGCGGGGGTGGAGCAGGAGCCACGCTAGCCGGTGTTTCACTGGCTCTTCAAGCGGCTGCTTCCTAGGCGGGGCAGTAGCCAGCTGATTGCAGCAGCTGACACTGTCACCGTGGGGAATTTAAAAACCCTGCTGGAAGCTGGCAAGGGAGGGGGAGGAAGCCAGCTGGGAGCACGCCGGCCAGGTGGAGGCTCCGGGCACTGGCTGTGGCAGCACAGAAGATGCTGCCCCGCTGCAAAGGAGGGGGGGCAGTGTCTGGTATCAGGTGTGGGGTGGGCAATCCCCAACCCCTCAGCATTAAAGGTTACTAGAGGCGTCCCTCTTGGTGGAGGATGCCAGACACCTGTGGCTCAGACCCTTGAGACCAGGGACTGAGGCTCCAGGTGTATCAACATCCTGGTGACAGGCAACATCCCAGTAATCCCGGATTACCGAAGCCAACGCCTGACCCCATAGTTAAGGGAGCCAATGTAGATCATCAGGGCAACGAGCGAAATACCCGAGCGGTTGGCGAGTGGATGGGGTGTAGGGGAGGCAGAGCCCCAAGGAACACCACGGCACACTTGTGAGTACCCTGTCTTCAGGTCTACAGGGGAAGAGAACACCACTGAACCCCTTCCTTCTCTTCATATACCAACTGTGCGGGCTGGGTCTGACCCCGGGCGCTTTTCGTCGCTCTGCACGCGGGCTGTGGCCAGCAGCCCAGGCAGGCCGGATCGGAGAGGGGGGTTGCCAAGCTAGAATTAGGCACAGACACGTAACGGTTGATTTTAAGATTGTTTTACTTACACCACGACCATCTCGGTGTAGGCTGAGAACTTGCTTGAGTTGCGGTTACAACAGAAAACACAAACACACGTGGAGGTTGCAAGGCTCCACACAGACAGAACACGAACAATCACGTGGAGCTTGCTAGGCTCCACGCAGACAAACTCCGGATGTCCAGGACAAGTGCGCATTAAACTCGTTATGTCTTATAGTAGGCTCCGTTCGAAGACGGGAAGAGGTGGGCGGTGGATCAGGCCGCCAAACTCCTCTGAGCGACACACAGGGTTTCTATTACCCTGCCGCGCACACCCAGAGTCCCCACGAGATGGATGCGGAGTCCTCTTCGGCTTGGGCGGAAACTGCTCAAGCCTCTTATACGGCTAGCAGGCCAATCGCTAGCCGCCACGTGTGAATAATTTAGCACTAGCCAATTGCAGGGCACAAATTTGCATACGACGAGCGGGAAATCTTTGCACCGTGCATTTCAGTGTTGCAAAGGGAGATGCACCCTGCAAAGATCACTGCAAAGTGGTAGGAACACTCCTTTGCACGCGGGTTCTCTGCGCAGCAGAACTCCTCCGTGCAATGAAGTTGCAAACCCACAGGGATAATTCGAGTGCCGAAGCGCACACACAAAAAATCAGACCTTTGGGTCATGACACCAACAAGTCGTGACAGGCGAGTTGGGAGACCCTGACTTAGGGGGTGGTGTTGTACTCACAGCACCTACTTGAGGTGTTATAGACATTGTTAGCACCTGTTGGGAATCTGAAACTGTGAAACCCTGGATTTTTGGGTGAGGGTGGTGAAAGTGTGGTACATAGGTGCTGTATGAACTTAATTCCATAGTTGAAATATGCACATGCAGCACCACCAGAAACCACATTCTTCTGCTTTCCCCCCACCCAAAATGTTCAGGGTCGGAATCCATGACAGACTTCTGTAGCCCTCCACTCAGGTGGGTACAGCTTCAAGGGCTTGGCAGATCAGCCCCTATACCCATTGTGTAGGGGAGACTAGGTACAGCAAGAAATGTGTGGCAACAGCTGTTTGGAAGGTTGGGCCTCAATTCCTTGTCCTCTCTGCTGAGACTGCTACTTTGGTTGCAGCCATAAGCAGTGATCACTTTTTGGGCTGCTCTGTTTTGGAATAAGCTTGAATGCTCACCTTCATTCTAACTGCACTAGTATCTGTATCACAGTTAACTGTTCTGCTGCAGATACCCAAGGGGAGGAAAATAGTGATGTGAGGAGAAGGGACCTTGGCCGGATAACCTGTTGACTGACTCTGCTAAAGATTAATACCATGATAGCACTTTCTCCCCTTAGCTATTATGGTACATGTTCCAAATGCTGAGATGTTAATTGAAACTGGAAAAGTGAGAGGCCCAGGAAGGAGTTTTGCTTCTATACAGCTCAGTAACTTCCTAGGACTAAATGTCATGGTCCTCTTTTGCTGTTTCCTTGGCCTTGAAATTTGCTGCTGTATATTCACAGTTCTGTGTGATAATCAGGGTTCTGGGTTTTCTGTTTGCCATGGAAAAATGCAGTTTTTCCCTTTTTAAAGGAGAAAATAATTGATTTTCTATTTCAGAGGCGAGAAACCTGCGAAACTGTGGGCTTCCCCTTGCAGGCTGGCTGAGTTCCAGCCTGCAACAGGGAGCAGGGGGGTGGGGGGGGCATGGGGTGCCATGTGCATGTGCAGGCACACATGCACCTACATGGCAACCAGGCAGTATGGTGGAAAGCAGTTCCTACAGCTTCCTGCAGGTACGCCTATGAAACTGGAAGGAAGGCATGTGCCTTCCCACAGGAGGTGGGACCCAGCATAGGAGGGAGTGCTGCACCACCATAGCCGCTGAGCAGAGGTGCCCCTGCCCTCCCAGTAGCAGTGGGGACAGAACTCCATGTCACCTCCACTGACTGGTGGCCATGGTGGTGCAGCAGCTCTCCCACCCGCGCTGGGTCCCGCTTGCTGGGCTGCAGAGTGCCTGGAGCTGGTCTGGCCAGGCTACAGCCCTATGTCTTGTGCCCACACCCCCTACCTTGCTTGCACACTGGGAGGCTGGGGGTGGAACAGGTTGGGAGCGAAGGGCACTGTCAGGGCCAAGGAGCTGTTGCACGTGCATATTCCAACTGTGGGATTAAGTTCATAGAGCACCTACGTACCACAATTTCACTACTTGCACCCATAAATCCATGGTTTCAGAGTTTCAGATTCCCAACAGCTGCTAACAATGTTCAGCATGAAAAATTTATGCAGAGGCCTAAAGTCCAGGCTACACGCAGATTTGCACTAAAACAAATTTTAAACAATTTTAACTATGCTAGTGCAAACTCTTGCATCACCAGGATTTTCAAACTGGTATAAAAATAATTTGAATCAAATTTAGCTTTAGTGGTAGGATTTAGGGATGTTAATTTATACCCGTTTCCAAAGCAATTTTAGCTGGAAACTGCAGTGGGACAAGAGTAGGGAGTGAGGGACACTGCCAGGGCAGAGGGAGCTGTGGCTTGGGAGCAAGGGGCAGGGGCAGGGCACCAACATATCAGGGATGCTTAGCACCATAAAGTAACAGGGTGGAACAGCTGTAGCTGGGCCTGCATCCCGGTGCGTGAAAGGGGTAGGGGGAACTCTGATTTTCCATGATAGAAAAAAAAATCAAATGCCAAAATATATAGGTATTTAGAATTTATTATAATGATTGAGGCACTGGTAGGCTCCCAAATTGCTTTAACATTGTAAATGTATCAAGAAAACATTGTGTTCAACTGATACCTATATGCATAGTGGCGTTTCATTTTAATCATGGAAAAATGTGTGGATTTGGGGGTTTTAATTGGAGAAGTCATGATTTTTAAACAGAGAAAACCAGGACCAGTTTTGATGATGCATATGCTTTGGACTTCAAGTGATTTACAGTCCTTTGTATTAAGAACCCATTTTAAAATGTGGGTAGTTAAGTGTTAGAGTTGCAAAACTGGTGAAGAGCTTAATATCAGCTCATCAGTTTGTTTTAAAGGGTTGAGTACAACCCTGCCAACAGACATGGTAATGTGACTCTGTTGCAGTGGGCCTCTGCGAGAGTAGATAAAGAATAGCTCTTGTTCAGAGCCTAAGCTCACTAACTACACCTTGCCATTGCAGTGTACATGATAGTGTTTTCAGTTAAAGCAGTTTCTTGGGGGATTAATTGCTTAACAGTGTTAAGCTAATGGCTTTAGGGAGTTTATCTATATTTCTCAAAAGTGTCACTCCCTCCTACTCTATAATATGGTCACTAAATGAAATCCACCCTATCTTTATCTATTTGTGCAGTCTTTGCATCTAGTTCTATTATTTTAGAGCCCTAATATACTGCTTAAGGAGTAACAGCAATTTTAGAAGGTGAACTAACTGCTTTTTGTATATGCTAATGATGATCTTGGAAGATTCACCAATACAAGTGCAGAACACACTTGCTTTAAAATAGCTTGAAAAATGCTTTCAGCCTGAGATGTAACGTTTTGGAACTTTCTGAACTCCTGTCTAATGCTCGTACTTCTGTTATGTGGAGCACTAAGCTGTGCAGCACTGATAATTGCAGACTGTTCCCTTGAGTTGTTAATTGTCTTGTTTGACAGCATGCAAGGCAGTAGGTAGCAACACTATGCAATTCTTCCTTTCCTTTCCAAACAGAGGAATAATTTGCTCTGTAAATCAGTAAGAAATGATGTGTTTCATTTTGAGAATACCATATTTCACCCGAATCCAAGACAACTTTGAATTTAAGATGACCTCCCATAATAATTAGATTCCACACATGGAACATTTTAAAATTTTGTTTTATTTATTCTAAACAGTCCTGGTGACAAAAAACAACAAGCTGTAAGTTCAACAAGCATTACTTTAATCTATCTTAGGTTCTGTCCAGGAAATCCTGGCAAGTCCCACTCCTTTTTTAGACTTGCAACTTAAGACTAGTCTCCTTCACATGTATCTTCACTCCCATTCTCTTTGCTGTTGTCTTCACTGCTTTTTTTCCCCCCTTATTCCAGTGCAGGAGGGATGGGGGCCCTCACTGATTCACTGTTCTCTGCCTAACTCCCTGTGTCCCCTCACCTGTGGTATCTAGCCACACCTTGTCTCCATCCCATCATGGTTTGAGAGGCAATGTGCTGCAACCCCTCCTTTGATAAATCCTGGATCCACCCATGACTTCAGGTACTGCATTTTCACCTGATAACTTGATTCTAAAGCAAAGCTTTGTTTTCCCCATGTTGGAAGTTGGGGGAAAACCTCATCTTGGAACTGAGTAAATACAGTTTTACTGTATCAAATAGCAATAATTTATGCCAGAGGTCAAACTGTGGTCTACAGACCACCACTGGTCCGTGAGCTCCATTCACGTGGTCTGCAGAAAGGATGCAGAACAATTGAGAATACCTGTATATGTAAAGTAAGACTACTGATATTAAAATCTGAGTTGTGTGCTTTGATTTGTATAACAAAAAAAAGTTTATTAAGTGGTCTGCCAAGACCCTCAGCAATTTTCAAGTGGTCCGCAAAAAAAAAAAAAAAAGTTTGAGAACCACTGATCTATGTTACAAATAGACTTATTTTCCTGCTTGATAGGATACTTTTGTCAGAATGTAACAGGTAATTTCTTACTGGTTTATAGAACAAATTATTCCTCTTGCTTGGAAAGGAAGGGTAGAATTCTATAGAGCAGTGCTGCGTTAGGCACGCAAGTTCCTTTCCCATCCTATATCATATGATTGTTGGTTTATGTAAAGTGACTCTTGTGCTTGTGTGTGCTGGTCTGCAGCTGTGGATACAGCAGACAGCCAAAGTTGTGAAGACCTGACCTGTACAGAAATTATTAATAATGATTTTTTTTGAGTCCATAACTTGAATTGCCTCCAAGGGGTCTGAGTACTCGTACTTTTAGAATGATGCCTCTGAAAGGTGTCATCCATAGATTTTGAGGTGTATCAATTTTGTTACCCCAAGACATGTAACAAAACTGCTTTCTTTTACTAGTGTGTCCATACACAACAGCAGAAAGATTTGGTACAGCTTATCCTGATTCTGGAGAGTGAAATGAACTATACTGGTATAAGTGTGGACATTTGAGAATTTATTAGCATAATTGCATCAGGAAAAATCATACCTATTGGCAACATACTTATCCTGGCTTAAAACCTTCTTAGTGTAGACGAGGCTAAATTAGAGTTTCTGAAGTGTTATGTTTCCAAAAGCAGTTCAGAGTTAAATGAAAGGAGCGCAGAAAAGGTGACATCCCCAACAGACTGATGCAATAAATCAGTTTTAAGTTCTGCTAACTCTGGCCTGCTTTCTGCTAATAGGCAAGTAAGATCAATCACTTGATCAAAGTACCTAGTTTATGTAACAACAGTTGAGAGAGGGAGCCAGAATAGCATGCCAACAATATAAGTCTCTTGTTTTGTACCACCCTTCATTAGTGGTGATAGGAGAGTGCACTCAAAGGCTTGTAATGTTGCAGTTTGAGCTTTGGCTGAAGTGAAGGAGGGGGTGGTGCAATTGCTTGCTGAAAATTTCACGAGCTCTGACTGCAGCCCATTGGAAAGTGATTTTCAAATCGGAGTGTTTGCAGATAAAATGATCAGCTGCTGTTTCTTTTTGTCTCTCCTCCACTGATAGCACCTCATAAATACTATATTGGTTTTCGGTATGTCCATCCTCTGACAGAAGAAGCAATTGAAGAGATGGAAAAAGATGGAGTTGAAAGGGCTATTGCTTTCACACAGTACCCACAGTACAGCTGTTCTACCACAGGTGAGTGGGTATGCAGAAGGGTGGTAGAAGGGGAAGGTAAGCAGGTTGCAAATAACCACATGACTTGAGAGACCAATCACAAGAGCCTTGTAAAAGCACTCAGCTGTGGATAAGGGCTCAACCTTTCTTTCTCTTAGAACAAGCCTTTTGGTTGGATTGTTTTAGGTCTTAACATTTAATATTCCTAGTAGAACATAGAAAACCTGGAAGATGTTATTAAGTACAAGATGTTTTCTAGTAGGAGGGAAATCTAAACTCATCATTAGGCTTCCATATCTCACAGCCCTCTCTTGAGAGATTAAGCAGTTTTACAGATCGGTAGACTGAAGTACAGCTCACCAGTGTCATGTCAAGCAAATGGCACAGCCAGAAGTGGAACCCAAAAGTTCTGACTAAGTCTCCAGCTCTAACAACCAGGGGTCATAACTCAGACATTTTTTTGGAGGGCATGGAGGGGCAGCCACTTTCAAGGGATGTTTGTCAATGGAGAACTGCCTTTAGTAGGATCCATGCTGGTTGGGTGTGAGCCTTTAATGCTGGGAAACTGGACTTCATGTGTGGGAGCAGGTACAGATTAACAAAACACTGTGCAACATGGATGTGGGACTTGCTGTTGTATTTTTTTGTTTTTTGATGGTTGTGGAATAGGCATGAATTAGTTTAATAAAGAGTTAACTGTATGCCTGATGTGACTATGTTGGGTACCTCTGCCCTAGACCCATTGCAAATGCAAACACAAGGCAGATCTCAGCCACTACCTTCCCCTATCACAGGTGAGAGTACTGTGGAACACTTATGTACATTTTCATTTATACCAAAGGTTCATGCCTCCTTAAAAAAACATTTCTCTAGGTATCTTGCGTTTTCATAGCACAAATGACTGATCACTTAATAACTGTCTGAATAAGCAGTCATTTAGCATATTGAAATAGTTTGCCATTGAAGTATTTTTGTCTGTAATGTTTTATATTCTTTCATATTTTGGCTGAGCATACAGCTAAAAAGTTCCTGCTAATGTCTGAAATCTTTGTGTTTCAGGAAGCAGCTTAAATGCCATTTATCGGTACTATAATAAAAAGGGGGAGAAGCCAAAGATGAAATGGAGCATTATTGACAGGTGGCCTACACATCCCCTTCTCGTTCAGGTATGCATTTGCATGCAAATTATTGCTTGCCATCGGTTAAATCCTTTGCTTGTTAACTGGAAAGATTGAACATGGATCCATTCAGAGACAGCTATGGCATCATCCCTCCTCATTTTGGTTCATTTTAAGATTGCTGCCAGAATTCAAGGATTTTGGTTGCAGTCTGGCTGGACAGCAGTGTCAAATGATTGTTGTATAAAATTTACACATTTACGTGTGTGTGTGTCTGTGTAAATTTAAACAGCTGGATGCTTGACTTGAATTGGATGAATACAGGAAAATAGAATTTCAAGCAATTTCTTTGCTTTGCCAGCTTGAATGAATATGTGTTCCAATAAAGAAAATACTTATGCCAAGTTTTTTTCTTTCTGGATATATATTGTTCCTTTAAGGCATTGATACATTTCCAATAAGAAGTGCAGAAGTGAAATATGAAAAAAATGTTTTTCATCAAGTCTCAATTTCTAACAAAATGCAAGCTTCTTAGCTTTGGAATATGCTGAATTTATATGCTAGATAGACACTGCCTTGTATCCAGATTTAGATTTGTTTCAAAGTTTAAAAAAAATTTTTAGAAGAAAAGGAATATTTCATTTTGATTGTGGTTCACAGTACTCAAGTTTCTGATGTGCCATGTCCTAAATAATAGGAGGCAGGCAGTGTAGTTGGAATTCATGGATATTGGCCTTTCCTATTGACTTCCATGATAGCAACATCAGGACAGCCTTCAGGAAGTTGGAGAATTTGACTGTGGAAGGAGACATTTTTAGCTTTAAAAAAGTGGAATGCCTCTGAGAGGTGGGAACCTGGCCTCAAAAGCAGTTGTAACGGAACTGCTTAATGTTAGAGGCATTCTGTATTGGTTTTTTTTTTTTTTGGAGAATGCCCCCTTTTCAGGTAAGAGACATTGGAGGAGTTTGAGGAAGTGGAGCAGGAGCTATTCTTCTTTGCCTTTGCTTGTTTTCATGTTTATTTTTTGGTGTGTTTTAGTTTTAGTTTTGGGTTGTTTTCTTTTCTTGCTCTTGTCCAGGGTATGATTGAGGGAAACAGAGAAAACAGTCTGCAAAGCCAAGGACTCCTCATGATAGTTGTCTGTATGTCAGATTGGGGGTCTCACCCCTTGGAGGTGTCCCTCTTTCATCCACTGAAGTACCTCAGTGGAGTTTATGAATGGTGCTCTCCATTAGTACGACTGTATGTGTATATGTACATTTTTTGTAAGCTGGCCAGCTTGTGTTTCTCCAACCCCCTGGGAGACTCAGTGAAGTGCTGGATCAGCCCCTGACTCTACCCTTAGAACAGGAATTCACCATGCATAAGCCATTGAGACAGCATCTTTTCCATTCTTTGTAGTTCCTTACTATCCAGCCATGTCTCTGTAACACCAGGCCTTTTCAGTCATTGGTATGAATCTGAGGCCAGAACTTGTTACTTTTATCTTTCATGGGAGAACGGGAACTTTTTTTCAGGCCTTGCTTAACTGAAATAATTTGTCATCCCATGACATCTTCTCTCACTTTGAGACTGGATAAACAGCTCAGGGAGCTGAGCATTCTGAAGGATGGGTGCTCGTCTCTGGAATGTGTTCTCCATGTTGCTTCAGCCGATTCCTAGTTTGTCACCCACTAGGGTACGCTCTCTCTTTATGCAACACTCTCTCTGTCAGCAGCTTGGCTGATAATATTTGAGGAAAGATCTATCAGTTTGCTGTATAATATTCGATTTGTCTACATAACTGAAATACTAGGGGGCTGATGCAGAGTTCATCCAGAGCCTTTGCACTGACTTGGGTTTTGGATTAGGTGCTATTGTTCATTATTTGATGAGTATTTTACTTTAAACACTATTGCTCAAACTCTTACTTAGGCTGTCTACTAAAAAGAGAATATTTTGCAGTATCATTAGAAGTTTATATGATGGCCTAGAGCAAAGAAGCTGGGCCCCAGGCAATTTATGTATATTCCCTTCAACAGACTGGTGTCTTTCAGCAGACTGTTGTATATCTTCTGTCTTTCTTTTTGTTTAACAGTGCTTTGCAGACCACATACAGAAAGAACTGGATCTGTTCCCACCAGAGAAAAGGAAAGAAGTTGTGATCCTTTTCTCAGCTCACTCACTTCCAATGTCTGTAAGTAACATGGAGTTGCAGCTCACGGTGTTAATCTTCAGGATCACCCTATGGGTCTGACGGACTATATCGCCAACACAGCTGAGAGATTAGAGTAGTGTGGCACTTGTAGATGAGCCTTGTACTGCTACACACACTTACCTGCCATGACACAGAACCCACTCATATGTTCAGTGCTTTGAAATGGTGATATCTGTGGGTGGGTGGGGAGAAAGGAAAGTGTATTTTCTCATTTTTCAGAAAATCACTCTTCTTTAGAGCAGTGGTTTTAAACTTTTAGACCGGGTCAGGCAATTATTTCGGCTGGAGGGCTGCTTACCGAATTTTGGCAAGCTGTCAAGGGCCACATAGGTAGCCCTGCCCCTTGACAGGTGCCCCGCACCCTGGTCACCATCTTGTGACCAGAAGCACCACCCCCTTACCCCTGTCCTTTGCCACCAGAAGTCCCTCCCCTTGCCTCCAGAAGTACTCCTTTCAGCAAGGGGTTTTGCCATCTCAGAAGCAGAAAAAGTGATCATCTACAACATTCATTAATTTGATTAAAAAAAAATGTCCTGATTTACATGTTTGTGTAGTGTACGCAGAGGTGACTGTACAATAGCTTAAAATGAAGTCTTATTCTTTTATATTGTGGGGGGTGGATTTAGGTTTTTGGGGGCTGTGGATGTGGGGGGGAGGATGGCTGGGGTGTATGTATGGCAGTGCGAGGGGAGGTGTAGGTGCATGTTTATGGAGGGGTGTGCATGTAGGACTCACCCTATGAATGAACACTCACACTCACTACTTCTGTGCCTGCAGACATGCACATACTCTACCCCTGTGCCTGCCGACATGCACGTGCACACATACGCACCCCTACCAGCGCAATCCCATGCTCCGCAGTCCGGGGACACAGCCTGGAGCCACAGCCAGGTGGTGCTGGAGCAGGGCAAGGGCAGGAAAGCAGGGAACTGGGTGGAGGTGGGTGGGACTGGGCTGCTCAAGCCTGCAAACCTGGTAAGGACTCCCTCTGGGTCCTACTGCCCCTGTCTCCAGCCAGCTTTGAGAGGGAGCCAGGGAAAATAAATATTAATTTACTAAATTTTTTAAGGGCTCCTCAGGCCAGATAGAATGGGCCAGATCTGGCCTGCAGGCTGTATTTTGCCAGTCCCTGTTTTAGACCCAAGGCATCTCTGGGTAGACTCAAAGCATGACTTTAACTTGTGAATTGCATGGCATCCCATTTCAAAAGCTAGTTTATTACACTGCTTACCTTCTTGCAGGGGGGCTAGGTAGTGGGGATAGGGGAATAGTCAGGCAGGGCCTGAGACTGCACTTTTCTGCTTATTTCCTAACACTTCCCAACACCCTTCAGAGGCTCTCTCTACACCCTGGTTGAGAATCACTGCCATAGAGGAATTGAACTAGAAACTTTGTATGGTTCTATTAGCCCATTAAGAGTGGGTGACTTGAATGCAGTGGACTATTAGTATCAGCTTAAATGCAGTGGCTTCTTACAGGTTTGTTGTTTTTTTCAAAAGAATGTGATGCCCAAATGGCATTTTTTATACCAGTTGAAGCTATAGCATCTATCTGTGTTTGAAGGATACACAGTTTTGCTACAGTATTTCTTATAAGTCTGTCTCTTTTCTATCCATGTCAATTAGAAAACACTTTGAACAATAATACTTTCTAGGCCAGGATTTTCATAGTTTTGTCATATGCTTTGTGACATGCTTCATCTTTGGGTCTTGTCTACTTTGAGTAGTTTTTAGCTGTTGCTGCAAATACCCATGTTTATAGCCACAAGTTCACTGCGGTAGCAGAAATTCTCAAAAGCCTGTTCAGCCAGTGTAATTCCATTTTTTTTCTTTTTCTTTCTCTTTCTAGTGGCTTATTCATACCTTGAACTTCTGTGCTTTATGTTCAAAGTGTGCATTTTTGTATCTTTTCTGAAATCCCACTTCATATTGTAGGGGTATAGGTTGTAGCTGTGTTGGTCTAAGGACATAGGCAGACAAGGTTGTTTGAGTCAATCTGATATCTTTTATTAGACCAGCTTAAATAGTTGGAAAAATTCTTCTTGGCAAGCTTGTGGGTACACATACCCTTCATCAGGCTGAGGAAGCATCTGCAGTTGGTGTGTGCTCCTTTTCTTTACTATTCATTCCATCCAGGAGGAGTACACATCAACTGCAGACACTCCCTCAGCCTGACAAAGGGTATTTGTACCCAAAAGCTTGTTAAGAAGAATTTTTTGAACTATTTGAGTTGATCTAATAGAAGATTTACCCAAAGAACCTTGTCTGGGTTCATATTGTATGCATCAACCACATGGTAGTGAAGAAACTAGTCTTGCCTGACAAAACTAAATAGTGTTGAGACTTTGTTGTCACTTCAAGTTAAGGGGAAGCTGTCACAAGCAGGTGGTGGGGTTTAAACTGCATTCACTATTCTAAAGCCATCCTGGTGGGTGTCAGAGCTAAAGTGTAATCTGTGGACATTTATTCTGCTGTTTCTTAGCCCTAAAATCAAGTTCGTAGGAATATGCTGCCATCTAGTGGTAAACAGCAAAAGACATTTTGGGACATCAGAGAAATTATTTGTATTAGGGTAGTGCCTAGAGGCCCAAGAGAGATCTGGCATCCTTTGTGCTATGTACTGAATAAACTTTTAGTGAGAAACAGTTCCTTCCCACAGGAGCTTGCAGCATAAACAGCTGAGACAGACAAAGGAAAGTATTGGTACAGAGCAATGAAATGATTTCTTCAAGGACACACTTGTTCAGTGGCTGGGCCTGGGATAGAACCCAGGAGTCCTGAGTCCCAGCCCCGATTCTCCTACATATTCTTTGCAGAATGACCAAGGGAAACAAGCAAGAGGATTCTACTTTGATTTTTACCTAGACCATTAAGAATTGGCAACCCTCATCCTGTTGGCCATCCATGAAGTCATTGGGCACTGATGGGAATAAGGTGGAAAACCTGGTGATAGTGGCAAGTCATGCATATTCCCTGTGCCTCTATTTTATAGATGATAAAACTTAATTATCAATCTCAAAGCATATTACAGATTTTTATATGTAATGTACTATGAGATCCTCTGGGAAATAACTATGTATGTGCACTGTGTGAAATGTGCAAATTTCTTAACTGAAAGAGAACAACTTGTGACTTCAGCAGCTTGAAAAATTTGTATCAAATCACTAGGGGAGAAGTAAGTATTCTTTACAGTAGCCAACTAAACCTATTCTCTTTCACTGTAATTTTGAAATTCCAGTAAAATAATTCAATGAGTAATTCAGAGTTGTGTTCTTTGAGGTGTATGTAATGTTTTCTGTGTACTGCACCTCTAGGATTATATGGCCTTTGTCTTCTGAACACATTTTGTTCCTTTGAACTAATATTTTTAAACCAGTTTTCAGAGGTACCTTGTGCATTAGAAAGAGGGAACTTTCACTCAGAGAATGCAAGGTTGATATTTCTGTGTCGCAGGTCGTGAACCGCGGTGATCCATACCCTCAAGAGGTGGGAGCTACTGTCCAAAGAGTCATGGAGAAGCTGAAGTATTCCAACCCTTACAGACTTGTTTGGCAGTCCAAAGTAAGTTAACAGATTGCAATGCCACCTGGCCCTTAGTCATCGATATGAGGAGGATCTTTTTCCCAAAACTTTGTGCAAGTCTCATCCTGTTTCTCTTGCTTTCAAGAAGCATCTCTGTTACTATAGTTTGTCACTTTTGGGGTCTTTGGTTTTGTCTTTTGTAACTATTCCAGAGCCACTTAAAGCTCATGTTGCTCACAAGTATTAATGCATTATCTCCATAGATTTTTATCATAGATCCAGACACTTCAGCACGTAGTAGTAGTAGTAGTAATAATAATAATATCATCAGGTGGTGGATATTTTTCTTATCAGGAGGTAGAAACTATTATGTGATGCTTGCTCAAATTTCTGTCCAAGGTAGCTTATATGATAATATGCACTATAAGTGCTAGAGGCTAATCCATGCAAGCTTCATTTTTTGGGTAGGTAGTGCAAAGCAGGTTGGTTTTTTGTTTTGTTTTTTTTTCTTCCTGAATACGTGACTGCTGCAAACTCTATCTGATATCAAGGAACTTTAATCCTCATCAGAATTTTGTAGCGGCATTAACTTATATTTTTCAAATGAGTTACGTTTTAGGGAGGCAAAGGTTTGTTTTAAAGCCAGGAAGTAGCAAGTCAGTTTATTATGGTGACCTGGTATCAGATATTGCTTGGATTTAAAGGGATGTTACATCTTACTCTGAGAATGGTCAAATCCTTCCAAGGCAAGTTACTTTTGTGCAAAGCTGCAGTCTTTTAGTAGAACTGAAAACGAAATAAACTTGTTTTATAACCAAACCCCCTCCCCCCAGGGAAATGGCCCAGTTAAAATAAAAACAATAAAATCCACCCTGACTTGCACATGTGGCTTACTTTGGGTAAATACAACCTCCTTGTCAGAATGGTAGTGTTAGAGTTAGAATAGAGGGGTTTGTAATCTTCATAAAAATGTAGGAGTTGGAGTGGGGGAAATATTGTTATAAAAAACAAGGAATGGATTAATTTGATTGTTTAATTAAAATTATGCCCTTGCAGTCTGGTTTAAGGTAAGAACATCTTTTTGTAGAAATGAGTTTGATCAATTTCTGAGGGTTTTTTTCCCCTCCCTTTTTTTATAGGTAGGACCAATGCCGTGGCTTGGTCCACCAACAGATGAAGCTATTAAAGGACTCTGTGAAAGGGGAAAGAAGAATATTTTGTTGGTTCCAATAGCATTTACTAGTGACCACATTGAAACACTCTATGAACTGGATATTGAATATGCACAAGGTGTAGCTAATGAGGTAAGCCCATGACAGCGCTCATAACTTCTTGGGCAGATTTGCTCCCAAATTCTTTTTTTTTTTTTTTCTCTCTAGCTCTGTTTTTACACTTCAGTGGTTTTGGCCCAGTTCTCTTTTGGTGTGAATCAAGACTTAATCTGAACTGGTTTAAAAAAAAAAGTAACATATTTCAGTAAAGTAAAATTGAGTGTATAATTAGACCATTTTGTATTTTAACTTTTCAAGGTAAATGGTTAGTATCTTCATCTGTAAACTAGGATTCAAAATGTAGAAAAAAGTTATTGGGTTTAATATATTAATTTTAGGGGCAGCTTCTAAATGATATAGAAGTGATGTCTCTAAGAACTGCAGATTTTTTTTTTCTATCAAATGTTACTTTCTTTTTCTTCCTTTGTTTTGATACAGTGTGGAGTTGAGAACATCAGAAGAGCTGAGTCCCTTAATGGAAATCCATTGTTTTCCAAGGTATTCAGATTGTTCTGATTGCTATTACTATTACAGAGTGATCCTCTGGAAAGCCTCAGAAGATTATGGGTTTCCTACCATGCTGTTAACTTTGAAAATAGACAAGGAATTCTTATACCTTATAGTCTACGGAGGATAACTACTTTTCTTTGTCACTTTTAACTAATCTTAATTTTTGCTTTGATAAAATTGTATATGAATAATGCTTAAAAACCATTTTCACATTATAGCTTTTGATCTGGCTAATAAGTTAGTTTGGTAATACGTTGTGGGTTTGTGGGCAGGAGTGGAGGGAGTTCTTTTTCTTTTTTTTCTTTTTGCACCCAGCTTATTCTTTTTTGCTTTTTAATATTCTCTCTTTTTTTTTTTTAGGCACTCGCAGACTTGGTCTGTTCACATATCCAGTCAAATGAAATATGCTCCAAGCAATTAACCCTCCGTTGTCCACTTTGTGTAAATCCTGTCTGCGGGGAGACAAAAGTCTTCTTCACTAATCAACAGCTATGATACACAGTCCCCACCCCACAGACTGTTTGGACCATGGCTCATGTAATAATAATTTTGGATTATGCAAGAACATCACCAAACAGTGCAGCACTGCAGACAGCAGAAATAATGCATACAGACCAAACTGTTCTTTCTGTTACACTGCTCCAGCCTATTGGTTTCAATAGTGTTGGACTCCTGTAACAGAGGAGAGTTTGAACTGGAATATTTTTTTAATATGAGAGGTATGGATGAAAGGGAAGGAGAAAAGGGCTTGATCCTGTGAGATGCTGAGACCTCAGCTTCTTTCAGCCTTATGAGTTGGTAGGGTTCAGCATTTCATAGCATGAACCCAAAAGTAAAGCACTAAAACTAGCAAACCTTGGATACAAATTGGCATCTAAGTCTCTTTGCAGGGACTTCTTTATGCACTTATGAATACATTGACTTCAGCCTTCTAGTTAGTATAATTTTTTTTTTTTGCTTCCGATGCATTATTGCCACCACCATTGCCAGTTATCTGTTCTTAGACGGACATTTTCAGATGGGTTTTGATGATCAAGTGACTTCTGATTCTTTTTAAAATACCATGTACCTTTTTAACAACATAAATGATTTGTATGGTTTTCCCAAAAGAAGAGGATCTGCTGAAGCCCAGACTGGCTTGGGGGCAAAATTGTTTACATTTTCTTGAAACTTTCTCATTATCTGCAGGAAACTGCCTAAGAAGAGCAAAAAATGAAAGAAAAACTCAGAACTGGGCTATTTTTTTTTTTTTTTTTTTTTTTTTGAGCATTTGCAGCTTAATAGAGTTATGGAACCCCCATTTCCCCCAACAGCTGGCGGTATGGTATGGCTGGTTGCAAGGGTTTTCTGGGTGTGGAGACAAACAGATGCATGTGGGGAGATGATTTAAAAAAACAAATTTTTTTTGGCTGGGGTGCTGTTTTTTTTCCAAAAGGGCTTTTTATCTGTTGTCAAGCAAATTCAGAAAGTTGAGGCGACTCCCTGTCGGAGGGTTTATAGATCTGCTGTGTGCTTTCCGCCGTGTCGCAACGTTGTGGTTTTTGTGGGAAACTCTCTGGAGCTGCGTAGGTGCAATTGATCCAGTTTAATTCATGTCATCAATTTAAAACCCAAATGATGTATTATGAGAAATTTACATTGTGGTGGGTGACTGGGAAGGGGGAGCCGCCTGTCCCTCATACTTGCAGCAGCCAGAAATGAAATAGGGCTCATAAATTCTCTAGCCAGAAATGGAATAGGGCATGGTGTATCCCCTGGGCCGTTGTTGGGTCTCGTAACCACTTCTGGCTAAATTGCTAGCTGTTAGCAGTGGGCATTTGGGCACACCAGAAATGTGGAATCAAGCCCTAGGTTTATTCTACAGAACCTCTGTAAATTTAAACCCTTTTAACTCTGGCACCAGGACTGGAGACAAACTGTCTCTGAATGGAAAGGAACCTAATGTCTCAGCTGCTGACCAGCACAGCATTTCTCATTTGGGGCTTGAAATAGGTTCAGAGCAGAGCTCTTGCAGAGCCTGGATTAGCATCCCCTTCGTCGCGAGAGCCTTTCACTCCAGGGCAGGATGAAGCCCATTTGGTGGAGGAAAGGCATTGGTCTGAGCTGTCAGCTTCCAAATGTTTACACTGAGTAATTAGCATTGAGATGCTGCAGGCCTGTTGCAGTTTGTTCTAACCCAGGCAGATGTTCCTTAAATTGATGAATCATCTCATCATAAGGCGTGGAGGGGGAGGGGCAGTGCTGACACTGAGTTTCAATTGCCCAGGTAGTTATGAGGTTTGCACAGTTTGTGCTTCTGATCTCCAGGGGATTTTTAAGGAGAATTTCTTTAGGATTTTTAAGGTGATCCCAGGACTTTTGCAAAAACTTGTCTTATTCTTTCTTTGTTTGGAAGAGTTGGTGTTCAGGGTGCTGGAGAACTAATGCTATTGTTATGTTTGAGCCAATAGGCCAGATTAGAGTGTGAGGATAGGTGAGCTGCATCTACCTGCCTCAGCCAGGTCCTCTGTGCCAAAGGAGGCTGCTTCCACTGCCTCTGTTCCTTCCTTTCTTGCTGGAATGCCCTGTGCCGAGGCAGATGCTGGGGTTAAACCTTTGTAGATGCCAAGGGAACTGAAACCACTCTCTTTATGTAAGTTTTAATTTTCAACCATTAGGCTCCACCTCACTCCGTACTATCCGGCCAGTGGTTTTGTACAACAGAACCCAGATGCTTTGTAGGTCAGATTCCTTACCCCTTGAACTGATATGGGTATCTTGGCTGCATGAGATTTGTGAGATGATCTAGCTGTTTCCTGTAATTTAGGGTTTCTCTAGGCACTGCTGCTCTTATCACAGATTACTGCTAAACTCCGATGAGGGGGGAAGCAGCCAATAGCTGAGTAGTTCATCCTTAATTCAGCAAGCTACTGTGAACTGAACAGGGTGTGAATCAGCCAGACATGAATGATCCCAGGTTCTACTGCATATTTTCTAGACAGCATGACAAACTTCAGGTGATACTTTTCCTTTCTTCTGTATGTTGGCCTACTGGCCTTTTTATTTACTTAACACAGTCTATGCACTGCATAGACAAAGCTTTGTCTCTCCAGGAGCTCTGATTTGCCTTTTATATTCCTTCATTCCAAGTTAAAGAGTTTGGGGTTTTTTCTGTGCAGGAGTGAGAGGGTTCATTGAACTCCTAATGCCTCCTGAGCTTCATGGGTCTTTAGTGTTATATATTCCTGTTCTCCTTTTCATCCCTTTCCTTACACCTACTGATCATGCTGATGAGAGAATATAGACCTTCAAGAACCAGTTACTGCTTTTTGGTGGAATTGATGGAAGTGACCCAAGTGGGTCATTCAGCAATATTCTGCCCTAAGGTGGGAAGGTCTTTGGCCACATTTGGTGAATCAGAACAAGGAGTGCACAGTAGGAGTAGATTTGTCTCCATTGCCACTTCTCCAACTGCGACTGATTAATAGAACGCAATGTATGCATAACGTTTTCCTACCAATTCCCCTTTCTTCTAAAGGTCTTGAAGAATACATTGGCTTTTGGGTATTGTTTGTGACCTGCACAACTGGATATTCACCCCAAGTTGGAAACTGAAGACCAATACGAACATCGTAACGCAGTAAAAATGATTGGCTTTTTATTTTCATATTGGAGAAGGGTGAGGAATTAGCTAGCACTAATTATGAGGCATTAATGCATTATTCCCAGTAATAGGCTGTATTTAAAGTTGACTTTTATGCAGGCTAACCACAAGTGAACTAATTAACAAACCTGTTTAGGGTATTGTTGCTATTGGCACATTGTGTAGTAATCACTAATCACTTAATTTTCCAGCTTTTAGCAGATGAATCCTGACTCAATGATTTGGTAGGCCTTTTTCTCCCCCTCTTTTTAGTTAACAGAGAATATAGTGTCACTCTCTCTTCTATTTAACACATTATTTTGTCTGAGAGAATTCAGCAGAGCATTACAACTCTAATTAAAAAAAGCATTATGGTTACCTACCTATGACCTTTTTTGTAGATGGTGCAATATTTTCTTGCATTAAAAATATAAATGTGAGAGGAGAAAAACTGATGATGTGAATTCTGCTGTAGACAAAATACGATCAGAGTGCACATTTTAGTAGAAAATCTGAGTATGGTCACAATGAGTTTTTTTGGGAACCTCACATTTGTATGCCTTGTCCTCATCTTACTGCTCTAATGTTCTGTATCCTCTGTGGCTTGCTATTAGGAGACTTGTCTTATATTTTGGTAAACTTTTCTGCATTTGGTTTGCAGCTGAAGCAAGTTGTTAGTCTGTGGTGCTGCTCACTTGGAGTCAGTTCTTGTCTGAACGTTCTGCTCTGGCTGTAGAGAAATCAGAGTTTGAAAGTGTTCAACAGTGTCCACAGACTTGAGCCTGGGAAATCTAGTTTGATTTTTAGTTGCAGGTTACACTCCTTTACAGTTCATTTGTGAAATACTTTATAGCACTTCTTTATAAAGTGTTATAATTTAATTTTGGCTTGGAAAAAATGCAGAGATGGCTGTGGGTGTAAATTTTAAAGATGGAATATCGAGATTTTGGTACCTCATCTGTTTCATTAATAAGAGCTGAGCAGCTATATCTAAGCACATGGCTCCAAAAACTGAAAGAAAAACAGCCCTTGAGCCCCGAGGAAAGAATTGGGGAAATAACCTTGTGAAACAAAGCGTTTTGTAAGAATGTGCTTGGGGTGAGGTTGTTGTTTTAAGCCTTGTGTCACTTTGCTCCCCTGTGCTTGCTCATGCACGTATTTTCTCTCAACTTATGTCTTAGGGCTCCTATACATGTGCAGGGAGGAGTGCGCAGTAATTACAGTGCGTAGGAGCAGACTCAATTAATTGAGTCTGCTGAAGTGTGCTAATTGCCGTGCTCTAGCAGGCTCCAGTGTCATGTGTATCGGTGTCCCTGTGCTGAAAAATGGCAGTGGGACACTAAAACTTGAACAAGCTTTAGTTTAAAGCACCCTGCTGCCATTTTTCAGTGTGGGAATGCTGATGCACACAATGCTTGGGGCACTTCTAATTAGCGCAGCTCTTGGAGCTGCACTAGTTAAAGCGCCCCCTACCCCCCCACCTCCTGGAGCACATCTATAAACGCCCTTAATTTCCAGCTGTATTTTAGAAAAAGGATATGGCTTCCAAAAGTGGTGCTGTAATGCCACAGTTACGTGTGTGTGTGTGTGTGTGTGTGGGGGGGTTCTTTAGTACCTAAAAAGGTGGAATCTAGGACTGCGCGAAGCTTTGCTCCCTGATTGGACTTGGTGGAGATTCGGCCTGATTTGGTGGCTGAATCTCCAAATCCAATTTGAATTGGAGGACCCTTTAATCTCTCTGAATCAAATCGGAACCCTCCGAATCGATTTGGAGAATTTCAGAAAGATTGGGCGATTCAGATATAGACACAGTTTTTAAATGTTTTTTCTACATACCTCAAGGTACCAGGCGGCTCGTGAATGCTGTGATGCTGGAGCGCGTGGAGTGTCCCACAGAAGTGCAGGGGGCTCCCCGGTGTGCTCAGCAGCAGACCCAGAAGTGGACCAGAAGCACTTCTGGTCCACATCTGGGTCCACTGGAGAGCAAGCAGAGGGGTCCCCCCCAGCTCCCCACCTGGCTCCATGATTGGTGCCTCCTGGGTTTGGGGGGCACCTTGGGTCCCCCTGAGGCTGATCACCAAGCCAGGGGGGGCAGCACACTTCCCGGTGGACCCAGAAGTGGACCAGAAGTACGTCTAGTCTGCTTCCGGGTCTGCTGCTGAGCATGCTGGGGAGCCTTGAGGTATGTAGAAAAAACATTTAAAGCTGTGTCTATGGCTGAATTGCTGATTCTCTGAATCTTCAGATTCAGATTTGTCCGAGGTGAAGACAGTGATCCGAATCAACGAATTGAATAACTAATCCCCAGTTCGGGCCAAATCCGAATTGAATAGGGCCCTTTTTGCACACCCCTAGTGGAATCTTGGCCTGCTACTAAAGGTGAAGTTTTTGCCATTTGAGTTCATTGCAGCCAGGATTTCCCCCAATATAGCCAAAAGGTCATTTTACTTCCCTCTTTACCAAACCCAGAATATTGGAACGTTACATGAACTGCAAGTCATGAAAGAGGTCATAATTTCTTTTATTATTTTTAAAAATATTTTTAACATGGATTTAAAGCAAATATTAGTATAAGAGATGGATTTTTTTAGACTGAACAAGAAATTCTGTTTAGTGTAACATTAATTCTTTCTATAATCTGATGTACCAGGTGCCATTAAAATGGATATTTGAAATTAAATTGTTTTTTGAAATAAATAATTGTGATATGTGTCTGAGTCTCTGAAGGAAGATGCTGTTCTTCATTGTCCCCTTTGTTCTCTTCTGTCCTTTTGGTGATAACTTGAAAGAATAATAAGAGGTTATTTTGGACCCACCTATTCTAGCTACAGTACTATTGGTTTTCACTAAAAGGAAATAATGCCGTCTTTATTCCTGTAGGCTGAGGTCTCATCCAGTGGCACAAGAATATAAAGGCTTGCATTCACCAAACACTTTAGATTCGCTCCCTCACCCATCATCCGTCAAACATGCAAGTACCTCCACGTGGTAAATCAGTAATCCCAGACTTGTTCATTCTGTTAGGGAGAAGTTTCTTTTTGGTAATGTAGACAGTGCTAGGTCTGACTTGCACAGAGGTGTGAGCCCTCATAACTCTCTACTGGATGCTTATCAGCTCTGGCAATCGGGTCTTGGGATCTTCACTCATCACGTGATATGGGGATTAAAAATTGTACAAGATGTCTATATCGGAAACCACCTCCTGCCCACAGAAAATCACTTGCAGTACTTTCATTTGGGACTCTGTGTGTGAAGTAAAGACCAGTATATGTCCAGTGTATCAATGTATACTGTTCTGTTCTCTTGTCGTCAATAAGTGTGTTTTCCTCTTTTTATATGTGAATTTCTTTTTATATGTGAATTTGTTCCTCTGGTCTGTATTTGACATGAGTACCCAGTACAAAGTCAGGTCACACAGCAGTGTACAAAAGCAGAACTAGAACTTGTGACTGTACCTTGCATTATACCTGCTCGTCACACCCAAGTTCTGAAGCATTTACTGGATCACGGAGGACTTCCAGCTCTGAGAGGGTGTGACATTTAGCATCAACCCAAGGACACCACTTGTAAAAATAAGCTCGGAGACTGGCGAGACAGATTTGACATAGTTTCAAATCCCACCTACAATTGTTAATTTATTTAGTTATCTATTAACAGTCTCCAGGCAGCGTACTTTTTTATGTTTAAAATTAAGTGCTTGATTGATTATTTTCTAGAACAGTGATGGAATGTTGTTCTATACTTAAGCCAATCCATTAGTGAGCTCTCATTACTGATCTCTGTGTGGTTGGGGGGGTGAGATTGGATTGGGTGGAAGGAGAGAACGCTTGTTTTGTTTCTCTGCAGTAGTTCAGTTTCAAGGGCATTTCTAAGGGGACTTTTCACCTTTTAAAAGACATGGGCTACTTTGGAAGATGTTCTTCAAAATTCAGGATTGTAATTTACGTTATCATTTTTAATAAATGGAAGCCCCATTACTTGAGACCCATTAAAACCAGACAGAACAAAGCACTGCAGAACATACTGTACTACATACTGTAGAGAACAGTATGGCACTAGCTGAGCAATGAGAGCATGTCTAACTTATAGGCAGAAATCTGGAGTTTTACAGAATAAGCTTTGTATGGGAGGTCTCTGCAGGGTTAGGGGAGGCAGAATTTCTATGCGCTCTGCCTCTCCATAGCCCCTCATTTAGCAACATGTTTAAGCACATGTTTAACTTCAAACATGAGCAAACTGCTCCTCTGCAGGAAGTTAAATGCATTCTGAAGTGCTTTGCCAATGGGGACCCTGTTGCACTTTGGTGTGTTATATAACTAATCTCCGCATTGGTGTCCCATTACCAGCAGATGCTGTTAAGCTGATTTTTACTGTACAGTAACCTCTCAGAAATTGCATTTTCATGTTTCTGTTGTGAACATGTTTTTCAAATTTGAAAAACATTTGACTTGCGATGCATGGCAATTTTATGAAGCAAATAAGCCCAGTTGTTTGTTTTCAATGCCCTCTCACTGATGATGGCATTACTATTTCTGAAACAGTAGTACAGAGTTTCTATATTTATCTCTTTATGGCCAGGACAGAAAAGCTTGCAAAGTTGAATTTAAGCTCTTCTTATGCCTCCAGTCATCTGGGGTAACAAGGAGTCTGTTTAACCCTCAGTGTAATTTAGGGTATTATTAGGTAGGGGTGTGGGAAACGGTCTGTATTCAATTAGGATTTGGATTCGGCCTGAGTCAGGGACAGTGATTAGATTCATTGATTCAGATCACAGTCCCAGATTCAATTCAGCTGAATCCGAATCTGAAGATTTGATGCCAATTCAGAGATTCAGCAATTCAGCCATAGAAAGCTTTAAATGTTTTTTTTTTGTTTGTTTGTTTGTTTTTTTTCTACATACCTCAAGGTACCTGGCATGCCTTGTGAATACTGCGATGGTGGGGTGGAGGGAATGCCCCACAGGATTGCAGTGGGGGGGAGGGTCCTCTGCTGTGGTTGGCGGCGAACCCAGAAGAGGACCGTAGGTGCTTCTGGTCCACTTCAGGGTCTACTGGGGAGTGTGCAGGAGGGTCCCCCCTGCACCCCCTAGCATGGTGATTGGCTGTGGGGGGACCCTGAGTCCAGCTGCCGGGGGGGGGATGACCCTCAAGGTACCAGGCAGCTTGTGAATGCTGTGATGCTGGGGCGGATGAAGCATCCCACAGGAGTGTAGGGGGCTCCCCAGCGCGCTCGGCAGCAGAAACAGAAGCGACTAGAAGCACTCCCAGTCCACTTCTGGGTCTGCTGGAGAGCATCCTGGGGGCCCCCCCACACACCCCCAGACCCAGGAGGCACCAGTAGCCAAACTGGGGGGGTGTGGGGGGCCCCCCAGGATGCTCTCCAGCAGACTCGTGTGGGATGCTTCATCCATCCCAGTATCACAGCATTCACAAGCTGCCTGGTACCTTGAGGTATGTAAAAAAAACAAAACAAAACAAACCACCCTCCCCCCCCCCCCCCCCCCAATTTAAAGCTGTGTCTGTGTCCGACTCACCAAATCTCTCTCTGAATCAATTCGGAGGGCTCTGATTTTGATTTGGAGAGATTAATGGGCCTCTTGATTCGATTTGGATTCAGAGATTCGGCCACCAGATCGGGCCAAATCTCTGCCAAATTGAATCAGGGACCGAAGTGTTGCACAGCCCTATTATCAGTTCTGTTCTTCCTTGCCTGCTTTCCACTGACCTTTCATGGAAGCAAAAGGTTCAGTCCACACTCATCTACTTATCCCAGGCTGTGGAGGCTCAGCTAGGACGTGAGCCTCCTAGCTCACCTTACAGTGGCTCTGCATTGGTGGTAAAAGCTTTTGGTTTGAAGGTTGTGGGTTGTGCACACTTTTGCCTCTGGAGGGAAAACTGCCTAGTAACGGCAACCTGCTGGATCTTAAGTGACAACCAGCAAGAGGAGTCTTCACCAGGATGGATCAACTTTTGACTGCTTGATTCCTCTGAGCATTGGGTGTAGACATAATTATATCGGACACTTCCCACCTTGTTACATCTTTGTCCTGAGTCTTCTCTTTCAAAGCACAATTGCAGCTCCTGAGTAACTTAATCACGCAGTAGCCATAATGCCAGCCCAAAAGATGCTGTGGAAAATGATGGCATCTCCTCTGTTGGACCAGCTGGAATTTTTGAAAATTAAAGATATGTATTGTGTGTGCAGGGTACACCAAACCAGGACACTATTATCCGTACATGTGAAATATTGATCATGTTGGGAACCTATATTGCCCATCATTTCCAATATCCTTCCTACTTGGAAAAAGTCTGTATGGTAAGAATTGGGATAGACACCTGATAATGGCAGGAGGGGAGCGAGTCTTGGCTCTTAAGCCACCCTGTCTAGGTACCAGGACCAAGTGGTGAAAGGAGGGGGATAAGCTGTAGAAGCCTTTCCCTTCATTCTTCAGGACTGATGTGCAGTC
This sequence comes from Alligator mississippiensis, assembly GCF_030867095.1. Taxonomy (NCBI): domain Eukaryota; kingdom Metazoa; phylum Chordata; order Crocodylia; family Alligatoridae; genus Alligator; species Alligator mississippiensis. Next base: position 283,657,002 of record NC_081826.1, read on the forward strand.
ATGGGGACTTTGGCCTCCTTCCCCAAACGTGATGCGTCCCAAAGCACTGATCCTGTAAAGAGCTGGGAGAGAAGCTGAGTCTTTGGAATCTGCTTGCTATTCCTTTTGGCTGTCTCTTTTTTTGGCATGCTTGGGATGGCATTAAGAGCACTTGTGATTTAATCTGACCTTTGCTATCCTGGCTGGACCTTGGCTGCAGAGCATGTGTGTCAGGCAATGATGTATTTAGAGGGAATCTGCATTGTCTTGGATATACCATCTGTTTCACAGAGCATCCCTTTATGGCAACATTGTGGTATTAATTCTTATATTGGATCATGCCTATTAACACATCCACCATTAACCAAGAATCTGTAGCAGTTTAGTATGGTAACCAAAAAGGCAAATGATACAGTGATCGGAGGACATGCACATCCTGCTAAATCTTAGAAGGGGTTAGTTTATAAATCTGTTGCATGATATGCAAGTGATCCATTTATAATTCATAAGTTTAAAGACATTCTGCTACCCCATGCACAAGTCCTGTACTCTTTTTTTCCAAACATTTTGATTTAAAAATTTCAGAACAGATTTAAAATTTTGTCTTTGTTTCCCCTCAAAACTTGAAGTCATTAGTAAACACCAGGAAATAGTATTTAATTTGCATTCTATGGTCTGATTGAAGGGCATTTTTATGTGACTGTACAGAGATGGATAGTCTCTTTGAGACTTGCAGTCTTTTATCCCTTGGAGTTCAGAGGTTACATCAAAAACTGCCTGCCTGCTGCCTGATGTGACATTTTGAACTCCAAAGGGCAAGAGATCATGAGGCCATAAAGTAAGGCGAAAGTACTAAAGGTGTCACTCCTATTGTTTTCAAAGGGCAGGATTTTAAAGACTAGATCACGTGATTCATGGGACAGAGAATAGTGGGATAACATAAGGGAAGATCAGAAAACCTGTTGGGTGCACATTGTAATTAAGAGCCACTTGGTATCCCAACTCTGGTTTGCTGTTCCTGTGGGACAGTTTCTAATCATTACTGGTACACAGTTGATATGATCTCTGTAGCAATAGTATAGTGCTCCTCTCGTTTAAGTGGAGGCATATGTATCTGTGCCATACATAAATGAGTTTAAGAAACAGGATACCTCTGTATAGATTCACTTTCTCTTTCTATCACACAGTATATGGTTACCTGTCTAGAGTAGAACAAGTCTGAAAACTCTAGGATATATTTCATTGTTTCCAGTAATGGAGAACAAAAGAAAAATTATTGCAGCTTAAGTACTGAAGTAAATGGCTTTAAAAAGAAAAGTGCTATATTAGTGCTATTACTGTTTTTAAAAATACAGAACCATTGGCAGTGATTCAAACCTCAGAACAATATGTCATAAGAAAGAGTGAGTGTATCTGGAATAAGGGTAAAAGCTGTGTTTGTGGCCAGTTAGCATTTCAGTAGAGAACCAAGTAACTATGAGAGGGAAGCATTGCTGAGTTCAGAGTAAGTACAATGGACCTGATGCATAATGATGCTGAGCATGTCTATTAACTTGAATGCTGGTTCTCAGGACCCAGCACCTCAGGATGAGGCCTTCTGTGAAGGACACAGAACAGAAAGTCAAGGCTCTGCCTCATTAGTTTGACATCAAAATACATTATCCACAATATTCTAAGAACCTAAATTAACCTGTACTGATTTATGGAAAGGTTCCAAGGGTCTTTCAGAAATGCATGTGAAGACACATTTACACTCCCCAGTGGCAGGGAAAACCTTACGCGGCAGCAGAAAGGAGAAATACACTAGTGGAGCTGAAAGCATAACCGCTACAAATACACTGCAGCATCTGAAAAGAGCCATTATAAATAGAAATCTTTCCCCAAACAGTATTTCCAGACAGACAACGCCGGTGCACCTAATGCAGTGTCAGAACAGCTTTGAAAAATATCAAACCACAGCATAGAGGAATGCAATTTAAAGGGGAAATTGAACTGTGGTCCTCTGAACAGCAGACAGGCTAAGGAGAGGAGGTTTGGTTGATCATATCAAATTAGAAAACCTGCAGAATATCACAAAGTGAAAATACAATATTCTCATTCTGGGGAAGATTAGGGAAGAAGTCCGCGCCTAGCAGACTCCAGGACAAAATGCCTATTGGCTTCAGTGGAGCCAGCATTTCCTCCAAGAGTTTTAGAATAGAGTATTGTTGCCATGTGAAATGATATGCTTTAGGTAACTTTGGGTGTGAACATTGCACTCAGAACTGATACAGTGATTCCTGTAATGATGCTGGCAGGAAAACGCATCCCCCTACTATAAGTGCTAGACTAACTACAAAGCAGGGCCCAAGGCAATCCAAACTGAAACTCAGTCTGTATATATAGATGCCCTGTGACAAAATACCCATCTCTATTCAAGTCAATGGAAATGCTCAGGTACTGCCTTAAGTCAGTTTTGGTTTTAGTTGATGCTGTGAATAGAAAAGAACAAAATAAATTATATCCTGATTTTTCCCTATAAATGTGCTTATTCATTTCAGTTTTCAGAGTTTACAGAAAAATCAAATCCAATACCCACTGAATCAACAGGAGTCTTTCTATTGACTCCATTAGGCTGTGATCAGATCTAAGTGATTTAGAACAAGATTCAAATAATAATTAAGAGACTAAATGTAAGTGATTTTTTTTTTTATCCCATAATTTCTAAGGTCCTGGTGCAAAAACATTTATGGGGACCCAAGATAAATGATTATTAATTAAAAAAAACAACAAAACCCCAGTAAGTATGACTTCTTAATTGGGTATCTGAGAACAAAATGGAAAGAGCTTGTTCTCCCTGTCTTCCTGCAGTCTCTTGCCCTTCCAGCAATTTTCCTTGCAGCAGACTTGTAATTATTAGAAGGTCCCATGTATGCACTCAGACCAACAAAAATACCCCAATTGGTAATTATTGACACCTTCTTAAATTTATAATTATGTCATGCAAATGTCACTTTTGTCCTTTATGGTGCATCTGTCACCAGTGCACATCAAGAGATGTTATAAGGATGAGGTGAAGTCAATGTCATTGAGCCTGACCAATAGGGCTGTGTGAAGCTTCGGTCCCTGATTTGATTTGGTGGAGATTTGGCCCGATTCGGTGGCTGAATCTCTGAATCCAAATTTAATCAGGAGGCCCTTTAATCTCTCCGAATCGAATCGGAACCCTTCGGAGAGATTCGGAAAGATTTGGTGATTCGGACATAGACACAGCTTTAAATGTTTTTTCTACATACCTCAAGGTACCAGGCAGCTTGTGAATGCTGCAGTGTTGGGGCAGATGGAGCATCCCTCAGGAGCATGGGGGGGGGTCCTCAGTGTGCTCAGCAGCAGGCCCAGAAGTGGACCAGAAGCACTTCCGGTCCACTTCTGGGTCCACAGGGGAGCATTCTGGGGAGACCCCCCCCCCCCCCAACCGCATCTCCCCGGCTCGGCTACTGGTCTGGGAGGGCACCTGGGGTCCCCCCATGGCCGATTGCCAAGCTGGGGGGTGGGGTACAGGGGTGCTCCCCTGCGTGTTCCCTGGTGGACCCGGAAATGGACCGGAAGTACTCCTGTGGGATGCTCCATCCACCCCAGCATCGCGGCGATCATGAGCTGCACCTGGTACTTTAAGGTACGTAGGAAAAACATTTAAAGCTGTGTCTATGGCTGAATTGCTGATTCTCAGAATCAGCATCGAATCTCCATATTTGGATATAGCTGAATCTAATGGAATGTCTGTCCCCGATTCAGACCGAATCTGAATCCGAATCGAATGTGGCCTGTTTTGCACACCCCTACTGACCAGTCAATCCTTACATTACAAATTCTATAATGTGCATCATTGTACCAGGCTGTTCAGTAGAGAGCTGTGATAGCACTGTATGCCACAATAGGATGGGCCAGGACCTTTCCTGATGTAAGAGGCTCCATCACTTTATAGTAGCAGAGGACCTGCTAGGAATCTTGGCACAATATTTTTTTTTTTTTCTTCCCGTTTCTCCAGTATTACTGTAACTGTTGAATGGATTGAAAAATCTTTGTTGGCAGAGCTGTCGTTCTGAAGTGAATGGCAATGATGCCCTTCTACATGTTCATTTAATATATCAACAGTATATAATAAGCTTGACATGGAATGAACTTATTCTGGGCTTTATTTTAGAGTGGGAGAGGAAGGGGGACTGCCCTATCTCTCAATGCAGGGGGAGACAGACAAGGGGTATGAAGGCAGGAGGAAATCTGAATTAAACATAATAAAATAATTATTACTGTTTGAAATTAAGCAAAAACTTGATATGCTTGCTTTGCTGAAAAGTAAATGCAAACCAACGTGTGCCTGCCAAAACTCCTCCCAAAAACTTCAAACAAAATGAAATGTTGAATTTCTTATTTACTGGTACTTGCCAGAAGATGACTTTTAATGTACACGCTGCGATCACACCTGTTTCAGTTCTAAACCATGTCCATGCATAGAGACAGAATATATTCAGGTCATAGTCCCACGCTATGCTCCACGACCTCCACTGGAGCACGTCTTGTATAAAGGAAAAATCATGGTTCCAGGGGGATTTAAACTCCTGTCTGAAAACCAGAGGGGAAAAACCCAGCCCCTAGCCCTGCATTGGTCTCTCTGGTAAACTTGCACTGACTGCAGGGTCAGGCTTTCCATAAAAAAACCCATCTCTTCTACTGAAATGCCTGTGTAGTCAGTGGATGGAAGATGCATAACGTATGCAGTATGTCCTCAAGTGTATTGTGCAAATGCTCTGTTTCAGCTTAGTTCTTTTACCGTGCTTGAGTCACTGATGGCTCCCTATGTGGTAACCAGTGGAAGCTGACAAACTTGCCCTCAGAGCATTAGGGCCTTTTGATGAATTATGGGCAAGCGAAGGAAATCTTGACTTGAGCACAGTTAATGGCACTGAGATTTTCTGTGATGGATGGATCGAAGTGAACATTAATCTACTCCTATAAGTGCAAATGATGCCATTTTTTTCAAAGATGTGTGCATTGCTGGTACCTAGAAGCTGGTCACATGACAGACCTGTCAAAGTCATGTTCACTATTACTGATGAGAGAGATTATGGGTTAGAGCCTAGAAAGGTGGTCCTTTTTAAAAAGGTTGGTTTAAATCTGAATTGAACTTCAGAATTAAAAGATAGGAGGACCAAAACTTTAATCAGTTCTGTTCAACCACACCACATGTAAAACATAATGAGAAGGCAAAACAGATCGGGGTCTTTGGGATTTAGGAAGGGCTGTAGTCCTTATGGTTGAATAAAATCTATCTGTTAAACTGTGGAGTCATGTGATACATACTTTGCATCAGAATGACTTCAAGAAACTAGGGGTGCACTGGGAGATTTTGGGGGCCGAACCTAGTAGTTGATTTTTAAGGAGGCATATCAGCCGATACTGATTGGAAATTCAGATTTCCGATATGCAGCCATGCAGCTCAAAGAGCTGCATCCAGCCAGTAAGTCTGTTGTGGTGGAAGGGGAGGGAGATGGGAAGTACAGGTCAAGGCCCCTACAGTGAGAGAAGAGTGGGGCTGGGACAGGTACTGCCCAGCTGGGGCAGGGTGCCGGATGGAGCTGCGGCTCATCCGGGGGAAGGGGGGCATGGCTTCTGCCACCGCACACACCCTGGGAGGGCATGGAGTGTGCCCCTGGATCTGTGTGGGGTGGGCTGCAGCTGTGGGCTGAGACCAGGGCTACTCCAGGCTCTTCCTAGCAGCAACTGGGCTGTGCTCAGGGCGGACAGTGGGTGGTGCTGGGAGGGGGCTATGGGGGGTGCTGCCACCTACTCTGAGCACAGCCCTGGTTCAACCCCTCACATGCCAGGAAGAACCCAGCACAGCCCTGGCCCCAGCCTGCCCCACCCACACCCTGTTCAGAACAAGGAGCACACCCCCCCCCATGCCCTCCCGGGGTTTGCACAGCAGCAGGAGCTGCCCTCTTCCCCTTCCCCCCCCCCCCCCCGCATGCCCCGGATGAGCTGCTGCTCCATCCCGCACCCCTCCCCAGCTGGGCAGTGCTTGACCCATCCCCATCCCTCCCCTATCCCCTTCTACCACACCAGACTTAACAGCTGCACGCAGGTCTCCAAGCTGCTGGGCTGTGCTCCTTGTTGCCTGTGTGCTATGCTGCAGCTGCTGATATGCACGAACATTTATTGACCACCTCAGACCAATTTCCGATGCAGTCAATTTTCTTTATATCAGTGTCGATCCGATATCGGACTGATGTATCAGTGTGCCTCTATAACAAACCATTGCAAACGACCCCAAATGGAACCAAACAGTGAAATAATCTAATAGAAATGCCCACCTGCAATTCACAGTGAAGTCAGGTGGTACTGACTACTATTGTGCAGATGACTAGAACTTTCTACCTTACCTAGTGGACAGGAAGGGGTTGTTGGTCTTTTGCAGTGTATTACAGCAGCCAGTTGTCATCCAAAATTACTTTAAGGTAGTACCTCTAGGTTGGTTGAGTGCCTGTGAAAGGGCTATTTGGCATCTGCCTAAAACCTGGGCGAATTCTAGCCTCCACAGCCCTAAACATGAACATAATTGCTCAAGATTGGGGTGAGGAGGAACAGCAAAATGGACCCTGGACAGAAGTATTTTTCCCTTGAATTCTCCATTTCAAAAAGAACAGGCCTGTCACTGTTTGAGTTGAAGTTGTGTTTGAGAGCACTGCACAGCTAGAAGTATTTTAAAAGTGAGGAAATAATTTTTTAGGGTGATGTTATCTTTTATTGGACCAACTACATAGTATGCCTCTTGCACAATTTCTGGACCATCATGGCTACAACATCACTTACACTACCATAACATGGATGTATTTTAAAAGCAGCTAGCTTCTTTAAAAAAAAAACCAAAAAAAACCCTACATGACACCATATATACTTGCATACCACACACATCTTTCCCTGCAAATGTAGGAGGCTAGTTTTCTTTGCTGGAACAGAAGCATGAAAATACTGTGTAGCAAAATGGCTGCAACACAGCTTCTCTCTGAGCAAGCAAATAGGAGGGGTGCAGTCCAGTGTTAACCCTTTTATAGCCACTGTCAGCTTGCTGGCTGAGCGAGAAGCCAACAAACGTATTCCAACACCCCCGGTGAAAAAGCTAGCTCTAAGTCATGGCTTTGGAGAAAAAATTCTGCTTCCTGCCTTTTAAAAATAAAATACTTTATTTATAAATAGCCAAATCATATCTGGAAAAACCTTGAATCAAATTGATTATAATTTATAAAGCTGACAAGAGGTGTGTTGTTTTGAGAGAGAGATGGCACCTGCTCCATATTTATTATCTAGTGGAAGTTTACTTACAAGAGTTGTCTTTACTTATGCAACAACCCCGCCCACATCTATGCAATCATGCTCTGAAGTAAGAATTTGTAGAATCAAACATCAAATTAATAGCTTGAACACTGCACTGGGAGGCAGGGAGTCTGGCTGCTCTTCCTGGATCTGAAGCTCTTGTGCTGTTGAGTTTCAGTAAATCAGTCTACCTCTCTCTTTTTCTGCGTAAGTGTTTTGAGGGCAGGGTCTATCTCTTGGCACCCTGGGGCTCCACTGTCTGTCTGGGGCTGTGGGAGCTACTTAATAAAAGTAACTATTCTTTCCATTTCTATTGTGTATGAAATGTGGAATACTTGAAAATCTATTGCTAATCCCTTAAACCACCAAGGGAATTGGTTTCCAGATAAGAGGGAGATGTCTCATCTTCATACCTTCAGACGTTAACATGTATAAAGGAAACAGCTGGGGAGTGATCTTTTCAGTCAAAGCATTATTAGCAGACTTTCCCCATGTGGAACGATGGGGAGAGAGCTATAATGCACACTTCAGAGCGCCGGGGCATTTCTTTTCTGTCATTTTTAAGGATGATCCACAATGTGTGAACATCACCCACAATTGAGGCCTAATTACGTTTCTCAAGTGAGCATGTTGCATTTTCAAGGAAGTCTTAAACGAGCACTTAAGCAGTAATGCTCTTGAGTATGCCGCTGTGGATTTTCAGATTGTTTTGTATCCTGAAGACTGTGCTGATCTAGTCACAGCCTAATCCCACAAGTACTTTTATCACAGAGTTATTAGACCATTATGGTCTACGATTGTCTTTTACTGCCTTTGATTTCTTCTGTTGTCAGACGTGAGGAAAGTGATGTGTAATCTGATCCAAAATGCTCTTGTTTGTTTTAATCTACTGTTTTAATATATTATGGCTTCCTGCCATTATGCTTTTCTAAGCTGGACCGTAGAGTCACTCACAGAGATTTTATAGGCAGAGAATCTGAAGGACATGTTTTTCAGAAGTGCGTGCCCTTTAATAGGCAGAGCTAATCTTATTTTTCCACAGCTCTTTTATATGGAGCATGTGTGTGCGTGCATGCATGAATGCACTTGCTGCTTGAAACAGAGCTACAAGAATATCAGGATATTGCTATCTTCAGTGTCCTACTATGCTTCATTTTCACTGCTGTTACTTGGTTTGAGGGATATGAACAAACCAAATTTTTAAAAGTAGGGTGTATGCTATGCATGTTGGCACAGGTTGATTATTCCAAGAGAAAATACTCTATTTTCAAATACACAGGTCAGCATTCATGTCCATAAGCAGGCAGCATTGCAGTTTGTACATGTATATACCCAAGGCGAAATTTGCTTCTTAATGCCCTTATATGTTAGGATGTGGGAAATCCAGTTTCACTGTCCAAAGGAATATCTACTGGGGTCTCTGGACTCTGGTATTGGAGACTGGAGAGTGACTGGTGTCATTTTTTTATGAGAAAGCACAGACATCTATACCATTTGTTGTGCAAAAATGCCTAAATTTGTGGCTGCAACAAATGTGGTAATGGTTTCTGCTGCTTTATTGTGGCAGACAACTGTTAGCTTTAAGGTGCACGAGTACAGTCAGCCTGGATTGGTTCTGCCAATGCTTTGGGCCTGATCTGATCCCAGGGCTTGAAGGGCCTGATCTAGCATACCCCAGGAATTCCTGCGCAGGGTCATGTCCCTTACACCATAGGAACACCTACCTGGCTTTCCCCGCTTACAGTGCTTGGGGGTTCCCTGAGGCACATCTCAAGCGGGGAACATGTCACCTGTTGTCCTGCAGGATTAATGGGTGGGACAACAGGCAACGTGTGTTTGACCCATGAAGCAGATGGGAGACATCCTAGCACAGCTGATCTTCATTTGGTAAAGTCTATTTATACCTTTACATGCTCCTGTACTTCCATTGGCAAGCTTAGATCATCCACTAGGCAAAACAGAATTTGGCCCTAGATGCAACTGAACTAATTCCACGCCATGGTGAATAAGGAGGGAATTCTGACCCTGACAACCCATGAAGTATGTTAGAGCATGGTCGCATAGAGATGAATTGTGCAGC